>NC_051064.1:36421664-37872790 GCF_004664715.2 Peromyscus leucopus
TTAAAATGAGAAACAAAACAACAAACCCACAGGCATTGATTCATATGTGGAGTTTTGTTCCTAAAGGAATACACAAATAGAGACACATAAAAGTTTTTTAACTAAATTTTAAAAAATCCACTTTTATAATTTCATGTATCAAAGTGGCTAGAATTTTCAAGCTAAGTTTTGTAAAGAAACAATATATTTCAAGAAGGTGATTTTTGTATTGATCTTTCATAAATCCTAATAGCATAACATGGCAGTAAATCATAAGTCAGTGAAAGGATTTCTGAAGTGAGTTGAGATAATAAGTCTGAGGCATTTTGCTTTAAGATGATTTAGCTTCTATAAGCTCAAACTCAAAACGTTTAGATGAATAGATGGTGACTATGTGTTTTAGGCTCTGAATGAAATAGTAGATGCTGTCTGTCAGATGGGGAGCAAAAAGCATGGGATCCTAGCTTATTGATCACTGAGGTTTTTATACAGTGTTGGATATATTGAAAAGAATATGAGAGATCAAACATTCTACCTCTTTACAAAGTTCAGATAAAATTCTTTTACAAAGAAAAGATATTTATTCATTTTAATATAGGGTAACTGTGATTGAGTGTATAGTTCAGACAATTCTAGGTATAAGATAAAGCATTTAATAGAAGCTACAGTGATGTAGTACATGTGGCTTTCATCTTATAGGAAGAAGAATTATCATCAAAGAAAGCAACAGCAAATTAACCCAAGAATACACTTAGATTTAAAATAATTGTCTCTTCTTAAGTTTAAAACATGACAAAGAGGGCATTTTTTGTTAGAATTTGTGACTGTGATATTTTGTTATGAAACTATGAGGTAAATTTCAGACAGTTCTCCCCAGTGGCAGATCAAATTCTCATCGTCTATTTACTCAAAGGAGCAAACAATTCATTATATTGTTCGTAGTCTCATTGGAAAATCTCGCTGTTTCTGTTCTGTATATGTTTTCAACCTTACTTAGTGAATTTTAACACTTGAAATAAATTACAGTTTGATTTTAATGTAATAAACCTGATACCTATAAGAATTGAAATTCCAATAGTGCATGTAGCTACATGAAATTCAAAGTAAATCCTGCTTTATAGAATATAAGTTCAAAAATTGTTACAGTGTCTCTGACTTAAATCTGCCAGCCCATTCTCAAGAAGGGAATGAATTATGGATTGCTTACTTAGAGTTGTGAGGAAAAACTAGGGTCAGTTTTATATTATAATACTTTAGTATTTGCACTGCTTCTTATAGGCATCATATTCACAGGTATTTATAGTATCTGAAACTCTGAAATGTTCCTGGAGTAGGAATGGATGTTCTAAGGGCTTTTATATGCTTCCTGTTGCTAAGGTAACCACATCCTTGATATCCATGTATTCAACATGTCATTCTCATTTTGTGTCTGGCTCTCAGAGATCCAGCTCAGGTGCATAGCATCAAGGAAACACAAGAAATAAAAACAGGACAAAAGAGGAAAGGGGCAGTTCCTTCTCTGAAATATTTGTCTCTAGTGGATTATTTCAATGCAGTGTTTAAGTTCTTAATTTGCTGAAACAAAATAGTAAAAATTAACGAAAAATGAAGAACTAGTATATTAATCTTCCATAGATAAGTACTAAGCCTTACCAGAAAATAAAAGGAATCAATTCTATAAATGACAAATACCATCAAACATGAAGGAAACACAAAGAAGTATTACACAAAAGATGTGTAAACTGCTCAATAAATAGTCAGAGAAAGCTTTTAACTTTAAATAAGCACACCATAAATGCCTCAAGTAAGTTCAACGACTATAGCTAAGATCAACATAGGCACATCTTAGAGAAGACAAGTTATTCTTGTGTGAAAATATAAACTGATCTATTAGTCAACTATTGAAAGCACACAATTTTCTATTCTGTTTCTTTCTGTAAAATTATATATATGTAAGTTAATAAAATAGCATGTTTTATCATTTAAAATTCATTATTTATATAATGCACTAGAGAATTTAGAAAATTTTCCATGTGTCTTTGATTAAAAACAGTGGCCTTTCAGTATTGTATTTGAAATAAATTTATCGGTGAGAAATAGTTTGCAAATGGTAACTGAAGGCAATTGATCAAGAAAATATTTCCCATGAATTTCAATCTGGGTTTCAATAATAAAGTAAAATTGTAATATTTATCTCTGCCTAGAAATCAGAAATCCAGCGACTTCATTTGGCACAGTCTTCAGTATGCAGTATAAATAATGGTCCCATTTCTTCCTTCTTTTCTAATTCCCTGTGTCTCCCACAATTTCCAGCACATGATAGCTGCATCTAGACACCGCCTAACAATAGAAAAACAAACCTTAAATTGTTGAGCATAAAATTTCTTCAAGGTTACCTAGAAATGCTAATATATTAATAAATGATGACAAAATGAAACATACAGAAGACATTTCTCAATGCAATATAAATATTATATCATAGTTTCAGCAGTAAGAAAGCTCTTATTGATTTTAATCTTCCTTTTTTAAATTTCAAAAGGAACTGAGGAGGCTTAGATGATATGGTGGGTAAAAGCCCATGTTGTGCAAGCATTAGGACCTGGATTCAAATTCAAATAATACATCTAAAAGCCTGTATGCTTGAGTCGTAGTTTGAACAAGAATGGCCCCATAAGCCCATGTGTTTTAATACAGGCCCCAGTTGATAGAACTATTTAGAAAGGATTAGGAGGTTTGGCCTTGTTAGTAGAGTTATGTCACTGGGGTAGCTTGGGGTTTTTCAAAAGCCCACCCTGTTCCAACTGTTCTCTCTTTCTTTTTTCCCTCTGCTTTGCTGTTGTGTCTCAAGATGTATAAGATGTATGCTCTCAGCTACTACTCCAGTACCATGCCTGCCTGATTGCTGCCATACTCCACATTATGACGAGCATGAGCTCATCTTCTGAAACTGTAAGCCCCTAATAATGTTTTGTTTTACTGTTGTGTTTTTTTTAAGTTGTCTTAGTCATGATGTCTCTTTACAGCAATAGAAATGTGACTAAGACAAAAGTCAACTTAACCTAAATTGGAGTCTGGATGGTGACCAGAGAATCATTATAGTGAGAAATTATATCTCAAAGAAATAAGGCGGATACTTATTGAGCAGAATACCTGATGTTTTCATCTGATATATGCGTGTATCACACATATATACACATGTATTCCAAAATACACATATACAACCTGCTCATTCTGTATAACATTAGTTATATGTATGTTTTGTTGCAAGAGAGCATTAGAAGGTAGTGTTGACATAAAAAATGAAGTTGAGTTGATGAGTTTTGATTAAATTAAAGAAATAAAAGATTAGTCACATCTTCTCAGACTACTTAGTGCTGTCCAACTGTCCTAAATTATATTTTTAAAACTAAAATATGCATTTTGTAAACTTTTAAAACATACTTTATGTTGGAATAGATAGTTGATAAGAAAGTCACACTTGTCATTTGTTGTTTTCATACAATTTTTTTTCTGTCACTAGAACATCCAGTTTCACATCAGTTAAGTAAAAAGACCAATAGAAATGAATAGAGCACTTCTGACTCTTGCCAGCATTGATTAAGATGAGCAGAATTCCCTCTGAATGGGTGAGACACTCATTTGGCTTGATCTGTTTGGGAGGCAGCTGTGCAGTGGTGCCGGGTCCTGGGCATTGCATGAGTTGGCTGTTTGAATCCTGGGACTTATGCAGGGACGCTTGGCTCGGTCTGGGAGCGGGGGACTGGACCTGCCTGGACTGAGTCTACCAGGTCGATCCCGGTCCTCGGGGGAGACCTTGATCTGGAGGAGGTGGGAATGGGGGGTGGGCTGGGGGGAGGGGCAGGGGGGCGAGAGGGGGAGAACAGGGGAATCTGTGGCTATTATGTGGAACTGAATGGTGTTGTAAAATAAAAATAAATAAATAAATAAAAATTAAAAAAAATAAAATAAAAGGAAAAAAACAAAAAAAAGATGAGCAGAATTCACTTTTGTCTAAAATTAGTGAAACTGAGAATCTATGTATATATCCTCATATAAAAATTAACATGCAAAGTGATGGGATTAGTGACTTTTCGTACAGGTGTGGCATCATATTTTTTTCTTTTATATTCATAACTAGCAAGATAATGTCAATAGTATCTAGGTAAGTAGAGTGGTGAAGAAATCATGATGAGAAATAGTATACAATCAGTGCAAATGCATTTAGTGTTTGCAGACTATGCCAGCAGATTTCTAACTAAAAGCAAGGTGAAAATGGAACAAAAGAATGGATAAAGAAAATGTGGTACATTTACTCAATGGAGTGTTACTTAGCTGTTAAAGATGGCATTATGAAAATTTAAGACTTTTAGATGGAACTAGGAAAAAAAAAACATCTTAAATGTGGTATCCAAGTCTCAGAAAGATAAATATGGAATATGTTCACTTATATGGGAAAATTAGTTGTGAAGGCCATGATAACCAAGCTACAAGGCATAGAACCACAGAGGGTAGGTACAGAGTAATGGTCTAGAGGGAACAGATAGATCTCCTTAGGAAAGAGAAATAAAATAGATAGTCATAGATGGATGGGTAGATGGAATGGGAAAATCAAGTGGAGAGAGGGAGGAGGGGGATGTGGAAAGGAATACAGGAAGAGATGGCTAAAATTAAGGAGTATTTGAGGGGTAATGTGAAAACTTAATACAGTAGGAAGTTTTCAAAATATATACATATATGAAGGCTATATAAATGAAATTGCCAAATGATGGGGGAGACTGAGTCCCAACTGGCCATCTCTTATCACCAAACAAAGCTTCCAGTTTCTCAATTGGGAAAATCAGTTTTCTCTAATAGAGTGACACTGAGTATATTAACCACTCCAGGACAAGCCTCGTGTTCAAGAGCAGTTGAACACCATATAATGGACTACACAGTGCTTCTATTTGTTTATAGTTTTTTAGAGGGTTCTTTTTTCGTTTTCTTGATTTTGGGGGCTTTGTTGTTGTATTGGATTTTTGTCCATTTTTTTGAGAAAGAATTTGAAGTGGGTAAGGAGGAGGAGAGGATCTGGGAGAACTTAGGGGAAGGGAAGAATATGATCAAAATATGTTTAAATTTAAATATTGTTTATATAATAAAAAGTATCATTAAAACATTGTTTAAATAATTAAAAGTATCATTAAAAAGAAAGGACACATCAACCCTTTCAATGACAAAAAAAAAAAAAGCCCCCAAAAACAAAACAACCAACAAAAACACACTTGTCTTAGAATTAGAGAGACATAGACCTCCAACCTACTTTGTTTCAAGTTCTGGTGTCTGAACATGGTCCAAGAATTGAATTGTGTGAGAATAATTCTGAGTGATTATAAAAAAAAACTCTATGAAAACAAGACAAGAGTCTTTTTTTTTTTTTCTGGTAATCAGATATTTTTTTCTTTCGTTTTTTTCTTTTACAACACCATTCAGTTCCACATAATAGCCACAGATTCCCCTGCTCTCCCCCCGGCAAGCCCCCTTCCCCTCCCCCAGCCCACCCCCCATTCCCACCTCCTCCAGATCAAGGTCTCCCCCGAGGACCGGGATCGACCTGGTAGACTCAGTCCAGGCAGGTCCAGTCCCCCCCTCCCAGACCGAGCCAAGCGTCCATGCATAAGTCCCAGGATTCAAACAGCCAAATCATGCAACGAGCCCAGGACCCGGCACCACCGCCCAGATGCCTCCCAAACAGATCAAGCCAATCAACTGTCTCACCCATTCAGAGGGCCTGATCCAGTTGGGGGCCCCTCAGCCTTTGGTTCATAGTTCATGTGCTTCCATTCATTTGGTTATTTGTCCCTGTGCTTTATCCAACCTTGCTTCAACAATTCTCGCTCATATAATCCCTCCTCTTTCTCACTAATTAGACTCCCAGCGCTCCACCAGGGGCCCAGCCGTGGATGTCTGCATCCAGATTCCTCAGTCCTTGGATGGGATTTATGGCACAACTATCAGGGTGTTTGGCCATCCCATCACCAGAGTAGGTCCGTCCCGGCCGTCTCTCTCGACCACTGCCAGCAGTCTTTTTTGGGGGGGGGGTTATCTTTGTGGATCTCCGTGGGCCTCCCTAGCTCTCTGCTTCCTCCCCTTCTCATGTGGTCTTCATTTACATCACCAGTGAGGCTACCTGGAAAACGGGACCCCAAGAAAGACACGGAGAAATGGATGAGATCTACATGAACAGCCAGGACATGAGTGGGAGCAATGAAGGGCGACAGTCGAGGGAAAGAGAGCGGGAGATCCTAGCTGGATCAAGAAAAGAGAGGGAGAACAAGGAATAGAAGACAAGAGTCTTGTAGCCTAAGTTTCTTCAGAATAGGGAATTGTTCTTGGAATGTATTTCCATGCTTCTCCCAGGTGTAGCAGATAAGAATGAGTTTACTTTAGATTTTTCATTACAACTGGTTATTGTTATTTGTTTATATGCTCCTATGGAAAAACATGTTTTTGGCACATATGGCTTGTTCTTGTGATTGTATACAGCTTGAACTCATGAGAATTTTACTGATGTGATTGCTTTTAATCCTCAGAATATAAATTGTCTGATGGTCTGTATAAAGTTGGCTATTGCGTGTGAATTTAGTTCATCTCATTTATCCGTTTATTGGCTCCATTTGCTCAAGTTCCATTATCTCTAAAGTGGTAAACATGGTGTTTTGGTTACACTGATGTTAAGATCATATAGGCCAACTGGTGGGAAACTAATAACTAATAACATTAATTTTTCTGAAACACAGATATGCTATGATTTTCTACTTATGGTCTTCTGTGAGCTTTGCTAATGATATGTCACTATCAGAATAATTCAAGATTTGTTAGTCATTAGAATCTTGTAAATTTGTTAATTATTAATATCATTTCATTTATAACTCTTTAAATTATAAAGTTTATTTTGGTAAATGAGATAGAAATAAGGTTAGAGTATCTAAAATTAAATGCACAATTCTCTCAAAGATTTTTATTTGATTAACTAATAATTTACAGAGAAACTACTCACAACAGAGGATTATATATATATATATGATTATTAAATTTTAATGTATTTAGTGGTAAAAATATGTATATACCTGGAAAGTAAAGAACATAAGTGTTATTCAGAATTTCAGCACTCTGCAGTCTCTCTAGAGGAGAGCATGAAGCATGAAGCATGGAAGTCATGAGAAGACCTTTCTTGCAAACAGGATCCAGGTTATAGAGCCACATGGTAATTTATCATTTTTTTCGGTGGTGAGCCAATAAATCTTTATATTAATGTTCTGGAATATTTTAATCAATTTTATAGAAATATTATCCAAAGTTTATTCTATTAACTATGCTCAATATTTAATTTCTTAAAAATGTTGGAAGCAATACCAACTGATTTCTTCATTATTAATGAGAATATGATCATACATATTTGATGTGCATTCATCTAGATTTACATGATGGCCATGTTTACATGGCAGTTATAATGTTTTTAATATTAGCTTATCTCTATATACAAATTTCAGATATAAATATTTTCAAAACTTTTATATTATTTTATGATCATTTTTTGTGCTCTCCTGATAATTTCAAAACTTGGTCTTGGCACTGGAATGGTGGTACATGGGTAGAATCTCTGCAGTTTGGAGGCTAAGACAAACAGATGATAACTTAGAGATGAGCACTGACTACCTAATGAAGTTTTGTGTCAATGAATCAAACAATATTATCTGACATTTTGTATGTTTTAATTATTTGTATATTCACATATGATTTAATGATCATCTACTATGTTTTATTCAATATAAATTGCCTTTCAAAATTAAATCTCGCTAATTTTAAACATCAAAATTGAAATATAATGTTAATATTTTATCAGTAGCTCATTTCTTATAATTTAACCTTGGGTTACAACATTAAGTCATTTATTTGTGCTATTTGTAATTTTTTTAATGTAGGCACTTGGAGCTATAAATTTCCCTTGTAGGATTGTTTTCAACATGTCCTAGAGGTTTTGTTGTGTTGTATTTTTATTTTCATTTATTTCCAGGATTTTTAATTTCTTTTAGTTTCTCTTTGACCCATCATCATTCAATAATGAATTGTTTAATCTCCTTGAGTTGTGTATTTAGTAGACCTTTTTTCTGTCAATTTTAAGTTTTATTGCATTGTATTCAGACAGGATAAAAAGACTTATTTCAATCTTTGACATGAAACCCAAACTATTGATATATCATCATCATCATCATCATCATCATCATCATCATCATCATCATAATCTCATAGTCATCATTTTTCGTGTTTTGTAGCCAGTTATCTGTATTCACTGATTCCATACCTGCAGGTTCAACAAAGCAGACAAAAACATTTAATAAAATACACACATGCGATGAATGCATACAGACATGTTTCCTGTCATTAATCCTAAACAATATAGTATATAAAGTAGTCACATAGCAGTTGCATTACATTTGTAATTGTAAGAAATCTCAAGATAATTTTATACATGCAAGAGGGTGCCTTAGGTCACATGCTAATGCTGTGCCATTTTATAAAAGGGAATAAACATCTGTATATTTGGAAGTCCCTTGGTTCTCCTTAGAAAACAATGACTGAATGTACTTGGTTTCATATGGGAACAATATATCAAGTAAACCTCATCACTGCTATTGAAATGTGATTTATTAGAGCAGTTAAAATATATTATTTGTTTACCTTTTTCATTGCGCCAATTTTATTTTTTCATTTAAGTAATCAATCTTAGGGTAAAAGAAAGTAGATGTCCAAGGTCACTGATTTCTAAGGAGTTTATCCAGAAATTTAATCTAATTTTATTTACCCAGAAACTGTGCTCTAATCTACTTTGGGAAGTTGCTCTTTAACTCATATTCAATATCATTTTCAATGTTTATTATCAAGCATTTTCTTTTATGGTCTACAATTTTAAAATTAATTTTTTTGATTGTTTTAGTTAATTATACAATTACTGAATTATGTAGAACTCGAGGAGAAATGTTTCTGAAAACCACGCCTATGAACAGTATATATTTTTTATCACTTCTACTTCGTATTGACAACCACTTAGAAAATAAATATCACAAATCATAACTTTGAAGCTCAGTAAATTTTGTTCAAGTCACCTATAATGCCATGTTGCAGCAGGAAATGTAGCCAATCTAATTTTTTAGTATTATTTCTTTTCATTTTTCTACTCAGATGGTAGTTTCTCAATGTAAAGCCAAGTATGTACATGAATACAATTATAGTCTATCAGGATGTAATATTGGCTCTTTTCAGCTGTGAGTTTCCTTCAAGCATGCCTTTTGTTGCCAACTCTGTTCCAACGGTTTTCCATGATCCCTATGCTTCCTGTGCTTCACATTCGTTTAAATATATCTTTCCCTCTTTTCTTTCCCATTGCAACAGTGTCTACCAGAAAGCACTCACATAGATCACACTCTAAAAATGCATTGTTTCTTCATTGACTGTGTTGCCTGTCTGCCTTTTGTTTTATACACTGTTAACATCATTTAATTACTTCTTAACTAAAGACTGACCTAGACCATACTGGATTCTAAAATGATAGGCTTTGTGAATTGTTCTTGATCTTATTTTGTGGGTTAAAGGAAAAGCAATAATTTGATGGCTGGAGATACTCTTCTCAAACTAAATAGTCAGGCACAAGAAGAAACATGGATTTATAAAAAAGAAGGTAAAATTAAGAGATCAGATAATGATGTCAGTTTAGGACTGAACAAAGTAACAAAGTAATTTCAAAAGTCATAAATATAGTGTTGAGTAGTACACAGAAAAGTTAGTATGTGCCATAGAATCAACAAATGAATGATTTTACCTACCATGCTCATGTTTGGATAACTCACAAACCTGGTTGACAATAGCAATGATTTAAAAATGGAGAACTATCATGTCCAATATGAGATGTAAAGCTTGCGTTAGGCATCTTATTTTTTCTGCCTTGGCAGAAGTAAAGGACTGAAGAGTTGGAAAAAGAAAAGACAAGGTTTGTCTAGAATTGATAATTTGTTTATGCTTAAGTTCTGACTACATTTTTATCTCATGTGGTCTTCAGAATATTTTCCTATTTCTAAGTTAGATTTGTAGCCTGATTCCGAGTGTTTGGACAGAATTCTACTGTGCATATAAACACATAATGTGTATACAAGTAATTTAAAAATGTATATTCTTATGGACAGTATACATTCGTTGTGTTACTTTCAAGTGGGTTCTGTGAATATTTTAACCTAAAAATAGGCCCTTAAAAATTGTGAAGTACAGTAGTCTCCACCAGCCAGAGAGCAGGTGAGATACCCGCCTGCTAGCTGGCCTGCCACTGCTGTGACCTACTGAATTCTGTTTCCTCAGACTCACTCCACCACCCACTCCACCCACTCCATCCTGCTCCCCATGGCCAGTCCTTCCCTGTAACTCCAGCAGATTCTGTAGGCACAGGTATAGCCCACAGATGAGTGATTGGCTGTCCAGCTGAGCTTGCCCAATCTCCAGAACCTAAGCCCCAGGGCACATCTCATGTCCCTTCCTCCTCCATCTCAGTACCAGTAAGGCAGCTTGGTCCTGCTCCCAACTCCGGTGGCATTCCACTGCTCTGGTGCAGTCCCTATCAGCCAGCAAGCAAATGAGAGACCAGCCAGCCAGCTGGACTGCCGCCATCCACTGGATTCTGTTCGCCCAAGACCCAATCCTTCACCCAACCCCACCTACCTCATCATC
Source organism: Peromyscus leucopus (assembly GCF_004664715.2). NCBI lineage: Eukaryota > Metazoa > Chordata > Mammalia > Rodentia > Cricetidae > Peromyscus > Peromyscus leucopus. The sequence goes on from NC_051064.1 coordinate 36,432,396, forward strand.
CTCCCCATGGCCAGACTTTCCTCAAACCTCCAGCAGACTCCATAGGTCCTTGAGGCCAGGTTGGATCTAAGTACCAAAATCCCACACAAATCTCAGATGAGACATCCTACTGGACCTGATGACCTGCCAGAAACAAGAAACTTTGACCATTTAGGCCAGAAGACAGTAAAGGAAACAACAGAACAAAACACCCATCTAACAAAGACAAACACAAGAATCAACATCCAGACTTATAATCATCCCAAATCCAGATGACTAAATGCCAGTAAAAGAACATATTCAATAAGAGAAAAGGCAATATGGCATCACCAGTACCCAGCGATCCTAGGAGAACAAGACCTTTACAACACAGCTGAAGCACAAGGAAACAATTTATAAATAATGTTATGAAGATTATAGAGGTCTTTAAAAGGGAATTGAAAAAATCTCTTAAAGAAATCAAGGAAAAGACGAACAAAATATTGGAAGAAATAAAAAAAATCCCTTAAGGAATGCCAAGAAACACCACACACCCCCACCACACCCCCCGCCACCAAAAACAACAACAAAAAAAAAAACCAAAAAAACAAAACAAGAAAAACTATCAAAAAGGTGAAGGAAATGGTTCAAGACCTTAAAATTGAAACAGAAGCAATAAAGAAAACATAAACTGAGGAATTCTGGAAATGGGAAATCTGGGTAAGCAAACAGGAGCTACAAATGCAAGCATCACCAACTTAAATCAAGAGATGGAAGAGAAAATTTCAGGTGTTGAAGATACAATAGGGAAAATAGATTTATCTTACAAATGTTAAATAAAAAAGATTCCTAACATAAAACATTCAGGAAATCTACGAGACCATGAAAAGAACAAATATAAGAATAGGAATAGAAGAAGGAGAAGAATACCAGCTCAAAGGCACAAAATGTACATTAAACAAAATCATAGAGGAAAATTTTGCCAGCCTAAAGACTGTACTTCATGCCTATAAAGGTAAAAGAAGCTTACAGAACACCAAATAGACTGGACCAAACAAACAAGCAAAAAACCTCCCCTCATCACATAATAATCAAAACACTGAACATGCAGAATAAAGAAAGAATATCAAGAGTTGAAAAGGAAAAAAGGCCAAGTAACATATAAAGGCAGACCTTTCAGAATAACACCTTACTTCTCAATGGAAATTCGAATAGCCAGAAGGACCTGGACAGACATTTTACAGACACTGAGAGACCACAGAAGCCAGCCAATGTGGAAAGAATTAAATACAGAGAAACTCAAAACAATTCCACTAAAATCAGTAATAAGACAAGGCTGTCCACTGTCTCCATACCTATTCAATATAGTACTCGAGTTCTACCTAGATCAGTAAGACAACAAAAGGAGATCAATGGGATAAAAATTGGAAAGGAAGAAGTCAAAGTATCACTATTTACAGATGATATGATATTATACATAAGTGACCCCCAAAATTTCACTCCTATAGCTTATAAACACCTTCAGTAATGTGGCTGGATACAAAGATAATTCAAACAAATCAGTAGCCCTCCTATATACAAGCAATAAATGGGCTGAGAACAAAATCAGAGAAACAATCCCCTTCACAATAGCTACCCATAATATAAAATTCCTTGGTGTAACTCTAACCAAGCAAGTCAACAAACTGTATGACAGGAATATCAAGTCTTTGAAGAAAGAAACTGGAGAAGATATCAGAAGATGGAAAGACCTCCCATGCTCATTGATCAGTAGGATTAACATAGTAAAAATGACCATCTTACCAAAAGAATTTTACAGACTCAAAATTCCCTAGCAAACTTCCAACACAATTCTTCATAGTCCTCAAAGAATAATACTCAACTTCATGTGAAAAAACAAACAAACAAAAGAACCCCAGGATAGCTAAAACAATCCTGCACAATAAAAGAACTTCAGGAAGTATCACCATCCCTGATTTCAAGCTCTATTGCAGAGCTATAAAAAACAAACAAACAAAAAACAGCTAAAAAAAAAAAACCCAGCATGGTACTGGCATACAAAAGAGACAGGTGTATCAATGGAATCAAGTGAAAATTTTGACATAAATCCATACACCTAATTTTTGACAAAGAAGCCAAAATTATACAATGGAAAAAAGAAAGTGTCTTCAACAAATGGTGCTGGCTTAACTCAATGTCAGCTTGCAGAAGAATGAAAATAGATCCAAGCCTGGCAGCATTGGTGCATGCCTTCAATCCTAGCACTCGGGAGGCAGAGCCAGGTGAATCTCTGTGAGTTTGAGGCCAGCCTGGTCTATAGAGTGAGATCCAGGACAGGCACTGAAACTACTCAGAGAAACCCTGTCTCAAAAAAAAAAAAAAAAAAAAAAAAAAAAAGAAAAGAAAATAGATCCATATTGATTGCCATGCACAAAATAAAGTCCAAGTGAATCAAAGACCTCAACATAAATCCAGTTACCTTAAACTAATAGAAGAGAAAGTGGGAAGTAGCCTCAAATGCTTGGCACAGGAGACAACTTCCTGAATAGAACATTAGTAGCACAGACACTGATATCAATAATTGATGTGAACTCATGAAACTGAAAAGCTTCTGTGAGGCAAAGGACAATGTCAACAAGATCAAACAGCAACCTACAGAATGGGAAAAGATCTTCACCAACCCCATACCTGACAGAGGGCTGATCTTTAAACACATAATGAACTCAAGAAACTAGACATCAAAAAAATAATCCAATTAAAAAATGGTGTACAGATCTAAACAGAGAATACTCAAGAGGAGAATCTCAAATGGCCAAAATAAATAAACAAACAAACAAATAGATAAAAAAAATACATTAAAGAATTGCTCAACATCCTTAGCTACTAGGGAAACGCAAGTCAAAATGACTCTGATTCCATCTTACACCTGTCAGAATGGCTAAGATTCTGACAGAAACACTGATGACAGTGTATGCTGGAGAGAATGTGGAGCAAGGGGGTCACTCCTCCACTGTTGGGAGTGAAAACTTGTACAGCCACTATGGAAATCAATATGGTAGTGTCTCAGAAAAATGAGAATCGATCTAACTCAAGACCCAGCTATATACCAATCTTGGGCATATACCCAAAAGATGCTCAATAACACAAGGACATTTGCTCAACTATGTTTATAGCTAGAACCCGGAAACAATTCAGATGTTCCTCAACCAAAGAATGGATGAAGAAAATGTGGTACATTTACACAATGGAGAATTACTCAGCTGTTAAAAACAATAACATCAGGAAATTTGAAGGCAAATGGATGGAACTAGAAAAAAGAAACATCCTGAGTGAGGTAACCCATACCCAGAAAGATAAACATGGTATGTACTCACTCATAAGTGAATATTAGGAGTATAGTATAGGATAACCATGGTATAATCCACAACCCCAGAGATGCTAGGTAACAAGGAAGGCCCCAAACAGGACTCATATATTTTCCTGGGAAGGAAAAATAGAAGAGGTCTCCAGGGTAAACTAGGGGTGGGTGGGGACAGAAACATTAGAAATCAGATTGGGAGCAGAAAGAAAAAAAATGTGAAATTCTCTTAAAAAAATCATCTCATTTTATTTTGTATTTTACTAAATCATACTTAAGATAATTAAGAATGCTAGTACTTCACTTCCAGAAATAGGAATTTTGTAGCAGAAGAATAGTAACTTTTTTTTAAATAAAATTTACAAAGAAAGGAATACTTCATAGTTAAAGTAGTATCATTCATTTTGATTTCCATTTTGATGGAAATCAAAATGAATGAGTTTTTTTTCTCAGTTACCACTCCTATACCAGTATTTTTTGTACTAAAATGTTCTAGCTTCTTCTTTGACAACTAACATTCTTGAAGCACTGTGAGGGATATTTAAATAGCCAAATTCCATAAATGAAGAGTTTAACAAAAAATGATGCAAAATACAATGGCAAAACACTACATATGTACTTGAGGTAACTATATACTGTATTTTAGAAAGAAAACAATATATGGTGACACGTTTTATAAATGAGTAACTACAACATAGTATAACTTGGCCTGATATATGAATGTCAGAGAAAAATTTACAATTTACTTATTATTTTTGTCAAGATAAATCTAAAAATAATAATTCCTCTGGCTTCATTTAAGCCTTCTAAATATTAGAGTTCATTGATATTGTTTCTGATCTGTATCATCTACCAGAGCATGAAATAGTTATATAAAAATAAGCATTGCGCCGGGCGGTGGTGGCTCACGCCTTTAATCTCAGCACTAGGGAGGCAGAGGCAGGCGGATCTCTGTGAGTTCGAGGCCAGCCTGGGCTACCAAGTGAGTTACAGGACAGGCGCAAAGCTACACAGAGAAACCCTGTCTCGAAAAACCAAAAAAAAAAAAAAAAATAAGCATTGCTTACAGTCATACACACGACTTCCAATATTTTTGCACTTCAGAGTGAATTGCTCATTCACCTGAGTATTTAATAGTGTCAGTGTGCTCAACATTATCATATTTAATTGAATAGTTCAACAAGATAATATCCCAGGGCACACATCATCCTGTGGAATCATTCAATGCATTAGGCTCACGATAAATAAGGTAACAGTTAAATGTAACTCAAGGGAGTTAGAGGAAATCTTCCCTACAAAAAGTAGGGAAGAATGGAAGACAGGCAAAATTGAGATGAAAGAAGAAATAGTCAAAGAAAAGAAAGGTGGGTGGATATATGGGAAGCCATTTCTAAATTTGATGGCACCAGTTTTCTGTTTGTTTGGATTTTGTAAATTTTATTCTTTCATTTTTATTTTTTCTGTTATTTTACTTCCTATACTACACATATTTCTTCCAATAATTCTAATTTATGTTTTAGACCAACACTCAGAAAGCTTTCATTAAGTGAAATGCTAAATAGACACTAATGAAATTAATGAGAATTATTTGGGGGAGGGGAGTTCCAAGTTAGCTTAATGATTTACTGGTCTCCAAAGATCTTTGTAGATGGTAATCTTGGTGCAGAGTTTTAAGCCACATGGCCCTCTAGATCAGGTCCAGACCTGTGTGGTTCCTGTGCTTGCTACTTTGTATGAGTTATTATGAGCTTTTTATTTCCAGTTGATTTAGAGAGCCTTGTTCTCCTGAAGTCCTTAATTCCCTTTGACTCCCACACGCCTACTGCCTCCTCTTCTGTGGGATTTTCTGAGTATTGAGGAGAGGGATTTTATGGAGATCCAAGGTCTCTGTCCATCTCTCTCTCTCTCTCTCTCTCTCTCTCTCTCTCTCTCTCTCTCTCTCTCTCTCTCTCTCCTCCCTCCCTCCCTCCCTCCCTCCCCCCCCCCCCTCTCTCTCTCTCTCTCTCTCTCTCTGTGTGTGTGTGTGTGTGTCTGGTGTAATGTCTAGTTGCTGGTCTCTGTATCTGTTTTCATCTGCTGTAGAAGGAAGTTTCTTTGATGATGCTTGAAAAAGGCACTGATCTATGGGTTTAGCAGAACATCATTAGGAGTTGTTTTATTGCTTTTGATCAGTAGTGTTTGGTTTTACCCTAGGTCTGTCTCTGGGCTATCTTATCTCTGGTTCTTGGTTACCCAAGCAGTGTTGGGTGTAGGTTCCATCCCATAGAGTAGGCCCTATGTTACCCCACATTAGTTGGTTATTACCACAAGCTTTGTGCCATTATTGCCATAGCATGTCTTGCAGACAGAACACACACACACACACACACACACACACACACACACACACACACACACACACAAAGGTTTTATGGTTGGGTTGGTGTTAATATTCCTCTTTTGGGTGTTTATGTTTCTCTTTTGGTAGCCTGGAGATTTATCTTTCCATACCAAAGCCACTAGAACACTGGGGTGAAGGTTCTATGTAGGCACCAGCTCAACCTCTCTGTGTTCAATGACTGGTATGGGTGTTGTCTTTGGTAATGAAGCCTTGCTGTCTGTTTGTGGACATCAACCTATCGTCTTGCCAACAGCCTGTGTTGTTTTCATTAGACCTCTCTGGGCAACAACTCAATTGGATGTAACCTAGTCTTGGTACTGGAAGCTTCATGTGGTGACAAAATATGGCCAGTTGGGACTCTTTCTCCCTCATTCTTTGCAGACTTCATTAAGATTACCTTCATGACTGGATAGATGGCTCTGGGGTTAAGAGCACTGACTGCTTTTCCAGAGGACCCGGGTTCAATTCCCAGCATTCACATGGTAGCTCACAACTGTGTGCAACTCCAGTTCCAGAGATGTGAGACACTCACACAGACACACATGCAGGCAAAACACCAATGCACTTACAAAATAAAAATAAATATTAAAAAAAGAAACCCTGCAAAAAAAAAGCCAAAAAAGATTACCTTCATATATTTTAGGATGTTTCTATTACAATCATTTTCCTATTACTGCCTCAAATGACCCTCAATTCTAATGTCTCTCCCTACATCCTCTCCCTCAACCACATCTCCCCTCCCGCTCCCTAGCTGATCCTCCTATTCCATTCCCCTTATTCCTCCAAGCCAGTCTACCCATAAATATCTATTCCTTTTCCCTCTTCTAGGGAGATCTGTGTGTTTAACCCTAGTCTCTTCCTCTATACCTAACCTTTCTGGGTCTGCAGATTGTAGCTTTGCTATCATTAAGTCAATGGCTAAAATCAATATTAAGTGAATACACACCTTATTTAGCTTTCTGGGTATGGGTTCCTTCACTCAGGATGATTTCCTTTCTAGTTCCATACATTTGCCTGCAAATTTCATCATGCCATTCATTCATTCATTCATTCATTCATTTATCTATCTATCTATCTATCTATCTATTTATTTATTTATTTATTTATTTATTTATTTATTTATTTATTTATTTTACTTGTATTGGTCCTTTGTGGATTTCACATCATGCATTCCAACCTGACTTATCTCCCTGTCTCCTCTCATCTGCCCTCTGCCCTTGCAACCTGTCCCAAATCAAAACCATGTTTAAAAGAAAAACCCAAAACCAAACAAAACAAACAAACAAAACAAACACAAACACACACACACACACACACACAAAAAAAAAAAAAAAAAAGGAAAGAAGAATCTTGTAGAAGCTGTAGTGTGGCCCAATGAGACATACAGTTTACCCTTTAGGCCACACATTTTTACTTGCAAGTGTTAATACGTCATTGTTTTAGCCAGAGGTCTTTGGTTTCTACTACACCACTGATAATGGGCTTCACTGGGACTCCCCCTGGATATCCTGTTGCTGCCCTGTATCATGGAGAACCTGCTATTTCAGGTCTGTAGATTTATCCCCATCACATGCTCCAGCAGTTTGTAGATTTAGTGGATGTTGGGATGAATCAACTCATAGCTCTGGTTCTGGGCCTGGGTGTTAGCTGCATTGGTCAACTTACTAGCTTTCCCTCTTTGTCACTACCCAGGATAGCTCTCCAACACCGTCTTAGCCAGCTAATCCAGTGCAGCCTATACCAAGGAGTAGGGCCAGTTCTCCTGTTCTTGGGCCCTTAGATCCAGGTCCATCTCACTCATATCAGGGACCCAGACATGACTTTTGGCCTGTAGTCCTGGTCTAGATGAAACCATGGCTGCAGGTGACAGCCCTGGCCACCCAAATTGGCCTGATTCCAGTGGCACAGCCCTCGGACACCAACATTGTCACAGGTTGTGGCCCAGACCTTGGGCATCCATGTGAGCCCTGATGGCATCATGGGCCAGGGACATCAACACAGATCATGGCAATGGCAGGACACAGACCTAGACATTGGTCCTCAGCAGGAGCCCATGCCCTAGCTGGCTGTGTAAGACACAGCCCTCAGACACCAACATGGTCCCAGGTGGTGGCCTAGACCACAGGCCCCTCCACAGCCCCCAGTGGTGATTAGAGTCACAGATATTAACACAGGTCCCCTTGGCTGCTCCAGAGCCCTGGGTCATGGCCTAGTCCTTGGTCATAGCCAAGGCCCAGCCATCTCCCTGGACTCAGGTGGCCAGATACCATTCATATCAGCACTTTACTCACCAACCTCACCTTTCATATCTGCCTCTCTCTGCTGGAGGATGGTTTTTCTGTACACTGTGAATTTGTGTTGCTACTATTGGTTAATAGAAACACTGTTTTGGCCTATGGAAAGACAGGATATAGCCAGGCAGGAAATCCAAGAGTGATACAAGAAGAAAGGGGGATGCAAAATGGTTCCTGGGCTGGGGAGAGATGTAGCTGGAAGTTTTCTTGTGTTCTGCAGCCACTAGGTCCCAAATAAACATACAGAGGCTTATTTTTTTTTGTTTGGGAACGTAGTGGCTACAGGACACAGGAAAACTCCGGCTGCATCTTTCCCCAGCCCAAGAACCATTTCACCTCTCCCTCTCTTCTACTTCTCCACCGTGTACTCTCACACCACATTGGTGACCAACAGCCCAGTGCTAGGTCTCTTGGTTAGGTCACAGATGGTACTTGGTTTAGTATTGCCTGCCCCAGCCACAAGGGATGGCCTAGTGATGTTGCCTTTCCTCTCCCATGCCCAAGCTTAGAGACCTTGGGCAGTACTTGATATGATGGTGCCTGAGACCTTGGTATGATGGTGCCTAGAGACCTCCAGCAGTACTTGGTATGATGGCTTCTCACGTGGATGGGAGGGGTGCTTCCTGGTTGATTGTGACACCCACAGACCTGTGGGTGCCATCTGTGTCCACTGCTAATTCCTCGTGTCATTTTTTAACAGCTAAGTAATACTCAGTTATGTCAATGTGTCACATTTTCTTTATCCATTATTTTGTCAAGGGATATCTAAGTTGCTTCCAGTTTCTGGCTATTGTGAATAGAGCAGCAATAAACATTGGTGAGCAAGTGTCCTTGTAATAGGATTAAGTGTCCTTTGGGTATATGTCCAACAGTGGTATAACTGAATCTTGAGCTGAATCTATTCCCATATTTCTAAGGAAATGCCATATTGATTTCCATAGTGTCTGTACAAGTTTGTGCTCCCACCATCAATGGAGCTTGTTCCACATTGATGGCACCAAATTTTAAACCTCATTTTTCCACAAGGATCTGAAAGGCAACCTGAAGAACTTGAAGACTTGCAAGGAGTCCCTTGGTGACCCCCTCACCAACACACTTAGTGCTTCCTTGTCAAGTAAAGCAGAGGAATATTTAAATACAAATATAAGTCTCAAAGTAGCATAGATACTAGTAACAGTATATTGATATTCTCTTTTAAAGACATTTTATAATTTATGTTGGAAAAGTGATTGCTTTTCTATTAATAACATAAACCAGGTATCACATCAGATGCATGTACCCTCAACACTTGAAATGTCTGAAGCAGAAAAGTTGTGAACTACAGATCAGCATAAGATACACAGAGAAACTCTGTCTCAGCAAACAAAGAAGAGCAGAAAACATTTGCTCAGGCTTGGTGGTTAACAACCCTTGTGGGTCTTTCAGAGGACCAGGGTTTCCTTCCCAGAATCCACATGCCAGCTCACAAACATTTGTGACTCAAGTTCCAGGGCATCAAATCTAATGCCTCTGACTTCCCCATGCATCAGGCACACACATGGTATATATACATACAAGCAAGCAAAATGCTCATACATAAAATAATATAATTAATCTTAAAACATAAAAAGCTGAATATATTCTCAGCTATTCTGAGCATTTTGCATATATTGATCAAGAATAATAATCTAATATTTTCTGATTTGCCAAATTTTATTGAACTTTACATCATAATAACAGTTCCTATATCTGACTCCTGGCAATCAACTCAGGCTCTCCTTTTAATCAATCTCCTAAAAGCCAGGCAGTTTAAGGTTAGTACAGACTGAGAAATCTCCTGGACTTGATACCACTCAAACCACATTTCATCCACTAATGAAAACAGTGGCTGAATGCATAGCTCTGATACATTTTTGAACTTCATGTTTTGAACTTAATTTCCAAGGAATGGAAAAACAAATGAAGATAACAACGTTTTAGAAGAGAGGTGTCTTCTTGGATCAAAATGGAGGATATGGCTAATTGACAGAAAGGTTAAAAGGTATTCCACATAAAATACATAGTAAGATGATATGTGATGTATGAGGTTATGTTACTCACATTTTGAAATGTTAAACATGAATTCAGCTACTACTAGATGAAGTGTACAGGCAGTCAATAGCTGCTGAGAGAAAGAGGACCAGTTTTCTTCAGGGATGAGCCAACTGATAGGTCATCTAATCCCAAATGGTTAGTACTAAATGTATACACATTTACATGTGAGCAACACTAAATGGGAATGGTAGAATATATATGGTAATATATATGATATATACATATATGTATTATATAAGTTATATATGTATATTATATATACATATATATAATATAGCCATAATCATTAAGGAAGAGGTCATACATTTGAGAAGGATTGGGGTGACCAGAAAAGCTGAATGGGAGATCAGGAGGGGTGAAAATGATGTAAGTACCTATGTATGACATTCTCAAAAAAAAAAAAATTCAAAAAGAATCACAGAATATTTTAAATAAAATATCCTCAGAATAGATAAATAGCAGACAAGGAGCAATACAACCAAGAATCCCTTTGCTGTTTAACTAATTACTCTATAGTGTGCATCTCTACTTCAGATACTCTATGGAACTTATGTAGATGGAAGAGAATTTTTTCTCATTGCAACAATAAAATATTACATAAATGTGGATGGTTTGAAAAGTCCTTTAAATACTTTTAAGTATTACATAAAATAACTTATAGTTTCTTAGCATATATAATTGTGGAAATAGCCACTATAAAATAATTCTATTACTGGATTGTCTGTTTGAGGAATTTTAAAAATATATTGATAAAATATATTAAATAATATTCCTATAATTGTGTTCAGAAGCTTAAACCTATATGAAATCAACATAAGCCATGATTAAACTTGTTGTTCATAAAAAATTGAAATATAATGCTACACTTTTTCAACATTTCAGCATGAACAAATATGTAACCACGTTTAAACCAAACAACATGTGCGTCATATTCCTCAGAGGGCATGTAAGATTGCATAATCATTATAAAATCAGATGATGATCTTAACTGTTGAGAATTGTGAAGCGAAAGGGTGTGGTACAGACCTGAAACACTACAGCTCTAGCTTTTGATAAAGTCTTGAATGTGAGACATTTGATCCAAAGGGTTTAAGATCATATCACACAAGAGATGCTCCATTTTCTTTGAATATGCACATCTATTTTTAGTACATGTCATCACACATGCTTTTTCTGCATTCTAAAATAATCAAGAAAATACGTGATGTCACAATGAGTCATTTGCTATACAAAATTAGAGTAGTGAAGCACTAAATCAGCCCATCCTCAATGAATTGGAAATCAACTACAGTGAACAGGGCAGTCTTGGTGAGCTTTTCTGTAATTATGTCTCATATAAAAATGTATCTAATCGATTAGGACAGGTAACCAAAATGTTATTTATTAAGCAACCACTTGCAACTTCTTCAGGTTAAAGTAACACCATATAAACATTTTCATAAAGTACATAATCAGAATGGAACTTCTAATTTAAAATATAAATGAAATCAGTAGAATTCAAAGCTTGTTAATATGTATGAAACACATGATCATGAATCACATTGAACAGGATGTTACGAATATAAATGCATAACTTGCAGGAAGTATCTAAGATTACACAAGTGGTGGTAAGGCAGATTCTAAAAATAACATACCGCATTGTGCTACTTCAGAGGTCTCTGAAGATTTCAATGAAACATGGACTTATTAAAAAAGAAAGAAAAATGTTCAGTTAATCATAGTCATTGTTAAAAGTTTAATGTATTGGCTGAGGAAAGTCAAGCATGGGTAGCATTGGGGTTAGGACAAATTGAGCATCGTAGTTCAAGATAATAGGAAAACCTTGTATTTGGCCTTGCATTTTGAATAGTGTCTATATTACTGGTGCACAAGGTCCTCCATTACCCATCTGAGAACACCTTTATTGGAGCATGTGAGAAAGAAGTGTGGTATCTGACAGCTGGAAGGAAGCCTGAGATAGGAACAGAGAGACACACAGAGAGACAAAGACACAGACAAAAGGGACAGAGAGAAAGAGAGACTTTTCTGTTCATTTGAAATTCATGCAAATCATCTTCCTATCATCCAGTCAACAAGATCAAGCCAACTAGTAAATAAGTAACATGCTGAAGGGCAGTCAAATCTGGTGAGTGCTACTGTGCTGTAGAAACCCTTATCCTCGGAGAGTAACTTTGTGTGAACACTATCTTCAGGACTCATGATTCTGTCTCAATTTTGATCCTGCTGTTGATACAAAAACAAAATTTCATTTCTGAACACCTTGAATGCATAATAATTTTAAGAAGGATTTTTTGTTTTAACAATTTTTGACAGAATGTGGTCCATAAGGGTCTAGAGTTTTAAACATGGCAGCCTTCACTGATCTATAAATATCATTTTCCTAATCACAGAATCTCAAAAATATGGACAGGTAAAATTTCATGGGCTTGCATGAAAATAAAAAGCAATAAAGAGTAATAATAACTCATAAATCAATCATACAATATTCTCTTATGGAATTTAAGTTTTGGAAGCAGGACTGTGTCCTCTGAGTGACAGCATGTATTTGTATTGATAGGAAACACTTCATGCAACTTCATGAACATAAAGTCAATTTCCAATAAAAATGGTGATTTTTAACATGTATGTGCTTACTGATATGTGAAATGTGTGTTTATGGTTTCTTATTTGTCTTTCCCCATGTGTTATGAACCTTGGCTTTAGAACCAATGCATTTCTGCATCAAATATTCAGATGACACTCAGATCTATTCCAAATCTCCAGGAACCTCATGATGTCTCTCTGCACAACACTCAAGAGTCTCTCTATGTCCATGCTTGGATAGCATCCAATGTTTTAAAGCAAAATGTACATGAGTAAATTATTACTTTTAGGACCTCCTTAACACCAGTCTTTATATTTCTTCTATTTCTTCCACCTAACATCTAGTACATCCTTTATAATGCCCCAAGGCTCAAAACACTGAACTGATTTTGGATTCTGAGCTTTGCTTTTGATGTCCATATTAATCAGGATGCAAAGTCATCTTGTTATCATCCTAGCAGACTTCCTAGAACATATCTCCCTGACTCTCCCAGGGACAGAAGCGTTCTTAGATGTGCTTTCTTATTTCTTGCTAGGATTACCATAATTCATTATATTCTAGCCTACCTGTCATCTTTATTCTTAGCTGCCTACATGAGCAGATTTGGCTAATGTGTGAAGACACAGAAAAACCAGAATATCTGATCATATTAATTCATCACAGATACAATTCTGCTCACCTCCATAAAAGCAGTAGATTGTGGTAAAGCCTTTATTCCCTATAAACATGATCAGCTCCTGAGCTACAGTCAAGTGATCTTTTCTCACTAATTGCTGTTTCTCTTTAGGAGAAAAATTGCAAGCAGTGAAACATTAGTTTTTCAAAGGAAAACTAAATTCATAAAAAAAACACAATAGTTATGATCCTAGAAGGTTGAATAATTAACATCTTACAAATTGATTCCCAATTTTGTGAGTTTGGAAGAAGGCTTATTATATAAAAAGAACCTTGTTTAAAAATCACACACTATTTTGTTATGCAAATAACTACTCGTGTTTATTTAATGTGAGTGCTAGCAGTAGGGTATTAGGGCTAATAAGGCAAAGCACACCTGAAATGGTGCTATTAAAACAGAAAGGAATACTGTCGAGTCTAGATTCTGAGCACTCCCCATTCACTTAGTAGCTGCCAAGGTAGGAAGAGATTAAACAGTTTACTCAATGAAATCAATTAAAATAAGCCATAAAATCCCCCTTCTATTTTATCTCATGGATGATGTATTTGCATACTTACTATCCTGGGATTCATCTCACCTTCATTTTTTAGTTTAGTGTCATAGTGACTGTTTTGCATTGTTTCCTCTTATAAACAAGTTCTCATGTAGCTCAGGCTGCCCTTGAATTGCTATAGAATAAAGCCTTGCCTTGAACCTCCTCACACCTGTTGCTAGGATCACAGGCATACACCACCACACTCAGTCTGAATTGTTAGTTCAGAAGGCAGCCTTGATTTGGCAGAAAAGTTGTTATCAAGTTTTCATTGATCATGTGTTGTACTTCCCTTTGCAGAAAGCAGAAACGTAAGTAGAATGTTTGGAGAATTCTGTAAACTACATTGAATTGGGGTTTCCTGAGTACAAGTACTGAGCAGACCAAAGAATGTGGTCAAAGCATATAGACTGAGTGTTAGAAAGGGATAAGATGAGCTTGGAGAAGGAGATGTAGGAACACACAAGGACTGTGGGTAAATTAATATCCAGTAAACTCTTGCAATGCTATTACAAAAGAAAAGACACTCTGTACAGAACATAACAGTAACATAAAAGGCACAATCCATCTTAACACATCATTTTGACTGTTGAGTATATATTAGGAAAATACAGGGATAAGATCCTTAGCTTCTAGATTGAAACATGGATGACTGGTAGTTAGTTCCCTATAAAACCCTGCAACTTGAGATTGGTTACATGAGGGAGAAAGGTAAAGAAGTCAGCTGACAAAGCACAGAACTTTCATTTAAATGTAGGAAGTTTCAGGTATTGATGAGAGATATTCAAAGGCTTAAATGGAAAGTTCAGATAGAGAAGTCATAGCTCAAAATATAAATTTGGAATCAATGACATATACAATGTTTTGAAACTCAAGGATTAGCGGAGATCATCTAGGAAAGTAGTGGAAATAGGCACCAGCACAAGCATATAGCCACTTCAGTATGCCAGGGCCCAGGAAAATAGATCAAGACTGAGTGTGGAGAAGAAGGAGACATGTGTACTAATGGGAAATGGCTGCCATTGGGGCTAAGTGGTGGAAATCAAGAAGAGGACTGAGGGCATGGATGCGCCAGTACAGCCACTTCTCAATCTGTCCTTACTAGGATCACGTGCACCTTCCCCTTTCTTATTCCTCCCTCCCTCTCTCTCTCCCTCCCTCCTACCTCCCTATCACTCTCCCACCTCCACCCACCCAGTGGTGTGTGTGTATGTGTGTGTGTGTGTGTGTGTGTGTGTGTGTACAAGGGTCATAATATCAGAGTACATAATATCAGGATGCTGTTTCCCAGTGACTATCTTGTTAGACAAACCTTGCTCTTAAATACATGTAAATCAGATCAGCTTGCCCAAAAGGCTTCTAGGAAATCTCCTTTATTAGCCTCACACCTTA
The DNA here is from genome assembly GCF_004664715.2 of Peromyscus leucopus. Classification (NCBI taxonomy): domain Eukaryota; kingdom Metazoa; phylum Chordata; class Mammalia; order Rodentia; family Cricetidae; genus Peromyscus; species Peromyscus leucopus. The sequence continues at coordinate 36,447,643 of NC_051064.1, forward strand.
CTGTAGGAGCACTTCACCTGCATTTTCAAATCCTTCAGCATCCAAACTCTTTTTATCTAATGTCCTTAAGTCCAAAGAGTGGTATTGGCTGGATAAATTCCTCAGAGTGCTTATGTTAGTAGGTAGCTTTAAACTTCTATATGAAAGCAGTCAGACACCTGCATAAGACCCTTTCTTGAGATCTAGGAGATGAAAATATGTTTTGATTAAGCACATGTCCTCATTGAAAAGAATCTGTCTAGTATATAGACTCACTATCTACTCTTCAGTTTCTGGAAACACATACATGCAGCTATAATTGTGGGTATAATGTTTAAAAGGAAACCAAGAGTGGGTAATACTAGTTTAATTTTTAATGAATAAAAATAAAATGACAGAGTGAAATAAAGTTAACTTGATCTCTTTTCTTTTTTTTTTTTTTTTTTTTTTTGGTTTTTCGAGACAGGGTTTCTCTGTGTAGCTTTGCGCCTTTTCCTGGAACTCACTTGGTAGCCCAGGCTGGCCTCGAACTCACAGAGATCCACCTGGCTCTGCCTCCCGAGTGCTGGGATTAAAGGCGTGCGCCACCACCGCCCGGCCTTGATCTCTTTTCTATATAATAGCAATTCATAAGGATAAGATAACAAACAAAATCTTGCAAGCTATTTATAAAAAAAAAAGGCCCTCACCAAAAAGCAAATGAAAGTAGTTTGCCATACATGAGAGAATATGTTACCAAATAATATCAAATTTTAGCTGCTAAACACTAAAGTTTAGGTAAATGAAAAATGTAGAGTTCATATTTTTGATAATCTTTATACATGCATCAAGTGTGGTATATGTTTTAATCAAATACAGCTCTCCTTCCCTTCCCTGAAATTTCTCTCCATCTCCCCAGGACTTCCCCTCCCAACTTCATGTATTTATTTTCAAACTCACCGAGTTCGCTTAGTACTGTCTGTATGCATCTGAAGTAGGACCACTCGAGCAAGGTGGCATTCCAAGGAAAGAATCGATTGAACAAACCGACTCTCCTCCCAGCAGCCATCAACTACCAACACTTCCTCAGCAAGGGACACCTTGGACCTCTCCCCTATCCTTGTTTGGGACTTGTAGTGGCTTAATATTGTGCAGGTCTTATAAAAATAAAAAACAACTCTTCTAAAACAACATAAAACCTGCGAATTAAATACTAAAAGGACTAACTTGATAGAAATTAGTTTTAACTACTTAGAAAACAGTACATTAGGATGTAGAAAATATTCAGCAGTTAATAAAAATAATACTTTAATGAAAAAAATCAATGACACAAAAGACAGGAACTGTAATAGAAAGACAAAAAATGGTAAAACCTTATATGAAACCTGATCTGATACATAACATCAAATAAATCAAAACCAACTAAAATACAAAATTTTATCATCATATTGGCAAGACCTAATAATAACATGGGAAAGATCTAATAATTACATGTGAAAAGCTATGGTACATCAACAATATAGCATTATAATATGTTAATGAAATATGTCTTTATAAATTAGATAGGTGGATTTATAAGTATGCATATGGAACACAATGCGTATATAGATATGTATGCAGTGTCAATATATGATCATGTATCTTTATATAGCTTGTACTCTGTGATCTATTCCTGATATAGGGATGAAAAAAAGCAGGAGAGGGAATATTGAAAGAATGCAAAAAGAAGGCTCATGTGGTAGTCAATACAGATAGATTATCATTGTCAGGACCTAGAACAGTCCTAGAAGCAAAGAGCTGGGATTGCCTAGGAGACAGCAGCTAGATTAGGTTAATTGAGGTAGGATCCACCCTAAATGTGAGCAGGACCATCCCATACGTTACAGCCCCAGGGGAGGAGGCAAACTGAGCATCAGCAACTCTCTGCTTCATGACTTGATACAATGTGACCAGCTAACCTCATGCCTTCCTTGCCATGACTGATTATAACCCCAATATTGCTTTTCAATTTTACTGTTACAATAATGTATTGGCAGGGGTATACAACAACAGACAGGTAATAGAAATAACATGATAACATGACTATAAAACTGTCATTTCAAAACTATTTTTAGACTGCTCACATGAAAGAACAACCAAAGAAACAAAAGAAAATTTCCATTCTATCACAACTTATTTCATATGTAACATGCATTTGAAATATTTGAAAGAGAAGAACAAATTATTCCACATAAAATCTACACATTGGTTCTTGTTATAAAGAACCCACACACAAAAGGATTTAATAACAATTACCTTCATAAAAATCTAGCATTTCTGAAACTATTGTATGTACAATATGTATATATATATATATATATATATATATATATAGTATATATATGGCAAATATGTGTTTCTTGTGAAATAAAGAATCACCTTTAATAGTCTAGTGTATTCTACTAACAACTACTACTCCTTCTGACTTGAGAAATCCTCCTTACTTCTCATATGCATCATCAGGGCTCAAATGTCAATGTGGAACCTCCATTATTTTCTCCTGAGCTCCATAAATTTCAAACTTAACTTGTGACCTGACAGTTACAGTTGTGAAAGTTGCATGTGACAGAAACTCAACTAAGTGGAATTTTATAGTACATGACATGTTTCACTGAACATAGAGATAAAAGCAGCCTTGTATCTTAGGAAAAATGAAATGGAACATACCAACAGGAAATAGCAAACCTCCCTACTTACATTAGAGATTCGGTGTCACTTTCTTTCCTTCTAGGTTGTTGCTCTACATCGTCCCTGGGCTATACACTGGCTCAGGAAGTAACTCACATGTTCCTGATAATCCAGCTGCCTCAGTAGAGTGTAACTCCTCAACTTACAGATATTCAGAATTCTATACTGCTCAGTTGTATCCTACAGCAGTGATATGGTTGATAGTGGTGCTACAATATAAAGAACACTGGCAGACAAGATACAGACTAAGAAAAACATAGGGATGGATAATGCAAATAAGTGAATTCATAAATGCCTACTAAGATGTTTCTGTATTTCTCTTTGGATACAACATACAAGTCTTCTCAAGATAAATATGTTTTTATTTCTATAAAAAAAATATTAGTCATGTAGAGTTTCCTCATTCTTTCTCTGATGACAATTATTCTGGACTATACCTGTTAACTCTTTCTTCCCTGGCACATGATAAAACCAAAGACAAATGTGGTGATATTTTGTGTATAATCTAACAAATAAAGCTTGCTTGAAGATCAGAGGGCAAAGCCAGCTACTAGTTAGCCATAGAGGCCAGGCAGTGGTGACACACACCTGAGATCCGGATGTGCCGGCTCTCTTAGTACCTGGACCCTGGACGCTGGAGGTAGACCGAGCAGACTTCTCCAGAGAACACCGCTGGACTGCGACACACCTTTCCCAGACCCTGCAACCTACCTATCCCTTCACTTGTAAGTTATGCCACTAAATAAACTTCCCTTTTAACTATGTGAAGTGGCCTTAATAATTTCACCAATAACCTACTAATAATAATCTCACATAGGAAAGATCCATTTCCCTATGCAATTCCAGAACTCACATTGACTATTGAGATTAACCACAAAAAATTCCTAGAGGGTAGAATTTCCCCAAGCTGATAGTATCAATTCATATGTCCTCATATCCTCCTTGGCCTAGCCCCAATTGTAACAAAATTTATAGCTTCATTTATTTACCTGTATTTAAAGATGAATTTTTGAGTTGTATATATTCCTATTTTTATAACTAAAAAATTATAATATAATTTTAGTGATCAAAGGATACATGGTATATAGAAGTCAGAGGGGAAAAAACCTACTTGAAATTGTGTTTATCAAATATATGGAATTTAAGATTATATTTTATATTTTCACCTTAACCATTTTAAATATTATCTAAATATTTTTAAATGTTTATAATACTTCTAACCAAAAAACAGATAAAGGTATTATCAGTTAAAAAAAACAAAAACAAAAACAAAACCAAAATACTGGTTGGCCTCTGGCCTTGGTCTACCATTAGCTTCTAGGAGCCTGTCTTTCCAACATCGTCAAGTTCAACCTGAGTGCTGTTTCAACTTCCACCTTCCTCCCTAGCCATGACCTCATCTTAATGAGTATGGCTCTGGGCTCATCCTAGGTCTCACTGCTTCTAAACCTAAGTGCTCTAGCAAATTTTTATGTCCTGACTTTGTGCTTCTACCTGCTCCTGCCAGACCATATCCCAGACTTATCCTTCCTTCCTGACCCAGCTCCAGGCATGTTCTGGCAGGGAAGTGACCTGACAACCAGTTTCAGCATGCTTGACTGCAGGCTCTCTGCTTCAAAAATTATCATCATTATTTCCTACCAACATCGGACAAATCCATACATTTATCTTGTGAATAAGCTAGATTAAATATATTTCTTTCATTACACAGCACCAAATCCGATTTTCAAGGTGTTGTTTAAGGTATCTTATAAAGATCTCAAGAAATAATATTGTGACAAAACTGATATGCTCCCTCCTGTACAAAAACAGCCTTTCCCTCCCTTATAATGTCTGAAGAAGATACTTTTATATAAGATCTACACTCTGTTACATTATTTCAAATTAAGTGATGTTTCTAAGGATAAATAAATTTCATTTGTCAAAGTTACTGATAATAAAATTTACATCAATACAAATATCATAATACTGATAACTCTGACTTCCTTTTACTCTTTAAAGCGCCAAGTCTGCACGTGCATCTCTGGAAGTAACAAAACACCTCTGCATCATTCTACTGCCTTAGTCCCTACTGGGTCAGGATAACTAAGAGCTTTCAAGAGAAATGCCTCCTGGAATCCTTGGACTGAGGATGCATTCCACCATACATCTACTATGCCTGTATAGAGGGAGGAATGAGTGGCTTTAACTCTGTGTCCTCCTATTAGGCAAAGAAAATCTATATTTCCAAACAAGGTCTTAGTCAATCTGAGACTACTTGAAAACTAGTATGTACTTTATACAGTTTGGAGGGCATTTCATTCAACTAAGGGGAAAATGAAATGAGTTGGTGTCTCCAATTATAGCAATAGAAAGTGACATAATTTAACATTTAAATTCTGGTCAAAATGGACAAAATCAGAAAGTCTGATAGTGCTCTGCTGTTGGTACACCAGGAGCAAGAAGAGAGATGCCAAGTCCTGGCTGCTTTACATAGCTCATTTTACTAAAGCCTCTGGGGAAAGAGCTATTATCGCATTTTAAGAAAAATAACATGTATCAGCTAAAACAAGCATGGAATTTTAATCTCAGGCTCTTAGAAGAAAAATTCATGACCTTCCTAATACTGGGATTCTATAGCTACATAAAAAATATTTCTTATTCTGTTATTTTTGACCACATTTCTTGTTAATTAAACTTTTAATTATATGGCTTGTCAAGTCAGTCAACAAACATGAAGTGTTTGGTGAATGCTATCATAAGCTAGCTGACGGTCGAATTCCTCTGGCAAATACAACTCAGAAGGCCTTCCTTCCTATGGAAATAATGATCATTCCATCAGGACCCATTGTCTGTAAGCACTGTAATAAGAAATTAACACATGATGTTTTATTAATCTCTAAAATATTCTCCAAATCAGGAATTATATTACCCTTAGCAATCAGGGCCCATAGAATATATTTAGACAAAGAGAAATATTTATGTTAAGGGATTGGCTCAAAGGAGTGTGGGAAATGTTAAGTCATTCATAGGAGAAGATGGAAGGACCAAAATTCAGATAAGATTTCTATTTTACAGTCTTCAGGCAAATACTACATTTCCAGGATAGTTCAGTTTTCTGTTCTTATGGCTATGAACTAATTGAGAAGTCCACCATGCCCATCACCAACATTAATTGTATTTACTTAAAGTTACATTATGATAAATGTTAGCCACATTTGTAAACCAATAGTATTGAGACTAGTATTTTATCAAACATATGCTTACCATAGCCTAGCCCAGCTGACATGTATAATGAATTATCTCACTACCCTTTCTGCTTGCTTGATTGGGTGACCACAAAAGTAACTGACAACTCCCTATAGGTTATCTAATGGCAATACACCAGAAGCTTTAGTTTGTTCACTAAGGCCAGTACCTTAAGGTTGCCCTATGAATCAGATAACCAGACAAAACAACATCTAGTATATATTTGAGTAGTTTGACGGTAACTTTATGTTTCGTTGGAAGGTGTTTCTTTAGAAGACCTTTGCCCATGCTGTTGCAGAATGTAACAGAACAAGCATGGCTTTTCATATGTATACAAGGCAGGAATTAAGAAACTAAGTGACTTGCCCAGTTAGTTTGTATGAAAGGATTCCACTCTGGTTCTGTACTCTAAGTCGCTGAAAGTCTATCATTAGCTTTTAGACTCTAGACTGTATACTGGGACCTACCAATGGAAAGACTCTCCTTGTCTTAAGCAAGCCTAAATTTTAGTGAATAGAACTAGATTGAAAACAAATCAAACAGGCAAAACTCAAGGGCTAGATGACGGGAAATACTTCTTGAAGAACCATGTTTGTGACAACTGAAGTATGAAAAGGTGATGCGGGATATTTGCAGCACAAAATTAGGTGGCCATATTCTCACTGAGTGGCACATGATCAAGGCAATAAAATTATGAATGAATGAGCCTTGCAGAAATACTAAGAAAGAATGTGTATACAGAGTGTCTTAGGGCCGGGCAGTGGTGGCTCATTCCTTTAATCCCATCACTGTGAGTTGGTGGCCAGCCTGGTCTACAGAGCGAGATCCAGGACAGGCATCAAAACTACAAAGAGAAACCTTGTCTTGAAAAACCAAAAAAAAAAGAAAAAAAGAAAAGAAAGAAAGGAAGGAAGGAAGGAAGGAAGGAAGGAAGGATGGAAAGAAGGAAGGAAGGAAGGAAAGAAAGAAACAGAGTGTTTCAGGGTTTCTATTCCTACAATGAAACACCATGACCAAAAAGCAAGTTGAGCAGGAAAGAGATTTTTGGCTTCCACCTCCATGTCATTGTTAATCATCAAAGGCAGTCAGGACAGGAATTCAGAGTAGGAACCTGGAGGTGGAAGACATGGAGGGGTGCTATTTCCTGGCTTGCTCCCCATAGATTGTTCTGCTTACTTTCTTACAGAACCCAGGACAACCAGCCCAGGGATGGCATTACATACAATGGGCTGGGCCCACCTCCATCAATCAATAATTTAAAAAGTGTTCTACAGGCTTACCTCCAACCTGATGGCATGGAGGGATTTTCTTAATTGAGGTTCCTGCCTCTCAGACTTTAGCTTAAGTCACATTGATGTAACACTATCCAGACACAGAGAGAAACCCTGGGATAGAAGCTGCCTCATATGTTTAAGAATGTAAGTGAAAGCTTTACAATTCTGTATTTAATTGACCTAAGCTAACCTATTATTGCACCCATTTTCAGAAACTTTGCCATAAAATTCTACTGCTTGATAAATCTAAATAGAAAGTCAAATATGACCTATCTCAGGAAAACTATTATAAGCCTTTTATCATCATTTTCCACTCAAACATATGTATTGTATGAGTACCTCTTAGATGTCACCATAGGAAGGTATTCTTCACTCACTAAATGTGCTGCAAATTAACTGAACCGACTGGCAACTAAGCAAATAAAGCATTAATTTGACTTGGGTTTCTCTAAATTGTTCTCATTCTAGAGAATAATGTAAGCCTGTCAGTAGTTTATTTAAGATGTATTACGATTTCTAGAAAGCCACTGTTTAAAGAATCTTTGCAAAAATTGCCTTTCATAATGCAAAGTAAATTTACACAAAAATTTGCAGCATGAAATTATATCTGATGGTATCTCTATTATCAGAGTTTCTTATTTTGAGGTAGGACCTAAAATTACTAATCAATATCATTTGTTTCTTATTTTATGGGACTTATTATATGATGATCATATATATACAGTATATATCCAAGATTATCACAGTATTTACAAAACAATAATGGAAGGTCCCATAGCCCTTCTCTTTCAAGGTAAGTTGAGTCTAGGTAGTATGTTTTCCCAACAAAATTTGTGGTTGTTACATAAAAGACAGGGTAGTTACCAAGTAAATACTGTAGCTATAACAAAGTGATTGCTACTATGTATTCCATATAAATCCTCATTGCTCTTTTAAAGAATGCTCAATTTTTCCCACAGATAGAAGTACCTTTCCTATACATTTCATTTGCTATCATTTTCTCCTAAGAATCTGTAACAAATATATTCTCTGCTTTTTATGGTTTTAGTTCAAGGTCCAAACTCTACATTGGAAAACTGGTCTGCCAATGAAACAAAGCCAGTGAACTTCTTGTGTGGAAACATTCTTTCAAAGAGGTGCTTTAAAGCTACTTTAAAAAAAATGTGAAATTTTTAAAAGTATACTTTAAGATAGTTCTAAATTTCCAGAAGTAACTATGGAGGAGCTAGCTGCTTCCAGCACAATAATAATAAGCAGCAAAAAGAAAGTTTTAAAAATCCTATTGGTCCTGCAGCCTCCTGCCAGAGTCCCACACAATAACAGATACTTAGGACTAGAATGGCTCCATTGGAGCAACACTAATGCATTTGACACAGCTCCCACCCTGGCATTATGCAGAGGAGCCTGCACTTATCCCTTTGTAAATTGGAGACTCTTTTAACCGGGAATCCCAGGATGAAACAGAACCATTTTCCTCACGGCAAAACAAATCCTTCTCCAGTGAATTTTGTTATTGTTTATTGTTACACTGTTTTATCAGCACTAAACTGTATGAAAGCTTCAATTAGTTCTTGATGAATGATCCCATAAAAGCATGTAGTTTCATTTCCCCTGCCACCAGATATTTCACTGAGTGTTATTAAATGAAATATAATTGGGATAAGATTCAGGAACTTAAAGAGGCTGTGGTGCTCCCAGTTCAGCCTGAAATGGTTAGTCATCAGTGTGGCTCAATCACATCCGATGCACTATACATACAAATTTCCATCGCCTGGTCCTGGGAAGATCACAGAAGCACCACACACATTCTGATGCCCTTCACGAGGATGCAGGCTGTTGGTGAGGTACTAAGTTCAGTGCCAGGTCAAATAATTGTTCTCTCCACACAGGAGCAAAGAGCATCTCTATCCATCACACTACACAACAGCTTGCATCTACATTGTGTGCTACATAGCACCAGCTTACAGTTCCAGCCAGAGCAGAGACATTTCTTGTTTCTCCTTAGTATAAGAACTAATTTTTACCGACACATGAACAAAAGGCCAGTCTCTCTCTGCCTCCCTTGTCGCTAATGATAAGTAGAATGTGGTGTTTCTAAGAAAGCTGATTACAGGAAAATGAGCAGTTTGAGGACTTATTCAAAAAAATGTCTTTCTTATAGCCTCCAATGTATGCATGATTATTCTGAGGAGAATAAAAACTGAAATGACAGGGTTATTCTCATGTAGTCTGTTTTAGGGGGTTGATGGAAGAGAAGAGGACTGGACTTCAGACATCCAGGCTTTCCTTCTGACTTCCTTGTTGAGTATTTTTTGCTGACATCATAGGTTGCCTGTTTTCAGCACTTTAAACATAAGTTAACAGAACAAAGATCCTAGCCCTCAAATAAGTTCTAGACCAATTTCAGCAATTCACAACCTACATTTTGAGCAGGAGTTTATGAAGTGTTGTCCATGGATAATTTAGATACCAGCGTTAACATTGCTGTCACAACACTGAAAAGTCACTTCTTCATTTCTCAATGTTCACAGCTACATTGATAGCAAGATAAAAGGTTATGCAAACTTCTGCCACTTAGCTCCAGACTCTTGTTAGTGGTCATTTCATGTCTGTCTGTCTTTCTTTCTTTCTTTCTTTCTTTCTTTCTTTCTTTCTTTCTTTCTTTCTTTCTTTCTTTCTTCCTTCCTTCCTTCCTTCTTTCCTTTCTTTCTTCTTTCCTTTCTCTCTCTCTCTCTCTCTCTCTCTCTCTCTCTCTCTCTCTCTCTCTCTCTCTCTCTCTCTCTCTCTCTCTCTCTCTCTCTCTCTTTCTTTCTGTCTGTATACCTCAATAGAATCACTATCAAAAAATGAAAAAAATGAATAGTTCAATGACTTCAGAGATTTCCCTTTAGCGTGTATTTGTGAGACAGGGAAAATGACAGGGCACTTTGACTAACCATGTGAAGATACAGACAGTCCAGAAAACAGTTGCTGTTTTTCCTCTGGTGTGATGGTTCTTGAATGGGCATGGCACACTTGTACAGCCTGAAAACCTGCCTGACCAAAACAGTCTTTGACAGACTGTGCTAATATGTTAGGAATGACCAGAAATCTGGAAATTCGGCTGTGGGCCTTTGGCATGTATTTTATGAAAGGATTGGACTGGCTGTCAATGAAAACAACTGACAGCACTTGATTCCAGTGAAATGCACTTTCATGGAACTTAAGATTGTTTTCAGATGGAATTGTTGCTGACATCAGTAAATGTGGTCATTATTCCAAAACTCTGAAAAACTCAGTGAAACAGTGTTGTCCAAATGACCAGTGTCCAATGTTAAAAATCATGCACAGATGAAGTATTCATTTTAGGTACACAAAAATTGCTGGGTATGGCAATACATGCCAACAGTCCAAGCACTTGGGAAGCTGAAGCAGGAGAATCTTGAATTCAAGGACAGCCTAGACTATACAGCAAGAGAAAGTGGGAGAAACCAGAGCACCTCTCCAACTCTCCCTCCCTCCCTTACTCTCTCTCTCTCCCCTTCCTCTCCTTTATACCATCCCCTCTCACTCTTTCTCCCACACACAAAATAAATAAATAAATAAAATGATCATTGTAAGCTAGTGGATTATAATGTAAGAAAGTATGAGCATTTTTTTTGCTCTGCTATCAATTTTTATATTGTAACCTTAATTTTTTTTAGGTTTTTGTGCAGTGCCAAAAAGAAGAAAACAGCCACCCAGAATGCACAGGGCCTACACAGGTTCAGATAGATGGAGTCACAGCACTGAAAAGGAGAACTGGATGTGGCTTCTATCCTTAACCAAAAAGCGATCTGCAATTGATAGATAGCCACTTCCAAAACAAAACTTGTTTTGTTTTGTTTTTTTTTTCAATTGGAATCTCACTGATTATATTAAACCCACATCAGGGTAAGCCCCTTGCTTATTAGCAGCTGGCCAAAAAACAATGTACTCCATGGTACTTTTGTAGATTTTTTTTTTTACTCAAATTGTTTTCTTTGAACATTTTTTTGTCTTATTGGTTTTTTGCTTATATATTTTGATTTATGTTTTTGTGTGTATGTTTCTTGTTTTTATTTGTCCATTTGTTTCTGGTTTGTTTGTTTGACTTTTAATAAAACAAAAAGAAAAAGCTCTGAGGCAGTTGGTGTTGGGGAGGTAGGAAGGATCTGAGAAGGGTTGGGAGAGAGGAAAAGCATGATCAGAATATATTATATGGAAATTTTCTTTTCAATAAAGCAAGCAAACAAACAAAAAACCCAGTAGCTACATTGTCTGTAATGACAACTGCTTATGTGAGGCTGAAGCCCAAGTATTTCAATCATAAAGCATTGTAGCATACACAATGAATTCACACATAAAGGAATTGACCATTAGTCATTATTTTTAGATATTAAAAGATCTCAAAAGCATTAAACATTCTATTTCTTTGTTTAGTTATTTTAATAAAATACAGAATCCATTTTAGCATGCAATAGCTTTATTACTGTTATTCTAAAATATGTTTTTTCTAAAATGTTTGATTATTTCTGCTGCAATTTTTATATACAAATAATATCACCCAAAAATAGATGTAAAATCCACCAAACCAAAGTAAAGAGACCAGAAAACTCAAGAAGCAGAGGTCTAGTTCATAGCCTTTTTAGTTGATGATTAGGCATCACTCCTGACACTGAGTAAAATATAATTCTAATGGTGGGTCTATTGTTTTGAAGCAAAAAAAACAAGATTCTCCTGCCTGATTATTTAAATTCTATGGGACTTACAGCACCATTATTGAATTAACCTTAAATTCTTCAAAAAGCTACAAAGACTCAATAGCAAAATAAATATCTTAGTTTACATTTGTGGCATATGATCAAAAAAGACAGAAGACAGATTCCTTTTATTTGAAATGAGAAAAGTAAAGTTCAAAAGCATGTAGGTTTTGACAGTGCAATTAAGCCAGCACAGGGGATCCTATAGAACAGAAATAAGTGTCCCCAGCTAGAATTCTAAATGCTGTAACTATTATTTTCCTCAATATTAAGAATCAGGCTAGTTCTTGCAACCTTTCTTGAAGCAAAAATTAAAAATACACTTATGATTCCTGATTCTTACATGATTTTATGCAATACAAAAGTATTTTCCAGGACATCAATTTTTGACAAGTCTGTTAAACTATTTATATTAACTGTTAAAGTATCAATTAAAATTATGATTCACACATTATCACAACTTTAATACTTATGCATTAATAAAAAAGTAGCTGGATATATATCTCATGGATATCCTGGGACCTAAGGAAATGAGCATGAAAACAACAGCAAAAAAATACCTACCATACAATAGCTTCTTACACATGTTGGTTTTACTTGATGCACTCTTTTCTCAAGTCCAAGACTATTTATGATGGAACAGCAGCTACAATCTATAGCAGTTCCCAAAAACTCTGCCTATATACTCTCTAACATCCGCAAGGAAGGGAAACTGATGTCTGGCCTCAGTTCCCATCATAGCATAGCCACTGTGGTGACATCAAGGCTATGCTTCCCACAGACAGCATTCCTTTTTTACAAATGAAATTTCAAAGATTATACCAAAAGGTGTTGAGAACTCAGAAAGTCTTTTTTTCCTCAAAGTTGTAGAACAGAAAGATGATAGCATATGACATTTTAGGAGTAGGAAAAGAGGGACCTTTGTGCAATGGTTTCAGCTGATTATAAAGAAGATGTGGAATAGGATGTAGGAAATGAGAATGTCAGTCATTCTCTAAACTTTGTAACCACAGTGTCCATTGCAAGATTAAAATCTACTCTGTTTTCTGCACTTAAGGCAGGACAAACATAAGGAGATATAAGGAGATCAGAGGACAAACTCAGGCATCGGTCATCAACTTCTACCTTGCTTGAGACAGTTTCCTTGTTGCTGTCTGCCTCTGAGCATACCAGCACAGCTAGCCCTCAAGTTGCCACCAAATTATCCTGTCTCTACCTCCCATCTAGCCATAGGAGCACTAAGATTTTATAGATGCAAATCGAATTAACACAACCAACTTCTTTATCCTGATATTCATAATCTTAAAATTAATACCTTCTGAATAAACTATCCAAATAACTTAAGAAGTAGAATATCATAGGAAGGATGTTCAACTACACTGTGACCAATGTCTAAACTATATGCATAATTTAAAAGGAAAAATAAAGACTTCTGTAGTGGGTAGCTGTTCCAGCTTTGACCTGGAAGTACTACCCTCATTGAGACTTCCAGTAACTGTCACGCCTACAAGGAAGGGCTGACACAGGAGCCCTTAAACCCGAGATCCAGATATGCCAGCTCTCTTGGTTCCTGGATCCTGAACGCTGGAGGTAGACCTAGCAGAGTTTTCCAGAGAACACCACTGGACTGCCCTACACCTTTCCCAGACCCTGTAACCTATTTCTTTACTTGTAAGTTACCCCACAAAATAAATCTCCCTTTTAACTATGTGGAGTTACCTTAACACTACAACCAATAGACTTCCATATTTTAACTTAATATCTATATATTTCAGCAGCTTTTCTTAAACACCCGATTAATATGTACTTATCACATTAAGTTTCACCTAATCTCACAACTTATCCAAATTTGGACTTTTGCCAAAAAGTATATATTGTCTTGTAACATACAAATATGAAAGAGAAAATAGTGTCAACTACATAATTGATAAAGATGATAGGTGTGGTGATGATGGATGAGCACTCATCACTTTTCACAGAATATCACACAATGTTGCCATCAAGTAAATGAATCAGATGAACATTTTCCCTAAATAAAAGAGCATAGCAATCAAGATGACTAACTTTTTGTCAAAGAATGTGTTCTTCTAGTTGCTATACATCGATGCTAAATCATACATAATAGGGACTGAGGCAGCTGGATAATGAAATTCCTTAGAATTCTGTTCACCATTTTTTAATTACTTCTTCCAGATCTTTGTATTAAATTAAGGAATATAAATACTAAGCTTTTGGTGCCATTTTTTTATATTAAGGCTTTTGAAACTGATAATTAGTCTTTCTAACATTTTGTTATCATTTAAAATAGTACAAGCGAAATGTAAACACTTCAAAAGCAGATTGGACATGAAGATAGAAAGTCTATCTAGAGACACTATAAAAATCTTAATACGAAGGCCAGCAAGTTATTTATATATACATATTAGCAAATTATTATACTGTTTATATGGTGAGACAAAGGATCTGGAATAGCCAGCAAGACTTTGAAGTACAAGCACAAAAGACTAAAACTGCCCTACTTCAAAGCATACAATAAAGCTTTCATAATTCAAAGACATATGATGGGGAAATGTGTAGATATACAGATCACATAACAGACTTAGGGAATATGTTTTTCAAAAGCATACAAAGTACACCCATAGGAAATACACTGATACTCTTAAAAACTCAAAAGTGAGAAAATAAACAACTTGATTAAAAACAGAGAAAAGACTGTATAATATATCAATGGAGTTATAGAGATGCCAAACACACAGCTTAAAGGGTGATTCAAGGATTTAGAGTGTATCTCAGAAGTAGAGCACTTATCATTGGTCTAGTATGCGCTGGATTTTATCCCCAGTTCCTGAAAAAAAGAACTAAACCTGTCTTCATAGAAATGCAAATTAAGATAAAAAGGAGATTTGTAACATACCTATTACAATGGCCAATACTTACAAAATGGAAACCACCAAATATTAATAATAATAGGGAGATTAGAAGTTTTCATCCATTGATGATTTCAAAGCAGAAAGCATAGTCATTTTGCAATATAGTTTGAAATTTCTTACAAAACTTAGCCATATCATCACCTTGTGATTCACTAATTATTCTCCAAGAAGCTTAAACATTGTAAACGAACAACAACAACAAAAAAAAAAAAAAACAACCTTGAACACAAAGTTCAGAGCACCTTTATATTCATAATTCAATAGAAAACCAAAAATCCTTTAGTGGACAATTAAGTATAAACTATTACTGCTTATCCAGACAGTGGGATTTTTCTCTGTGCTAAAATATATGAGCCACAAAGCTAGAGAAATGCATAGAAGAACCTTGGTTGTATATGGCTAAGTGAATACTCCAATATAAAAACTGCACTGCACATATTGATTGAATTAAACTTTTTGACAAATTAGAAAACAAAAAAAACAAAACAAACAACGAAACAGCTTTGGAGAGCATGAAAGATTCATGGTTGCCAGGGGATTGGATGATGATAGTTATGGTAGGTAGAAAAAAGGATTTTATACAAGTCATTCTATCTTTTTCCCCCAACTCATAGAATATATAACATGGGCTTATGGTGAAAAACATATATCAATGAAGGGTCATCAATTTTACAAAATGGGGATTTCTTAAATCTGGTGGGGGATTCAGATAATGAGGAAGATTATGCATTTGTAGAGGCAAGGGTATAAAAAGAAATCTCCCAATTTCCATTAAATTTTGCTAGGATCCCAAAACTGCTCTAAAAAAAAATACAGTCTATCAAAAACAAGTAGATTATATACCATCTGCATAACACGTTAAAATTAAAATCCAAGGACTGGGTCCTAGAAGCCGTATTTGTGAAGCTTTAGGAGTTTTCCTTCAGAATTCTTCGAATGCTGTGGGGCTCCTACTTTAAAGGGCCTCATTTTGCTGAGGGGTGGCATGTTTCCCACTTTGAAGATCTGACATGTTTAATGGTCCTGTCTTTGAAGCAATGTGTGTCTGTGGGATTCCCTCATGAGCAGGTTTCCTGTTCAGGGAGAAACTGATCCTCTGTTGAAGTTATTTACCAGATTATAGTTTCAACCCTGGAGACAGTCTAATCCCTGATATGGTTATCATCTTTTTGAAAATATTAATATGTTTGGAAAAGGTTCTACTTCTGAAGAAATTCTTCTTGCCAGAAGGAGACTATCTTTAAATTTTTAGTGGGTTGTTGTTTTCAAGAATATTATATAGTATAGAATGACTTCACAGGGAAAACATTAAAGTAAGAGGTAATGTATTATAATTATCATCTCCTTATAGAATTCTTTGGAAATTAGAATAAAGCTAGCATCTTTCAAATATGTGACTTAAAGTATGTAGCAGATTTTTTCATTTATTGAATAAAACTAAAATATGAAACAGCTTATGTGACTTAGAATTTTATATATATGTCAACTTTCATGTTCAAAGTTGTAAAAGATACTATGTGTACCATAATGAATGTTAGATCTTTGTAATTTTCTGTGGATAAGGACAATGAGCACCTTTTAAACTGCCCCATGATTCCATGGATATACAATGCTGCATTAATACAAATGTCCCTAATTAGGGAAAGTATTTAATATGTGAATAAAGGAGGTTGAAAGGAATGCAAAGGATTATAATTAGAAGTATTTCAATAATTTTTCACAGAGGAAAGAACCATGGAAGAAGAAAGGAACAATCAAGGAAGTCTCACATATTGTTTTTCCATCACAAAGAATATGAAACACAGAGAGGAAAGTGTTGCCTGATGGAGCTAGTTTTACTAAAGGTGTGCACTTAAATACAAGTCTGAATAAGTATTCTTCTTCCTTGTTTTTCTAATTTCCACACATTTTTCTTTAAGACTCATTTGAAAACATTTTAGTGAGAAATATTTTAAGACTCATCTTAGGTGCAGTTACATTTAAAATTTGTGAAATCCCAAGCAGCCTGAGTAGTAAAATGTTCTATCATTCAGTGGCTGTCCTGATGGCAGATTAACTTAATGAAGGGATTGGCCCTGGACTGCTTAGCAGTTTAGTTCATTCCATCTGATCACTTTCCACACTCCTGTTAAGTCACAGCCTTGAGCACACCTCACCTCCATCTGTCATTGTTCATTTGATTCCCTCTCCTAAAACAACCAAACTCAACCTTAGCCTCAAGTACCAAACCATATTCTGTTTCTATAAAGCCACCTATGAAATCAGAGCCTACCTGATCTCTGCATTCACACAACTTCAACTGTAGATCATCTCCTATATTGCTCTGACAAGACACATTGTCTCTCATCACAATTCTTAGATTTTTAAATGCCTTGAAGGAATAGTTGGAACATTTTATAAAGCTTTGTATTTTTCCAAATGTCTCCACATAGTAATTTTTCTGTGTTAGTAAGATAATTGCATCATTTTTAGAGAAAAATTAGTACCATGTATTTTTAGAATTATTTATACTGCTTTTAATATAAAAATCGTTTTATTGCCATGAACTCACAAATGCCATACATCTAGATTAATTCAACCACTCAAACATATCACTGCCTTTATATAAAACTGTATTGCATAGAACATTATTTTATATAATATTTAAATATGTGAAAATATGAGATATCTATAAATTATTATTATTTTAAATGTTACATTTATGTTATTTTATAAACTTCTGCATGAAACCAGAAGATCTCAATTGTAGAAAGTATTAAGCACTAACTCAGTTATTTATATGACTTTGCATCTTTAGTTTAACATTAAACACAGAGAGAATCCTTGTTTATATAATATTTTGGACAAGTGAATTAGTGACATTTAAATGGTGTATTGACCCTCCAAGAGAATCAAATATTTCAGTTAATCATTGTCTTAACAATTTTAACAAAGTTTTGTTGATGAGTCAAGCTTTACTTTTCCTTTCAAAAGAATGTTCATATTGTTGTTATTACATTCCATCAAATGGTCATCTCAGATGTCTAATGTCTATTGCTAGATATTAGAATGTGAATAACTATTTCACTGTGTACTTATTAATGTATTTTCTATTTTAATAAATAATCCTTGCAGCTAAACCTACTTATGATCTTTATTTAACTAAATAAGATTAGGCTGACAAAGAGGCCTTTCCTAGCCCATATTTTAAATTCTGTAACTGTTTATGAATTCAGATATCACTACTTCCCTCCATTTAGTTAAGTGGGGAATTTTTAAAAAATTCATATAAAATCATGACTTAATAAAGAATAAAAAAATTCAAATCCATGCACTAAAGTATTATGATAGAACTTAGTATTTAATCTGATTTTACAAAAAGTCTTCCACAATTATTTACTATTTTTAAGTTATCAGTTTAATGAAAATATAGACTAACGTTCTTATAGAAAAAATTGCCTCCATAGAAAAATTGCCTCATTAGCAATATATATGTAGAAAGTAGCTCATGATTGCTCAATACATACACACACACACACATATACACAAAATGAATTGAAAGAAGATTGTAAGTGTCTATAAACTAATAGTCATAATTCAGTTTTTAGTGGCATTTATTTAGTGATTAAAATAAATTTAACTAGTAAAAAATGAAATGAATAGATAAATATAGAAAAATTATTATGTTACCGTAACTCTACATTCTAAAATTATTTAAGGGGCATCAAGATCATGATGGGAAAACCTATAGAGACAACTAAACCAAACTAATGAGAACTCATGAAATTTAGATCAACACCTGTGGAGCCTACACAGGACTGGACTAGGCCCTCTGCATAAGCAAGACAGTTGTGTAGTTTGATCTGCTTAAGGGACCCCTGGCCGTAGGATCAGGATCCATCTCTGGTGCATAAGCTGGCTTTTTGGAGCCTACCACCTATGGTGGGACACTTTGCACAGCCTTGAGGCAGGGGGAAGGGCTTGGACCTGCCTCTATTGAATGTATCAAGCTGTGGTGGTAATCTAATTATACTGAAATGTGATTTTGATTGTATGTTAATAAATAAAGTTGCCCGGGGGTCAGAGCTATTAGAGCCATAGCAAGAGTGTGGCGGTGGTGGCACACGCCTTTAATCCTAGCATTCCAGAGATAGAAATCCCTCTGGATCTCTGTGAGTTCAAGGCCACATTGGAAATAGCCAAGCATGGTGGTGACACACTCCTTTAATCCCAGAAAACCAGCCTTTAATCCCAGGGAGTGGTGATAGAAAGCAAAAAGATATATAAGGCGTGAGGACCAGAAACTAGAAGCATTTGGCTGGTTAAGCTTTCAGGCTTTGGAGCAACACAGTTCAGCTGAGAGCTATTGGGATGAGGACACAGAAGCTTCCAGTCTGAGGAAACAAGACCAGCTGAGGAACTGGTGAGGTGAGATAGCTGTGGCTTGTTCTATCTCTTTAAATAGACGAACAGACAGGAAATAGGGCTCTCATTCGGGAGGCTGGGACACCGCAGGCGGAAGGGTGAGATTTTGGCTCTGAGCTCTGACCTCTCGGTTTTCTCTTTTGCATTGTTTCTGTGTTTTTTATTTAATAAGACGGTTGGTTACATCAATATCAAGCTCTGCTGATTCCTTATGGGAGACCTTACCTTCTTGTAGGAGGAAATGGGAGATGGGTTGGAAGGAAGACTGGAGGGGTGGAAGGAGGGAAGGGGGGATCTGTGACTGGTATGTAAAATGAATAAAAAATTCTTAATAAAAAATAAAATTACTTTAAGCAGGGAATTTTTTCCTTTTTTTTAAAATTATCATTATTATTTTCTCATACATTACATCCCAACTACAATTTCCCCTCCCTCCTCTTTCCCCCAGATCTATACACCCCCAGTTTCCCCTCAGAAAATAGCATGCCTTCCAGGAATATCAACCAAACACTTATTGTAGCATTTTTACACTACAATAAGACCAGATATATACCATCACATCAAGGCTGGATGAGGTAACCCAATAGGAAGAAAAAGGCTACAAAGCATGGATTCTTTAAGAAATTGTAAATCCTCTCCCTGAAAGGTTCAAAGGTCTTACAGGAAGTGGACTTGGAAAGATTGTAAGAGCCAAAGGTGGCGAATCACTACAAGGAAACTCTTTTCTGGACACAATAGGTTAGTTGCGTGTATGAATGCCTAGGGATTATAGTAGCACGAACAAAGCATGTATAAGGTCAAACCGAATAAAATCCTGAATGGTGAATGGAGGGTGAGCATCAAATCTTACCACAGCTGAGGAGCTATGAGCATCTGAAAGCTGCTGAAAAGGAGATTGCTAGTTTTTTCCTAATGATGTGACCCATCATAGGTCAGCCACAATATTGAGTAGGGTCCATTCTGAAGAGTAGGTGGGCAACACATACACACACAATCACATACACACATATACACATACACACACACATAAACACATACACACAAAAAGAATAGGGAGGAAGAGGGGGAGGAAGAAGAGAGGAAGGAGAAGAGCACAAAGAAGAAGAAGAGAAAGTAGAATACTAAAACATAGGTTTGTAGGAAGGTGAGTAAACTTTTGAGGATGTAAATCTCATCTTCCCACCTTCTAAGAAAAGTACTTCAGTGATTTCCCATATCTCAGTTTTAAGGATGCTGACGAATATGGCCTGAGATTCTACATAATCAAATATCCACTCCCATAACATTATCTCACAAAACCCAAGATCTTTTCTGCCCTCTAGACATACTTGCTCTTTCAGTTCTCCAACTCATTTCTCCACTCTCTTCCTCTCAGTGCCAATATTTGGATTTCAAGACTCCCTAGATTTGAATTTTAAGTCATTTTTTAAAGAAATACATGGTTTCTAAACTTTTAATTTTATATTACATTTTTATTATTTAAAACAATTTTTAAATTTAAATGTATTTTGATCATTTTCTTTACCTCCCCTAAATCCTTCCAGATACTCTTCTGCTCCCTACCTACCTAACTTTAAGTTCTTTCTCAAAATCAAACAAAAAACAAAAACATCAACAAACCTACCAAAACAAGAAAAAAACAAACAAACAAACAAACAAGCTACGCCCCCCCCACACAAAAAATCTTTCCAAACTATAACCAAATGAAAGAACACACACACACACACACACACACACACAAATAAAATAAAATGTGGCATCCATTATATATATTGGTCAACTACTCCTGAACATCAGCCCTATGCTCCTATCCTAGAGTACTTTATATACTCAGTCTCTCTTGGAGAAAACTGATTTTTCCTCTCCCATCAGGTTTAAGTGGGAGTTCATTTGTTAACTTTTATTCTAGTGGCAAGGTTTTCATTCATTCACTAGTTTATTAAGTATAACAAAATAAAATATAAGACAAAACAAAAGCTATGACTTCGAAGTTGGCAAGAAAAATGAACAGAAGAAAAAGAGCCCAAGAGAAGGCACAATGGGAGAACAATTTGTTCATTCACTCAGGAATCCTGTTGTGAGAATTTTGACCTCATACATTTTCTTAGCCTTGAAGTGTAATCATTTTTTAGTTACAACCTTCCATAGTTGGTTATTTTTACTCTTTACTCTTAGCTCCTTGGGGGCACAACCACCCAGCTCCCAAATAAATACAGAGTCTTATTCTTTCTTATTAATGCCTGGCCTTACCTTAGCTTGTTTCCTGCCAGCTTTTCTTAAATTATTCTGTCAAATTTTGTTTTTTGTTTTTTTTTTTGGGGGGGGGGCATTTCATCTTTCTCTATTTCTGTGTGTGTTTCTTTATTTCTTACTACATGGCTTGCTGTGTGGTTGGGTGGCTGGCCCCTGGAATTCTCCTCCTTATCTTGCTTCTCAATCATCCTTCCCAGATTTCTCCTCCAATTTATTCTCTCTACCTGCCAGTCCAGCCTATTGTTTCTCCTGATTAGCTAATGGCCATTCAGCTCTTCATTAGAACAACCAGGTGTTTTAGACAGGCAAAGTAACACAGCTTCACAGAGTTAAACAAATGCAACATAAAATAATGCAACACATCTTTGCATCATTAAACAAATATTCCACAGCATAAATGAATGTAACACATCTGCAACTAATATTCTACAACATTCTTCTAACTATAAGGCACCTAACCATAGCATGCGTTCAGTAAGTGTTTAATGAATGAAAGCAAAGGCCTAGAAAGAAGGGTTAGAATGGAAGTGAATGAACAGTAAAGGCAGAGGAGGATAGGAAGAGTGGGTATGTGAGGAGAGAGAATGGAGTGGAAGAAAGGGAGAGGAAGAATAGAAGAGGGGAAAGGTAGGGCGGGGGAAAAAAGAAGAGGGGAAAGGTAATAAGGGGAAAGAAAAGAAAATGAATTTGCTATTTCCAATTTTCTTCAATTTATAATTTCTCTGCAAACAAAGGGTACTTTGACTTGAGTAAGCATTTTACTAAGTCTATTAAGAAAAATAAGTATCAAGATAAGATGAGTATTATTCTGACACAATAAGGAGAAATGAAACATCTCAAATGTGTTAGAAATTAATTCCATCTATGGACCTAAAACAGATCATAACATGAAAAGACAGAGAGAGCATACTAGGTACAGCATATTGGAATAGCCACTGCTTTCAGTTGGTTGTGAGACAGAAAGAGAAATAAATGTGGAGATAGGGCAAAGCTGTTGAAATGATGTTTCTCCACTAGAAGGAATCATTTCAACAGATGAGATAATAACAGAGTATCATTCACCAAGCACATGTGTTCTTCCATACCCACATATCTTTCTTAGTATAGTGTAGTAAGCCATGAAAGTAGTGATGTTAACAGTAAATGTGGAATGGTGGGTGGACAGTTATTTCTAGATGAAATGATATATGTGGTATGTAACATATTCGGCTGGCTTTTAATTTGGGTGACTTAAATGCAGCAGTGAATGCCCAGCTTCAACACAGGTGGAAATAGAGATTTGATAAGTGACTATGCATACTTAATAACTCAAATCATTAAAAAAAAAAAAAACCAACCCTAAGCTTGTTTTTTTAATACCCACAAGGCCTAGTAATTACCTGACAGGAATGGTAGAATAGCTAGGAGAGACGGCTTGCTGCAAACCACGTGGATTGCACAAAAGAGGGAAGACAGTAGAAAAAGAAAACCATGAATGAAATTTAGATGAGGGTAGACCTTACATTACAAATTCCTAATTCCAATAAGGTTGGAAGCATTTTACTTCCACCTTCCATCAAGGGAAGGAGCAGACAGGAGAACATATGTGTTCTTCAGATCTACACCATTCTTCCATCACTGCACTAGATTGGATAAATGCTGTGAATGGCTGAACAACACCGTCTCATCTTCAGTGATTTTTTTAATTAAAATATTTAATTATTTTCTTTTATGTATAGTATTACTATGCTTGCAGGCATGCACATGCACCTTCTGTGCACACATGTCAGAAAAGGGCATCGGATCCCCTGGAACTAGTTATGCATGACAGAGAGTCGCAATGTACATATTTGGAAGTAAACCTATGTGGAAGTACTTTTAACCTCTGAGTCATCTCTCTAGAGATATTTTTTAAAAGAAATATTATTTTCACTAATTCTTTGAGAATTTCATTCAATGTGTTCTTGTTCCTGTTCATCCCTAACTCCTCCCACACCCACACCCATTTCCCTAAACTCCTCCCTCCAATTGGTGCCCATTGTTTCAAGGATTTGTAATGTGGAGATATATTGGGAAAAAAGAACATAAACCCAGATCTTGAGAATTTTTAATATCTTCCAGAGTGCAGAAATTTTCAATGGCTGCTTTAAGGTACATGAGACAGTTCTGCCTCAAAGAATGCTTATTCTTAGCTAAACTGAAAGTCTTCTCTGAAAATGAATATATCCCCACTAGTTTATTCTTCTCCTATATGTTTGTTCACATTAGTTTAAATCTGAAGTGATTTAATACTCATATTACTTATAATCAATTTTTAATTTACTATGAAACTAAATTGCTTTCAAGTAGTAGAGTTAGCCATATATGTACAATGGGAAAACATTCCTACATTTAGAATGTTTAATGATGCCTCAGTGAAAAAACGTAAGTAAAGGGATGGATATAAAGGACTATGCATCTAACAGATTTCAACTAAATTAGGCTTCCTTTGTGTTTTCTGGGGGATAATTTTCCAACTATGATAATGTAAGTATCAGTATGAATGGTTACTAAGGCTAATTTTGTTTCAGGTTTTAAAACTATGCCAAGAAAACAGAGTGAGTATATATGTATATGTACTCTACCTTGATTAATGGGTGCTATAGATATCTTTTTGCTCTGTCTGCTTGGTTAGCTTTGTTTCAAATATGATACAGATCTCATGCTGCACGGCAGATCCAGAAATAGTCCATGTTCCTTTAAATTCAGGCAATGCATCATTTTCTATTACTCTGTGGCAGCCCAGTCTGTGACTGTAAAGCATGAATTATGTGGATATGGACCAGTAGGTGAACCAGTCCCAACAAATGCATGATTTGAAGATCCAAGTAAAATATTCTCATGAAAAAAAGTGTTTTACAGTAGAATCATAAATAATATATACTTATGAAAGACACTGTCTCTAGTTTGTTTAAAAACCAGCAATACATTTCTAAGAAAAATCACATAATATTTAAAGATTCTCTAAAAAGTGTATCTTGACCACACACACTTGCCAGTTCTGGCTTTTAGATACAAGTTACCTATGACAAAAATTAGTTTTTGCTTTATTCAAATATTAGGATATGGAAAAATAAAAAATGCAACAGAGTCTCCTCAGATCATCTGTCTAACTAAACATTCATTAAAATAGAGATCTAGGAGCAGCTTTCAAGGCTAAGACATTACATTTGTTGTAAAAAATCAATACTGTTCCAGTTTGACCTTAGGGAAGAGTAATGTAAACAAAATAATGACAAAGTTAGGTTACTGTATCAGTATTATTTTAATTATCATCCATTAATATTTATTCCACGTTGATTCACTGTTTATTGCAGAGACCTTCAAAGTTAATACAGTTTCAAGTTAAACTAATTTATAATAAAACAGTATGCAAAGCGATCTTAAAAGACATTGGAAGAATGATTTTCAAAAGTGGATAACAATTTAGAAAGCATCACAACACTAACATTTTCTGAAACACCTCGAACTATTTAGAAACTTTTAACCCAGTTGAGTCTGTAAGTGTGCTCCAAGTCAAACTGAAGAAAAACAGGATAATTCTAAGTTCATCATAATCTAAGCTTATCAAGGAAATGAGGAAAGCTAGAAATTTCAGTAAAGTATTATAAAATTTCTTGCAGTTGGTTATTCACGGAATTTTACAGAAGCCATTCTTGAGGACTCATTTATTCCTAATAATACCCTCAAACTGCCCTTGCAACGTGGAGGGGGAAAAAAGCATCAGACATATGAAGACAAAAACAGAAACAGGGAGACTAAAGGGCCCCAAGATCTTAGTAAGACAGGTTTGTGACGTGACAGGCAGACGTCACCTTACGTAATCAGTCATCTTTAAATACCATTCATTAAATACCATTCATTACCTGTGGATTAAGAATGGTATTCAGCAGCTAGAATGCTGAGTCACATAGGAACATTAGGCAAAATGAAAACCGTGGACCTCTGCATAAATTCACTTGAGTATCCTCACATATTTTCAACACAGTGGGAAAGGTTAATAAAACTTTACAACCAACACAATGATGTATAAAACCTCACATGGTCCCTTTGTTTGCAAAGCATGTTCAACCTGGTGTTCACTGCAGCACTCACGTGGATTGACTATAATTTCAAAACAAGTCCTGTGACAATGAGAAATCCGTAGTTACATAAAACCTTACTATGCTCTCTTTCCGTTGGTATTCATTTTTAATTCTAAGTACCTAATCAACTGTTGCTTACAATGACTTTAGTAGTTTGTTGCTTTCCACACTCTGCTTCCCATGATTTCTGGGTAATACAGGTGTGGACACAGATAAGGGTTGAAAATTAGATCGCATCGTGATTGCTCCCAATGTGCTAGAATGTTCATGTAAAATTTGCTTCCAAACCCAATATCCTTTAGCTTATAGCTTGTGTCCTGCTTGTCTTCACTTACAGTGCTACATTTGCCACAAGAGTGTACAAGGCAGCCATACACACAGAGAAACCACACACACACAACATTGTATTTTCATTTTTGCTACAGCTTCCTACATTCCTTTCAGACGTTCTCAGCATATTTGCTTCCCAATGTTCTAATCACTTTTCAAAAAAAAAAAAAATTCTACTTCTTTTCTTAAATTTCACCAAAGATTTTAATAGAGATCTTAATCTCCTCCCGTGCACTGCCAGGTCTCAGCTCGCTGTGCTGTACAACCTCTTTTAATGTTTTGACCCTGTTTCAATTCTGGTTACTTCATTTCCCCTTTCCATTGAAACTCAAAGTGTTAGACAGTAGCAGCTCTGAGTGTTTTGTTGTGCTGTGGTGGTAGCTTGTAGTTTTTGTTTTTCCAACACCATGCATGTCTTTGTGAATGACTCTTTTGTGAATAAAATTTTTCAGTTTGTCCAAAAAGATGTGCCACCAGTTTCTCATTGACACCATGACTGATTACTCTTTCTTGTTTGAGGTTCGTGGCCGTCAACATAAAAGTGTCACCATTTATTATTAAGTTAGTTATTCACTGCTTCCTCTTAATTTTAACTAGTTTCTCTCTCCACTTTGGGGATTTAATTTTTTTTTTTAAATATTGGTTCCTATGTGTGGGGGTTGTTTTATAGATGTAGCCACTGGGACTCTGCTCCACAACTCTGCATTTTGATTGGTTGTGGTTTTCTATGTTCTCTGTTACAAAGAGAAATTCCTTTGATGAATGATAAGGACTATATTTATCTGTGATATAAAGACAAACATTTAGAATATCATTATGAATTATGCTGACTTAATAGAGTGATGGTTGTCAGCTCTCCTTCAAGATCCATGACTTCACTAACCCAAGTAATTAGTTAGGCTTCCAATACTAGGTATTATTTCCTTCTTGTTGAGCAGGTATTAAGTTCAATTAAAAAGCAGCCAATTATTGCCAAGATTATGTGTGCTACTACTGTTCTCTGGGGGTTATATTGCCAAACAGGACATAGTTGTGGTTCACTGGAACCATGGTTGGGTATTACTGTTAGTTACTTCCCTCTTTTGAAAGCTTGAATGATGTCTCATGGTATCATGAAAGCTAGTGCTCAGGAAGGAGGCTTTCATGTAAATTCCATTTCTGTGGACTGTGTCTGATGTACATGGTATATTCACCAATATTTGAGAAGAGGGGATGGAAAGATTGTAAAAGTCAGAGGTAAGAGTTTGTTGTGAGATTGTATTTCCTAGTACTGTCAGAAGATACACCCATAAAGTCTCACCAACACTCCCTAACCATGATCTGGAGAGGGACACCTGCAGACAAGCTAAAGTGGATAGGACTAGAGATACCAGGAGGCCTCAACCCTACACAAAGAACTACAGGCAACCTAGAAATGCTGGGAGTTAGAGAATATTCTTCCCAATGAAAAAACACATCAATGGTTATCCATACTAAATGGTTAGCCATGAAAACATATGTACAGATAACATTATACAGACTGAGCAGGTTGTATTTAGGAACATATATGTATATACAAAGCATATATGAATGGAACAAAATTAACACAAAACATGCCACAGATTTGAAAGAGAACATGGAAGGGTCTGTGAAAGGGTTTGGAGGAAAGAAAGAAAATGGAGAAATGTAATCATGTTATAATCATAAGAGACAAATAATTATAAAGCAATAAAAATAAAAAGAAATATGAGATATTTGAAGAAAATATCTTCAAATCTTTTCATATAACTGCCCTAATATATTAAATTAAATGCTTAAATGTGAGACTAATTATATAACCTAATTTTTACATGCATTAAATACTATAAAGCAATGCCTCAAGGAGATTTTTTTAAAATGCACTTGATCCTACACTAATAAGTAATAGACTCTCGTCCTGTGACATTTCTCTATTTCCGTTTGCCATTTATTGTCTTTCTATCTCACTACTGTTGCCTTATTCAACTAATTCACAGAACACTGCAAATTGTGACCTATTGTAGAGGACATTGAGCTAGACATTATTAATGATGAATAGAATTATATAACATCATTTGTGTTCCTTTAAAAGAGTTCTTTATCATATTCCTCCATAGATATTTTTGAATCTGCTAATTTTTTCTTGGAAAGCAAGTAAGCATAATAGTAAGTACTGACTGAACATCTATAACCCACCTGACAGCAGTGTGGATATACCCTGAAAAATAGCATTGTGACCATAGCAACCAGGTTTTAGTTTGAGACATACTATCATTGAATTTATTATTTTTCAGAAAGTGAAAAAGTACCCAAAAGTTCAGATAATGAAATGAGTGACACTTGATAAATATGAAAATTATGTGTAGTTATAAATAGAATTGGTCACATGTCATTTTCAGTGTTTATGAGAAACTATTTTTTCAGAAAGTGTCCAATGAAATTAATTTAAAGACTCTTCCATGAGCCACTTATTATTAATTGTAACTAAGTGCAGTATTTTTTAGTATTAAAGCTCATTGGTTTTGTTATTTATATTATAATCTGACAATGAATTTAGTTCAAAAGCTGTTGAGCCTTCATGGGACCGGACTAGGCCCTCTGCATAGGAAAGACAGTTGTTTAGCTTGACCCGTTTGAGGGGCCCCTGGCAGTGGGATCAGGATCCATCCCTGTGCATGAGCAGTCTTTTTGGGGTCCAGTACCTATGGTGGGACACCTTACACAGCCTTGGTTCAGGGGAAGGGGCTTGGACCTGCCTCTACTGAATGTATCAGGCTCCGTTGACTCCCCATGGGAATTTTTGCCTAGGAGAAGGTGGGAATGGGAGAGGGGTTGTTGGGGGCAGGGAGACTGGAGGGGAAGGAGGAGGGAGAGAGGGGCATCTGTGTTTGTTATGTAAAATAAAGTAATAAAATTAAAAAATTGAAATCCATAACAAATGATTTTCTATTGGTTTCAAGTAAGTTTATTCTTTTCCTGTTTTTTTTTTTAATTTTTAAATATTTATTTATTTTACATCCTGATCACAGTTTCCCCTCCCTCTTCTCCTTCAAGTCCCCCCAACTACCTCCCCATCCACTCCTCCTGTTTCTATTCAGAAAAGGGACAGGCCTCCCCTAGACATAATATGGCATACGAAGTTGCAGTAAAACTAAGTACCTCCCCTTGTGTTACGGCTGGGCAAAGCAACCAAGTATGAGGAATAGGGTCCCAAAAGCCAAAAAAGGAGTCAGACACAGCCTCTGCTTCCACTGTTAGGAATCCTGCAAGGCCACCAAGATACACAATTTTCACATATATGCAGATTAGCAAAGGTCAGTACCACGCAGGCACTCTGGTTGTAGATTCAGTCTCTGTGAGCCCCTTTGAGCCCAGATTTGTTGATTCTCTGACTTTTCTTGCAGTGTCTTTGACCCCTCTGGCTCCTACAATCCTTTTTCTTCCTCTTCCACAGGTTTCCCTGAGCTCTGCCTAATGTTTGACTATAAGTCTTTGCAGCTCTTTCTACCAGCTGCTGAATGAAGCCTCTCTCATGACTATTAGACTAGGCACCAATGTTATTTAGATGCATATTTATATATGCATAATAATGTTATGCATACTTATAATGCATAACAGGAGTAGATAATATAATCCTGGGTATATGGTATATGTTAATTTATAGTTGAACCAAATATCGTGGTGGAATATATAATTTTAAATGTAAAGTGACATTATATTGTCATTTTGATCCAATAACTACATTATATCTTTATATTTAAATTTCTAGGCTCTTCAATAGTCTAAACAATTTAATATCAAAATCATATAAGATGATCACAGATCCTTTAGAGAACATATTACTTTGAAAGCAGGTAGCAATAGGATCCCTGTATTTACTGAATGGACACTGTGTGCTTGTCACAGGTACCAACATGAGGCCTGCCATTTATTAGTAGAACAACCATTATCTCTAAGTTTCTGGTCACTCAGTGATTAGGAATATATTATATTAATTATATTATATTACTGATTCTGTGAGGAATAAATGAATATGTGCAGATTCTGGCTGCAGAAGAGGTAGGTATTTAGAAAACCATTCATTATTTCTAATATATATATAATATATATATATATTATATATATATATTCCTTAAATAGAATATACTGTTCTTTCTTGCAATATTTAGAGACTGGTATAATGTCCATTTACTTGAAAATTATAATTCAGACACAAATATGCATGATATTTCATTCACCTCAGTACCTCCTAGAACAGACACCTACTTTTGGTTGCTGAGAAACATCATGGCACTGTAGCCAACCCACGCATCCTTAGACGCTGCTGTTGTTTCATAGTTTTCTGTTATTCAAGTTTCCAAATTGAAGGATGTGTAAAAATCAGTAAGATACCGTTTATGCATTAATGTTGACTGTGCACCAACACAGGGAAACTTGGAAAAGGGGAGAGATTGAAAAGCAGTATTTTCTAATGATAAAATGTAGAGACTGGTTAAACAGGCTGTTCTCATTCCCAGATTGCCAGTCAAATGCAAGGTCAATACACAACAGGATTTACTCTTTCTGTCATTCCTGGGTCACCTCCTGAAGCTCACTCTGTCTTCTTTCTCACCGCTTACTGTACTGTGCACCTTTATTTTCCAAACGCTGTCATTTTGCATCTTGTGAATTATGTTAGCTTATATCATAGTCTTAATGATGTTTAAAAAAAACCTTTCAAAACTGCCTCTTGGCTAAATTGTTCATATGGCCCATCTCTAACAACTGCAGACCTACTCATATTGGTTGAGTACTTGTCTCATGTGTTTTTTTTTTTTTTTCCCTTTGTCAAATTTACAGGTTATTCTGCATAACTTTTCACCTTGAATCTGCGCTCTACATGACACAGGTAAAAAAGCAGATAGCCAAGTGCAACATTCTTCCTTAGGAGAGAACATGCAGCGCAAATTCATGCTGTGAGGATCTGCAAAGCTCCTTGAGCCGATGAACAGGTGTGAAAAATGTGTCAGCAATCTGCAAAGCATATTTTAGACAACCTACTATTCTATTATTTAGCTAACAATGAAATTGTCTACCCAAAAAGAAGCAGTTTTATGATACTGAATTTTTTAAAGAGGAAGATGTAACTTTGAGAATTTCTATCTAAAAAAAAACTCCATTAAAAAGCATGAGATAAATAATTAAAAAGTCAAAATCAAAATTTCAATAATAGCCACATAGTTCATACATTTAAAAAAAAATCTGCTTTTTCTAGCTTGCCACAAAAGGAAATATTTCTTACAACAGCTGAAATGAGGAGAATCCAGATCCTGAATATTTAATAGAAAATAAAGTGATATTTATTTTTAAGTGCATTCTATATTCAACACAACTGCAAACTCACAACAAATCTATTGCGTTGCCCTGACACAGTTACTGCGAAGGTTTTTCCTTGCTCTCCCTAGGGCCCAATTGATTTATCTGCCAGAAGCCTAAAGCCCCAAAATAAGATAGCTTTGAGTTTACAGAGGTCATTTTTCATTGTCTAAATAAAAATTTCTAAACAAAAATCTCTCATCCTGTTAACCGCAGGGTCCTTATCTCCCCAGAGGCTCCAGCAACCTGAAAGAAGCCATTTCAATTCTTTCATGAAGAAAGATAAAAGCAAGTTTTCGATTAGAAAGCCCAGCAAAACCTTCTTATTAAATGGTGGGAACAGTAATGAGTTGAAAAGGCAAAGCTGTTCCAGAATGGGGCGGGGGTTGGGAAATAAGGAAATTATTATGCATGAGACAAACAGTGTTCAGGAACTGGAAGACAATCACAGACAGTGACATTTGAGGAAGCAAAAAGAAGTTTATGCATCTCGTAACACTGCACACTTATTGCTGCCCAAGTCCTCAGTAAACTGCTTAGCTTGATCAAGCATATTTTCTTAATTGTGTGTGTCTACACTATCAACCAACATTAACAACGTGTCACAATAATTATGAATTCAGACCCATCTTTGATCTGTCATCTTTCAAAATGCTTATGCAGCACAGGCAGAGGTAGAGTGTGGAGTGTTACTCCAGCTTTAGAATAATAGCTTTTGTGAGGCTAAGCTAAAAGGAAAATTATCATAAATGACTTTGTAGACTAAGTTTTTGAGAAGAAGATAAACATACACACCAATGAAGATGCCAACAGGAACAAATCAGAACTGTGGAAGGAAAGCTAGAGGGCCAGGGCTCCGCTCCTAACACCCTAGAAACAGAACCAGGCAGGGAGAGGGCATGGGGAACATCTTTAATCCAATGAGATCAGATTCTTAGATTTCTTTTCTCAGTTTGTCTTCTAGAAGTACGTCATGTTAGTTTTTTAGGCTTTTGTTAATTTCACACCCTGAGTGATACCACCTATAATAGACAGAGCTTCCTTATCTGTCTGCTCTTAGAATAAGGGAGTATCTATCAACTTAAACTTAGTCCTCTCTGTCTGGGCACATATTCTGAAAAGGATTTGAAGGTTCTCTTTGTTCTTCACCTCATCAAGAACACATATTTCTTTCCTTCTCTCAGATAATATGAAATAATAGTCCCAAGTATTTGTTATATAATTTAGTAACCAGAGGTTATTCAGTGAACCATTTTCTTCCTTCCTTCCTTCCTTCCTTCCTTCCTTCCTTCCTTCCTTCCTTCTTTCTTTTTGTTGGAGGAGGGGTTGGGTTTTTGAGACAGAGTTTTTCTTTGTATCTCTAGTTGTCCTGGAACTCACTCTGTAGATCAGGCTGGCCTCAAACTCAGAGATGTACCTGATTCTGCCTCCACGGGGCTGGAATTAAAGAAATTAAATATATGCACCACCATCACCACCCAGCTAGTGAACCATTTTCACTAGGTATGATATCATATTAAATATTTTGATGCAAAAGTTATTGCATCTTAAGAGAATACCTATATTTTTTATACTTTTTTCTACACATAATTCATTCTGGTAGATTCAGATGGAGGATGTCTTCCTAAAAACCACAGAAGTGTGAGAATACAAAATAAGATTGCTTGAGGTGGAGAGGCAAGGAAGGGGGAGAGAGAGAAAGAGAAATAAGAAAGACAGAGACAGAGATTTGATTTTGTTTGCTCAACAATTATTATAAGTAAATAGAACACTTATTTTGAACATTTTAGGCCAAAATAAGATTGAACATTTTCTACAGTGTAAAATGTACATTATTTTACCACCAGTTTATACATTACAAGGAACTCAACACTGACTTATGAGAAAACATATGTCTATGAGGTCACTGTTGGGCAAAGTGTAATGCTTTTCTATTTAGTGATGAATCTTTATTATGTATTTGAATATTACTTACAAACTGAATACATGACTATTTTCTAGACACATGAATCTGATCTCAAAAAGAAATATAGAATATTTCTCCTATGGTACTCTATAGAGTGTAAAACATCAATTTCCCAGTTTTATTTACTCACTTTTTAAAACATTTCAATTAACTCTTGAGAAATTTCATATTCATATGTTTTGATCATGTTCATTTCCATAACTCTTCTCAGATCTACCTCCCATACCATACCCACTTAAATTTTTGTCTGCAATTTTTAAAAGTCCAACAAGTTCAATTTCTGCTGCCTATATATTCATATGTGTGGGGTTACACTGATGTGTGATTAACCTACCCAGGGGACCCACCACAAAAACAAACGAACAACAAATAACGAATTCTCTCTCTCCCAGCATCTATGCTTACCAATTGCCCCTCAGCTAGTGGTATGACTTTGTGCCCACCTCAAGCTCTATGAAGAGATTTTTGTCTGGCTTATTACAACCAGGTCCTGTACTCATTATAATTCAAAGTGGGACCTATGGCTTTTGAAGATAATCTCAGACTACTCCTTCACCTGTAAGTTACAAATTCTGCTAGAAATAAGAATGTCCCACTAGACTTCCGCAGGCCTCACATAAGTAATCTCACTGAGTTGGATATCGGCATCTCTATGTCTTTCCAGAGAACTACGCACTCATTATTTCATGAAATTCCTATAAACAAAATGGCAGCAAGATTATAGAAGATACTATGCCTTGCTGCCTCGGTGCTTCCTTTGGTTTTGTGTTTTCCTACTTCTTACATAATGCTTTATTCTCTGGACATGCCTTAATTCAGTGCAATTACATTTTCATTTTTATGTTATTTCCATTTTTTCACTATTACAGACAATACTGAAGTGGACATTCTTGTACCTATGTTTTTATATGATTGTGAAAATTTTCCTGTGGGAATCTTATATAAAGATAAACATAGGAGATATTATTTACAAGTCACAATCCTCCCAAAAGTCCTATGGTTATGTGAAGAACTATTAGAACTTACCTTTGTAGATAGTAAATTTTAGACAAATGATTTTTTATCTATTTTACCTTCAGTTTTTCTAGCCAATAATTATGGTAATTCAAATATTTTAGAAAATTGTATGTGACTCAGATAACAAAGGAATGTTTAAAATGAGAAAATTCACATTACAGTAAGCCTTTAGGATAATGGGAAAGAACAACTGATTCACATCAGCTTGTGTAGCGTAGCCATCTAAGTCATAAGGAAATATCTGGAAGGAGTTGGCCAATGGGTGATGGAACTTCTCAGCAAAGTAAGAAGGGATACAGCTTTTCCCCATCATTCTGTTTTTTCCCATAAACCACTATTGCTATAATGTTACATTTTTTCAGAAAAAAAGAACAGAATCAATCATTTCTATTTCAGAAAAGGAAATAAAACCAGTTGTCCCAACAGATTTTTTTCTCATGTTTTATTAGCTAAAATAAGACTCATGGTATCTTCTTTACTGTAAAAGAAGATGAGAAATAGAATAGGAGCTTTCACAGTGCCAGAATAGTTCAGATGAAAAGGTATCTATGGCCACATCCATTTGTGAATCTTACATTCCATAATACCAACCTGCCAGACAAGCTATTCCCACTGCTACAGTGGTGGCACAATTGTTATAGAGGAAACCATCACTCTCTGATTGAATCTGAGTCTGTTCCATACAAGGGATCCATGTCAGGCACTGTAAACCTGCTCAAATCATCCAACTAAGAAAAAACAAAAACATAAAGCCTGGGTGAAATTCACCACTGCTCTTTAGCTTATCATAGCATCAAGCTTCCTTCTAAATAGATATATTTATACCACAGAGTCATAATTAAAAAAGCCTTTTTTTTGGTAAAGGCAGAAATTCACGACATAATGAGCATAAGTCACAGTTGAAATAAGTGGCAGTTGATGGCTTAGCCCTAAAGAACTTATACTGCCCCCTTTCAGGCTCAAGAGACATTACAAAAGAGGGAACAGAAAGAATGAAAGAGCCAGAGAGAATGGAAGAAGCACTGTAGAATGCCATTTTCTGGGCAATTGCAATTCAGAGCTCATGGAGCCACAGTTACCTGCAGTAGGTATCAACAGTCAGTAATGGATAGAAAAGGGGCTCATGGGATCCCACCACATCATGCGGAACTATTGGCTATCAATACATTCTGGAAGAGGAGTAATTAACTTGAGATATGTACCAACTGTTAAGCCTACGAGGCTTTCATAGATAGTGAAGCACACAACAACATTAAAAAATATGAATTTAGGAAAGGTATTTGTAAGAGGGAGGGGAGATTGACAGGAAGAGTTGGGATGGGAGTAATTAGAATGAATAATACATGTGAGCAACACTGACAAAGAACAAATTTATAATTTTTCATAAAGAAAACTGGTATTATGGGTATCTCCATTTTGTGTGTAAAAGAATGAAAGGAAAAGAAAAGATAGAAAAGGAAAAGAAAAAGGAAGATAAGAAAAAAGAAGAAGAAAAGTTAACACTAAAGGAATGTTTAGGGACAATATCCTAGGGTATTGCTGAGTTGAAAGCAAAGCCAGGCATGCCTGATCCCAAAGCCTTCTTTCTTACTCACTTAACCAATAAATCAGTTAATTAAGTAATCAATCACATTTCCACAGAACACAGCACTCCATGAAATGTAGTCTTAAGGCCCACCCACAGTCTAAAAAAAAGCAAGAAATCAAAGCAAAACAAATACAATGTTATGGATTTATTGAAAGTAAATCTCTTAAGAAATTCAACTCAATTTTACATTTGTACCTATAGTAGTATAACAAAGCCTCCTCCCTAAAAACACTGCTAGAATCAGCAGGCTCTTAATCTTAATCACTAAGAAAAGAAGTTTTCTTCAAAAGAATAAACACCAACAGAAACACAAAAATGCCTATTTATAGTGCTAGGAATTGAACCCAAAGCATCATGCATGTTAGGCAAGAACTGTACTACTGAGTGACACTTTCAGTCCTTGAAAAAATTTTTTTTTCATATATTGGTATTCTGTAGGTTTAAGCCATCAACTATCACTTATGCTCAGCTCCATGTATAGTCAGGAATTGCTGTCTTTATCACCAAAACATGACTGTATCTTTATAAAAGTTAAAATTAAAGAATATTTTAAGCAGTCTTAATAAGGAAACAATTTTTTAGGTTTTTTATTTTATTTTATAATTTAATTTAATTTTACTTATCAGCCACGGATTCCCTTGTCCTCCCCCCTCCCATGCACCACCACCCCACCCCACCCACCGCCTTCCCTCCAGCCCACCCCCCATTCCCATCTCCTACAGGGCAAAGACACCCCTGGGGATTCAGCTCAACCTGGTAGACTCAGTCCAGGCAGGTCCAGTCCCCTCCTCCCAGGCTGAGCCAAGTGTCCCTGCATAAGCCCCAGGTTCCAAACAGCCAGCTCATGCACTGAGGACAGGTCCTGGTCCCACTGCCTGGATGCCTCCCAAACAGATCAAGCTAATCAACTGTCTCACTTATCCAGAGAGCCTGATCCAGTTGGGGGCCCCTCAGCTATTGGTTCATAGTTCATGTGTTTCCATTCCTTTGGCTATTTGTCCCTGTGCTTTTTCCAATCTTGGTCTCGACAATTCTCGCTCATACAAACCCTCCTCTTTCTTGCCAATTGGACTCCTGGAGCTTCACCTGGGGCCTGGCCATGGATCTCTGCATCTGGTTCCCTCAGTCATTGGATGAGGGGAAACAATTATTTTTAAACATGTATAATGGCCTTAACATAAAGAAGAAATATGTGATTTCTATCCCTATACCAGCCTTATAAATGAAGAAACAACATAAATAAATGTAAACATTCAATGAAGAAACAAAATAGTGAGTTCAAATTACATTGGTTTTCTGGTTAACAAATCCCCTAGTGTTCTTAAGCACCATACACACACCACACACTACTAATTAGTCCACACTTGGTAGTAATCTCACTGTATACCACAATTAAGTCAATGCAGTACACCATCATCCCTACATCATGCTTTCTTTCAAAATGCATTCTTGTTTTGAAAAATCTGAGCTAGAATTCTTTAAATGCATCTACTTGGTCTTAAATTATGGCTCTAATCACTAGCAGATTTTTAACTCTCCAATGAGGTAATTAGAACATACGTAAATATTGGTGATAAAAAACTATCAACCAGTTCAATCTGTGGCTGTTTCCTCTGAATTATTCTAAATGGTCATTTTCCAGCTACAGTTCTAATTTTCAGATTATTTTACTGAGAAAAAGATTGCTTGGTTTTTTGCTAGGGATTAGTTATTGCCCACACTTCACTGTCAATTTATAAACCAAATAATTGCTTTATAATTATTTATGTTTTTGATGTAGAATCCAACGTAATCAAATCTAAACAGCAGCATTGGAAAATCTCCAGAGATATGGACTGATGGTTTGCTATAATCATTATTGACTGGGAAACCTAGATGTTCTTTTATTCTGTATCTCTAATGTAATCTCTATTTTTTTTGTATTTCTGGCTACTTATGAAACAATACATTTCTTAGCTGTTTTCTTATTATTAGTGGTTATTTGTAAGCCTGTTGTCATCAGTTTTAACAAGCAAATGTATACACACACACACACACACACACACACACACAAGTTATGTTCAGACTCATGGAGGTTCTAATTTAGGTAAACTTAAAAGTTTCCTTTAAAGGCCTGTATACATACAATCTAGGCCCTCTGAATAATTGAGACAGTTGTGTAGCTTGATCTGCTTAAGGGGTCCCCTGGCAGTAGGATCAGAATTCATCCCTGGTGCATGAGCTGGTTTTTTGGAGCCCACCACCTATGGTGGAACACCTCTCACAGACTTGAGGCAGGGGGAGGGGCTTGGGCTGCTTTTACTAAATGTACCAGAATCTCCTGACTCCCCATGGGAGGCCTTACCTTCTTGTAAGAGGGAATGGAGGGTGGGCTGGGGAGAAATGTTGGAGAGGTGAGAGGAGGGAAGAAGGGGATCTGTGATTGGTATGTAAAATGAATAAAAAAATCTTAAAAAATAAATAGAAAAAACAAACAAAATATTTATTGATGGTATTGAGTATGTGATATCCTTTGCTATATGACTCCACTTACATTTTCTCCACATACATCTAAGAAGACTTTCTTGATACAGAAAGTGCCCAGGTAGAAAATTACAATTAACTTTCTGAATGTATTTGAGTACATTATAGAAAAGTTATGGTTTTATTAAAAACTTATGATATTCCTAAAGTTTTAATTACATTTTTTCAGGAATTTTAACTTACTCTATTATTTGTTTTCTATTTTGTTCTCAGTTAAAACTATTAAAGCATTAACAATACAACAGGTGAGAATATTATAGGGAAGAATAACATGATGTCAATATCCAAGGAACTGACAATCCTGTGGGTAGAATATTAAGAAATATACAATGAAATCCATTATTAGGTCTTTTCAAGAACTGTAAGATATAGCATTGTGGGTATTGTTCAGATTGGAATCTTTCAAGACAGGCACCCTTGAGTGTGGATGCTCTAGCTGACTCATATAAGGTGAGTGTTATATTTATTTCATCAGGAAAAAACTGAGTAGCTCACATAGACACATAGAGATCTCTATAAAGAGAATGGGGTATACTACTGAAGCCAGATAAAGGAAGTGTGAACAAGGGCCCGCTGAGGCTCTTCTACATTCAATAATTGCCACAGATTGAAAGCTTTGTATTTGGGAATTCCTTGTTCACATCTGATTATGAATTTACTTCCTACCTTTCACTTAAGTCTCATGTACAATTGTCTTTCCTTACACACTTATATAGTGTCTTCCTGGTTAATTAATGTGTTTGTTTGCCAACTCCTATCAACTCCCATTTCTTCTTCTCATTGAGAGAACAAAGAATAAACATAATCAAACAATTTGCTTCCTCCCATGAAGCAATACTGAAACCTTGTATCACTAATCATATGCATATGCATTTCACACTCAAGTTATTCTAAAAGAAGAAAGTCAGAGAGCCACATTCTGGATCTATGAAATTAGATTATTAACATATTCAGTTTACCTGATAACATTTGCTGTGAGATGGTCTTTATGTCAAATGTGTTGCTCTGATTGGTCAATAAATAAAACACTGATTGGCCAGTGGTCAGGCAGGAAGTATAGGCGGGACTAACAGAGAGGAGAACTGAGAAAACAGGAAGGCAGAGGGAGACACTGCCAGTTGCCACCATGACAAGCAGCATGTGAAGATGCCAGTAAGCCACGAGCCACGTGGGAAGGTATAGATTTATAGAAATGGATTAATTTAAGATATAAGAACAGTTAACAAGAAGCCTGAGCCATTAGGCCAAACAGTTTAAATATTATGTGTCTGTGTGTTTATTTTATAAGGGGGCTGTCGGACTGCCAGGGCTTGGTGGGAACCAGAGAGAAAACTCTTCAGCTTCAAACATTACTAACCTTTTAGGATAAAAAACAATTTTGGTAGCTACATATAAAATACCATCACTGGTATACAGAATACATAGAACATAGTCTTTATAAGACTGATCATATTTTCCAAGTGTTCAGGTAGAGAGGAATGAATGTATATATACATGTACATGCAGCCACACAAATAACCATGCAAAGAATCACTTTTCTCTTTTAGGATATGTTGCTAAACTTATTTTGTTGCTAGAAAAATCATTATTAAAACAAATCTTGAAACAATGTCATGGATTTGTAAAAAAAATCCAGTTATATAGGTTTCTATATGAAAAGTATAATGCCTCTGATAGAGACTATCATGCACTGGGACACATATTTTTTCCTGGTATTTCTTTGATTAGCCTTCATTCTTGCTCTTTGAGGTTTCTCTCATAATACAAGAAAACAAAATTTTAAGCCCAGAAGGACTTTTTTTTTTTTTTTTTTTTTACAGTAAAACAAGCTATTGATTGGTGCAGGTTTTTTTTTTTTTTTTTTTTTTTTTTTTTTTTTCCTCCCCAAGAGTTTACTATTGCACTCAGGTTCCTTACATCTCTTATATGCCCAGCTCATTAATATTAGGTAAATTACAAGCTGGTTGAAAGCTACCAGCACACTTCTCCATATTTCAAGCTCCTATGGGACAGCAACAAAAACTTTAATTGCTTTTATTCAAACCTCAGATCCTCAGATATTGTATTAGCTTTAAGTGACAAATAACAGTCATGAAATAATAATTCAAAATTTATTTTTTCTGGATTGTTTAGACAAAAAAAACCACCAACCACATTCATTTCAAGAGTGATATCTGTATCTGTTGTCTCAGCAACATCTTAGACAGGTACCTCACGTGTCTCAGAGACCATGGGAGAACTACAGACAGTTATTCCTATTATCTTCTTCAACTGAGCTCCTTAGCTTTCTAAAATTTGCCCTCAGGTCTTTCTTGAATTTTCTTTGTCTGGCTATGGTCTCTCAGATCCTTAAATGTTTAGCTAAACATAGCCTACACCTAATTTCTAGAGACTGTGTAGAGACCAAAGTTGCGTTCACAAGATGTTCAGGCTTCAAGAATCATCATCTGCATTGGCCTCTTACATGAATCTTGAAGGATGTAGCGATATACTCATATAGTTTCTCCCTTTATTTGTGTTAAAAAATGAGAATCTTTTAGCGAGGCAATGGTGGCACACACCTTTAATTCCAGCAATAGGCAGGCAGAGGAAAAAGGACCTCTGTGAGTTTGAGGCCAGTCTGCTCTACAAACAGAATTCCAGGACAGCCAGGATTGTTACACAGAAAACCCTGTCTCAAAAATAAATAAATAAATAAATAAATAAATAAATAAATAAATAAAGTGAGTTTTATTTCTTAGTTTCTTAAATTAGACTTCCTGACAATATTTTTAAGCAAGCTATTCTATTACATCCATATTCATTCCATAATTCAACACTAGCACACTTTTAGCTGAGGCTCTCTATGTAGAACTTTCTTTCCTCTGGTTCTGCCCACTTGTACAAGCACCAACTTTTGTACCAACTTGGCCAAGGATAATCCCAGGTTTCTGGAATCAATGTGTTGCCCAATTCATTTCATGATTATGGCCAACAGTTGACATATGAGACCTTGAAAAATTGAAATATTTCCACAGAGCAAAGGAAACAATCATTTTAGTGATGAACAAGTACACAAAGTCAGGGGAAACCTATGATAGCTGAATATCTGACAGGATTTGATCCAGAATATATAAAAGAAAAAAATGGAATCTGAAAAAAAAAAGATTCCATTAAAAATGGACAATAGGTCCAAATATAGAGTTCTCAAAAAGAAAAAAAAAACAGCCAATAAAACTCTTTAAAAATGTTCAATCCTTAAATA
Organism: Peromyscus leucopus; assembly: GCF_004664715.2. Lineage (NCBI taxonomy): Eukaryota > Metazoa > Chordata > Mammalia > Rodentia > Cricetidae > Peromyscus > Peromyscus leucopus. The sequence goes on from NC_051064.1 coordinate 36,489,300, forward strand.
TTACAGAAATGCAAATTAAGCCTACTTTGAGCATTCATTGTATCATAACTAGAATGGCCAAGATGAAAAACACAACTGATAATGCATGCTGCCAAGAATGTATGGAAAGAAGAAGCCCCATTCACTTCTGGTAGGATTGAAAACTGATACCATCACTTTGGAAATTAGTACAGAGAATTTTCAAGAAAACTGAAAGATCTACCATATGACTCACTCAACATATATCCAAAAGACTTCACATCTTACTCAATAAACACTTGTATGATCATTGTCACTCTGTTCACAGTCTAGCAAGAAAAACCCAGAATATCAAAGAATATTACTGTTGTCACAGTTTGTACATAGTACTTAGAGTAACTGGGCTGGAATTGACATGGAAGTCTACTCTCTAAGAACTACCTCTAATAGTTATCTAAAGATGTTGTAATCTGCTGAAGGAAAAAAGCAATCCATAGTTCTACTCAGAGGAAAAGCCTTCAAACTTCAATACTGACCAGTATAGCAATATATTACCAATGATAAAATAGTGGTACTTACATCTCAGTGGTAAGCAATGCCACATAATTGGAAGGCATGCTCACTAGTTGGAAATTCATGCCTGTTACTGTAAAGGCAGTCAACTACTTTTGTATGATGAGGTCACAGACACTAGAAGAAAACCTACTGTCACTTTCCTAAAAGACTATACTTTCTAACTCCATTCTTTAACTTTATCTTTGCATCACAAATAAGTGTATCTCTCACTACACTTCATCAGAAATAATTCCTTCTGCAGCAGAATGGGTTTTAATAATGGAATGAATAATGGAAACTATTGTGGAAATCCATAACTGATCAAATGAAGAGAGAAATAAACTGTGAGGTATCCAAGCCCAATTGATATGTCTACAATGTAATCCTAAGCCTAAGGTTCCAGGAAGAGAGTAAAAGACTGCGAGAGGAAGAAAAGGATATCTGTTGTAACATAGTGTCTTCTACACATGACAGGGAAGCAGTACTAATGGAATCTCAAAAATATGATCATGTAGCAAGCCCTGTATAATGACAACACCAGTTGATATGTGAATGTAGATGGAAACATCTCAGAGGACCCCCCTCCAGACAAAGAACTATAGGCGATTAATGTCTGAGAAAGGGAAAATCAGTCTTCTCTAGGGATGAGTCACCTGACATGTAATCTAATCTAATCACAAGTGGTCAGCCTTACACACACACACACACACACACACACACACACAGAGAGAGAGAGAGAGAGAGAGAGAGAGAGAGAGAGAGAGAGAGAGAGAGAGAGAGACTTAACACTAGACTTAACAGGCTATATTTAAATTACATATTATTTATGTATAGTAACAATTGTTAAAGATAGAGGTCATGAATTTAAAAGGAAAGACACGGGAGGGGTTAGTAGGAGGGACAAGGAATGCAAATACAGTAGGCACATAGGCACACAATTATCAAAAAATTATAAAAAGAATCAGTATAGGTAAACTATAATAAAAAACATGAAATAAGAATTGTCTCAGAAGTCTGTGTAAGTGATCATTGTGGCATTCAGACTCAACCAGAAGAAAGTATGCTATTTTCCTTGGAAATTGTGAAAGGGAACTTTTAATGCCAAACATCCAAAAACCCGAGTGACAAGGATTAGCCACAGACCTTGGGATTTGAAAGTATGTTTGTTTCCAGCTAAATGCTTTCCAACCCCCGGGCCACTTCCTAAGCCCAGGAAGCTGCATGTGTGAGACCATCCACCTGCAGAATGGCAGGTGGAGAATTATTCAGGTAGAGGAATCCAATTGGTGACCTTTAAAATAATGATTCATTACCTTAAAACACTTCTATTATGTCAGCATGAGTACGTCCATTGAAATTAATATATTTAAATCAAAAACAGTAGGTCTTATTTAACCTATCTTTAACCAGAAAGTATATTTTAAAATAATTTATTGGCAGTTTTTTTTTTTTTTACCTTTCCTTTCTCTCTTCCCTTTTCTTTTTTCTTCTTTTCCTTCATCCCCACTGACTTAATCCTTTTTCTTTCTTACTTGGACATTCTCCATCACTTATAGCAAATGAATACCTAAGGGTTAAAGTTCCCAATCAGGGAAGATGTCAAGCTGATGAGCACTCAACTTGTAACCTGATATACACATATATATGTATATATAGTGTGTACATATATATGTATATATATGTATGTATATATATATGTTAACTGCTTCATGAAATAGCATGGGTTTTGAAATGAGAAATATGCACACACACACACACACACACACACACATATACATATATATGTTAGTTCACACACATACATATATAGTACCTTCCAAGGTTCTAGACCCTTAATAAAATTTAATTCCTTGCAATCTTCCTCACAATTCAGTTATATTCTATCCAAGAACCTAAGGCCAGCATCATGGAATGTATTATATGCTTAGCACAAAAGTGTTCAGTTTTGGCCTTAATATTTGACTGGAGCTTGCCCAGAAAGAAAAATAAAGGTGTCTGGGAAATTTAGTAATATACATATGAATGCATAGGGTGTGTTTTATGAACCATTAACAACCCAAGTCTCAAATGTTAATGTAATTCTGAATGCAGAACAAATGTGTGAGGTAGGTATCTACCCGAGTATTAAGAAAATGTATGGCTTCACTGAAGCTATATTTATGAGGACATGTTTGTGATTTTCAAAGCAAAATTTTGTGAGCAGTTTTCATTATATTCTGAGCTATGTAACTTTTTATGGCATACACATTTATAAATAAAAGCAAGAGAGCCTCTAAATCACTGACTTAGGCTGAAATGATGCCTCTAGGGCTTGGGATTATAAAAAAATAAAAGGAGAGCGAGCAGGGATCATAAGGCAATATCCTACAGGAAGCAAATTGATACCTGGGATTACAGTAGCAATTCCTTTCTGGCATTCACAAAGAAACATATTTTAGATAAACAAATAGGCAGAACATTTTGGATCTCTGTAAACAGATCTGAAAAGTCAGGCAAGAGTTTTTCCCTATGTGGATGCAAATGACATCATTCATAACCTTTTGAGCAACTGGTGCATTTTGAAGAGCTGTAATTTGCAGGTGCAATACTAAAGCTGAACTCTTCACTCTGTTTCACATTACAGTCCTATTGACAGAGCCTGAGAAATTAAAGTTATGCATACATTTTTGTGAATTTTTCTTTAATATCAGAATCTCATCTGTAATACTTCCATATTAGTGATGTATATATAAATATACATATATGGATTTGAAGACAACAGTAAGTACTGATTCATTCCCATATCAACCCTTTATTACTAATGCCAAGATTGCTGTATTTCTAATGCATAAACAAACATAAGAAGCTGTGTCACACAGAAGAGAGTCTAAACCAAAGCCATTTTTTATCTCTTAGTCAACCACTCAATAAGTCTCAGCATACAAAGTGCTAAGGGAGGTCTTTAGATGAGCGAGAACACAACATGGAGCTCCTTAAGGCATTTAAACAATAGGCGAGAGTGATGCTGCAGAGATGCTGATGTTGCAGAAGAATGTGTAATGCACACTACAGAAAGCAAACACAGGGCCACAGGACTGCAACGGAGGCTGATAGAAACCCAAGACAAGGAGGGGTTAGTGGAAAAATAGCACTTAAACTACACCCTGAATTATAGACTAAATTTTGACAAGAAAAATGCTGTTGAGCTCTATTGAAAGAATCTGCTTTTAGATAAACTTGCATTTTGCTCCTGTAAAGTAACTTGAAGAAATAAAATTAAATTATAAAGAAAGGAGTGGAATCATTTGACTTGAGTATGTATAAGTGCTATGGAAAAAAATATTAATGAAAAAAAGTAAACTTCTCTAGTAGTTACTCCATCTGAAGCCCTGTGACTAGAGGCAGAAGCATAGAATGGCTTTACTGACATCTTCTGGGAAAATTCCATGGTGTGTCCAGGGAACACTACAGGTTCAAATGGGAACAAACACACTCTACAGCTTCACATTGAATTATTATTTTAAAAGATATAAAAATAAAAAGCATACATAACAAATTATATGTGTTTGTTTTGTTTTCCCTCCTTGGGTACTTTCCACACTTAACCACAAAAAACATATTATTTTTATTTTATTTGAATACACATACATCAAGTTGCTTCATAGGATATAAATTGGTTGTGCAGGTTTGATAAAGTACATAAATTACTCTCTTTTATTCATGCCATTCCCTTTCATTATTCATAGTTATGCTCACTGAAGAGAACAAATAAATTACAAGACGACACTACAAACCTCTGTTGGAAATATTATGTGTTCGTATACACTAATCCCTTTCATGGGGTGACAGCATTGCAGGCAGATCCTCAGCCCTGAGCTTCTACTGTGTACTTCAGGTCACTTGTGGGCATGAGTATAAACAAATGCAAAGGCTAGTGATGAAAGCAGGCACCCAGGAACCTTCAGAAAAACATGGGGTCAGACTTTGACACATGAATAACTATAAACAAGAATTCTCACCAACTTAGAAATTGTTGTGAAGTTATTATTAAAACCACTTTCCATCAGCTAAACATGTTAATAACTTCTGGGTTTGAAGGCATTATTTGGGTCAGTGCCGATATATTTTACATTCTCAAAGATAGAAATCAAATACCAATGAGTGCAAGCTATCTGACTACAACCCTTTGCATAAGCAATGTAAAAATATTCAGAACCAACAGGAAAAAATGCATTTGTATACTCAGTTTGAATAGAATTAGTGAATCAGGACCGTGCAAACTAAACTTAGGTGTGAAGGAAACACATTTAGAAAGAAAAGAAGCAAGATGAGCAGGGGTGGAAGGAGGAGGGGGAAGGGGAGCTGGAGGAGAACCAAGCAAATAGCCTCTTTTTACATTGAGATGGTTTTGAGAATAATAATGTGCTAGTTTCTTTCCTTTTTTTTTTTTAATCCAAGTAGCTATTGAAGATTGTAATGATTTCAGTCTAAAAAGCAGTGCTGGAAAAGCCTCTTCGGAGATTGCCAACTCCCACTGTGCAGAAACAGTGTGTCCCTTCGTGCTGGTGTAATGGAGACAAACAAAAGAAACACTTCAAGAAAGGGGGAGGGAAGAGAGGGAGGGGGAATAGCACCAGGGTTGTGTTTCCCAGAGAAACAGCAAGAGTTTTCGCCAAGACCAAAAGCAAGCCTATTCCTAAGTTTGAGACTAAGATGAGTTAAATAAAGGCTCAACTATATAAGAACTATATAACAAAATGTTATTGTCAGTACAAATAACAATTTATGATCATCAGTTATGATCTAGCCCCACTTACAATGAAACCAACTCCCTGCCACAAAATAGCCCTCCCTCCAATTGATTTCATACTTTCAGTCACCTATGTGGGCTCATACGAAAGATTCTAAATTAGGGAAACATTCTACACTATTGCCTTCCCTATTAACTTCCCTTTGTTTTGTAAAATGAATGCTTTAACAATTAATATATGTAATCTAAACATCCTAATTAAGATGATACTCCCTAGTCCCTCCAGTTCCCATAAAGATTTAAATACCGCTTAGTGATTTCAGAGTCTATTATAAGGTCAATAATAATTACTGTTTACTTGCTTTCAAACGTTCTTAACACAAGGGCATTGTGAGATGGAGAAAGTTAGTATTTCATGCACTCCACAGGAAAAAAACAAGAAGAAGAAGGAAAGCACATTTAAATTTGTTTTAAATTTCTACTACTTTAGTATGATTTTGTCCAGTTTTACCCCTTTATAAAATGGGAAGGATTAAATCTAACTGATTTCCTTATTTCTAAGCTTGAAACTGATGGTTCTTTGATATTGCCTATATACGTTTCGATTATGAATCAGCTTATAATTTTACTGTTACTCATCTTGATATAAGCTTTATCTGTAGTTTCCTTCAAGTAATGCTACATCTCAAATCCTAAAATACAAAAGAAGTGTCTGTTTCTTATAGGCAGCAACTCAGATCCCGATAAAGGATATTACACTCAATCCTGCTGATTGGAGAAACTCACAGCTCTCCAGCAAAAAAGAAAAAAAGAAAGAAAATCACATGTGAAAACTCAAAAGAAAAGCTTTCAGGCAACAAGATGGGGAAGCACAGTAAACACAGTAGCCAAAACCACCACACTGCCTGTCCTGACACACCCAGAACAATGACCTATTTTATCAATCTTGGTTTTGCTTTTTATGAGGCATGATATCTATTATGCTGGTATGTTATCACTATTCACAAATTTTGAAACTCATCCATTTGTAAAACCTTCAATGATTATCATACACAAATTGTTTTCAGATGAACCAAAATTATAATCAATTTAAACTCTGTTGTATGCTTCACTTATATAACACTAATTTAAAATTTGATACCTGAATAGCTATTAAATGAAGCTGGCAAGCTGAAAGATGGAAAGGACTTGAAAGACCTGTTAGCAGAAAGTAAATCCATTATGATTTATACTAACATTAAAATGTTTCATCTCTATCCTTTGTTTTAATTGTGCTTGGTTAGTACCAGGGTACTGCATACAACACAACAATAGCTATCATGGCACAATGACTAACTCTTACAGTGTATTTACTATGTCGCGTGTAGGAACTTTACAAACGCTGACACAACTTTCACAACAATTTAGCTGATGTATTTTATTACTTTGTTATATAGGTGAAGGTTTGAATAACCGGCCTAAGAGAAGATGCAGTTTAAGTAGAACATATAATTGATTCTGGCCTGATCATAACAATTATAATATCGATAATTCAATATTTTCAATGTCTAAAGGTTTATTTGGATATACTCAAATTTCCACTGAATTTTATGCAGTATTTACTGGGCAATAATATATTCACACATGTATAAAGATTATATACCTACATATAATTCCTTGTTAGATTATAGTATATCTTTCAAAGGAGAGATAATAATTATAGCACATATCTTTTCATCATCTATAGCACAAAATTTCAAAAGTTTGGAACAGGAACAAGGGCTAAATTCAAGAACAGGGGTGGGGATAGTAAATTACCTCACCCTTCAGAGAACAATCGATTCAGCCACTTCCTTTTCTACCTCTCTTGACAATATTAATTGGGTTACAAGCAATTATAATTTGATCTATTTTTAATGACTTCCTGTTTTTAAAAAATAAAGACAAAAAGAGTGTTTGTCAATTAACAGATTATGAGTATTATTTTACTTTTCTTACAAATGACTAGACATTTTTGTAACACAGAAGGTGTCTAGGAGAATGTCTGATGGAAAATGCTTTATCTTTTTTTTTTTTTCATTATGAAGGTTAAGAAGACACTCTGGTTAGCTTGCTGCTCATGCTCAGATCTGCCATGAGTTGCTGGCTAAGAAATAGTCTGAAGAAGTCACTGTTCATAAGGAATTCAAGTTCATAAGGCTCTATGGTATGGTATCTCACCTCACCTGTGAGGAATTGGTCCATAGCTTTTCAAACCTAGAACTGAGTATTGTTTAAGTTCAGATTAGAAATACTACAAGTATAAGTAAATCATTCTGGGCCTTCACTATGCAAAGTGGAAAAATATGCTCTGACAGCCTAGTTTATGAGTGATTGGCAGAAACTAATAGTCTACAATTAACAACAACAAAAATAACCACTGGGGTACTGTACAAGTTATCCAAGAAACAAAGCTCACAATCCAAGGTGGAACAGAGACCAAGAGAGTACATTCAGAGCCTCCACAGAAGAAATGTTTTGTGTCTGGGTCTTGCAGAAAGCTCTGTCATCAAGCCAGCCAAGAGAACAGAGAGAAAAATATGCAGATATGAAAAACATTTCTTGCCAGAAGAAAAGTAAAACAATCCAATCAATTTCAGTTGTGTAGAAAGCAGCTCCTAGAAACTACTTACAAACTCCAGCAGAGCAGAAGGTTTCTCATCCATTTCCAGCAAGTTTATAAATCCCACATGGGACTCTCTTCATTCATGTACTAAGAGTATGAATTTGGGGCAGTCATGGTAAAATCATCCAGCAAAGTTTTTAACCCCTCAGTCCTCCTTCATTTAGTTACAGTATCTTCATCCCAGTTTGCTGCCCCGCTGCTTGGAGTTCTGTTACACAGAGTGCTTGTGGCTTTAAAAATGCAAAATGGTTGCCAGAAGAAACAGTTTTGCCATGAAGCAAATGTTCATACTCTGCAATGCTAATTTATGTCCTCTCCTATAGCTATACAGGTTGCTACGTGCAATGAATTAAATATTAATGGAAATTATGTGATGAGGTTACTAGAGGATCTTTACGAAACCAAAATGTTTGAACATAGGTGCAACCTCTATGTGGTGACATTTTGCTACTTTGAAAATTTGAAAAATAAGCAAAATGAAAGTATTCAGAAAATTCAAATGACTGTAAACCTTACTATGCATAACATCCTATTTCTTACCCTGGTTGTGGGATATATAGGTTTGTACCTTGGTGAAAAATAAAATCCCCCAGCCTCGATTTGTAACAGGTAGACATCAGTTTGTGCATAGTACATATCAATAAGAAGATTGGGCTATTTCAGCACCAGCAAAAATGGTTCCTACACCCACAATGCAAATACAAAGATATTTTACAAACCTAAACCTGAAACAAATCAGGAGATTTTGGAAACATTTATTCCCTTTGAAAATGATAGTTTCAGCTCTTAAAGAAATTCAAACAAATGTAATAAGTATTCCGGTTATGAGATATTCAGGAGAAATTTTCCCCCAACAATAACAACATACACTCTTGTGAATGAATCAAGAAACACGATTTAAAAATTTTTGCACATGGTTTTGTTCCTACCTCTGTGCTTCTCTCTAAGAGAACTGCTGCACTAGAAATTGAAAGATAGCTTCTGTGGCATTTGACAACAGGGAAGGAAGCTCTATCAGCCAAGAGGGACAATGAGCTGACTGACTTCCTGGTATTCTATAGGTAGGAAATTACCTTGATACTTCCTACTACTGCTGATTTTTCTTTCTGCCGACACCTCTGAGGCTCTGAAAGTTGCCTTGCTCACATCCTCTGCTACTAGTGTCAAAGCACACGCTCAATCTTCACATGCCAAGAGAGAGGCAAAACTTTATTTTAATGCCCAAAAGACTTAGCTCCTGTCAAGGATATTCATTTAACACTCACAGTTTGTCTATGGCAACTTGAAGATGTTGTCTTAGAGAGGGGGGCTGCCAGGGATAGGGTGAAGAGGAAAGGCTTTTCTAAAGAAGCCTTGTACTGATCCACACCCCAAAGGCAAGTTATGGAAGAAAGGGGCCAGTTAACTGTTGTTTACAAGATCCAAGCTTGCTCTGGAGGAGACAGGATAACCTGAATAATAAGATCCTTACAGTCGACTAACAAAGGAAATCTTTCTAAAGAATAAAAACTTCCTTCCATGAAAATAATTACTTTCAAGTATTATTCCTTATTTAGTGTCTGCCAGTTACAGCTAATAAATTTCATGGTAAGAAAAAAATATTATCAGCATTTATTATAAACTTTGAGCTTCCATAACATACCAAACACACTAAATACCACATTCAAAGCATAGTTATTCCTAAGCGTGTGCCACCTCATATCAATATACACAATATATACAGAATAAGCATATAATACTCCTAGGTATTTATCTAAAAGTAACCAAACATTTGAGCAAAGAATTGTTATCTGGCTAAGTGGCGTAAAGAAACCAAACCATCCTACTGAGGAACACCAAAACAACAACAACAACCATATTCCTACAGTATGTTCACTTCAGGACATTTATCATGTCCCATGCTGCCCCAGGCTCCCTGATGATTTTGATGGTCTTATTTATGCCATTCTGAAGCTCATCCAAGAACATAGTGAGGTACACAAACTTAGTTCATTGAGTCCTTTTTTTCTTTCCTTAGACTATTTTTAAAAACTGCATATTTTACACAATAAATCCTAATTCAGTCGATACTAGTTCATTCAAATAGCATCTGAATTTTAAAATTGGCTCCTTTTCAGACAATTAGTCAGGGTGCCAATTTCCCAGTCAAATAAAATCATTTTCCCATTAACATTTTTGGTTACATAATCTGCTATACAAATATAATACTATTTAAACTCAATGTGCAAATTAAGTCCCTAGAATATCTCAGTTGCTAATTTGGTCAGATAACTCCAAGCATACATTTTGCTGTCATTTAAATTGGAGATTTGTCTGGTGGCTGATTGCTTTCCAAGGGTGAGAATGTGGCTGAAGAGCCCAGTACATGTCTCAGATTTTCCACACTTCACACACATGGAAGCAGTCTTTGGGCTGGGACTCTCTCCTCTGTCTGCAGAGCATATTGTACTTACAGCCCTGCCTTTCCTCCTCGTAGGCTGCCAGACACACTTGCCCAAAAAGAGTCACTCAGTCTTTGATTTTTTTGCATGTAAGTTTGGCCTGTCTGATGTTGTTTGCATAGCCATGCCACATTGTTAGAAGTTGTGATTCAATGTGTCCTCCAAGCCTTTCTTTTGCCAGGCTTGCCCCCACCTCCTCACAATGCCCCATTTCAGCTCCCCGCTGAGCGGCTGACTCAGGGCCTCCCAGTGAATCATGCCCCAACTTTGCCTGGTTCCCATGCTTGCTGCTGTGTTGATCTCTGCCTCACCGTTACAAACCCAGCTGGGGTAACTTTTAGAAATTCTGCTTTCACATTTATGTCACATATGTCTTGCAGGTGATGTAGGAAACTGCCTGCGACATCTGTGACAGACCGAGATCGCTCAACCATATGGAAGGTTGGACAGTACTAAACATTTGATTGGATCCAGAGTTTGGTGCCACATTTGACTGCCAACCTCCCAAAAGGCACGCGGGCTATCCTGAGTGGGTTTCCATTTCTTTGTTTCTCAAACTTGCAATACAGGCTAGTTTTATTTCCAGCAACATCAGTAATACACAAGACCATCAAGGATGGGAATGGGAGTACTTATGGCACATTAACAGGAATAGAAATTTTGGTTATTCCAATTGGGGCACTGCTATCAAACAAATAAGGTCTGATTTTTTTATTTGAATTATGATTATTAGTTCTACTTTATGGAGCTAGTATAAATTAACAAATGATAATCTATATGAATAACGTAGTACATACAAAATACATTTGTGTGCTCATTAAATATTAGCTGTTGGAGTGCACGTGACAAAACTGAGTTCTTCAGATATAAGAGTAGCACGTGTGTTTTGCAAAAGTGTCCATTTATTTAATGTGCTCTCATTTAATTCCTTGCCTTACCATCGTTGTTATTAAATCTGTTTTAGAAAATATACAAATGTAAGTCTCTAAATTTTCTCTCAGTCCCAAGACCAAATGATGTATTTTAGAGTAGTTAGTATTCTACAAGGGAAATCTGCAGTGTATTCTTGAATCTCCAAATTGAGCAAGAGTTCTTGAAGACATGTATACTTCTGCCCAGTGCTAACCTTCACCATGTGTGTCCATCATTGTTAGTTATGAAAATTATAATCTAAGTTGATAGTCCAGACCTTCACTCAGTTTTGTGTATTTGAACTGAGTTGGATAATTACGCCATTATCATTGGCTCTGTTACCAAAACTGACTTATCACTGGAATGTAGACCCTTATAATACCTTAAAATAGAAGTGTAAAGAACATCACAGGCACATGGTCTCCGTGGGAAGAATTCTTTCATGCCTCTTCATTCTTCTGAAGGACTTTTGTTGGTGGATGCTTTACTGAATTGGGAATCCTTTAAATATTAATCAACCACTGTCCTTCATATACCTGATATCTGCATACTTGGGTTATATGAGCATGCTCTATTTTTATATGCTTGATCTGCAAATGGTGAAAATAGCTTATTATTTCCCTGGCATTTACTTTCTATCATGAAAGCACCCTCCATTCATTCTACCATTATTCAGGATTTGTTGCCCTCTATTATGATGAGAGACACTCTTCAGTTTTAAGTTACAGATAATTCATTAACTTTACTTTCTTTTACTGAAGAAAACTATCTTCTTGAAAAAACAACATTGCAAATTAACAGCACAATTAACTTTTATTGCTTTTTCATGCTACATTTTACCAAAGACAGTGATTTTGTCCTAAATTTTATTCTTTGGGCCTTCTTTTCTTACCTTTTATGTGGTCATGGTGTGGGACATTCTGTAGATGTTGCTCTCAAAAATGCATTGCTTACTTGAACACACTCTGCTCGTAAACTCTCTATTGCACTCTTGTTTGATACTCCCTGGCTGCATATAACACATAGAGTTACATACTGATCAATTCTTATGTTTTTCTCACTGTAGCTTTTTAAAATGATAAATTAACATTCTGATTTTAATCTTCCATCATATTTCAGCTGCCCTCATCCTCAAAGTTATTGAGAACAGAATTGTACCCACATTTCTCTGTATTTCTTGATATATACTTGGTGAACTTGTAAATTGTGTATGTTTGCCTAGGCACTTTTGGCACTATTTGAACTTGTAAGAAGCAAGTAAATTCTCAGATTATTGATATCACTTACTTTATGGGTTCTTATGCAAAATATTAGAATTCATCACACTTTATCTTTATAAGTGATTAGGAATGAGATAATACATTAAATAGATTTTAGATTCCTAAAATAGAGTGGCTAACATCACTCACTCTGCTGTTAGGTCTGTCATATCTATAATGAAACATTCAAACCACACTTTCCTTTTAACAAAGCTATTGAATTAAATCTCTATAGTTGACACACTTGCATTTATCACAAATATCACCTAATAAATCTCATTGATACCAATATCATAACTATATATTCTTTAGTAATTTAGTCTAATGCATAAAATATGGTTGATTGGGATATAGTTTTGAATATGAAAATGCACATGCACAATTATATACTTATATACAGATATTTGTAAAATTTATATTGATATATGCAAGTTATATATATATATATATATGTGTGTGTGTATGTGTGCTGTGTGTATATGTTTATTTGTTTGTGTGTGTGTATACATGCTGAAATATTGGTGATTGTTTTCTAATCCTTTCCTCTGTGTATCTTCCTTTGAAATACTGAGCATCATCTTGACAGTTTTATATTTTATACTAGGCCTCTGTATAGCTAGTTCATTTTGGCACCCCTGATTCTATTGTTCTATATACATTTTATATGTGTATCTACCATGTACATTATACATATAGTATATATTATATTATAGTATATATATATAATAAGATATATGATATGTATTAAACTGAATAACACCCAGTTTTGAAGTTCACTGTTAGATTTATCTCTTAAAAATCTACTTTATTTAGATCTACTACAAAGCATAATCTTCCTAATGTTTTAAGAAGTCTGTCACCAATATTTTTGGCACATCATCTGAAATTGAAAGCAATTGGCCATAACACAATAATGATAGATTTTTCTTTCTTTGTGGGTTTTCCTTATATGTGAATATGATGGCTCTATATTAGAGAGAGAGAGAGAGAGAAACCTCAGCAGTGCCCTAAAATCCTTCTGTTTCCTTCTAAAGGTAAAAAACAATTATGATATTTCTACCAGATTCTTTCTATTATTTAATACTTCTTGAATACCATGAAGTTATAGCCATTTTCCTATCTCAACAGGTAGATAGGTGAATCTGCTGTAACAAGAAGAAACTGATCAACTAGATATATTAACATGTCCAAAATTCATGGTCACCTATGGGAAGACAATGGTAAGACTGTCAAACTCTTCTTGGGGTGGCCAGAGCCTGTCACGTTCTGTCATCAGCCTCCAACTCAAGAGTATTTACAAATATCTTAAAACTAATATAAAAATTAAATGATCAAAAATACAATTCAAACTTTCTACTTGTTCTTAGCAAGACAGGGATGGCTCTGCCCAAACCTGGCAGGTTCTCACTCAGACTGCTGCTATGTGTTCAATCAGGAGCCTACGGTCTTGCTCTGAGATCTGGGGGGCACTGCTGGACATGGTACTTCAGTACTTTCACATACATCCCCTACGGATGACTGGGCTCGGGTTTTGTTCTAACCTGAAATTCACATGCCTCACAATGGGATTTTTAGGCCCTTTACTTTATTACAGAACACACCTTGGCAAGATCTAATCTACCGTTCCGCCTCTGTCTCCTAGCTGCCTCACCTTTTTTTTTTTTTTTTCTCTCTTCATTTCTTCTGTTTCAACAATTTTCTGATTACTCCTTAAACATTTTTGAATAACTGTTTTGGAAGTTTGTCTATAGTGATATTTTCAGTGATACTGTATATTTTCGTGAATAATTTATCCTTTTCTGGATGTTATTTAGTATATTTTGTATGTTCATATAGTTCAAGGTCCTTTCATTTTTCCTTTGAAAGTCCAATTACTTTTTTGACAGATTTTAGGGAAAAGGTTTCTTCATTCACCTGAATGTTTTCTGTCCACAAGGTTTGCTGCTGTCTGTCGCTCCAGTTTCTCTGCACCATATGAACTCTGCATTTGAGCTTTCTAGTCAATTTGCAACCTTGTAGATGTTCTAGGTTTTTCTATTTTTCTTTTATTTTCCATGTGTTTTTATTTGCTTATTTGCTTGCTTGCCTGAATGAAACTCCATAGTGAATTTTCTTTCCTTTGGTTCATTAGTCATATTACTGTAGTTTATTCATATGCATGCATGGATTCTATTGGGTCATACTGATCTGCTGAGCTTCTTTCCTTAGTCCTCAATTCTCAAACATTTGGTTCTGTGAATTACAGCAATAACAGTGTCCTTACTTATTACATTGTCCCCAGACTCAGACTCATAATGTGAACTTTCTTCCTTGGTTTCCTTTCCCTAAATTGTGGACCATAAAGAATTACCATCAGTCAGAAATCTAGAGTAATTGTGAGGCCTAGTTCCTTTGTTTTATTCTCATAATAATTACCATCCTGTGCCTATTTCCCAAAACACAGAAATAGCTAGCTGTTTGATGTTGTTTCTTGTTTTCGAAGTGATTACAAATTAGGTATAATTTCAGACTAACTGCTGACCTTTACAGTTTCTAGTGTCCTCTCTTTCATCACATAAAATATCTTCAACCATGTCCAAATGCTGGTTAAGAAAAATACCAGTCTGATTCTTTTCTACTGATTCTATTTTATAAGAAGTAATCTAGGGAGTACATACACATACATAAAGAGATATTTTTATTATTTTTAATTATATTTATGTTTGTCTGTGTGTATGCACACAAGAGTGAAGGAGCCTACAGAGAACAGAGCTGGTTTCCAAGTGTTAAACCACTTGAATTGAGTGCCTGGAACCAACCTTGGTAACTACAAGAGCAGTATGTGTTCTTCACTGCTGACTCATTTCCTCAGCCCTGAAAATTTCTATTATGTGAAACATTATTCAGAGATATTGTAACATTGTACATCTTTATTTTAACATTTCACCTTTTTCTTTTGATTATTTCAGGATTTTTGGTCATTTTCCAACATTCATGAACATTGGTTTTTATAGAGAGAATAGAAAGATTTTGAAAGTTTCTGAATGAAAGATGGTGTATGTCTGTAATCACAGAAGACAATTTGAGATTTCAAGGTCATCCTTGGTCCCACAGTGAGTTCAAGGTCAGCTTGGCTTACACGGAATTCAGTCTCAAAGCAAAAATTTTAAAATTAAGAAACAAAGACACTGAACTGTAGAACAGGCTCAGTTGCTGAGTACTCAATGCTTTTGCAGAGAACTAGGGTGTGATTGCCACGAACTCACAATGTGACTCACAGCCATCCAAAACTCTAGTTCTAGGTGAACTGATGCCTTGCTTTGGCCTCCATTAGCACTAGAAACACATGTGATGAACAGACTTACACGTGAACAAAACACATGTGAAAGCTTTAGATGACTTCACAGTCTTTTCTTCAAATGGGAAATGTGAACAAGATGGTGTCTTACTAGAAGTCGAGATAATTTGAGACTGCATTTCAAACATTGTGAGAACTGCCCACCCTCCAATTTCCTCTTAATCCTGGAGCATAAGTAGTTGTGTGCAGTTTTCAATTGTAAACCTAGGTAATTGTATACCTCAGTATTTGTTCATTTTCAAGGTCCTTTCTCATTGGCAGGACCTATCCTCCTTACTGGTACTTCTTCATCGGTATTGTGAAACTGAAAAAGAATGGTGGGAAATATAATTTTTTTTTAAAAAAAAGTGTTTATTCTCCTTGACTTTTTAGCTCCCAGCTACAAATATGTAAATCCCTCCAGTGAAATACCCCTAAATGCCAATTTAACCTCAGTAAGTTTTCCTTTTTCCTAAGACTTTTGCCCTTCCAAACCTACCTCCTTGCAGTGTCAGTAGACATCCCCTTTTTCTATTCAACACAACTTTTTTTTAAATCACTCTCCATATAAAGCTTCCTCTAATAACAGATCCTGTATTTTTCAGAAAAATTCAGTGCATCTTTCTTCTTCTGTTGAGCTACAGTTGTTGGAGGTGGTGGATGATAGATAGATAGATAGATAGATAGATAGATAGATAGATAGATAGATAGATAAGAGATAGTTGGAGGAGTTTCTTATATGTAAAAAGTCACCTGATCATCTCTAACTGTTGAAGGACTGACACAGTCAACTCTCAGTATGTATTGATGTTTTTAATCATGTTTCTTCTATCATCTCATCTTCCTACAGAATAAAATGGACCTGTACAGTTCTAAAGACATACATACATTATTCTCTGAAACTTTTCTCACCCTAAGACCATCATTTATATGGTGTTCAGATATGCCCTTGAACAGTTTTTCCTTTCCTGGCACTAATTTGGTATGATCTAAATTTAATCAACCATTCTTCAGCCAATATATTCCCAGTGATCTACATTCCACTGAAGGCAGAAATGAGGAGTCACTGTTTTCCCTCCCTTAGCTACACTGTGAGCTCCTTGTCGGCACAACTGTACCTTCTGCTTCACAAAGACTCCTTTTAGTGACCTAAGTTAAATACTATGAACATGTAAAACCTGATACAAGTCACATTTGGTCATCAGCAAACCTCAAAAATAACAGAATTATTTTTGGTTGACTAGGCAAAACTAGCTTCTTGTTTGGTTCTACAACACGGATACTAAATTATCACACAGATACTCCTCCATATGTCTGTTCAACTATGTATGTATGCATGTATGTATATATGTATGTATATGTGTATGTATATCTATCTATCTATCTATCTATCTATCTACCAACTACAACAATTGTAATCTAAAAGATGATCACAGATTCACTGATTTTTTTTTTTTGAATGATGATAAAGGATCTGTTGTCAGGAAAAGTTTTGCATGCCTTTTATCCCAAGACACTTCAATACTTTCCATGCCAAGAAGAAATTCATCACCAGGGTATTGTAAACTAATGTGGAAAACATGTTGAATATCATTCAAGATTTAAATTCAAGGTATTAGATTATAAACAAAAAATAAAAAAATAACAATCTTCTTGGAAGCAAAACTTTAAATACAATGACATATGTTAATGTAAAATTCCTTATTCTTAAAATTCTTAAAATTCACTTTGAATTTCCTCTGGAAAATATTCTATTCTCTGCTACGTTATCAGTCCCACCTAACAAATCCATCAGGAAGGAAAGAGCCTTCTCTTTGAAGGATTACCACACCACAACATACAGTCTTCAATAATGTAAACAAAATAGAGATTTTTTTTTCATCAGTTAACTAGTTTGTCAGTGTTTTCACGTCTTTTCCTATCTCTGGAATCCTTTCATTTGTCAGAGGACATATAATTTTAATGGAAACTAATGGTAATGTCTGAGGAGAAGTGATAGCAACAAAGGTTAATTTTTGTGTCTGAGCATTTCCAAGCATTGAAACACACACACACACACACACACACACACACACACACACACACATATCTAAGCAACTAATTGGCAATGGTTAACAAACAAGCAAGGAGACACATAGAAAGGAGAAGGTTGCACCACTCTTCCTCGTATGCAAATCTTGGTTGAGCAATTCCTACTGCTTCACTTAACATTCAGAATGTTAAAATGCTCTGGATCTACCCCAACTTTCTCTCCTAAAAACCCAAAGAAATGAACAATTTTTACAAGTCATACCAGTCCTCAGATATTAGCAAATGCATTCACATTATTTTTTTTATAAATCAGAAATAACAGAAATAAAATACGAAAACACCTGCACAAAATAGTGTTCAGTCCAACTAAGAAGAGAAGGGGAAGGAGAAGGCGGAGGGGGTGGTAAATATGGCACAGTGGGAGAACAGAGCTTCGGGTAAAGAAAGCAAAGCTGTGTGACAGATGGAAAGGTCTCAATGGATGAATGGTACTACTACAAATAAGTAGCAGGCAGCCAGAGGGAATCAAATAATGATTATGGAAGAAAAATGAGAGCTAAAAAAGATGAAAAGAATGTTTTGACTCAAGCTAAAGATTCTATGCTAATAAAATTCCTTATTTTAAAAATATATTTAATTATAACCCCATACAAGGTAGAAAATAATTCATGTCAAATAGAGTAGACAGCTGACAAGTGAGCCAGTATGGACAATATAAAAAGCTCAACATGTCCTTGGAGAGGAAGGAATGCATTCCACAATTTGTAGTGGCATGCCCCCAAACCCGAACAGATTACTTTCTGACGATCAATATCTGTAACCACCAGAGGCCTGTTAGAGAGTTTTTAAAAAAATCAGCTTCAAAGAGACGTGGTCCCCAGCTTACATTCTATTTTTGCCAGTGGGTGCTGAGGTAAGAGTTTTGGACAAGGCTCATTTTTCTTCTCTTTATAAGGTTGTGTATTGAATATGAACCACCCTAGCATGTTCTGACTCCAGCAGGCTAGTTGGATCCTGTTTATAGAAACTGTAAAACAGAGCTGGCCTCCTCACAAGCATAGAGCCAGGCAAGACATATCCAGCACAGTGATCAGTGCTGGTTGTACTGGACTGGGTTTCCAGTAACAGGCACTCAGTCGCAGTCAGAACTCCTAATGTGCAGAGAAAATGGAATGTGCTATTTGGCAGTTTGCCTGAAGCCTTAGAACATCTTAGCTTTCACTTTATTTGTAGTATGTTCAAATATTAGTGAATGAAAGAAATGTTTTCCTTTAACATCTTTCTACTCATCATGAAACCATTTAAAATCTATTTCTAACAATGAAGCAAATTAAAAAGCAAACAACAACAAAACACATAATTTCCCTATGCTTCACCAACTGTACAATATGTACTAAAAATGTAAAACAACTGTTACCATGGTACGTTCTACAGCACTGACGTCTAGGGCACATGGTTTTACATTCTACATGCACAATTTTATTTGAACTTAGCTTCCAGATTTCTCAGCACATCAGAATCAGAAGACACCCAAAATCTGTGAACCTATACTTGAGGATTTCTTTTCTGAAATTCTGCCTAAGGGCTCGTTCAACTTCATTAGAATCATTTCTGTTTGGCTAAAATAATTTTTCTAAGTATTGGGAATTATAAACACTCCTGAGAAGGAAGAGGATGTTTCTTCTATGTCTGTCACTTTTGATCTGGAGGAGGTGGGAATGGGGGGTGGGATGGGGGGAGGGGGAGGGGGACGAGAGTGGGAGAACAGGAGAATCTGTGGCTATTATGTTGAACTAAATGATGTTGTAAAATAAATTTACTTTAAAAAATAAAAAAAAAAGATTTGAAACCTTCCTGTCTAACTGAATCTGGAGACCACCATAACTTCTATGTCCAGTGAGATAGGGGACCTGCCTGCCTCTACCACTCCAGCCCTGAGACTGCAGATGTCACTGTCCCTCCTTGTACATGGGGGCTATCACTGCGACTTCAGGTTTTCATGTGTTCACACCAAGCACTTGAACCACTGTGGGTCTCTGGAGCCCTTTCCACTGCTTCATAGAACAAATTATGCTACCAAGTTTTGTCAACATAGAAAAGTTTAGTTATTCAGAGTGATAAATTATAACGTAAGAGAGCACCATTTTTCAAAGTCTGATTTGGGAAGTCCTAAGCTGTCCCCAGACATTTTGGGAGAATCCATTTGGTGAATTTAATACTAGTAAGATTTTCCTTTACATATTGATTGCATTATAGATGCGAAGAAAAAAAATTGAAGCATGTAATAATGGCATTACTCTGATAGAAAATAAAAGGGTATTTGGATAGTTTGCATTTAAAATCACTCTGCCTTTTGGAGAACAATTATGAGTGGGAAACAGTGTGGACAATGATGTCCATTTGAGCACATGATAATGATGACTCCAAGTGAAGTGGGAGGGGATATGATCATTAAATTTTTATTCATGTTGATATAGAATCAATAGGATTTGTGCATGGGAGTTAAAGTAAGAGAATTTTATAAGGCAAGTCCACTTGTGGCTGTGGCCAACGAGAAGGAATACAAGATGCAGAAAACTTACAAGAGACGTGAAAACTAAACTTTTTCTGTAAAGATTTCAAAGTGACTTATAAAAGCAGACATTAGAAGGGGACATTGAGACCAGGAATAAAGTTGGAAATGTGAGTTTCCCTGGCATGAAAACAGATATTTAAGTAGCCAGTGTTCCTAACTGTTGAGTGTATTTAAGAAAGTGGATGCACAGTAAGAATTGAGCAGGGCTCGGTGCAGAGCCGAAGATGCGCTAGTGTGACAGCTGATGTCAGCTTATTTATTGTATTTTTAAATTGTTTTTTATTCATATGAGTTCTTGATCTGAATGTATGCATGTGCACTGTATATGTGTCTGATGCATTAGGAGGCCAGAGAAGGGCACCAGGTTCCCTGTATTCAGAGTTACACCCAGTTGTGATCTGCCATGAGGGTTCTGAAATTCAAATCTGGGTCACCTGATAAAGTAGCTAGTGTTCCTAACTGCTGAGCCATATTTCTAGCCTCCATTTTTAAAAATTTTACATACCAATGTAATTTTTTCTAAACTGAAAAATGACTTATGTGCACTCAGTTAAAATCAAAGTTTTAATGATGGGTCTCTTCCTCTCACATTTGTTTATTTGTGTGCCTCAGACAGCCAATCATTGCTTAGAGCAATATAGGACATTTCACAGGAAATGGATGCTTGCTTCTGGGCTATTCATACAACAAGCAAACTTACATCTAAGCATTCTCTATGCATTTTCTTCAATGGCTACCAAGAACTTTTTTCTGTCCCTATTTTAAACGAATATACAAAAATGAAGAAACATTTATTTGAATACTTCAACATAAGAAGTAGTGAAACTTGGGAAAGGATACTAAAGAAGCAAGGAAAATGCATGTATCTGAAGAGGAGTGGAAGCTCAAGGGACTCCCATTTTTTCAGAAGTATTTAGAAGTTATGATATCTGCAATGAGTTGGAGGCTGAACCTTTTCCATATTTCCCATCTGTGATCAAACTACAGTGGCCAATTGTACTCTGAAAAGAACTTCCCTGCCTGGAAAGCCTGGTTTAAAAGCTCCCACCATATTGCCAACAACCTGGCCATGTGCTTCTTATGCCTAAATCCATTCTTTCTGTTCTCTGCAATAAGCCCAATATTACTTGAACCTGTGTGGTGTTTCCTAAATATCTGGCTAATTGCAGGACCCATCAACAGCAAACAGTAAAATATAAGAGAAAGTAATCAGTTTATGCTCATTTCAAAGCACTTACTCTATAATGGAAAAATTAGGTATTGTAAGAAGGATTTGGTTTAGCACCAATTCCTATTTTTTTGATGTAGAAAATGAATAAGCTATTATGACCTCTCTTAATGAAGTTATTCTCTGTTCAGTGCATATAAGCATCTTGATAGTAATCTAGTAACCTTGATAACTCTAGATGGCAGTTCATAATATGGTAATATGTATACTTTCCAAATCAGGAAAACATAATTCTAGTTCAAATATTCTGCACTCAACAAAAATGTAATTTCAATGAAATAAATTCCGAGGCACCAAATACTTATGAAGTGTTATACCAGCCCTTTCTTGTACTCCAAGATGTAGCATGTTCAAAATGGCTATTATTAACAAGCATGTATGCCTTAAGAACCATCATATTGAAGAAATAATGGTTACAAAACAATTAGAAGATATCAAAAGGTATTAACATGTAAACAATACCTTATAAACAGAAGCTAAACTTAAAATAAGATAAATAATTTCATGCTTTTTATTTTCCTTTAAAGGTGAGGATGAGGCTGGGTGGTAGTGGCTCATGCCTTTAATCCCAGCACTTGGGAGGCAGAGCCAGATGGATCTCTGTGAGTTCAAGGCCAGCCTGGTCTACAGAGTGAGATACAGAACAGGCACCAAAACAACACAGAGAAACCCTGTCTCAAAAAAAAAAAAAAAAAACTAAAACAAAACAAAACAAAAGGTGGAAATGAAAGACAGTTAATAGGTATTGCTTTAAACTTATAAAAGGGACAAGATGTGGTGTACACCATTAATTCCAGCACATGAGAAGCAGAGGCAGGCAGATCTTTGTGAGCACAAGACCAGCATGGTCTCTATAGTGAGTGTCAGGCCAGGCAGCAGTCATAGGAAGACTCTTTTTCAAAACTAACTAATTAAATAAATAAACTGACATAAGAGAATATGAAGATTTGCTGGTAGAAATCTATGAAAACAAAAAAGCAAGAATAGGAGCGTTTGAGTTGAAAGAAAAAAAGAAAGGGAGGCAAGGAGACTGAAAGGTCAGAATTCAGGACAAACATCAAAAAGGACATTTGAAGATGAAAATTTCCTTGATATATAGAAAAACTTCATAAAAATATCAGATAACACTTGGTCATATATTTATCATACATACATCTAAAATAAAAGTGACAGAAATATTTCAAAGTAAAACATTCATCTTGAAAGTCAGTAAGGAATTATCAATGAAAGTCAAAACTAAAGCTACATGCATTTAAGACATAAATCATGCTTTGCACCCAGTGGTTTTCTGACTTGAAATGCTGAGACCAGGGCAAACATCAGGTAGAAGTCAGGCAGGAACAGGAACAGAAGGATCAGATTAGCCTGCAATGGCACAAAGGGTGGCTCCACAGACTATAGAGGAAATGATGATGACTAGAATATCAGTCTTCCAGTCCTTGATGGTCTCTCTCCAAATTAGCCTCCTAAGAAAAGAGAGAATGAATCTGAACAGGGACTGCATTCCTGGTACTCATTGTATTAAGGTCTGTGGCCTAAAGCATTAGCAGAAAAAATTTAGTCCTTATTCATGTCAAGTTGTAAATTACAGGAGTTAATATCTTAATTATAAGTAAATTAATTAATTTATAACTATAAATTAAATTATAAATAAAATAATAGAAGAAAGCATAAGACTAAAAAGAATGGAGGAAGCACTAAATAATGAAGATGGGGAAGATAAATACAGAAGAAGGAGAAGAGAGGGTAAAATAATAGAAAGAATGTCTAAAATAGTTGTAAGTAGTCATACAATTAAATATCTACTAAAATTCTTAAAATCATGTAAGTCCACATATAAATATACATAAATAGCTTAAATGAAACTTTCTCATTTGAGCTTGCAGTGCTCTATTCGAAGAGCCAAAGACCACCTAACATCAGGTGAGAATCCCTCTTTTGAGTTGTTGGTCCAAGTTATCCAACCAGATGACCAAAACATTACAGGCTATTGTTACTGTCCTTAGATGAACACCAGAGGCAGAAGGTAAGTCAATATTGTTGAAGACACCATGTACTTGAGTTCCAAGCCCCTGAATACCCTCTCACTGACTACTGGCTTTCATGGCACCAGAAAGAGCCATGAAAGCTTACATAGGAAGAAAGCACCCAACATTCCTACCCTATGATGCCTATGAACCACAAAAATGACCAGCCTGGCACAATAACAATAGAAGTACAGCAGAGACAGGAATACCTTAACTACCAATAGCTCTCTAATTGGACTTAAGGCATGCAAAAGGAGAGAAATCATGCCTGATACTGGAAATATAGTCAATTAAACAGCATTAGTGAAGTCATGGATCTGGGAGGAGAACTTATAACCACACTCTATCAAAACAGCATAATCTTTAATTAAATTCTGAATATTTGTCTTATATGCACAGATAAATGTAGTTCTTGCCCTTCATCAAGGAAACTTATCTTTGTCACAGGGTAGACTGTTACAGAAAAGCACAATTAATCAAAATACAGAGCTGTGGAGCCTAGTCCTATTGGAAATATTTCTAAACGAACTCTCACACTTGAGGCTCAGGGAACATTGTGGAAGAGAGAGTGAAAGATTGTAATAGAGTATCAGAGAATTTTCTGTGAGACTGTGTCTCCTAGTATCTTAGTTAGGGTTTCTATTGCTGTGATGAGACATCATAACCACAGCAACTCTTATAAAGGAAAACATTTAGTTGGAGTGGCTCACTCATAATTTCAGAGGTTTAGTCCATTATTATCACATTGAGACATGGTGGCATGCAGGCAACCATGGTGCTGGAAAAGTAGCTGAGAGTCCTACATCTTGCAGGTAACAGGAAGTGGTCTGAGTTTCACACTGAGCGAAGCTTGAGCAAAAGAGACCTCAAAGCCCACAAGACCAATAGATTTATCAAAGTTCATGAGCAAAGAGCATGAATCCCCAAACCTACACAAGGAACTAGAGGTAACTAAGAAATGCTGAGAGCATAAGAAATAGTTTACCCTGGTAATGGCAGACTATAAGTCATTATCCAATACTAAATGTTCAGCCCTGAAAATATATGTACAAGTAACATTATGCATACTAATAGACTATATTTAGGAACATAAAAATATGTACATATATGCATGTAATAACAATTAATGAAAAAAGAGGCCATGAAGTTGATAGAGAACAAGAAGGAGTAGATGAGAGGACTTGGAGAGAGGAAAGAGAAGTGGTAAATGATGTAATTATATTATAATCTCAGAAATAAATTAAATAATTTTAAAAGGAATGGCACTTGTTAATTTTATAATGGTATTTATTTTGAATACAATTTAAAGTCAAAAAAGAAATCATATACTTATCCAAAGTAAGAGTGAGGGATTTTATTTTTCATTTTTTTTTGTTTTAGTTTTTTGTTTTTTTCCAGGAGCAGATTATTTTTATTAAAAAAAAATGTAGTGTGGTAGTCTCCCCATGAAAGTGGAATTGTGCACACGGGTTTTATGGCATTTAAGTTTTATAGGACAGGAAAGGGGGGACTTTGGAGATGGAAGAGTCATCAGTAGGTCACTTCCCCTGAAATCTGTAAGCAGCGATACCAGCAACTTTGGTATGTGGATCTCTTTCTCAGAAGCTTTCAATGGATGTTATTAGTTGAGTCAACTTTTTTATCTAGAGCTTCTTAATCCACCTGAGGCTTCTAGGTCATTAACCTTTCATTCCAGACCCAGAGTGCAGCTGAATGGTGGGGATGTATTCTCTCACTGGTGCTTCCTGCAGAAGGTGGGCAGTAGAGGTAGGGGGCAGTTAGATTCTGTCCCCAGGATCTAAGGGGGCATTGGCCAAGTTGACATCCATGACAATAGGAGAGCTTTAACTGACCATCTTCTGTGAATTGTGGGCTTGCTCCCCTGCACTCCTAGAATAACTTCTGAGAAATAATCATTTGGGGCCTGAAAGTGGATGTTTTTGTTAAAGAGTGAAACTCAAAGTTATCCCAAAAAGATGGAGATGGAGGGAGAGGGGTAGAAGTGGAAGCCAGCAAGAAGAGGTGAGTATCCATAGACATAGCACCATATATAGGGTGAGGGAAGGGTTTGTATTTTGTCTTGAGGGGATGTGTTATTTGGCAGGGGTGGGGTGGGTCAAAATGCGAAGGATACTAGTGAAGTTGATAAGTTGGAGGAGAGAGCCTGATTCAGGATTATGGAAACAGCAGCAGATGATAAGAGGTTGGAAAAAGTGAAGCTGTCTTTGGAGGTAGGTTATAAGGACCCAGAACAGAGTCAGTCATTAGGTAAAGGTGTAGAGGGATGTGGATCCATAGTGATGGGGTACAGAATCAGAACCAATGAACCTTAGTGGAAGGATCGGACCAACATCTAGCCGGGCGGTGGTGCATGCCTTTAAACCCAGCACGGGTTTAAAGGTAGAGCCAGGCAGATCTCTATGAGTTTGAGGCCAGCCTGGTCTCCTGGTCTACAGAGCGAGATCCAGGACAGGCACCAAAACTATACTGAGAAACCCTATCTCAAAAAAACAAAACAAAACAGTAGCCCAGTAGCTGATGTGTAAGTGGAGTTGGCTGCCTTTTAGGAGCTGGTGAGTTAGTTCTGTTTAAGAGGGATATCTAGACCTCTTATATGGAGAATAAGGGCAAAGAAGAGCGTAGAGTCCATAGAAGCATCATAACGAGAGGAAGAAGTTGGGGAATGTAAGTTCTGTGGTTAGTGAAAAGGATATTTCACTTTTAAAAGTTTGAGATGGAGGAGTGCTCTAACAGGTTGAAGTAAGGAGTGACAGCATATGAAGCTAAGGACTGTGATACAAGTGCAATAAAAGAATGCTAGGGAGATGCATTGCTCCCAGGTCCAGTCACTTGGGATGACAGTGGCAGTAGTTCTACAGCCAGGAATACTGCACCAGACTAAGCGAGCAGAAGCAGCAGGGGCTACAGAACATAAAAGGAAAAAAAACAAGAGGAAATACAAATGATGGAAAGAACTATATCTGCTTTAGGGTGAAAGAGGTGAACGTTACTTAGGGCCAGAACCCCTCCACAGTATCTACACTGTCTTCTCGCACACATGTCAGAAACAAATGGAGCTGTTGCAGGATGACAGCCATGACTAGAGCTTATGGGGAGCATTCCTACCTAGGTATAGGAAGAAGTCTGACTATTTTAAAAGAACTTGGCCCAGTAAATAAAACATTTAAAAGACAGGGTAAAACAATAAATATGAGGAGAATACAGAGGAAAGATATGATCAGGGGGAAGGAGCCAGAGTAGGAGGGAACCAAAAAGGCTATACATATAAAAGTCAGACATGTTGATCAGTAGAACTTAATTAAAAACCCAATAAATCAGCATATCTTTGGACACCTGATTATTTTTATAAAGAAACCAAAAATGCACATTGGAAAATAAGACAGCAACTTCAACAAATGGTGCTGGTCAAACAGGATGGCTGCATGTGGAATAATTGAGATAGATCCACATTTATCACCCTGCAGAAAGCTCAACTCTAAATGTATCAAAGACCTCAGCATAAAACAAGATACACTGGACCTGATAGAATAGAAAGTAGGGAATATCCTCAAATTCATTGGCACAGGAAAAAAAACTTTCTGGACAGAACACCATTAGCAGAGGTACTAAGATCAATAATTAATAAATGAAACCTCATGAAACTGAAAATCATCCTTATGGTAAAGGATATCACTAAGCCAAAGAGGCAGGCTATAGAATAGAAAAAAATACAAATTACATATCAGATAGAGGGCTAATATCCAAAATATATAAAGAACTCAAGAAACAAGACTTCAAGAAAACCACTTAGTTAAAACATGGGGCACAGATCTAAACAGTACTCTGAAAAGAGGAAACAAAAATGGCTGAGAAGCACTTAACAGAAATGTTCAGCATCCTCAGTCATCATGGAAATGCAAATAAAAACTACTTTGAAATTCCATTTTACACCTGTTAGATTTGTCCCAATCAATAATACAAATGACAGCTCATGCTGGTGAGGATGAAGAATAAAGGGAACCCTCCTCCATTGCTGGTGGGAGTACAGTCACTATGCAAATCAGTGTGATGGTCTGATGATTCTTTCAGAAGCTGCGAAGAGAGCTACTTTAAGATCTATCTATATCACTCCTGGGCATATACCTAAAGGAAGTTTCATCCTATCATGGAGACACTTGTTCAACCATGTTCAGTGCTGCTCTATTCATAATAGTCAGAAATTTGAAAAAAAAAATCTGTATATTAATGAATAAATGAATGGCTAAAATATTTAGCACATTTAGACAATGGAGTATTATTCAGCTGTTAAAATATTGAAATCATGAAATTCACAGGTAAATAGATGGAGCTAGAAAAAGTCATCCTGAGTGAGGTAACTCCAACTCAAACGGCAAAAATAATATGTATTTTCTTATATCTGGATGTCAGCTATTAAGTTTTTGATAAGCAGACTTCAGTGCATATAACTACAGAGATTAAGTATGAAGTCAGAGACTTTGGTGGGATGGAGGTGTCAATTGATAATCCTAGGAAAGGGAAATAGAATAGGTAGTTATGGATAAATGGGCTGAGGAAATGGAATGGGAGGATCAAATGGACAGAGCAAGGAAAGAGGGGTGTGAGGGTGGGAATACAGGGAGGGAAATTTAAAACTAAGGGCCATTTGAGATGCTGTATGGAAACTTAATACAGTAGATGCTGTCTAAAATATATCCATATAAGAAGGTGATCTAAATGAAATTTGCCAAATAATGGGGGAGACAGAGCTCCAACTGGACATCTCTCATCACCAAATGAAGACTCCAGTTCTAAGAATGAGTTACATCTAATCCAGTAGTTGTCCATAGGAATCCTGAAATAACCTAGTGTATTGCCAAAGTTATCAGTTGCTCTCAACAAACTGATGGGCAAGATCATATTGCTGAAGACAACACAACTTATGGAACATGGAGAAGTCAAGTGGTACCTACCTAGAGCCTTAATCTCTACTGACTAATATTTAGGGTACTGGAAAATAATCTTCATTCTACCAAAGGAGAATGGTAAACTCCAATATCTGATTTGAGTTAAGGACTACTGAGGTGGAACCCATCCTTGATGCTGCTTAGATGGCTAAGAACCTAAGACTAGATAGGGCAGGGACCTAGGAGAAAATGAAATACTACCATTCTGCTAAAGGAATGTAACACCAAAAGATTCTTAATAACATTCTTCTACACTCATAGATTAGTGTTGTGCTCAGCCATCATCAGAAAATCTTCCTCCTGCAGTAGATGGGGATAAATGGAGAGGCCCATAGCTGAACAAGGCACAGAGTGAGAGACCTTGAAACACTAGGTGCTAAATGGAATGTCTCCATCAATTCCCATCCTCCCATGGCTCAGAGAACTCTGTGGAAGATTAAGAGCAAGAAGGGATGGAGAACAACAAGGAAGCAAGGCCCTCTAGACACAGGAAGAACAACACATATGTGAAATCACAGAGACTGTGGCAATATGCATAGCACATGCAGGGGTCTGGGCTTGATGGGGTTGCTGAGAATAGAAGTGGACACAAGCCCACTTCCCCAACCCAGATTCTATTTCCAGCTGATAACCACTGTCAAATGAAAGCCTAGTTTTCTCCAATGGAATCTCACTGGGTACACAAACCATTCTTAAGGCCAGGTTCCATACTCAGAAGTAAATGGACAACACAAAACAAACTCAGTAGTATTTTTGGTGTGCTTTGTTTGTTTGATTTGTTTGTTTTTTTGTCTCATAATGTTTGTCTGGGCATTTATTTTGTTTTGTGTTTTATTCCCCTATATGTCTTTGCTTATATAACAAGATTTATCATTTTGTATTTTTATGGGACTTCTGTGTTTGGTAATGAGCATGTCTCTGCATCTCTATGTATTTCTTGTTCTTTTTCTTTGGTTCTTTGTTTTTCTATTCATTTGTTTGTTTGTTTTGTCCTATTGAGGTTTGTTTGTTTTAAATTATTGGATTTTTTCTTTTTCTTTTTAGATTCCTGTTTTCTAATGAAAGAAAGCAAAAAAGAATATGGATTTGTGTGGGTGAGCAGGCGGTGAGGTAGGGAGAAGCTGAGAGGAGCTGTGGGAACAGAGCAATAATCAGAACATACTTATGAAAAATATATTTTCAATTCTCTCTCTCTCTCTCTCTCTCTCTCTCTCTATATATATATATATATATATATATATATATATATATGTAAGCTATACATAGGAGGAAGCCTGTTGTTGAATTTTTGTCTGGTGCCTGGTTGTTTGATATCTGAGGACTGCGGTACCCTAAATTGTTAAACATACTGATCATTTTAATCTTAGTTAGCTGGGTAGTTATATATTATATAAATTACTAAGAGTAAGTTTTGAAACAAACTGGATATAACACTTTTGCATTGTAGGGAAATTTTGTATCGTATATACTAGTTAGCTTTTCATTGTTGTAACAAAATTCTGACCGAAACCAACTTGGAGGGAGGAAGGGGGTTTATTCATCTTACAAATTCGAGTTATAGTCCATCCCTAAGAAAAAATAAGGGAAGGATCTCAAGGCATGAACCTGAAAGTAGGAACTATAGCAAAGGTGACTGAGAAATTCTGTTTACTGGATTGCTTTCTCAAGCTACCCAGAACTATCTGCCCAGGGGTGACACTGCCCACCATGGACTGAGCCAACCAAACACTGATTTAAAAACATGTCCCACAAACATGCTCACAGTCCAATATGATGCAGACAATTCCTCAGCTGAGGTTTTCTCTTCCCAGATGACTTCAGTTTATATAAGTTAACATAAACCACAATCCATCCTTTGTCAACTTGACAAATACATCACCACTAAATCACAAATTTTCTTTTGTTGTTGACCCATAAGATCACATATTAATATCACTATATAAAATGTAGTAAAAACCTTAAATGGTCCACAGTCAACACCTCAAAAGTCCAATCCTTTTTAAAATATCCAATGTATTTTTTAAGTCCAAAATCTTTCAACTGTGGGCTCCTCGTACAATACCTAGTAAATTACATGCGTATCAAAAGGGAAGAAACAGTTACAGTGAAATCAAAGCAAAAACAGTATTAATCAGTGTAAATTGCTCGGTGTCTGAGGTATGGAACTCACTCACGATTTCTGGGGTTTAAAAGGCTTAGTAACTTCTTTTGTGCCCCTGCCGCCCACAACATACACAGCTGGACTCACAGGCTCAAGCTGGCTTCACTCCACACTCGTGACTGTTTTGAGATCTTTAAGAAGCTTGGATTTTCACTTCAACAGAGGCTGCACTTTCAACAATGGCCCCTCATGGCCTCTTTGGGAATTCGGACCCTGCCATGCAGTATCAAGCCCAAGCTTTCCTCAATGCCCTCTTCAATCCCATAGCTTGCATGGTACCAAAACCAGCACTGTGTGGGAGGCTCTTGAACTTAGCAAGTGCACCTTCCAGCTCGAAATGCAGCCTTGGTCTGCTCTGGAACACAGCTTCCGTGGGCTAACCCTGAGGAAATACTTCCAAAAGATTCTACCTTCATAATACTGGACTCATATTAATCTCAGATCATTTTCAGATCTAGCTGCCCAGCATTGATTTTTCCCAGTAAAGCAAAGGTTTCAGTTCAGCAGCTATGGTTTGCTGTTAATCACAGCTAACTGTATAGCCACAGACAACCAAAACCCACACATTTTAGTTCAAATACACTACACGAACAGCCCTGATAAATTCTTTGTTTCTTCCTGAAACTTCACAAGCCACACTAGAGACAGAATTTGCTCTTCCTTTGGGACATTAGCCTGTTTGGTTTTGGTGTGTGTGTGTGTGTGTGTGTGTGTGTGTGTGTGTGTGTGTGTGTGTGTGTTTGCTCATGAAGGGGGCTTCATGCGTGTGCACCCGTGCATTATATATGCATGCATGTTAGTGGAAAGGAGAGATCAGCTGTATCATTTTTTAGGAATCATTCATCTTGTGTGTTTTTAAGTATTTCTTTTAATTACATTTTTTATACAAGCATTTCTACATTGACCATATTTTCTGTCATACTCATACTCTTTCCTTTCCTATTTGTCACCTTTGTTCTCCTAAACAGTTCCACTTCTACTTTCATTGTGTGCATGCCTACATTATTTTTTACAATGACATAAACTCTAGGAACAACAAAGAAAGAAAACATAATATGGTTTGTCTTTTATGAGACAACATCTCTCACCAGGACCTGGGCTTTGTTGATTAAGCTAGGCTGACAGGACGGTGAGATCCAAAGATCTGTCTCAGCCTCTCCAGTGTGCATGTGGAGGCCATAGAACAGCATTGGCATTCTTTTCCTATCTCATCTCTACCTTATTATTGTTACATTTTTGGGACAAGGTCTCTCACTGAACCCTGAGCACCCTGCTTCAGCTGGACTGGCTGGACATCATTCCCAGGGATCCACCTGTCTCTACCTCCACCCTGGCTTTACAAAAGTGGTGGCAGCGATGGCTCTTGAGGTGGGAATCGTGGTGCAAACTCAGGTCCTCAGGCCTACACTGCAGGCCCCTACCCAGTTATCTTAGCTGCATCTCACTAACTCTTCTTTTAATCTTTCAGTTGGTTGTTTGAGAGGCCAGCCAAACTATATAAGAGAAGGAAATCTGTTTTGCCCATATGAGTGTTAATTTTATCTAAAAATACGTTTTTCAGCAACATTTAGACCAGTGATATACAAATGGTAAATAAACATGAAAAAAAGTGTTCCCTGTGATGTTACTAGATACATGTGAATTTGAGGGATTATGAGATGCCATAGCTACCTACCAGAACAACTAAATCCAGAACACCTACCACACCAAAAGCTAGTGAGAATGACAACCAACAAGTCTATGCATTGGTTGAATACAAACTAGTAGTCACTGTGAATAAAATGCTTGGCAGTGCTGTATATAACTATGCTTATGCTTAACATATGGTCCAGCAATGGCATTCCTTTGCATTTACTCAAAGAAGTTGAAAACGTAAATCTACCACACAAAACATGCAGATATCAGCTAGACTCATAATTCTAAAGCTTGGAGTAAAACCAAGATAGCCATCCATGGATGATTTGATAAATAAACGATAGTACATTCAAATAATGGAAACTTACTCACATCTACCACAAAATGATTTATTAAACCGTGAAAACACATGGAGAAAAATGTGTCTATGGCTAAGTGAGAGATGCCAATCTGGAAAGCCTGCATAGCATTTAAGTCTGTGATTCTGACACAGCAAACAGATCGGCAGTTGCCAGGAGTTGGGGGAGGGAGGAATGACTACAGATAGCACAGAGGAGTTTTAGTGAAATCAGAGTAGTTTAGCGAAGCTATTCTGCATGGTACTATACCAGCGGATACATGTCCTTGAGGTTTGGATCTAGGAAGTTTCCCAGAAGAGCATATGTTGAATCTTAGTCCTTTCAGGCAGCACCATTCAGGGAAGAGTGATCATTAAAGTTCTGTCTTTTGCAATGATTAATGAGTTATTGGATTCCTAATTGAGGGTATCATTGGAGGTGATGGGAAAGTTAAATGGTGGGGTCTACTTGAATGAAATAAGTTTGAAGTAAGTCTCCTGGGGTGTGCCTTTGAGGTTGGAACTTGGCCCCACATTGGGTGCCAGATATTGGTGAAATTTTTAAGGCCACTCCACATAATTAAAAGGGAAGTTTATTTTGTGGGGTAACTTACAAGTGAAAGGATTGGTTACAGGGTCTGGGAAAGGTGTAGCACAGCCCGGTGGTGTTCTCTGGAGAACTCTGCTCAGTCTACCTCCAGCATCCAGGGTCCAGGAACCAAGAGAGCTGGCACATCTGGATCTCAGTCTTCAAGGTCCTCTCTCAGCCCTGCCTTGTAGGCGTGACAGTTACCGAAGTCTCAATGGGGGTTGGAACTTCCAGATCAAAGCTGGAATGGCTACCCACTACACTGCCTTTTCTGCTTTTTCTCTCTGATTCCATAAGATGACAAAACTCTTTACATTCTTCCCTCACTTTGATATTCTGTCTACCTCCAGCTAAAAGAAGAATAGCCTACCTTGGACTGAAATCTCCATACCTGTGAACAAAAGTAGATCTTTCTCCCCTTTGTTTTATAATAGTGACAGGTCTTTATAGATTATTAAGATACAGATATGCAATACTCAGAGTCCCTCCTTATGTAAATTACACACTTTGAGTAGCAATGAGGATTCCAGGTAGGGATTCCATGTCCAAGAGATCTACTGCCTTGGTGCATTGCTCTGAAAGTAGAGTACTCAGCATGTGTCGTATGAATTAGTGATTTTTAAGACTCTGTACTTTCTGTTCAGTTTAAGAGTGAGACCTAGACAGAGTTCTAACAAGATTTTTAAGATAAATATAAAAACCTGTGGCCCAGAAGGAAGCAAGCATGATAGCACAGCTTCCCAAGTCAAGACAGACTACAGCAAACAGGAGAATAGGAAGCTTAATAACCAAGGTGGCCTGGAGAAAGAGAGCATACAGGACTGACTGTGACATGATAAAATAAGATAAAGTGTCTGTGGATAGACTAGGAGCATTGGAGTGACTGAAAGAGATAAAATTTGTGTGAGATTTTCACCTCACTAAGAATTTCATTACTCTTTCCAGAAAAGTAATCAAAGCCAGATTAAAAAAACACAAAAAGCCAATTCAATGGTTGTCATTGTATAGCACTTACTGCAACACTTCATAGACATATGTTTCCTTAAACCTTTTCACTGTTTGGTATGAAAAACTTTAACTGACTCATTTCACTTTACCGTCTCTGGAATTAGAAAACTGATCTGGTTTTTCGTTGAAAAGTGTTAAAGATATTTGACGTTTGCCTTCAGTTTCTTACCGAGGTTGAATAAAATGTAGCCCTACATAGTATTCTTAGCAAACAGAAAAAATTTCAAAATAAATTATATTCAGAACATCTCCAAAAAAAATGAAGAATATACGGTTAGAGAATTTATAGATGTGAAAGACTACGTGTTATGATTGCTGACATGATCTTCCTTATTTCTTAACATATGAGAGTTTACAAAGGATTTCTGAATAATATTTTAATAGGTTCTAAGCCAACTGTTGGAAATTCAACTGCCAGAAGTTGATCCTGGCTTTAATCAGTGCCATCCCCATCATTTTCCTATCCTGGACGATGTTTGTCAATAGATTTTGACACCAATTGCCAGTCTCCAATTCCCACAGTGGTTCTTCCTCCTTGCTTTGGTACATGCAAGAAAAAGTTACATTCCCATGAAAAATCCTAGTTAAACAAGGCATCTTCTTGATCTTAGAGGCCGTATTTTATCATGAAGCATACATAAAATTTGTTTCATGCATTTAAGAATATTCTGAGGAAAAGTAATTTGTTCTTTTTATTCTTCACTTACTGAATTCTTCCATTGTAAATCTTACCAAATTCTTTACTGTATCTGAAGATATGATCCCATAGTTGACTTGTTTTTTTTCTTTTACTAATGTTTAACTATATTAATTGATTTACTAATACAAATAAGCATGTATTTCTGGGAACCATTACTTGGAATATAATGCAGAATGTGAAGTCAAACTCCTGATTTCTCTCAGCGCTTCTTTGCTAAGCACAGCCTGTGTATCTCAGCCTCGAAATTAAACATTTTAAAAATTCATTTAGTTTTATATAATAATTTTATATAAGTGATATTCCTTCAGCATGGAGGAAGCATTTGGTGACAGATGCTGAAGGTGATCTGGAAAAGTAACTGTGCAGTTTACAAGCTTAAGGTTTATATTTCAAAACTTTGTTAGAATCTATATAAGAAAATAAAATTGTCCTGATATTAGATAACTAATTATGTAAATAGTTGAAATAATGCCACTCTGATACATTTTTTTATAAAATATAATTTTTTGTTGAATCTTTGGGTAGTTCACATCATTGGGTAGTTTCCCAATCCCATACATTTTCCAGTCCTTCCATATCTACCCTCTACCCTTATTACCTTCCTTGCAAAAGTTGATTAAAAATAGGGAGATAGACAGACAGACAGACAGACAAGAACATTTTGTCCATCCCTATGGGCAGTGACTTGATCCTCTATCAATTGCAGCATTCTGCACATATACCATTATGCTGTCTTTCCTGTATCTCCACCACATATTCATACATCCTAGTGGCATTGCAGGTTGTAGTATGTCACACAGTAATACCCTCTTAAGTTGTCTTTTTGGAAGTCTTACAGCTCATTTCTACAATACTTTATACTTCTTTGTAACACACAATTTAAATCTTATACTACAATGTGAATTTCATGTTCCAACATCAAATGTAAACACAACAGACACTTCCATTTTTATTCCATTTAACACTTCTCTACCAAAACTAGAGACTATCCATATTTTCTACCATTTTGTATTTTAGGCATGCACCAGAGTTTTTGATTGGGGATGCCATCTGAAGTAGGCTTAAAAATTTCTTTCTGTTACCTGGTAATACTTGAAAATTAAGGATGATTAAAATCTAAGAAATATGTTTAGGTTATAGATCGACCATCTCCACACCATTGACCTGCCCCCTTACACTTGTGTTCTTCCTTGAGAAAATCTGTTTACTGAGTGTATTCCACATTTTTATAGTGGAATGAGTTCAGATTGTTTCATGCTAAGAAATATGTGATCTTTCTTTGCAGATAATTTATTTTTCATTATACCTCTTTTATCCTAATTAGAGCACATGGATTCTTCTTTGTGGAATGATGCCCCCTCCCAATATCTGAGTAGAAAATGCTAATGACTTTTGCTATAGAAAATAACTTTTAAACACTGATTGAAAGGGTAAGATGTGCTACGTTACAAATGCAATGTGAAAAATATTCTAATTTGATTTTATAATGTACAAATTGAGCAATTTTTTTTTACTTTAAAACACCAAAACTTGAAGTAATAAAATTATGTAAGAATGTAAAAGCTCTAGACCAACACCTAGCTTTACTCTGGGTAGTATTAGCCCTAACACAAGGGTCCCAGGTATAATTCTCTTAAGCAGCTTTATATCTTGCCATTAAAACCATTTCCCCTCTATGTTAAGCTTTCATATCCTTTCAAATACATTAATGTGTCTCCAGAACAGACTCTCACAGATTTCTGACTGCTTTGAATATTTTCATTTTAATAACAGCTTCAGATCTTCACTCAGAGCAATATATACCCCTTACTGTCAGAGGCTTGTGAGAGACAGAAGAAAATAGCTTGTCATCCAGTGTAAGGTTGTTTGCTTTAGAATACAACCCACAGGAAAATTAAAAGGGAACATTATTTACATTTGATTTCTTATCCTTTTGTGCTCATTCCTGAACAATTCCACCAGAATTTGCTTAGTCCCTGTGTAACCTGTTCCTTCCCTTTTGAGAATGATTACACAGAATGCCGTGCTCAGAGAACTATGATATCTTTCTTCAGCTTCAGAATGGCAATTCAGAGCCAAGAGTTGTTTCATTTCCATCATATGGGGTCTTCTTTTCAGTAGCCTAGAGCTTGGTGATAGGGAATACTACTTTCCAGAAACAGCAGTGTAAAAAACAAGGTTGGTAACACTGACAAGAGTACTTCTGGAATTTTAAACTTCTGATCACATGTGCAAACTACTGTAATGCATTCAAACAATTTTAAAGATTATTGTTTCCCTAAGATAACATTAAGTTTAAAGTTAAGGTAGAAAGATAACATCATATATTTTAAGCATAACTTTGACTATTTACAGGGTTTTACATGAGGAAAAATAAGACAAAATTGAAACAGGACAGAAAAACTATAATGAAATTATGAAGGATACATTTTTATACAGTGTCTCTATTATGCATGAGTGTCAACCAATTTCATATTGTAATTAAAAAAAAAACTGAGTTACTGTCTTAGGATTTCTATTGCTGTGAAACGACACTATGACCATGGCAACTCCAATAAAGGCAAACATTTAATTAGCTGGCTTAAATGTCAGAAGTTCAGTCTATTATTATCATGGTCGGACATGGCAACATGCAGGCAGACATGGTGCTGAAGAGGTAGCTGAGAATTCTACATTTTGCATAGGCAACAGGAAGTGAACTGAGACACAGGTGGTATCTTGAGTATATATGAGATCTCAGACTCACCTCCACAGTGACATATTTCTCTACCAAGACCATATCCACTCCAACAAAGCCACACCTCCTAACGGAGTCACTCCGTATGCGCTTATGGGGTCCAATTACATTCAAACTACCATAGTTAACAAAGAAAACAGTACATTCTTTGTTCACTTTTAGTGACTCTGTTCACTTAAATTGATAATGAAATTCCAGGAATGGTGCACACCTTTAAATTCCAGCCCATGGAAGCAGAGGCAGACAAATGATTGTCAGTTTGAGGCTACCCTGGTCTACAAATTGAGTTCCAGGCCATTCAGGGCTACAGAGTGGGACCCTGTTCAAAAAAATCATTCATTCAATCAATAAAGTAAAATTACCAATAAAAATCTGGAAACTAAAATTACATACTCTGGAGTGTTAAATTACTATGACCACCAAACACATGAATATTGTTCAACACCATGGGGTTGGATTCCTTCCTTGGTGTGTTGCTAACTTGGTAACAATGACCCATCAGAAGCCTTAACTCACAGTCAACACTCTGATTCCAAAGCTCTTACAGAATTTGTTTCCTTCATTACACTGGAAAAAAATCTTCTAGTAACTAATCATTTAGCTTTAATTAGCATGTATTTTTAAAGAGCTGAGTGATTTTTTAAGTATTAGTTAAGATCTTTGTTTAATAAATCTAAATCACCAAAGAAGCAAACATTTCCTGAACTTCACTCTGTCTTCCAGTTGTTTGTTTTGCCCCATCTTGTCTCATACCTGCAATTTCAGATCAGATATCTAAGCAGCTTAGGCTTTCTTTTCCCAGGACTTCTTGGCTGTGTGCATATTACTAGTCCTCTGTTCTCCTGGTCTCCCATATCCCAGGCTTTGCAGGTTCTATAACTTCTCTATGTCCAACAAATCTGTATTTTTAAAACTATATGTTCTTCCTGGGTTTCTATCCTCTAGGGGTTTTATACAACTGTCAGTTCTGCAATGAAATCCAAATAATGTAAGGTGACATGTTGAATGAAGAAAGGAAGAAATTGGATTTCTATTTCATTTTTCTCTTTTCTTTTATTAGTTCTTTGAAAGCTTCATATAATGTATGTATTTCATATTTAACTCTCCCATCTCTTTTGGGTTCCACTTTCCCAACTTTGTAGAATTTTTGTTTGTTCATTTGTTTGTTTGTTTTGCCTTCAAGAACAAGTTTTATTGTCCAGATATTATTGTATATGTGATCTT
This sequence comes from Peromyscus leucopus, assembly GCF_004664715.2. NCBI lineage: Eukaryota > Metazoa > Chordata > Mammalia > Rodentia > Cricetidae > Peromyscus > Peromyscus leucopus. Next base: position 36,528,330 of record NC_051064.1, read on the forward strand.
CCACTGGAGCATGGCTGACTGCACTCCAAGAGAAAAGTGTCTTTATCTATTCCAGAAGGAAAAAAAAAGTCATTATCTCTCTAGCTGAAGGAAGACTTGAACATGGCATGCTAAATCAATGACCAGGCCAGCCATGTCCACTGGTGCAGTAGTGGCAAGAATACCATGGTGTAACCAAACACATTCTGCTTTAAGTTTTGCTCCCCAAGATGATACCCATACCTGGCATCGATACTGGACCAAGAATCTGTGGCTAGTCATGTCATAGGTTCTGGAAGAGAAACTACCACCTTTACACTAATAAGTGAGTATAGTATTAAACAATCTCTTAATGATGTATCATTATTTCCCTTGATCCACACATGTCTCAATCCTTATCTAAAAAGTATCTATTTGCAGTATTTAGTGATTAACACAGAGACCCATCTAGTCATAGCACAGAAAATGAGAGATTACAGAATTCTCAGCCCTAAATGGAACATACATATCACACACATCTTCTCAAGGCTCAGGGATCATTGTAGAAGAAAGGACAAAGTGTAACAGCTGGAAGCAGTTGGTGACTACAAGGAAACCTTATCTTCTGGACGAAAAGGGCAGTTGCACATATGAACTTTGTAGCTTGAGTTTTTCTGCCTTGCCCACAGTCAGGACAAATCTTTGCCACCCACCAGTCCCACAGCCGCTTAGACCCAACCAAGTAAACACAGAGACTTATATTGCTTACAAACTGTATGGCCGTGGCAGGCTTCTTGCTAACTGTTCTTATAGCTTAAATTAATCCATTTCCATAAGTCTATACCTTGCCACGTGGCTGGTGGCTTACCGGCATCTTCACATGCTGCTGGTCATGGCGGCGGCTGCAGTGTCTCTGGTCATGGCGGCGGCTGCAGCCAGTCCTTCTGCCTTCCTGTCCTTTTATTTCTCCTCTCTGTTAGTCCCGCCTATCCTTCCTGCCTAGCCACAGCCGATCAGGTTTTATTTATTGATCAATCAGAACAACTTGACATACAGACCATCCCCCAGCACAGCCAAGTGCAGACCATCTCAAACACCTGCACTCAGGCCCATGGTCCTAATCATCCTCTATACGGATCTGCTGGGTAACGCCACGAGGAACCTGAGAATGGGCTCCCACAGGACATACAGAACATCCCACAGCAGAACTTAAAGTGATTGCAATAGCATACACAAAAGCCTGTTCAAGCCCGAGCCAGACAAAACACTTCCTTTTATTTTTGTTAGTTCTTTGAAAATTTCATACAATATTTTTGGTCATATTCATCCCTCCCTCAACTCCTACAAGATCCACCACCTTTTCCTACCCACCAAAGTATATATCCACTTTTTTCTTTGCACCCATCATATCCAATTTGTATTGTCCATATATTCTTGGATAGGTGATCTAGCACTGGAGGGTGGTTGATTTAATAGGGGCTATACCCTTAATTAAAACTGACTTGACCTAAATGACCTACATTGCCAATAGCACCTGTTAGGAGTGACATTTCATGGCTACCTCCCCTCTCCATTTCAAGATTTGATCTGGCTTGAACTTCCACAGATCTTATACATGTGGAAACAACTGTTACGAGTTCATATCACAAACTATGGAATTCAAACTATAAACTTTACAAAATTGATGGAAAAGTAGAAAACAAACAAAAATGTTCTTACAAGGGAGAAACCTGAAGTGTCTTCCCCAAGTGAACTTTTCTAAATATCTTAGCAGCGTTGTTTCTGTATGGTAGGCTACATATGGTAGGTATGTATGGTTGTTTAATTTTAAGTATTTGTCCAGGTAATTAAACATAAACTCCTGAGTGAGAAAATCCACATTTACATTTTCCTTATCTTTGGCATAGTCTAAACACTGCCATGCACATAGTAGGTACCCAATGTCATCCACTTAATTAAGCAAATAATTAAATTCATGAGTATTAGTATTCTAACTTCCTCCAAGTTACAATGCAGTTTGTGTTTTCTTAAAACTACTTCTATTTTTAACTACAGTGTATAGTTGGTAAAGGATTTTACAACTCTCTAAATTAGCCCTTGGTGATTACCCCTACTGTGCAGTTTACCACTATTTTATTAAAGCAAGATTAAAGATAATACTTCATTGGAAGAAGCAACAGCGGCATTAACCTCTATTTACCTTGACATAATAAAGCTTTAATAAAACATGGGCAAATTACATTGAGGGGGATAATTATTCTAACATAAAATTTAAAGGGAACTTCATTTCTTATTCTGCATGTTTAGTGCTTTAAGATTAGTGTCATTAATGTCTTTTTCTCGTTTATAGAGGATTCATAAAAATATTTAACCCTCTCCAATTTGTTTTCTTATTAAATAATTCTGAATTTATATTCATGTTAATAAACATAAGAGGACATTTTAAAAATGCAACAGTTCTGCAGAATAAATAGAATAGAAAATCAAAGCAGGGAGAGTATTATGGGAAAGATTTTACCTCAAGCCAAAAAAAAAAAAAATGTCATCCTTGTCTAAATTTTTGAGTGTTGAATCAAGAATATTCTTGTTTGTTTTATATCCTCTGGCTTTATTACATCAGACAAGTTTCAAAGGGGCCAAGCACATAGGATTGAAAAATAACACAGCGGCATTTTGCAATGGAGTGTTCTGCCTTGGCTGTGTTTTGTTGTTCATGTAATACTTTTCAATAAACAAAGATGTCAATCAACTCTCTTTCCAGCACATCACATTTCAGATTTAAACCACTTCAGACACATCAGTGCCCCAAGCTCACACATTTAACAGATAAAAATTCAGCTTTCTGTCAAGGAAGAATGCAGTATTGATTGTAGGTGGTGTTAGGCAAGCATGTGGCAGAACAATATTACAGTCATAGCCATATATAGTCTCCTATAGAGGAGTAACATAAATTGCATTATGCTCATCATAATTTTGTCTAATGTTTGGCATTGATTAATATCCATTTCCAAATGCATTCTTGAGAAAGACTTCTAGATGCAGCCAATTGTGAGGGTGGCAGAGGGGGGTTAGGAACACATGATAGCAATCATAAAAACTTTGATCACTTGATTTGATTCTAGTGCTTTGTGAATTAGCATAATTCAAACATGCTTCATTAAAAATCATGATGGTACAAGTCCTTCAGTTTAATGATCCAAGTACATATCACGTGAGCTGAGCATTAAGTAAGAACACTAACACAGTTGATGATGGCTATAAGAAACATTTCTCTTAATATTAAAGGAAAGTACAGACTTTACCTCAAAGATATGAAAAAGCAAAATGGGGAAGTCAGTCCAGCACTATGTGTGGTATGTTATATGCCTTTATTATCTTCACATCTCTGATTGTTTCTAGGGACCACTGAAGGTAAGATACCACATCACTTCTAGGCTACTGGTATATAATTTATCTACATCTCAGACTAAATAATTTGAAATTTCAGCATCAAAGCTAGATTTGACCTGTGAGGTTTGGCTAAAGGAAAAATTCAACTGTTCCTTGAGTGTTCCAGGTATTAAAGGAAGTTTTTCAAGTTAATTAAAAGCGACATACATTAATGCTAATAGTATTAGTAAGATTATTTTTATTGGCACATATTTAACCATACATCAGATCTGATTCAACAGTGATATCAGTTTAACTTGTACTAAATACTACATGAGAAAAAATAAAGACAGCGTATAAGATACACCATTATTTAAGCCATTTTTAACATCAAGTACTGACTTAGACATAGTGATTATTGTTTATGTGCTTCAAATACAAGATATGGCTGGGATAAGTTTTAAGGTAAACTAATTTTCTCTTAAATGGCCTAGATTGGGAGGGTGCAAAATTCCCAATGCCCTCTAATTTTATGTGATACTCTTAAGACCTGGATTAAATTTAAGAATGGAGTGCTCTTTTCCACATCTACCATTTTTGCTTTTGAAATTTTATGAGGCATCATCAGAAAAACATTTTAAAGAGTTTGTAACAACTTTAAAATAGATTAAATTTTAGAGTCTAATGTATTTTCTAAATGTATTTTATTCAAATCTACAGTTTTATTGCTAGATATATTAAGTGCTACAAAGTTAAAATGCAAACTCTCACTGATGAGCTTTTACAATCAAGAAAATAGTCATTCATTTCAGAAATATCGAATTGGTCATTTCTCTCACTGCAAACACATAGCTCAGCATTAGAATCTTGGCCACCCTTCATATTTACCAATATTCTTATGGATTTTGTGTAGGTGTTTACATTAAGCAAGGGCCTACATCTCTGAGTAATTTAGTAATTTTCAAGTTGAAAAATGAAGAGCAATTTTTATATATTTTATTACATAATATATTATATAAAATATATAAAACTATTTCAGATATTTTACAATTTTTATTCACAGAAGAAAAAATGACCAAAAAAGATGGGTCAGGTGATATGATGTATTAGGAAAATAACTAAATTTATAGTTCTAATCAGCCACAGAAATTCTTACTTTGTATAACAAAATACAGAGCAAAATGTGAGCCCAAACCAGGGCATTAATAACTGGACATGAGCTCATAGCTCTCAAGTCATCTGTCTGCAGGGCTACAACCATCTGCCTCAAAAATTTTAGTCTGAGAAGATGATGTCACATATCTCACATTATTAATGTGTCAGTAAACCACAAAGAAAAAATAAAATCTTTTACAAAATAAGTCTAGGAAGAGAAATTAGCAAATTATTTTCTTAACTAATAGAAGTTAAATCAGCTGACTAGAAAAAAAGTTTAAGACATTAAGTTCATTAAAATTAAAGCTCATCTTTCATTTATCTTTATTAAATATGGATATATAGCAGAAGTTGACTTACATTTGATTTTTAAAAAATACTTTTTCAGTTGAATGATGCCCATTCAATCTTTATCATTGGTTTTGAAATTCTAATAAAATTTAAACATGATCCAGGTTAAAAAAAAATGGCTTAGCAAATTTGGAGTGAGGAATAAGGGCAAGCTATGATGAAAATGTCAGCAGATACATTATTCTTTGTCTATGGCATATAAAAGATTACAAACTTTATTTTTAATAGAGACTTTCTAAAGATTCCTAAATTGGGTAGCAATGGGATTAAACTGTTCTTTAGAAATACGACCTTATGTTTAGTGCACATAAGAAAAATGTAAACACGACAAGATCAATAAACTAAGAAGCTATATAATTTAGGGGGAAAGTCATCTGAAATAAGGTATGAAGATTAAACGTATGTGTTTCTGCATCTACATGTGTTTCTTGGGCTTTTCTTTAGCTCTTTTTTGTTTGTTTGTTTCGTCCTATCCTGATTTTTCTCTCTTTGTTTTATGTTATTGTTGTTCTCTAGATGTTTGTTTATTTTCTAACAAGAGACAGAAAAGGGTGTGGATTCAGTTGGAGGGTAGGTCAGGAAGATCTCAGAGGACTTGAGGTAGGGGCAACTGTAATCAGAATATATTGTATGAAAATATTTGTATTCAATAAAAGAAATCTAGAAGAAAAAAAAAACAAAAAATGAATCCATCAGGAAAAATCAATGTAATACTATAAATACCAAATGATATTCATTGACACTTTATTAGTAGTTGGGAACTGTAGCAGGAATCTTAAAATGTCCTATTAATAAAAACAAATCTGGTTCAGTACTTTGATGTCTAGTTTCTTGAGTTCTTTATATATTGTGGAGATCAATCCTCTGTCAGATGTGGGGTTGGTGAAGGTCTTTTCCCAATCTGTTGGCTGTCTTTTTGTCTTATTGACTGTGTCTTTTGCCCTGCAAAAGCTTCTCAGTTTCGAGAGGTCCCATTTATTAATGGCTGTGCTCAGGGTCTGTGCTGTTGGTGTTTTATTTAGGAAATGGTCTCCGGTGCCAATGCATTCAAGAGTGCTTCCTATTTTCTTTTCTATTAAGTTTAGTGTAACTGGATTTAAATTTAGGTCTTTGATCCACTTGGACTTGAGTTTTGTGCATGGTGACAGATATGGATCTATTTGTAATCTTTTACATATTGACATCCAGTTATGCCAGCACCATTTGTTGAAGATACTTTCTTTGTTCCATTGTATAGTTTTGGCTCCTTTGTCAAAAACCAGGTGTTCATATGTGCATGGATTAATGTCAGGGGCTTCAATTCGATTCCATTGGTCCGTATGTCAGTTTTTATACCAGTACCAAGCTGTTTTTATTACTATAGCTCTATAGTAGAGTTTGAGGTCAGGGATGGTGATGCCTCCAAGGGTTGCTTTATCATATAGGATTCTTTTAGCTATCCTGGGTCTTTTGTTTTTCCACATAAAGTTGAGTATTTTTCTTTCCAAGTCTGTGAAGAATTGTGTTGGGATTTTGATGGGGATTGCATTGAATCTGTAGATTGTTTTTGGTAAGATTGCCATTTTTAACAGTCCAATTAAAAAATGGGCTAAAGAGCTAAACAGAGAATTCACAAAACAAGAACTACAAATGGCTGAAAGACATTTAAAGAAATGCTCAACATCCTTAATCATCAGAGAAATGCAAATCAAAACGACTCTGAGATACCACCTTACACCTGTTAGAATGGCTACGATCAAAAACACCAATGACAACCAATGTTGGAGAGGATGTGGAGCAAAGGGAACACTCCTCCACTGTTGGTGGGAATGTAAACTTGTACAACCACTGTGGAAATCAGTATGGTGAGTTCTCAGAAAATTAGGAATCGAACTACCTCAAGACCCAGCCATCCCACTATTGGGCATATACCCAAGGAATGCTGATTCATACCATAAAGATACATGCTCAGCTATGTTCATAGCAGCACCATTTGTAATAGCCAGAACCTGGAAACAACCTAGATGCCCATCAACGGAAGAATGGATGAAAAAAATGTGGTACATATACACAATGGAGTACTACTCAGCAGAGAAAAACAATGAAAGCATGAAATTTGCAGACAAATGGATGGAACTAGAAAAAAATCATCCTGAGTTAGGTAACCCAAACCCAGAAAAACAGTTATGGTATGTACTCACTCATAGGTGGATTCTAGATATAAAATAAAGAACAATCAGACCACAACCCATAGAACCATAGAGGCTATATATATAGCATGGAGGTCCCTAGGACGACTGTGGCATATAATAAATTTCAGTTTTACTCAATTATTGAAAAAAAATAGCCAAATGAATGGAAACACATGAACTATGAACCAAAGGCTGAGGGGCCCCCAGCTGGATCAGGCCCTCTGAATAGGTGAGACAGTTGATTGGCTTGACCAGTTTGGGAGGCAACTAGGCAGTGGGACCAAGTCCTGTGCTCATTGCATGAGTTGGCTGTTTGAAACCTGGAACTTATGCAGGGACACTTGGTTCAGTCTGGGAGGAAGGGACTGGACCTCCCTGGACTGAGTCTACCAGGTTGATCGCAGTCCTCGGGGGAGGACTTGTCCTGGAGGAGGTGGGAATGGAGGGTGGGCTGGGCGTAAGGGGAGGGGGTGGGAGGGGGGAGAATAGGGGAACCCATGGTTGATATATAGAACTGAATGGTATTGTAAAATAATATATATATATATATATATATATATACCTGGAGCCAGGTATTGGGGTGAACGCCGAAAGATCAGAGAAATAGAACAAGCCACATCCAACCTCATCTTGCCAACTTCTCAGCTCATCTTGTTTCCTCAGACTGAAAGCCTCTGAGTCCTCATCTGAATGAATCTCAGCTGTACTGCTGCTAAAAGTCTAAAAGCTTAAAAAGGATTAGTTTCTGGTCCTCATGCCTTATATACCTTTCTGCTTCCTGCCATCACTTCCTGAGATTAAAGGTGTGTGTCACCATGCCTGACTGTTCCCATTGTGGCCTCAAACTCACAAAGATCTGAATGGATCTCTGTCTCCCAAGTGATAGGATTAAAGGTGTATGAGCCACCATTTTCTGGCCTCTATGTCTGTCTAGTGACTGTTCTGTTCTCTGATTCCAGATAAGTTTATTAGGGTGCACAATATATTGGGGGACACCATATCACCACAGGGAGCAATTCTAAACACCTAACCTACATTATCTTATCTAATCTCCACAACTATTCTATGAGGAATAGATCAACATTTCCTTCATTTAATAATCTTTATATTATATGTTGCAAAATGTATTAATGATCACATGTCTAGTATAAGACAATAATGCCTGCCTGCCAAGTGGGAGGAAGTGTTTCTGAGGTCAGAAGAATGGGAGAGCTGCCCCTGCCTGCCACCAGCTGCCATACTAGAGAGATCAGGCCATGTACCCTGTGTGGGTACAACAATAGAACTAACCACATTGGCAGAGGTGTGGGTGAGCCCAGCCCCAATGTTTTGCTCATTGGAGAGCTGTCTCTCTTACCCATCTGCTGTGGGATGTTCTGTATGGCAAATGTGTTGCTCTGATTGGTCAATAAATAAAACACTGGTTGGCCAGTGGCTAGGTAGGAAGTATAGGCAGGACTAACAGAGAGGAGAAAAGAAAGAACAGGAAGGCAGAAGGAGTCACTGCCAGCCGCTGCCAGGACAAGCAGCATGTGAAGATGCCAGTAAGCCATGAGCCATGTGGCAAGGTATAGATTTATGGAAAGGATTAATTTAAGCTATAAGAACAGTTAGCAAGAAGCCTGCCATGGCCATACAGTTTGTAAGCAATATAAGTTTCTGTGTTTACTTGGTTGGGTTTGAGTGGCTGTGGGACTGTCGGGTGACAGAGATTTGTCCTGACTGTGGGCAAGGCAGGAAAACTCTAGCTACACCCATCTGTCATGTGGTTGCATGGGTGAGGGAGAGATGCCCCTTCCACCCATCATGCCTAAGACAGGTTGTAGAGTTAGCCCTGAGGTCATAAGAGCAGGAGAGTTAGCCCTGTCCCTCATCAACTGCCTCACTTAGGAGAGTGGCCCATAAGCCACACCTTGGCAACACAGTAGAGCTGGTCCTGAAGGTGAGCTGGCCCTGAAAGCGGAGGTGTAGGATATCTGACCCCAGGACATGAAAGCAGAAGAACTGGCTGTGCGCTTTGCTCATTGCCACAAGGAGTGAACTCACCAGGGTAATGCAGCAGAGTACACCCTGGTGGTGAGGACAAGGGAGAGCTGGTGGGGGAACAACACTGAAACTACCCAGGCCCAGAACCAGGGTTATATGTCAGCCCACAACATTCAACCCACTTGTGATCTGCAGGAGCACATGAATGGACTAGCCCTGCAGACCCAAAGCTGCAGGGTTTCCAAACACAATAACCAAGAGGAGTTCCAGTGAGGACCCAGCATCCATAGTGTAGCAGAAACCAGAGACCTCAAACCGGACCAATGACCCTTTGCAATGAACACTTACAAGTAACATATATGGGTATAAGGGTTTACTCACTGTGTCACACTACAGTTTCCATGATGAGATTGATTTTTTTCCTTTCTCTTTTTTTCCTATTCTCTCTTATTTATTTGGGGGGGGCTGGTTGCAAGAGCAAAGGGTGGATACTAAGGGTCAGGGAGATGAATGGGATGGAGATGCATGATGTAAAAGACACAAAGAATAAATTAAAAGAAGGGTGGAAAGTGCCTGCCTGCCTCTAAAGCCCTTGCCCTAATTATTATATAGAAACGATTTCTAGCTTTATGTGATATGCCAAGAACTCATGATATCCCTGAACAAAATGGGAATATGCTAAAGAGGTCTGTAGCAAGATTTCTCAACCTTAGCACTATTTTCACTGAGGGACTTTATTTAATTTTCTTCTGGGAGGAGGCCCAATAGATTGTTTGTACACTGTTCTGCATCTCCCTGGTCTCTGTGCATTAGATGTTAATGGCATAAATTTCCATCCTTGATCTACTGGCATCAAATCTATTCCTATATGAAACAACCTGTTTATAAAAGCAAACAAACATATAAAACAACACAAATCAAACATTTGTTCTGGGTTATGATTTCTTCTACTGAGTTTGTGTCCTTATATTTAGATATAGTGAGACCCAGTAAAGAGCTGAATTCATGAGATTGACATTCAAGAGAGATTTGACTGGAAATGTAGATCTAGAAAAGTACCAAATGGTAGTAACTGGGTGAGATATTCAGATCTAATATGAAACAAAGATAAAACCCAATCCTGCTGCCCTAATCATTTCTGAACTAAGAGAAACTCTCAAGTTAGCATGAGGAAATTTAGAAGGAAGAAGAAAATCGAGGGAAAGAAGATGCATCAGTATCAGATTTCAAGTGAACAGAGTGAATTGTGCCCATTGGAGCTCCTAGTTAATTTACTAGGACTGCTGTTGGAACCATTCAAAATTTCTTCCTCAAAATTGTACTTTTTATTTCTCATTAAAGTACTTTTCACCAGCAGTTCATCCTTCATACAACTAATCCTAACTTGTCAGGTTTCAAAGCCATCAAGAACCATCAGCACCACCCCTATGGATGGCCTCTTAGGCAGATGCTGCAGGCTGAGTTCAGAACTGATAGAACACCACCATATTCTCCTAAGAAAACTACTTCTATTGACCTAGCATCCATATTTAACTCAATATCAAAGAAAACTGATAAATTATATCAGATATTGGTTATCCTGGTGTGATGGTTTGAAAGAAAATGGCCCCCAAAGGGAGTGGCACTATTAGGGGGTTGTGTCCTTGTTAGAGGAAGTGTGCTACTGTTGGGGCAGGCTCTGAGGTCTCATTTCCTCTAGCTTCCCTCAGTGTGATGGTCAGTTGAGGTTGTGCTACCTTCTGGTCAAGATGTAACCAGCACCCTGTCTGCCTGCACACTGCCATGCTCCCCATCATGAAGATAATGGACTAACTCTCTGAAACTGTAAATCACCACCCCAACTAAATGTTTTCTTTGTAAGAGTTGCTATAGTCATGGTGTCTTTTCACAGCAACAGAAACTCTAAGACACCTGGGTAATCACTTTCTGTTCAAATAAGGAAGTATCAAGATAAATACATAGGAACAGATAAAGAAACTAGCACAGAATCGCAAAACAGCACTGAAAGGGCAAAGCATGAAGGCAATGATGTTGTCTTGTCATTCTTAAATAGGATTCAAATATATGAAATACCCAGGATTTGTTCTTCCAACAGACTGAAAAATGAATGCATACAGAAACAGTCTTGTGAGAAGGAAGTCTGAGATGGAATGTGGGAAGACCATGAGGAAGGCGCACAGCAGGAAGAACAACGAGCTTCTCCAAAGCCGGGGAACAACACAGCTAGGGCTGTGCTTCCATCACTAGCAAATGCTAAGTGAAAGATGAACAAGGCACACAGGGAAGTCAGGCCGAGGCTGGCCTGTGGTCTATGAGTCAATAGCTCATAACTGATCAGAACCATAAGTCTCAGTTCGTTGAGGCCAAAATCAAGTCAAGACTGTATCCACAGAATTTAGGGTACCAATGATCTCACAAATGGCATCATAGCACCTCATAACTAGCAATGAATACACAGGTGATGGTAAGTTTTTTCTCTTGCTCCATGTACATTGTAGGTAAAGCACTCAGTAACTGTTTATGGAAATTATACTTAAGGTGCTGTGTGGGCATAGCAGCATTCCAATACAAATGCAAAATGATAGCACCAAGAGACATCATCTTGAAGGAGGTTCAGAGACAGTCTGGACCTTATCTGGGCAAACCAGGTAATGCATTTCGGTAAATGCATTTTTTTATGCACAGCACCCATTCACCTATTGTCTCTGGCTGCTTTCTCACTGACACAGCAGAGGTGAGTATGTGCAACAGTAAGTAGGAAACCTACAGTTAAAGTACTTATTTTAAAGTTTTAAAAGCATTCGTGTCTATTTCTTGTATGAGTGTTTGGCCTGCATGTACATGGTTGCACTGGCATGCTATCACATGAAGGATAGAATAGAGCACTGGATCCCCTGGAGCTGAAATGATAGACAGAAGTGAGCCACAGTGTAGATGCTGGCACCTGAACCCAGGTCCTGTGCAAAAGCAGTGAGTGCTGTTAACTGTGGGGCCATTCTCCATCCTCTACCATACTTACTAACAAACAGTTTCAGGAAAGTGTTGCCAGAACTTTGGGTGACTAGACAGTTTTGATTGTAACTAGAGAAGATAGTTATTGTATTTTTAAAATAAATTTTACTGTATTTATGTGTTTCTTTGTAAATGTGTGTTCACATGTTCACATGTGTCCCTGGTACAGTGCCAATATGAAGGTTGAAGAACAACTGGCAGGAGTTAGTTTTTTCTTTTCACCCCAGTGATTGAAATGGGAGGGTCGAGCTGGAACAGGGACAGAGTGGGAGGGCAGGGAGGGAGATACCATGATAGCCACCACCATTTTTTAAAGGAACATGAATGTGTGGCGGGGAGGCAGACAGAGCCACAGAGAGAGACAAACAGACAGACAGAAAAGAGGGATTAAGGGAGCTAGCTTACAGGAGTTGGTTCTGTAGCTCTATCATGTAGATTCCAGAGGTGGGGGTCAGTTTGTTAGCTCCTCTGTTCCCTTAGTCAACTCAGCAGCCCAGTATTCTGTGTTTTAAGGTCAGATGTCTAAGACTAATTTATAATACAATTGTTGTTTCTTTAGATTTATATGTTTAACGTGTAATGCTTAAGAGAAAAAAGGAATGCCTGTATATAAGGATGTATGCCTGTAAGGTTGAATGAATGTAAGGAAATAAGGAATGGACCCTTAAGTTGAAGATACCTTAAGAGAGGCAGGGTTGTATAACATATGTGGTGTGAAAACAGAAGGGAGTATTTGGGGATTTGAGAAGTCAGGGAGGGAGACGAAGAAGGTTTACCAAGACTAGAGATGTATGAAACAGCTATATGAAAGTTTACTACTTTAAAAGCCAACTTAAATAATATAAGTGAGAGAAAGAGAAAGGGGGGAGAGGGAGACACAGGAGGAGAGAGTGTCAAAAGGATGACATCCTGAATATATGGGAAGAGTTGATCACAGCAGCCTTGAGTTTTTTACCAAACACTGCAGTGTCAGGTGTGGGATACCCCAGCTTGAGCCCTTAGTCAGGAAGGAACAGAGGTCCCCCAACAGTAAATACTCTTGCCACTCTTCTTGGTGGTCCACCCGAACTAGTTAATAAAATCCTAAAGTCACCACATAGCTTGATCACAAGGTGAAGGCAAATAAAGCTAGAATTGAGCTAAAATTGTCCTCAATCTAGTTTAGTTTTTATGTTGTCAGAGGTGTCATGCAGGAAGCTCCGCTTGTGGAGAGAAAGGAAAAGATCATGCCCAGCTCCGAATCCTACACTTATATTACCAACCTACAAGGCAAGATGTGCCTACTGACAAGAAGAAAACAAAACAACTGTTCTGGAGAAAGCCAAGTGCAGCTCTCTGACCAGATTTGGGGTCCACTCCATAAGAGAACATTCATACCTAGTAATGTAAGCCTAAATAAACAACAACAAAACAAACAATAAAACTACAAAATGCCTAAAGTCTTAAGCCCTAGAGGTAAACTTAGCACTGTGGTTTGGGTAAAATGACATATAACCAAGCTGCTTTCTAAATATCTGTCTTTAAACACATAGACAAATGCTACTTCTAACCTCAATCAGAGAAACTTCCTTTGCAATGAACAGCGGTGAGTACATAGATGTATGGTTGCTAACGATGCTGAGAGTAAGTGGTGGTTGATAACTCAGCCTTAGCAGGATGTTTATTTCCTCTGAGTCTTGGAAATCATTATGGAAACTGGAGCACAAAGAATGGAAGAGTGCAAACATAGGGAGAAGGGTTGAGAATGCTGTAGTCTGGGCATGGCACAGTCAGTTATAGTTATGGCTTCACAGCAGTTGTGGCTGACTGCAATGTGTCTACACAAGACTAGGTCTATAACAACAAATCATAAATCTTACTGGGCTCTACCTCTCTGCCAAACTATTGACTATTTTCTATTGTTGTTCTGGATGAGGAAGTCATTATCTCCAATCATACACATACTTAGGAAACCACCAGGTTCCAAAAGATAGTTTTAAATTCATGGTCACACATGATATCTTGGTTAAATTCAGTAGGTCTCAAACGGACTTTAAGAATGGGACTCCTTTTCCCCAAGAATTAAAGCCAACAATTGACAAGTAAGACTTCCTAAAGCTAAAAATCTTCTGTACAGATAAGGAAATAATTAAGCAAGTAAGAGTCACAAAGAGTGTGAAAGAATCTTTGCCAGTTATACATCTGACAGTATAATACCCAGTATATATCAAGAACCCAAAAGATAAAGAATGAAGAAACCAAACAACCCATTTGAAAAAAACGGGCTATGGATCTGAACAGAGAGTTGTCAAAAGAAGACATAAAACTTCTCATAAATACCTTGAAAATGGTCTGTCATCCTTAGCAATTAGAGAAATATAAATTAAAATAGCTGTGAGATTTCATCTTATCACAATCAGAGTGGTTAAGATCAACAAAACATCATAAAACGTAAGCTGATGCCAAGATCGACATAGAAATTAATAAGCATTTAAAACGGAGTAGTCATGAACATTTGAATCAGAACCAGTCAGAAATCTAAGATTGTACTCTTGGTAAGTGTGCCAGAGACAAAGGAATTTTGCAAAGTAATGAAGCAAGAATTTAACTCAAGAAAACAAATCAAAGAAAGGAGAGAAATGAAAAATCTAAGAGCAAAATCCAGTGGAAGAAAAACTACTAGATAATAGAAAGTATAGCCAAAGCTCCATATTGTCTTTACTTTTCTTTGAGAGACAGTAAATATTCTTTTTTTGGGGGGGGGTTTCAAGACAGGGTTTGTCTGTGTAGCTTTGGAGACTGTCCTAGATGTCATTTTGTAGACCAGGCTGGCCTTGAACTCACAGAGATCTGCCTGCTTGAGTGCTAGGATTAAAGGTGTGTGCCACCACTGCCCAGCAGCAAATATTCTTAATTTCCAAAAATATGGGGTTTCCTTGTTTAATTTTTACTATTAGTTTCTAATATTGCTATTGTATAACATGGCTTATATGGCACAAATTCTTTGGATTTTGTTGTGATTTGTTCCATGGCCTACTATCATGTCTACTTTCATAAATATTCCATGTGCATTTCTTGTAAAGATTGTGTGTCCAGTCTGCTGGGCAGGCCACGAGATCTGCTGTATTAATTGTGTTATTCAAACTTTTGACTATTTATTGACTTGTTATGCACCTGATCTATAAATTGGGGAGGTATAGACAAAAATGTCCATTTATGATTTTTAATGTGTTTTCTATTTCATAACTATTGTATAGCTCCAGCATATCTTTCTATATATTTCAATGTTATACTCTGAGGAATACATGAATTCAGAATTCTCCCTTCTTGGTAGATTGAACTTTTGTTGATTTTTGGTTGTCCTCTTCATAGATAATAATTCAAATGCCTTGATATTTCCTTTATAAAAAGACTTTTAAGTAAAAAGAAAGATCAACAAAACAATAGACAACAAATGCTAGGGGTATCAGAAAGGACAACAATTATTCACTGTTAGAGGGACTTAAAACTCATGACTCATTAAGCCATTCTGGAAATAAGTGTGGAGAATTCTGAAAAGCTAAAAATAAATATACCCCATAGTCTGACTAAACCACTTTTACGCATATACCAGAAGAACTCTACGTCTTACTTCACTGACATTCATTCAGCAATGGCTATTACTGCTGTATTCATAGTATCTAGGAAATATAAACAACTTAAATGTCCTTCAACTAACAAATGGATAATGAAAATACAGTACATATACACAATGGGATACTATCCTGTTGTAAAGAAATAGGAAATTTTGATGTTTTGGTGTAAATAGATGAAACTAGAAAATATGTATTCAGTGAAGTAACCCAGATCCAGAAAGACAAATGCCACAAATTTTCTCTCATTTGTGGCTGTTAGCTTCAAATATTCAGATAAAAATATATAACCTAGGGTAAGCACAGAAACTAGGAAAGTAAAAATGGATCATGTAGGGGAAATTCCAGAAATGGGAACAGTAGGACACAGGTGACAGGACTGGAAATGGAGCAAACAAAGGGAGGGGCATTAACTGGGGGTCGGGGAGACAGGGGATGCAAAAGGAAGAGGGAGAAGGTATAAATAACACTAAAGATATTTGGGGTATGGATTCATTTTATTTTATATTCACCTAAATTTACATGTAACTATAGAGGGAGGGAGGGAAAGGAAGAGAAAGAAAATAAATGATATACTACTTGGAGTGATATGTTCCTAAAGCCACAGTCTATCTAACAAAATGCCAAGTATCACACATAAGAAACTTTCTTTCATGCTGCTGTTCAGGAGAGTCCAAGAGACTCACAAAACCAATAAAGGGTATGGCTGTTGCCTGTGGTTGTCTCCTGAGAGCTGAAGGAGCCCCTATAGCTAAAACACCACACACTTCAGATATAAAACTTGAAAGCTTTAAACTAGATCTGTTTAAGTCTGCTCTGTACCTGAGTACCAGCTTCCATAGTACCGGAAGGAGAAGTACAAACTTCCAATTGAGAAAAGCAAGCAATATTTATAATCAGCTGTGATACCCAGTCACCTCAACAATGACCACCATGGGAATACGTCTCTAAAGTTTCAATAGAGGTGCTTATATCTTGGCAGTAACCAGGAGCTGTCTAATTGGACTTTAGGCTCAAACAAGAGGAAGAAAATCATGGCAATTTAGCCAACTACAGTGGCTGGTGAGATCATGGATCTTAGAGGAGAACATATTAACATGAGTTTCCTAAACCAATACAATTCTGAACTATATTCTAAATACTTATTGCTATACTACAGATAAGTTTAGCACTCATCTCTCATCCAAGAACCTTTTTTTTTTTTTTTTTTTTTTTTTTGCATCAGATGGAGCCTATTACAAATATAGCCTATAGTCACAACTGGTCAAAATTCAGAAACCAAGTGACAGAGAAGTGTCCAGACTCAATTGATACATTTATAACACAACCCCTACACCCAAGGTTTAGGGAACATCATGTAATAAGAGAGAGAAAAATTGTAAGATAGAGAGGACAAAGATGTCCTCTATAAAATAGTATCTTCTATATATGACAAAGAAGCTACATCCTTATTATTTCAACAATATGGATCTCTAAAACAAGTCCCGATCAATTCCAATACCAGTAAACAACCCAGGGCAGATGAGGGAAATCTTGTGAGGCCCCACTACTAGAGGAAAAGCTTTGAGCAACTAGCAACTGTCAAGAGAGGAAAACTTATTCTTCCCCAGGGAGGAACCCCATAATTTATTAGCCATTGCCAATAAATCAGCCTTAAAAATATATAGCTACAAATAACATTAATACATTTATAATGTTGGATTTATATATTAATTCATGTGTGTGTAACAATAGTAACTTAAGAAAAGAAGAATATGAATTAGAGGAGGACATAGGAGGAGTTGGAGGGAAGTGGGAATGTAATAATATTTTAATTAAACATAAAAACTATCACTCAGACCAGTCACAAACATGAGGAGTAGAGTGATATAATATAGGTGGGCAGGAGATTAGTGGGGTGAGGTTTACAATAATCAGAATTAACTTTATATACATATAAAATTCGCAAAGGAAAAACTTAATAAAATTATAAAAATAGATCAAGCAAAAAGGTAATGAAAGAAGGTAAATTTATCAAGGAACACAGCATTTTAAAATATATATATTTAAAGTGCACAGACATATATTCAACATAGGAACAATGAAATACAAAAAGGAAATATGAATGAGCAGGAAAGAAGAAATAGAAAGCAATGCAAAACAATATGAGATTTCTGTATCCTACTTTCAACAACGGCTTGACAATCAAAACAGTATATCAATAAAATGCCAGTATTGACCTGTACTTCAAACTGGACTTCTAGACATATATAGATCTTTCCATTCAATCATAAAAGACTTAACCTAGGGCCTTGTCCATGGAATATAAGTTCTCTACCACTGAACTATATCTGCAGTCCTTTATATTTTTTCTAGTAAATATGGCACACTGAGCTGAAGATATAGATCAATGGTAGAATGTTTGCCTTGGATGCATCTAATCAACAGAATGGAAACTGAAAATTACACGATTCTCCCACATGACAGAGAAAAAGCATCCAACAAAGTTCAGCATACTTTCTTGACTAAGAACTTAATGCTTGGACGCAGATGGCCAACAGGTTTGCAAGAGATTCTCACTGTTACTAATCATCAGGAAATGCAAACTAAAACCACTACAAGATACTATTTTACATCCAAAGGATGAATATTATCTGAAAGAGAGGCAAGTGTAAGAGAGTAGAGCAAATGAAACATAGTTAACAACTGATATAATCCAGGTCAGCAAAAACATTATGAAAAGCAGCATACAAGTTTCTGGAAAATTAGCTGGGCAGTGGTGGCGCATGCCTTTAATCCCAGCACTCGGAAGGCAGAGCCAGGCGGATCTCTGTGAGTTCGAGGCCAGCCTGGGGTACCAAGTGAGTTCCAGGAAAGGCGCAAAGCTACACAGAGAAACCTTGTCTTGAAAAAAAAAACAAAATCCAAGTTTCTGGAAAATTAAAAATAGAGCTATCATACTGTCCCATAATCTTCCTTCTGGATTTGTTTCAAAAGGGGACAAAATCATTATGTGTCTATGTTCATTGCAGTATTGTTCCCAAAAGCCAGAATTAAGGAATAACCCATGCCCATTGATAGTTGACATGACAAACAAAATATGAGAAACATATATTTGTCCATCTATCTTAGATTGGTGGATAGATAGATGAATGAGAGAAAAATGATAGATGATAGATGATAGATAGATAGATAGATAGATAGATAGATAGATAGATAGATAGATGAGAGATAAAAATTAGGAAAGAAAAAAGAAAGGTGATAGATGATCAAAGATAGAGAGAGATGATAATAGTTGATGATAGACAAATAGATGATAGAAGATAGATAGATACATAGACAGATGATAGAAAAAAGAAAGAAAGGAAGGAAGGAAGGGAGGGAGGGAGGGAGGGAGGGAGGGAGGAAGGAAGGAAGACAGATAGATAGATGATAGATAGTAGACAGTAGCCTTTAAAAAGTTGTAATAGCATAGATGAGCCAGGATTACATTATGCTAAATAAAATTAGATGAACAGAAATATACTGGATGTTTTCACTTTCATGTAGTATATATTGCACACAAACATATAGCATTTATAAATAATGTATTTATGCAAATATACAAAATTGTGGGATAATTAAACACTCATTACCATGTAAAGGAAAAGGTGAATAAAAATATGAAAATGTAATTCAAAAGAATAGAAAATGTAGCCGGGCGGTGGTGGCGCACGCCTTTAATCCCAGCACTCGGGAGGCAGAGGCAGGCGGATCTCTGTGAGTTCGAGGCCAGCCTGGGCTACCAAGTGAGCTCCAGGAAAAGGCACAAAGCTACACAAGAGAAACCCTGTCTCGAAAAACCAAAAAAAAAAAAAAAAAAAAAGAATAGAAAATGTATATATATGGAATGAACAAACCTATGAATCTAATATATAGCACAATAGACAAAATTAATAAAATTGTAATCTATTAAGGACTTTTGTTAAACAGATCTTAGCTGTTCATGTCACAATAAAGTACCTATATCAAGTGGTAGATACATTAGTTTGTTTTCTTATGGTAACAATTTTACTATATGTAAATATATCATAATATTCTGTAAACCTCAAATATTCACAATACAATTTACTTTTGTAAATTGAAAGAAATCGAAACCACAATAAGAACAGCATAATCTGTAGTGAGTGGTTGCTCTAGCTATGATCTTGAAGCACTGCCCCTAGTGAGGTAGCAGGTAACTGTTACACCTGCCTATGACCTTGAAGTACATGCCCCTGGGATGTGGCCTCTCAGGATCCTTAAGACATGGGATGCACACACCCAGCCTCTCTTCACTCCCTCCTGGTTCTGGATGCTGGGACTGACCAGAAAAAACTTGGAAGATCAGCATGGGACATAGTTCGGCTTTCCCAGATCCTACGATATATACTTGTGCTATAGGGAGTTACTCCCTAATAAATTCCCTTGCTCATTAAATAGACTCCGTGAATTTCTCATATTAATAATCTATGAGAATTATTTTTGGGTGAGAAACAGCCTATGCCACTAAACAGCATCATGGAGGCAGACTTGAAGTGATACTTGCCAGCTAAAAGGTCAGTATGTCTAGGCTGAAGAACTATAAAATACTTCAGGGCTTGCCAACTTTCAGATAAGTTATCTATAGGACAATCCCCAGTCTATCACTATGTTATGGTTTCTTTTTTATTTTATTTTATTTATTTATATTTTTTATCTTTTTTTTTTTTGGTTTTTCAAGAGAGTTTCTCTGTGTACCCCTGGCTATACTAGAACTCTGTAGACCAGGCTGGCCTCTAACTCACAGAGATCCTCCTGCCTCTGCCAACCATGTGCTGGGATGAAAGGCATGTGCCACCATTGCCTGGCTATCATTGTTTTATGAATACATACTTGAGAATGTCAGAAGCTTTGTATAGTGTTCAACCCTCATATCTGTAACTACACTTTCAAAGTTGTAAAAACTGTTATACTAACCC
Source organism: Peromyscus leucopus (assembly GCF_004664715.2). Taxonomy (NCBI): domain Eukaryota; kingdom Metazoa; phylum Chordata; class Mammalia; order Rodentia; family Cricetidae; genus Peromyscus; species Peromyscus leucopus. Next base: position 36,548,901 of record NC_051064.1, read on the forward strand.
ATTTCAAGTAACAACATGGAACTGGAATGTATGTATAATTCTAATTTATTTTAAAATAATCAGAATAGAAGCCATTTGCACACCAATAAATTATTATACTTTAGAAGGGGCAACAATAAAATATATTCTCCTTAATAGTTTAATTATAAAGTAACTGATTGGTCCAATGTTAAACCATTCTAAAACTTGAAAAACTCCCAAATAACATCCATCTCTAATAAAACAGTTATTAAAAAAGCCTCATGAAGTATGTTTTCATGGTAATTCTACATTGAAGAAAGCAGAGTTTTACAAGTTGCATGGGGGGTTGGCCTCAATATGTAGACTAGCATATGCTGAGTCAAATTCCTGTTATTCTTGTTATTCTTTGCCAATTATTTTTACTACTATGACATTCAAGGGATCATGGAGAGTACTTCCAATGTCAGTTTATTCAATTTTTATCAATATATTCATTAATGATTTATTAAGTATCTTCCCTATTTACCAAATTTTCTGGAATATGTCATCATACCACCACTTGTTCCACACAACTCTTAAATTGACATGCGATTAACCTAGGAAGTAAGAAGAGTTACTGTTTCTTTCTTAAGTCTACCTTTTTACTGAGCACTTGCTATGTGTTCATAAATATATTACATTATGCCATTTCATCCTTAAAACAGAATTACTTCCATAGAAATCTGAACCAGTATCCTCAGGCCCAGTGTCCCCTGTCCATGCCCATCAATCGACCCATTTAATAGTGGAGAGTATTAGCACTCAGCATGGTTTGAAGATCAGATCCTTACAAAGTGTTGAATCAAATCTATAATTTTTAGTTTCAAATCTTAATAGTTAACATACAGTAATTATATTTTAAAACCCTCATTTTAAGACTACCATCCAAAATATGATGTGTAGTAAGGAGACTAGAAAGCATGGTATAAATAGTGATATTTTTTGTATAGTTGAAGGAACTGGTTCTTTACTATCTTTTTCACCTGACCAGATGCAGTGTGTAAATAAAACATTAGAATGAAGAAAATAATCCCAATGCTTTGTTCCTGATGCAGCATTCTGGTTTCTGGAAGTCAGGCTGTACAAATCAGGATGGGGAAAGAACTGACATGGAGTGTGTGCACACAGATCCCTGACCTCACCCCCACTTTCTTTGTTTCCTTACATTGGCCACAGCCATTTTGACCACAGGCAAATCCGTGAGTAATTTCTCCCAATAATGTCTGTATTCAGATGTTTTCCAGAAAGATATTACACACAAAATCCTGAACAGAAGATTACTATCATGTTCTTCTTTGATTTCATTCTCTCAAAAAAAAAAAAAAAAAAAAACTCAGTAAGTTGAAAGATGGAAAACAACTGTTTCATTCCTTGATTCCACTTTACAAGGATTCAGAGAAGGCTCCAGGATTTAAAGTCTCCCTTTGAAGTGGGAAGATTGGTTTTTGTCTTCCACTGGTGAACCTTCTTAAGTCACTAATAGCTAATTTTCTTTCCTCCCATGATATGTGTGGACTGCTATTGAATAAAGTTTTTCTGCAGAAAGGAAAAAAAATGTTTTTCTCACTCCAGTGACAGAAGAAAGAAGCTTCTGCCATAGATAGCCTGGTGAAGCAATAGGTTCATTTGGGGGTGATTTCTGATGAATGAGTGAGGGGTTACGTATTGACTACAAGCAGGTTATAAACAGCTATGCCATTGAAGAAGACAAATCTCTCTCCAAAATCTTAACTATCTACACAACCTCAAGGAGGAGTGCATCCTCGAGTACCCATTGCCCCTTCATTTTGGAATGGTAATGAGCCCAATATTATACAGTTCTCCTGCAAATACTCAGAACTGCCAAGAGATTGAGAAGGCAGTGCCATGGCCGGCTCGGAAGACTTCATTGACAAAAGCCACATTACAGAGACTTAGGAAATGCATCCCTGGACACTGGGTGAAGAGACAAAAGTGAAATTGATGATAAGATTAAGCATGATAATCTGAATTTATTGAATAATAAAGGCCTCAATCTACATAGCTCACTGTGAGGTGCTTTGTTGCTGCTGTTGTTGTGGTTATGTTTATTTCATTTGATTGCAAGTGGGTTTTACCTTTAGAAAGCTGCTCATGATTTCATAACTTTGAGAGAATGAGTCACCACCATTATTTTCTCTTTGTACATTCTGAGTGTGTATGTAAGAATTTTTTTTAAGATACCTTGTTCTGGTGAAGATTGAGCAGAGTGACCCACCCATGACCTGTTTACGCTTTAACTTTATCATTGTCTTAACTTTGCATTTTCCAATTTCTACTACTTGAAGTGACAGCGCTGCTTTCTTTCACAGAATATGCTTAGTGTAACTTCTGATCCCTGCATATGATATGCAAGTGCATTTTGATCTGACCTTTGTCTCATGGTCCAACTTCATCCTGTGCTTCTCCTGTCACCCCAGGTGGTTCCTTTCTCCAAACTGATGCTGTAGCAGCTATTTGTTCTTCTGCTCTATGCATCTCTGGCCAATCATGAATCTTATGCTTCAGAAGTTTCTCCTCTGTGCACCCACACCATGTAGTTTTCACAAATCATTCCTGCAAGCTAACTTGTATTATTTTCTTACTATGTCCCAACAGCTACACAGTATGCATAGTGTATTTATTCTTCTAAACAATTATAGGAGGTTTATATTATTCTCTCTGTTTCACAGACTTAGTAACTTTAAGTACATTCCTCAGGGTGTCACAGATAAGAAATAAAATATAAATATTATTTAAACCCAGGTCTGATTCATTCTTGATCTCCTGCTCTGACCAGATTTCTAAGTATTACATTGCAATGAGGTGCTGGCTGCAAATTCACTGTTGTTGTCCTGGACATGATCATCCCAGATGTTCACTGAGATCTTGGTCTTAGTTTATGTTCCTGTTACTAGGACAACATGACCTCATAAAAGCAATTCAAGGGATAAAGACTGTAATTCAGTTAACAGTTCCAGGCCACAGTCCATTATAGCAGGCAAGCTAAGGCGGCAGGGGCTTGAAGTGGCTTTTCACATCACAACCACAGCTGGTTTGTAGAGAGCAGTGAGTGCATTCATGCTGCCACTCAGCTCCCCTTCTCCGCTTCTATTACAAAATTTCAGCGAGGGAATCTTGTCACCCACAGTGGATGGGTCTTCTGCCTCAACAAACAGAATCAAGATACTCCTCCACTGGCATACCCAGAAACCCATATCAGTTATTCTAGACTCCTTGGGCAGCAAAGGTGGTCATAATAAAATATGAAGAAACTTTTCAAGCATGCTGAAGAAAAATACCTCACAGAATTAGCGTGATCTGTAACTACAATGTTCTAATATGCAGAGTTCCTTTATTACAATAGAGATACATCCCCCAGAGAAAATACTGTAAGTTAAAACCATTACATCAGAAATATTGATGAATATCATTGTCTAGAAACATATGTCAGTAGTATGCTACACATGTCCAGCATGAGGAATATTAAAATTCAAAATCTGCATTACATTTTCTTCATCTGAATGAGTATTGTATTTTTACTATCATAAAGTTGACTTTTTGAAAAGGTAAACTATTGTAAATTAGGAACTCATAGTGATTCCTTATTAATTCTTTTTTTTCCCCTAAGAGATTAGTAACATCTGTGTAACAATCAGAGCATCGCGGAAAATGCTATTATCAAGTTTGGAAGCTGCGGCTTCCACTGCGCAGTGTATCCTCTTAACATCCATCCCCTCTTCTAATTTGTGCTCTCTATTTCCTCATTCTTTTCCTTCTTCCAACTGTATATCCCTGCGTTGCTGAATTTCCACGGCTCTTAATAGATTAATGATGCTGTTTCTGCGCTCTTCTTTTTACATATTTCCATATTCCAGTATGAAGTCTTCCTGATTTAGGGGCATCAATTCATGCATTACAGCTGTGTGTGCCCCTGCATCTTTGTCACAGGCTTAAGTTTGATTTCCTTCCTTTGTGTCACTGCTATCATTTGCATACCACTTTCCTTGATGTAGAAAATAGCAGTTGGAGGTGAGCCATCCTGCTGTTTCCTCTCTGCTAGTAAATTTGTCCAGCTTCCTCGGGAGCAAGCCTAACCCTTTTATGCTACTTCTACATGTGAGAAAAAAAGACCAGTTCATTTGTAATTATTATTTTCAGGCTTTGTAACATCTATTTGGAGCTTTTCTGATCCCATTGCTTCACTTTCTAACCACCGAACTTATCCAAAGAGATTAAGTCATTCTGGACCAATATCTTGCACCAATCTTGTTAGAAACATAAGAAAGGTCATTTCCAGACCCACCCACACAGCCCAGAGGAAAAGATGACTAGTGAGTGTTCAGCTTTACTTTTTCTATGCAGACCTTGTCTTAGAAGCACCTAAGGCGATATGCCTACAAATTAATTTTAATACTGTTTTAATGCCTTAGGCTTGATTCTTGGATTACCATTTCATACCAGAATTTATTTCCCAATGTAAACATGCACATTTCTGAGTCCTTTCTTTATCAGGAAAGAGAGTAGCAAACCAATCTATATGGTTCCCATTGGTCTTAAAATCAGAACACCTCAGGAGTGCCTTGTTAGATGAATTTATCAGCAGGGAAGCCTGCAGCTCATCAGCTTTCTGTTCCTCAAAAGTAGGTACTTACTGCATTCAAGAGGAATTATTCCTAAGGATTTCTGGTCATGGGGATGTTTTCATTACTTTCAAAAATGTCAGAATAAGACAAAAGAAACGTTATCATATTTATTTTCCTTCTAATATTTGAGTTAAAGGCTCTTGTTAGACCTTAATCTTTGGAATTACTAAATGAAGGTTACATGTTCTACCAAAATTAAAGCTAATAGTTTTATTCATTTATCAAATAAATAATCATATAAACAGTCTAAGATTACATACAATTGTAGGGTAGGTACATGGACACCCAGACCTTAAGGAGAAGTCAATGAAGATAATCTTACAGGAGCATAATGAGGATTTGGGATGACATACTAGAGGAAGCAGGGAATGTCTTCCTGGAAGTGTTCCAGAAGACTTCACAGCAGCATACCAGAAAAGGGAGCAAGACAGTCCTTGAAGTTGGCCTCTATGTGTTCAAGAGCTTGTTTTAATTCTCAACAAATTTGAGTCTTTGCCATCTTCTTTTTTAATAGCCATCCTTTCCCCTATTTCGTAGATAAGGACATCTCATAACTTAAGTAATCTGTCTACTTTTTTGAGTAGAAGAAGAGCTGATGCTCAAAATAGCACTTATTCCAAAGTATTTCTGTATTCCCTTAGGTTGTGTCATCATCTAGAGGTCATTTGAACTGTGGGAAGTTATAACTGAGTGATTTTTCAATATTTGACTTAGTTGTAATTATACCTGTGGGGTTGGTATGTGACACGACGGTGGATGTACGTGGAGGTCCGAAGAGGGTATCAGATCCCCTGAAGCTAGAGTTACAGGTAGCTATGAGCAGCCTGACATGAGTGCTGGGAATTGAACTTGGATGCTCTGCAAGCATGCTTCTAACTACTGAGTCGTCAGGCCATCCTCTAACTCGATTTTTTTAAATCATTGAAAATAGATTTTTTTCTCTCCTATAATGCATACTAACCATAGTTTCCCCTCCTTCCAACCTTCCCACATTCCCTCTTCCCCAGATCCACTCTTGCACATTTCCCTTCAGAAAGGAACAGGCCTCCAAGAGACAACAACCAAACAGGACAAAACAAGATAAAATTAGGCAAAATCCCTCCTATTAAGACTGACCAAGGCAACCCAATAGAAGGAAAAGAGTCTCAAGAGCACTCAAGTCAGAGGCATACACACTCCCACTGTTAGGGATCCCACTAAAATACCAAGGTTACAACCATAACATACACACAGAGGAATTGGTGCAGACCCCTGCAGGCCCCATTGTTGCCACTTCAATCTCTGAGCCTGCTTAGTTGATTCAGTGGACCACATACTTTGGTGTGTCCTTCAAAGGAATTTACAGACATCAAGAGAGGAGGAAATTCCAGCTAAAGAGACCAGTAAGATTAAAAGAAAAAAACATGCAAAATATTGTAGAGAACTCTGAGCTAAAGCTAAATAGTGAAGAAGTTCTCCATCAAGATCTAATTGTGAAACATGCATTATGAATATTAACATTATATGTTAAGACTTCTCCATCAATTCCCTTGTCAATCAGAAACTTTTGAAATGTATCTATGATCCTACTGTTCTCAAAGACAAGCCACAGACAAATGATGGCAGTTGTAAGTGTCAGAAATTTTCTTAAATCTGAATATAAATTAATTTCTGTGCAATGTTCTTATGATATTGACGGAAATATTATTCTCATTTTGTTTTTATTTTATTATTGGTGTGAGTGTGTATGTAAGTGTTCACATGCATGTGCACATATGCCCCAACATCTATGTGTAGGGCAAAATCAACCTAAAAAGTTACCTCTCTTCTTCACCAATATAGATCCAAGTAATAGAAATCAAGTCAACAGGCTCGGTATCAAAAAATCTTTACAAAACAAAGTTGTCTTGACAGGGATGATCTTATCATTTTAAAGATGAACATAGATGTAGCTCAGAGACAGAGTGCTTGCCTGGCACACACAAGGTCTTGAGCCCAATCTCTAACACCCCCCCCCCAAAAAAAAGAGAGACAAATAATATGGTAAAAAAAAATAAAATCAATCATAAAGCAAGAAGGGAGTACCCTTGTGATTAAATATAATCAGTCTCTACTCTACATAGCCACTGTACAGTACTGATTTCTTTATTTTGTTCCTCAATAGAAGCACTGTAAGTTCCAAATAGTTTTTCATGTGGTAGGAGAACTAAAATGGAACACGTCTAAATTTGAAATACTGTGACATATCAAAGACACTGTGACTTTCCATCATTTCATCACCCACAAGAGCTCATTTGAACAGTATGCTGCAGAACAAAATTCACTGATCTCCTCACATCTTCAACTTCTTCTCTCCTTAGAGTTTTGGGGTTTTAAGACATTTTATTTTTATTTTTAATTATGTGCACATGTATGCATCTGTGCGTAGGTTTGTGCAAATGGCTGCACTGCTCTTAGAGGCCATAAGAAAGCATTGGATCCTGTGGAACTAGACTTATAGGTGGGTACTGGGAACTGAACTCAGGTCCTCTGCAAGAGTTACAGGTGCTCTTAACTGCTGAGCCATCTCTCTAGATTCTGGATTTTTGTTTTAATCCAATAGATCATTAGAATAAAAGTAAATGTTAGGACAAAATCAGAAAAGTTAGGAACACTGGATAAGAGATAGGATGGTTTGCAGATGCATATGAAATAGCCAAGTAACTAGATAAGATTAAAAAGAAGGCTTGGAATGAAAGCAACAAATCCAGTCCTAGTGGGCTCCCACAGAAACCCTCTCTTAGGAGTATATGCAAAATACATCACTTGCCCTTTCCTCTGGAAAATATTTCAAGGTCATGGTAGTTACACCTTTAACCATAGATTTGTACTTAGTACACGTAACTATGTCAAAATGAAATGTGAAAATTTTCTAAGAATTCTTCTGCCTATTCCAAAATGGAAATCATGTGAACTGCCCCAGGGATAGAGGAGAGGAGGGAAACTAGTTGACCAAGATTTAAGATTCAGATTTTGGAGGCAATCCCTTGCCATTGCTGGGCAGCTACTCTGAAGATGCACTTTGCTTTTGCTTATTTACCTGCTAAAAATTAGCTGGAACTACCTGCTCACTCTACTTGAGCTCTGGAGAAAATCTTAACAGCACAAGACTGAAGACTACTGCCCCAGTTGGAATCCAAGGGAATGTGAGAAAAGGTACCACTCATCTATAAGATAGCTATCAGTTATAATTACATGCTGTAGCTGAAAAGGTAACCAGTCTGATAGCAGTACACTTGGGCGATCAAAAGAATTGCTTTAAATACACACACACACACACACACACACACACACACACACACACACACACGCCATCAGAATTTAGTGGTAAAAGAGTCCACAAGGAAGTTACTATACTTCTGCTGTTAATAACTGCAAACTAGGGTCTTGGGGTACAAATAAAAGAGACAAAAGCATAATTGTTCATGATTTTGAAAAGTGAACAAGGTAGAATTATTTTTAATTATTTGAAATTTAAAGGATGGTACAGGCATGGAATTCCCTAGTTTGGAGGTGCTTTGTCCTGGGGTAACCACAATTACATGTGTACAGTAGAGGAGCTAAAATTCTAATAGAAAACTGAACATATCTCTGGATAGAGAACTAAAAGGAGCTTTGGGTATATGAGTCATTAGAGAGTAAGGCTGGAGATCAAGCTACACAACTGTCTCCCTATGGGGAGGGCCTAGTCCAAGCCCATGCAGGCTTCACAGCTGTTAATCTAAATTTCATGAGTTCCCCCCAAAATTGGGTTGGTTGTCTCTGTAGGTTTCCCATCATGATCCTGGCAGTAGGATCAGAATCCATCCCTGGAGCATGAGCAGGCCTTTTGGAGCCCACTACATATGATGGGACACCTCACACAGCCTTGAAGAAGGGGGAGGGGCTTCACCTGCTTCTACTAAATGTAGCTCCCCATGGGAGGCCCTACCTTCTTATAGGAGGAAATGGAGGGTTGGTTGGGAAGGGGAGGCTGGAGGGGCAGGAGAAGGAAAGAGGGGGACCTTTGATTGGTATGTAAAATGAATACAAAAATTTTCTTAATAAAAAAAATTCATTATAATACAATAAGCTAAATGAGTATTGTTCTGTTTATATATCTAGGGACAAATAGTAATATATACAATAATTCTGTAAAAGATTTTTCTTAGCATTAAGTGAGGTAAAAATAAAATTAATACAATTATAACAACAACAACAACAAAAGCTTGTATCCAAAAAAACAGTGACCAAGCTGCTGTCCGTCACAATGGACAAAGTTTAAATTTGGAGTCCAATCAAGTTACTTGCCTTCAGAATATGATAGCACTTTTCAAAGAATGGGAAAAAATAAAAGAATTCAAAGCATAACATGACAATTATAAATGATTACTCTGTTTTTTGTTTTGTTTTGTTTTCTTTGTTGTTTGTTGTTTTTTTTTTTTAAGGAAATGGAAAATAATGCACATTTTCATTTCCAGGTCCAAGGAGCCCAGAGTTACCCCCAAATATACACCATATCTATACAAATATAAGTCCTGAAACTAAAGATTGTGAGATAGATGAAAAGCAGCAAAAAATATACCAACACTCTCCTTACCAGAGATACAGGTGTGGTCTTTATTAACTTCTCATTAGAAACCATGAAGTCCCAAGTGCTGTGGATCCTTCAAAAGCATTTAAAGAGGAGGAAAAGGAAAATACGTCCTAATGGACAACTCTACATCTACCAAAATTATCTTTGAAGTACTATGCTAAAATAAATACTGAAGTGTTGAGTTATTTACAGGTGAAGAAATATAATGCCAAGAGATATTTATTCAGTCATTAGGAAGAATGATGAATAACTAATAAAATACTATTTTTCAGCAACTGCTGGTCATGAATAACATGTGAGTGCCACGGATGGTACCTTTATGACTATTGTACCATGCTAGTCATTGTCAGGGATCAGGTGTATTGCATCTGTGGAAGATTGTCTAATTGTTTTCCTCCTTTGGCAATTTGCATAGTATTTTTGGAATCCATGGAAGCTGGAACTCAATAAACAAGATTCAGGTTAGATCAAGCTCAAGTCATCCAAGTCCTGTGTCCTAAGTATGTGGTTTCTTCAGCAATAGGGGACCACCCTTAACCTTTAAGAGGCAACCAGGAGCTTTATCGATAATTTATGTTGTTTTGAAAGTCACTCAGACTACTGTGAACAACCATTCAAAAGGAGCTATTTTCATGCCTGGTGCTACATTTATTGTTAGTCTAAAATTCTTATCGAGAACATTGTCAGCCCAAGTGACTTAACTTACACACACACACACACACACCTATATATCCACATGCATTTATATGTATCATGCATACTTTTAGGTAAATATAAAATAATACGATTCCTTGCAGCCTGATCAGCTAACCTTGCTGTTACTTGTCCCCCATCGTTCCTTCTCTGTCTGTATTGCCCTCACTCCTTCCTCCCCAAGTGGAGCTCCTCATCTCTTTTTGTTTCCCATTTTGTGTCCCCTGTACCCTTCTACTCCTCTCCCAATTCATCCCCTGTACTGGGAAAAGAGCTTTACCAGCCATATTTAAGAAAGGGAGCTAATATCTATTATTTACAAGGGACTGTTGAAATTAAATACCAAGCAAATAGAATAAAATAGAAATGCCAATCCAAAATAGTTCAAATGAAATGAATAAATATTTTTCAGAAGAAGAAATACTTATAATCAATAACTATTTTTAAAATCTTCAACATCCCTCCCTGGTCACAGAGAAAAGTGAATTAAAACTGGTTTAAGATGCCACTGCACTCTGATCAAAATGGCTATCACCAAGAAGCATGATAAGAAATATTGGAGAAACTGAGAGGAATGATGAACATTTATTTGCTGCTTATGTGAATGCAAATTAATATAGTGATCATAGAAGTCAATTTGGCAGATCCTCAAAATAATTAAAATTAGAATATATGTGCAAAATCTCCATATTCTATCACAGAGATACTTTGCATATCCATGTTTATTGCTGCTCTGTTTATTATAGAAAGTTAGTGGAAACAATCCATTTGTCCATCCACAGACAGATGATGAAAGGAGGTATGTATTTTTAAATGGTATTTTATTCAGTTGTAAAAAAAAAATGAAATCATGGAATTTGCAGGAAATCGGATGGGCCTGAGAAGAAATATAATACTAAACAGGGTGACTCAAACTCAGAAAAAAAAAAGAGCAGAACAATCCATGTCCTCCCTTACATAAAATACTGCAGCACTGAGAAGAAGAAGGAAACACCAAGTTCTTCCCTAACCAAGCAGCTATTTACGATTGAGAGCTGCTAAGAAAGGGAAAGATCCCTTTTCTCCAATGGAGATCAAAGGCTGTCACTGGTAGATCGAAGACTCTCCAGGACAGGGCCCAGGGCCAGGAGCTCTTGACCAACACAAAATGGACTCCTCTTTGCTTGTTTGTTTCCTGTGCACTTCTTATTTAACTTCGGTATCTTTGTTTTATTGAATTTGTTCTCTTTGATTGATGGTTATTTTTATTTTTATTTCTTGGGGGGTGGAGTTAGAGAATTGTTTCATTGTTTTGAGAGAGAGAAAAAAACATGAAGTTGGTTGGGTTAGAAGATAGGGAAGATCTGGGAGGCAGATGGGGGGAATATATTCCTAATGTATTATATGAAAAACATTTTTAAATTAAAAAATCCTAGCAGACAGTGTGATAAAGTATATATGTAAACAGGTTTAAGTATAGTGTAACATTTACAAAGGAGGTGTAGAGAGGTGGCTCATTGGTTAAAAGCACTTGGTGCTCTCTTTGGTTTGGCTCCCTGTACCCACATCAGGTGTCCCACAACTGCCTGTAGTTCCAGAAGATTTGACACCCTCTTCTCTTCTTCTTGAACACTTGCATACAGAAGCATACGTGTAAACACTCATCCCCCTACACACACACACACACACACACACACGAGTAAAATAAGTCTTTAAAATTTAGAGAGGATGATACTAGGTGATGAGTTTGTTTTTTCGACCTTCAACTCTATTATACTTTGTGTGTTCTTTTTGTTTGTTTCTTCTTCTTCTTCTCTCTCTCTCTCTCTCTCTCTCTCTCTCTCTCTCTCTCTCTCTCTCTCTTTCTCTCTCTCGTGTGTGTATGTGTGTATTGGATAAGTGAATAAATGTGTAACTGATAGTGAAAGTGTAAAACCCTAAGTGAAACTCACTTCACAATGGTCATTTACAGTTAATTGAGATGTACAGAGGTTGAGACTATGCTAGTGTTTGAGAGGCTTCCTTAACCTAACTGAAACATGTTTTTATTTGTTAATCAGTTGGAGTTCATTGTATTAAAACCCAGGAAAATAAATGTCTCATGTTTTCTCTCATTTGTGGGTGTTAGCTTTGAACATTGAGATACCTATGTTTTATTTGGAATACCTACAGAATTCAGAAAGTTAGTAAGGGACCCTGAGAGAAGAACTTCAAGGGATGAGGAACAGAACACAGTGGCTCAAAGGTGAATAAGGGAACAAGGAGGCTTAAATGAGATTGGGGACTAGAGGGTAGGGCAGAGAAAAAAATATGGGAGGGATAATTAACATTTAGGATATTTTGAAAAGTTAATATGGAAACTCACTACCATAGACAATTCTTAAAACACACATGAATACACACAAACAAAAAGAATTATTTTGTCAATACAAATTGAATATCAAGTTTTTGTTTGTTTGATTTTTTCTTGCTTTTAATAGAGAGAAAGAACATAAAGTTGTGGGGGTATGGAGAAAAGGAAGGCTCTGGGAGGAGCTAGGGCATGGGAAAGACTGGATAATATTCTCAAAGAATAAATGGAAACATATAAAAGTGTTTAATTGATGTTTCTTTATAATGGAAAATAATGTCCCTACCAAATATAACAGGCCAGTAGATAAACAGCTCAGTGCTAGCAAAGTTATGACTCTTGGAGCTATTAGTAATTGATGTTCCATACACCACAAAAAATATTACAGGATTTTGCTTGTGAAGCCTTCTGAACTTGAAGAGAAGACTCTATGACTAGACTAGAGAAGATAAGACCCTATTAACACATACTAGATACATCATAATCCCTAGGAGAGACCCTACTACTGTTATCTTGTTAAATGTATATAGACAAAAATGTCTAATGACTAATTGCTGTATCTATACATTAGTGCATTTTTTCAAACCTCATAAAGGAAGTTTCTTTTTACAATAAAAGGAGATTAACAGAGACCCACAACTAGTGAATGAAGAAAACAGTGTTCGAGACACTGCAAGGTGTGGCTTCACAGCTGTTAGGACATGATGGCATGCACAAAACCTATGCAAGTTGAGGCAAGACAAAATCACAGCACAGAGAGGGGAGAATGGCACAAAGTCCCACCCCTCGCTAACGTACTATTGGCAACTGATAACTGCTAGGATAGGGAGAGTCAGCTGCCTTTAAAGGAGTGGCCCCTGAAAGTTCGGCTTTGCTCCAGTGGAAGGTGACATTTCTGAGAGTGTAGAAATAGCATAAACTACACTTAAAGAATTGATAAATATTAGCCTAGCACATGAATCAGCAGCTCTACTCAGGTACTTTCACAAGAAAATTAAAACAGAGGATTAACCATGTCATGTGCAAAGATATTAATACTATTGTGATTCACAAAATTTTAAAACTGCAAGCAATTCAGATGTCAATCTATGTCTAAGTGGTTATGCAAAATAGGACATTTTCATAATAAGGAATGCTACTCAGAAAAAAAAAGACTGCTGATAGACATAAAAGCATGAAAACCCAAAATAACTTGCTTGAGTAGAATACACAATGGGTGTTTATTACAAGACTGCATGTATGCATTATTAAAAGTGTTAATTTACAGTATTAAAAGTAAAAAGAAAACAAAAACAAGCAGATCAATGAAAAATAAAACAAAACACACACAAATCTAACAACAACAAAAAACAATGCTGGTCTAGAGCTATAACCTGTGAGTAGCAAAAGGAAACTTTGCAGCTGGCTAATACAACACAGCAAATATTTTGGGTATGATGTCAGTATTTGATTGTGGAACAAATGCCAGCGTCAGACCCATTAAGTTGGATACAGTGTGTTGCATGTAACCTTGATGTACACGTAAATAAAGTTAAGAGGTAGTGAGTAGTAGAGTGCTTTCTGAACAAGGACAAAGCCCTGGGTCTGTTTCTCAGCATCACACACACACACACACACACACACACACACACACACACACACACTGCTTAAAGCCACAAACATATATTGTTGCTCCATCAACTAACTCATCAAGTGAACCTTGCTGTGTGGTACAAAGTGAAGAAAATAGACTATCTTGACTATTTGTATTCTGAAACCAGAGAGAACACCACAATCAAATATGATGAGGCCTGATTAAGACTCCATGCTGAGAGAGGGCAGCTTACCTTTTCTTTTTCTGCATGATGTCAAAAATATGATTACAATGGTCTAAATAGGATTCAATGGTCTAAGCCCAATTTGAATACAGCTCTCTTATTTTCTGCTAACTCAGAACTGCATAATGTAAAACGGGTTATTTGATCAAAAGCAGTAACATGGCAAAATGAATTAAGTACATTTAACCAAGAGTCCACTTAAGCAAACATTCATACTCGGGCAAAATAATGTATCTAATATGCACTAATCCTTACAATAATTTTATAATTCTCTATTATTAATGAATTTCTAAGAAAGTCTCTTTTCTCTTTAGTTCATCATCCTTTTGATTGGACCTATAACTAGCCTAGTAGTTGAGGACAACCTCAAGGATACAAACAATATTTTATTCAAGAAATCTTAGGAAAAGGGTAAAACTCAGACTTTTCTTAGAGAGCATCAAAATGGTAAATAGTAGGAGAAAATTTCACCAGTTAGGAAAGAAGGAACATGGCTCCCAATGTTAGATCTGAAAGGAAGAAAAGCCTATGTTCATTTGTCCAACTCATGTGGGCCTGGTAAACAAAGAGAGATGCCATATTAGATTGGAAAACATAGTTTTCCTTTATGTTGGGCTATTTTTAAATATTTCTTATGTGTAACCTACATAAATATCATATAGGCAAGCATTTTTACATAATTACAAACTTACTGTCAATTTTGTGCTTTGCAAATGTGTTGTGGAATATTATTTTAACTAGGCAAAGATGTGTTACATTTGTTTATGCTACAGAATATTTAATGTGTAAAGGTGCATCACATTTGTTTCTACTGCATTTGTTTAATTATGTAAAGATGTGTTGCTGTTTCACCTTGCCTGCCTAAGGCACTTGATTGGTCTAATAAAAATCTGAACAGCCAGTAGCTAGGCAGGAGAGGGATAGGTTGACCGAGAGAATAAGTAGGAGGAGAAATCCAAGCTTGAGGGGAGAAGAGAATGAGGGACAAAGGGAGGGACGTTCTTGGGGCCAGAAACTAAGCAGCTGCCAGTCAGACATGAGAAACAGTGAAAGTAAGATACACAAAAGGAAGAAAGGTAAAAAGCCTGATGCAAAATATTAATGAAGAGGAACAGGTTAAGTTATAAGAGCTAGCAAGAAATGAGTCTAAGCTAAGGCCTAGCATTCATAAGTAATAACAAGTCTCAGTGTCATGATTTGGGAGCTGATTGGTGGTCCAAATGGAAAGCCAGGCACATAATTGATCTAAGTTCACAGTGTATCTTGTCTGATTAAAAGGATTAGTTCAAACCCACCTCCTCCAAACAAAGCCCAGTGAAGACTGTGGAAGGGGAAGAGAAAGAATTTAAGAGCTGGAGGATGGGGGAGGGTGCTGAAAATACTATCTGGACATGACTAGGCCACTGTGTTCAACTCAGAACAGGTGTGTGTACTCGAATGCTATAAAGTCAGCCAAACTCTGGCATAGATGAGGGGCAAGATCCCCAGATCTCACCCCTTACTGAGGAGTTGACGTCTGCGTGAAGAAGGAGGATAATGCTTTTTGAAGTAGATGGTCACTGACAGAATTACCATGCTCCACTTGAAGGCTTCACACACATATGGGCAGCACTAACAGGATTTAGACAGTTATTTCATAAAGAAAAGACATGGAGTTGTAAGAGAAATATGTTAGAGATAGTATGAGGTGCATGGGATAGGAGAAAGAGAGAGGTACAATCATATTTCATTAAATACCTGTGTGACAGTTTCAACAATTTTGGAAACTTTACAGAACAAAGACTCAGTTCTCAATACGTTTTTTCCCCTCACTGGGCACAACAGAGGTCAGAAGAGGCAGGTGAGCCTTGCATTTCTGGAAGTCTGGATTAGGAATAGGCAAGAATCACCACATAGAGTTGCAGATGTTGAGAATGTAGTGGGACATGCAGTGTTTCATTCTCAGTCTAGCTTACACCACTCAGTGCAATATTTCTAGTTGCATCCATTTACCTGCAGATTCCATTTTTCTTTATAGCCGAACGGAATTCTATTGTGTATATGAACCACATTTCCACTATCTGTTCATTAAGTTAAAGGACATTTAGATCTTTTCCATTTCCTAGTTATTGTGAATAAAGTGGCAATAAGTACTTCTGAGCAGGAAATCTGTGGAATACGATGTCAAGTCTTTGAGCATATGCTCAGGTGAGCTACTTCTGGGTAGGATGGCATAGCCAGCTTTAGCTTTTTGAGGATTCTTCTTCATACTGATTTCAAGAGTGGCTCACCAGTGTGTAATCCCACAAACAGTGAATGTGAGTTCCTCTTTCCTCACACATTCTCCAGAATTTATTCAGTTGTTTTCTCACTCTAGCTATTCCATCTAGGATGAAATATCAAAGTAGATTTGATTTGATTTCCAAATTACTAAGGATTTTAAACACTCTTAAAAATATTTTTTAGCCCTTTTTCTTTCTTTCTTTTTTTTAGAATCCTCTGTTCAGATACATAGCCCACTATTTAATTTGGTCATTTGTTTTCTTGGTCCCCTGTATTTTTAGTGATTAATATATTCTGGAATTAATTTTCTATCACATGCATGGGTGGCAAAGTTTCTCTCCCACCCTGTGGGATTCCTCATCACTCAATTGTTTTCTTAAGTGTTTCAGCACTATGATTGAGATCTTCAGTATTGGGGTGTGTGTATATGTGTGTGTATGTATGTGTGCGTGCGTGTGTGTGTGTGTGTGTGTGTGTGTGTGTGTACAGGCTTGATAATATTCCCAGCAGTGAAATGGTGGCACTTTTATCTTGAAGATAACCTATGGTCATTAATGTGGAGTTAAGGTCCATTCAATAGAATGGAATTCCTGACTGGTACTCAAAATCTAACAAACTACCCATGGTTGGAGAGGTCATAGGCCACAGAGGAAAACCAACAGATGTTACTTTCCTAAGTTAGTTTCCTCTTTAACTGCATTCTGAATACTTATTCTTATACTCGCAGATAAGCATAGTTCTCAACACTCAACCAAGAAGCTTCTTTTTTGCAAGATGCATATACCTTTACAGAGATACACAACTGGTCAAAATACAAAGAACAAGTACCATGGAGTATGCAACTCCATTTAAAACATCTACAACACAACTTCTATTCCTAAGACTCAGGAAAAAAAATTATGGAGGAGTGAATGGAAAGATTTATAAGAGCCATTTTCTTTTATTTGTCTTCAGTGTCGAGCACTAAAACATTGCCTTTAAATGTGTTTAGAGACAGTAATTCTAATCATGTAGAATGAAAAACCATCTTCCCATCCATTCCTCCATCATTAGATAGTGAGTTATCCCTATAAAGATCATGTCATAGTTTAATCAGTAACAGAGAATTGTGATAAGCAAAAAGATTTAAATTAGTATAAATACTGAACTAAGATTCAAAGAAAGTGTTCCTGGAACTTCTAGCACAGCTGAGGGGTCGAGAGTGATAGACAGCCTTATAAGGACAAACTTCAGTGGGTCCTATAGCCAACTTTTGCTTTCTAATTTCTTTGACTTAAAAAAATGGAAAGAAGAGAATGAAGATACCTTTGTCAGTTCATATTAAAAACTTTATTAAAATAAATGTATTAGGAAAATGTTTTGTGATTGATTTTATTACATCTATGATTTTCATTTTACTTTTTCTTTATTAGTCATTCAAATCTAACCTTTGATTAAAATACCCCCACATAGATATTTATCCTGTTTTATTCTGACTTCTCCAATCTTCTTTTTTCCCAACTATTTCAGAGTTAGAAGTAGCAGGATGGTATGAGAATAGTGTCTTTTGCTTAGAAATTACCTGAGTAAGATAGCCTGTTGTCATTGAGTCACCTTGGAAAAGTAATTTATCTTTTTAATGTCATAGAAAATGCTGTTGAATGTAGTAAGGTGGATGATCACTTCCAGTTATAAACAGTGCTACATTTTTTTAAAAGTTTTCCAAGATTTTTATTTTTCTAAATTTGATTTTGTTTACTGAAAATAAATTCTTTCCTCGTGTAGTATATCTTGATGACAGTTTCTCCTCCCTATATTCCTCCCAGTTCCTCTCCACTTCCCCTCCCCTCTGTATCACTTCTTTTCCGCCTCTCATTAGAGAAGAATATGCTTCTATGAGATAACAACAAAGCATGACAAAATAAAATATAATAAAACAAAAACCATTGTATCAAGGCCAGACAAGACAACTCAACTGAAGGAAAGGAGGCCCAAGGTCAGGCACAAGAGTCAGAGATTGAGTTGTTAATACACTTAGGAGTCCCATAAAAACACTAAACTGAAAGCTATGACATGTACATAGAAGACCTGGTGCAGAACTGTCAGTCTCTGTGAGTTTATATGAACTTTGCTCAGTTAATTCAGAAGGCCTTGTTCTCCTGGTGTCCTCCATCCCCTCTGCCTCTTACACACTTTCTGCTTCCTCTTCCATGGGGTTTCCTGACCTTTTCAGGGAGGGATTTGATGGAGATGGCCAATTTAGAGCTGTGTGTTCCAAGGTGTGTGTGTGTGTGTGTGTGTGTGTGTGTGTGGGCATGCGCATGTGTGTAGGTATGTGTAATGTCTGGAGGTGGGTCTCTGTATTTTCCCAATCTGCTGCAAAGCTTCTCTGATTATGGCTGGGTAAGGCAACAATCTATGCATATGGAGGAATATCATTAGGAGAAGTTTCATTGTTACTTTTTTTGACCAGTAGTATTTGGTATTATCCTGGGTCTGTTAGTTATCTCTCGTTCTTAGTTACCCAAGCAGTATTGGTTATAGGTTCCATCTTGTGGAGTGGGTGGAGTGGGCCTTAATTAATACAAATGAGGCATTAGTTGTCAGCTCCCACAGGCTTTTGCCGCCATTGCCCTAGCATGCCTTACAGGCAGGACATATTGTAAGGCAAAAGTTTTGTGGCTGGGTTTCTTTTGGGGGAGCCTGCAGAGCACCTTCCCTAAACAAAGGTGCTAGAACAATGGTTCTCAACATGTGTCACATATCAGAAATTCTGCACATCATATATTTACATTATGATTCATAACAGTAGTTAAATTACAGTTGCAAAGTAGCAATGAAATATTTTTATGGTTTGGGATCACCACATCATGAAGAAATGCATTAAAGGATCACCGCATTAGGAAGCTTGAGAATCACTGCACATAGCGGTGATGACTCCATGTAGCCTCCAGCTTGATGTCCACATATTCAATGTGCTGTGTGCGTGTTATCCTCAGCAATGGGGCCCTGAAGTCAGTTTAAAGACCTGCCCATTGTCTTAGTAACAGCCTGGGTTGTTTAGGGGTTTCCATGGGACCCCATTGGCCAACAACTCAATTAAATGCAACCTAGTCCTACTACTAGAAGACTCCTTTGGTGACAAAAGATGGTCAGTTGGAACTCAGTCACCCCCAGTATTGGGAGACCTAACTAGGATTGCCTTCATATATTTCATGGAGTTTCCACTGCAATAGGTTTCCTTACTATTCCTCAAATGCCACTCAATCCTGTCTCTTCCTATATTTTCTCCCTCAACCTGATCTGCCCACACCCTCTCCATTTAGTCCCCTGTGTATGGATGAATCTCTCCTGCCCACTAGTTCCTGAATAACCAGTCAGAGGCTTAATAATAGTTACAAATTGTTTGGTCTGTGGCTCAGGCTTATTACTAGCTAGTTCTTATAACTTAAATTAACCCATTTCTATTAATTTATATATCACCATATGGCTAGTGGCTTACTGGTACTTTCACATCTTGCTTCTTGGGCAGCTCACTGGTGTCTCCTTGACTCTGCCTTCACCTCCCTGCATCTCTGCTTGGATTTCCCACCTGGCTCTATTCAGCCTTGCCGTAGGCCAAAGCAGCTTTATTTATTAACCAATGGGAGCAACACATATTCAAAGTACAGAAAGACAACCCACAACAGTCCTCCTATTTGCATCTAGCTCTGCTGAAAATCCATCCATAAAATCTGTCCTACTTCTCTCTCCCACCAACAACTTATGATGAGTTTTTAATACCAACTGTGAATTTTTTCCTGAACATTGATAATAGAGGGGTTCTTTTGCACACAATATATCCTAATTATGGTTTCTCCTTCCTCTGCTCCTCACAGTTCCACCTCCCTTCCCAACCAGATTCACTCCCTTTCTTTCTTTCATGAGAAAAAATAGGCTCACAAGGAATAATAATACAATAAAATAAACTAAGATAAAATCAAAAGTAACACATTAAAATTGGACAAAAAAGCAAAAGAAAGAAAGAAAGGAAGAAAGGAAGGAAGGAAGGAAGAAAGAAAGAAAGAAAGAAAGAAAGAAAGAAAGAAAGAAAGAAAGAAAGAAAGAAAGAAAGAAAGAAAAAGAGCCCAAGAGAAGACACAAGAAACTGAGAGATGCACTCATTCACACACTAAACTATAAGTTATAATATATACAAAGAGGACCTGGTGCACATCCATGCAGACTCTATGAATGCTGCTTCAGTCTCTGAGAGTTCATATGAACTTTGTCCATGTTGATATAGAGAGCTTGTTTTCTTGTTTTCTTTCACTCCCTCTGGCTCTTACACTCTTTCTGCCTCCTCTTCCTCAGGGAATCCCTGAGATTTGAAGGGAGGGATTCGGTGGAGACATCGAATTTACAACTGAGTATTCTAAGAACTCTCACTTGCTGCATAGTGCCTGGCTGTGGGGCTTTGGATTTGTTCCCACATACTGCTGGAGGAAACTTTTCTGATGATGGCTGAGCAAGACATTGATCTAGCAGTATAGCAGAAGAGTAATATTTGGTTTTCCCCTAGGTCCCCGGGCTATCTATTCTCAGGTTCATGGTCACCCAAGCACTTTCAAGTATGGCTTCCATCTTGTGGAGTGGGAGATAAGTAAAATCAGATATTGGTTTGTTATTCCTACAGTTTTCCTTTTGGTAGCATGCATGGTACCTTCCTGTATAAAAGATGCTAGAACATAGAGGTGGAAATTCTATGTAGGTGCCAGCTTGACTTCTCCAAATTTAATAAATGTGTAGGTGTTGTCTTCAATAGTGGGATCTTTCTGTCAATTTGTGGAGACCAACCTATTATATGACCTTAGCAACAGCCTGGGCTGTTTGGGGGTTCCCATGGGACCCCTTTGGCCAACATCTCAATTAGATATAACCAGTTCAGGACTGGTAGCCTTATTTGATGATAAGAGATGGCCAGCTAGGGCTCTGTCTCACCCATATTTGGCAATTTCACTTAGATCATCTTCTTATATGTATATATTTAGGAAGCTTCTATTGTATTGGCTTTCATACCACCCCTCAATGGCCTTTAATTTTAGTTTTCTTACTCAGAAATCCCTTCCTTTTACCCCTCTTCCCTCTCCCTACCTACCTGATCCTGCCTTTCCAGCCCCAAGCACTCATAACTATTTCCCTTTTCCAAGGAAATCTATTTGTCTTACCTAGTCCCTTATACCTATGGTTATACTGACTGTAGTTTTGTTATAATTGACTTAACAGCTAATATCCACATATAAGCAAATACATTTTTGTCTTTCTGAGACTGAAATACCTCACTCAGGATGATTTTTTTAACTTACATTTATTTACCTGCAAACTTCATGATTTTATTTTTTAATGGCTAAATAATACTTCATTGTGTTCAAAGCTGATCTGCAGAAACTCTTTATCTATTCTTCTGATCAGGGGCATCTAGATTTTTCCAATTTCTGGCTATTATGACTAGAATAGCAATGAACACGGTTGAGCTAGTTTTCCTCCAACTGCGACTCTCAAAGTACCCTTTGACATCTTTTGAGTGTCATGGGAGAAGTAGTTAAAATACAGATGAGTGTTCATAGAAGGTTCAGCAAAAATATTTTGAAAATACAATATGCTCAATATAAAACATTAATACAATTTAAATTAACATAAAATAGATGAGAGATGAAAAACTGATCATTCTTTAAAGTATGAAAAGTGTCTATTCTTACCAGTAATTGATTCTTAAGAAACAGAGGCCTGATTTCACAACATGATGATAAAATTGTAAAAGACACAAGATTTTGCAGAGGCCAAAAGGCTATATATTCTAGAATTACATTGGCTCACTGATTAGCAGTTTCTAGAATTTATCTTAACAATATGATTTGGAAAGTGCCATGAGGATTTTCACTGCTCTGTCATTGGCCACACTTAAGATGGAGAGTTTTCTGGGGTGTGAAGTCTCTTCCTGTGGTTCACTGGCAGGTTATAGCACTTTTCTACAGGTTAAAAATGGCAGTCATTGTGATAGCTGAAAATGTAGCCTATCATATATCACAGAAGATACTCCAGGATGCATTGTCACTATCTCCAGTGGTCGTTGTCCTGATTTCCATTTAGTTAGCACTGGGTTTCCAGAGCTCTTGAACTTGAAGAAGGTTAGATGGCACACGGCCGGAGCAGTTTGTGAGCATCAGCAGATTTAACTTGTAATTTCATTGATCACTACATGCTCACTGTTTGCAAACCAGCTGCAGTGCTGCTTCCCCACAGCTCCTGATCTCAGTAGCATTGATTTTTTTCCCTCTCCTTACATTAACATAGCATTACTCCTTCAATGGGCAATAAATGACTGGATGTAAATATAATCAGGGCTGCAACAACAAAAGGAAAACGTCAGATTCATTTTTATTTAAGGGATTCTTTCCATTAATATTTGCCATAAAATTATAACGCATATTATTGACAAAAAGTAATGTGATTTGTTTTGAGTGCATTTTCTTCATTTGTAGATATATGGTATCTGCCAAGTGCCTTTTCTTCCAAATGCATTAAGAAAACAATATAATAACAGGGCTTTTATAGACATGTAAACTTGTACTGTTTCCTTAGCACAACTATATTCTATTCATGGAAAAATATAAAAAGAAAAGTCTATATTTTGCAAATAATGCAGAAAATGAGAACATTTCAGATTGTGTCAGTTAGTGAACAAATACCTTTAAGGGTCTGCTTTATTTTAATACAAGTGTAAAAAAATGACTAATATTTTATATGAGCCATAACTATATCAAGACTAAGAATGTAACTTTACCTATCTTCTGTTGTATGTTTTAAGTGGTTTATTGTGTGTGTTCAGGGGAACACCACTTAGAAATGATTTATCAGAGTTCTTTTCTGAAATTAAAGTCTATAAACACTAACTTTTAGGTAGATTATGAACACTATGTAAAGTTAATGGTGCATGTACATGTTTTAAGTGGATAAAGATATGGGAAAGACTCTGAAAACAGACTTTAAACAAGACAACCACCATGCAGTCCAAACAACAATTTCAATTTGGAATAAAACAAGGTAGATAGTGGGTTGCTGTTTTTTTTAGATTGAAGTGGATGACAGCTAGTTTGTGAATGATATATAGAGTTCTATTATATACAACATAATCTCTAATACCAAGCCCAACATTTTTCTTTTTTGTTTCTTAGTTTAGTCTTTATCCTAAGACTCTGACACTCATGGTTTTAAATCCTTAGAAAATGCTATAGTACTTAAAATGGTCTATGTATCATCTGTATTTAGCCATTCCTTAAAAACCTATATTTAGTTTCTTGATATTTTTCCATCAATTTTGAAATTCCACTGGGATTCAGACATCATTTATTTCTCAAATGTATGCAAATAAGCATTTATTTTTTTACTATATTTTGTTTAATATTTTGCAAATTTTTTCTCTTTTAAACATTCAGAGCTTTAGATAAGTTATAAGTGAAGATGTGAAGTAAAAATCACCAGAAACCCTGACAGAAATGAGTAAAATATCTAGACTATAAATTGTACATTCCAGGGAGCTCTTCTTATATTCATGTGCACTTATTGTCTCTGTTCCTTGCAGGAACATTTCCTCATTCATTTCCCTAAAAAGTATTTTTCCAAAATTCTGCCACAGTTTCCAGCTTCTTATTCAACATTTAACCGCTCCCTCACACCGCTGATTGACCTTGACATACATATGCTTTATCCTATCCCTATGGCATTGTCCATAGCCCCATACAGAGAAAGTAAGCCTCATTGACGGTTGGCATTGCTGCTGCCTACAGGGCTGCCTTCCTCCAGTTCTCCTCTGTTCTGCTGTCTCCTGAATGACAATACATTTTAAGATTTAACTAAGTGATTTTTGAATAAATCAAATTCTCATAAATTTTTGTCTTGATCACTAAAAGAAAATCAGAAGAATAGGATTTTCTTCCTTTCAGTTCTATGGATCCAGGTTTAGGGAATAAAGAAATATTTAGTTAATGACCTCTCTTTTTGCTAGTTTTTTGGAAGTAAGGCATAGGCAAATGTATATAACTATTTCTTTTTAAGAATTTAATATTATCTGTATTTACTTATCATTATGTAAATTGTTGCTCAAGGGACAATGAAGTGGTATCTTAAAATGACTATGTGATCCAGTAAAATCTCGAAAATTTTCTGATTTATCAAACAAAATATCAGTTCTGCTATCTAGATGATAAAGAAAGACTTTCAAACCACATGAAATTACTTCTATTACAGTTAAAAATTTCTTCAGTACTCCACAGACAAGCTTATTTCCACTAAAACTAATACTATAAATATAAAAATACACACTATTGTAGAAAGATTGAATTCAGGATTTATTAATAAATGTACTAATTACCAAAATCTATTGCCTGAAAACTAGATAGAAATCAGAGGTGACTAAGTCACAGCCTCGGTCTCAGAAAACTTACAATGCAAAAGATGTTGCATGTAGATACATAATCGATTTATTGGTGCTGGTGTTATTAAAAACTCCCTAATACTAAGTTTTGCTGGCTGTATTACCAACAAGACCTACTGTCCTTACATTATTGATATAGAAGAACACTAATACTGCAGGTCTTCCTAGCTGGCTGAGATACTGGTATGAACAGGTGTCATGTTCCTAAACATCCATTGGAATCCTTCAGGTTTCATCTCTTCTTTTACCTGCTGACTAAAATGCAAAGACTCCATCAGAGTTGTACAGATGCCACATTGTATGGCCGAGAAGAAAGAATAATGAGTTCTGGACAATGCCCTCCCCAGAAGATCCTGCCCCACATTACCATCAGCAAGAAACAAGCCTTTGCCATACTATGCCTCACAAACATTTAATTTGTATTTTACCTGCTTGAATTAATTATAGAGGTACTTAGTAATTTTCAATGATAGTATTACTGTCCTGTGCTAAATTAAGAAGCCACATGTCTATACAATCACAGATGTTAGGTTTTGAGTAAGGAGGGGGTACAGATAGATCTCCCTAAAAAGGGGGAATACAATGAGTTTTTGTGGGAGGAGGGAGAGGCTGGAACAGATGGATCAAGCAGGGAGGGAGACTGAAGTGGATGGGAATAGGGGAGAATCAGGTAAAATTAAGGGTTATTTGAGGGGTAGCATGGAAACCTAATGCAGTAGAAGTTATATATATATCACATGTAAAGGTGATCTAAATGAAAGTACCAAATAAAGGGGAGACAGAATCCCAACTGGGCACCTCTTGTCACCAGATGAAGCTTCCAGTACTGGGTTAGGAATACATGTAATTAAGATGTCAGCATAAGAATCCCATAAGAACCCCAAACAACATAGGCTGTTGCCAAGACTATAGGTTGCTCTTTACAAACTGACAAAAAGGTCTTATTGCTGAAGACAATAACTACACAACTTATTGAACATGAAGATGTTGAGTGTGCCTACACAGAGTCTTTATCTCTACATTCTAGTGTCTTTTGTACAGGAAGCTACTCTGTAAGCTACCAAAAGAGAAATGTAAAGACCAACCCAGCCATAAACCCTTTGATCTACAATGCTGTCCTGGTGGAAAGATATGCTAAGACAATAGTGGCACAAAGCATGTGGGAATGATCAACCAATATCTGGTTTGACTTAAGGCTCATTCCATGAGATGGAACCCATACCTGACACTGCTTGGGTGGTCAAGAACCTGACACTAAATAGCCCAGGGACCTAGGGTAAAAGCAAATACTACAGCTGAAACAAAAAGACTCTTAATGACATTTTGCTATACTCATAGATCAGTGCCTTGCTCAGTCATCGTTTGAGAAGCTTCTGAAGTTGATAGGAATAAATACAGAGATAAAAAGCCAGACATGCAGAGCATGAGAGTCCTTGGAATACTCAGCCCTAAATGGGGAATTTCCATCAAATCTTAGCCCTCAGGGTTCAGGGAACCCCATGGAAAAGGAAGCCGATGAGTTTAAGAGTCAGAGGAAATCGAGGACACCAAGAAAACAAGGCCCTCTGAATCAGCATTATCACGGAGACTGAGGGAGCATGCTCAGGGTCTGTAGGAATCTGCACCAGTTATGGTATTAGTGCCGAAAAGAGAAGTGGACACATTACTCATCCCTAACCCAGACGTTATCTTCAATTGATAATCCCTTGGAAATGAAAATTCAGTTGCCTCCTAGGGAGTCTCACGGAGGAAGCAAACTACTGGGCAATCAGTAGATGGCCAACAGAAAATGAACTCAACAGTATCTCTGAAGTTCCTTGTCTCATAATGTGATGTCAGGGCTCGCCCTTTAAAAAATATCTTATTATTTTAATTTTAATTTAATTTATTTATACTTTTTATTCTCTTTTTACCCTATATTTCCTGTGTGTGTGTGTGTGTGTGTGTGTATACATATATAATATCTTCCAATTTAGTGCTCTTTATGGGATTACTGAGTGGGTGAATGAGTGGGTCTGTGTTTTGAGTCTTCTCTTGGGCTCTTTTCCTTCTGTTTGTTTTATCCAAATCTAACGTGTTAGTGTTTGTTTTATCTTATTATACCTTTTAATCAAAACAACTCTGAGATACCACCTTACGCCTGTCAGAATGGCTAAGATCAAAGTCACTGAAGACAGCTTATGCAGGAGAGGATGTGGAGCTAGGGGAACTCTCCTCCACTGCTGGTGGGAATGCAAGCTTGTACAACCACTTTGGAAACCAATATGGTGCTTTCTTAGAAAATTGGGAATCAATCTCCCCCAAGATACAGCTATACCACTCTTGGGCATATACCCAAGGAATGCTCAATCATACCACAAGGGCATTTGCTCAGCTATGTTCATATCAGCATTGTTTGTAATAGCCAGAACCTGGAAACAAACTAGATTCCCTTTATCAAAGAATGGATAAATAAATATGTGGTACATATACACAATGGAATACTACTCAGCAGAGAAAAACAATGACATCATGAGGTTTGCAGGCAAATGGATGGATCTAGAAAAAATCATCCTGAATGAGGTAACCCAGACTCAGAAAGACAAACATGGCATGTACTCACTCATAGGAGGATACCAGATGTAAAACAAAAATGACTAGACTGCTACTCACAACTCCAGGGAGGCTACCTAGAAAACAGGACCCCAAGAAAGACACAGGGATTGCCCAATGACAGAGAAATGGATGAGATCTACATGAACAACCTGGACATGAGAGGGGGTAATGAAGGCAAGGGTCGAGGGAAAGAGACCGGGAGATCCCAGCTGGATCAAGAACAGAGAGGGAGAACGAGGAATAGGAGACCATGATAAATGAAGACCACATGAGAATAGGAAGAAGCAAAGTGCTAGAGAGGTCCACAGAAATCCACAAAGATACCTCCACAATAGACTAGTGGCAATGGTCGAGAGAAAGCCCAAACTGACCTATTCTGGTAATCGGTTGGCCGGACACCCTAATTGTCGTGCCAGAAAACTCATCCAATGACTGAGGGAACCAGACACAAAGATCCACAGCCAGGCAGGCCCCAGGTGGAGCTCCAGGAGTCCAATTGGTGAGAAAGAGGAGCGAGAATTGTTGAGACCAAGATTGGAAAAAGCACAGAGACAAATAGCCAAACAAATGGAAACACATGAACTATGAACCAATAGCTGAGGATCCCCCAACTGGATCAGGTCCTCTGGATAAGTAAAACAGTTGATTAGCCTGATCTGTTTGGGGGGCATCCAGGCAGTGGGACTGGGACCTGTCCTCAGTGTATGTGCTGGCTGTTTGGAACCTGGGGCTTAAAAAGGACACTTGGCTCAGGCTGGGAGGAGGGGACTGGACCTGCCTGGACTGAATCTACCAGGTTGAACTCAATCCCCAGAGGAATCTTTGCCCTGTAGAAGATGGGAATGGGGGGTGGGCTGGAAGGGAGGCGGGAGGGGGCGGGAGAGGGGAGCACAAGGGAATCCGTGGCTGATATGTAAAATTAAATTAAATTATAAAATAAAATTAAAATTAAAATTAAAAAAATAACTTCTAACCTGTGTATTTGGCCACATGATTGTGAATTTTTTAGACAATTGATTTATTTAATCATCATTAAGTATTATATTTTATTAGAATGGTTCAAAAAGTAACATCAGAATAGCATCTTGACCTCTGAGAATTCTTCTCATTAGTATAAGTTTATACTTAGTTACAATGGTCTTGATAGATGAAGTTCCCATAAAATCAATTTCTAGAAAGGTGAATGTGTTTTATTTGATATATCTGTTATGATCTCTAATTCAAAATACAGGTACATAATTTGTTTACACTTAAAATGTTTCATTAGGGAAAATTTAAAGATAAAGGGAAAAAGTATTCTTCCTTTCATATGTTAATCAAAAAATTTTAACAGTTGTCAAATCACGAGCAATCTCATTTTCTGTACCTTTTCTCATTCTAAAGATTCATTTGAAGCAAATCATGAACTTTAAATCATTTCATTTATAGGAAATATAGGTAATATCTCTAAAAGAAATGAATATATAATTATAACAATTACAAATAAAATATATATCATATTATCCTGCCTTATAATAAGAGTATAATAATTTGGATAGATTGATTATTGATAGCCTTAGTAAATCACACAAATGTACTGTTTGCATTTGAGACCATCATGAACACTTTTGAGTCATATCTACTAAATTTGAACATTTGATTCTGTGTTCAAATTATACACTTGAATTTATTTTCTAGCAGCTTCTAGGTGAGCTATGCTCTTTACATTTTTGTTTGTTTTCTTTAACTATTCTGAGTCTTACAACTATATTGCTAAACATTTTCACTCCAAATTATTTTCAGTAGCTTTCTTATTAGCACAAATATTTAGTAACTATTACCCACAATGCAACAAATCAACTTACTCCAATTTATTAGGTTACTGTTGCCTTTCTCTGTTAATGTTGGAGTTAAAAGACAACCACTAATTGCCAGGATTCAATCACCAGGGGCATTAATAATTTCTAAAAAGCATGGCCTGGCTTTTGAACCGGAAGTAAGAATCCTAATCTCTTCCAGGCATGTTGCCTGCCTTGTATATCATTTACTGCATCTGTGCAGCAAATCCTTGTTGTTAAAAGGGAAATAACAAGATAATGATACACACTTTTGTATGCCACACAGAAATCTTGTGAGAATTAATACTCAGAAAAGACTTCAGAGCTTAGTGAGAAAAGCACTTTAGAATATAAACACCATGCAATTATTCTTATTACTGTGAGCTAGAAAAATGCTAGCAAGAAATAGCATGATTATTGTGGCATGCATTAAGTCAAATAAGAAAGCAGGCTAGTAGGGAATCCCATAGAAGATAAAAATTGCTTTGACCAATCCTTCCTTCCCTCCAGCCACTGAAAGAAATAATTTTTATAGCCATGTTAAATGGTACCCTAACTCCCTTTCATTTTGCTTAAAATCTGTGATCCAGGAATTGTGCTTAAATGAAATTTCCATCAGCTTTTACATATTAAAAAAAGCAAGTACATTTTAATGCACATATTGAACATTAAATCATTTTTTGCTGCAGGTTATTGCAAGTAAATAGTAATTGTAAAATAGATTCTTTTTGATGAAACAAAATGAAAATAGACTGCTAAATGCTCACCTTAGATTTTCTCATCATTTCATTAACAGTTCAACTGGGAAAGGTATTTTTATAATGATGGACAGGAAAATCATACTCATCAATACGCATCCATATTCATATGCAGACACACTGATTCTGGTTCCTCACAAGAATAAGAACTATTTAAAATGACTATGCCCTTTAAGTTGAATTGCAGTGATGGTTATATTGAATTGTTTCTTCATTCAAACCCAAAATTTACTAAGAAATAAAACCAAATTTAAACAAGAACCAGCTTTCATCTCTACAAAGTTGTTTTTGTCAGGATAAAAGTCGGAAAAAAAGAAAAGTTGGGCCAGATTAAATTTCCAGCGGAAAAGCAACAAACTTCTGTACTATGTTTGTTCTCACTGCGTACTTAAACCCTCTGTATCCCCATTTACTCTCTGGACATTTGTCAAATACATCCTTTATGTGTAACTCTTTTCTATTTCTAACTATGGGTTGTCCCAAACCTGAAATAAATTAAGCTCTTTCAAACACCGGAACTGCTAGATTCAGGTTATTTTAAAGAAGAAGAATACAACAGCAATATTTAAAATGAGGCTTTCAGCTGGTGCAGCAGAGCTGAGAACACGACTGCTGAGCTTGCATTGCCCCCTATGGTTGCTATCTGACAGTTCCCAGAGCAGAAAAAGTAATGTTCCCTGTCTCCTGGGTGTGCAGTTGGCCCTGAGCACTGTGCTTTCAGCTCTCCTTCTGATTTGAGCAAGCATTGGCTAGCGTGTCATCACTGACTCAAACTCTAAACTTGGGAAATAATTATGCTTGCTTTCTACTCCTAACAGCATATCTCCAACCTCATCAAGTTAATAATTATTTATTACCTATTTTTGTAAATTTGTAAATTAGGTAGTAAAAAATCCTTCAATAAGAAACACTTTGATGGTTATTTGGGATATACATTTTTTGGACCTCCAATTATGCTTCTTGTCAATTTGGTAGCATCTAGCACTGAGACCTGAATTTGTATACCTTTGTTTTTACTCCCAATCGAGATGGTGAGCTCAGTGGAAACAGAAGCTATGTCCATGTCACAATCCACCTGCACACTGACAAGAGAACAAAGAAAAGACTCTCATTGATCAGTCCTCTGGAAATTATTTGATTAATAATTTCCTGAGGTCCAGCTCTCTAGAAATATACCTGAGAAGGTAGTTGGATTTATAAAATGGGTCACTGATGGTAACATGTTGAGGCAAAGCTTGAAAAGGAGAGAGAGAAATGTGATTGGAGATAACTAAGCACAGATGTGCTTGGTTAAAATCATGCCTGGGCTTGAGTAGAATGGTAAGTCTGGAACAAAATTTGAAACATAAAATATCATTGACCTCTTTCATTTCTCTCTGGAACAGTATTATTTTATTTGTTATATTGGTTAAACAGGGGTTGCAGAGCAATTCCAGGAACTCTCAGATTAACCACACCTGCCATTTCTGAGCTGTCAAGGAGCTCGGAGAGTCTTTTCAACTGTTAATATTATGATCACTATAACTACACATTCCCAAACCAGAAAGATTAATTTCTTGGTGATCTGTGGATTCACTGGATTCAGGACAAGATAGCCTTGGCTTGGAACATTATTCACTGGTTCTGATCACCCCTCTACAGGTTATGAGAATGCTCTTCTCTTTTTGTTCCGGTGTTTACTTTGAGAGTCTACCCAACAATAGACCTCAAAATATCTGTTTATTTTCTCTTCATTAGTGTATGCATGGTTATAAACAAAATGAGTATTTGGAAAGGAATGGGGAAATATATTCTATACTTAATGTTATAATATCACTGCTAACAGAAGCAAGGCTAATTTCTCCTTAAGTTGATTAAGTTTGAATCTAATAAACACATAATACAGAGAATAGATCTGTCTGTTTATATACCTACTCCTATTTATTTATTCATATAAATTTAGATAATAACAAGAAGTGAATGTAGCATAAAACTAGTCATTCCAATAGATGTATGTAATCCTTTGCCAACTTTCTACCCTATATTTCATAGTATATGCATCATAAGTAGAATAAGGCTTTCTGTATATTTACATTCACAAATGCATACATACATATATAGATACATAAATAAACTAGCTATAAAACAATATCATTCATATTTGACTTCTTGGTTACTAGTATTACCATGCTAACATTAGCACATCCTAGTTAGGGTTACTATTACTCCAATGAAACACTATGACCAAAATAAGTTGGGGAGGAAAGGGTTTATTTGGCTTATACTTTCACATCTTAATCCAACACTGAAGAAAGTCAGGTCAGGATCTCAAACAGGGTAGGAATTTGGAGGCAAGAGCTGATGCAAAGACCCTGCAGGGGTGCTGCTTACTGGTTTGCTCCCCATGATTTGCTCAGCCTGCTTCCTTCTAGAACCCAGGGCCATCAGCTCAGGGATGGCACACCCACCATGTGCTGGGTCCTCTCTCATCAATCACTAATTAAGAAAATGCCTTATAGCTTGATCTTCTAGAGATATTTTCTCAATTGAGGCTCTGCTTCCTGATGACTCTAGCTTGTGTCAAGCTGACATAAAATTAGCCAGAACATAGCATGTCTATGTACTGTCCATCAGTGGGTTAATTCTCTCAGTTTACATTCTTGACTAACTTCTCCATAGTGTAAGTTTTTCCAAATTGTTCTTAGAAGCCAAATACTATGGTTATCTGACCTCTGTTACACCACTGTCTTTCAGTCCCATCAATTGCACGATAGCCAATTTTCTCATGTTGGCAACAGTTGATCTTAGCCAATAAAGAATAGCCATTAGAAGCCTTTAGCCAAGGAAAGTTCCCTTTCATCAATTAGCTGTACTCTGGACTCTTCCAAAAACTTGAAAATGTTTTCTAGTAATTTACATATTAGCTCCTTTGTAAAATGGTCAGTTTTGAACCTTTGATCACTTCCACCAGTCTATCACAACAGTCTCAGAACTTTGCTGAGTTTGATTTTTTTTTTAAAGTTTTAGCACTTAAAGGCATGGATTTTCAAGTTCCCAATAAATTTCTAGGGGATATATTCTAGTTACTTCTGTACTTGTTGAGTGTTCCTGTGGAGCCATGATTATGTAATCTCTCTTCTCTACTGACAGACCAGGCAATTTCCTCAATAAGTTATACTGAGATGCAATCCTAGATGTTCATGTGGCCACCAGTG
Organism: Peromyscus leucopus; assembly: GCF_004664715.2. NCBI lineage: Eukaryota > Metazoa > Chordata > Mammalia > Rodentia > Cricetidae > Peromyscus > Peromyscus leucopus. The sequence goes on from NC_051064.1 coordinate 36,582,055, forward strand.
GAGAAAGTTTAGTGCTACCATATTAGAAACCTTCCTACCTCTTTTGAGACTTCTGTCTCATTTCCAAACAAGATAAATAACCATTTTGTTGTACAACCTAGAAACATTGGGGTATTTGGAGACACAGCCCAAGTTTTAATGTCAACTAACTTAAAGGGCTTTGATTCAGTCACTTAAGACTTGTAACATTTAAGTATTGGGATTTCTCTTGAGTTCTACATGATCCCTCAGTCCACTTGTCCTTCAGCTACAGAAACTGAAGCTTTCTTTAAATGCTTCTAGAAAAGTCCTCTGTCTCCCACATCTGGTCCTAAGTCATTGAGTGGTTGCACTGAAGCTGTTAATTTATTTATGTTTTTGAAACATCAATGCCATTCCAAAACAGTATTGCAACTTCATAGCATTTACAATTTTTTATTTCTGTTGTGCCTTTCAAATGCCAGAGATGAAGCACAAACTGGAAGCAGTTCAGATACCCCATCTGACTTGAGCATAGTGACAGTGTCAGCAAAACCCTTGTGGCTACATATCATATGCTTTGAAAACACCATCTACCACCAAGGATGAAGTCCTTGTTGCAAACCAGCTCTCAAGTTTCCTGTCTAGGAGCCTGCTTGCTTATATCACTTTTAGTACCAAGTTAGTCAGATTTTAATGTTCTGCTAAGTAAAGTGGGATAAAGCAGAAGAAAGCTGAATAAGGTCTTAGGTAAAGCCTCACCTTGACTTGAGACATTTGGAGTTCAGGGAATGAGCACACTACTGCCTCTACTAAGGTAGAAGAAACTCAATCCCTGCACCCTTTGCTCAGCCAGACACTGTCAGCTTCGCATTGCTGAGGGACAAAGGAATATTGCAGACCTCCTGGCTTGATTGCTTCCAACAGCCAAGAAAAGGTCTCAGGGGAGAAGAGGTGGGCAGAGGGGGAATCAGGCGGTTGGGCTCTATCACAGTTTCAGGGGACACCAATAGCAGGAGAGCAATGGGTACAACCACTGAGAGAAGGGCTAAGCCTTCAGGCCTAGCAGTGACTCCCCAACTAGAATAGCTTACTAAACTTAGCAGGAAAAAAATATTTAAATCAATGCTCACAGAGAGGCCCTTTAAAAATATGTTTGTAAATACACATCATTTACCATCATTATCCGAGCATCCCCAACAAGACAGCGATGCCTGTGGGTCAGTAAAGGGTGCACAGATAACTCACTCTCGAGATGGTTCTTTGGGAACAATGCCTGCTTTATTTCATGTGAGCAACCACTTACATGGTGAAACCTACTGACTATGATTGGTTAGCACATTACCTTGAATTAGAAGGTGAGCACTCACACCACCAGGAAGTATGACCTGAAGCAGCGCATTAATAGATGTGTGGAGAGTGCAGACTCATCTACAGGTCAGCTACTGACTACTCATGCTACTTCAGAATTCAGTGTTCTGACTGCTGGGCATGGTGTATCATGCTTCTTATTTAGAAGCATGGTATGCCAAGTGATGGCCAGTTAGGGTTCTATCTCCCTGGTTACTTGGTGTTTTCATTTAGATCACACTCATACATGTACATAATCTATGAAGCTTCTACTGTATTAGATTTCCATACTATCCCTCAAGTGGCCCTTAGTTTTAGATGTTTCTCCCCATATTTCCTTCCTTTTCTCCTTATTCCCTCCCACTTGCCACCTGATCCTCCAGTTGCAACCTTCCCTTCCATCTATAACTATTCTATTTTCCTTTCCTAATGAAATCTATCTACCATACCTAATCCCTTACTCAATACCTAAACTCTGTGGTTCTTTGGATTATAGCTTGGTTAACACTGACATAACACTTGATATCCACATATTAGCAAATACAAACAATGTTTCTTTCTAGTTCCACCCATTTACCTGAGAATTTCATGATTTCAGTTTTTTTAATGGTTGAGTAATTACTCCTTGGGTATTTTCTCTGTGGTAGGATGAAGCATCCTCTGGGTATTATGCCCAAGAGTGGTATAGCTGAATCTTGAGGTACATGGATTCCCATCATCCTTAGAAACTACCACACCACATTGATTTCCATAGTGGCTGTAAAAATTTGTACTCCCACCAGCAATGGATGAGTGTTTTGCTTACACTACATCTTCTCCAACATGAGCTGTCATTTGTTTCATTGATCTTAGCCATTCTCATGGGTATAAAATGAAATCTAGAAATAATTTTGATCAGGATTTTTCTGATGACTACAAATGTTGAAAATTTCTTTAAATGTTTGTCAGTGCTACGAGTTTCCTCTTTAGAAAATGCTGTTTAGATCTGTACCATCGTTTTAGTTGAATTATTTGTTTTCTTGATATCTATATTTTAATTATTTATTTATTTTGGATATTATCCCTGTATCAGATATGTAGTTGGTAAAAAAATCTTTTCCCATTCTGTAGGCTGCCACTTTATCAGAATGAAGGTGTCTTTTAACATGCAGAAAATTTTCAGGTTCATGAGGTTCCATTTATTAATTGTTCACCTTAGTGCCTGTGCTAGTGTTGTTCTGTTCAGAAAGTCTTTTCCTGTGCCAATGAGTTCAAGGCTATTCCTCATTTTCTATTCTGTCATATTCTAGCTCTTCTGTGTATCTTATGTTGAGGTATTTGATCCATTTGGAATTGAGATTTCTTTAAGATGATAATTATAGATCTATTTGCATTGTTCTACATGCAGCCATCCATTTTGACCACCTCCATTTGTTGAAGATTGTCTTTTCTCCACTGTGTGTTTCTGGCTTCTTTATAAAAAATCAGGTGTCCATATCTGTGTGGATTTAGGACTGTGTCTTCTATCCCATTCTGTTGATCAACATGTCTGATTTGGTGCCAATACTATAGTTCTTGAATTTTGTAGTGGTGTTACTGCCTACATTTCTTTCATTATTCATGACTTTCTTATCTATCTTGGGGTTTTTTTGTTTCAATATCAAACTGAAAATTGTACTTTCAATATCTGTGAAGAATTATGTTGGAATTTTGATGGGGAATGCATTGAATCTGTAGGTTGCTTTTGGTAGAATGGTCAGTTTTACTATAATAATCCTACCAATCCATGAGCAAGGGAGACCATTCCATCTTCTGATAACTTCAATGTCTTTTTGCCATGTCTTAAAGTTTTTATCATACACATCTTTCACATGCATTGTTAGAGTTACCCCAAGATATCTTATTTGAGGCTATTGTGAAAGCCTTGTCACAATCCATTTATCATTTCTATATAGGAGGGCTACTCATTTTTGTCAATTAATTTGTATCTACCTACTTTGCTGAAAGGTTTTTTCAACTATAGGAGTTTCCCAGATGAATTTTTATGATCACTTATGTATACTATCAAATCATCTGCAAATAAAGATACTTTAACTTCTCCCTTTCCAGTTTGTATCCCCTTGATCTCCCTCAGTTGTCTTAAAAATTGTTCTCTCAAAGTTTTAATTATTAAAACAAATAGATATGGAAAGAATGGACAACCTTCTCTTCTTCCTAATTTTAGAAGAGTTGTTTGAGTTTCTCTACAGTTGTGTTGATATTGACTATGGGCTTACTGTAAACTATCTTTATTATGTTGTGTCTCTAATCTTACCAGGATTCTTATCCTGAGGAGTGTTGGATTTTATCATAGGCCTTTTCTGCATCTAATGAAATGGCCACGTGATTTTTGTCTTTGTTTGTTTATATGGTGCATTTCTTTTATTGATTTGCTATGTTGAACAATCCCTGCATCTCTGTGATGAAGCCTACTTGATCATGGTGGATAATTTCTTTTGATATGTCCTTGTATTTGGTTTGCAAATATTTTATTGGAAATATTTGCATCTATATTCATAAGAGAAATTTGCTGAAATTCCCTTTGTTGGGTCTTTAAATGATTTAGGTGTTGGTGTTGGTAAGCTTGTTTTTCAACATTGGCAAAACAGAAAATCTCACCTGAGTGACTCTGCTTCTCCAACAGGAACAAGAAAATTTCCCAAGGTCACCAGCAAACATGAATCAAAAACTGCTTCTTGACAAGTGTTTCCCAAATGAACTGATTGTGATTATATCTGACTTTATCTGCTCTGTAGTTCATACTAGGTGGTTAAGATTTTACCATGGAGTCACTAGGTGGGCCAAAGGGTAAGGTTTTGAAATCTTTATCCAACTTTATAGCACCTTGATAAACCCAAATAGAAGTAAAAAAATAAATTTATCACGTACTGTAGACGGAAGTTTCTCCAGTCTTGCCTGGCCCCACGTCGGGATGAATCTTTCCCACCCGTGGAGGCTCTACAGCTGCTTATAAAATAATTGCTCAGAGACTTATATTAATTATAAACTATGTGGCCTACGGCTTCAGGTTCTGGCTAGCTAACTCTTTCATCTTAGATTAAGCCATTCCTATTAATCTATATGTTGCCACATGGTCGTGGCATTACCTTTCTGCTGGCATTTTGTTGCTCCTTTGGTGGCTGCTGGTATCTCCCTTGACTCAGCCCCTCTCCTCTCTGTATCTCTACTTGGATTTCCCACCTGATTGTAAGCTTTCTTGCCATGAACCAAAACAACTTTATTCATTATCCAGTGAGAGAAACACACATTCAGAGCATACAGAAAGATATCTCACAGCAGCATACTGCTGTCAACTCCTCTCACAATCTATTAATCAAGTTTTTCCTGTGGTAGCTTCTGCTTTGAAACCATTTTGGACATCCTGGGGTTCCCAACAGGAAGAACTAGAGAGTATGGTGAGTGGTATTTTATGAGGAACAAAAGATGCTAAGAATCCTCCTGGAGGCCAAAGGCCACAAGCCCTCATTTTCTTCTTCAGTTTTCACACTGTCTATAGTCACCCAAAGTACTATCAGGAAAGTTGCCTGTCCATAAGTCTCACCTCTCAGTGAATGCTCTGTTCAAAATTGACTCATCAAAGCAACATGGATTCCAAACTAAATAAACAACATTAAAAAAATCTTAAAGCAGGAGTACATTTTTTTTTAATTTAACAAAGGTATCAACTAGCTGAGGTTGCATATTATACTAGGTATGTGAAGGATTTTCTTGTTGGTCTAATATATGTGCTTGCATATGCCTATAGTCTTTAAGTAAACACTGACATGGCATTCCATACATTGATCAATACTTAAGGGCAAATGGCAAGGATCTAGATTTTTATTAAACAAGTAATTATTTTAAATAAAGGTAAGACAGAAGCTCCTTGAACATCACCAAGCATTGCTCAAATATGAAATAATGAACAACTGATAAATTAATTAAAATTAGCTAGGATGGGAAAATTCAAATACAGAGTGATACTTTAAGGAAAAGAAGAGTATAGTACATCAACATTTTTATGTAGAATGTACATAGAATATGTCAGGGATAGAACAATACCTGAAAATGCATAACAAAGTGGTCATTGTGGTTATATATCAGTGGCATAGTTTAAGGCAGTATTTTTATTCTTTATGTTGTTCTCTATTGTGTAAATATTTACTTTCTAATCAATACAAATGTTTTCATTCCTAGAGGCAGCTTACCATATGGAAATGATAAAAATGTTGATATTGCATGGCTAGGCATGTGGACTGTCTTCAATATGTGTTTCTTTTATGTTATGATAACAGACTGCATAGACTTTGAAAGTCCAGTGAAAAATTATGGCCATTAATAACAGAGAATTTGGTTTTGCTCTTAAGATAAGGGTCTTTTCATCCATATTATATGTTGGTATAGCTATGGCAGAAACATATGCCAGAAGAACTTTGGGGTGGTAGCATGATAGCCCTATGTTTCATATGTGACTATCTTAAAGAGAGTTACATTTTAGATTTTGGTTAGTTATTTATATAGCATAACTTCAGACTTCTATTTCTGGGTATGGGAAATTAAATAATTCCCACCAACACTCCTGCTACAGACACTATAAGATAAATATTCAAATGCTTGAATGCATTGGAGAGATCTGAAGGCCAAGATCTGGGAGAAGCTGAAACTTAGACAAGTAGTCCTGGCAACGGAGCTGACTTTTTCCACAGGGACATATGCACTTCCCTTAGAGTTGGCTCAGAGTCTTGGGAGATGAGCAGCTCTTTTGATAGCAGTCAAAGTGAATCACAAGTAGTTCTTTCCCTTGTGCCCAACTTTGGCTTAGGTTCATCTCTAGGCTTGGCTTAAGGTAATCTCAGACTGCTGGTTCCCCTGTCTGGTCTCTAGGCTTGGCTTAAGGTGATCTCAGACTGCTGGTTCCCCTCTCTGGTCTCTAGGCTTGGTTTAAGGTGATCTCAGACTGCTGGTTCCCCTGTCTGGTCTCTAGGCTTGGTTTAAGGTGATCTCAGACTGCTGGTTCTCCTGTCTGTCTGATAGAAGCAAAAACAAATGTCCTCTAGATGAGAAGAACTCCACCCTCTGCTTCAAATAACTTCATTTTTTCTCCTTTGATGTTTCCTATGGTATGATTTTTCGGTGATCAAAAGTATATTCATTTTACTGCCATTCCTGAAAGATACTTCAGTTTTTCCAAAATAGAACGTTAAGCTACTAGAAATTTTCTTTCAACATCATGACATAGTTCCATTTGTCTTCTGAGTCCCTTTGCCTATCGAAGAGCATCACTCATGATCAACTTTCTGAGAATCCTAAACTTTCAAATTCATCCTAATATTTTCAATAAGGCAAAAGTAAGTCTGACAGATTTCTATAATGTGTCAATTCAATGTCTCTAATTTCTTTCACACTGTCCTTCATTAGTTTATTATGATATGATTCCTGTAATTAACTTCTGGAATTGTTCTCATCAGAAACAACATATTTGTTTCTGATACAAAGAACATAAAATGAATGAGTCATTAGCTCTTCTGCACTGCCAAACTGCTCCCCAGCTTTTAATAAATGTTATCACTGTTTTAGTCTCATTAGAATCTGCTCAAATTATACTGAAGCTCTGAATTTCACTTGGACTAGAGAGGCATCCTCATTTTGTAGTATTTTGCTTTATAACAAAACAGTATTTTGTAGACATTGAGTTTTATTTTATTTTATAAATTTGAGGTTTGTTTCAAGTTTGCTTCAAGTAATTCTATCACCATCATTTTTTCCAACACATACTAACTTCATTGCTTTGTATCACATTTTGGTAATTCTTATAATATTGCAAAATTTCTTCATTATTATTATATCATATGGTGTCTGTGATTAGTGATCTTGATGTTATTGAAATTGTCTTTAAAAGCCCAATAATCACCAAAAGAATGAGGAAAACTTAATTATAAAAATGTTTATATTCAGACTGTTCCCACTTATTTTTGTCTCTTTAGGCCTCCTTATTTCCTGACACACAACTGTTTTGAAATTTGTCCACATAAATCCCTATGATGATCTATTCATAAAAATATTCAGTTGAATTGAATCATCATGAGTAACACCTGGCAAAAGAAAAAAAAAAAGGTGTTGTAGGCCAAGGCATGTGCAAGTTGGTAAATTCTTACTTTATAAAGAGAGACTGCTTTTGAAGGAAGTTACACTGATACCCTACAGAATGAAAGCAAGACAGGCTACATGCTGTGATGTGAAGAAAGAAGTTTGGAGGTCCTAGTAAAAAGTCAAATCAGCCATAACATTCTCTTAACTCAAAGACTAATCATTGCAGAATATTTGTTTAACTATGTAAAGATGTGTTGCATCTGTTTAATTATGTAAAGATATATTTCTGTTTTACCTTGCCTTCCTAAGGCACCTGATTGAACTAATAAAAAACTAAACGGCCAATAGCAATGGAAGAGTTATAGGCAGAACATCTGAGTAGGGAAAATAAGTAGGAGGAGGAATTTAGGCTCAGGGGAGAAGGAAAAAGAGAAGACAGAGATGACAGGTGCCAGCCAGACACAGAGGAAGCAGGAAAATGGGACATACAGAATGAAAGAAGGTGAAAAGCCCTGAGAAAAATGTAAATGAACAGAAACAGTTTTCAATTAAGTTAAAAGAGCTAGTGGGACAAGCCTAAGCTAAGGCCATGCATTCGTAGTTAATAATAAATTTCCATGTCTTTATCTGGGAATCAGTCAGTGACCCAAAGAAAATGCCAAATACAACCAACACAGAGTACAGTGAGAAACTTTCAGTTAGAGAGAGGTGAGGTAGTTACAGAAGAAACATTTGAAACTAGCTGAGACAGGTCTGTGAGATTTACAGAAAAAAAGCAATCTTTTTACCATAAAAGTACAAATTGCAAAGCAGGTCCTGCCACATAAGCTATGGTTTATTTCCCAGAAGGTCCAACTAATATAACTGATAAATTTTCAGTATAGAAAACAACAGCTCAGACTTTTAGAACTAAATATAATATCAATGACTGACTTCAAAGATTCAAATGGCAGAAAAATATCATTTTCAAAATATTACTGCTGTTTAACAATGTGCCTTGTCACTCAAGAGATCTGATGGAGATATACAAAGAGAGGAATATTATATTCATGTTCATTAACCATTAAGAAATACATTGTAGACTTGCCACACTAAGTGGGTAAAGTAAGTTCAAAATATTCTGGAAATGATTGATCCTTGTACATGTCATCAGGAATATTAATAACTGTCAAGGAGGCTGAAATTTCAATATGAGTAAAGATTTGGAAGGCATAAAGTTCATCTCAGGACTATTTTTATTGTGTCCAATATGTCTTGGTATGTAACCAGAGTAAATTCAAAAAATTACTTAAATTTTTATACATTTAAGATTTGTCTCATGGGGCCTGGAGAGATTGCTCAGTGGTTGCGTACACTTCCTGCTCTCTCAGCAGAGCCAAGTTTGGTCTCCAGCACTACACAGTGGGTCACAACTATTTCTTTTAGTCTACAGATCTGATACTCTCTTCTGGCCTCCTCAGGCACCAGGTACACATTGGTACACATACATACATTCAGACAAACATTCATGTACTTAAAAAATAACATTTATAAAATTAAGATTTGTGGGACATGGTGGCACATACCTTTAATCCCAGCATTTAGGAGGCAGATGCAAGTGGATCTTCATGAGTTCCCAGAAAGCCTGGTCTACAAAGCAAGTTCCAGGACAGCCAGGACTACCCAGAGAAACTCTGACTCAAAAAAAACCCAAAATAAATAAATAAATATTTTTAAAAATTTTAAAATTAAATTATGATTTGCTTTATGTCCTATTACAGAAAATTATCCATAGGAAATTTTGAAGGCTGCTGAAGGAATATATATTTGGCAGTGTTTGGATAGGATATTCCCTAGATGTTTGTTAGGTCCATTTAACCTGAAAGAACATACATTTAAGTCTGTTTAGTTCTTGTTTTGAGGAGGAGCTGTTTAACGGCAGGAGCAAGCTAATGAAATACATAGTTTTTATGTTGGTGTTAATCTGTAACTTTACATATAATAGAATTTCTTTTATAAAATTTGGTGCACTCATGTGCAGTATATACATGTTTAGAATTATAATTTGTACATGATTTTAGTAACCTGTCTTCTTAATCAGCATGAAGTACCCTTTCTTTATTTCTTATAACCAATTTTGGTTTGGGGTGTATTTCATCTGATATTAGAACAATAAATACTAGTTCCTTGTTTCTTTTGTTTGGAATTCGTACTTTTAGTCTATCACCCTAAAGTTGTATCTAAACTGATGGACAGGTTCACTTACTGTAGGTCAAAAAAATTATATATATATATATATATATATATATATATATATAGAGAGAGAGAGAGAGAGAGAGAGAGAGGCCTTATTTTTTATTCTAGTCAGATAATCTGTGTCTTTTAGTTGGTAAATGAGATAATTAATATTCAGAGTTATTAGCTAAAGGTATATATTATTTCCTATCATCTATCGATGTCATAGGATACACTATTTTTCTATTTTGTCACTTGGTTAACAACCATTCCAGCATGGCTTATTCTTCCACATAACCTCATGGATATGTTAGCCTTCTTCAGTATAAAGAATTCTTTCAAGTACATTCTATAGAGCTGACTTAATGATTAATTTATTTTGCATATTTATACTACAGACATTTTTCTTTTCTTCTTAAGTCATAAAGATAGTTTTATTGAGTAGTGTAGTCTAAGTTGTCAGTTCTTATGCTGTAGACCTTGAAATACACATTTCAAGCCTTTCTAGCTTTTAAAGTTTCTAAGGGGCAGGCAGAGTTGATTATTTTAAAAGCTGAAGAAGATCAGCAAATCCTTAGGCAACTAAGCAAAAGAAAGAAAACCCTAATTAATAAAATGAGAGATGAAAAAGGAAACATTACAACAGACAACAATGAAATTCAGAAAATCATTAGGATATACTTTAAAAGCATATATTCCACTAAAAGTGAAATTCTAAAAGACATGAATAAAGTTCTAGATATAGAGAATCTACAAAACTTAAATAAAGATGAAACATAAAATTTAACCAAATCTATACTAAACAATTTCAAATTGGTTATTTGTTTCTTAAATTTAAAAAAATAGTCCATGCCCAGATGGATTGATTGTTGAGTTTCATCAGGTTTTTAAAGAGAAATTAATTCCAATGGTCCTCTATCCAATAAAGACAAAGAAAAGAGAAGGAATGCTATTATGTTACTTTTACAAAGCAAATATTTTTCTGATGCCAAAACCAGAAATAGACACAACAACAAAGAAATTATAGACCAAAATTCTATGATTAACATAAATGGAAAAGTTATCAATAAAAACTGAATTAAAAAAACAAAATCTGAATTCAAATGCCCTTCAGAAATAGAATTCACTGTGATCAAGGTGATTCACTATGATCCAGAAATTCAGGGATGGCTCAACAGGCACAAATCACATAAATTGAACCAAGAGCAGAATTCACATGATCATCTCAATAGATGTAGAAAAGACTTTTGACAAACTCCAACATCACTCTATGATATAAGTCCTGAAGAGATAAAGAAGAGAAAGACCATATATCAGGGGCCATAGAGAAGGCATCAAGGTTAAGAGTACTTGCTGCTCTTTCAAAGGATCATAGTTCAGTTACCAGGATCAACACTGGGCAGCTTACAACCACCTTTAACTACAGGAACTGGAGATCTGACGCTCTCTTTATAGCCTCTGACACTCATGCTCCTGTAAATAGCCAATCGCCTATACTTGTAAATAATGCAAACAAACCAATTGGTTCACTAGGTCAGAGTTAGATGAATTGTTAATTCTGCCTGTAGCTAGTTTGTTATCTAGAGTGATTAGATGTTTCTTTGGTATTTCCTCAGGAAGTTTCCTACAACAGGATATGAATTCCTTTAATTTAGCCTCAACTGAATTATTTAGCCTATTCTCTATCAGCATTACTCCAGATTCAAATCACACAAAAGCATCAATGGGAAAAAAATAATAAGATTACTATTCCTCTCTTAACCAAATGTATCTGAACACAATAAACTCCATCACTCTCAAATTCATGACCTCTTTATTTTTAAATATTATTGTTATGTATATATATGGACATATATATGTATGTATATAGAAATACAACCTAAAATCCATTTAGTATTGCTCCAATGAACATGTGCTTAGGGCTCACTACTTGGGATTGGATAATCTGTCAAGTGGTCCCTTCCAGGAGATTAATTGTCCCTCTCCTAGCAGCCATTAGTTGCCTGCGGATCTTCATTTAGGAGTGGAGGCTATTGAGATTTCCCCTATTCACATTGGAATGTCAACCAATATAGTCCTTATGCATGTCTTGTTTAGATGACCATATTGTTAAGAGTTTGTGGGTATAATCCTCTGCCGTAGATAGAAGATACTATATCTTAGCAGATATCTTGGTCTTAAAGATCTGCAGCAGAAGTTTCTCTCCTTCCTGCCTGTACAAAAATACCCAGCAGCCACTTCCCAAATAATTGACTCAGAGGCTTAATATTATTTATAAATGCTTGGCCGATAGCTCAGGCTTATTACTAATTAGCTCTTACATATAAATTAACCCATAATTCTTATCTATATTTAGCCATGTGGCCTGGTATCTTTTCTCAGTGCATCTTGCTTCTTCTGCCTCTGGCTGGTGACCCCTGGCTCTGCCCTTCCTCTTCCCAGAATTCTCCTATTCTGGTCACCTTATCTATACTTCCTGCCTAGCTATGGGCCAATCAGCATTTTATTAAACCAATTCGAGTGACAAATCTTTACAGTGTACAAAAGCATTATCCCACAGCAAAGATATTAAAAATCTTTCCTCTCTATTTTTGTGCCCTGAGCTTTTGATGTAGGATCTGCATTGTAGTTTTTTTCATCTCTGCATTTTGACCAGTTGTGGATTTCTGTAATATGTATGGCAGTTTATCTGTATCTGCAAGGGAATGGCCAAGCTGTGGCCCACATATCTTCTTTCTTTCCTCATCTTCCAACTAGGTGACATGCAGAAAAGATAGTGAAACATGTCGAGGTGGTGGTGTATGTAAAGTGCCTTTAATTGCTAGGATGGGAAATATCATCCACAGTATTGTAAATTTAGTAGAGATAAATAATGGACATTCATAGGAGATCCCACTATTATCTGCATTCCTCTGCTTTCATGATAAAATAATCTTCATCACCTCATCCTCTATACTGAAAGTTTTCTCTTACCAGAATCCTTTTTTACCTATTTTTTTTTAAAGTATTGCTAAAGGACCAGTCATGGTGGCACATGCCTTTAAATCTAGCATCCAGGAGACAGTGACAGGCAGATCTCTATGTCTAGGCTAACTATGACTATATAATAAGATTCTGCCAATAATAATAATAATAATATAACAGCGATATTAAATGACTTTTCAGTGAGTATAATAAAGGTCAGCTAATTGCCAAACACCTCTTATCAAAAAAAAAAAAAACAACAACAACAAAACTTTAGAACAAAAAAGAAAAAGGAAATAAATTGACTAATTATATTTATTATGCCTCCCTGCTATCAGTAAACTGCTCAAGGAAGAAAATCAGTCTAGAATTTGTTTTGTTTGGCTCTAAAGTTAACACATAATTTTTGAAGAATGTCAACAAACAAAAATAATAGGGCACAGACAGTTATGCGGTTCACAAAGTCTCAAATACTTACTACTTAACTTTTTAAAATTTTTTTAAAGATTTTTTTTTTCCATTTTACATACCAACCACAGTTCCCCTCCCTTCCCTCCTCCTACCCTCTGTAACCTCCCCCTCACCTTACCCCCCCCATTCATTCCTCAGAGAGGTTAAGGCCTCCCATGGGGCACTCACAAAATCTAGCAAATCAAGTTGAGGGAGGACCAAGCTCCTAACCCCTGCATTGAGGCTGAGCAAGGGCTCTCTCCATAGGGAATGGGCTCCAAAAAGCCAGTTCATGCACTAGGGATAAATCCTGATCCCATTGCCAGTGGCCCCACAAATTGCCCAAGCCACACAATGGTCACCTGCGAAGGCCATTTAAAGGCCTAGGCTTGACTTTGCAGACTCCATCTTAAGGAAGGGCCACCATCTTAGACCACCTGGTGACCTGGGACTGTACTCAGTTCCAGCAAGAACCTCACGAATGTGCCCTGACAACTCAAATAGATACCCTAGAAGCAGCCAATTAAGAAACAGTCAAGTTTAACAAGATCCAGATGCTCCTGCAGACATTGCAGATATCCTGTCAGCACATTGTGGTTTCACACCAAAAGTCTAACCCAATAGTTTCAAATGTGTTTTTGTGCCAAAAGTCTAGACCAATAGTTTCAAAAATCACCTTGCCTCATATCTCTTTTACACAATCCCAATATGCCAAGGCATGTGATTCCCAGCTTGTGCTTTTTTTTATTTGTTTTGTTTTGTTTTGTTTTTCCTTTCAAAACTCCTACCCCTGAGACCACCACCTCTGCTGCGTTTCCCTCCATCTGCCAGGTTGTGGTTAGATTTGAACCTGACAATACGAAGACCCTTGTGTGCTTTCATCGGAAACCAGTTCCTTGGTGGGTCTCTAGAGTTTCACAACATGGGTACAATACACTCACATTCAGAGGGCCTAGTTCGGTCCCATGCATCCACCACGATGTGTTCTTGGATTCAATTTGCCAGTGTTTTATTGAGTATTTTGCATCAATGTGCATGAGGAAGATTGGTCTGTAATTCTCTTTCTTTGTTACATCTTTGTGTGGTTTGGGTATAAAGATGACTGTAGCTTCATAAAAAGAGTTTGGCAATGTTCCTTCTGTTTCTATTGTGTAGAACAATTTGAGGAGTGTTGGTATTAATTCTTCTTTAAGATTCTGGTAGAATTCTGCACTGAAATTATCTGGCCCTGGGCTTTCTCTGGTTGGGAGACTTTTAATAACTGCTTCTATTTCCTTTGGGTTAGAGGTCTATTTAAATTGTTTATCTGTTCTTGATTTAATTTGGGTAAGTGGTATCTATCCAGAAAATTGTCCATTTCTTTTAGGTTTTCCAATTTTTGTGGAGTACAGGTTTTTCAAGTATGATCTAATGGTTCTCTGGATTTCCTCAGTATCTATTTTTATGTCCCCCTTTTCGTTTCTGATTGTGTTAATTTGAATATTCTCTCTCTGCCTTTTGGTTAGTTTGGATAAGGGCTTGTCTATCTTGTTGATTTTCTCAAAGAACCAATTGTTTCATTGATTCTTTGTATTGTATGCTTTGTTTCTATTTTATTGATTTCAGCCCTAAGTTTGATTATTTCCTGCCATCTACTCCTCCTGGGTGAGTTTGCTTCTTTTTGTTCTAGAGCTTTCAGGTGTTCTACTAAGTCACTTGTGTGAGATTTCTCCAAATTCTTTATGTAGGCACTTAGTGCTATAAACTTTCCTCTTAGCACTGCTTTCATAGTGTCCCATAAGATTGGGCGTGTTGTGGTTTCATTTTCATTGAATTCTAGGAAGTCTTTGATTTCTTTATTTTTTTCTCGCCCCAGAGGTGGTTGAGAGTTGCTCAGTTTCCATGAGTCTGTAGGCTTTCTGTACTTTGTGTTGTTGTTGAACTCTAACTTTAGTCTGTAGTGGTCCCATACGATACAAGTGCTTATTCCAATTTTGTTTTTGTACTGATATTTGCTTTATGACTGAGTGTGTGGTCAAAAGGTTCCATGAGGTGCTGAGAAGAAGATGTATTCTTCTGTGCTTTTGTGAAATGTTCTGTGGATGTCTATTAAGTCCATTTGAGTCATAGTATCTGTTAGTTCCCTTGTTCTGCTGTTAAGTTTCTGTCTGGCAGATCTGTCTGTTGCTGAGAGTAGAGTGTTGAAATCTCCCACTATTAATGTGTGGGGTTTGATGTGGGATTTAAGCCTTAGTAATATTTCTTTTACAAATGTGGGTGCCCTTGTATTTGTGGAATAAATGTTCAGAACTGAGACTTCATCTTTATGGATTTTTCCTTTGATGAATATTCAATGTCCTTCTTTCTCTCTTTTGATTAATTTTAGTTTGACGTCTATTTCGTTAGATATTAGGATAGCTACACTGGATTCCTTCTTAGGTCTATTTGATTGGAAAATCTTTTCCCAACCCTTCACTCTGAGGTAATGTCTGTCTTTGAAATTGAGTTGTGTTTCTTGTATGCAGCAGAAGGATGGATCCTGTTTTCATATTCATTCTGTTAGCCTGTGTTTTTTTATTGGTGAATTGAGCACATTGATATCATTGACCAGTGGTTGTTAATTCCTGTTACTTTTTAGTTTTGGCGGTAATGATGGTAGTGTGTGTGTGTGTGTGTGTGTGTGTGTGTGTGTGTGTGTGTGTATGCATGTGTTTCCCTTCTTTGGGTTTTTGTAGTGAGATTATCTATTGCCTGTGTTTTCATGGGTGTAACTGAGTTCTTTGAGTTGGAGTTTACCTTCTAGTACTTTCTGTAGTAGGTTTGTGGATAGGCATCATTGAAATCTGTTTTTTCTTTTTAATGGATTGTCTTGTTTTCTCTGTCTATGTTGATAAGTAGTTTTGTTGAGTATAGTGGTCTGAGCTGTCATCCATGGTCTTATAGTGTGCAAAATGTCTGTCTAGTACCTTCTGGCTTTCAAAGTCTCCATTAAGAAGTTGGATATAAATCTAATAGTTCTGCTTTTATACATTACTTGGCCTTTTTCCTTTGCAGCTCTTAAATCTCTTTCTTTATTCTGGATGTTTAGTGTTTTGATTATTATGTGGCAAAGGGACTTTTTATTTTTATTTTGTTCCAGCCTATTTGATGTTCTGTGAGCTCCTTGTACCTTGATAGACATGTCCTTCTTTGAGTTGGGAAAGTTTTCTTCTATGATTCTATTGAATATGTTTTCTGTGCCTTTGAGCTGGGATTCTTCTCCTTCTATTTCTATTATTCTTAGGTTTGGTCTTTTCATGGTGTCCAAGATTTCCCACTTGTTTTGTGTTAGGAATTTATTGGATTTAACATTATATTTGACTAATAAATCTATTTCTTCTACCTTAACCTCAATGCCTAAAATTCTCTCTTCCTTCTCTTGTATACTGTTGGTGATGTTTGTATCTGTAGTTCCTGTTCACTTCCCCAGCTTTTGCATTTCCAGAATTCCCTCAGTTTGTGTTTTCTTTGTTGTTTCTATTTCAGTTTTCAAGTCTTAAACAATTTCCTTCACCTGTTTGATTTTTTTTTCTTGGCTTTCTTTGCTTTCTTGAACGTATTTATTGATATCCTACGATTTTTTGTTTGTCTCTTCCTCAACTTTTTAAAGGGAAATTTTCATTTCATCTTTAAGAGCCTCTATCATTCTTCATAAAGTAATTTTTCAGTTCATTTTCTTGTATTTCAGTTACATTGGAATGTGCAGGTCTTGCTGTTGTAGGATCCTTGGGTTCTGGTGGTGCCATATTGTTGTAGGTTGTTGAATGTGTTCTTACAGCAGCATTTACTCATCTTTTCGTCCACTGGTGTGGCTTGTGCCAGTGCCTGTTCTTCCGGCTGTTTGTTTTGAACCTGTGCCTATGTAGTCTGTTGTTTTTCCAGCTGGTGTGTTTTTTCACCTGTTCCTATGTAGTCTGCTGGGTTTTCAGGGAAGGGCTAGCCATGGGAGGGTGTTCTGTGCTTAGGGTTGGGCAGTGGAGTGGGTCCTGGCAGGACCTCATCTAGTGGGTGGGGGGGTTGGGGGCTCAACCTGGAGACAGGCATCTCACTTGCCTACAGGCTGGTGGGGACTGAACCAGAGCAGTGGGGTTCCATCAGACAGGGGGGCAGGGTCCAGCTGCCTTGCTAGTGCTTGGTTGGGAGAGGGAGAGGCATGGAATGTGTCCTGGGGTTTGGGGAGTCCAGTTGAGAGGGCAGTCACTCCCCTGTTTTTCCCACGGGTGTGATTTTCACCTGTGCCTCTGTAGTCTGCTGTGGTTGCGTGGGGAGGTCTGACCACAATGAGGGTGCTCTGGTGCTTAGGATTGGTGGTGGAGTGCCTTTTGGTGGGACTGTGCCCAGTGGGTGGCAGGGGTGGGGGCACAGCCTGGAGGCAGGTATCTCACCTGCCTGCAGGCTGGTGGGGACTGCTGCCTACCTTTTATAGAAAAAGTTTATCACCTGTTGCTTAAGTAGTGAGCCATCCTATTTTTTTACTTACTGTTTGTTTTCATGGTCTATTTTCTGTCCATTGCTTTTAGAGAATTTATTGTTGAATGGGCTATATAATTGGCTCTCATTTAGAATCCCTGTCACATTATTGATTATCTACTATTCAATTATTCTCATGTTTTGTAATCACTCGGCTTCCACATCCTTTTCCTCAAGTGTTTCCCAGGATTGTTGATTTTTTTTATTCTCAACACTAAAAGTACATTTTTGTGATATAACTAATAATAAAAAGTTTTATACTTAATCACGAAGCATTCTTCTTAACTTTTGCTGATTAATCAGAGCAAAGAAAAATGAATGTAAAATATATTCACACCACCTTTTCATCTTCTCTTACTCTTCTCTCTTAATTTCATTAGTTTTCCTTTTGAGTTTTATGGTATTAATTAACTCTATTCCATGCACATGCTACAGATTATCTCACCTCCAGGTGAATTCATTCTCAAGGTTGTTGTTGTTTTTCCTCCCACTTGATTTTTTTTGTTTGAAATGTCAAATTTAGTCACATATATCTCTTGGGGTTTTCTAAATCATGTTTTATTTTTAAAAGGTGAGTTAAAAGTACAGAAAATTGGACTGGACATCTTCCAACATAGGTGGTTAGCTCATTTCAGACAGTAGGCTTGGCAACTGCCAATGATCACCATAAAGAAAGAGCTGACACCACAGCTACCCACTTCTCACCGTATTATGTCCATTAAAATGATGAAGTGCGCATAAAGCTTTTTCTCATTTTGCAACAATGGACCAGCCACCCAGCATCATTTACACACCCATGAGGAGCTAAATACCAATATGACAGATAAAGATAACTTTATCTCCAAGTTATCTTCACGGTTCCTTTAAAGGTTTCTGAGGTATCTATGCCAATTTTTAAAAACTTATTTGCACTCAAAAAATTTGTGTGCTTTTCTAAGACTTTATCATTGCCCCAGTCTTACTATAAATGGCAGGGCAGTGTGTTCTCAAATTATCCAACACAATGACCATTGTGAAAAAGAATTGATGTGCAGTACTCTAATATCACTTCACAAAGAGAGAAATAAGTCCTCTCATTGTGGACAGAATACAAAATATATTGTGAGTTATTCAAGAACAAAATTTCAAGCCTGAATTACAATAGCATTTCTATGTAATAAGACTGTTTTAACACACTAAATTTAATGTCTTGGTTTCTTTGTTTTTTAACTAATACCTTTTCTAGATTAAGCAAGCCCTAAGGTTGTATTCAAATTTAAAAGACTAGCTCTCATTAACAACCTAACAATAATATTTCATAGAAGTTTGCTAAGTCTCTCTCTGCAATATCAATAGATAAAAGCAGCCGGTGCATAAAAGTGTCTGTCTACTGCATTAAAACTTGACAAAAATAATATTTCTTACCATTGCCAAGGAACCATCTATTTTTTAAGATCATACAAGTTCCCATTGCATGGGCCAGTAAGGGTCATTAAACACCAATGGGTCTCTGAGTCCTTCTTTAGAGTCAATGACATTGTAGACTTCACTCAGGATCTCATTTTCCTCCACACAAGGTCTTCAGGGCAAAGAAGGCAAATGAAGTATGAAAAACATAATCACTGCCTTTACTGTTGCTTTTTTTGTCATAAAAATTCCATTTATTTAAATTCCATTAAAAAGCACATTTGGCTGCCGAGAGCATAAATACACACTTTTATTATACTTAGCATTTTTCATTTTTTAAAAAAATATATTCTGACATTCTTTAAGATAAAAATGGTAAAATATTTTCAAACTACCTGTCTTAGCTAACCAGCTTCTGTGTGTATTTTGTATACGATAAATGCTAGGAAAACAAGTAATTTGGATTTGGAATACAATTTGAAAGCTTCATACGTATTCCCATTAGAAGTTACTAGCTTACACTGATCATTATCTCTATTATGCTGTATGCCTTCTAGTTACGACTTTCCCAGACATGCATATCTTACTTACATTACTTGTGATGTAGTGAAAAACAGTTTTTTAATTTCTAATTTTTTTGATATATGTAATAAAATCATTAAATGAGCAAGTGATCATGCTAAGAATCCAGAAAGGCTATTTAAAACAATGTTGTCCTAAAGACAAAACAGTAATTCAGATATTCCAATCTGCTTGTGCACTTTGGGAAATTAGAAAAACGAAACACTAGGGAAGATAACCAAGGCATGATATTAATTATATGTCTAAATTACTCATGAACTTGGTCAAATGGCAAGATTCATCCTATGTTAGAGCAAGTCTCATTTCTGAGAATATGTGAGATTTACAATCTAAAAGATTTGTATATTAGAAAAAGGATTTATATCTAACTTCAACATAAATCGAAACCTGTGTGCACACAGAGATTTGGAGAATTATATATAATTTTATTCAAGAATATCTTTATTATAACCCAGGAGCAGTATTTACCCAAGAACATATATCCATGAGTTTCTATATAGTGTCAGTTGCAAACCTGAAAAACTGGAATTTAATGATCATCGATTATAAAGCTGATTTAAAAAATCACATGATAGATTAATGTATGTTTTTGCATTGTTTCCAAACATTGTCTAATTGTGAGCACATGGATGTTTTCTGAATCCTTTATATATCTTCCATTGATATATAAAAACATACTGTTTTTGACCTGTATCATGATCTTTTTGTCACCATAGCAACATAGTATAATTTGAAATCTAGCAATGCCACTAGCATATGCTTCCATATGAATTTTTAATTTGCTTTTCCAAATTTTGTGAAGAATTTCCCTGGGATTTTGCTGGAGAATGCATGGAATTTATAGGTCACTTTGGATATAGCCATTTTTACAATATTAATTCTGCCAAACTGTGGATATGGAAGACTCTCCCATATTCCAGAATTTTGTTTTTTCAATTTCTTTCTTCACTGTCTTGCCAATCTCTTCATGGGTCCAGAGATTGACCTAATTTGGGTGGTGACTGAATGAAGAAATGACTGTGATCAGGTAGTCTGGGCTCTTGGCTAGAGAAGCCACAGCATCTGGGAAGCCCGGTGTGTGGTGTGTTTACTACACACAAGTGAACATAAAAGCAGAGTTATTGCACACAGCTGAACAAGGAATTGGGGTTATTTCATATAGATAAACAAGGAGACAGAGTTATTATATGCAGCTAAACAAGGAAACAGGTTTGGCTGACCTTGGTAGGAGCAATCTCTGTAGGAAAGCATTCTTCAGGCTGTAAAACTGAAGAATGGAGAAAGCTGTGGTGGACACTTTTTTTCACATGTTGCCACTTGGATTCACATTTAGTCTCACTTAGACACAAAGAAGATTTTTGTCATCACTCTGAGCCTCACCTGGGGAAGGAAGGCTTTGCTACTCCAGTACAGCTAAGACTTTGATCCTTGAAATTGTCATGCTGTGTCAAACAGTACATATTTGCCTCAGAACTTCCTTGCTTTATAGAGTGCCTTAAAATTTTTGTTGTAGAGGTCTTTTACCTCTTTGATTGGGTTTATTCCAAAGATGGTTTTGTTCTTGCTGATTTTTGATCAACTTCTCTCTTAACAAATTCAATATCAGTGCACAGAAAAGTCACTAATGCTGACTTTGTGTTCTGCCTCTTCATCAGAAGGTGCTTGGAAAACTAGATATCCACATGTTGAAGAATAAAAGTAGATCCATGTCTCTCAGTCTGCACAAAACTCAATTCAAAAATCAATCAAAGGCCTTAACATGATGTGAAGCTTTGAAACTACTAGAAATAAACAGAGAAAACACTTGAAGTGAAGGAGAAGCTTCCAGGTTCCTACCTTGAGTTTTTCATCAACTTCCTTATATGATAGATTAGAGTATGGAAGCATAAGCCATATAAACTCTTTCCTCCCCACCTCTCACCCCTTTATTAGCCAGTGGCTACATGGACACAAGATTGAAGAAGAAAAAGGAGGAGAGGAGGAGGAGGGGGAGGGAAGAGGAAGGAGGAGAAGGAGAAGCAGAAGTAGAAGAGGAGGAGGAGTACATAAAATAGGGAGGAAAAGTGGTGGAATATAGGGAAGGGGAATTGGAAAAGAAGTGATGGGAGAAATTTAACTATTATGTTCTGCCAGCATTGTGAGTGAAGTCTTGTATCATTGTAAGGTCCCTAGTTTTATCAAAGATCATAAAGAAAGCTCTTGAAACTTATATACTAAAATATAAGTAGAAGACAAAAGAGGGAATCTATACCAAGGATAATATAATTAAAATATAAGTCAATGAGAGGACAAAGTTTTAAAGAAACAAAGTAATAAAAGTAGATAAAATAGGCCAGCAGATGAGAGACCTGTCTGTGGAATGGACTACCATTGTTGATAACCACTGGATTTTGTTCCCCCAAGACCCACTCTGCCACTCAACCACCTACCTCCTCCTCATCATCATCACTGTCGTTCCTGCAACTCCAGCAGACTCCATAGGCACAGGTACAACCCACAACAATTTGAAGAAGAGGTGAGTGACTGGCCTCCCAGCTGAGCTGTCTTAACCTCCAGACCCTAAGCCCCAGGGCACATTCCTTGCCCCTCCCTCATTATCCAATCTCAGCACCAACAAGGCAGATGGGCCCTGGCCCCAATTCTGGTGGAATTCCACTGTCTGGTGCAGTCTTCACTAGCTGGCCAGCAGGTGAGAGACATGCTGGCAGGCTGGACTACCCACTGAATTCTGTTCCTCCAATACCCGCTTGTACACCCAATCCCAGGCACCTCATCAGCCTCTCTGTGGCCAGCTTTTCTCTGCAACTCCAATAGGCATCACAAGCACAGGTACACCCTATACCAGTTGAAAGAACAGGAGGCTAGGCTGAATCTGTGCACTCGAACCCCCACAAATCTCAGCACAGACGCACCACTGGACTGGAAGGCCTGCCAGTCACTAGAACTCTTGGCCATTGAGGCCGGAAGACAATAAAGGAATCAGATAATACGGAACAAAACAGCCATCCAACAAAGAAAAACACAAGAATCAACATCAAAACCTATAATCTCATGCCAAATCCAGATGCATAAGAAACAGTGTAAGAATAAAATCAATAATAGAAAGGGCAATATGGCACCAGAAGAACCCATTGATCCTACAACAGCAAGATCTGAACATTCCACCACACCTGAGGCACAAGGAAACAACCTTAAAAAAAAAAGCTTTATTAAGATGACAGAGGCCCTTAAAGAGGAAATGAAAAACTCCCTTAAAGACATTGAGGGAAAGATAAAAAAAAAAAATGGAAGGCAACAATAAATCCCTTCAAGAAAGTCAAGAAAGGCAAGAAAAAACAATCAAACAAGTGAAGGAAATGGTTTATGACTTCAAAATTGAAATAGGAACAATAAAGAAAATACAAACTGAGGGAAATGTGGAAATGGAAAATCTGGGTAAATGAACAGGAATTACAGATGGAAGCATCACCAACAGAATGTAAGAGATAGAGGAGAAAATCTCAGGCACTGAAGACAGAATAGAGAAGATAGTTGAGAAACAGAATTCTCAGCAGAGGAAACTCAAATGGCTGAAAGACATTTAAGGAATTGTTCAACATCCCTAATCATCAGGGAAATGCAAATCAAAACAACTCTGAGATACCACCTTACGCCTATCAGAATGGATAAGATCAAAAATACTGAAGACACCTTATGCTGGAGAGGATGTGGAGCTAGGGGAACTCTCCTCCACTGCTGGTGGGAATGCAAGCTTGTACAACCACTTTGGAAATGAATATGGCGCTTTCTTAGAAAATTGGGAATCAATCTCCCCCAAGATCCAGCTATACCACTCTTGGGCATATACTCAAGGAATGCTCAATCATATCACAAGAGCACTTGATCAGCTATGTTCATATCAGCATTGTTTGTAATAGCCAAAACCTGGAAATAACCTAGATGCCTTTCAACTGAAGAATGGATAAATAAAATGCGGTACATATACACAATGGAATACTACTCAGCAGAGAAAAACAATGACATCATGAGATTTGCAGGCAAATGGATGGATCTAGAAAAAAATCATCCTGAGTGAGGTAACCCAGACTCAGAAAGACAAATATGGTATGTACTCACTCATAGGAGGATACTAGATGTGGAACAAGGATGACTGGACTGCTATTCACATCACCAGGGAGGCTACCTAGAAAACAGGACCCCAAGAAAGACACAGGGATTGCCCAATGATGAGAAATGGATGAGATCTACATGAACAGCCTGGACATAATGAAGGGCAAGGATCGAGAGAAAGAGAGCTTGGGGGAGCGGGAGATCCCAGCTGGATCAAGAACAGAGATGGAGAACAAGGAATAGGAGACCATGGTAAATGAAGACCACATGAGAAGAGGAAGAAACAAAGTGCTAGAGAGGCCCACAGAAATCCACAAAGATGCCCCCACAATAGACTGCTGGCAATGGTTGAGAGACAGCCCGAACTGACCTACTCTGGTGATGGGATGGCCAAACACCCTAATAGTTGTGCCAGAAATCCCATCCAAGTACTGAGGAATCTGGATGCAGACATCCACGGCTAGGCCCCGGGTGGAGCTCCTGGAGTCTAATTAGTGAGAAAGAGGAGGGCTTATATGAGCAAGAATTGTTGAAACCAAGGTTGGATAAAGCACAGGGACAAATAGCCAAATGAATGGAAACACATGAACTATGAACCAATGGCTGAGGGGCCCCCAACTGGATCAGGCCCTCTGAATGGGTGAGACAGTTGATTGGCTTGATCTGTTTGGGAGGCATCCAGGCAGTGGGACCGGGTCCTCTGTCCATTGCATGAGTTGGCTGTTTGAAACCTGGGGCTTATGCAGGGTTGCTAGGCTCAGCCTGGGAGGAGGGGACTGGACCTGCCTGGACTGAGTCTACCAGGTTGATCTCAGTCCTCAAGGGAAGCTTTGCCCTGGAAGAGGTGGGAATGGGGGGTATGCTGGGGGGAAGGGGAGGGGGGCGGGAGGGGGAGAACAAGGGAATCTGTGGCTGATATGTAGAACTGAATTGTATTGTAAAATAAAATAAAATAAAAAAGAATAGAGGAGATAGATTCACCAGTGAAATAAAATGATAAATCTGAAAAATTCCTAATGCAAAACATCCAGGAAATCTGGGATACCGTGAAAAGACCAAATAGAAGGAGAAGAATCCCAGCTCAAAGGCACAGAAAATATATTAAACAAAATCATAGAAGAAAACTTTCCCAACCAAAAGAAGGACATGCCTATAAAGGTACAAGAAGCTTACAGAACACCAAATAGATTGACCAGAAAAATAGTTCCTTTACCACATAATAATCAAAACACTAAACATACAAAGTAAAGAAAGAGTATTAAAAGCTGCAAAGGAAAAAGGTCAAGTAACATATAAAGGCAGACCTATCAGAATTACACCCAAATTCTCAATGGAGATCCTAAAAGCCAAAAGGGCCTGGGCAAACATTTTGCAGAAACTAAGAAACCACGTATGCCAGCCCAGATTACTATACCCAGCAAAACTTTCATTTCATGACAAAACCAGATTCAAAGAATACCTATCCACAAATCCAGCCCCAGAGAAAGTATTAGAAGGAAAACTCCAACCCAAGGAAGTTAGCTGTACCCAGGAAAACACAGGCAATAGATAATGTTAGACCAGCAAAACCCAAAGAAGGGAAACACACCCTACCAACAACTAAAGTAACAAGAATTAACAATTGATGGTTATTATTATCTTTTAATATCAATGGACTCAATTTGCCTATAAAAAGACACAGGCTAGGGTAATGAGGAGGTTCCAAAGAGGGACCCATGGATTTCCCTGGGAAGGGGAAATAGAAGAGATCTTCTTGGTAAACTGGTGTGGGGGAGTGCTTGGCATAATGGGAACATGAGGGATTGGGTTGGGTAGGTTGGAGGCAGGACAGAGAAGGAGAGTAATGAAAGAGATGTCTCAATGCAGGGGAGTATTTCAGGGTCAGGGAGAAGCCTGGTGCCAGGGAAACTCTCAGGAATCCACAAGAATGACCCCCCTAATATTCCTAGCAATAATGGAGAAGGTACCTGAACAGGCCTTCTCCTATAATCAGATTGGTGACTACCCTAATTGCAGTTAGAGAGCCTTCATCCAGTAACTGATGGAAACAGATTCAGAGATCCACAACTATGTACTGGATCAAGCTCCAGGAATCCTGTTGATGAAATGGAAGAAGGATTGTATGAGCCAGGAGGGCCAAGTTCATTACAAGTGAACCCACAGAAACAAATAAGCTGGGCTGATAGGAGCTCACAGACTCTAGACTGACAGCAAGGTAGTCTTCAGGGGACCGATCTATATCCTCTACATATATGTGACAATTGTGTAGCTTGGTCTCTTTGTGGGACTCCTAGCAGTGAGGTCAGGGCCTGTCCCTAATATCTGGGCTGGCTTTTAGGAATCTATTCTTCAGACTGGATTGCCTTGCCTGGCCTCAATACAAAGGGAGAAGCTTTGTCCTACCTCAACTTGATATGCAGTGCTTTGTTGACAGCCACCGGGAGACCTGCCCCTCTCTGAACAGAAACAGATGAGAAGTGGATGTGGGAGGAGCAGAGGGAAGATGGTGGGGGTGGGGAGAGCTAAAGGAGAAGAGGGAGAGGAAACTGTAGTCCAGATATAAAATAAATGAAAATTTTAATTAATAAATATAAATAAAAACAAAATTGAAATATAACATTAAAAATAAGTAAAATAGATATTAATAATTAAGATGAAGAATAACAATAACTGTATATATAAAACTTTGTTTATCATGATTCACTGTTTGTTTCCGTTGTATGTTCATATGAGTGTGAATATGTGTTGAAGAATACATAAGCAATATGAAAAATGAGATGAGGATTGAGACTATTTCCTTGTGACCTGAATTATTTCAGTTGTTTTGTCAACAGCATGTACAACTTACATGTTTAAAAATATTTTAACACAAACTAATTATTAACATCTTCCAGATATATTTCAATGTAGTTTAGGAGCCTTTACGTTTAAATAAAATTTTCACTTCATTAAAAACTCATTTCTATTTGCCCTGATGTTACAAAATGTTTGTCTCTTCTCTACACAGATTTCCCCCCACTTTTTTGATATTAATAACATAGGAATCTAATGTCTTGAGATAATAAAGTTACTTTATCACAAGGTTTTGTGTAAGTTGACAATATTCTTGAAGTCTGAAAAATGGATTTGCTTACTTAATATAGATATACCAATTCTTTCAGTTATTTTAAATTTCATGTTTATTTTTGTATTTGGCTGCCATTTCAAGACTATCATTGGGAGTATCTAAAAATTTCTTCTAATGTAGATTACTTAATCTC
This sequence comes from Peromyscus leucopus, assembly GCF_004664715.2. Lineage (NCBI taxonomy): Eukaryota > Metazoa > Chordata > Mammalia > Rodentia > Cricetidae > Peromyscus > Peromyscus leucopus. The sequence goes on from NC_051064.1 coordinate 36,608,925, forward strand.
TAAATTTTTCTTTGTTATGTTTGATCATGTTTGCAACATCCTTCTTCATCATGGATTTCTGGATACTTTTACATAGACTGATTCCATAAGAGGGGGCATTGAGTTTCAGTGAGCCTCAGTGCTCTCCATCTTCCATGCCCCTGAAGAGTTCCTGCTGTCTTCAGAAATGACTTACATAGCCCAGGCTTACAATATCCCACTAAATGATTATGGTTGTTGTAACAGAAGAAAATTATGTGAAAACTACATCTTCTCCATTGGATTCAAATTCACAGAACTGCATAGCTGAGATGGAAAGAATTAAATAGGATGTCATATAGAAAAATGCCAATTTGGTTCTGAGTGATTATTTCTTTGCAACTTCTGAAAATACTGTTAACCATGGTATTATTATTACTGAAAAACTATATCATGGAAAATAGTACATTAAATTTCTAACACACAAGTGAAGATACCAGGAAGTTAAGAAAATAACTTGGGACATGTACACATATTATTTATAATCAGTTCCTCTCTTTATCTTTTTAGGAAAGAATATGTGATAAATTAGAAAATACTAAGTTGATCCAGGGAGTATTGCTTAGAAAGCCAGAAGGAATTGCTTGTTACACAGAATGAATCTGCAGCCATAATTCAGTTAGAGCCATGAGCATGCTGGTAAATGCTTTCAAAATAAGGTCATTCATGAAGTTCTCAGGCATGGAACGCTGCAGAGTGAGAAGCCACCACAGAATTCTCCTGAGCCTGGCCTCCATTTCCCCTATGTGCTGAACTTGTAGTATATTAGAAAGTTTAATTTGAGAGATGCAAACTTATTACTGTCTCAGACTGCATATAAAATGTGTCAAAGCACAACTTCCTACTAGAAGAAAATATTATGATTTTTAGAAAATATAAGTAAGCATCACAAATATATCTCTTTGTAAATAAAAGCAAAAGGCACCTAAAATATTTCGCAGATTTTTCTATTGCATGGAACAAAACAAACAAAAAATAATGTATTCTTCTCAAGTTTGCAAACTCATACAGTAGTCCTGAAGTCAAGTTTTCTTCTCGAAGGGTCATATATTAAGCTCCTTCATTGTAACAGTTACAAAGCAGTTACAAATCATATACAAATGAGTAACATCCAATTCAGCTTTATTTATAAACACAATTACACACAGGATTTGACCTTAAACTTCTGGACTGTAGTTTGGATGTTGCAATGTTACCAGTGACACAGATTGTAACCATCAAAATGAGCATCTCTAAATAAGTATAAAGGAGGAATGTTATTGTCTTAGAAGATATTTGTGCAAGTCACTACATAGAAGTGAGAAAGCTTCTGAGAAAATGGGAAAATTATATGAATCATTTCAGTTCTTTTTTGTTTCTTTTTTATTAAGAAATCTTTATTATTAAGAAATTTTCTATTCATTTTACATACCTACCACAGATCCCCCTCTCCTCCCTCCTCTCGCCTCTTAGTTTCTGTTTTAAAACCAATATATGTTCAAATCATTTTGATGAGGATTTAGAACAGCATCTGATCATAAGACCTATAAGAGGAAAAACTTGTGTCCCAAAGGGCAGCACTATAAACAATTGTGTTTTCCTCCAGGAGAACTGGACACAGTAAAACAGAAGTAGGTGCTCTCAGTGAACTCCTTAGGAAGGGAGCTTTTAATGAAAATCAGTAAACAATCAAAAAATATATTTTTCCCATGAAACTTCAATTCCAAAGTAAAATCTCGAGGAAACATTTCTAGAATGTATCAGATATCGGCTTAACCCTACAACCTAGCCTTAACTTAAATTACCATCATGTGAATCACTCTGCCAGCTCAAGTGCAGTGCTTAGTAAGCATTTGGGGATGGAGCATGCTTGTCTCTATAATGAGCTGTCTGATATTCTGTCTGTTTTATGTGTGGCAAAGAGGGGTGAATGCTGGTATATTAGCAAGACACAAATAAAAATATTCTTCTATAGCAAGAAGCTTTATGAAACAAATGCTCACCACCCATAATTTACTCACACATACCCTCTACTGCAAAATAGCACACGATTAAAACTTTTCAGCATAATTATAATTGACCCAGGACAGTATTTCCTAAAAGTTTTCTGACACCTGATATATCTGGCTAATGATTGAATATCTATAAAAACATTCTATCATGTGTCATTAAAGATGCACAAAACAATTTATTCCTTTGATTCTATTATGTGTGTATCCTTTAAAAGGTAAGTTTACTCACCAAATACCAAAGTGTTATGTTATATTTAGAGAACCTTACAGTCTGCATGAACTTATTAATTATAAAATTGCAATATTATTAAATGTCTCTGTATGAGTCTATACATATAGCAATTAGGATGACATCATATCCTATCATCTAATTATTAGCTTTGTTAAAATATAAAAAAGGCTTTAAAAAATCTAATCAGGATTGTTTGGCACTTTTCATAGTTTACTTTTGGTAGTCATAAATATAGAAAGTTCCAAATCAACCAAAATAAGGTTTTTACATAAACTCTATAGGGAAAATGAGAAAATAATAATATGCACATACTTCACTTTTTTTGAGACAAAGTGTCATCATGAAACTCTGATTGGCCTGGAACTCTTTATGTAGACTAGGCTGGCTTCGAACTCACAGAAACCAACCTGTCTCTACCTCCCAAATGCTGAGATTAAAGAAGTAAACTACCATGCCTAGCTCCATAGGCCTCATTTTAATGAAACAAAACTTGTTTGGGGACTGGTTTTAATAATTAACAAAATCACAAATATGGTGGTATTCTATTTGTACTGAAATGTGATTTTAATTGTATATTAATAAATAAAGTTGCCCGGGGGTCAGAGCTATTAGAGCCATAGAAAGAGCGTGGCAGTGGTGGCACACACCTTTAATCCCATAGATTTCTGTGTGTTCAGGGATACAGCCAGCATTGGAGACATACGCCTTTAAGACCTGGAGGGCTGTACTTACAGGCAGTGACAAGGCAGTCATGTGTTTGGGTTTACACCCAATGAGAAGGCAGAACAGAAAGACTATTTAAAGACATACACACAGGAAATAGCTCTCTTTCGGGGAAGCTAGGAGCACCGCAGGAGGAAGGGTAAGATTTTAGCTCCGAGCTCTGACCTCTTGGCTTTCTCTTTTACATTGGTTCTGTGTTTCTTATTTAATAATACGGTTGGTTACATCTACACACAAATTCAAAGAAAATTTTAGAAACTGACCTATCAGTTTCATAATAGGTCTTAATGAGAACAAATAAAATTATATTATATGCATATTATAAATATAAATAGTTGTTTTTATCATTTATTCTCCATGAAAAATCTTGAGACAATATTATAAACTAAATTTATAACAATTATATTATGCTTTGTTGAAAATAAGATTCTACTAATATTTATAGTATTCAAGTACTTAAGAATTTGAAAACACAGCATAGCCAAGAAAACAATAAGTCTAGGCTTTCAGAAAAAAAGAATATCTTCATAGTTAAATATTCCTGCTACTGAGAACAAATGGAATCGACCTGCATTGCTTCTATTAAACCATGAAGTTTATTAGTTTTAGAAGTTCTAGACTTTGTCACTGATATTTCAAAGGGCTGCATGTATTTTTCTATGTGAAGTCCATCTCCAGGTCCACAGAACATCTTTAATGGACATGCTTTCTTATTTAATGCTCCTATTCATAATTAGTATAGCAGGGCAATGGGAAGTATGCATGACAAGGGAGGCATGTTCTCCATTGTCCCCAACATAAGTACGAGATCATAAATAGACATGATGGATAGTCCATCCAAGGCACTATGCTAATCACTCAGCAGGGAGAACCAGAGGCTCTCAGCAGCAGCAAAATGCACAGATAGCTATGCTGCTAAGCAAGGTCTCCTAATCCATCAGAATCAAAATTTAGTAACTTACTCCCAATTTTTTACTTATTGCAACCTAGCCAAAGCCTGGAGTAAAACTTCAACAAATCATACAGACCTCAAGAACTTAAAAATCTAACCCCTGTCTCCCTCCATCCTCCTTCTCTCCCTTGTTTTCTCTGTTACTGTTTCTCTGTCTCTGTGTATGTTCCATCTCTGCACACATGTGCTTTGTGTGTGTGTACATGTGTGCAAATTTTTTCTTTGATGCCTGCTCTCTGAAAGAAAGACAAAATCTTTGAATGTGATACCTATGTTCGCTGCCACATCAATACTTTCCACCGCCCTCTTGTGTCTCACTTAATGATAACATATTCCAACAAACATGTAGTTGGTGATTTTTGTCACTGTGTATGCCCCAGAGTGTGTTTTCTTGGATTAAGATAACTACATTGTCCCTAGTGGATATAATTTTATAGGATTGCTGCAGTGTATGTTGTCTGTTGGTTACTAAAACATTGTAGGAGGTTATCTGACTCTAAAAGCTAGCACCTCAGTCAATGTAGGTCAGGGAAGTTTATGTTTGGCATTTTATCTTTGATTGCTTAGATGACGTCACTATTCCATCATTATGTTCTCCAATGTGCTCTATATACAAAGTACCAATGTATTATTTTCGCAACAGTCTTCCTAAGTGGATATGAAGTGAATGAATTAATATTCCACTTATATATGTCCAGTATTCCCACTTTACCTACATATTTTTTTAAAAAAATCTATAAGCTTTGGTTACCCAGTCATGAATGATTCCTAGAAATTATACAGCATGATTCCAGTTCTGCCTCAAAGACTTTCTCATGTACACATGAGCTCTTCCAAACCACATTAGCTTTACTCTCTCCAGATATGTGCTTATTACTTTTCACTCAGTTAATGTATTTTGAACACTCTCACAACCTTCAAGATATAACTGTCACAGTCACCTTTAAGGGCTTTGATTTTTAGCCAGAAGATTCATATGTTGCTCATAATGAGTAGTTGTTTGAATTTCTTCTCCAGCACTTGAAACATTATGATTTAAATTACATTGCTAAGTTTATATACATATTCCTGAGATCAGGAGTCTATGGATGGAGAAACATGAAAAAAGTTAGTTCCTAAGGAGTAATCCCAACATATCTAAGCTATACTTCAAAGAACTAGGTGATATCATATACTACATTTCTACAAATCAATACAATTCTAACCAATTGATCATTCAAAATTTCAAATCTTATTGTTACTCACATGCGTACAGTCCAAAATTTAAGGACTATAATTTGGATATATCAATTTTAACTGTAATAAAAACATTTTATTATATAATTTCCATATAGGAAGATATATATGTGGTACAGTTTCATTCCTCTCCCTTTCTCCCTGCACATTTTTCTGTGGTATCCTGAGTGCCACAGGGTCTTTAAATGTGTGATTTCTCTGTTCAGAATACCTTGGTCTCACATATCTTGGCCAATTCCAGATATTAGATTCCCTGCAAAGCAACCTGAATCTTCCAGGCAAACAAGGGGCATATTCTAATTTGTTTTCTCTTTGCTGTAGTTTCTCTTGATTTCTCATTCCAAATTGCTTTTATAAAAGGCTACTCAAAAAATGTTTAAGCTATTTCCTATTAGTAATCTTGTTCTATCTCATTTTTGTGTAGACAACACAGTATCTGGCATGATCAATACTCTCAAATTGATAAATCTATGTTTAGCTCGACACTAGATTGTTAAGAGGGTGCAAGACATTTTATTCCTCTACATGTCTTAAATAAGGGCACCCACTGCCTAGCCCTGTAACACAAATGCCTTTCTCAGTGTATTACAAAACCTTAGTCCACCACCCAACAGAATCAGCATTTTACCCTGCTGACCCAAACAAGATGATGTCCCATCACCATGATGACCCCTTTAATATATGGACACATTTCTGAGCACATCACTCACTCATCCCTCTAAATGACAGTCAGCATTTTATTGATTAAGCCAAACAATATGATTCTAAGAGTTGGTTTTTGCACTTTAGATTCTTTAATCACCAAATTATATTTTCCTTCTGTCTCCACAACTTCAATGGTACCTCTAGAATCAGAGTATAAATATTATAGTTGAAATTGTTCATATAAAAAAATCTGGGGCTGGAAAGATAGATCAGTGGTTAAGAGCACTGGCTGTTTTTCCAGAGAACCCAGGTTCAATTTCTAGAACCCACATGGCAGCTCACAACCATCTGTAACCCTAGGTCCAAAGGGTCCAATGTCCTCTGGCCTTCTGGACACTGTAAGCATGCTGTGTGTAGACATGCGTGCAAGCAAAACCCAGATACATGAAAATAAGTAATAAGATGTTCAAAATTATTTTTTAAAAAATCAAAGGTATTTTCATAGTCCAGGATGGAATAATAGCATTTTTGGAATGATTTTAAATTATCATTAAAACCACCCATAAATATGTCTCCATTCATGTAGAAATAACAGGATTAAGCGAAAACCTTTCATGTTGTGAGGGGACAGTTAAGTCCCCATTAAATGCAAACTTCCAGATAACATCTTCAAGGAAGATCTTTATTCCTGAACTTAGGTTGTGAGCTCTGTCCAACTTTGTTTTACTCCACTGGGCACAGTGGCATCTCTCAGCATTTCAGAGTCTTTACCTCCATTGCAAATACCCATTTAGAAGTACCTAGACAAAGTTGAAGTCTGATAAAATATACAAACCTTGTTTTCTAAAAGGCAAGACTAAAAGAAGGCCTAATTACTCATACTTTTTCTCTGAAATGGCACTTTTTTAGATCTTCTCTTTACTCAAGCATACTCATAACATATATATGCTATACATAAATATATATCTTACATCATATGTGTTATATACACATGCATCATATATATTCTATACACACATCATGTATATTCTATATACATATGTACATGTTGTATATATAATACACATATTCTATACATGCATCATATATCATATGCTATACATACATACTATATATACTTTCTATATATCATATGCCATATACATGCTACACATACATCATATATATGCTATAAATATATATTTAGAAGTAGTTTTGAATCTCACAATTAGTTCATAACAAACTTCTTTCTTTTATCTGTGAAAAAATAGTGAAAATTCTAATACTGAAAAAAAAAAAAGCCTTTGGACAGAAGCAAAACCTGGGCATGTCTCTAGAGGCTATTTTACATGATGTGCACAACACTCCTGATATGCTGAAGCTGGTTTGAAAAGTACATTCTTCTTTCATACAGAGATAAAAAGAAAAGCTTTTGGGTCATGAGCTATTGGGAGGAAGAGATAATATCTCTGGTGCTTTGATGTTACAAGTAGTTCATCATTACAGAAGATTCTGATATAAAATAATAGTCCTGGTAAACTGAGCCTGAATATTTAACAGAGAAGTCTCATGACATTCTTGGTTTGGGAAGGGCAGAGCAAAACAAGATAGAAATATTAGAAAGCTTTGTTATTTTAATGTAAATTTTTTACTTCAGTGTATTTGAAGATGTAATGAAATTTTAAAGGTAAGCACAATGTCTATATTTGTCAGGAAACTTTTTGTTTAGAAATGTTGCTAAAACATGAACAATAAGAAATAAGAACAATGAACAGCTCATAATTAATGAGACCTATGAATTGGTTTTAAACTTTTGAGCATTTTCTATAAATAAAAATTCTAAGCTAATGGCTAATACAAAATACTAGTTTTCAGCCTTATGTTACTTTAAAGTTTAGAGGTAAGTAAGATACAGGTTTGAAAACATACGTTAAATGCATGCTCATACATTTCTGATTTTTATACCTTGACATTATGGTTATAATAATAATTGTTCTAAATTCTCAATTGTATTTAGGATTATTAAAGCATTTGATAAAAGTACACATTAATTATGAAAAGTTCATCCTATCAATACAAACATAAATCTAATATTATGAAATTCACAAAAGTTGCAACACCCAAAGTCTATCAGTGTTTGGGAAACTCATTCAAGACCTTCCCGCCTATATATGTGTGTGTGTGTGTGTGTGTGTGTGTGTGTGTGTGTGTGTGTGTATACACATATATATTTGGGCATATAAACAAGATAAATATACAGACACAAACAGAAAGATGGAGGTTGTGTAGGTGACATAAGTGATTCTAGACTAAAGATATGTCATTATGGACAATGCCATATTATCTCCACTACTTCATGTGTATAGTGCAGGGGATTAAACCTGGAGCTGTGCTCATGCTTAGCAGCACTGTAGAACTCAACTGCATTCTAAGCCCTCTTCTATTTGAGATAGGGTCTGGGGATGTAGCATAGTCTGGCCTGGAATTCCCAATCTTCCTGACTCTGCCTCCTGGGTACTAGTATTGAAAAGAAGTAACTCTGCACATGGCTTCCTTTTTTATTGAGGAAAACGTCTATCTAATTCCATAAAAATATGTTTTAACATTTTACACTATATCCATATGTACCAATGCTAATTTTTCCAAGTTCCTTAATAATAGTTATTTTAAGAGTTCTTTTTAAAATATCATTCAAAGATGAATTTGATAGTCTACAATAAAAATCTAACTAAAAAGAGAAAACAGGTTAGCTTAAAAATCACCCACATAAGAACAATAATCAAAGAAAGAGAAAAACAAAACTATTAAAAAGTGATATTTTAATGAAAATCCTTACTTGGGCTCTCAAAATTAGTCACTGAGATATGAACATGGTTACACATGACCTGCAGATTTACATGCTGAAGAATCTACCTATGAGCCGGTCCTTAACATGATGACCTTCAAGATGACTAAGTCATGAGACAGCACCCCAGGACAAGATTCATGCTCCTATTACGAGGGAACCTTCTTCATAAAGTGAGCATGTCCTATTCTTGCTCTAAGGTAACTTAGAACCTTCAACCTTCTGCCTTCTGTCCAGGATGGCACAGCATGAAGAGCCACCCAGGCTGGCACAGGGTGAAGAGCCACATGTGGGAACCCCAGCTCCAATGTATTTTGTGAAAACCATAAAAAGTAGATTAAAACAACTACCAATGGAGAAAGAAAGGAAAATGCAGAATAACAATGAATATTGAAACAAGGATCACACATATTTCCTGAGAATCCAGATAGAAACTCCAACCACTTAAAAACGAACTAGATTGGTTTTTAGATACCCAATGACAAAAATGTTCAGATACAAGTGGCACCAGAAAGTGAGTAGAGATTCTGAGTACAAAGGACAGAAACAACACAACTAGCTTTGTAACAGCTTCCCCGTAGACAATATGCTGCTGACAGTGAGAACGTCCAGTGAAAGCAAACAGAAAGCTTTGCAATTTAGAAAGAGTTTACATTAATTTAGTTGTTCTTTTCGAACTGGGGAAAATGTAAACACACCATCTATCTTCACTAGCTTTCAGCCAACTTTAAAATTATCAATTTGGTGGAATCACACTGCTAAGCAATACGTTGTTAATTCACTTTGCAGAAGACAGCACCTCCGTTGTGTGGGTTATGACAAGAAACTACTGCTTAGGTTACTTTCCAGAGATGTGAAAGTCAAGTCCATGGCAACCATCAACTGTACTTCAGCTTACTCAGGTTTCCAGTAGATGCCCTTCTAACATCAGAAGCCAAAACACCACACATAGATCAATAACACTACCAATGTGCATCCTATGCAGATCTATAAAGATAAATCTCTTCCCTTACCTATATCTTAAGTCACCCATTAGCTTCTTTAACCTAGAAATATCCCTAAACTCTAATTTCAGGAGGCAGGTATTTGACCTGTGCCTTCCATCTCTTCATGACTGGCTGTTTCATTAACAAATTCTCTTTGACAAAAACTTGCTCTTTCAGTAACTTGCATCCTGTGCAGTAGAAAAAAAATGGAACTGGTTTGATAATACTTTTATTACCCCTTTTGTATTTCTATGATAATGATGCATTTATTCATAAAAGACTTGTTGATAACACCTAAAATCATCCGAGTCTAACAGACAATGTTATGTTCCAAATTTTAAACACTGTCTGTATCAGTTATGTTTCTCTTCATATATCCTGTGATAAAATACCATGATCCAAATCAATTTGTGGAGGAGACATTGGACTTTGACTAATGTTCCAGAGTGCTAAGGGAGGGAAGGCAGGATCTTGAGGCTGGTCTGAGTGTTAGGAAGCAGAGAGGTCATTTTTCATATACAGACATGCGCGTGCGCGCACGCGCACACACACACACACACACACACACACACACACACACACACCAAGCAAAGAGGGAGAACAGAAAGAGAGGGAAAGCTACAGAATCTCCAAATCTACTCCCAGTAACAAATTTCTTCCAGCCTTACCTCTGAAAGTACCCATAACCTTCCCAAACTATCACCAACTTGGAACCGAGTATTCAAATACATCAGAAGACTGTAAAGGACATCTGAATCAAACCACAACATAACCTCTTTTTTTAAATCAACATAACCTTTCTACTGATTCTTTGGGAATATCACATCATGCTTCCCAATCCTATCTATTTTCTAGTCCCTCCATATCAGAGCTTCACCCTTCTAGTATACTCCCAAAGGAAAACTAAGAAAAGTAATAATAAAAATAAGATAAAAATGAAAAATTAAAATTGCAAGTAAGAATATTAATTTAAAAAACAAACAACAAAAAAAAGCAAAGAAGGAAAAAAATCACTTCACTCCTCCATTTTTCCTGCCTCTCGATAATCTCTTCATTGGTCTTGGTGGCATTTTAAGCTGCTGTGTATCATGCAGTATATGCTCCTGTCTGTGGTGGTATTCTAATTGTACTGAAATGTGATTTTGATTGTATGTTAATAAATAAAGTTGCCCGGGGGTCAAAGCTATTAGAGCCATAGACAGAGTGTGGCAGTGGTGGCACACGCCTTTAATCCCATAGATCTCTGTGTGTTCAGGGATACAACCAGCATTGGAGACATATGCCTTTAAGACATAGGGGGCTGTACATTCAGACAGTGACGAGGCAGTCATGTGTTTGGGTTTACAACCAATGAGAAGGCAGAACAAAATACTATAAATAGACGAACAGACAGGAAATAGGTCTCTTTCGGGAAGCTGGGACACCGCAGGCGGAAGGGTGAGATTTTAGCTCTGAGCTCTGATCTCTCGGCTTTCTCTTTTACATTGTTTCTGTGTTTCTTATTTAATAAGACTGTCGGTTACATTAATACCTGTCCACACAGCTTAACTTGCAAATGTGTATTAATTAATGTGCTATTGGTCAAGTTCATGACCTCTGGCTGCTGGTAAACGGTCAACACTGGATGCTCACCCAAACTCCCCTAGGATATCCTGTAGTCACCCTGTGTCATGGAGATCCTGCAGCTATGGCAGCACAGCACCAGTCCCTTCTTGTGCTCCAGGAGTTCATAAAGGGGGTAGATGTTGGGGAGTGCCTACTCAAAGCCCTTGATGTGTGTGGGTGGCAGCTGGGTTGTTCTGACCCACCACTGGGACCACCCCCCTCAGGTGTTTGGTGGAGCCAGCTCATCCAAGCCTGCAGTGAGAGGCAGGGCCAGCCCAGAAAATGTTCCCCAAGGGCATGTCACTATAGGAGATGTGGCCTTGTTGGAGTAGTCCTGCTCTTGGAGGAAGTGTGACACTGTGGAGTGGAGATGCAGTTTAAGGTCTCATATATGCTCAAGCCATACCCAGGGAGACAGACCTATGCCTGCAAGTCAAGATACAGAAAACTGGGCTACTTCTCCAGTACCATGTCTGCCTACATACCACCATGTTGCACAATAATGATAATGAACTAAATTACTTCTGAAAATGTAAACCACCCCAATTAAATTATGTTTCTTTATAAGAATTCTTGTGGCCATGGTATCTCTTCACAGCAATAGAAACTGTAACTAAGACATCTTGCAAGTGTGTGTGTGTGTGTGTGTGTGTGTGTGTGTGTGCGTGTGTGAAGGAGGAGCAGCTCATATTTGGGGCCAAGGCCAGCCCTTCATAAACCAGAAGTTCACTGGTGTACACAACAAATTAGTAAATGTACTTATTCACTTTCAGTATGCCCATTGATTACTCAAAATGAATGCATAACTTCTACACACTAGTAGGAATCAAACCTGCCTTATTCTGATGCCTCAAATGGAGTTTCAAAAGTACAAAATGGAAATATCAAGGAAATCTTATTTATTGGCTGCAGAAAATGTATATCAATACTAGAGTGCTTGCCTATTAAGGCTCTGGATTTAATCCAAGCAACATAATACAAACAACAGTAAACCTAGCTCATAAAGCAATACTGTGAAGTGATTTTTAACAGAAGGTACTTTATCTTATCTTTTGTTGAAACTGATAATATACTATGTTAGAAATCTGGAGTTATGATTTGAAGTCCTTTATGATGACAATGAAATACCAAATCTAATAGTACTGTATTCAATATGAACAATGTTCTCCTGAAAACCATAGACCTCTCTATTCTCTTTAATTCTTCCTCCGATAATACTTATAACAAAGTAACAAGTGCTATTATCCCACTTTTTAGCCATGCTTCCACACTTCAGCCCACCATGTGAAATCTAAAGTTTTAGTTTACTTCTCCCTAATCCTTCAAGTTACATACACAGAATTTAGCTGATATGGTTTTGCTGTTTATTTTTAAAAAACAATAATAACCTACTCTGTGCCAGGCACTACAAAACTTTTCAAACATTGTGAAATTTCAGCTATTTTCATTAACTATTGAACTCTGTAAATCATAGCTAATATGAACATTTGTTCATGGAAAATAAAATAATAATCTGGGTCACTGTATATTTCTAAAAATGGCACTAGTTTTACAGAACTCCTAGTAACTTTAGTAATTAGTTATTCTTAGCTAATATTAAAAATTTATCACTAGTTATTAATGTTTATGTTTTCTAAGCAGCTTTAATAACGTTAAATGTTATCCAAGTTAAATAATATTTGAAGTATTTAGCAATTTTTAAATTACTATGGTTTTGTAAAGAAATGCTTTTTACAGAATTTTATGTGCCTGTGGAAATACCCAGTATATCCATGTGTGCATCAGTGTCCCCTGCTACATCATCCTGCTTGTTGAATTTCTTTTAAGTTTTGTTATACTTTTAGGAACAGATCACAATTTTCTGACATCTTTCCAATATTAAATATTGAATTCTAAAATTAATTAAATTACTCAGAAAGTGTGTGACAGTCACAATAAGTCAGTTTCAGAATGTATACTGAGGCAGTACCCAGTAATATCAGAGTTAATGGCTTCTGTAAAAGTCCTACCCTTAAAGGCTACAATTCCTGCAGGGAAACTAGACTCAAGAGGGGGAGGGGGAGGCATGGAGAAAGGATGCAGAGTGCCTGCAACAAACAAAAATGAAACAAGAAAGGCACATGTCACTATTGACTACTGTTTGGGCTATTTAAATAATATTATAATGATATCTTCTCTAAATCTTTGTATTTCTAGATACATAAAAACTGCTGGCTAACACAAGAATTTTTATGATTTCAAATGTCGTTATGTATTTCTTTCTCCAGGGCATTAAAGTAATTCTCCTCTTTCGCACCTATGATTTGAACTATCAAATATTTCCTAGTCCCTGCTTCTCCCTTTTCCCTCACTTTTTCAACACTTCTGTAACCATTACTTGAATATCTCCTCCTACCATGTTAACCCATGTACCAACACCACATGAGTGTACACATAAACACATGAATCCACATGCAATATCATGTTTCTCTTGTTGACCTAGTACCCTCCATTTATACCATTGTTGCCTGTATGATTAGTTGACTGGGCCTGTATAAAAGAAATTTCATATTCAAATTTATTATGCTTCTTTTATTCAATATTAATAAGCATCATGTTTTCTTATTAAAATACAATAGATTTTCCATGATCAATAGCTCATCTTGTTAAATAATTAAACCTCCATTAGACATTCAGATGAGGAAGAAAAACAACTATATTCCCCAGAACATTCAAGATGAGGAAAATAGCCTCATAAAGATGCACAAGATAACAAAACATTTGATTTTTCCTAGTGTCTGACTTATGTTAGGTATTTGAAAAGTGTTTGCTGAATTAAATGAATTGAAGAGACTAGAGAAAGCCAAGAAAGGGAAGTTGAAGAGAAATGGGTTGGCCAGGCAATTAAAGCTGTAATGTAATGTAAAACTACAGTTTACATTAGAATCCCATCTGGAAACAACTTAGCATCATTTTTCTCAACTTCCTTGTAGCTCCGTTTCTTCACTTGTAGAATGGGGATAGTAATACTGCCTCTCTCACGGGCTTGTTTTGAGGATGACATGTATAGTTTTGAGAATTTGGTAAGCATCAGGACATACAATTTAAATATGGATCTCAATTTTTCCCTATTTTTATTTTTGACAGTTACTGGTTTCCTTTTACAACTCATTTGACTGTTTGTAGAAAAATATGCCTGGGACTGTACATGATCTTCCCTAACTTTCCCAAGCTTTACAAAAATCATGTTTTTGTACAAGAACTGTTTGCTTTAGGCTAAAATGTAGATAGAAAGAAGGCAAACTATAGTGGGAAGTAAACTAATGGATGAGCACATTTACTGATGCAAGTGAGCAAATGGACCAGAAAATTATGTAAAGTGAGTTACAAGATACACTATTTAGCCTTGTGCATAAAACATGGAGTGAGGAGTTAGAAGGTGGTTTCTGAGGTATAGCCCTGACACTTAGTAACTTATTCATTTCACACAAGTTGACTGTTTTGGGCTTCCTCTGTTTTATCTGCCAACATGTCACCAATCTCAAACACTTATGTGAGTAAACAACGTGCTTAAGTTAGAAACATTTAAACCAGAAGTTTGGAAGTTTATATTAAATTTGGGATAGTTTACTCAAAGTACACTAATATTGTTCTTTCAACTTTCCCATGTAATTGAGTCCTCAACTCCTTGTGAAACAAAACTAAATGTATTTAAATATTGTTCCTAGCTCCTTTTAGACACATTATTTCCCACACTACATTACAAATACTGGAGTTAATAGATTATACACTGCTGTTCTGTGGATCCAATTGTTATATTTCTTTACATAAGTCATTTATTTTAATTAAATCTCTGGTCTGCAATATATAACTGTACGTCACAATAAAATTATTTCAGTGGTGTTTGGGTTTCTTTGTCCTGCATTAAATTTTATCATGTCTACACGAATAGCATAATCCAAAAGGAACAAGAAGAACAACATATGATGTGCTACATGAGCTCTGTTTATATCCACACTACTGTATACCTATACAGTGCCAAAGTCTGTGCTGGGACCTAGACAACTAACCATAGAGGACATCATCTTATCCTTAACAAAGCAAAAGCTAGAATAAAGGAGGCCTATAATCAAACAAACTACTAGAAAAATGTGCAAGAAGTAATGCTGTGCTATAACATAGCACTAGTAAAAGCCAAAGGTAAACAAAACTTGGACTGAAAATGCTAAAAAAAATTTTAAAAAAAAGTAATGTCTATAGAGGGAGTGACTTTAGGCTATACCATAAAGACAATTATCCAGGAGGAAATAACATTTATGAAGAAAAGTAGAAGCACATAGAAATATGTGAAGTAATCAAATGATTGTGTTAACATCAGGTGGGGTCAATAGGAAAGCAAAAGACGTGTAATAGAATTTCAGCAGACTGAGCTAAAAAAAAAAAAAAGTCAAACCACCACTAGAAACACTGATAATCTAATCTACAGAAATATGTTAAACAAGGCAACGTTCTCACTCCCTGGAAACACACCAGCTGAGCAGGCCAGGGAAACAACTGAAGAAATTCACCATTTGCTCCACTCCTCCAAATCAAATCCCCCAGTCTCATCTCTAGTTCTGCAGCTGAGTGACAGTGGCAGGCTGCCACTACCTCATCTCTAGTGGATCTCACAGGTCTTCCCCTCCTAATGCCTCCCGCCACTCTTTGCTTTATCTCAACCCTAACTTCAACAGGTACTTTCTGCTCACCCACAGGCAGCTCCTGCCAGGGAAGCAGGTAGGTTGCCTGCAGGGTCTCGCCTCTCCTTCCTCAGATCTACAGCAGCCCTTCTAAGAGGACCTCTCTTCACGCTCTGCCCCCATTCCAATGAGATGAAACAAGAGATCCTGGTGGCACACTCTGCTGTCCTCCCCCTGCCATCTCCCTCAGAACCCTAACCTATCCCCATTTCTGAGTGTCTGCTCCCAATACCCAGAAACACATTGTATCTGGCATCCCCGGTGGCCATACCTTCAGGTCCACAGAAAATCTCCTACTAGGCAACACACAGCCACTACACTCTCCTGAAAAGCAGAGACAAAACAGAAACCAAGGAAGGAAATATCCAACAACAAAGACAAAATCAAATATCAGAACCTAGGACTATATATAATCTTGCAAATCCCAGATGCCTAGATGCTAGCTAAAAACACTGTTAAAAAAAAAAAAAAAGCCAGTATAGTAATAGTATGTCTCCACTAAAACATGACGACAATTGTACCTGAGTATTCTGACACAGTTGAAGCACACAGTAAAAAAAAAAAGACCTTAAAAGAGCATGTGTGAATATGATAGATGTTCTTAAAGAAGAAATGAAGAAATCCAGGAAAATACAAATAAACAGTGGAAGGAAATGAACATAACCATTCAAGAACCGAAACTAGAACTAGAATAAAAATGAAAACCTAAGATGAGAGAAATCTAGAAATGAAAAATTAGGAATTTGAATGGGAACCTCAGAGGCAAGCTTCACCAACAAAATAAAAGATATAGAAGAGAGAATCTTAGGTGCTGAAGATATGATGAAGAAATGGATACACCAGTCAAGGGAAATATTAAATATAAAAACTTCCTGATGCAAAGCATTTAGTGTCACCACTCTAGAGGCAGTGGGACTTGGGAGAATGGAGTTGATACATGAGGTGGACTGCAGTCTCATGGAATAGCCACCTCTTTCCAGGGCCTCAGAAAAGTTATTCTCTGATGGGTAAGAATGGTCACATGTGCAAGGGTCTCATGAGTTCAACGTGAATACAATCACAAGAACAAGCTTCATGTGTCAAAAAACAAGTCATTCTGCCTGCCTGGTGGTGGTGGTACACACCTTTAATCCCAGTACTCAGGAGGCAGAGGCAGCCGATCTCTGTGAGTTCCAGGCCAGCCTGGGCTACAGAGTGAGTTCCAGGAAAAGCACAAAGCTACAGACAGAAACCCTGTGTCAAAAAAAAAAAAAAGAAAAAAAAGTCATTCCATGGGAGCATATAAAGTGTAGTCTGGGCATTATTTAAATAACAACAATAAACTAATTAATTAAATGTAATCCACAATATAAACAAAGTAAAAGATAAAAACTACATGATAATCTCATTAGATGCACAAAAGGCCTTTGACAAAATCCAACACCCCTTCAGGATAAAAGTCCTGGAGAGATTTGGGATACAAAAGATACACCTCAATATAATAAAGGCAGTTTACAGCAAGCCCATAGCCAACATCATCTTGAATGGAGCAAAACTCAAAACAATTCCACTAAAATGTGGAGCAAAACAAGTTTGTCCACTCTCTACATACTTATTCAATATACTTGAATACAGTACTTGAAGTCTTAGCTAGAGCAATAAGACAACTGAAGGAGATGGAGGAGATACAACTTGGAAAAGAAGAAACCAAAGTATCTTTATTTGTAGGTGATATAATAGTATACATAAGTGTCCCAAAAT
Source organism: Peromyscus leucopus (assembly GCF_004664715.2). Lineage (NCBI taxonomy): Eukaryota > Metazoa > Chordata > Mammalia > Rodentia > Cricetidae > Peromyscus > Peromyscus leucopus. The sequence goes on from NC_051064.1 coordinate 36,626,595, forward strand.
ATTTCACCAGGAAATTCTAACAGCTGATAAACACTTTCATCAAAGCAGCTGTATACAAATTTAAACTTACAAAAATCAATAGCCTTCCTATATAAAAATGACAAATGAATTGAGAAAAAAATCAGAGAAACAACATGTTTCTCAACCTCTTCAGATAATATAAAGTATCTTGGGGTAATTTTAACGAAGCAAGTGAAAGACTTATATGGTAAAAACTTCAAGTCTTTGAAGAAAGAATTTGAAGAAAAAATCGCTTCTCGGCCTTTTGGCTAAGATCAAGTGAAGAATTTGAAGAAAATATTAGAAGATGAAAAGTTCTCCCTTGCTCATGGATCAGTAAAAATAACCATCTCACCAAAAACAGTCAACAGATTCAGTGCATCCCCCATCAAAATTCGAACATTACTCTTTTAGATATTGAAAGGACAATTCTCATCTTCATTTGGAAACACACACACACACACACACACACACACACACACACACACACACACAAATAACATCAGGATGTATAAAACAATCCTAAACAATATACAAACTGCTGGAATTCTCACCATTCTTGATTTTAAGTTGTACACAAAGCTATAGTAATAAAAACACCATTGCATTAGCATAAAATAGACACATTAACCAATGAAATTTAATTGAAGACCTAGGCATAAATCTGCATAAATCTATACACATATGGACATCTTATTTTTGATAAAACCAGGAAAAATCACAGCTTCTTCAACAAATTTTGCTGATCAAAGTGGGTGGCTACCTGTAGAAGAATCTAAATAGATCCATATTTACCAACTTTAAAAAGATCAAAGATTTCAACATAAAACCAGACACACTTAACCTGATAAAAGAGAAAGTGGAAAATAGCCCTCATTGACACAGAATAAGATGCTCTGAATAGAACACGGTTAGCACAGGTACTAAGATCAACAATTAATAAATGGGACCTCATGAAACCAAGAATCTCTTTAAGGCAAAAGACAAAGTCATTCCTACAAAGCAGTAGCCTACAGAATGGGAAAATATTTCTACTAACTCCACATATGATAGAGGACTAATGTTCAAAATATATAAAGAACTCAAAAAAATAAATATCAAAAGAAAAACAAATAATCCAATTTACAATAACAGGATACAAATCTAAACAGAGAATTCCTAATAGAGGAATTTTAAATGGTTGAGAAACACCTAAAGAAATGTTCAACATCCTTAACAATCAGGGAAATGTAAATCAAACTACTTTGAGATTTCATCTTATACCTGTCAGAATAGCTAAAGTCAATAACACAAATGACTGCTCATGCTGTTGAGGATGTGAAGCAAGGGGAACACTCCTCCATTGTTGGTAGGAGTGCAAATTGTACAGCCACTATGGAAAGCAATATGGCAGTTCCTCAGAAAATTGGGAATCGATTTACCTCAAAATCCAGCTATAGCACTCCTGGGAATATACCCAAAGGATATTTCACCCTGCCTTCAAAATATGCTAGGACAAGGGTGTCAAAAAGCTTGTGGGAGTAGTCAACCAATATCTGATTTGACTTAATACTTACTCCACAAGATGGAATCCATACCTAACACTGCTTAGGTGACCAAGAACCAGAGATTAGATAGCCTAGAGACCTAGAATAAAATCAAATAGTACTGGCCTTTAAAAAAAGTAGTGTTAAAAGGACTTATAATGATATTATGCTATACTCATAGATCAGTGTCTTATTCAGTCATCATTATAGACGCTTTCTCCTGCAGCAGATGGGAACAAATACAGCGACCCACAGTCAGACATTACAGCAGAGAAATAGCAGGGAGAGAGAGAGAGAGAGAGAGAGAGAGAGAGAGAGAGAGAGAGAGAGAGAGAGAGAGAGAGCTTGGATCAACTCAGTTCTAAATGTAATGTCTCCTTTAAATCCCTTCCATCAGAGCTCAGTGTACCACAGGGAAAAGAAGCAGAAAGAGCCTAAGAGCCAAAGGGGATAGAGGACACCAAGAAAATAAGGTTCTCTAAATCAACACAAGCAAAGCTCATATGAACTCATAGATGCAAACGCAGTGTGCACACATGGCCTGCCTAAGTCTGTGTCAGGTCTTCTGCATTTTTATTATGGTTTTCAGTTCAGTGTTTTTATGTGATTCCTGAGTATGTAAACAACTGAAACTCTGATTCTTGTTGCCTTTTCTTGGACTCTTTTCCTTCCATTGGTTTGACATGTTCAACCTCAATATGATGGGATTTTTAAAATCTTATTGTATTTTATTGTGTTATATCTTGTAGTTATCTCTTAGAAGCCTGTTTTTGTACTAATGAGAGACAGAAAGTGAGTGAATCCAGATAGGGAGAGAGGTTGGAGGAACTGGGAGAAGCAGATGATATATTGAGTAATATGCAATGGAGTAATCAGGATATATTGTGTGAGATTTTAATCAGCATATATAGAGGAATTGTTGGGATATACTGTGTGAGAAAATAATCTATTTTTAATAAAAGGGGGAAGACAATGTTCTGATAATATTTGTGTATTAGGAGACTAACTTTGGCTGATTTGTAAGACATTAATTGGTTCATGAGATATATTTAAAAGCAAGTTAATTTTCAGGACCATCAACTGAAACTCAACTGCTGAGTCTCAAGAAAGACTGATCGTAGCTTTACCAAGGATAAATAGACTGGAAATATCAGGTGGAAAAGTGTCTACACTAATGAGTCCTTTGATGAGAACCACTCACAAGGAGGAACCAACTTGGCTAGACAGTGATTTGGGCTTCAGTATGATGTCCCTGCTTTCATTTGTTTGTAGACTAATGGAACAATCAGGCAGAGGGGAAGGGCTTGCCATTTGAGGAACAAAACTGGGTCCTTCTCTTACACTTCTTGGAAAAATATATTCTTAATCCAAACACAGGTGCCCAGTGGATTCCTAAGAGAAGCCCTGGGATTTCTAAAAGAAGTCTGGCACTGACAAATAGAATCTGTCTATACATGGATGATAACTGAGGATGATTCCAGAGTACACAAGGACACAGTGGGACAAAGGAGTAAAGAATGCCAGTGTCCTAGTAAAGCAAAAGATGAGAACCTTCAAAGAGTGGTGAGAAGTGATGACCAAGACAAGAAAGTGAAGAAAATATGGTATTTTAGAAGCCAAAGAAAGGTAATTAAGAGAGAAAGTCAACAAATGACAAATGAGAAGTCAAAACAAATTATTTCTAACAGTGCTGGATATATTAGAATGAAAGCTATATGCCTCTGTGAAAAACTGATTCCATGACAGATACAACTCAGAGCCTGTGATTACCAACTTTTTATATTTATGGTCTTTTCCTAGGACCCTCCACTTGTAAAAAAAACATTTTCTTCCCAATTATTATATATTTTTACTAGTGATTTAGCTCATTACTTAATGTAATACTTTTTAGAGTAATAACTCACATGCTTAACAAATGCATCATAATTATACACCAGAGATGGTGTCTAGATGAGCTTTCTATTATATGTACACCTCATCTCTGAAACTGATTATCATGCCATTCATTGCCTTCCAAATCACTAATAAGGAAAATGACCAGGGGAGGTAAAGTGTGAAGTACAGAGCACATATTACAAGATCATACAAACATCTGTTAGAAAGCATATTTGCTATATAACCAATCAATAAGTTACTAACCTGCCTGCCAATGCTATCATACAGGCTACATGTCTCTAGACTGTTCAACAATTTAGCATCAGACAGTCCCAAACACCTAGTTGGACATTTATCTACACTAATTCTACCACAGTAATTTGATGGACCTGTTTCATGAAAATAGCAAAAGAATAGTAATAATTTTAGTATTACTTCAGCCCAGGCTAGTTGAGAGTGGTTATCATCTTATCTTTTCACAAATTACTTTAGATTTATAATATTCAATAGAATATTTTAGGTCAAAGTGTAGTTTACTGACCTATAGTTGATAGAATTACATTTCTTATTTTGAAAAAGCATGAAAAAACTAAAATTACAATTTTTTATCATTTCTCTTGCTTACTAAAATGTTACCCATACATCTTATCAGTGTTCAGATATTGAATCCACCTAAATGAGCAAACTTAAATATACTCTGATTGTTCATCTACTTTTAAAAGTATGTTTAGTTTCCTTAGGTTTTAATTTTGTAAACTACCAAAATTCCATCTTATTTCCAAAATAATAGGATGCTCTCTGTGCTCTGGTATTTTATATTAGAGTTTCCTGGAGTTACACTCCATCTTTGTTGTTTAATTTTATTGTCATTTTTCCAAAGTTTATTTAAAATATAAAATGACTTTACATTAATATGCACTTGAGTTTATATTTCAGATATTTTTCATAGGTTGTGTCTGTTTCAGAATATGATTTCTTGTTATCAGGAATAACTTGAATATCCCTGGTGGACTTACTGGGAAGACTACATTATCTATTATTCAGTAGGCTTGCTTGAGCATCCTAAAACTACTTCTCTGGATAATTAATAAATAAACATGGCAATAAAATTATTCATGTGGAACCAAAAACAAAGTAAATATATTTATTTGCCAAAAAATTATTGCAAGAGCATTATTAAAGAAACATATCTATTATTTTCTTTTATTAATATGAAGCTTAGTAGTCTTAGGAGTCAGTTACTTTGTATATCAACTAAAATACCTCTTTTCTATTAAAGTCAAGAGGACACAGTGTAGCATTATTAAAAAGTGGTTCATTTCTTGTTATGGCAATACACCTTTGAAGGGCACAGAAATTATTTTAATTGGATAAATTAGGTATTCTTTGTGTCCATATGGAGTGTTGAATTTAATGATTTGGTTGAATGGATGTCAGTGTTTCTGTTCAGTCTTTCAATTAAACTAATGTTAATCTTACACTTTCTAAAGAAAGCTTAATAACACAAGATAACTATGATGTCTTCAGGACTTTCAATGAGGTCCCTGGATAGAGGTGAGCCCACGTTGTTTTTCTGAATAATTCTTCAGCAAAGAGAAAAGCTGAGGAAATTACAGCTATCAAGCTTTCCTCCCTTTGAAACACTTTGGACCAACACTAAAAGATGTACATCTGTCTATTCTATCACTGTATGTGGTACCATTTACACATCTCTGTAAGGCCTCTTTATAAAGTTATTGATTAACTTCTTGGCCTTGTTTTTTTCTATTTATTATTGTTGTTATATCTTTTGCTTACTTTATTTGGTAGGTAATAAATTTTAAATATATGTCACATTAGAAGATTGTTCCTGTGACTTAATGTCTTTTAAAATTATATAAAAATATAAGTTTAAAAATTATTTAAATCATTTTATATTGCCTAGGATATTTCAAAATTATGATGGCACTTCAGAGAAACCAAGGCTCCAGTAAAATGATTCAGAGATGCTGAGAGTTCTGAAGACTCTCCAGCATCTCTGTCAGCATTGCCCACCAAAGGGGATCCACCAGCAAGAAAATAGGAACATTTTTCTGGTGTTTTTAGGAGAGGTCTATGCTTTCAAGCTGAAGAACACTTGAAAATATGAAGAAACTCCAACAGTTGTAAACCACAGTGTTTACCATGCATTTCCAGAAATCCAATTCATTCTCTAAATAAAACATTACAACCTTTAAAATACAAAAGGTCTCCTCACAGAGAAGCAACAATCCATCCTTTAGAATTCATCTATGATATCCTTCTGTTAGTCCATGCAGATTAAGATTTTTCTGATAGGAAGAATTGTCCCAGATATACAAGAATATTGCTTAGGTAAATTCTTCTTGGACAATTATTCTAAAATTATTTCAGCATTCTTTTCCACACATCCTGAGTCCTTATAGAAGTCATCTGAATCTTCATGAATTATATGTACTTTGATAAAAACATAAAACGCTATCTTCTCGAAAGTTGTTTTTAGAAGAAAAAAAAGCCTGTTCAGTATAAATGAAAATAATTTTTTCTCTGAATCTACATATGTGTATTGGGCACATGAAGAATGGAATCTGGCTTGAAAGCATTTGTGCAGTTTAGATAAGTAAGCAGCCAACTAAACTGCCCCAGATATAAAAATTACACTGCAGAGATCTACTGTTTAACAGAACTACCCTTATTATTATAGCAATCATTGCCTATGTCTATACAAAAGCTGCTCTAGCACCAACTGTAGTATCATCCACATTTTAGAAAATTGTACTAAAATATCAACAGTAGAAGTATCCTGATTCATTTCTGTTTCAGTATTTTTCAGTTTCCCTCTCTGTACAATCTGTTGTCTTTCTAATTCAATAAATTTCTTACACAAAACAAAATATTTTCTATGTCTGGCATTGCCAGGCATACTTGATACTTATATAATTTTTTAACTACAGAGACAAGTCATGATATGGGTGTCATTGTGGAGTATTTACTAACTACCTAAAAATGGAAATCGGAATCTAGAAAGATTCAGAAGCTACCTGGAATGCAAATAAAAAATGCAGATAGGTAAACATCTCGAACAAGTCATAGATCCCTTCTAAAGCTCCAAAAGAGTGTGATTTGGTAGAGAGGAATCTCATTTCTGATTATTCTAGCATTAGACCTCCAGTGTACAGAACACAGTACACAGTTGCAAACAGAGCCCTGAAATTTCTATTGCTGAATAAGTGCCCCAGAAGACAGCTGCTTATAGTGAGAGTCAGCTACGGAGTAAAAGTTGACTTGAGAAAAGATTTAGTTCATAATAGCCAGACCCAGTCTTTTGATCTTGACTTTCCTTCCCTTCAACATAAGAGTCTCATGATTTCTAGAAGCTGCACAGACAGAACTGAAAGAAAAAAAAATGTGGTTTTCTTGCTTCTCTCATTCAGTGAAGGTAGAGGAGATTGCACATGTCATTGGAATTAAGAAACCTGGCTTAACCCTGCTGATATAGCAAATTATTATTTTAATCCAGTTTCCTAGTGCTAAGGGATGCCTGGCGAATACATAAGAAGAAATAAACTGTTCTTATGTATTGCACCACTGTTCTTAAAAAACTGCATTCTTTTAAGTGAATCTCAGAAGAAAGACAGTTACTATTCCTCAACTCTAGCAGGTCTTAGGGAAGCACCAAGGGTAAGCATTCATGGCAGGGGTGGAAGATGTTTTGGAAAGAATTTTATGGTGGCTTGTAGCATGAATCTTAAAAGTTCTTATTAATAAAATCAAACCTGGAGCCAGGTAGTGGGGTGAATGCTGGAAGATCAGAAAAGCAGAACAAGCCACCGCTACCTCACCTTGCCAGTTCCTCAGCTGGTCCTGTTTCTTCAGACTGGAAGCCTCTGAGTCCTTATCCAGAATGGACCTCAGCTGAACTGCTGCTAGAAGCCTAAAAGCTGAACCATCCTGTTCCTGGTTTCCACACCTTATATACCTTTTTGCTTTCTGCTATCACTTCCTGGGATTAAAGGCTCACTTACTGGGATTAAAGGCTCACTTCCTGGGATTCAAGGCATGAGTGACCATGCCTGGCTGTTTCCAGTGTGGCCTTAAACTCGCAGAGATCAGGATGGATCTCTGCCTCCCAAGTGATAGAATTAAAGGTGTGAGTGCCACCATTTTCTGGCCTCTATGTCTAGTGGCTGTTCTGTTCTCTGACCCCAAATAAGTTTATTAGGGTGCACAATATATTGGGGAACACAATATCACCACAGGGGCTCAAAAGTAAGTCCACATAATCAAATAAAGAAAAGGGGACTATTTTCCTGCTTAAAGGTACACAGAAACATTGCACAGAAGGGAAAACTAAAAGCAGTTCTGCAATGCTAAAGAATAATTTACCCAGCAGACATAAGAAATAAAGACACTGATGCTGACATGGATGGCAGCAGGTATGTAGGAATGAGTTGACACTAAAAAGGGCGTGTCAATTTGAAGGCTATACTAACAACATTTGGATGACAAGATATTAAAAACTGATTATTACACCAAATATACTTAATCTCACTCTAGCAATTTTAATTCGTCACTGCTTTAAACCTTTGAGATTAACACAAAGGTGAACTAAGAAGATATGACTCCTCATATGGATGAAGCCTCTGTGAGATTAGCAGGCAGCACCACCATGGAGGCTGGGGTTGGAGAAATTCTGGATTTATGTTTTCCTGATTTTCCAAAACTATGAGCTCAACTTGCTTGGAACAGCATAGGCATCATATCAAGACAAATCACTAACATAATGACTGGACCATAAGTACAAGTATTAAGGGAAATAATAATTCTATAGTTACACCAATTAGTAGTATGTGACAATATCTGACTTTCATTCTGAGTGAGGTAACCCAGACCCAGAAAGACAAACATGATATGTCCTCACTCATAAGTGGATATTAAGAGTAAAGTATAGGATAACCAACCCACAATCCACAGCCCCAGAGAGGTTGGATAACAAGGAGGGCCCAAAGAGGAATGCATGGGTTTCCCTGGGAAAGGGAAATAGGAGAGATCCCCTGGATAAACTGGGGGTAGAGGGGGGGAGGGGTGTGAACTTGAGGAAGCCGGTTGGGCAGACTGTGTGCAAGAGGCAAGTTGGGGGCAAGACACGGAGCGGGAGAGTCACAAAAGAGACTACTTGATGAAGCGGGCACATTTGGGAGTTAGGGAGAAAACTGGTGCCAGGGAAACTCCCAGTAATCCACAAAGATAACTCCAGCTAAGACTAGCAATAGTGGAGAGGGTGCCTAAACTGGCCACCTATTGTAATCAGATTGGTGAATACCCTAACTGTCATCAGAGATACTCTATGCAGTAACTGATGGGAGCAATTGCAGAGATCCACAGCCTAGCACTCAGCTGAGCTCCAGGAGTCTCACCGAAGGAGAGGAGGGATTGTCCAAGCCAGGGTGGTCATGACAGAAGAACCACCAAGACAGCTGACCTGAGCTCCTGGAAGCTTGTGGGCTCTGGAACAACAGTTAGGGAAACTGCATGGGACTGACCTAGGCCCTCTGCATATGTGTGACAGTTGTGTAGCTTGGCCTGTCTGTGAGACTCCTTGCAGTGAGACCATGACCTGTCCATGGCATGCTTTGCTAGCTTCTGGGAATCATTTTCCCATGCTGCATTACTTTGCCCAGCCTTAACACAAGGGGAGGAGCTTGGTCCTGCCTCGACTTGATGTGCCATGCTGTACTCAAGCCCTTGGAGGGCTGCCCTTTTCTAAATGGAGATGGAGAAGGAGTGGCAGCAGAGGAGGGTAAATGAGAAATGGGAAGAGTTTGGAACAGCACCAGGAGGGGAGGAGAGAGGAGAAGCTGTGGTTGGTATGTAAAATAAATGAAAAAATGTTATTTAAATAAAATAAAATCAAAATATTAAAAAAATTTGAAGTGCTAGAAAGTAAAAAAAAAAAATCCAACCTAAGGAGGTTAACTAAAACCACAGAAACACAGAGAATAAATCTCAGACCATTAAAATCAAAAGAAGGGAAATACACACACACACACACACACACACACGCATTGTGGGATATTTAATTACACTGTATGAAGGTATATTATTGTAATTGGTTTAATAAAAAGCTGAATGGTGACAAACAGCTAGGCAGGAGAGGTTAGGTGGGACTTCCTGGCAGGCATAGAAACAGGGAAGAATCTAGGCACTCGGGAGATGGCGGCAAGACACTGAGGAAGTCAGACATACAGGATGGAGGAGAAATAAAAAGACCCATGAAGGAACATAGATTAAGGTTAATTTAAGTTATGAGAGCTAGTTGGGAACAAGCCTAAGCTAAAGGCATAACTTTCATAATTAATAATAAGTCTCCCTGTCATTATTTGGGGGCTGGCAGTCCAAAGAAAGTTGGACAATAAAATCCAACTTCACACACACACACACACACACACCAATAACAACAAAATAATTTTCAAAAATTTGGAAAGATTCAAAAATTGCTGATCACTGTTACTGCTTAACATCAGTGGTCTCAATTCCCCCATAAAAAGACACAGGCTAACAGAATGGATTCAAAAACAGGATCCATCTTTCTTCTGCTTCCAAGAAACACACCTTAACATCAGAGATAAACATTACCACAGGATAAAGCATTGAAAAAAAAATATTCTAAGCCAACGGACCTAAGAAGCAAGTTAGTTTAGCTATTTTGATATCTAACAAAACAGACTTCAAAACAAAACTAATCAAATGATATAGAGAAGGACCATATATACTCATCAAAGTAAAAAAATCTACCAAGATGACATTTAAATCCTTAACATTCATATTCCCAAAACAAGAGCAACCAAGTTGGTGAAAGAAACACTACTACAGCTTAAATCACATATTGACACTCACACATTGATACTAGGAGACTTGAATACCTCACTCTCACCAATAGACAAATCACCTAGATTAAAATTAAACAGAGATATGCTGGAGCTAATGGACATTATAAACCAAATGGACCTAACATATTTACAGAACACTTCACCCAAATACAAAAGAATATACCCTCTGCTCAGCAACCTTGGAACTTTCTCCAAAATTGACCACATATTCAGACACAAAGCAAGTCTCAACAGATAAAGAAATTTCAAATAACACTCTGCATTCTATCAGACCACTACAGATCAAGGCTAGATATAAAAAACAAGATCAACAACAGAAAACTTAGGAACTCATGGAAACTGAACTGCTCTCTACTGAATGATAAATGGTTCAAGACAGAAATTAAGAAATTAAACATTTTCTAGAATTGAATGAAAATTAATACACAACATACCCAAACATATGGGACACAGTGAAAGCTGTTCTAAATAAGTTCATAGCACTAAGAACCTACATTTTTAAAAAGGGGGTTTCGAGAAATCTCATACTAGCACCTTAATAGCACACGTAAAAGCCCTAAAACAAAAAGAAGAAGAAGTCACAACCAAAAGGAATAGACAGCAAGAAATAATCAACTCAGGTCTGAAATCAATAAAATAGAAAGAACTATAATAAGCAATAGAAAAAAATCAATGAAACAAATAGTTGGTTCTTTCAAAAATCAGTAAGACTGACAAACCCCCTATTCAAATTACATAAAAGGTAGAGAGAATATGCTAATTTTAAAAATTAGAAATCAAAGAGGGAAATAACAACAGAAACCAAGGAAATACAGAGAACCATAGGGACATATTTTAAAAACCCGTACTCCACCAAATTGGAAAAATTTAGACTTATAACTCCTAGTGAAATAGCAGAAGTCTTTAAAAGTCTCCCAACCAAAAATTTCCCAGAGCCAGAATTCTATCAGACTCTTAAAAAAGAATTAACACCAATACTCATCAAATTATTCCACAAAATAGAAGTAGAAAGGATGTTGCCCAATTCATTTTAAGAGGCCACAGTTACCCTGACACCCAAACCACATAAAGACTCAACAAAGAAATAATTATGAACATACATGTAAATATTTAAATAAAATACTTACACACCAAATCCAAGATACATCAAAAAGATCATCCACCATGATCAAGTAGGCTTCATCCCAGAGATACAGGGTAAATCCCACTTACATAAATCATTAATTGTAATCCACCATATAAAGAATCTGAAAGACAAAAACCACATGATCATTTCATTAGATACAAAAATTAATCCTTGGACAAAAATATAATTTCCCTTTATCATAAAAGTACTGGAGAGATTAGGGATACAAAGGATATACCTCAACATAACAAAGTAGTTTACAGCAAGTCAATAGCTAACATCAATTTAAATGGAAAACAAGCCTATAGCCAATATCAAATTCAATGGAGAGAAACGCAAATCAATTCCACTAAAATCAGGAACATGACAAGGTTATCCACTCTCTCCATACTTATTCAATATAGTATTTGAAGTCTTATTAGAGCAATAAGAAAACTGAAGGCAACCAAGGGGATATAAATTGGAATAGAAGAAGTCATACTATCAATATTTGCAGATGACAAGATTGCATATACAAATTACCCAAAAAAATTCTACAAGGAAACTCCTATAGCCGATAAACTCCTTGAGCAAAATAGATGAATACAAAAGTAACTTAAAAAAAAATGTACTCGGGAGGCAGAGGCAGGCAGATCTTTGTGAGTTCAAGGCCTGGTCTATGGAGTGAGATGCAGGAAAGGTGCAAAGCTACACAGAGAAACCCTGTCTCGAAAAAAAAAAAAAAAAGCAAAAAAAAAACCAAAACAAACAAAAAAAAACTAGTAGTCTTCTTATATACAAATGACAAATGAATTGAGAAAGACATCATGAAATCAACACTTTTTATAATACCCTTAAGTAATATAAAATATCTTGGGGTACCTTTAGCCAAGCAATAGAAAGAACTGTATGATAAAATCTTCAACTCATTGGAAACTGAAATTGAAAAGATATCAGAAAATGAAAAGATCTCCTATACTCGTTGTTCAGTAGGGTTAACATAGGAAAAAAAAAAAGGCGATACTACCATTAGCAATCTACAGATTCAATGAAATCCCCATCAAAATTCCAATATTATTCCTCAGAGATCTTGAAAGGACAAATTCAGCTTCATATGCAAAAATAAAAAACCTATCATAGCTAAAACAATCCTGAATAATAAAAGAACTGTTAGAGGTATTACTATTCCTGATTTCAAGATGTAATACAAAGCTTTAATAATAACAGCATGATATTTGCACAAAAACAGACATATTGATCAATGGAATTGAAGACACTGATAAAAATCTACACAACTCTGGATAGCTCATTTTTGCTAAAGAATTCAAGAACACACACTAGAAAAAAGACTGGATTTTCAAAAAAACTGTGCTGGTCAAACTGAATGGCTGCATGTAGAAGAATCCAAATAGAGTCATAGTTATTACGCTGAACAAAATGCAACTTCAAGTGGATCAAAGACCCCAACATAAAACCAGATATACCAAATATACCTCCATATCCAATAGAGGACTAATTCCCAAAATATATAAAGCCCATGGAGTTAGGGTTAAAAACCAAATACTATTAGTCTGAAAAAAAAAAAGAGAAAATTAGTAAGAAAATGACTCCTAATGACATTCTACTATACTCATAAATCAGTGCCTTGCTTAGCCATCGTCAAAGACGCTTTCTGTTGCAGCAGATGGGAACAAATAAAGCACTCAGAGCCCAACATTATGCAGTTACAAACCTTGGAACACTCATTTCTAAATAGATGTCTCCATCAACTCCTTCCCATCAGAATTCAGGGAACTTGGAGGAAACGGGGTAGAAAGAGTATAAGAACAAGAGTGGATGGAGTACACCAAGAATACAGGGCCCTCTAAATCAAAATAAGAAAATCTCATATGAACTTACATAGACTGAAGCAGCATCCACAGGGCTTGTATGGGGTCCACAATAGGTCCTTTGTGCATATATCATGACTTTCAGTTTATTGTTTTAATAGATGCTTGTGTGTGAATGAATCCGTCTATGGTTCTGGGGCCTTCTCTTAGGCTCTCTTCCTTCTGTTTAATTGTCTTGTCCAACTCTGCTTTGACAGTTTTTGTTTTATCTTATTTTATTTTGTTTTTATCTCTCAGAAGCATATTCTTTTCTACCCAGAGACAGAAAGGGGGTGGATCCAGATGGGAGACGAGGTGGGATGAACTGAGTGTAGTAGAGGGAGGGGAAACTGTAATCCTATATGAGAAAAGAATATTTCCAATACAAGGAAAATAATTAAAAAAAAAAAAACAATATTGTTTCAAAGTCATTTCAAGAAAATACAAAATGGTTGCAAAGCTACTTAGTCCTTGAAAAGTGACTAAAAGGGATTTAGCTCTCTCAAACCCTCACCACCACTACCGCTGAACAGATGCCAACGTCAAATCTTCAGGCTCGGCGGCTTATAAAAGCATGACCAAATACATGTCCCTTTTTAAAAAAGTCTCCTGTATTATTTATAGTAATGCAAAAAAAAAAAAGTAAATACCATAGGACCTCTGCCACGGTACTGTTAAGTAAACAGCTGCCTGATCTCCAGAGATAAGGTAGCAGTTGTGGGGCTTCTCTCAACAAGTTAGTCACTCCCAGATGTCATGTTTCTGTGAACCATGATTATCCTTGCATCTACTTGCCTGATTCCTCTCTGGTAACTGAAAACATACCTGGCAGAAACAGCTTTGAGCATAGCTCAACTAATTTGCACACAGCCTGTAGCAGTACTCTTAAGATCATTCATGGGATTTGAATCTATTCATTTCATTGTCCATCAACCACTGAAAAATAAGGCCTATTTGTTTACATGTTGCAAACCTATACACACACACACACACACACACACACACACACAATGTAATATCATGTACTAGATCACTCTCGCCTTCTCGATAGCATTATTCCAGCCTCACTTCTCTTTCTCCTGTACTATCAGATGTTACTCTTTTACTCAATGCCCATCATCATGGAAATGTGCTGTTCTTTCCCTAACCACCATTTGTGGAACTGTGAGAGAGGCTCTAAGGAAAAGGCAGAGAGCCTTTGTCCTCAGGAGCATTGTGTCCCCTGGAGTATTCTGGGACATGATTTCATGTCTCCTGTGTTAAACATTTACATTCAATCTATAAGACACGTTTATTCCTGTTGGATGTCAGAACACAGCTTATAGAACCCAATCTGGTCAGAGTGCCCTGAATCTGGATACAGCCGTCTGCCTTGCTTTCATGCTTTCCCAGATAATCTATAGTATGTGCCAAGCAACTGTGTTTAAATTGGTCTGTGCTGAGAAAGTTCTGTTAATATTTAGTATGTGCTTTCTGACATTTATTTACATGTTTTTCTGATCATGTTTTTCTAACTCAAACAATCTTCCTTAGGTCATTTATTGCTTTCTTTGTTAGATTCATGTATAAAGTCCACTGAAACTGAAGTAAGTTTGCCCCACAGCATTAGACTGTAGTCTGCCCCATTCTTTCAGGTCCTCAGACCCCAGGTCCAGCAGACAAGATCTGCTCAGGTGAGCTGACAGTCTCCCTTTTCCCACCATAGCCCACTAACATTTAGTCTTAGAATAGTTGTCAAAACAATCTCCAAAATGAAATCAAAGCAGATAGACTTTAGCAATAATTAACTTATTTTCTCCTACTTTTCTTTCAAAAAGAAAAGCCACTGGACCTGCACAAGTTCAAACCAGACAAAATCCAGGCACTGAGAAGAAGTAGACACAGAAACCCACCCCTTAACTAAGAAGCTATTTGCAATTGATATAAGGTCAGGTGGGTAGATAGGTTAAAAAAAGATCTGGCAGGAGTTGGGATAAGAAAAAAGAATATGATCAAAATATATCATATATAAATTTGTTTTAAATAAAAAAATTAAGGTAAATTATTTTAAAAAAGAAAGATTTCTATCTTATTACCTACATGTTTGTGAGCAAAATAGTTCTCATCTCTGAGCTGCACCTTCTTCTATGACATGAAGACAATAAATAAGCTCATAGTTATTGGAAAGAGTGAAGAAGTTCATAAGTTAACATCTACAGCAATACATAGATATAATATACATCAATGAGTGGCAACGTTTCAATGCCTTCAAAGATTTCACTCTGTTCTGTAACAAATGTGCCATCTCTACATGGTTCAGTGAATAAAAAGCTAGTATCTAAGGACTGGAAAATAAAATCCTGAGAAATGTCCATAGAAGTTAGAAAGAGAAATATTTTGGTTCATGATTCTTCTCTTGCTATTCCTTAGCAACTCTGAAATTTCCTTCTATCCGTAATGCCATCTCTTTTGTTTTCATAAATTCATATTCTCTTTCATCATCTCTTTCCCTGACCCTTAATACAGTACCTTGACACTTTCATGATGATCCCATCCCTCTGTCCTCACTAACCCACTGGCAAAGAATACATTTATGTTCATGCATTTGTTTATTCAATTACACACATGCCCATTTCCTGTTCATCATTGTGCCTCATCTATAAAACTCCATTAATCCTACATATCTAAAGTCTTAGGAAAGGTTTCTTAGTAGCAAGGCACTGCTTTTCTTACCTCTTCATTTGCATGATTGTAGGGAACCATGTAAATACAGTAATTTTTCTGGTATCTAACAGATGGTATCAAATAAACTTCCACTAAGCCCAAATTATAAGACTATGTAGTTCTAACAATAATATTTGTTCATATTTTCTATATTTACAAAATTTTACTTTCACAAGCTACACTTCTTGGTGCTTTGTAATGTTAATAAAACATATACCTAAAATATGTAGAGGGAAAAGACATAAAAAATCAAAGTGAGACACTAAATTGTGCCATTAAAAATAATCAATATTCTCCCATGAGATATTTCACTCTCTCATGCTTTCTCCTCCTCTAGGTTTGTGTGTGTGTTCGTGTAGTATGTGTATGTGTAGTGTGTATATGTATGTGTGTAGTGTGTATATAGAGTGTATTGTGTAGTACTTGTATGGGATGGTGCGTGTGCATATGTAGTGTGTGTATAGGGTGTGTGTGTTGTAGATATGATGTGGGTGAGTTGATGATAACTTCCCTGTAATACAACAACCCAGAAAGATGCCATTACCAAGTTAGTGATTTTTCTATTACCCATCATATTAATTAACACTTGCCTTCATTTAAATACTAAGGTGAGACAAACTGTTTTTTTCAGAGCCTGCCCCCATTTAGCATAGAATAGAAGCTTGGTCAGTGACTTGTTCTGCAGGAAACGGAAAAGTGAGTTATACCGAGTGGAGCTGGGGCTGAATGTCAGGGGATACTGCTGCTTACAGTGTGAACTTCCAAACTCCAGCTGCTCTCTCTGCCTTGAGAGACTCTGAGATTTGGAGATGTTAGGAAGAGCTTCTGCAGGACAGAGGTATCTTTGTGCCCTGTCACCACCAGGTCTTATCTCTAAGACAATCGCTACCTCAGGGCCTATTCTCCTCCCTCTGAGAGTGATGAGGGAGTGGGGAGAACTGTAATCAATTCATACAAAAACGGTTTACTTTCTGAAACGTGTGATCTACTGATGAACAGGGATAAATCAAGATAGCATCTACATGGAAAAGGTACCTTTAATTTATCTCCTGAAAACTGTCAAAGTCATATCAGAAGTCACTTGTTAGGAACATCTGCAGTAAATTCTACTCCTGGGCAGAAAAAAAAAAAAAAAAAAAAAAAAGAGTCATTGCCTCTATTCCTTGGTTCGTATTTTTTAGCTTTATTTTAATGCAAATAAAAACAAAACCACAAGAATGATCTCCAGCTGTAAAGAATGTAAAAGATCCAGGCATCACTCGGGTTCTCATATGACAAGATTTATCAATCCTTAACATGCTCAAAAGGCAGTGAGAACAAAAACTGTCAAACACAGTTACGGCACGAGGGCTCCACCGCACCAGAAGAAATTAAGTGAGGAAATCACCAAAAAAGCAGCTCTGTTCCCTGACTCACACCCGCTAAGGGAAATGGCAAAAACCCTTTGCTCCTGCATGGAACAGCTCAACACCTACAGGAAAAACAGAGGGCCTCTGCCCGTTACTGACGCTGACATTTCAGCTCTACGCACCCCCCCCCCCCAACTCTTCCCTGCTCAGTCCCAGGGGCAGGGGTGGCATTGACAGAAGGCCTGTGTCAGCTTCCATCTGACTGTCACTCTGGCTTCTGCCTCTATTATCAGCAGGGCACTAGAGCAGCCACTGCTAAAGGCTGCTGATCTCTATCTGCACTGCGCTGGCCTTGCCATGAACCTGACTGCGCCAGAGCAGCAGCAGCAGGCCTGGGTGAGCCCCAGTACCGGGGGGAGGGAGGGGGCGGGCAGCTGGGAGGGGAGGGAACCAGAAGAAAAGCGCCAGAAACAGACCCCAAAAGGTTAGGGAGGAGCAGGGTGGGCCGGAGGGCGGGGGCTGTAGTGAAATGGAACAGACCGAGGTGGAGTGGGGGGCGCTGATACAGTTTGGACCCTTTTCTTATTTTTTCCTGTCCATTCTCCAGCGTTCAGTCTTTTGTGTCAGCTTTCAGAAATGCTCTGTTTGACTGGCAGCCTGTCACAGATCAGTTACCACCTAAAGCCGCTTGGCAGAGAGAGGTGACGGCCCAGGAAGGGATCTAAGTGGGTTTATCTGTGCTTCTTTACGGCTCGTGAGCTCCTTGACACAAAGGAAAGGGTATTAAAGATCTAAAGCGAGCCCAAAAGCGTGAAAGCTCCTTATAGGCTGCAGGATGTGGATGTGACTAAATTTTTAAATATTTTGAGTTGATGCTATTCATTTTGCCAATAGAGTAGAAAGAATTTTTGTTACAGAAATGAGTGTATGTTCCACTTGAGTGAGATTTGGAAAAGGAGGAAGTCCCTAAAATATGTGCTTAGAATATTACAACTGCCCTGTATTTACAATCCTGTATCTATTTTGAATATAAATAAAATTGGATACTTAAATAAAAACTAACATTTATGTGATTCAAGTGCATCTTAACATTACAGATTTCTTCTTTATCTTTAAACATTATAAATTAATATTTGGCATTTATTTTTCCCACATAAATAGCAATATGAAGGCAATCCAAAAATCATTCATTCTCTCCCATATCATCTCTCTTGGTCCTTTATGCATGGATTAATACTAAAGTAGTGTTCTGTTACCATGCCGATAGTCTCTCAACACATTCCATCAATGATAAAAGACCTACTACACACACAGAGGGAGCCATTTGTCACCTGATGGTAATATTGTGTACTATCTTATTATATTTTAGATTAGGAGGCCAAGGTTTTCATGGAGTATCATTTGAATGCTATCAATGAATTACCAATGATAATCAAATTCTTGGTACCCAGGACAGGAAGATTTAATTTAGAGAGTAATTAAAGCAAACCTACTTTGATTCCACACACTACCCATGGCCAGGGCAGCAGTCTTAGTATCATCAATTAGCTGTATCAGGGGGCCCCCAATCATGGGGGTCTATTCAAAGATCTCTGGGTCTTTTTGGTTTAATGAAAATAATATGATAAGTATGCTCTACTAAACTTTTGCTGGTGCTTCGTATCCAAGCTTGAAATGCCTTGTTTATAAATAGAAGGGCAGTGCTGCTCTTCTCCGTTACCACCTGGTTTCCTCCACTGGTTTCTGAGTCCATTTTAGGCTACACAGATATTATAAAGTTTCTCTCAGAGGAAACATTTCTTGGCTGAACTCGTCTATTTCTTGAACATTATCTATTTATAAATTGGTAGATACGGGTAAATAACCGAATTATGCTCTTTTCCTTTAAACAAACATAAACAAAATGTCTTGCCTATGCAATGTTCTATTATAATCCTGAGAAATTCAAATTATGACAAAAGAGCTAAAGTAACATTTGAAGACTAGAATGAACAAAGAATTCAAGTCACCATAGAGCAGATGGGTTTTAAGTTCATAGACACTGAGTCTTCTACTGAATAACTGTAGAGTCTTACATAATTTCACCTTGAATTACTTGTTCTAAAGACTTGTCTGTATTCTGTAACTTGCAGTGGGGGGTATACTCCATAGTGTTGTTATGATAAAGACTAGATAGTGTACATAACATTCTAGGGGCATTGTGTGGCTTGTAACAAGCATCCCACAAACATCATTTCTACTTATTTCTCCAGAGACTCAAAGTAAACCATCCAAAAGTTAAACAGGTATTTGTATGAGCAAGTGCCTGACACTGACAGCAGGGTTATCAGCAAGTTGATCTGTGCAAGAACCTGGATGCTCTGTTTTACAATGAATGCGGGAAAGAGTTTGCTCTCCATATAGAGTAATTTCATCTAGACTTAGCCATCATCGATGTTAACACAAATGATCTTTAATTTTATTCTCAATTTAGAATGAAGTTAAAATACTATTTCTGTTAATCTGGTAACAATGGAATAAAAAATAAGCAGGACAGATACAATGTTATGCACAGATACCATTAAAAAAACTTGCTATGTTAAAATTTGTCCAAAATTCAATGTAGGAACCCTAGTTAACACTGTGGGAAAATATTCCCCTTTAGCTTCTACGTTATTACCTATTGTTCTATATTTTCAAAACTAGTACGTGAAGTGAAAGCCCTTTGTTTCCACTCACAGTGGAAAACAGGAAGGAGTCACATCTAGTAGATGCAGATGAGTTTACCATGACACATTCAGAATTCACCTCCCTCTAATGGCTTATTATCTCAGCCTCAGAAGCAATAAAACTGAGGTATTAATTTTATTTTCTATTCCAAAAAAAGCATGCTCTCATACAAGGCATTCCCATCTCAACCAGTATCAACCAGGTCAGAAAGGATATCATACACTATAAGAAGTTGGAGATGGTAAGTGTGTAAAGGAGAAAATTATAAATAGCAGCAAAGGCCTGACTGCCCATGCCATTACAATATGGCTGGAATAGTCTATTAATGGCAATAGATTATATTAAAATGGAAGATAAGAAGAACTCTGGTTCTAGTCTCAGTGGCAGCAATTTTTCAAATCCATGAGCAGGGAAGAAGGAAATTCCCCTGAGAACAGTAAAGCTTGTCCATTCCCCATATGTGCCTATTAACTTCACCACATTGGTTCAACAACAACAACAAAAAAGGAAGAAAGAAAGAAAAGAAAAGGAAGAAAAAGAAAACTGCTCCTAGACACAGGCTCAGCCCCCTCTGGTTATCTCACAAATGTGCCACTGGTCATGCACAAAAGAATGTGCGTGGCTCTTGTCACATTTTCTAAAAATCATGGTGGGAATCGTGTGGTTGTCTACTCTTTGAACAATGCTAGCAACCAGGCAAAGGCTTTCTTTGTTCCCTTCTGTTTCTTTTTTGTTTGTTTTAACTCAAACTAATTTGCATTTGTGAAATAGAATTTTCTGAAGGAGAAAATGTGAGTTTTCTTTACTTCGTGATTGGAAGAGCAGGCAAAAAAATATTACCATGGCTAAAAAACGTAAGGCATTACATTGCTTCACCAAGTTTAAAACATAATTTAAAAACCACTAAATGTGTCTATTTCAATATATGGAAACATCTTTTGCAATGCATGGTGCTCAAGTCTAAGGAAATCTATATGTATATAAGTGGTTTGTACACACATATGTATAATCTGATGCCGACTGATGTATATAGGTAACTGACATGGCATATAGAATAAGCACATCTGTGTTCAAAGTGTTGCATATGTGTGTTTCAGGTAACATATTCTCTCTTAAGTTTTTAGTAAAAAAACGAGAAATGTGACATAAGTAATGGTAAAAAAATAAATTAGAGTAACTGATGCACAAAAGACATCAGAATGTGAAGTGAGTGGTCTGTTAAGAAAGGCTCTGTGGATCCTAACCTTCTTTATAGTCCATTGGAATTATTCTAACATGCTAACAAAAACAGCCATCATCTTTTTAGCTCAGAACATTGCCATTAATTTGTGATTCTATAACTGACAGAAACAACATAGTTGTGGATTTACATGCTCTGGACACCAAATAAACTAATTAAATCAATCTAGACAGCAATTGTTTTTTACTGTTTACTGACTTAAAAGCCTTTGAAATAATAAAATTACATGTAATAGTAAGGTATGGATCTATGAGCTGTGATGATTGTCAATGGTCTGACACTCCTCCTGGAGGATTTGAGGTTAAAGGAAAGAAAATGGCCAGTCTGTCTCTCAGCAGTCACCTTTCCCTTTGGGTTTATTGCTCTGCCAGCCATCTCAGAATGTAGAGCTCAGGGTCTTTGCAGTCACTGAGAATATCACCTTCACAAAATTTTAAGGTAGATCAGAAGATTCTTCAAATAAATGACAAACAAAGATAAATGTAAATGATCCAAAGGAAAGACTCATGTAACCAAAACTCCACAAGAACATCATGGACTCACTTAACTTGTCTAGAATATATTCTTTTAGAATAAAGATGATTTGCTTCTAGAACAAGGAATTTATGATAAGGAATACTAAATGCTAGTAGTTAGGCAAAAATAATTTCAAACATTTTGAGGATTGTATGACTGTCATCTTGTATTCTACAAAGACTCAACTACCATAGTTTGGAGAAATGTTTTCGTACAATTTATAACAAAACACAAAGCTGAAAGCATATTTGGAGCACTTTTCATAGCATTCAGCATCAGGAAGAGTGAATAACCCAGAAAGTACTCCACTATCACTCCTGATACATAAACAATTTGCATTCAATAATAAAATATAATTTGCAATTACCATGTTAGAAAATTTCGTTTTGTACTTAATAATACTGCAGATCAAAATTTCCTGAAGCTGTCCAGGAACAACCACCAATTACTTAATTGTTATGTTCATTTGAATAAAAAGAATGAGCAAAACCATAATCAATTATTTTAAAGAAGACTATTGATTATTAAATTACCGAAATGTTCATAAGCCATTCTGTACTTTTTATATATATATAGCTAAATCTTAAAAGCAGAAAAACTACTCTAATGTAATCTTGTTCCACAGTTTAAATAAATAGGTCACAGAGTTAGGATGCCTGCTAACATTCCTGTGGATTGAACCATCACTAGAAAATCTTTTCTGCTGTGTACCATGAGAATTCTAGTGTTAAGTATAATTACCCATAAATAGTGATGCCTAACCTGTTGTAAGGTATTATTGTTTCCTTAAAAACAGAGCAGATCCTGTATGATAGCAATACAATGGTCCATACATAGTAACTGATATCTAGAAAACAAAGATTTTAGTGTTTGGTTAAAAGTATCAGTCCTGTGTTCACACTCATCTTCACCTCTGATTCACAGACAGGGCAAGTCCAGAAATCTGCACTGAAGCTAAATACTAGCCTTAATAGCTTTTTGCTTTAAACATATCTGCTCCTTTGAGATTCCCAGATATAAATAGTTCTTTATTTTATACATTTATTCAGATTTTAAGTATCAAAGCAAGTAGCTAAAAACAAATTACTGAAATTGAACTTCCTATTGGAATTAACCCTTCTTTCAATGTCTAGTAACACTTAAATCTCATATTTTCTAGTATATAAAGCAAAACAGATGGTTTAACAATATTTTTACAGTAGATAAAGCCAGATTAGCCTCAAAATATTATTGAACATTAAAGAAAATAAAGTATGAAATTACTTCACAATGAGAAAATACATTTTAAAGTACAGTTTGTTGTTTTTTTCTAAATCTAACATTCTCCACATACAGTTAGAAATTTTTAATTGAATCTCCTGTCATACTTGGGAACTTACATAGTAATACTGATATGTAAGCTCACTTTCCTTTACTTGGCATAGAAGGTTCCAAGAAGAACGATTGGAGGATTCTGAGTACTTCAGGTGAGACTTCCACTCAAAGTCTGCTCGACAACATGTTGAGCAAATATTTGCTCAATAAATAGAGGCTCTACTGTGCTTTTCTATTTAAAGTAACTAATGGCTCAGCTATATATATATATATACACACATATATACATATATGTATATACATATGTATATATGTGTGTATATATATATATATCCTTCTGGAGGTGAAATGAATAAGAAATACCCCCATAGACTCGGGTATCTGAGCATTTGGTTCTCAGTTAGTGGTGCTGGTTGGGGTGCTGAGGAACCTTTAGGAAATAAGTCTTACTGGTGGACACATCACTGGGGGTGGGCATGAGAGTTTGAGTTCCCCTCCCACACACATTCAAATTCCTCCCAGTTTCCTGTATGATTAGAAGTGATAGACAAGCTTCCTGCTCCAGACACCCGACCTGCTGCCTCGCCTCCTCTGCCATTGTGGACTCTCCCTCTGGAACCATAAGCCAAAACAAGCTCTTTCTTTGATAGCTTGCTTTTGGTCGTGGTGCTTATCACAGCAACACCAGAGCAACTACTACACTTGGACTGACGAGCACTGATCCTGAGCTGCCTTCATAATACTGAACTAAGATTCGTTGCAGACAGAACGGTCTAAGGCTGTCACCTTGGGCATCTAAGCGCAGTTTTCAGAAAATGGTGTACAAAGGTACCAGGAGGGCCTGGGGAAACAGTCAAAGTATATCAAGCTGTTTATGGAGCTGATTCTGAGCTGGAAAAGCAATGTGGAAGTCGTTAAAAAGCTACGAAGCAAATGGATCCTCTACCTGAAGCAGGACTGCCGGCATTCACTATCCTGTACACTAAATAGCTATTTCGGTGGTACATAAGGGTGAAAATTGCCCACGTTTTCCCCACAACTTCCCTTCTAGCCCGCTGGGAACACATGTCTTTTTAAAAATAAACTTCTAAACTTGTAAACTTAGGACACTTTGTCGTTCTAGGAGAAAGAGTGAAGATGGGGGGGAGGAAATAGGAAAAGAAGGAGGAAGAGAGAGAAAGAGTCTAGTTTGATCATTTTATATTTCTGAATCTTCAGCAGCAATGAAGAAGAAGGCTATAAAGTAATCTAGGCTGTCTATCTTATGAAAAATTAACTTTGTTTCATGTAAGTTTTATGTATTAACGTAAGAACGAATTATCCAATAACACTTATCAAAGTATGATCAAAATGTAAGCTACCTCTTTAGGCATTAAAAATAAATTCAGTTTTATATTCATGTATTAACACATTTCTCAACTATCTATTATAACTTAAGCACTATTTTGTGTGATAACCATAAAATAATCTGGCAGAAGTACAGAGACATCATTTGTTAGTGAAAATTTGCTCCTAATTAAAGAATTTGACAAATTTTCATCTACCTTACTATGATAATCCAACAGTTAGACAGATGTATCATTGCCATTTCAAATATATGTTTTGAAAATCAAAAATGGCAGATTCCAAGATGAGCACTCAGGGTATAAGAATCCATTATGAGGCGAGGTATAAAGCCTGAAGTCACATGGTTCTTACCTAACATGAGCTTGGTATACAAATTCTGAATTAGATTTTCATTGAAAACCCTACTCCCTTTCCCATATTACCTTTTGCACTCCAAACCTCCCTTTCAACTTCCACTATCTATAAGAAAACCCCCTTCTTCCTAGAGTTCTTTATCAATAAAAGAATGATTTCATTAATTCTCCCATAATGCATCAAGTCTTTGTGTCTCTCAAGCTGGGTGAATTCACCCATTTAAGACCACCGTCAATTGGTCTATGGAATATCACTCTAAAAGCTTTCACTGACAGGGATATTTAAGGTAGTTTTGTATGTATGTGACAACTAATGGAATAGAGGGCATGGATTTGAATGAAACAAGGAGAAGCATATGTGACAATTTGAAGGGAGTGAAGGGAAGGAGGAAACATTGTGATTATATCATAAACTAAAAAACTAATCTTTAAAGTTACCTTTACAATATTTCAATGAGGCTTTAAAATTCAACTGCACATGAAATGATTAAAAACTAAAAACAAAAGCAAATAACATTCTACTACACTATTCTAGAAAATTCTTGGGAAAGTCTGACATCTGACATCTGATCTCTAGATTATGATGATGTTATAATCATTCAGTTCTTATTGTCTTGGTATGAGCTAGGCTATAAAGTTTTATCAAAAAATAGATATATCTGAATTCAAACAAACAATGATCCACTTTTAGTATGAATATAAACTGTGCAAATTTTGAATTGCTTTTCTGAATTCTTACCTGGCAACTTTAATGCTTCCTTTTAGTAAAGAGGAATAGTGATTTCTAGGACTATATTCTTAATTGATATTTACTCTATTAAGAGTCAAAATTAGAAATTTATTTTGTATTCTTCAAAACAGAAATCTTTAAGACAAACTATAATGGTAAATTATAAACTTTCCTTAAAAAATTAAAAATGATGATCCAGAAAAGCTTGCTACATCATTAATAAACACACCCCAAAAAAGATTGAAATGCATGTCCAAAAATTAAGTGATGAACTCACAGAATTGAAAGCTACTGAGAACATGGAGTTTCTATGATATGAAAAAAATACACACCAATCTAGTCTTAGGTAGAATATTGCTGATGAAAAAGACAATGTAAGAGCCTCGGCTTTTGCTTATTGTCTATTTGCTATAAAAATTCATAGAAAACATTGTTTTGTTGTTTTTCTTTAAGACAGGGTCTTCCATATCTTAGGCTTGCCTGACACTCTATATGTGACCAAGTATGTGGTCCATTGTGCTCAAGAAGTGCCAGCATCCACGGCTCACAAACCACGGGGGTGACATGAGCATTCCCCCTGAGAACTTCCCTGGGCCAGTATTTAAAAATTACTTCAGTGACTAAATAATAAGTAATGTGATGGTCTCCAAAAAGGAACTCAAGAAGAAAAAAGATAGGAAGAGGTAATTAATCCCAGGTCTGAAGATGTTCGGCATACTGATGATAGTGAACTCTTGCCAGCAATAATGATTTTAAAAGTTCATATTTCAGAGTCAAATTGGACAGAAAAACTACATAGTAAGACTTTTTTTTAAATTCCAACATTCCAAATACACCTAGCCTAAAATTGATGCCTTTGAATTCTTTACAGACTGGACATCTGCTAATTCATTTAACTCATTCTTTTGAGATTTATTTTTTTAATTATGTATCTACATGTGCATTCCCTGGGAGGCCAGATGTACTGGGTTCCCTTGAACTGTGGTTACAGTTAGTTCTGAGCTATCTAACTGGATGATGTGAACCAAACTCAAGTCCTCTGCAGAAGCAGTGAGTGTTCTTAATTACTGAGCTCTCTTCAGCACCGCGGCTACCATATGAAAAAAATAATATGATGAACAAAAATAATTGAATGACTTTGTCTCTCTGAATGATACAGTTTTACTATAAACAGTCAACAGGAACCACCTTAAAACAACTCTACCCATGAAAGGAGTAGGTATTAATGCCCACTGAGATATGAACTTGACTAGTCAGCCTATTTCATGTAAAAGTTGCCAGTCATAAAAATCTTAAAGTGTTCTCATGATTTGGGTATAACCGTTTTCCCCTGATTTCATATAGTAATGTATCTATCTAAATGAGCCAATTTTTGAAGTAATAAATATTTTTAGTCATGTATAGTTTACTAATAAGATAAAAATTCATATTGGCTTGAGAAATGAGGAAAATTATACAATTTTAATATTGACCAAGTGCACGCATGTACATGCACATACACACACACACACACACACACACACACACACACACACACACACACACACTAATGTACATACCAAACAAAACATTGCAGGTACCAGGGAAAATTACTTAAAGACAATCAAGTTGTACGTCTTCCTGTAAAACACTTCAGATATTTGTTTTATATTTAGATATACTCTTTGATGCTGTTTTAATCTTTATGTGATCTCTAATTGCTGTGTGACTGAACTAAATTTTATAAAAGAAAATACAATCCAAAAGAATATTAACCTTTTAAAATGTTTCAGTAGGAGCTTAGCTTGTTTGGGGATTTTTGTTTGGTTGTTTGCTAGTGTTACATAAGATACAATTATAAAATTTGCTACTTATCATTGTTTTTTATGTCATTATTTGTTCCTTGTAACTTTGAGTGGTTTCAGGGCTTAGCCTTGGATTTTTAATACCCTGCATACAGCATGTCTAAATGGGCACAGCTTTAAAAACATTGCTTTTTTTGTTGAGAGGCTTTCATAGTCCACATTAGAATTATGTTAAAAAAAAAAAAAAAGTCTATTTGTCTTTTTGGTTTTTTCACTTAAAGCACAAACCTAGTGAAAAAAATGCAACAGTCTGAAAAATCATTTTCACTCCTAAGACTCAACAGCTACGTCATAACAGAAAGAATGAAGCACACCTGGGTGGTCATAGGCTGAAATGTGGCTGCTAGCTTTTGTTGTTGTATTTCCTGTTGCAGCTTCCAAAGCAAAGCTTTTGGCCCTCTGGTCACCTATAAACTCCTGTCACTGTGGAAGCTGACCAACAATTGCAAACCCTGCATTGAGGTTCCTCCTTACTGTGTGCATAGTCCATGTTTTCCAATGTTAGTGGAATGAAATATTAGCTCATTTCATCACAGGCAGCCACCAATGAAGCAATTTTGTGATATTGTATTTCTGTTATACCACTTTCAAGTAACTCAATTATCTTTAAAGAAAAAAATAATCTATTTCTGGTGAAAACTCTAAACCTAACCAAGATTCCTTGAAAAGAAAGTCTAAGTCTCATACTGCTATTAACACCTAGAAAATAATATTTGATCCCCAAACAAAAGCATGGCTTTTCTGTCCAATTTGATGTCTTTTTCACGCTGCCTCAGTGATGGCCAAATAATTGGTTGTTCACTTGTGTGCTTGTCTCCCCCGACAGTTCCACAGATGCCCTGAACAATACTCCAAAGACTGCTTTCAGTAGGGCAAACCCTCATTAATCATTCGTGCTGACAGCACAAGGGGACACCTGCATCTGGTGAAGGAGTCCAGCCATGGCTTATGTGAGTGAGGATTAAAACCAACCCAAGGTGTGGGAGGCCATTTTTAACAAGGATGTGGAAAACAATGACAATAGCAACACACACACACACACACACACACACACACAGAGAGAGAGAGAGAGAGAGAGAGAGAGAGAGAGAGAGAGAGAGAGAGAGAGAGAGTCCCAATAACAAAAATGAATCCTACATTAGCACACTCATCTATTAAATATCTTAGTCTGAAGTTGTGGCTCCTGTTGCCATTATAGCACCATTCTATGGTATCAGAGGGAGAGCCACACAGAACTGTGACAAATAGCTGCTAAATTCTTCATGCTCCCATCGAGCAATGTTAGCATTAAATACTGATGAACTGTCACATGATTTTCATTTAGAAATGATGGCAGTTTCAGCTTCCTATTTCATGGTACTCATAAATATTTCTCCCACTATATTTCACAAGTAGAATATATGAAATATACAATTTTTAGTAAAGATTCCTGATCCTGTGTGATGGTTTTCTTTTATTGAAATAATAAATATTACTGCTTCAAAGGAAGGTTAAAGATCCTGGAAAAACTGCTATGAAATAATATATGATTAACATACCATATAAAGCTATTTGGTTTCCCAGAATACAAGAGCTTCCTTTCCCTTTTTATTATTTTCCTGTCGGCGTGAATCATGCAAAAGATCACAAATAATGAATTCTAGTTCATATCTTGTAGGTTTGTCTTGACTAAAACTATGTAAACTTTCAGAACACAATTGATTGAAATAGCCACTGATAGCAACCACACATTCAGGAATTACAAAATTAACACAACAAACATAACAAAAGAAAATTTGAAACTTGCTAAATATCCTGAAAGAAAAATGACAGGTGATTTAAAACCCAGTAATTAACATCTCTCTGTGTCAGTTTGAAATTAATTCTTATCACAAATATAAAATTAGAAAGTTAAATAACAAATGCAAGAATACATGTAATTTCATATTGATATTATTGGTTTAGAAATATAATCAAGTTTGAAAACCCAGCTTTTCAAAAATATTATGCAAAGACACCTATTAGGTAGAATATAAGGTTTTTCACATTGAAAACCTAGCCTTGGTTGCATTTGGATATTTAGACATTGGGGACAGGTTGGTCGGTTGTTTCTTTAGATACACGGTCTCACTATGTAGTCCTGGCTGGCCTAGAACTCACTATGTAAAGCAGGTTGGCTTCAAACTCTCAGAGACCCACCTGCTTTTGCCTGATGAGTACTGTTCTTAAAGATGTCTGAGGCCACTTCCAGCTTAACATTTTAAGCACACAAACAATGGTAAGTTGTACTTGTTAAGTTATTACAACATCTTGTAGCCTTAGAATCAATGACAGCATTTAATTTAAAAGAATGTGTATGGAAGCAAATGTCAGAAAGGTGGGGTATATACTGAGGAGTGATAGCTAAATCATCTGAACAGCAAGCCATGCAAATGCTTTTTACTACTCCTGAAATGCATTCAAGAAATACTTCAGTCTATCCCCAGAGTTCCAAGCATACCATGCTTTTCAACTTCTCTAGGCTCTGCCCCTGGCAAGGACTAGGGCCACCATGCAGCTGAG
The DNA here is from genome assembly GCF_004664715.2 of Peromyscus leucopus. Taxonomy (NCBI): domain Eukaryota; kingdom Metazoa; phylum Chordata; class Mammalia; order Rodentia; family Cricetidae; genus Peromyscus; species Peromyscus leucopus. Next base: position 36,656,502 of record NC_051064.1, read on the forward strand.
GTTTCTTCAAGAAATGTATCTGTGCTTTGTGACTATATTGGTAGCTCCTACTTGACATTCATAATCCTCAGTTAACTGAGCTTTGCACTTCACATCATACTTAAAGATGAGATATACTTGTTTTAAAAAAATCAGAACCAAATTTTATGGCATCTGCATTTATTACTGGGATCTGTAGAAACAATGTAAAGTATTCTTCAGAAGATCTTCGCTAAATCTTGAGAAGAAAAAATAGTTTCTCCTGTGGAGTAAAATGAGGGAGAAGCAGGTGGGAAGGAGGGAGGGAGGGAGGGAGGGAGGGAGGGAGGGAGGGAGGGAGGGAGGGAGGGAGGAAGGGGCAACATGGAGGGAGTGAGAATTGTAAAAATGACTATTAAAATGGTGAAAAAAATGAAGTAAACAGGTGTGGAAAATCATTTTACTGCTTCAAGAAAAGATCAAGAATTTAATTCAAATTTAAATGTGAATTTGAGATATGTTACTTTGTTCTAAAATGTACCAGAAAATATTACATTGGAATACATATATATTAAATAGTAAGATCATTCAGGTTTAATCATTCAAAATAAGTTACATTAATGAACCAGAAAGTTCAGCTGTAATTATCATTGTAAATAATACAGTTGCTTCCTTTAAAATTTATATTTTTCTATATTTAGTAATAAATATTAATAAATATTTTACAATCCTCAGGAACATCTTACTTTAAGCCTAATTTTAGCTTATCAAAGTTGAAAAGGGGGTTGCTAATAAATTTTCAAAACAATAAGAGACCCATTAAAATATATTCATTATTCATTGTGTAATATCATATGAATCGATAAGTTTTTTTATTTCTTAATTGTTTTTAATTCTGAATTTATATAATTAAACAAATAAAGGCAAACCCAAATATTAGATCTAGCTCTGTATCTTGAAAGTAACATCATCTGCAATGTTTTACATGAAATCATTTTATACAAAGCACCAAGATTTTCACATTGAGAAGATCCTATTTATTTCCAGAATAATCATTTAAAAGTGATAATTAGGTTGATAATTTATCCTGTTTTATGCTGTGGGGGATCAGTCCTAACAAGGTTATATGACTATATCTAACCACGTAGGTAACACTGGAATGCCTGTGTCTACTGATCTACCCAGGTGTGACTACAGAGTTCATATATTACCTGACACATCCAGAGAGCTGGATATCCAATGGTCATCAAGTCAAATACAGATAATTGGTGTGGTTTGGCAAATAAATATTTATTGGAAAAAAGCCTTTCAGATCTCTTTACATATTGTCTTTGTGTACAACAGTGAGATGGATAGAGATTATGTGGCCCACAAAGCTGAAAGGATTTACTATGTTCATTTATAGAAAAGTTTGCTAACCCCTAAATAGGAGCATGCTACATCAAGGATTCAAGTCATAGTGGAATTACACATTGTAACTTGGATAATAATATACTAAGTGTAGCTGGAGAAATAAAGGCATTAAACATAGAATGTATTGTACCTTGATTCTATGTCAAAAACATTGTTGTGGATATGACTTCTTTTAAACAATAAACAAGTTGAAGTTAAATCATTATGAATTTTTTTTATGACTAAGCCAAACAGTATCATGGGTAGAATCAGACATTAAATCTGACTGCAGAGGAAATCTAACATAAAATTGAATGACAAAATAAAGGAGAATAATGGGATGGGAAAGGTTAAGTGGGATGGGGTAAGAAGGAAGAGCAGAGAAGATGATAATAGAGAGATACATAACAAAAAAAGGCCTTTGGAAAGAGTCACATGGAAATCTACTACTACAGAAACTTCTTAAACAAACACATACTCATATAAAAAGAGTTTCAATAGGATTACCCTATAACAGCAGCAATATCCTCATTAGACACGACATGCTAACAAATAGAAGAGTCAGTGTTTTGAATTGGTTACATATCTTAGAATTGTTATGCTATGAGATCCCATAGACTCCCAAACATTTCAGATTATTGCCATTTCTTTTTGTTAGCCTCTAGAACTTGATGGTAAGGCCCTAATGCTGAAGACACCATAGAGTTGAGTCACAGAACATAGAGAAATCAGGAGGATACTGACATAGAAGCTTCCTACCTACTGGTTAGCTTTCATAGTGCTAGAAGGTGCTATGTATGATATTTGAGGAGAAAATTAAGCATCAATCTTATCTAACTGAGAACTAATTGAGCTACAATAATTACCAGCAAGTACAATGGTCTCAGGAATGTCATAGGAATGACCAGTCACTTTCTGATTGGATTTAAGACACTCCACAAAATGAAATCCATACCTGACACTACTATCAGGCCAAGAACATACTACTAAACAGGTCATAGGCCTTAGGGGAATCCTGCAATGGTTATTCTGCTAAAGGCGCATAGTGTTAAGCTAACTTTTAATGAATTATTGTTATGCCTGTAGATGAGAGCACCTCTTAACCCTCATTATTAAAGCTCTTCTTCATATATGGTGATTAGCACACCATATATTAGCACAGGAATTTAAATGGCCAATGTGCCAGAATAAGGCACTGCAGACCATTTATCTATCAGTAGGACATCTCTATCATCCTCCCTCCTCCTGGGGCTCCAATATCATTGTGGAAGAGGTAGTAGAATAATGGTAAGAACCAGAGATGGTAGGAGACTTCAGGAAAACTGCTTTCCAGACACACCAGCACAGATTAGACTTGATAGATTAAAAGAGAATAAAAACAATAAGGTACAAAGCCAGGTTAATAGGGAAAGAGATGGATCTGGGAGGAGTTGGCCCAGCAGACGAGTATGATCAAAATCAATTTCAATATGTTAGTTTTGCTTTCTCTTCTTATATTATATTTTATTATTATTCATTAAAAGCCTGTTTGGCTTTCTAATGAAAGGAAGTGAATCTGGATGGAAGGGCAGGTGGGGAGGAAGTGAGAGGAGTAGAGGGAGGGAAAAATCATAATCAGGATATATAAAACACATTTTCAATAAAATAAAAGCAAATTCTCAAAGAACTAATAAAGAAATAAAAGAAAGTCAATATTATTCACTCTGAAAAATACAATAATTCAAAAATCAAAAATTATCTCAACTATATATAATACATATTATTAAAATTAAGGGGGAAAATCTCTATTTTTATACAAAATCAGACTAAGACAACAACCAATTATAGAAACAGAATTTCAGAAAATATAAAATTACAGTTTTCAAACACTGTAGTCAATGGATGCAGGAAACAACCATCTAAGCAAATAAGCAAGAGGTTTACAAGGCAGAGGCTCAAAGCTGGACTGCTAAAGGAGAAAAAATAGGCAGCAATCTATAAGAGCATCCAGACGATGGAGGGAGAAGGAAAGGTCAAACGATGAAAAACAATGAAAAATTAAACTAGAAAGAAGCTAATGCAAGAATTCTTCACTTCATGTATGCCAAGTTGAATAACAAAACAAAGTACACAGATTCTGTTAAATTTCAATAATCCAAAGATGGAGGAGCATACCTAAAGTCTTCCAAAGATGGAAAAAGATTTAATAAACTGTGGTAGTCAACCTATGAACATTTCAGAAGCACAATTTATGTTAAAAAGCAATAGATGCATGCCCTCAACATCATGAAGAAGTTTATTTCAAACCTTTAATTCTCTGAACATGCTATAGTCAATGGTCAATGGTCAGAATAAATTAAAATGCTTTTGGTCTAGTAGAACATGTAACTGTCACTCTATACAACATCTAATGAAATATTGAAGGTCATAATCTTCAACAAAACAGAAAGGACAGGCAGTCTGGTGATGAGCTCACCCAGAAAATTCCAGTTAATAATCACCAAAAAGGAAGCACTGAAGACAATTTAAAGTAATATAAAAATGTAAAAACATGGGCACTTTTCCTTTTTACGAAACCATGTTTAAACTTAGATTGACACTGAAAATAGTTATATAAGCAACAAAATACCCTTTGTATTATCAATCATTATTTAGAGCCAAAACATGTTTAAAGTTCAGAATTTTGATTATACTTACACTTCAAACTCGGTCAAAGTGAAACTAGTAACTTAAAATTTCAGGTGCTGGACTGTAGCTCCATTGGTACAGCACTTCCCCAGTACACAAAAACCAGGATTCAGTACTTTATACCACAGAAACAAGGCATGGAGGCACACCTCTCTGATCCTAGCACTTGAGAGGTAGAGGCCAGAAGGTCAGAAGTGTGAGGTCAGGCTTAGCTACAACGTCAGTTATAGACTACCCTCTCAAAAAAACATATTGATTATTAGAAGTAACAAAGGAGGAGGCAATTAACTTTCTAAATTTTTCGAGTATCTAGTATTACCATGCAAAAAATTTAAAATGATAAATTAAAAACAGTATTATTCAAAACATGTAATAGTAATCAGATCATGCTGTAAAATGAAGACTAAGAATGACTACCTTTGAAATGGGACAAAATTTCTGGGATAAATATCTTTTACTTATTTATTTGACTTATTTTCACATGCATCAATATTAAATCATGAGTAACTTTTCTTGAAAGTAAAAGGACAAAATCAAAACATGGAAAATATTTTTTATACATTTTCAACAAAAATAACACATTTGTTCACTATATTAACTTTGTCCCTAACTAGAATGTAATAGTACTGATACAAAAGGTTGAGAATTTCTGAAAAAGGAGTATCACAGTTGCAACAACATTGGTAATCCACATTAGTCCAGCTATGGTCAAAGTACACACCTGGTACTTGATTGCACATGCCTGAAGTCCTAGCAACTGGGAGGCAAGGGAAAAAAAAATCCCTGTCAATTGAAGGTCAGCCTAGTCCTAGGTTAAACATAGCTACCTAATATCTCTATATAGTAGAACACACTCTCTTTTAAAAAGACAATGCACCTGCAAGGTGAAAAGATCCCTTAAATATGGATCTCACTTTTCCTGAGTAATCTGATAAAATATATAAATTATAATAAATATAAATACATTTGTTATTTTAACAAATATGTATTAAGTGCCTAGCTTATCATAAGAGCACATGGCTGTTTTGCTTTGCTACTAAATTCTCTACCTCTTCCAATCAAGTCAGTTTATGATTTCTTTACCAGAAACCATACTCCTACTTTTGCTTTAGAAATAAAAACAAAGAAATCGACATGCATAGAAGAATCATTCCATTAGTTGTTCAGCCTTTCAATTATCCTCTTTCAGAAGACATGACATGCTAAGTCTTGTCATCATTGCCAGCTTCCTTCAAAATGTCTAACTTATTGATTCATTTACCTAGAAAACATCGTATAACAGCTATGTGCCTGACTTTGTTCTGTGAGCAACACCACCAACTAAACAAGTCCTTACAGAGTTCATGCTCTGGACTTGTATATTATTTTACAAGCAAGAGTTCTAGTCTATTAGTACATGTTAGTCTAACATGTGAGGAATGCTGGCCACAGAAAAATATATGTAAGAAATACTCTCCTCTGAAAATAGAAAGGAAATTAAAAATGACTATCTAAAATCAAATAGCCTAGAGAACTTGACCTAACATTTAAGAAAATTTTATTTGGTGTCCCTGATGTGAATGAGAGATCCAATCATTAAATTATATAATTATTTTCTGTGAATTGGAATTGAAATTAAAATTATATATATGAGAAAAATAAGAATATGCCATAACATTCTGTGATGTATAGTATATGAGGAAGCCTATAATTTTTATCTTAAAAGGTAGAAAAGAAAAGGCAATTAAGACTTCGGTCATATTATGTTGGCTTTTTTTTTTTTTTTTTTTTTTTTTTTTTTGCCTAGGTTAAACATGGTCAGGGTGATTAGCATGTCAGTGAAGTTTTCAGGCAGGTTTTTTTTTTTTTTTTTTACATTTCTTACTTATATTCCCTAAAGTAAAGGGAATAATTAACTGAAATCCAATTAGCCTAGACTTAGAACACCTGTTTCTGAAATCCTTTGAATAACTTTATCATATTATTATTTTTTTCTTGGCCTTTGTTTTAAGATGAAACACATATCCCTATTCAGTGGCTCATAGGAGGTGAGTGATTTGCATATCACATAGACGAAAAGTACCTGCTTGTAAAAAAAATATGAAGATTAAAAATCACCAAAAGAGTCATGGATGTATCACAGCAGCTACTGTTTCTTAACCCTCTGTTGACCAAAACTACTTTTATAGAAATGTACAGCTAAAAAGAATAATTTAGCAGACAATGACGTGAATCCTGTTTTTAAAGATCCATAATAAAATTATTTTTACAAGGCAGCAGTAGATGAAATAATTAATCTTTTCTCCTTTCAAACAGCAATATAAAGTTATACGGATTTTGTTTGTAAAGACATGAGTGGTAAATTTATAGTAGTTTTTAGAATTCTACAAGAGAGCAATATACCAAAAAACAACAAAAAAAAATACATATTGAAAATAGGGGAAAAAATAAAAATGAAAATAAAATAGGTAAACATAAGCCAATAAATCAGTTCATTAAGCTTTAATTTCTTTCATTATAAAATAAAAAGATTTAATGTGTTTAAAATATCAAATGAGGCCGGGCAGTGGTGGCGCACACCTTTAATCCCAGCACTCGGGAGGCAGAGCCAGGCGGATCTCTGTGAGTTCGAGGCCAGCCTGGGCTACCAAGTGAGTTCCAGGAAAGGCGCAAAGCTACACAGAGAAACCCTGTCTCGAAAAACCAAAAAAAAAAAAAAAAAAAAAAAAAAAAAATCAAATGAATTCGCACTTGCGAGGAAAGCAATCTTATAGACTTGAAAACTGAAGTCCTAAACAGCGCTTAGAAAAGGAGGTGAAAGAGCAAAAGCAGTCTATCTGGAAACTAACACCCAGAATGACAGCTCAGGAGAGAAACCAATGAACACAAAAAGTTTATTTTCACTAAGAAACCTGTGTGGAAGAATGTTTCTGAGGGAGTGATGATGATAACAGGCCTTCACTTCTCTGACTTGGAAACAAGTTGCAACCATTCTGTCTTCAAATGGGTGTCTCAGAAGTTTACTGGATGACCCCAGTTCCCGGCATCCTGCCACATTTGGAAATCCACTCCAGTTCCCTATCCATATCTCTTTACTTGTCCTTAACCAGATCCTTCCTACTGTTGTGTTTATGGTTCACCCTCAGAGACAGCTCATGTCTCTCACTGTTCACAACCCCAAAGAGAATTGAAATGAAATGGTCTAGAAAGAACACAAAGAAAGACTGCTTTGGGATAGCAACTGGGACTCTAAATAATGCTAACCCACTTTCAGTGAGACCTCCATATACGATTAAAATATGGAAGTATTTCCTAGAAAGAAAATATATAGACACATGGCTCTGAGTATATATTATAGCATAGTTGAAAACTCACCAAAACTTAATGTTTGCACTATATTAAATAACCATAGCATATAAAGTTAAAAAAAACTTTCATAGAAATCTGGTATGCATCAAAACTGCCCTCTCCACTGGCTATATATCATATAAGCAGATAACTCATTTTAAATTCCCTAGCAGCTACATGCAAACAAAGAGAAAAGAGTTAATTTATATATTTTATTTAACGCATATATCTCAACTATTACCTCATGATATAAGCAACATAAAATGATTTAAAACATACATTTCATTCTCTTTGTAGTACATCACCAAAACACAGTGTACATTGTAATTTACAACACAGTTGACTTAGCTAAACCACATTTTTAGTGCTAAGCAGCGACTTGTGACTACTGGCTAGCATGTTAGAAACTATGGGCATAAACATTCTGAAATCCAGAGACTCAGCAGTAGTTTCCAGACCTACTCCTATCGCTCCCTGAGTTGCCCGTGTAACTTCTATGTGGACGTACAAGGCTTCATGCAGAGACCACACTCTGATCACCACTTTGCTAAATCCTCCTGCAGCCAAAGACTTTCCCTGTCCTTACAGAGTTCTAACCAAGCTGTGCAGACCTATCATGGAGGAAGTGTTCCAAGTGATAGGAAGCAGGAGTCTGGAAATACATTTGAAGAGCAACCTCAATGGCCAGATTTAGAATTCAAAGTCAAAAAATACTGTACTGGAAAGGTTTTCTTTTGTTGGTGAAACTATAGAAAAATTGCAGGCAGTTTTTATATTTATATAGCAGTGACTTACCTACAATTTTTAGTCAGATTTGAACTTTTAGTATTTGTGGAAAAGCAGTTTCTAGCAGTGGCATTCTGCAGATTTTTCTCTATTTTGATGTATTTTTTTCTTTAAATCTATTGGCAAATTATGCAATCGGGTTGCTAAATTTTAATGTAAGCCTTTGTATTTCACAAAATTATTATTTGTACCTTTCTATAAGTCATTGCTATTTTGACTTTACTGTGATGTTTAGAGTAGTTTCTCTGAATTCCTAAATCATAAGCAAGAAGTATCTTAAGCACATCTGGCGTGGTCTCATCTCATCTCTTATTCTGACTTACCCAGTAACTGCCTTACCTTTTATCATATAGTCTTTATTCTGATAGCTTCTCCTTTCCCATAGATCCTTCATTACATCTGTTTGACTACTCTGTGGGTGCACTTCAGAATTCCTAGATAGCATGGCCAGTCTTAAATCCCTATTATGACTTTTCCTGGTGAGTCATTTGGTTATAAGTTCTTACCAAGCTTCAGGAAATAAAGGTAGCCAGTCTAAATTGTTTGCTGGTTTCTAATAGACAAGGACTATTTTAGTCTGTGCATGTAACAAAAGCAAGACACTAAAACAAGAAAAAGAAAACATACTTTGAAAGATCCATGAAAAATGAAATTGAAACTATTGCTAATTTGAGACTTTTAAAATGCGATTGCATTTAATAACTTGTGTTGTGTATATATATAATATATATAATATATTAACATATCCATCTATAATTTGTCCTATGTTCATAAATATGTCCTGCTATGTAGAGTACATGAAGACAATATTACAAATAGTTCAACTTAAACTCACCAGCCCTCATGTCTATGTAAAGTTTTTAAGAATGTTGTCTTCACTCATTTTCATTCACTTTTATTTTCCCACATGTTCAAATTCACTAAAAAGAAGAATAAATCTGAATTTCCTACAATTAAAAATATTATGTTCATATTTAAATAGAAAATCACTCACTGAATGAATAACAAACATATATTCTTTCTTCACCAAAGGGGAAAATGGAAATAGAAATTAACAAGATGAAATTAATGTCCTAATTGCATATATTTTTCTCAGCTATTAAATCCAATGTATATCTTTAATCAAAAATAATGACTTCATAAAATAGAAATTTCGCTAATACATTTGAAAATTGGAAGCTACACTATATATTCTAGAAAATGATTTTAGTGGCTGCTGTGTTCACAGAAACTTTAGGGAGATTATAGAAGAAAATAATAAAGTCCTCTGGGTGATGAAGTAGGGCACAGGGTAAGGATATCCGGCAGGACCTCAAGCCTGGTGGGCAGGTTGTGCAGCAAAAGAAGGGTCAGACATACAAAGAAGTGGCAAGGCAAGCCGGGGTAAAAAGCCAATTAGTGGATTAAAGGGTAAGAATCTGGGTTCTGAAACACAGGGGTGATAATATAGGCAGCTTGGGAGAGGATTAAAATAAAGAAGTGATAACAGTATTCAGCTGAGAGAGAAGGCTGTCAAAAATGTAAATAGGGGGAACTAAGACAATGGAAACAAAAAGCTGACATTTAATCGAGGGTTATAGTAGCAGGAATTCAAAGGGAGACAATGGGATGGGTTTTGCTTAATTCATTAACAGAGGATGAAGGCAGATGGAAAATTTGGTCTCATTTACCAGAAACCAAAGGGATTGTAATAGAGTATAGGGAAATAAACCATTTCCCTTCCTAATATAGGCAAGGGCAACCTGACACCCGCAATGAGACTTTCCTAGATGGGGTACTGTAGGAGTTAGAGTCGCACTCTAAAGACAAGCAGGCACCTGACAGCTCTGAGTGTGGCATTTCAGAGGTCCACACAAACTGAATTACTTATGTCTTCAATTGGAGCTTCTACTTCCACGTTTATGTGATGTACTGTATATTTGTAAAACATTGTTCATTAAAATATTTTGATAACTCTTGAAATAAAAAAGGTAAGTTCATGCTTTACAATTTAAGGAAGAATAACAGTTTAAAAACTAATTTGCAGCTGCTGTTTTTAAGTTCACTCTATAACATGGCATAGCTACATTTTAGGAAGTAACACTGCCATTTATTGCACACAAAACTGAACCATAATACAAAAAGAAATATTAAAACTTTACAATTATAATCTTACTCCTGTTCTGACTGTCTTCTAAATGTTTTTTTCAGTGTAAAATAGTTTATCCAATTATTACTTTATTAGGGAAAGACTATTATATCTTTCAGTTAAAATGAGAATAAATAATTTTTAAAAGGCCAATGACTAAGGTAAGACTTCCAGATTATGGCATGGACACGTAAATTTAAAATGTTTAACACTGATGTATATCACACAAATGCCCAACAGTCTTAAACAAGGGAATATTTAAGCATCATCTAAATAACAAATTGGTTGTGATTAAAATGTAAACAGATCATGATTTAAAATGTTTATTTGCCAAGATACCCTAAAGCCGCCTCTCATGAAATATGATTAAAACACACATGAGAGTGTAGAAAAAAAATGAATGAAAACCAAACCAAGATTAAAGCTGACATTCAGGCCACTTGGAGGAAAGCCAAGGCTTCTGCCAGTGAGCTGATATGAGCTGTGGGAAAATAATACAAAGTCAAATCTCCCTGTCTCTTCTGATTCAATGACAGAAAAATTACACAAAGAGAAAGCAGGACTTCCCTTGTTTACTTCCAGTCACACGCCTATTTCTCATCAAATAAGCCAACCCTTCTTACTCCCAGTATCCTAGAACAAGGTTGGGTAAACATGCTGATAATTATGCATTTCCTCCCAGTCCCTCCACCTACCTTCCCTCTCCCCTAGATAACTCCTGTTTCCTTTCAATAAAAAGGCGGGGAGGGGTAGAGAGAGCAAGCTTCCCAGGGATATCCACTGAACTTGGCCTAACACGATACAGTAAGACTAAGCACCTACCCTCATATCAAGGCTGGATGAGGCAATCAAGTAGGAGGAAAAGGGTCCTAAGTGCAGGCAAAAGAATCATGGACACACTACCTCCCATTGTTGGTAGTCCCATGAGAATACCAAGCTACACAACCTTAAGGTACAAGCAGAGGATCTAGCTCAGACCCACACAGGGTCTGTGTTTGTCGCTTCAGTACCTGTGGGTCCCTGTGAGCTTACTTTATTCTGTAAGCTGTGTTGTCCTGGTGCCCTCTGGCTCCTACAATCCTTTCTCCCCTTCTTTAATCCTAATATTTAATTATAATAAGAACGTTTAAAACTTTGCAAGCCTACATGTAAGCAAAGTAACAAAATTAACCACAAGTTTTAAGACAAATAAAAATTAGACTGTCAAACTTTTTAAACCATTAACAACAGAAGAAGCTAAAACATACCAGAATATTTTCAGTTAAAAATGATATTCCAGCAAATCGTGGTGGCACATGCCTTTAATTCCAGGACTTGGGAGGCAGAGGCAGGCAGATCTCTATGAGTTCAAGGCCAGCCTGGTCTACAAAGCAAGTTCCAGGACAGCCAGGACTACACAAAGAAACCCTGTCTCAAAAGACAATAAAACAAAACAAAAGAGAGAGAGATTCCAATAATTTAGCTTTCTGCTAAATTGTTCTTTATGGAGCAATGAATGCCAAAATATTGCAGGATTAGGAGAAAGTAACACCATTAAAAATAAACAAACAAATAAATAAATATATAAAGCCGTGTTTGAAGACATATTCCAAAAGACTAGGAATTAAATTTTAAATTTAAATTTAAAAAATTTAAAGTCAGAATTACATTTCAATATTATCCTGTAAAAATCCATTGTAATAAAACAACCACATTCTGGATATATGGCATCCATCCTTTGCAATATACATACCTCACATATTACAAACAAATAAATAGAATGTAATAAAACCCACTTTAAGATGAGATAAAAGCTTAAAGCGACTAAGAAAACAAGAGATATGAAAGAATGGGAATCTACTATACATACAATTGGAGTTTATGATACAAGGAAATAAAAACAAAATAAGGAAACATGAGTAATATTTCTTTGAAAGGGTTCAAGATATTCTTAGAAAAGCTAGTCCAGAATGGTTGACCTAAACACAGAACAAAACTCTGAGATCACAAAGTTAGAGCTCCAGATGAAAGGACAGAGGAATTTATGAGGGGATGAATTTAAGGCTAGAAGAAGGTGCTCACAGAAAAACGTGAAACAAACAAGAGTAGAGTAATATTTTCAAAACCTTCAGGAAACCACTATATGATATCACTGTATTAAAAATTACAAGTAAATGGTTTCAAGTGTAGATAGTCTCAGAGATACTGTGTGTGGAAATTTCATCACTATGGAGATTAACTGATGAGAAATACATTAAATTACAGATCTAAGGCAAATAACAAAGTAAATCAAATCCTGAACAAATGTACAAGAACATAAGCATCATGCGCTCTGGAGAATATGTTCTGCAACTTAGTTGAGGGGTGATGAAAGACAAAAAAATTATATAAGCTTATTAATAACTGAATTTAAAAGAGAAGGAAGTAAAATAGCATGCCATGTAAAGTTGGACACAAATGAAAAGTTTCTAAATATGTACAATATACGTCTGAAATAAGATAACATAAAATAGGCATTTTATTAACCGCCACTAATATAAAATATATCACTGATATTAAATAATATCAGTTATATCAGCTAGTAAATAGCTTCAGAATTTATTAGTAGGATATCCTGTAGGCTCACAAATGAAACGTAAAACTGCTGTCTGCGGTTTGAAACAAGATGATGCAGAAATGTTAAAATATAAAGATGGGTAAGAGCACAGTAGCAAATTCCTCAAACAGAAGACAGCTTGAAAAACAGACAGAGAAAGCACATTCCAGACCAGAAAGAATTTTTGAGTGGCAACTTTATGGTGTTAAGAATCAAAATTCACAATGATAAAATAAAGTATCAATTTCTATGCAACAAATAACATGCTGTCCAACTTCAGAAATAGAACAGCAGATAATGTTAGCTGAGAGCAAAATGTGTAATTCAGAAGAGATCTTTAATCCTCGCTTTCTAGAAAAAATAAATGGCGATATAAAAATTTAGGTGATCATGAATGACAGGGTAGGTAATGGAGGGAAGGTAACAACCAATACATCCAATGTCACATGAAAAACACTCTCGTTTCTGTAATTTTAAGAGCAGTAGACCATTCATGGAAACTGAATGTACATTAGACAATTTAAAAATTCTAAATACACTCTATGAAGAGGAAAATATAAAAACTTGACCACAATGTCATAAGGTTAAGAAGTATAATTTTAAGGCCATTCCAAGCCAAATAACAGTGCTCCTTGGTAATGGATTCTTAAGCATGAGGACAGAGAGCAAAACAAAAGCTCTAATCTTGTTTAGAAAAACAACTTTGATTTTAAAAGTACACATCAAAATTATGAGACTAAATTAAACCACTCATTTATATAATTAGCAAACAGGAAAAACTAAACTAGTAAGAATTTTTAAAACATTAAAAATTACAAAATTAAAAAGACTAGGAATATTGTTTCAATAAAAACTAACAAAATAAAGAAATCACTGGCTAATCTAATCAGAAAAAGGGAAGAAATAGGGTAAAGTAAGAAGAAAATTAAGTCATATGTGACTACTTTACAAAAGTCCATAGAAGTCAGCCTGAGAACACAGATGAAATGGACAGTTCTCTAAGCAAGTGGTTTTTACCAAGTTTATCTCAGAAGGCTGAGAGCTCTCATAGAAATAACTCCATGGACAGAGCACCAATATAGCTTCATATAGAAACTGCAACAGGCCTCCCATAATAAATCCAAATCCAATGCTGTCAGGTAGCTGCAGAGCACAGGAGGAAAATCTTCCCACATCTATAGGTCTAGAGGAAGGAAGTATCTAAAACCTTAACACCTGGACCTCATTCATCGCCATACCTCAAAACAGGAAATAAATTCAGATTCCAATAGCACAATAGCCATGTGGTCAGGTTGTATTCAGACTGAAATACCAGAGTACTATAAAATTTTGAAACCTTTGAGTGTGACTTATGATATTAATAATCTAAGTAAGAAAACATGTGATTCTGTCATATTCAATGTCAATAGGTGTTGAGAACATGAAAGTAGTTTCAGCAAATCTCCACACCTACTTTAAATTATAAGAATGTATGTGTGGGCACAAGTGTGTGTGTGTGTATGACAGGAGAGAGAGGAAGCGTGTATATGTGCATCATCAAGCCAATCTTGACTTAGCTGAACCAACAACATCCCCTCTGTGGTCAGGAACAAGGAAAATAGTCTATTTAGTTATAACCCTCCTTCTGAAATACTCATTGATGAAATCAGTTAAGAGGAAACAATCAGAGACCTAAGAACATACAAGGAAAATCTAGATACAACTTGAACACACATACTTTACATGTATGACAGCATACATGTAAAGATCAAGTCACTGACTTATCTGGTACCAAAATAAGATTCATAAAAGGTGACAGACATTAATACACACTAATTAATAGGCTCTTGACATGTGCATGTCAATTAGTAAGTAGTGGTTATGAAGCAAAATGAAAAAAGAAGCACAAATACTGTGTTCAAATACTGGTAAGGGCATATCAAAATACAGAGATACTAGTTTGAAAGGCTTCCACCAAACACATATGGTATAATTTCTGATTAAATCAGTACTAATACTGAAGGATGTTATAACTCATCAAACATAAAGACTCCTACATATATAATAATTAATTAAATATAGAAGGGAAAAACTGGCCCCTTAAAGAAGGTATATTGGTAAATGTAAAATTAATAAAATACATAGAAGAAGAATTTGGTAGCAACAATAAAATAAGATATTCATTAAAAAGACCATCATTGATAGTAAAAATATTAAATGCAATCTTTTTGAAAATTGCTAAAACTGTTGAAAATGATATCTTTAAAGTATTATTCCCATTATCTAGCAATAGCAAGAAAAGGGTAACATTTAAACTGGGAGAGTCTCAGAGATGCCTTGAGAAACTATTTTAAGATGCATCATTAATAATGGGGCAAGTTACATGGAGATACACTATGAAGGATACACTGCATCCATGTGTTATTCTTGACAAAAATTCTGTACCTGATTTTAAATTATATAAATACTTATTTTCACAGAATTAAAAAAGTCTGATTTTTCAAAAGCCTCAAGTCATAATAGTCATACAAAGGAATTTTTTTAATAAAAGAGGAAGGTAAGATAACTAAATATATTTAATGATCTTTAATTGAATCGTGTGTTGGAAAACTTCCTAACGAACAAAGCCTCTATTCATGAGAGAAATACAAATCAGAAGCACAATCAGATATCACCACATGCCATAAGAATGACTGTTTGTTTTTTTTGTTTTTTTTTTTGTTTTTTTTTTGTTTTTGTTTTTTTTTTTTTTTTTTTTTTTTTTTGGTTTTTCGAGACAGGGTTTCTCTGTGTAGCTTTGCGCCTTTCCTGGGACTCACTTGGTAGCCCAGGCTGGCCTCGATCTCACAGAGATCCGCCTGCCTCTGCCTCCCGAGTGCTGGGATTAAAGGCATGCGCCACCACTGCCCGGCAACTGTTTGTTTTTAAGAGAAAGATAGCAAGTGTTGTTCATGATGCATAGGAAATGGGAGTCACCGCATAATATGTGGAAGATGTAAACTAATACAGCCATTAAGAAAACAGTAACACAGTGTGAAGGTCCCACAAAAATTAAATGTCAAGTTACCATACAACCCAACAGTCACACTTCTGGGTATGTATTTAAAGGAAATAAAATCATCATGACAAAAGTCTGAGCTCCCATGTATATTGAAACACTGTGCACAGCAGATAGTAAAAATACGGAAACAACCTAAGTGTCCACCTTCGGTTGATGGACATTAAACGTGTTAGAGAGAAATATTAGCGTAGAACTCAGCCACTAACAGTGTGAATGGCTGGGACAAGAAATACTTATGTTAAGAGAAATAAGACATTCGTGGCTTCACAGGTCTACATGAGCTCTCTCACCTAAGAAGAATAATCAGTAGAGTGCTGATTACTGAAGGCTGTGAAGAGGAGGAAGGAGAGATGGGGAACTGTTGGTCAACAGGCATTAAGCTAGAGATTATAAAACTAAGAACTTCTGCTGAGCTGTTTCATGGTAGCACAACTCTAGACAACAATAAGAAGCATGTATATAAATGGAGGGGGAAAGGATGTGAAAAACTGTTTTATATTTATTTATGTATGTATGTATTTATTTATCATTACTGGGAGAAGAGCAGACCAGGACACGGGTGTGATGGTCAGAGGACAACTTTGAGTCGCTTCTCTCCTTCCATCTTTATATACATTCTGGAGACCAAACTGAGGTTACTAAGATTGTGGGGCAAGTGTCCTTACCCTTCTGATCTTTCTTGGCCACCTGAAGCTTTGGAAAAGTTTTTTTTTTTTTTTTACTGTATCATTGCTGTGCAGAATTTGGGGGTGTTCATTAAGCTCTGCACATCTGGAGGTCAGAAGATCACTTTCATAAGTTGGTTCTTTCTTCCACTATGGGGTCTGGGATCAAACCTAGATCAAGGACCCATTGCAATTGATTTTATACAATGTCATTTCCCCAGTCCTATAATTCAAAACTTTTATCACAGGTGGTAAAGCTTGAGAAGATATCTAATGTAAGCACTACCTAGTAGTCTGTTTATATGTCCACTTCTACATGTATAGTTTAAAAAGGAAATTAATTTAAATTTTAAAATAAAGTTTTGGTTTTAAACAGAAAAATAAATGAAAATAGAAAACCAATGAAAATGAAAAACAATTTTAAAGGTGCTCATGGATAATTTTGAAATCTTTTATTTGTCCTAAATCACTTAATTCTGTGCTATATATTTGATTATTAAGATTGTGGTAGGAAGAAAAATACTCTATTAGAGGTTAGTGCTTAAGGGTAAATACTTATAATATCTGCATGATTTTCTAAGTTTGGTAAACATCTCTCTGCATATGAAACATAATGAGGCAGCTTGCAAATCTGGTACTTGGAACAGCCAGTCACTCTGGGATATATAAGTGTTCAGCACACAACACATTACATTCATTCATAGGCTTGAAATTGTTCAAAGCAAAAACTTGCAAAAATGATAACAACCAGTAATTACTTAATAAGCAAAATCTTCTTTTGGAAGAGTTTAGAAATTTTTATTTTAAGCTGAGCCAAACAAAACTGAAGTATGATAAAACTATCATCAAGTTATTAACAGTGTCTTAGCACCTAAAAGAATCATTTTCAAATAGCTTTTTACATATGAAAGGGAACATAAATAGGATTTTTTCATATTTTGCCCTCATCATATAAGCAGAAATTTTCATGAATGTAGACTTTTATACACTTTCAGAAGAGAACTACAGCATCTAAGAAAAAGGAAAGTTGATCCAAGTGATGAATGCAATGTTATTAAAATCTCTAACATCCACACTGACATCAGAGAATCCCAGCTCAAGCCCTACTTCTATTAATTGCTAGACTTGACATCATGGAGACTTCAAATTCTTATCTTGGAAATGTGAAACAAATTCCTGCTTCATGCCTTATTCTGAAGAAGTGCATGTTAAAGCAATATAGGATACATAGCAGAATGGTAGCTAGTGAGAATTTGAGCCCTGTATTATTAACAGAACCTTAATCTAATATTGTCTAAATAAACCAATGGTGCAACTTGCTTTCAACACTTGCATGAGATTGTTCTATATTTATACTGTGTGTAAGAAAAACTCATCAAACTTCATGATTGTGTCTTCTCTAGCAGTGATACATCTTCAAATAAAATTTTTACTAAACAGAACTCAGCAACAATAAAAAGATAGTTCTCAACAAGGCATAAGGCGATGTGTGAACTAATAAAAAATTTCTTCATACTTAACCTACATGGAGGGTTTTTTTTTTTTTTCTTTTTTTTTTTTTTTTTTGGTTTTTCGAGACAGGGCTTCTCTGTGTAGCTTTGCGCCTTCCCTGGAACTTGCTTTGGAGACCAGGCTGGCCTCGAACTCACAGAGACCCGCCTGCCTCTGCCTCCCGAGTGCTGGGATTAAAGGTGTGCGCCACCACCGCCCGGCCAACATGGAGGTTTTTAAATTAATACATTTCTCTAAGATGTGATCAGCAGCACTACTGAAATTAAAACATGATAAATAGTATTAGTAAAGATACATAAACACATCTAGCAATTTCACCTATTATTTACAATGCAATATATTTAGTCACACTACATTTTAAATCAGAAATGATAAAATTTCTTTCGAATAACTCAAAGTGAATAATTTTCCTTTTTACAGAAACCTGCCAAGGTTGTCAGAACATAGCCTTACACATGAGCAGGTAAGGCACCAATCTATGTGTGTGAGAACTGTTACAGCAGAAAGGGTCACATCTCCCCCCCCCCTTTTATACAGATAAGAGAAAGATGCTAACAAATCAATATCCTACACAAAGGGCCAGTAATTAGAGTTCCTCCCACCTCCAGTTATCTACTTATTTTCAGTTAAATATGGTTCCAGTGTAACAATGTAGAAAGGGAACATTAGAGATAAACCAAAATTCCTGAATGTACTCTATTTCCAGGTGTTCTGCTGCATCATGAAAAAAGCCATTTACAGAATCATGGCTAAGTAACATCTGGATGGCTGAGCTAAGGAGAAGATCTCTTTTTTACATTCAGTCACTCATACTAAAAACATACCCATCCCTGCATCAACTGCCATATGGGCCTTCTTGATGAGGGAATGTCTTTCTGTATGCTGCAAATATGTGTTGCTCTGATAGGTTGATAAATAAAGATGTTTGGCTTATGGCAAGGCAGCTTTGAGGCAGGTGGGAAATTCAAAGAGAGAGAGACAAGAAGAAGGTGGGAAGAGATGCCAGCAAGCTGCCCAAGGAGCAACATGTAATGGGATGCAGGTAAGGCCAAGGAACATGTGGAAATACATAGATTAATAGTTATGAAATAATTTAAGATATAAGAGCCATGGCCATGTAGTTATAATTAATATAAGCCTCTGTGTATTTACTTGGGAGATGCGAGTGGGAGAGATTTTCCCGACCACCAGCAGGCCAGGACACAGGAAATCTTCTGACTACACCTTCTATTTTATTGTCAAGACAGCAAAGAAATTTTTCATTAATTCCAGAAGCCATCAAGTCCACACAGACAAGAAAGAAGGAGAAGGCTTCCTTCTCTTCTTGATCTGTCCAAGTGGTAGAGGTAACAATGCGTAAGGACTGAACCATCCTGTACAGGAGGGCCACTGTGATTGGAAGGCCAAAGGAACAGAAGCAATCACAAATCTTTGAGTAACTTGACACAGGTACAGTACTGAGTTGTGACCTTTGTCCTACTGTGTACTCACACTGCACCTCCTCGGTAGGACGTATATGAACACATGGCCACACTTTCAGCACAGAGAGTTCTGCCTCACAGCTTTGTGAGTAGATCTCTCTCAGAGAATAAAACAGTGGGGGTGGCCTCGGGGGAGGAAGGGGGAATGTGTGGTCACATGGGTGGAAAATCAGAGTGTGAACAGTTGTGAAGTTGCCAAATTTATACTGCATGCTACCACTAAGTCATTCTCCCTGGAAGATTCTTGCCCTTGAGAAAAATACACAAACCAATCTTTACATGCCTGTCCTGCATGAGAAATAAATCACTCTCATCGTGGTCTTCCAAAGTATCGTAGAATTCCCATTGTCTATTGGAATCTTTGATACTTTTTTTCTGGAATGTGTTTTCTGCTCCCTGATACTTACTAGTCTCTGGATTGTATGTCTCAGTTGGTATAACCTACAGTATGCTCTTCATCCTCTTCATTTAAAATAAGATTTATTTCTTTATTTTTGTGTATGAGTTTTCTGCCTATATGTATGTATGGGGACCACATGCATACCTGGTACCCTTGGAGATCAAGGAGGTCATTGGATCCCCTGGAATTGGAGTTTCAGATGACTCTGATCTGCCATTGTGGGTGCTGGGAATAGAACTCAGGTCCTCTGAAAGAGCAGCAAGTGTTCTTAACCCCTGAGCCATCTCTCTTGCCTTTGTATCCCTTTTAAACTCGGGGCAATTCAAGTATTATTGGGTTCAACTGAAATTTCCAAGCCTTTAACAAACCATATGACACTATTGTCCATCTTCAGGTGTTCAGATATGAGAACTGCAGTTTTGAAAAATCTTATTTGTCAGCATTTTTCTTCTGTTTTCTAATTTTGTATTTGACCTTGGTGTTTTAGTCTGGATTTCCCATTAAAAGAGTAAACTTCTTATTGTTTTCAATATTTCATCTTCCACAGTGCTTAACCGAAATTCTTTATAAATATTTTTAAGAGATCAACTGAGTCACTTGTTCAGTATCTAAGGATAAACACACAGTATGACAGCTGCCCGCCATTTTGATTGTGATCCTTTGGCTTGGTCCAGAGAAGTCTCTTTGCCTTTCTAATCTTAAATTTCTGGGAACAGATACAATCAAATAAAATGCAGTCTTCTTGTTTAAAATTAAAAGGTTTCTAAATTCACAAGTATAGTCACCAAAGCAATCAAATGTCCATAATCAACTCATCTTTCAGGTTTCCCACAGTAAGCATGATTAACCTGACTGAGCCTAGTCCTACCCCAGCAGGCAGTACAGACCAGTGAGTCCTACCATAGCAGACAGTGTTTTCTCTATCAAGAAACACTTTACACCAATTTAATAACAAAACAAAAATTTTCCAGAAGCTTGACATTTAAATAAGTATTTCTCATGTGTCTTTAAAAATACACTTTTACATATTAAAGTAAGTACTGCTGTCAACTATTTTCATCAATGGGTCAACTGTACTAAAAGTAAGACAAGTGTTTGTATAAGCTTGTACCTCATTATTTAAAGATTAAAATTAAAATTAAAACACCTTTAGTTACCCCAAATTACCATTTGTATAATTTAGCCAAGTATTAAGAACTGATTGTTATTAAACATGATGTTACAGGATTTTTATTTTATTTTATACATCAGAAGGCATTTCTTATGTGAACTCTCATCTCTATTTTATTGTTTTACACTCATATTAATATTTATCAACATTCATATCACAAAGTGTGCAATAGGAAGAAATACCCTTACTTATCATTATTACGATAAATCAGCCCAATAATAGATACAATATATCTCAAGACAGACAAAATATATGGATCTCCAACCTCTACTGCAAAAGAAATTAACCAGAAGGGACTGACTGTCTCAGTTTTAAAAAACATTATAGGAACCTGGATGGGCAGGAAAGGAAGGAAAGCGAAGACTTGATCCGCATGACCAGGGTGAAAAGAAAAACTAAGCATTACAGTTGCAAAAACATATATTCCATAACAAGTTCTTAAGACTCCCAGGTGCAGCATCAGCAGTGCTCGGGTCTTGATTTTTATTGTAATCTTGTGGCTTTTTATTTGTAACTTATATGAAAAGAATCATATTGATTGGGGCAGATTTAACTCAGTAAAACCTATTCTACTGAGATTGTCTTTGCTAGGTGATTTTATCAAGTTCTCTTTTGGTTTCATTTTCTTCCTCATCCCTATTCCCAGGAGAGACTGAAGCCCAGCTTGCAGAGCAAATTGCCCTAAATTGAGTTCTTTCTCTGGCATAGGCAGGACTGCCTTTGGCTCCTAGGCTTGGAAACTTTATGCATTCTTTTTTTTTCCTTCTTCCTTAACAATCTCCTTCCCTTTTTCCAATTAAAATGGAGAAGTTAGCACTGGTACCTGCTCCCAATTAAATGAAGGCTGCATTACCAGCCGCACTCCTGGGCCTCACCCTCCCTTCATTAGCCTTATTCCTCTGAGGCTGCCTGGCTGTCTGCCAGGGACTTATGGCAAGAATTCAAACTCTTGCACACTTTATCCCCTCCAAATCATTCTTGAATATAAGCAGTCTGCTCCTTAGGCCCAGCACAAGAAATCCAAAAACATGTTCACAGCAGATAGGGGGTTGGGAGGGAGAGAAGAGAAAATGAGTTATTTAAAAGGCTAAAAGCCTATGCAGAAAGAGACAAGCTGCGAGAGGTTAAGCTTCCCAGTTAATTGACCTTCATTCTTTCTTAAAAGCCTGAGCAGGAAAAACAACAAATGACAGCTCGGTGGCCTTGCTTTATTTTTGAGTGCCTTCATGCCTACAGGAAGTACATCATCATCTTCACACCTCAGGCGTGTCAGCTCCCCAACTCTCAAAATTATGCACCATGACTGAAAAATCCAACCTGGGAAACTGAAGCAACTATTTTTTTTATAAAGATCAACATGGAATTTTCCAACAAATGTGAGTGCTGTGGGGTCATTGCATCAGCCATTCTCAACTGACACTTGGAATCAGTAAGTGGGCATCAAGCTGTCATGAATGATGACCCAGGTGTCAGAACAGAGAAAAAAAAAAAGGTCATTCTGCATGCTTCCCCTCCTCTGGCACTGTGGAAACTACCTTTACAGAGTCACTGAACACATGAGCAAATTCTCTGACCAAATCCTACTTCTATATGTACTAGCTAAGTGACCATGAGCAAGAAGAAATTTAGCTTCTCAGAGGTAGTCCTTGGTTTTTTTGAAGTGGGAATGACCATGTTATCTAGCATAAAATGCTGTTCTGTGAGTTTTAAATACATAAAGCACATATTCATTTCCCTCAACTCTGTACACATGGTATACCAGTCAGTGACTGTCCACTCTTACTATTATCACTGCTATCCTCAAGACTAAGCAAAAATGCAATCTGACAGAACTTTTGGACATTTTCCCAGAACATGGCAAGGGATAAGGACAGTTCGCACATAACTTTTAATTGTACAAAAACTCAAATGTGTGAATGGATTTTTCAGAACCTGGCCCTTGTTTGGCACAAACACCAACACAGCTTTGTAATATACTAAGATTAATACGAAAAACTTGTCTTTTATGGTAATTACAAGTAATTATATTCTAGCGGCAGAGTAAATAAATGACCATAGTGGACTTTACAAGATTTTTTTTAAATTAAGCACTGTAAAACAAAATTCAATTAATTTAAATTCTGAGCATTAGTATAGAATTTGGTTTATCTCCCAGTGAGAAAATTTAAAGGTATGGAGTAATCTCAAAGTCATTACCTTAAAAAAAACAAAGAAGAAGCAAAAGAGTACAAAATCCATAGCTAATAAGTCCTTTTAAATGGTTATATTGATAAGAATCTAAAAGCAAACCATGAAGAGGGATTAATACAGCTCATGTTACACTGGTACTATCTCCAATAGAAGACACAGCTTCTTTCTATACGTAACATATACAATTATTGCCTACTAATAAAAATATGCGCTATAGTATTGAGAAAACTAAACAGGAAGCATATTCTCTCATCGATACAGACACACAATTTAGAAATGCCTATTTCTAATATGTCAAATTCATACCAAATTTATCACACATTGTGCAATTACTGGGATATAAACATGATAGTGTATGCCAACTTTATTTATATTACCTATTAAAGTTTATATACTTTATCAAGCCTTCAACTCTCTCAAATATAAAGGAAGGTTAGTCATACCTGGAGTGTGATATTTCTATAAGGATTGTATTTAAAATTCTTAATTTGCGCTAAATAAAACTCTGTATTTTTTACTATATGTTATAATTCTAAAATGTATCATTATTGATAAACATGCTTTTTAAATAAATATAAAATTAGGAAATTCTCTTAATCATCATTCTTTTTATAACTATAACTGATTATTGTCAAGTCTCTGGTATTTCAATAATTCATTCTTAAAATAGAAAAATATGCTGGGAAGATGGCTCAGTTTTTAAAGCATTTACCACCTATGCCTGAGGTGCTGAGTTCAAATTCCCAGCACCCACATAAAATATCAGACACAATAGAGCACATGGAAATGCAGCAATGGTGAGGAGTGGGTGGAGATAGGCAAATTCTTGGAGCTAATTAGACAGCAAGTCTTGCCAAGCCAATACACTCCAAGTTCAGAAAGGGATACTGTCTCAAACAAGATGGAGAGCAATTGAGAAAGATGCTCAACATCTAGCCATACACATACACTCATGAGAGAGAGACAGACAGAGAGCACACATACACAAGAGAGAAAGAGACAGAGAGAGAACATACAGCTAACACACAGCAAAAATTATAGGAAAAGAACATAAAACTTGGAAAAGAACATAGACTATGAAACAAGGGATAAGGCATTTTGACATATATCCAACATTGTTGGAATTGCTGCACTGAATCTAGTACAGAAGGCCAGATCTACTGATTCAGATCATGTGCATTAATTGTCTGCTAATTGGAATTGTCCTAGGGAAGATTCTTTAAGGCCTGGATTGAGAAACCTACTATATCCCAGAAATTATCTCTTAGTGTTTGACAAAAAGACAATATGATGTATAAGGACACATAGCAATGGTGGACCAAAGGTTTAAGCACATGTCTGTCAATTCTAGATAAAGATCTCCTGCAGGAGTCTCTGTAGCATTCAATCAGAAATATAGTTTTAATTAGTTACATGAGAAAACAACTCAATAAAAAAGCATGATTTTTCCATTGTTGCAGTAACAAAAATATTTTAAAAATTATGAGTTATTTTTGATAAAATGGTGTTCTAACCACCCAAGTCACAGATATCTTCTAAAGGAGGCCTGTTCCTACAGAACTTCTTTAGGTTAAAGGGATTCAACTATAAGCGCCATCCATTCACTAATGTCAGGATTGATTTCCAAACTCACTTTCATTTCCAAACAATATCCGTGTCCCACCAGTATTACATGAATAATAAATAACTTGTCAATTAACTTAAAATTGTATATAAGCTTAACCACAATGTTATATCATCCACCTAGATATTAACATGCCAGGATATTTGGATAAACACCAGCAATTGGTCCACACACATGGTTTCATTTTGGTAAAGAAATTTTTTTTCTAGAGCACCCCCAGAAAATTAAACTTTTAAATTAATTAAAATTTTAAAAAATTGTGCAGATGACAGAAATGCATAGGAACATATGAATGCCGCTTGATTCATGTGCCAAGTGAAAGGATACCTTACTTGTTAGAATGAGTATGATAGTAAAGAAGGATTTTAAAAAAGTAGAAAAAATAGAAAATAATTACTTCTAAGATAGAATGTCAAAACTTCCTCTAAAATCTAGGCAAATTATTAACATACTCCATTTTTTATAAAATATAGGTGGAACACCCACTCTATGTGAAGCACCATGAAAGCCCAAGAAATTCAAAAATGAGAATGGCTTAGTATTCACAATTAAGGCTCTGGAGTACAATAGGAATGGTATATAAAGAGCTAGCTAGAGGGGCAAGGAGTGAGCGAGCAAGCTTTAGGATAGACAGTGAATACACCGGGAACCGGGGCTGAAGGTTCAGGAAAGGTCTCAGCTGAAGCAGCCTTTCAACTGAGAGAACAGCCTGTGATCTGGGAGAGGCAAGCTTTTCCGCTCTCAGAGCAGTTAAGCTTTCTTTTGCTTGCAGATCCTGTGGCAGTGAAATGATAATATTTAAAATACTACTAATGTCACACCACAGAACTGCCACCGTCTTTTTCACATATTAATACCATCTTTAAGTACTTTGTAGGCTTTATATCAACCCTAAGACAGGTGGATGCATGCATGTATGTGTTCCTCCTCCTGACACACAGAATCAACTGACAGTGAAAGAATTTTGAATTTTATAGGCCCATAAGAGTGAAAAGAATACAGGTGGGGAAGACATCAGTTAGTAGAAATGAAAATGCTCCTGAAGCAACACAATGCAGATGAAAGAGTGATTTCCTAGGCAGCCAAATAAAACCTAAACCTCAGCCTGAGTGGTGAGTCAGTGGTCAGGTAAAGTCCATACATCAAAAGCCCCTTCTCGGCCCTGGAAGTTTTACTTGGTGGCTTAAGATGTCTAGTTATGGATTGTCTCTCCTATTATTTGGTGACTCCATTAGATTCCTTTAATATATGTGTCTATTTTAAGAAGTTTCTACAATAGTAGGTTTCCATTTTTAACATATTAGTTTTATTGATTATGGGGGAATTTCAAATAATATACCTGATCACCCTTACTTTCCAGTCCTCCCAGGTCTGCCCCCAACCCCAGTGGCACCTCCCGCCAAAAAAGAAAGACCAGGTACAGCAGGACCACAGACCCAGCCATGGCCCCCAACATACCTGACAATGGATATCCAAGTGGCTTCAGGCGGCACCACAGTCCACAGACATCAGCATGGCTTCAGGTGGTGTCACAGACCACAGATATCTGAATGGCCTTCAATGGTAGCTCAGGCCATGTACATCAACATGGCTAAAAGTGATAGCTTAGACCTAGGACATGGACACGATTCTGCCTCTCCACCGTGAACGCACAGCTCTGTTCCTCCATCCTTCCCACCCCTCCATCGCAAATTCAATGGTCACAATCACAATGACACTGGAAAATGCAGGGCACCAGTCAGTATATTTTTTGCCCAAATGGCTCTACATGCAACTCACTCATTGCCAGGAGTCATCGGTCTGGACCTAGGTCTCTGGTCCCTGAAGCAGCATAAGTACCAGACCACCACCCTGAAACTAGGATATCCCTGCACTGCCCAGAGACAGAGTGATATTGCAGCTAAGCAAGGAATCCAGGTAGGATTCAAGGAAGCACCAGACCACTGCCCTCCTCTGAGCTCCTGATTTCAGGCACCCTAGGCAAGACCATTGTGCTCATAGACTATGAGCAGTGACCCGGCCCGAGCCTGCACTTTCCTTCTCCTACCATAGCAAGCAATAGTGCCGGCTCCATGCTGCAGGCCACCCCACAGGCCAGGGCTAGGACCGACCATTCAGTAATGCCATGTGTTGTCTGCTGAGGCTGTGCTCCCATATTTCTCCTATACCCTCTTCACCACATCAGCAGTTTCCACATCTGTAGTTTCCCCGTTCTCCTCCACCCCTCCCCCCACAGGCAGCTCTGTTCCACCATCTTTCTTCCCAGTTTTGTGAGTCCGCCTTTTAAAAGTATCTTCCCATAGGACCTGCTTTTATTTTAGCTGTTCCAGGGATGCTGAGAGCTCTGCAGGGCCTCCATGGGTCCAGTGATGGGTGGCAGGGGCCAGCTGCCATCTTAGATTGCAGCCGTGCTTCAGGTTTTCATTTTTGGTAGCAATGGCAGGATCCTGGATCTCGTTCTGCAGCACTGCCTCCTCCTGGTCCAGCAGTTCATAGAGATGGAGCAGGTGTCGAGGCTGACCGACTGGATGTGGGCCTGGATGGCAGTTGATTTGGTCAAGCCACCCCACCTGGCAAGCTCCTCCAGGAGGCCGCCCCTAAAGAAGACTTATAAGACACGGGTTTGTGTTCTAGTTGCAGTATCTTATGGTATCTCTGTAGGTTTTCATCACCAACTTGAAATGACAATAAAGTGGATAGCACAAAATTCAATTTCAAAAAGACACCAGGATTTCAAGCCTCAAACCAGCAGCATTGTGCTCAGTTTTCTGATAGTCCATGCAGACTCAACATTGTGCTCTCCTTCGGTGACGTGTACTTCAGAACAATAAGCAAGAAGGACGTCACATAAACTGTAGTTTGCTTGATGGTGAGCCTTCTTCAGCAGGTGAGACTTATGCACAAATTTTCATAGCTGATATTTTCCTTTTCTGAAAAAGACACTAATGTGGCAGCATATTCTTGCTTTTGGCTCTTTCCCAAAGATGCCATCATTTCTGCGTGTGCATCATTTCACCAAGGATTGTACTTCAAAAACTGCTCAGCTGTCTCATCTTCAAAGAAGTCAGCTAGATAATGATCCGGGCCAAATTTGGCCAGCTCAGCAGCCATGTGCATTTCTGTGTTCATTCAGTCACAGGAGTGAAATCTGGATACTTAATATCAATAACCTGACCCAGTTCATCCTGTAACCACTGAACCACACCTGCCGTGGGGTTCCAAATCCATACTGACACTGTGATTACAGAGCATTTTCTGACAACTCTTCATAGGGAGTCTGCTCAATTTCCCAGTCAAACCCTGCATCCTCATCATCAACCCCTTCCTCAGAAACTCCAGAAGCATATATTTGTTATACAAGTGGTGTGGCCAACCTGGATTTTCTTTGGGCCAGAAGAGCAGTTAACATGCTCAACCCTTCAGAATGCTGACCAGGAGTTTCCTTGGGCAATCTAATAGTAAAACTTCCTTTACCTGCATCATAGGACCCCTGCTCACTTCCATTTTCTACAGTCCTTCCAGAAAGTGTAAATCTCAGAAAGTAAAGCTTGGGGTAGAATTTGAAGACCACCCCCAAGTACAAGTCGAACTCGGAAGTGCACCTCTGGATGCAGATGGCAACTGCCAGGAAGTTGTGGTCCTGATTCAACTCAAATCCACACTGGGAGGAGGGTTGGAGGTGTCAACATGGATCTGTGTGTGCCTGGAGCCACCATGGGCTTGCTATGTACCAACCAGGTTTCCATATGCCAGACCCATGTCATCTGCCACAGTGTTTCTTGCCATAGGTGGAAATCCTCTCCCCCCTTTTTAATGTGCCCTTTATTGTGAGTTGTCCCTCCTCATATTCTGTCAATTATCCTTCTCTCCCATTCCCTCCCTATTAAACCTCCTATTATAGTTTTCTCACATTAATTTGGGAAGGGGGTAGGAAGGATTTGGGAGGAATAGGAAAAGGGAAAGACACAATCAAAATGCATTATATGAAAAAATACCCTGCAAGGTCCCAGCATATGAAAACATCAGTTATTTCTAAGAATAAGGTGTTGATCTAAGGGCAAGAGGTATATATGTAAAATGAGGACAGGAGAAAATTTGCTTGAAATTGTAGGTGTTAGATACCTTCCCTGGCTCCAATAGAAGTTAAGAGGTTTACTTTATTAGTAGGTTTATACAAAAGACAGCAATAGATGTCTTTAGTAAGGGGGGTTGAAATGTAAAGTATTATGGTGAAAGGTGAAAATTCAGGCCACTTTCTTATTCACATCCCCAAAACACATCAAATGTGCTTTTGCTTATGTGTATAGGACTGGAGAAAGCTATTCTGGAGGAACTGAAAGACCCTAGGAGGAAGTTGCAAGGGGTGGGGGTGGGGAAAGGCTATGTAGGAGAGAGAGAAAGAGACAGAGACAGAGACAGAGAGAGATTTAGTAGTTAACTCTCTTCCTGAATAAGAATAGGTAGAATGAACAAAATTTCTCAGCCCCTGAGACTACCAGAAGCCTTCCAGCAGACCTCTAATTTTGGTAGTTAGACTTGACTGCCTAATCACAGCAATAATTCTTAATTGGTATGTGTAGTAAAATATAAGTTATATCATACTATTTTATGTTATGTGATATATACAGAACAAGTCTACATGAAGAAAGTGATTAGATTAGAATTACAAATACTTGATTATATTTTCATTTCTAGTAGAAGATTCTGTGAATATAGAAATAAATAATCTCCAGCCCCAAACCATTGAGACTTTGCTAGGATCATGAATTGGAGTTTCATCCAGAAACCTGGCTAATGTAAGAAACTGTCCTTCTTTGAGCCAATTAAAAGTTAAGAAAATTATACTACCGAGTAGGAATGCCTATAGTGCTCAGTATCTAAAAGATTCGTATGATAAAGGCAAAAAAAGCTTATATTAAGAAAACAATTATTTATGTTAGTTGACTGAACGCCCTTAAAATTATGGCTAAGAGAATCAGGACTAGATGAATTAAATTATGGCATTTCCAAGTTAGTAAATTTGTGACTTGGCACTCTTATGTTTTTCATCATATCAAGAAATGTTCATCAAAGAACTACAAAACTCAATTAATTACTAACCTAAATTTAAAATCACTGTCTGAACCCCTGGAAATAAAAAAGCGAAAAGCCTAATTCCATAGTGGGAATTATCACTGTCTATTGAAACTAAAAACAAAAGAATATCTACACATAATATTTACATAGTACAAATATATTCAACAACTCCAAAATCAATTATAAGAGGTAAATAAAAAGGTCTATGGCTGATGTAACTACTAAATTCACTAATCCTTCATTGCTGTGGCTTCCTTTCTTTGGACAGTGACCTTTCCAAGAGGCAGATGGATGTCCTTAGCACTATCTCCTTAAAAATGGGCACAAGTGATGCTAGTATGCAATGGGAATGTTTCACATGTGAATAACCACATATCTATTGTGCTGATAATACATAAGATATTTGATAACCACACTAACAAAGAATCTTTCCTCCATGTACCTAATTTCTTGGTTTTAAATTAAAATCATATTCATCAAACGTTTCTGTGGGGCAAAGAATAAGTCTACACAAATAAAGCAAATCCAACCTTACCTGAACATTACACACATCGGCCTGAAACCACCAGGTGAGTTCATTCTGACATCATTTTAAACCCACTGTAAAATGAGTTGAGAAGACCCTGGATGACAGAAGAACTGCTCTCATTATTTCAGTGTACTCACACAGCTTTTGCACAAGCCCAGGACATAAGGACTCAGAATCACCTTTGATGTCTTCTGACAGATTGGAGATGAACCAGATTCCACAGGAGGATACTCACCAAGGACATCTAGACCAAATGAGAAAAAAATTAACACCTTTGAATTCTGTCTGTGTAGACCCAGGAGCACCTCTGAGACTCAAAAATGCTGAGTGTATCAAGAGGATCAAGATCATTGAATACAGTTTTATTCTGCTTCAAGTTTTCCTCCAATGTAGAACACTATTCTGAACCGAGGTTTCTATATCAAAAACTAACTCACTGTAATTTGATTACACTGACCTCAGTTTCTATTTAAAAAGAGACAGTGTCTGCAACAGTGCTGACTGCTTATGAAATTCTTACTCAAATATTTTATGAGTTTTACAGCCAGAAAGTTAAGTCATTAACAAAAGAAATATTTTAAAATATTTTTTTTATTTTTTAGAATACTTTATATATAAAAAGCATATGTGCTCACATATACAAATGCCACAGAGGCCAGAGGTGTTGGATCCTTGGTGCTGGAGTCACTGGTAGTCTGGAGCCACCTGATGTGGGTGCTGGGAGCTGACTTGGATGCTCTGTGAACACTGTGCACTGCACACTGTACTGAGCCATCTCTCCAGTCACTAGAAAGACTATCCTAAGACAAGGCTGGAGACCAATGTCACCTGGGTTGTACTCAAATCTGTTAAGGGAACTATGTCACTAACACTAGCACTTGTTGCACAGTTGTTCAACTTAGCACAGTACCTGCTGATACAGAATAGTTTTAATTTTATTTTTGATTTTTTTAAATTTAATATTCTTCCCCTACCCCAAGTTCCTCCAGATCCTTCCCTCCTCTCTATGCCCCCAAGTTTAAGTTCTTTATTTAAAAAAATCCAATAGAACAATAAAAAAACCAAACCAAGAAAACAGTAAACACACATACACACACACACACACACACACACACACACACACACACACACACACTGAACTGTAACCAAATAAAAGCACACAAAAACCTGTGGATTCCATTATATGTTAGTCAGCTACTCCTGAGCATGAGGCCTGTCCTGGAGTGGGTGAAATACTCGTGTCACTCTGTTGGAGAAAACTTACTCTCCTTCTCCCAACAGGTATAAGTGACAGTTCAGTTGTTAATCTTTATCCTAATGCAGTGTTTCTCAAACTGTGGGTCATGGTCCCTTTGGGGGTTGAATGACCCTTTCACAGGGGTCACCTAAGATGATTAGAAAACACAAATATTTATAGTATGATTCATAACAGTAGCAAAATTACAGTTATGAATTAGCAAAGAAAATAATTTCATGGTTGGACGTCATCACAATATGAGGAGCTGTGTTTTAGTGTCACAGCATTAGGAAGGTTGAGAACCACTGCCTTAGTGGCTACATTTTCACTCATTCATTCATCCATTCATTCATTCATTTTTTTTTTTTTTTTTTTTTGGTTTTTCGAGACAGGGTTTCTCTGCGTAGCTTTGCGCCTTTCCTGGAGCTAACTTGGTAGCCCAGGCTGGCCTTGAACTCACAGAGATCCGCCTGCCTCTGCCTCCCGAGTGCTGGGATTAAAGGCGTGCGCCACCACCGCCCGGCCATTCATTCATTTTTTAAATATAAAAAATAAAGTATAATTAGATAAAACAAAATTATCACTTCAGAGTTGGACAAAACAACAGAACAGAGGAAAAAGAACCCAAAAGAAGGCATAAGAATCAAAGACCCACCTGTTCCCTCACTCAGGAATCTCATGAAAGCACTAAACTAGAAGCCATAATACGCAGAGAACCTGAACCTGATGCAACCTAGCAGGGCCTGCACATGCTGCCTCAGTCTCTGTGAGTTCAGAAGAGCTTTGATCATATTGATGCAGAATATTGTTTAGAGGTAAGACAAAAATTCTCTACCTGTTATTTCCATTCACTCAAAATCCACAAGTACTCCTAAAGCCTTCAAAAGGAAAACTGGGGAATGGGAGGCTAGCTCCTGATCTTGAACACACCAAAGCCCTCCTCAGACAACCTAGTGCAAAGGGAAAGTAACCCAAACTCAGTTGCCAGCAATGAATTTGATTAACTAATAAACCTGGACTATGACGCCCTTGAACTGAAATCACATGGTGGGTCAACCTCAAGAGCTAACTATCTGCTGTTCACGATAGCACTGCAGAAAATGAAACTCTACCCGTCTACTTGAAACACACAGTTGCATCACTCAGCAGTGGGGATTAATTCTGAGAAGGTCATGAAAGAACAGAAACACCACACACACACACACACACACACACACACATATCTGTGCATATCTCAATGTTGTAGCTATTTTCCACACTCCCAGGGCACTTGGAAGATACCCTCAAGCTGACCATTAGCCACCAAAGCCTTATGTGCTAGGAAATCCAGGGATGATGAAAGAAACTGTCCAGTCCACAAACTGCAAAACTAAGCAGCAAACAGACACCCTTGGCAAACAAAAGAAACTAGGAAAGTGAGGGTAGCAAGGGCAGACATCACATCCCTGCCTCACACAGGCTCAGCGCTACATTAAACCATGGGAGAGACAAGAGGTGTTCACAAGGTCAACAGTGCCTCTCCTTTCACACCTACAACAGATGCCTGTGGTTTTCAGAGACCGAGACATAACCTGCTCTAACACTGCTTTATGATCTTGTTTTCTTCCTGTTTTGCCACTTGCCCACCCCTTTTTGGTTTCATTTCAGCAGTCATTTTTACTGTGTCATAGTTTATACAACTATACTTTTGTTCCCTTTCATAATTCATCTAATTTTGTTTGTGCAGTTTTTTAAATTTCATTGTGCAATCCCTTTTATTTCCTGTTTTCTCTCTCTCTCTCTCTCTCTCTCTCTCTCTCTCTCTCTCTCTCTCTCTCTCTCTCTCTCCTCTCTCTCTCTCTCTCTCTCTCTCTCTCTCTCTCTCTCTCTCTCTCTCTCTCTCTCTCTCCCTCCTTTTCCCATTACATTACAGTAATAATACAATGTTGATTGATAGGATTTAAATTGTTGGATTACCAGTTTATCCTATTGCCAATCTTTAGCCAGTCTTTCCATTTTTGAGAGCATAACTTTGAAAACTTCTGACCTAAAATTGACAAAACATGTATAAGATGAATGGCTTCAATACGGCTCTCTGGGGTAACAGGAGCCCCCAGCAAACTGATGGTGGCGTAGGACTTTGCTGCTCCTCTTGTTCCCTACTCGCCATATATACATACCCACACACATTTTTCTAATGTATCTAAGATTTTTGTTGTTGTTTTGAGAAGGCCAACCCTATAAGCTGTATTTTTTTTAAAAAAAAAAAAATCTTCTTTGACCTAAGAAAGTCTTTTTGTACCACTTTGTTAACAATGGATGAAAAGAAATTGGTGTAAAGTAGAATCAGTAATAACCAGATACCCCTCTTTTTCAAACATTTCCTCTTGCATTAGTCCCTGTGATTTCCATAAACAGCTTGGTTTCTGCCTTCATGTAACACATACATGCATGCTCTTATGTATCTGTATAAACATTTTATACAATGAGAGGAATTGTGGTATTTGTTGTACTGAGACAAACCTTAATTTATTTAATATAGTCAACACATCTTCTTGCAAATAACAACTCCATTCTTCCTGACAGCTGCAAAGAATTTCTTTTGTGTATATTTATCATATTTTCTTTATATATTCCTAACCTAGGTTGATTCCATAACTTAATGATTATGAGTAGTGCTGCAAGAAAACACTGATATGCAAGTATCTCTGGGATATGTTGAGTTGGAGTCACAGTAGTAGGTCATATGAAAGATAAATTGCTCATTTTTTAAGAAACCTATACTGGTTTCCATAGTAGCTGGAGTAGCCTACATTCTCACTGACAATATATACGTGTTTCCTTGTGTCCACATTCTCATGAAAGCATTTGTTATTTGTTTGCCTGTTTTTCATTTAAAATTTTTCTCAGCAATGTATTGTGATCATGCTTTTCTTTCCTCAACTCCTCTAAATCCCAAGATACTCCCCACCTCCCTCCCAACCCAACTTCATGCTCTCTATATCTCTCTCTAAAGTAAGCAAAGCAATAAATAAAAAATCAAAATAAACAAATAAAATTATACCAAAAATGAAACATAAAGCTCCAACACACACACACACACACACACACACACACACACACACACCATTTTGTGTTGGCCTGGGGCCTATCTAAGATTGTGGTTGATATATCCAGTGACACTTCATTGGAGAAAAATGATTTCCCTTTCCTAGAAGGTATCAGTTGCCAATAGTTCCCTGAGTAAGTATGGGAATTTGTGTCCACTTCCCCCTTTTACTTCTGGGATTGTGTCTGATTTGAACACATGCAGTGCTTGTTCCAGCCTCAATGAGTTCATCTATTCATCAATACTCTTATGTCTCTGAGCACTGTTTCCTTGGAATCATTCACCCCTCTGACTTTTAGTCTCTCAGCCTCCTTTGCTGTATAGGTCCCGGAGCCTTGAAGGGAGGTATTTGATAAAGGCATTCTATGTAAGTCTAAATGCACTAATGTCTCTTATTCTCTATACATTGTCCAATTATGGGTCTTTGTGTTAATTCCAGTCTACTGCAAGAAGAATCTTCTTTGAGGTGAGTTGAATAATACATTGATCTATGTGTATAGCAATATGTCATTGGGGCTTATTTTATTGTTATGCCTCTTTAGCAAAGTAATAGTATTAGGTTTACCCGTAGACCCATTACCTAATCTAACCTCAGGGTTTTGGCTATTTTTGCAGTGTCAGATATGAATTTCCACTCCTGAAGTAGACCTTAAATCCAATACAAAGTGATTGGTTAGTCTCACTACATTTGTGCCAGCTTATCTCCCAGGAAGGTAACTATGGTAAGTCACAGGGTTTGCGGCTGGGTGATAATGATGATTGCTTTTCTCCTCTGGTAGCTTGCAGAGTACCATCTAGCACTGGGAATGTTAGTTAGTATGGGTAAAGATTCTAGTTGGGCATCTATTCAGTGATCTGCAGAATCAAGATGAAGACCCACATATAATTCCACACACCTTTAGATACCTTATTTATACAAAGAAGCCAAAATACACACTGGAGAAAAGACAGCATTTTCAACAAATGTTGCTGGTCAAACTGAAGGGATGGCTGCATGTTGAAGAATGAAATAGATCCACATCCATCACAAAACTCAACTCCAGTGGATCAAGGACCTGAACATAAGACTGGATACCACACATTTAAAAGAAAGGAAGGAAGGAAATAGGCTTACATGACTGACATTCTGACTGATGGGAAATGGAATCTCAATATAATCTTAATTTGCATTTCTATGATGGCTAGTGAGGCTGAACATTTTTCAGATGTTTAATTGTCGATGTTACCTTTTGTCAATTAATAGCTCATTTTGTTATCCATTTCATTGATGCAGCTATTTAATTTCTTGTTACGTTCTGTTGTTTGTGTATTCTAGGCATTAATGCTCTTGCAGACGTATCACTAGAAAAGCCTTTTCCACTCCGTGAGCTGTTTCTTCACTCTGCTATTTCCTTGGTGCACAGTAGCTTTCTCAATTTCATTAGTTCTCACTTATTAACTAATAGCTTTGTTTCCTGAGTAACTGGAGTCCTATTAAGAAAAATCCTTGCCTATATCTTGAAGTGTTTGCTATAACTTTTGCTCTAACAGTCCTAGAGTTTCAGGCTATACTTTAAAAAATATTTGATTCATTTGGAATTGATATTTATATAAAATGAAAAAAAATGAATTCCATTCTTTTTTTAATTTTTGATTTTATTTTATTTTACAATACTATTCAGTTCTACATAACAGCCACAGATTCCCTTGTTCTCCCCCTTCCTGCCCCCCTTCCCTTCCCCCAGCCCACACCCTGTTCCCACCTCCTCCAGAGCAAGGCCTCCCCCGAGGACTGAGATCCATCTGATAGACTCAGTCCAGGCAGGTCCAGTCCCCTCCTCCCAGATTGAGTCAAGCATCCCTGCATAAGTCCCAGGTTTCAAACAGCTAACTCATGCACTGAGCCCAGGACCTGGTACCACTGCCTAGATGCCTCCCCAACAGATCAAGCCAGTCAACTGTCTCACCTATTCAGAGGGCCTGATCCAGTTGGGGGCCCCTCAGCCTTTGGTTCATAGTTCATGTGTTTCCATTTGTTGGGCTATTTGTCCCTGTGCTTTATCCAACCTTGGTTTCAACAATTCTCACTCATATAAACTCTTCTCTTTCTCACTAATTGGACTCCCGGAGCTCCACCCAGGGCCTAGCCATGGATCTCTGCATCCAGATTCCTCAGTCCTTGGATGGGGTTTCTGGCACAACTATGGCTCAGCCGTTAAAGGGAATTCCATTCTTTTATTGATATATATATATATATATATATATATATATATATATATATATATATGACAAGAAGTATCTCCTTCAATATATATATATGAATATATATATGAATATATATATGTGTGTGTGTGTGTGTGTGTGTGTGTATTTCAGCATCTTTGTCACAATTCAGGCAGCTGTATCTGTGGGTCTATATCTGCCTCCTCAATTTGTTTCTGCTGGTATGTGTATCTGCAGCTGTGTTATTGTGGCTCTGTAGCATAACTTGAAATCAGGAGACCAAAGAATTCAAAAAAGAAAAGACCAAGAGGCTAACAAGCTAAGAAGAGGAATGTGGAATTTCTGTGATAGGCACTATTTAGGCCAGAATATACATGCTGTGTAGCCTATACCATCACTTTCGATTTTTCTAAATTCTACTTTATTGAGTTTACATGTAAGTGGAGTTTCATAAGGGAGCTCAAAGAAGACAAAAGAGGTATATAACAAAAACACTAAGTAAAAGAATATTCAAATTAATATTAAAAATTAAATCCTCACTGAAACCCTAGTAGAAGGTTGTCAAAGCAAGTATCTAAAATGGGATTAAAATGTTGTTCCTGTCTGAGATGGCAACATGACTATGGCCAAAATAACTGAAGAAAATCTTCTCACATGTTCAATGAACAGTTATTCCCATATTCTTACTGAATCTAGTATGTTGTTGCCAATTTAAAGTACAAAGTTTGAGCCATGTGAGATTGGCTTTGTGCTTTAGAACTGAATGCAAGTCCAGATGCTGATAACTGGGTGTCAGCAAAACATTCACATTTGTTCTGTGTTGTTATTGTGACACTGAGCAGCTTTTGTATACATATGTGGCATAAAAGTCACACATTTAAGTGTCCCTAGAATAACTCTTATTAATAGAGGTCTTTTCTTTATTTGTGCAAAACTATTCATTAAATAAACTTAGTATCTGTTTACATATTAGATCCTACATAGCCAGGTGGTCACAGTAGACTTACTGAGACTATGCCTCATACAGTGTATAGTTTATCAGAGAAAACACACCTTGGGAATACTTAAACAAGAAATATTTTTAAATTTCCACATGTAATGTTATTGGTTATTTTAATTGTCTTTCTTGAAAAGAAATTTATAATTATGTGGTGGCCTCAATTTCTGGACTATTAAGTACCAACATTTTGAAACCCCTAGAATTACAATGGAGGACTATGTCAAGGAGATAGAGGAATGGGGAAGTATTAGGAGAAAAAAAGAATTTGAAAGTTAAGAATGTTGTAGTCTAATGAGATATTTCTCAGGGGCTCTGGACTTTAGTGAAAAAGTTCACAGGTAGTGACAATCTTTAGT
The DNA here is from genome assembly GCF_004664715.2 of Peromyscus leucopus. Taxonomy (NCBI): domain Eukaryota; kingdom Metazoa; phylum Chordata; class Mammalia; order Rodentia; family Cricetidae; genus Peromyscus; species Peromyscus leucopus. The sequence continues at coordinate 36,694,906 of NC_051064.1, forward strand.
ATGTGATTAAGTAATGGGATTTCTCATCTGTAGATTTGTGTGGGTACATTCAAAGGTACTACATGAATTTAATCATTACAACAGCTACATGAAGCACAGAGTTACTATGATTCACCTGTTGAGGAAAGGAGTGCAAAGAAAAAGCCTGCTTAAGGTCTCATAACAAACAATGATTTAGATCATTGAATATTAGATGCCAGTCTTTTCCAATCCTATGCTCTTCTGCCACCAGTGAAAAAGGCCATTGCAGTAATCGAAACTAAATTAGCAACAGAGGTGTGTTATCAGTTATAGCACCTTGGAAAAAGACTTTAAAACAAGTCCCAAGATCACCTATAAATAACAATCCTTTTTTTAAGAGACTTTATGCACTTTTTATTTGGCTTTTAGTAATAATGTAGTCTAAAGTTCCCCAAAAAACAATGGCAAATTTGCCCAAGAGCCAATTTGGTTAACTATGTCTCATTTATGTTTCTCAGAAGTGGCATTCCTGAGAATATGATTCACGTATTATTTTATTAGAAATATATATGATAGCAATACCTCCTTAGGAAGAAAGCTGTAAACTCTTAATTCCTCTTTGACTGTCACATAGAAAAAGGTACTTGATTTGCAATCTCTATCTACGAGCTAGGAGGAATTTATTACTTCTGTATATTTTTACATCTATTTGTATTACTTTGGTCAATTTGTCATGAGTAATAGTATCTAGAATCAATTTAATGTGGAAAACAGAAGACATAAATCACTCTTTAGTCATCAAATTGAAAAAACATTTATAAGTTTTTAATACATAAAAATGTCAATCAAGTTATCATTTTAAAATGGCATATCTCTTGATTATTTATCAAATATAGTAACATGTTCTAGCAGATGCTGCTTAAGAAGTTGCTTCCACACTTCATTCTGTACACCATCACCACATGCTACTTTAGCACTTTTTCACATTAGTTCAACATTAAAAGCAAGTTTGGATAACTCTCATGTGACTTGGATTAATTCATTCACCACCCACAATTCACCACCTCATAGACTACAGCTAAATTACAAGTCATTAATCAATATTACTTAAATTATGATAATATGGAAGATTCTGGGGCTATTTCTTATGCATAAATAATTTCTATGTAGCATGTAAAACACAAATTTCATAGGTATAATTTTAAAATATTCCTCACCAAATATATTTGTTTATCCTCCATGGCAACATACACATGTAAAATGCATATGTATATTTTTAGATATATTTACAATTCAATGCTTCTGCAAAATAAGTTTATAGATATCTAAATGAATTATTATACAATCCCCTAATATAGGAAAGGTAATTAAAGTGTTTATTAGATCAAGAAACAGAATATCAATATGACCATTTTGAAGCTTCATTGAGGGAAAGTGCAGGAAGACAATGATCAATGAAAGGATTTTGATGTTATTCTTTCCAACAGAGATAGAAAGGCTCACCTGGAAAATACTGTTTCCACCCACCCCTGCTCCAAAGAGATGCCTACAAACTAAAATCTAGGGCAATATTCACTAGAGCTTGCTTTCCACTTACAGGAAGCACATGTGGCAAAGGGAAACACCACACAGCCCGTAGGACACAAGTTGGGCTCTGAGACAGTAAGCCATACTGTTGGTCAAATGATCTCCTTGACTTCAACAATTAAAACAAAAAAGAAAAAGAAAATAGAGGAGTATGCTCAAAGATAAAAAGAAACTTAATCGTAGACCTACTGTATACTTTTTCATACAATAAAGGACGTTTTAGAGACTGAAAAATATATATATATTGAAAACGAGAAAATAGGCAATAAAAAAAGGCATAATCGCTCAGTATCAGAGGTCTAGCAGACAAAAAATAAGATGTTGACCGCTACCAGGATCCCGATTTAAACAAACCAGTTATTTCAATCATTAAGAAGATCAGAAAATTTTGAACAGTGATTTGATAGCCAGTGGTGCTGGGAAATTATGATTAAATGTCTTAGGGAAATAGAACCACTGCTTGGGATGACAATATCTTGAAAAAATACCTTATATCACAAACATAAAAATAGGTATGCATGTACCAGCATGATGTGTGAGACCTGCTTCCATAGGATCATGTTTTAGTCTGGGGAGGGGAAAAGCAGAATTAAAATAAAACAGGTCATTAAATGATCGTTTTGAAACTAATCTGTGGAAGATTACAAAATTGTTTCATTTGCCTTTGTTTTTGTGTTTTTTTCATGATTTTATGTCCTGATGCTTAGTTTGTAAAAGAATACTGCCCACTCTCAACCACACCTTAGCCACCACTCAAGTCTGTCATATTACAGCCTGCCTTTTATACCTTCACTGTTAAGTATGAATTAGTAAACGAAATATAAGTTTTATGTGAATTGAAATATTAGCACATATTTTTATGTTTAAAACTACATTACATATACTTTATGTGCCACTTAATTAATTTTCTTTGATATATTATATATAACTGAACTTTCTACATTACATGTATTTATCCATAAAGGTGGTTGCATATTTAGATTTTTTTCAATTACTAATTATTATAGACAATATGTCCAAAGGAACATGGGCATAATGTCTATCTTTATAATGTCCATAAATGTCCAAGGTCGAACTATAGATTAAAATATGAGCATATCTCCAACTTTGATAGATACCAAGTTTTCCAAATTACTTGCTTTAATTCATATTCCCAATGGCTAGATAGAATTTGAATTGCTAATACTTGGCGTTATCATTACTCTTACTTTAATGGCATCTCATTGTATTTTAACATGCAATTAAGTACTTTTTCTTTATGTATACTGGCCAGTTGTGAGGTTTTTCTTCAGTGACATTTAAAGTGCAAATCCATTTCTGAAAAATTAGCTCTTCACATTTCATAGACAAGATTTTTAAAGTTTTTTTTTTCTTCAACTGTATAATTTTTTTCAAGTTCTATTTTTGGAAATATCTACTTTCACTCTGAATCAACATGGTTTTTTTTCTCTCTCTTTTAATGATGTCAGTAAAATAGGACCTGTAGAGGTAGAGCTACAGTTCAATGGTAGGGTACTTGCCTGGCATGCTTGCAGTCTTGGGGTTTGATACCTTGTATCATGAAAAAGGAAAAGGGAAAGAAAGTAGAAATCAGAAAAAGGGATGGAGGGCAGAGAATGAGGAGTTGTTCATTGAAATTTTGTGGTTTGAGTTCCTACACAAACAGATCTCTGGTAAGCACTTCCATTTGGTAGCTTAATTGGGAAAGATTCTAAGTTACAACTGAAAGAATAATAGGGAGAATTACTGAAGAAACAGTCTTGTCATCATCACTCTACAGAATGTGGTAAATTCTACCAGAACCTTCTGAGGATGGCACAAAATGAGTGCCAGACTTGTATTTCTGAGGGACAAAAATCTGAAGCATGTATCAATGTTCTTTTCCTGATGTTTCTACTGGGCTGACTCACATTGATGCCACATTCTAAGGCTAGTCACACAATGGTCAAGATATTCTCTGAAATGTGCAAAAGGCCATGACTCTAACACGAATTTCTAAAGGGTCTTATTAAATAAGAAACTCAGGGGAGCCAGGTATTGGGGTGAATTCTGAAAGGTCGGAGAAACAGAACCAGCCACATCCAACCTCACCTTGCCAACTTTTCAGCTGATGTTGTTTCCTCAAACTGGAAGGAAGCCTCTGAGTCCTCATCTGAAAAGACCTCAGCTGAACTGCTGCTCAAAAGCCTAAAAGCTTTAAAAGCTTCTAGTTCCTGGTCCTCGCACCTTATAAACCTGTCTGCTTCCTGTCATCACTTCCTGTATTTAAAGGCATGTGTCTTTCCCAAGCAAGACATGAAATCTCAAGTCCTGGCATTAAAGGTGTATGCTACTGCTGCATAAACTCTATGTTTAATATAGTGGCTGTTCTGTTCTCTGACCCCCAGATAAGTTTATTGAGGTGCACAATATATCAACCATACATGAAACAGAAACTATACATACTGTATACCTGAGCAGAAATGCAAGAGTGCCATTTGAGGCAGAATGGCACAGTCTATTCACTAGCCATAGCTGAACTAAGAGATGAGACAAGAGAATCAGACATGGACATTCAAACACATAACTTGTAGCCGAATTTATCAATATTTCCCTCTATAATTAATGTATTTCATGAGCTTAAAAATCTGATACCTAAAAATCGCACTCATATATTCTCTTACCTTGTGCTTATGGTTTAATGATTTTTTTTCTTTTTTGCTCTGACATTTCAGTATACATTTCTAGTAACTTCTTTTGATCATAATACAATATAAGGTCAAGTTTTACATTTTTCCATAGTAAAAGTCAATTATTTACCCATATATTGGGACTAAGGAAAATGAAATTTTAAAATAGGATTTACTTTGGCCCAGACTAGTTTAAGTGACCCTCCTGCCACAACCTCCTACGTATCTCAGACTGTAGGTATTCACCACTGTACATGGCTCATGACAAAATTGTCATCCCACAATGATTTTGGTTTGATTCACGACATTGGGAAATCCAACACTTTACTATTCTAGGATTCTACCATTGAGCTATACTTCAAACTCACTCACCTGGACAATTAGAACATACTTCATACTCCTTTGAATCTGGGATGGGTGTGTAACCTTGGTAGACTGTTAGAATATGATAGGGATGTGATGTGACTTCTAAGACTTACTTTAATGGACAGTTGTGGTGGTATTGTGCTCCCCAAAATATTGTGTAACCTAATAAACTTATCTGGGGTCAGAGAACAGAAAAGCCACTAGATACTTAGAATAGGCAGTGGTAGCACACGCCTTTAATCCTAGCATTCCAGAGGCAGAAATCCATCTATCTGTTCAAGGATACAGCCAAGCATGGTGACTCATGCCTTTAATCCCAGAAAGCACCTTTAATCCCAGGGAGTGATGGCAGATAGCAGAAATCTATATAAGGCGTGAAGACCAGGAACTAGAAGCATTTGGCTGGTTAAGCATTTGGCTGGTTAAGCTTTTAGGTTTTGAGCAGCACAGTTCAGCTGAGAGTCATTTGGATATGAGGACACAGAGGCTTCCAGTTTGAGGAAACAAGATCAGCTGAGAAGTTGGCCAGGTGAGGTTAGCTGTGGCTTGTTTTGTCTCTCTGATCTTCCAGAGTTCACCCAAATAACTGGCCTCAGATTTGATTTTATTAATAAGACTCTTTAAGATTCCTGCTACAGACAGTAATTGTTCTTCTATGTGTTATGACACTCCTTGAATCCCACCTGCCATCTTATAAAAAGCTCATGCTGCATAAGAAAGTCACCTGAAGAATATCTGAAGAGGATGCTCAACTGACCTAATAACCTTCCAACTACTTTCTAGAACCACTTCCAAGTCCAGAGTATCATCCCCATTGAGTTTTCCAGGGACTACAGTAAGAGAACCATCCCACCGAGCCCACAGAATTATGATTGAACTTAAGTGGTCATTAGTGTGCACTGTTATACAGATACAGACAGCCCAAATGATGTCAATTGGCGTCTAGGCATCTATTGTTCCAGTTGCTTATCCCTGCCCTGCAGCAGTCTTATTCATATAGTCATCCTAGCGTGCTGTCCCTCAGGATTGTTTTGCCTGTTGTTAGCCTTTGTGATTTTCATGTTGCTTTTGGTATTAACTTTCTTACTTTATTTCTGAGGCAGGATATATCTATTTCAGACTGTCCTCCAACTTCCTATGCAACTGAAACTAACCTTGATTTTAGGCTCCCCTGACTGCACCTGCTGAGTACAGGTATTCTGTGCCACCACTGTATCTGATCTATGCAGTGCAGGGTATCAAACCCAGTGTCTGCACACATGCTATAAAAGCTCTAGCATTTAGGCCTATACCTTGCACCAGGTACAAAAAGCTTTTATAAGTTTCAGAAATAAATGTTAGGATTTTTAATTTAATTTCTTTTAATAAAAATATAAATTTGAGACAAATTAATAGGTTCATATGATTAAATCTTTTAATCCTGACACATTTCTCTACTTTTAAAATCTTCTTTAATATCTCTAAGTGTTATTTTATAATATTACATATTGGCTTTCTATCCTTCATTGCGCATGTACTTAGTCATCTAATGTTTAATGTAATTAAACATTATGTAATTCTGAAAATATATTATAAATTATATTTTATATGATCACTACTTGTATACACAGGAATAAAAAGATTTTTTATATTAATCTTGCCATCTAAAACCTTATATTTAAATATTATGCCAAAATATTTTATTAATTTTTTGGCAAAAATATTTTTCATATCAGGTTCCCCCTCCAACTTATCTCAGGTATTTTCAAATATAATTACTCCATAGGTTTCCAATCATATTTCATGAAAATTTTATTTATTCCTTTAGACTTTTATTTTCATCATCTATATTCCTTTCCTTGTTGCAAGCACAGCAAGGAATCTGAAATAGCAGCAGTCACACACATTCTGAGACTTCCACATTTCACCATTAGAAATAATTTTTTTGTAGACTTTTGAATTTTTTCTAAATATTTATTTATTATTTAATGGGTATGTGTGAGTGTTTGAGTATGTATGTGCAGCACACACAGCAGATACCCGTGAAGGCCAGAGGATGGCATCAGATCCACTGGAACTAGAATGAGAGGCAGTTGTGAACCACCCCTTGTGAGTACTGGGACCCAAACATGGGTCCCATGCAAAAGCCTCAAGTGCTCTTAACCACTGATCCATCTCTCTAGCCCCAACTTTTGAATATTATGTCGGATTGAGAAAGTTTCCTTCTCCATGTTTGTTGAAAATATTTATGAAAGGATCCTGACATGTTTGTGACAATTCTACTGAAATAACCAAATTATTTTCCCCATTTTAATGCGATAAATAGTAATTGATCTTCAAATGCTAAGTCCATATTGCAATGGCAGAATAAATCTTACTTAATCCTGATAGACTGTTTATTATATATTACTAAGTTGGTAAAATTTGCCAATTTTAGGATGAATGACCCATCTCAATATCAATACACTTACATCAGTTTTTACTATCAAGGCTGAAGATCCGGCAGGTTCCTCCAGCTTGTAGCGTTTTTTATTGAGAAGCCAAGTACCACTGTAATTAAGGCTTCTCGGGGGCATTTTAACGGTGGAGGTGAAAGGAGTTTACAAAGGAAGCCAGCAAGGAGGAATTGAAGAGCTTTGGGGGAGCCAAGACTTCCTCCACTCACTTTCCCCTTGGTGCATTTACAAATTAGCAATGTGAATCGCAGAGGTGAAGAAGCTGACATCTCCAGGTCCTCACAGTTCTAGTCCTTCTCAGCTATCTAGAGAAACAAAAACAGGAGTCTAAGAAAACCAAAGCAAAATAATGATCTAAGGTGCCAGAGAAAGAGTAACTGCAGTTCAATGAATGTGCCCATCATTCTGTCCTTTCTTATTTGCATTGTGAACTCAAATTACTGTCAGATGGTCAGCTTTTCTCCAAACTCTTGTCACATCATTTCTCCTGCATTCCAGAAATACCAGGCATCTATCTCATCCCACACTTCCATCATTGACTTCTTTTATTCAGAGCTTTCAGTCAGCCCTTCTCTCACCACAGGAAGATAGTTTTTGTGCTCTACTTACATGGAATTACTTGCTCTTCTGTCACATAAAATGGCTCCAAAGACATAGAGGCAGAAAATTTCCCAAATCTACAGAACAATATGGGTATGCAAGGATAAAAGGCATTTAGAACCCTAAATAGTCATGACCACAAAAGCACAATACCATGTAACATATAGTCAATGTGCTAACACTACAGAACAAAGAAGGGATATTAAAGCTGTTAGATGAATACACCACCTTGCTTTCAAAGGAAAATTCATCAGAACAGCATCAATCTCAACAGAAACTCTAAAACTCAAGGAATTGTGTAGTGATGTTTCAAACCCTGAGAAAAAATAACTCAATCAAAATTGCAGTATCTAGCAATTAACTTAAAATTAATGGACAAATAAAAACATTCAAAAATATGCACCAGCTAAAGCAATAGATAAACTCTAACTCAGAATTCAGAAAATACTTAGAAGAACCCTGCACACAGAGGAGGAATAAAGCTTGTCACAAAAAGAAAAGATAGTGAGAAAATAAACCTCAAAAAGGTGAACAAAGAGCCTAGAACTAGGAAAGAGTCAACCATGTACAAGTCAATGAACCAGTAAACTCATAAGTGTAATAAGGGTTAAGGATGCAACCCAATAACATTGGGAGGAAAAGAATAACAAAATTACAGCAATCAGAGAAAATAAGAAACTCCCCAATTAAGATAGAGACTAGCTGATTGGCTTTTAAAAGGAGACTCGATTGTTATTGTCTGAAAGAAAAACAGCTTACTGAAACAGGCAGACCCAAACTAAAAGAAAAATGGTGGAAGACAATACGCCAAACACAGGGGAATTCCTTTTCTTTTCTTTTTCACTAAGAAATTTTTTTATTCATTTTGCATAGCAATCACAGATTCCCCGTCTTCCCTCCTCCAGCCCCTCCAGCCTCCCCCCACCAAAACCCACTCCCCATTCCTTCCTACAAGAAGGTAAGGCCTCCCATGAGGAGTCAGCAGAGCCTGGTACATTGGGCAGAGGCAGGTCCAAGCCCCCCCCCCCCCCCCCCGCATCAAGGCTGTACAAGGTGATCCACCATAAGTAGTAGGCTCCAAAAAGCCTGCTCATGCACCAGGATGGATTCTGATCCCACTGCCAGGGCCTCTTAAGCAGATCAAGCTACACAACTGTCCACTTATGCAGAGAGCCTAGTCCTGTGGAGGTTCCACAGGTGTTGATCTAAATTTCATGAGTTCTCACTAGTTTAGTTTGGTTGTATCTGTAGGTTTCCCCGTCATGATCTTGATGCCCCTTGCTCATAGAATCCCTCTTATCTCCCTTGGACTGGACTCCCTCCCAGAGCTCAGCTTGGTGCTGGGCTGTGGATCTCTGCATCTGCTTCTATCAGTTACTGAATGAAGGCTCTATCATGACAGTTAGGGTATTCACCAATATGATCACTGGGGTAAACCAGTTCAGGCACCCTCTCCACTATTGCTAGTAGTCTAAGCTGGGGTCATCCTTGTGGATTCCTGGGAACTTCCCTAGCATCTGATTGATCCCTATCCACAAAGGAGAATTCTAAAATTAAATCAAGAGAAAGGAAGAAAACTTAAGCATACCTACAGTAAGAAGAGAGGTGGAAGCAAAAATAAGTAACTCCCAACTAAGCACCCCCAAAAAAGCAAGCCATAAACTTGATATACCTAGCAGACTTTTAAAGAAGATATAATACAAACATTCCTCAAACTATTATAGAAAACAGAACAAAGAACATTTCTAAACTTATTCCACAATGCCATTATTACCAAAACAAGGGCACACACACAAAAATAAAACAACTATAAATGAACTTCCTTGATGAACATGGATTAAAAAACCCACAACAAAATCCTAGCAAGGTAGAGGGCCTTAGACCTGCCTCAACTGAGTGTGTATCAGACTGCTGACTCCCCATGGGAGGCTTTGCCTTGGAGGAGGTAAGAATGGGGCTTGGGATGGGGGAGAAGGCTGGAGGGGGTGGGAGGAGGGAGGGGAGGGGATCTGTGGTTGGTATGTAAAATGAACAGAAAATTTCTTAATAAATAAAACTTTTTTAAAAAAGCAAATACATGAAAAAAACCCTTGCAAACCAAAGACAGTATCACATATCACATTAAAAACATCATACACCTCGACCATGTTGGATTAATACCGTGTATGTAATGATGGTTCAACATATGCAAATTAATAAATGTAATAAATACAGTAATAATGTATTTATTATTATAAATGTAATAAATAGTAAGTAGAAAGTACAAATGTAATAATAAATAGAGACAAGGACAAAGATTATATGATCATTTCATAGATGTATGGGGGAAAGACCCAGAAACAAATTAACAAAGATACAGTCATCTAATTCTTAAAACAAAATTTCTAAAAATATATAGAAAAAAGACTGTACTCTTACAATGGGTGCTGAGAAAGTAGGATAATCATATGTAAAAACTCTAAAACTAGAGTACAATGAAAAAAATCAATATTCCTATTCCATAGATCGAAAAAAATCAATACAAAAATAGATCAAAGAGCCTAGTTTTTGAGTCCTGAAAGTTGGAAATTACTAAAGAAAAACATATTTGAAACACTTCAAGACCTAGACAAGGCAATGAATTCCTGAATATGACTAAAACTGCTCAAGAAACACTAACCTGAACTGACAAATGAGATTATATGAAACTAAAAAGCTTAAAGTCGCAAAGAAGATAATAAAGCAAATGAAGACGCAGCCTACAGAATGGAAGAAATCTTTACAGATTGTTTATTTAACCATGGGTTAATATACGGAATATATTACTATCCAGAATAATATCCAAAATGTGTATTTTGCTCTTTGGTTAAGAACACTGACTATTTTTCAGAGCATCATATGGTAAACAATAATGTAATTTGCTTAAGACAAAAATGGCACTTACAGTACAAGGAGATCTATTTAGGATGAAGGATGAAGGAAAGGGGAGAAGAGAGGGAAGAAAATAGAAGGAAATGATGTGATGAGTATGATAAACTATTGTGTGTGTGTGTGTGTGTGTGTGTGTGTGTAAAATAGTCACAATGAAAAGCTTTACATATGTAATTTCTATAAACCAATAAAATATTTAAAAAGAATAATACAGTAAAAATAAAGTGATACTGGCCCAGAGAATAAAAGCTACTATAAACTCTGAAATCACTAGAGATGAAGTCAATTTTTTATGGTACTTTTTTATCAAAATGGAAATGGCACACATCCTTACCATTAAAGCTAATTCTAATTACAAAGACTTGGAATGTAATTCAACCATGAAGCACTGGTCTCATATATATAATGCCCTGGGTTTGATATCAGTATATAGGGAGACGTGAGGAGAGAGGACAGTAGAGTAATACAGCAAGAGAGTGTTGAGCAACAAAAAAATGATTTTAAAATTCCAATCAATTGGTTAGATCACAACATATATATGTGGATTCCCATGTCATTGGGAGATTCCCTACTCATAACAATCTCTGCCAATAAGTGTTTTGGATAGAGATAGAGCACATATAAAAGCATAGTCAATAATGTGCCACATTTAACAAATATGTTTTAAAATTCCTACATAATTTAAAATAATTTAAAATCCTACTCAAATAATTAGGGAATAGTATAAATTATGATACTGGCAGAACAAAGACCTATGGACCAATGGAACAAAAGAGAAGAAGCAAACACGAGTACATTTACCTACAGCCATCTGATATTCAACAAAAAGGCCAAAGTTATACACTGAGGAGCGATTATCATCTTCAGCAAACATTGCTGGTTAAACTGGGTGTCCACCTGTAGAAGAATGAAATTAGACGCCCATTTATTAACCTGCCCTAGAATTAACTTCTAATGGATCAAGACTTCAATAGGAAACTTGGAACGCTGAAACTGCTAGAAGAAAACACAGGCAGTACCCTACACAGTACAGGTATTGGAAAGGATTTTCTGATTAGGAATTTTTCTCATCTGCTCAGGAATTAAGGACAACAAATGACAAGTGAGACCTCATAAAACTAAAATGATTCAGTATAGCCAAAGAAGCAACCAATCAAGTGAAGAGAAATCAACAGAATGGGAGAGAATCTTTGTCAGCTCTATATCTGACAGAAAAATAATATCCAGAATATATGAATTCAAAAACTAAAAATCAAGAAAACAGAGCCAATTAAAAATGGGCTATCACAGGATGAAACATCCCTTAGGTACATGCCCAAGAGTGATACAGCTCGATCTTGAAGTAGACCAATTCCCATCTTCCTGAGGAATCGCCAAACTGATTTTCATAGTGGCTATACAAGTTTATTCTCCCAACAGCAATGGATGAGTGTTCCTCTTAGTCCACATCCTCAAAAGCATGAGCTATCACTGTTTTTATTGATCTTAGCAATTCTGACAGGTGTAAGATGGAATCTCAAATAGTTTTGATTTGCATTTCCCTGACGGTTAAAGATGTTAAACATTTCTTTCTGTCTCAGCCATTTGAGTTTCCTCTATTGAGAATTATCTGTTTATATCTGTATCCTGTTTTTAATTATGTTATTTGTTTTCTTGATACCTAGTTTCTTGAGATCTTTATATATTTTGAATATTAGCACTCCATCAGATGTGTAGATGCTTAAAATCTTTTCCCATTCTCTAGGCTGCTGCTCTGTCCAAATGATGGTGTATTTTGCAATGCAGAAGCTTCTAAGTTTCATGAAGTCCCATTTATCCTGCCACAGAGACACTTGCTCAAAATGTTCGTTGTTGGTCTAGTAACAATAGCCAGAAAACAACCTAGATATCCCTCAACAAAGAATGGATAAAGAAAATGTGGTACATTTACAAAATGGAGTATTACTCAGCTGTTTAAAAATGACACTGTGAATTTGAAGGCAAATGGATAGAACTAGAAAAAAACATTCTTAACAAGGTATCTCAGACTCAGAAAGATGAATTTGGTATGTATTTGCTTATATGTGGATATTATTTGTGAAGTACAGGATAACCAAGAACCACAGAGAGGAGGTATAGATAGAGTACGGGACTGGAGAGAACAGAAAGATCCCATTAGGAAAGGAAAATAAAATAGATATCAATGGATAGATGGGGGGAGGCTGAAATGGAAGTATCAGGTGTGGAGGGGAGGTTAGAGGGAGATGTGAGGGAGAATACAAGGAGAGACAATTAAAATTAAGGAGTGTCTAAGGGGGACTATGGAAAGCTAACACAGTAGAAGCTTTATAAAATATAAACATATATGTAGGCTACATAAATGAAATCACCAAATGAAGGAAGACAGAGTCGCAACTGGACATCCTTTGTCATCAAATGAAGCTTCAAGTACTAGGATTGGGTTACATCTAATTGAGTTGTTTGCCAAAGGGGACCCATGGGAAGCCTCATACAGTCCAGGCTATTGCCAAGACAGTAGACTGCTCTCCAAGGACAGTAAGGCTCCATTCCTAAAGGCAACACCTACACAACTTGCTGAAGATGAAGATGTCAAGTCAGTGCCTACATAGAGCCTTCAACCCTATGTTTCAGTGTCTTCAGTACAGAGACATACTCCTAAGGCTTTCAGTGGAGAAGCATAAAGACAAAGACAGCCACAAAGCCTTTATCTGAAATGGTGTCCTGCCTACAAGATGTGCTAGGGCAACCGTGGCACAGAGCTTGTGGGAGTAACCAACCAGTAATTCATCTGACTTAAGGCCTACTCTCCACTAGATGGAACATATCCCCAACACTGCTTGGGTGACCAATTACCTAAGACTAGATAACCCAGGGATCTCAGGTAAAACCAAATATTACTGGTCCAAAAATTTAAAAAAAAAAATAAATGTAGTAATAAAATGACTCCTAATTATATTCTGTTTTACTCATAAATCAATGCCTTGTTCAACCATCATCAGAGAAGCTTCCTCTTTTAGCAGCTGGGAACAAATACAGAGACCAGCAGCCATGTAAAATATAGAGAGATGAAGAGAGAAACAGAGAGAGGCACCTTGAAACACTCAATGTAAATGTGATGTCTCCATCAAATCCCTCCCCCCAGAGCTTCAGGAATGATGAAAAAGAGGAGGCAGAAAAAAAGTGTTAGAGTCAGAGGGGACCAAGGATACCAAGAAAACAAGGCCTTCTGAGTCAACATGAGCAAAGCTCATATGAACTCACAAAGACTGAAGCAGCATGCACAGGACCTACACTGGTCTGCACCAGGTCTTCTGAATTTATAGTATAAACTTTATGGGATTCCTAAGTGTGTAAACAAATGAGTCTCTGCTTCTTGTACTTTATCTTGGGCTCTTTTCCTTCTGCTGGTTTGTCTTTTCCAACACCAATGTCTTAGTTTTTGTTTTATCTTATTATTATTGACTTTTTTTAATGAATAAATGAATGAAATGAAATGAAAACCTAGCGACTAAGGTAAAAGTTAACAACTGAACTGTCACTTACACCTTCTAGAAAAGAGATAATCAGTTTCCTCCAAAGAGTAACACTGGATATATTATACTCCAGGACAGGCCTCATCCTCAGGAACAGTTGACCAACTTACAATTGTACTCCACGGCTTTTTATGTGATTTTATTTGGTTACAGTCTGGTGTTTGTTGTATTTTGGGGAGGGGGTAATATTGTTTCCTTGTTTATCAGGGGTTTAGGATTTTGTTGCTATATTGGAATTACAAACTAGTGCAACTAGTCTGAAAATCAGTGTGGATAATTATTAAAAAGCTCAAACTAAATACTGAGCTATACCATTCCTTGGCATATGCCCAAAAGACTTGGTATCCTTCTCCACAGATACTTGTTGTAATTGCTGTTGTTTTATATTGGCTAAGAAGTGGAAATAACCTAATGTCCTCCAGCTGGATGGATAATTAAAATATGGTATATACACACAACAGAATTCTATCCAGCTCCAGTGAAAAATGATATCATGAACTTTGCAAGTGAATGGATGAAACTTCTATTTATATTATATTGACTGAGATAACCCATACAAAAACTACATATTCTCATTCATCTGTGGTTCTTAACCCCAAATCCTTAGATGTGAGACTATAACGGGGAGTAAACAAAGATTCCAGGAATATAAAAAGGGGACATATGGAGAAAAAGTGAAGTATTCATGAGGGAACTGTAGAGCACAGATGATTTGAGAGGGAAAATGGAGAAAACAGGAACAGGTTTAATTGCAGGGTTGGAGGATGTCAATAAAAAAGAAAAGATGGAAAGAAAAGATAAACAACACTATGGATGCTAGAAAAGCCATCAAGAACCACATTATTTTATATTTACCTAAAATAACATAACGTAACACATATGTATATGCATATACATATAGTTTGAATGAAATTAAAATATGTGGGGTGATAATGTCTCCCCCAAGAGCTATAGACCATCACACGCACAGACACATACACATACACACACACACACACACACACACACACACACCAGACAAGAGAAATTTCTTTCAAGTTGTAGGTCAGAGGAGTACCAAGAAACTCCCCAAATAATGGTTATTGCTGTTGCCCTTGGTTGTATACCAGAAGTTGAAGGTAAGACTCTATTCCTGAAAATATCAAACACTTCAGACACACCATGCAGAGAAATCACACTGTATTTTCCCCAAAAACCTCTTCACTGAGGATTGGATTACATATCTGCCATGGGAGAAAATCATCCAGTAGTCATACCCAACAACAATGGCAGTTCTAACTTGGTGGTAATCAACAACTATATAATTAGACTTAAGGCCCGCTGAACATGAGAGAGTTCATGCCTTGTATTATAGACCTAACCATCTAATGAAGCAGTAGATTTTAGAGAATGTACTACTGTCACTTTCCTAAACCAGCATAGTTTCTAACTGCATTTTAAACACGTATCCTTATACCCACAGCAAAATTTCGCTCTCGCCTCTCATCATAGAAGTTACTTTTTCAAAGCAAATGAAAGATCCACAATTATTCAAAAAGCAGAGAACAAGTGACTGTGGAATCCCAGCCCAAACTGATCTGTCTATAACAAAACCCTGATACCTAAGGCTCAGGGAACACAGCAGAAGAGGAGGCAGAATATTCTGAGAGCCAGATGTCTATGAAGTCTGTTGCAAGACTGTGTCTTCTAGATACGTCAGGGAAGCTACTTCCATGAAAGCTGCTAAAACAGGGCCTGAATAATAACACCAGTTGACATGCCAGTGTGGATTGGGAGAATTATACCAGACACCATCACTACAGATAATGAAAAACTGCTGAGAGAGAACTGGTCTTCCCCAGAGATGAGCACTGGCTGTAAATGATTACATAATCCCAAGTGGTCAACCCTAAAAAAAAGTTAAATTAAAAAAAAACACACATACAAGCACACTAAACAAACCCAGAAAGTTCCATTCATATATTTCTTCACACAATCACACGCAAAAATAAAAAATAAGAAACCATGAGCATTTTTAGTTTTGAACTGCCAGTTTTGTTATTTCATTAATATTAGCGTTGATCATTGGTAAAGTAAGAACTTAGGCCAGGTGATGTAAGAAGGAAGATGCTTTGCATGATACTGTTTTGTGCCAGTTAGCACAGCTGGCTTTTTCCATCTCTGCGTGGTTGTGGTGGGTGTTTCGTCTTTACTAGCAGTGTTGTATGTCAATATAAAAACCTTCAGAAAGTGTTTCAAACCTTTTAACTGGTAATTCTACTGAAAACAGCTAGGGGAAAAAAACATGAAAGGATTTATGCATGCCGAAGCCCTCTTCAAAATCTACTCTCTAAAACACTCTCCAGTGAGAAATATCTGTTAGGGCTTAATCATGAGTAAAACTTTGTTTCTTCAGAAAGTAATATTAAAAATTATTCTACTTACTATCTCACTTTCAGCTTTGGCAATCAGAGTCTGCACTTCCCCCTGTTAGACATAACTCCATAACTCCTTAATCTAATTTACATTGCTCAGGGCCTGAATTTTGTTATATGATATGACTTTGCTGTAAGATCTCCCAAGTAACATGTGGTTTCAGGCAGATAGAAAGAAGAACAAATGGAAAAACTCCAAACGGAGAAAACTGTTCGACAGAAAAGTTGAACTGCCTAGGGCACTCACTGTACCTGTCCCTGGGGAAGGTGTCGCAGCCTCCCCGAGACCCTATAACAGCTTAGTCGAAATCTCTAGGAATGGGCTCGAGATTTCTGTGTCTCAAACAACCTGGGAGATTCTAACATGCACTCACATTTGAGAGCCACATCCAGGGATTCTCCTCTAGAGAGAAAACATGACAAAGGAACACAAAGATATAATGTGTATTGTAAGGCCATTTAAAATTCAAACTATAATAAGCTGTTATAAAGTAATGACTTCTAGGTATGGTGTGCAATGTTGTCCAACATATGGGCTCTGTCACTTGTGCATGCTTGCTCCTTTCTTCATGGGTCCATAGCCTGTGTGTTAGAGCCACACGGATTCTTGTAGGTCTGTAAACATGGCAGGTCTTGATAGACTCTGACTTGGCCATTGTTCTGCCCAGAAAAGCTGAACTGCTTTCTATGTAGATGACATTCACACCCACCCAGGTTGATCACAGTGCTTATGAAGATTATAGCATTTCCTGTTATAAATGGAATGTGTCACAATTACCATTTTATTTAGACTTCAGGGTTTTTTTTTCCAATGAGCACTGTCTTAATTTAATCTCAGAATCACAATATATATCAAAATGTCTCAGCACAAAGAATGGGCTGTGTAAATTTGGAATTGAACTTTGGAGTTGATATAATACAAGTAAATATTCAAATACAAAAGTATGTCCTCTATGTCTATACCTACAAAATCATAATTGGATTAGGAGAATGGCACATTAGAAAAAGCAAAGAACAGAGGGGGAATGAGAAAAGGGGGGAGAAAGGAAGGAAAGAGCAAAGGAATGAGGGAGAGAAGAAGGAAGGAAAAGAGGAAGGAAGAAAAGGAAGGAAGGAAGGGAGGGAGGGAGGGAGGGAGGGAGGAGGGAGGGAGGGAGGAAGGAAGGAAGGAAGGAAGGAAGGAAGGAAGGAAGGAAGGAAGGAAGGAAGGAAGGAAGGAGGAGAAGGAAAGAAAATGGAAGGGCGGGAGGAAAGGATGTAGTAAGAGATGAAAAGAAAGAAGGTATGGTGACTGTGCTTATAATTTTACTAGTTCATAGTTTATTCTCTAAGTTAATATTATTTTCTTTATCTTACAGGTGATGAGACTAAATCTAAGAGTGTCTAGTAATTTATCCAACATTAGAAATCTAGTAGGTAAATCCAAGCTAAGGTGAATGACCAGAAATACCTTGCATTTTCAAATTTAAAATAGTTACACACTGTCTTGATCCAGGGGAAATTATAAGAGGTTTAAAGACAGACTTCAGGCAAAGTGAAATACCAATAGCTAAGAAAGCCAAATAGGAATTTCTATCTTCTCTAATGCCCAAAGTCAATGCACCAAATTTTACCACAGCCTCGGTGGAAAAGAGTAAGGAAATCGTCCCCTGACAAACAGTTGTTACTACATATTCTTGGTTGTAACAGTTTCTTCATTTCCATGTTTTTGTTTAAGCCTGGATTATAGCATATTTTACATTAGCCAAAAATAATCTGTAGGTAAATTATGTAACTATTCTATAGCCTGGGATTTTCTGGACCAAATGTATTGAAATAATTAAACCCCATTGTCACAGTCCTCAGTCAACTAAATTTAAAGAAAATATTCAATAAGTATCTCTATGCTTTGAATTTGTGGGATTTTGCAAAGAACAAACAAGTATTTTTTTTTTTAATTTCATTATACCTGGTAGCAATTAGAAATCAACAAAAGAAACCGTATTTAATCCTTGGGCAAGATTATAATAAATAAGATTATTATGCCAGCCGGTGGTGGCACACACCTTTAATCCCAGCACTCGGGAGGCAGAGGCAGGTGGATCTCTGTGAGTTCGAGGCCAGCCTGGTCTACAAAGTGAGTTCCAGGAAAGGCGCAAAGTTACACAGAGAAACCCTTTCTCGAAAAAAAAAAAAAAAAACAAACAAAAAAAGATTATTAAAAGGCCAAATACTTATGAAATGTAGTGATTATGAAGCTGAATGTACTCAATCCAATTTCCCAAACTGTAAAATGTCCTACAGCTACTGTCAAAATAAGAACAAGAATGTTTATTTCTTTGAGACCTTATGTCCTATCACTGGCCTTTTGAGCACTTGAGCTGTGCACTTTAACATTTTTTACATTTTTACTCTGTAAGGACTTTCTTGCTCCATTAGAGTAATTCCATGGCCCCCACGTGTGTGTGTGTGTGTGTGTGTGTGTGTGTGTGTGTGTGTGTGTGTGTGTGTGTTAGTATGTTTCTACAGTAATATGTTTCCATGACTTTTTTCAAAGGTCTTTATTTTTGGTTTTCCTTTCAATATCCCCCCTCTACTGTGCCCTTCTCTGTTTTTACCAATGTGTTTTCTCTTCCTTTCAGTAAAAGTCCCCCACACTACCAATCCAATCCCTCCATGAATATTCCAAATGAAACATACCTATCTAAAGATTCATATCTAACACCCACAAATGAGATTAAACATGAGGCATTTATCTTTCTGGGGCTTGGATACCTCACTCAGAATGATTGTTTCCAGCTCTATTTACCTATGGATTTTATAATTTGGTTTTCTTAACAGCTGAGTAATACTCCATTGTGTATATGTAGCACATTTTCATTATTTATTCATTGGTTGAAAAACATCTAAGATATTTTCATCCTGCTACTGTGAGTGAACAGCAATGAATATGTATAAGCAAGTAAATTATTATCTAATAGGTGAAATATAGAGTCCTTTGGGAATGTGCCCATGAGTGACATATGTGGATCACATGGTAGATTTATTTCTAGCATTTTTCCATGTATTTTTATTGTTTGTTTTTTTAAGATTATAACAAAATCACAACAATTTTCCCTTCCCTTTCCTCCCTCCAAATCCTACCATGGGTCCCTCTTCACTCTTCTTCAAATTCATGGCCTTTGTTTCACATAAATTATTTATAAACAGTTCAGTCTGTATAATGTTACTTGTATGTATGTTTTCAAGGCTGACTTGTTGGCACTGGAAAACAAATTTTTATGCTTTTCCCTGTGGCAAACCTCCTTGAGGAACTTACATACTGATTGACATAGTAGCTATCCATTTTGCACTACTATTGGGATACCACCCCAATCATTAAGGCTATCACCAATGCTCTTGGTTTCCCTGCAGAACTTGACAGTAAGACCATATTAGTGAAGACACCACACACCTGAGTCATAGAACATGAAGAAATAAAGGTTGTACTCACCTGAAAGTTTCATCCCTACTAGCTACCCTTCATAGTGCTGGAAAATGTTATACATGCTACCAGAGGAGAAAAATAATGAACAGTCTTTACTATTGTGAATGGCATGAGCTATAGTGTTGACCATCTTGGCAAGAGATAACCACTGGTATAATAGTGGCATCTATATTATGAGAGCAACCAACCACTTCCTAATTGCATTTAAGGACTGCCCCATGAAATAAAAACCTTATCTTGAACCATCAGGCCAAGAATCTGTTGTCTGACAGGTCATAGACTCTAAGGGAGAACCACTACAATTATTTTGCAAAATGAACATATTACTGAACTGATTCCTAATCACCAGTTATACCTAGGGTATCTCTCAACTCTCATCATAGAAGCTTCTTTTGACAACAGACGGTAGTTAACACAGAGATCTACAACTTTTCAATGTGTAGAGAATATGAAACCGCAGAGTTTTCAGCCCTAAATAGGGCATCTATACCACATCACATCCTCCCAATATCAGTGATCACTGTGGAAAAGAGGACAGAAAGATGGTAATAGCCACTGGTGGTGAATGACTACAAGGAAACTATTCTCTGGACAGTAGGACAGTTACAGCAGTTGGGACAGAAACATGTGTACAAGTTTGAGAGACACAAAATATGAACATGCAGAAAGTGGGTGATAGTAAAGTTCCACTTCCAGCTTGGAAACTGCGGGCAATTAGGAGTGAGTCGTCATTAAGACTATGAACCCTGGTAAGTGGAACATGTTCTAGCAGAAGGCTAAACATCCAAGTTTATGGAAAGAACAAACTGGATTTGGTGAGTGCGTAGTTTGAATGAGATTAGCCCTTATAGGCCCATGTGTCTGATGGTTAGTCATCAGTGACTGACACTATTTGAGAAGGATTAAACAACAACAACAAAAAAAAGAGTTAGATGGGCAGGAAAGGGAGGATGGAATACAATACGGTGTGTGAGACTCTCAAAAAACTCACTAAAATAGGGGAAAATGTTTCTTAATATTATTTCTATATTTGAAGAACTTTAGATTAATACATCTTATTCATGCCAAAGCACACATGGTTAAAGGTAAAACTGATATCACTGAGATCCAGGTTATCTCTGTATTAACCCATTAATACATCTCTGTATATTGATTTCTCTAGGCTTGCAAAATCGGTCAACAATTTCTAGATACCCATGCTCTGTTTATTTCTTTCCTTTTTCTGTTTTGGTTAGAATGGCTTTTTTAATCAGAATTGATTTATCTTGCCTGTAACATATATCTCTAGTAGCATTACTTTTTATTGCCTTCTTATGCCATTCAATCCTATGTGAGTCTGTTTATAGGATATGGATGTGATAGTTCATAGGGAAGTTCTATGTCCTCATATAAAGTGATTAATACAGTGTGGTGGCTATTCTTGGTTGTCAACTTGACTACATCTGGAATTAACTAATCCAAATGACTGGGCACACCTGTTGGGGATTTTTCTTTAATTAAATCATTTGAGTGGGAAAACCCACTTCTGATCCAGATCTTTAATGTGGAAAAAATAAACCTTCAGTGCAGATCTTTTGAGGTGGGAAGACTACTTTTAATCTGGACAACACTTTCTACTGGCTGCCTATATGAAAAACATGGAAGAAGGAAGCACTCTTTCTCTCTTTGCCTGCTTGCTCTTGCTCCCCCTAGAAAGTCCATTTCTTCACTGGCATTAAAGTCTACTTCATTGGGATTCCAACCTATACTAAAGAACATATGGGACATCCAGCCTTGTGGACTGAAGAACTACTAGATTCTTGGACCTTCCTTTCACAGACAGCCTTTGTTGGATTATCTGGACAACAGCCTACAAGCCATAAATATATAATTTATCTGTCTAGAGAACCATGACTAATCCATACATTTTGGTTCATATATCAGTATCTAATAAGACTAGTTAGTGGAGGAATAACACCTGAAATACTGATATATGTAAGGGCACACAGAGTTGAAGAACAAAACAGACTGCAATACATTTATTAGATAAATGTTCATTCCTATATTCCCTTGGTTGTATTAGCAGGCCATTGTCCAGAACTACCAAAATTCATCATCTACCATTATTTTAATTTCAACAAACCAAAGAAACTAAATACTTTTGTAATGTTATAACTGAAAAAGCAGGCCAATGGGACCAGGACCTGCCCTCAGTGCATGAGCTGGCTGTTTGGAACCTAGGGCTTATACAGGGACACTTGGCTCAGCCTGGGAGGAGGGGACTGGACCTGCCTGGACTGAATCTACCAGGTTGAACTCAATCCCCAGGGGAATCTTTGCCATGGAGGAGATGAGAATGGGGGCTGAGCTGGGGGGAAGGCAGGGGGGCAGGAGGGGGGAGAACAAAGGAATCTGTGGCTGATATGTAAAATTAAATTAAATTATAAAATTTTAAAAAAGGGTACAGAACATCAAAAAGAAAAAGCAGGCCAAAAAATGTCAGTTTGTAAATATTTTAGAGAAATAATGATAAGAATTCAATAAATATATTTTATAATTAATAATAAATTTAGTAAAGAGAAACATGCCAAAAACATAGTAGCAACAGTGTACCTAAGGGCAAAATGTTGGCAACCAAATGGTCAAATCACTGATTTCATATTAAGCTTTCAGAGTTTCCTTGAATAAACTGAAATTTTTATCATATATTTTATATTGCAATGCTACATAAAAATATGATAGATTGCAGAAGTAAATATAAATTACAGGCTAAAGTAGGGTAAGTCTGAGTATGTGAATTTGTTTTAAGTTGCATCCCTTGTGCATCCCCTAGTCCCAAAGGACTGAAATAGCATGGCATAGGAAAATATAGAACTATTTGGGAAGAAACGAATTTTATATCAATAGTCTCAAGTAAAGTGGATAACATAATTAATTATACCTTATTGGTAGTGAAGTTTAAAGTTTTTCAAATGTTGAAATGGATAGTCATTATATTCTGTAAAGTCAAGTCATATTTTGGTCTGTATTTAGCAAAAAGGACAATTTTAAGGGTCTTCTGGGCTTATGTAGCTCATTTACAAGAAAAACAACAACAACAATTGAAAACAAACTTGGAGTAAATGAAGCAGAGTAGAATGGGATAAAGATATTGAGCCTTCACATGGATGCTAGTGATTTTTCTGTGTTTATTTTATATCCTGCTAATTTAATGAAGGGGCTTACCACCAATAAAAGATTCCCAGTACAGTCTTTACGATC
Source organism: Peromyscus leucopus (assembly GCF_004664715.2). Taxonomy (NCBI): domain Eukaryota; kingdom Metazoa; phylum Chordata; class Mammalia; order Rodentia; family Cricetidae; genus Peromyscus; species Peromyscus leucopus. The sequence continues at coordinate 36,718,087 of NC_051064.1, forward strand.
ATTTATGTATAAAATCATATCATCTGCAAATAAAGATACATTGGCTTCTTCATTTACTGTTTGTGTCCCCTTGATCTCCTCCAGTTGTCTTATTGCTCTAGCTAAGATTTCAAGCAGTATATTGAATAGGTGTAGAGAGAGTGGACACTCTTTTCTTGTTTCTGATTTTAGTAGAAATACCTTGAGCTTCTCTCGATTTAGGATGGTGTTTTGGATGACCCTTGTATCTATAGTCTCTCCAGGACTTTTATCATGAAGGGATGCTAAAGTTGAATTTACAAATGATTAATGCTAGAATAAAATAAAGATCTGTTTGGTATTAATCTAAAGAAAATAATGTAGAACATGTAAAACTGAAAACAAAGCTCACAGTAAGGAAGGGTTTTTCTTTCAAAATGGACTGGCCCTGGGGTGCAGGGATTCCTTCTGCCTAAAGATGTTTCAGATGTGTTGCTGCTTCCTCAGCCCACCTACTACAGAAGTTTCAAACACTAGGTGGCTCATCAAGGAATTTAAGAATCTTTTCTTAGAATTGGTGCTTAGGAATGCCTTATACATATGATTCTAATTTAATTTTGGAAGTGCTTGTTCATCTATTTATATAACTTTGATTTCTAAAACATACTTAAATGGGACAATTAGAAATCATATTCCAGGCTCAACACACACACACACACACACACACACACACACACACACGTCACACCTCTTTGTGTTTTTTTGAACCATCAATCATCCTATTCTGGCAGGTGCCTTCCTTGGTGCATGGTGACCACACACTAAACTTAACTAGGAGGGACAGTTGTTATAGTCAGAAAGTGTATGATCTTTGAAAGTCACTCAGTTGTGTAATAATGACAAAGCAGGTCCAGAAAGCATAGTGAGATATTTTTAATCTTATTTTGAATTTCATTTAAACACTTATAAAAGCCAGTTGCATAATCATTAAGATTTCTTTTTTTTTTTTTTTTTTTTTTTTTTTGGTTTTTTCGAGACAGGGTTTCTCTGTGTAGCTTTGTGCCTTTCCTGGAACTCACTTGGTAGCCCAGGCTGGCCTCGAACTCACAGAGATCCGCCTGGCTCTGCCTCCTGAGTGCTGGGATTAAAGGCATGCGCCACCACCGCCCGGCTTAGATTTCTTAAAACATAAGATCCAGTGATTTTTATCTGATATGTTGCTTGTTAGAGACCTCTTGTTATGCATAAGTGCTATAAGTGACTTTATAAAAATGGCTAGCATTAATTTTTTTAATCCCATGTGGCTTCAATATCAAAAGACAAGAGATATATTTTAGAATCATACTATACTTAAAAATACCCATTTCTCTCAGTTCATATTTCCTCTCTGCAACATAAATGTTACTAAAATTTACTTTGACAGCTGTTTAATTATCAGTGAAACATATTTTAAACTTTATTATTTTTAACAATTGTACTGTATGTCATTGCTTCATTAATGGGCACATTATCCAAATTAAATACAACCCAGTTGTCTGAATATCTTACAGAATGCCATACACGTTTTTGTTTGTTTGTTTGTTTGTTTGGGAAGACAAAATGTACAATATCTGAGACTTAGTAACACAAAGAAGTGAAGTTTGTTTGACTTCCTAGAAGCCAACAGCTAAGAAGTCAGTCTGTTTGACCAAGCTGATTTCTGTCTATCAAGCAATTTCCTGTCCTTAGTTGCCATCTGGACCAGGCCTCAGAGTCATCAGAAGAAAATTTGAGAACAATTTTACAGGAGAATTAAGTAAGATTTGGAATAAAATTTTCATTACAAAGCAAGAAGATTTTGTGCTAATTTTCTCTAAGAAGACGTTTTTAGCACTTTCATTGATGAAGCAATTCTAAATAACAGAGCGTTTCTTACAATAACATTTCTATAACGATGATGTTTTGTAACAAAAGTGCTATTATTACAGAAATGGCATAATAGTGGAATTGTTGAATCTTTCCTACAAAAGCCTGCTAAACAAGCCTATCTATATTTAAAATGTTTTAAGCTACTTCCTTCTCAGAGTTAAAAAGTGCTACGGCCAGTCATTTTCATATGATCGTACGACAAGAAGTCAACATTGACAGACAAGTTCTGTCCACATGAAAGCTTCTGAAATTTTGAACACTGAACTAGATATCCACTAGTAGGTATAAGGGACTGTGAACATGTTGATACTTCTATAATAGGAGTTTGCTCTTACCCTAAGAATAAATGAAGAGAGAGAGACAGGGACAAGAGACATGAAAGGAGAAAGCCCAAAGAGATAGCTCAGCTGTGAAGAACATTTGCTGGTCTTCAAGATGACCAGCTCCTAGCACCCACATGGCAGCTCAGAACCACATATAACTTAAGCTACTTAAGCTCCACAAGATCCCACACCCTTTTCTGCCCTCCTATGTAACACACATACAAACACACACACACACACACACACACACACACACACACACACACACACACAAAATAAATCACAAAAGACAGGAAGATCAATTTTTCTCTTAGTAAAAACATTCCCTTTGCTAAAATTCTCCTTTGATGCCAAATCCTAAGAATATCAACCAGGTATTTTTCATTGTTCATGTTTGTTTTTTTAATTTCTGCTTTAAACTGTTCTGATTTCTAACTGTTGCACTTATGCTGGAATTAATTTGTACTCTCAGACATTTCCCTTAAAATATCAGCATAGAGCTCTGTACTCAATAGGTATTTTTACAAACTTTAGACTAAACTTATCTGACAACCAATTCTAAAACTTTAAGTAACCTTGGGGCATAGCTACTTCACTCTAAAACTTAGGGAACAATAGTGAGAGAGTGGAAACGTCTTCAGGTTGAAGTGAAGCACTAAAATATTGGAATGAGATGGGAACTGATAACAGGATAGATACAGTGTTCAATAGGAGCTAAAGTTCAAACAAATGCCTCAAAGAAGTCTTACCTCAATATCAAGTGTTTTGCTATAAGTTTTGCTTCTTCAATAAAGTGCACCTTGCTTAGCCATACATTTAGGGATACCCATCAAAAGAACTTAACTACACAGAGAAGATGAATAACTGAAGTTTGTACCTTTCCACCTTCACCAAAGATATATTGTAACCTTTGATGAGGAACTTAAACAGAGGAAAAGAGACAGGGAAGATTTAAGTTACAGAGCTACTGACCTTTACACATTAAAATAAAACCCTACATTTTTCTAGGTTACTACAACTACATTATACTTGCTGGTTAGGATGTAATTTGAGAAAGAGTAAAGTTAAGAAATCCAATATACTTATATGATCTTTGAAATGAAATATCTTTCAGTCTCAGGCCTTTAAATTTTTGGGCCACTTTCGGTGATGTGGCCCTGATGGAGGAAGTGCATCACTAGGGGTTAGCTTTGAGGTTTCAAAAGCTACTTGCCCTCCCAGTGTGCTATATATGTGTGGTGGTTTGAATAAAAAATAGCCCCTAAAGGGAGTGGCACTCATAGGAGGTGTGGCTTTGTTGAAGTAGGTATAGCTGTGTTGGAGGAAGTGTGTCACAGTGGAGGCAGGCTTTGAGGTCTCATATATACTCAAGCCATATCCAGTGTCTGAGACCACTCCTTGTTACCTGCATATCAAGATGCAAAACTCTCAGTTCCTTCTCTAGGATCATGTATGCCTTCATACCACCATGTTCCACCATAATGGACTGAACCTCTGAACTGTAAACCATGCAATTAAAAGTTTTCCTTTATAAGAGTTGCCACGGTCATGGTGTCTATTCACAGCAATAGAAAACCTAACTAAGATACTATGCTTGCTGCTTGGGGTTTGAGATGTGATGGTGATAGACTCTTATCCCTCTGGAACCATAAGCCCATGTCAGCCCTCTCCTCCCCAAGTGTCTTTTGGTCATGGTATGTATCACAGCAATTGAAACCAAACTAAGATAACTTATATCCCCTGTGGACATTATTACATTTGGACTCTTGGGAGTGCTTTCAATGTATATTCCTCCAAAATAAATTCTTTGTTTTTTATTGCAAGTGAGAGGTTTTAAGAATGATACATATGCACATATGTGAATATATACTTATATACTTACATATGTATTATTATGTGTAACTAGCACACATATACATACACAGAGAGAGAGAGAGAGAGAGAGAGAGAGAGAGAGAGAGAGAGAGAGAGAGCATTGCCACCACCATAAAGAGTTTTCTTTGTGGCAAAACCATATCATGATTATTCTTCAAAACTTAAAGGTAAAATTCAAAGTCAATATTTACATTTTTAGCAGTTAAAAACTAAACAGGCACTTTAACACAAAAAGTACAGTAAGAAAAAGAACAAAAAGAGTAGGAAGGAGAGGTGAGTAGGAGATAATGCATTTTATGTAGTCATTCATTTACTTACATTATGGTAATACGGACTGAACCTAGGACTTCAAACATACTAAGCAAATGTTTTAGCAATGACCTAGAAACCAGCCTTTAATTACTTTAAGCAAAGTCCACGATGTGCATATTACATAACAATTTAATTTTTAAGAATAATTATTACAGTGCTGTTTAGATAGATTTACTACTACCATAGAATATGATCTGTCTCCAAATTTCAATACTTAACTCAGAATCAGATCACCATGCTAATAGGTAGCAGAAGGACATGGTGTGTGTGTTTACAGCTATAACATGCACTACAAGAGAATTGAAAAGAAATGAAGCTGTAAATGAAAGGCTTTTATGGATGGGTCTCTTCTAAGTGATATATGCGATACAAATGATTAGCATTAACTGATCTTCTTGAAGAATGTACTGGTATAATTCATTATAATAGCTTCAAAGTGCAATTAGTGAATGTAGTATAAATGACACTGCTGTTCATAGACCTACCCATAAGAGTAATTATATTTTGAAAACTACTTAGTGAAAAATTGATTGAATGAGCCCTATGGGCATAGATAATTGAGATAAAAATATGTAAACAAAGCGCCTATTAATAGGCTTTATGGTACATTTATATATTTACAAGGTTTGCTGATGCATGATTTTATAGAAAGGGTATTTTAAAATGTTTTTCTTCTATTTAAACACTCTTAAGAAAAATAGATACATATGTATTTAATAAAGCTATGTTATTTCTATGGATATGGTACAACATCACTTCTAATTGTATGAAAATATGTAATTATAATGTAAGATAAATAAGAAATTAAAGATGAAATTTTGTCAAGTCACCTTGGAAACAAGATTATACAATATATATTCTTAGATGCCAAGAAAAAAAAGAGGAATAGTAAATAACAATAAAATGCAAGTTTGCCATATATACACCAAAATGAGTCTTCATAACAAACAGAATCATAACTTAAAACACTTTCATTTTTTGTCTCAGTACTAGACTATCCTATTGGTAAAGGTACATAATAGAGTTTGTTACTTTGTAATTTTGTAATTTCAGGTTTATTGTTCTAATCTCAAATATGATAGATGACAGATGATAGAGAGAGAGATATGATAGATGATAGATAGATAGATAGATAGATAGATAGATAGATAGATAGAAAAATAGATAGACAAATGATAGATATATAAACAGATTTGACTTATGTGTCTTTTATGCTCCATAGATACAAAGATATAATTTTACCTAAGTATGTGTAGATACAATGACACATATAAGTATTGGAATAAGAGTACATGGGTTAGAGTTATAGTCAAGGAGATTTACAACTTCAGTTTCAGCTTTAATCTAAACAGTAGGACTGTAAACTCAGGGTTTCAATTGCCTGAGTTTATTTTTCTGAACAAAGAACATATTGTACTATATGACATCTAATTCTCAAGCTCCATGTGGCAAGATACTGTGGGTGAGACTTGGAAATTAGCTAGACTTATGTTTCCAGCCATATTTCATATATCTTGTTAACTAGATAAAACTGAGAAAATTTGATGAGCTGCATTTTTCTCAGTTGTGAAACAGAGATGTGAGTATAACACATAAAACGATTGTGAAGATCATATGAGACAAGAGTGAGATTAAGAGACTTCATTCTCTGCCTGTAACAACTATTTAAAATTAGTTACTATATTTGTCTGCATCTTCCAGCTTGTGCTAAATTATGCTGTAGTAACAACAACATAAACAAGTCCCAGTGACTCAAAGCAACAAATGTTTCTTTCTTGCTCACATTACTTATCATTCATGACTTGGTTGCAGTCGTCACAATATCCTCATCTGTGCTTAAGGGACAACTTCTAACAGAAGTGTAGGATTGGGGACAGGACAAAAGTGACACAAAACTGCACGAGAGATCTTAGTGCTTCAGACAGGAAGTGGTGCATACTGTTTTCACCATGTCACAGTGACCAAAACCAACCTAGTGACAAGTCTGACTCAGTGGAGTAGGAAGTACAATTTTCTAACAGGGAATATACAATAGGAAAAAGTAGCAAGTAGTTCTTGGAATAAATTCTACTATTAATTTCATTTTTTCTCTTTCTGCGACTGAATATGTGACATAATTATTTATTTTGAGTTATGGCTTCAGAGGTTTCGGTTCATGAGCCTTGGCTCTTTTGGTTCCCCATCTGTGATGAGGCAAAACATCAAGATGGTGGAAGCAAGCCAGGCCATGGTGGTGCACACCTTTATTCCCAGCACACGGGAGGCAGAGGCAGACAGATCTCTGTGAGTTTGAGGCCAGCCTGGTGAGTTCCAGGAAAGGTGCCAAAGGTACAGAGAAACCTTGACTCAAAAAACAAAAACAAAAACAAAAAAGATAGTGGAAGCATATGGCAGAAGTTAATCCCCTCAAGAAAGATAAGAAAGACAGACAGGAAGGGACTGGGAAGAAGGTGCCATTAAGAACCTGCCATATGACCCATCCAGCTAAGTCCAACCTCACAAAAGAGCAGTACAAGCTGGGGACCAAGGAATAACAAATTAACTTACAGAGGGCATTTTATATTCAAACCACAACCACCGTAACATCTTTCATTCTTGTTTGAATCCATCACCCTTGAGGCATCATCTCTGAAATAAATATTTATATCAGTGTTTCTGCTCATAAATATATATGTATATATATGTATATGTATATATATACCAATATGAAGTATATGTTTACACATTTATGGGTATTAAATTATAAACTCCATATACTCTTAAACCTAAGAAATTAAATAATTCCATTTGTCTCATAACCAAAAATGAGAGAGGGCATGAGAATCATTATTAGACATGCATCAACATGTGGGATATTTGCTTTGAAAATATTTGTGTTTGAGGAAAACACAAGGCTGATTATGTGCAGCAAAATCGTGCATAGCCAAATGTAGTAATTACTCTCAATTAAATATGTACATATGCAACACTTACTGTTCACTAGTATTTGTCTGAGTTTTACTCTATCATCATGCACAAATTTGACTTTCAGGTAAATGAAACAATCTGCAGAACTGTCTCCTACACTATAGTACTAAATTTCTTTCCTTGGTGATATTTGTAAGCCAATTAAAGGCCTTGAATTCATACTGAACTACTGTTGAAAAATGGCACTTAAATTCTAAGAAAATGAGACAACCTGTGGTAAAGAGCATTTTATAGACCATTACTGTATCACCAGTACCTGGAAGAGCAAGTGACTTGGGGTACATAAGGAACCATAATTATGAGAAATGAAAGAAGTAACTGAATACATAAGAAATATTCTAGAGGTAGACATAGGATGTGTTTTATAGTACCATATTTCTAAAAGAACTGATCTTTAGTTGTACTACGCAAATGAAAAAATCACTTCACGTTCAAAATTCTATTTCATAATTGAACCATGCTACATTTTCAATCTTTTCAAAATTAATTTTTTAATTTTTATATAAAATAATTTGATTATATTCTTTCTTCTCCCACAGCTCCTCTGACATATCCAGTCCTATCAACCTGTTTATGTTCTTTCTGTCTCTTAAAAACAAAGTCAAAATAAAACCAAAAAAGCACAAACAAAACAAAAAATATGGCATCTGTTTTGTGTTAGCCAACTACTCCTGAGCATGAGGCTTGTTCTGGAGTGTGGTTGATATTAAATATTCCCCAGAAGCCCTTGTTTTGAAAGACTGGTGGCACTATTAAGAGGTAGCGAATGCTTTCAGGGAGGGAAGTACTAGAAGTAAGTTGGTCATTGGGAAATTACCTTGAAGGAGATATAAGGACCAAGCCCCTTCCTGTGTTTCTCTTTGCTTCCTGTCTACCACAAAGGTAAGTAGGTCTCCTCTGCCATCATTCCTGGCATAATATACTGTGCTGGCATAGGCCCCTAGCAACAGAGCCAAGCAACCACAGACCAAAATTTCTGAAAGTATGAAAGTGTCTAAGTTACAAGTTGTTTGTTTTAGGTATGTTGTCAGTGATGGAAATACAGAGGGCAAATCAAATCTCTGCCTCCTGTAAAGTACAATGAATGGAATTTATGCCACACACATTGTTAAAACTAAAAATACAAGCATTAGAATCTGTGTAGTTTCTCCAGGTCTAAAGCAGTACCTAGCATCAGAAGGCAAAGAGAGGCGCTCTTCTAGATGAATGTAAACCTTTAAACAGATGCTAAGCATAGTTCCAAACAAGGCTTGGACTCTCCTTCTAATATGTGGTTGCTTTTTGCACATGGTGTAGGACCTTTAACAGCTTATACTCTTTAGTTTTATTTTTCATCTAAAAATCCAATCTTTTGAACAATAATGTTTAGTTTTATTGTATTAAACATCAGTGGGTCAAATCTCTTCAAGCCTATTTTTTTTACAAAACGCATTAAGGAAAATATTTTTTAAATTGTAGGAATGTTTCAGTAGCTACTGCTTTCACTCTGGCTTCTGTGTGAACATTCAACAAATCCTCACAATACAGGTAGTCCAGATATCATTAAGAAAAGCTATTTAAAAAAAAAAAAAAGGCAGGTGGTGGTGGCACACGCCTTTAATCCAAGCACTTGGGAGGCAAAGCCAGGTGGATCTCTGTGAGTTCAAGACGAGCCTGGTCTACAGAGGGAGATCCAGGACAGGCACCAAAACTACACCGAGAAACCCTGTCTTGAAAAACTGAAAAAAGAAAGGAAAGAAGGAAGGAAGGAAGGAAGGAAGGAAGGAAGGAAGGAAGGAAGAAAGAAAGAAAGAAAGAAAGAAAGAAAGAAAGAAAGAAAGAAAGAAAGAAAGAAAGAAAGAAAGAAAGAAAGAAAGAAAGGAAGAAAAGCTATTATACATTGAATATCTGTTATTCAGTTGACATTGTGCTAATCATTTGTTGATTATGTGAAACAGTCATATATTAGGCTACAAAGGGAAAATGTACTTAAAGAAGCTAAAACTCAGAGAGAACACACTCATCAAATGGGCAGTTGATTCAAACTCATTCTTTCAGGAAATGACATTGAGTGGTTGAATATGTCTTTGATTGGTTAATTCTAATCCAAGAAGAAATTGGTGCTTAAATTAAAATCTACTGTCTTAGAAGCATTTGTTCTACTTCAATGTTGAAAAAGGAATAAATCCTGTATTAGTGATGTATAGTTGTATTTTTATATAATAAATAGCCACAAAGAGATTAGCTTGAATCAGGAGATGCTTATATAAAAATGCTCATAGATCTGAAACCTGGATGTGTCTTAATCAGCTCCTTTGTTTGCTCTCACGACATGTTAGTCAAACCTTGAGCTTACCTGGAAGCTGGACTACAGAAAGTTCTACCATCCAGAAAATGGACTGTAGCAGAACTAAGTTGCCTGGGGTGGTGGGTATGAGGGCTTCTGTTTCCCACAGCTGTCAACTGAAGGCTGACTCCTGCTCTGAGAAGCCACTGTAATTCCTTGGCTTCTCAAGATGAGCACTTATTTCCTCACGGCCAATCAATAATAGGAAAATATCTTACAAACATAGTAGGTACTTTATAATCTGTCCCACCCTTCTTAAAAGCCAGTTTTCCCCAATGGCAAGTAAGTTCCTACTATGTTTGGGCTATAGAAGATACCCCCATTGACACACTTTCAAAAAATGGCTTCAGTATACTAGGAAAGATCGTCAGGGGGAAGAAAAGAAAGTTAAAAAGTAATATGGCTCATGCAGTTCACAGGAAATTTGAGAGATTCCATGGTGTGGTAGAGAACTGTTTTGTTTTGTTTTGTTTTGTTTTTTTCTTTTTTTAATTTATTTTACAATACTATTCAGTTCTACATAATAGCCACAGATTCCCTTGTTCTCTCCCTTCCTGCCCCCCTCCCCTTCCCCCCAGCCCACACCCTGTTCCCACCTTCTCCAGATCAAGGTCTTCCCCGAGGACTGGGATCGACCTGATAGACTCAGTCCAGGCAGGTCCAGTCCCCTCCTCCCAGATTGAGTCAAGTGTCCCTGCATAAGTCCCAGGTTTCAAACAGCTAACTTATGCAACGAGCCCAGGACCTGGTACCACTGCCTAGATGCCTCCCAAACAGATCAAGCCAATCGACTGTCTCATCTATTCAGAGGGCCTGATCCAGTTGGGGGCCCCTCAGCCTTTGGTTCATAGTTCATGTGTTTCCATTCATTTGGTTTTTTTGTCCCTGTGCTTTATCCAACCTTGGTTTCAACAATTCTCGCTCATATAAACCCTCCTCTTTCTCACTAATTAGACTCCCAGCGCTCCACCAGGGACCTAGCCATGGATGTCTGCATCCAGATTCCTCAGTCCTTGGATGGGGTTTATGGCACAAATATTAGGGTGTTTGGCCATCCCATCACCAGAGTAAGAACTGAATGCCCATTCCCATTCCTGTATACCAAGATAGGAGCTAAACAGCTAATATTTAGTTAGAATCCATTGAAAGGCAGACTCTGCTGAGCACTTTCACAAGTTTCATCTTAATTAGTCATTTATTTTTACCTTCCTCAAGCAACATGAAATAAAAATCGTTACTGGAAAGAAAGGGAGAGAGTACTGAGGGGCAATAATGGAGGGAATGATCTATCACTAACAAGTAGATAGCAACTATGAAAAAGAATTTATATCTTCTAGCTATATGTACACTGTGATATCCATAGGAATTTCTTATAAATTCCTATAGATCAAATTATATGGAGAGAAACTCAAAGCAATTCCACTAAAATCAGGAACAAGATAAGGCTGTCCACTCTCTCCATATTTATTCAGTATAATACTCAAAGTTCTAGCTAGAGTAATAAAACAACAAAAGAAGATCAAGGGGATACAAATTGGAAAAGAAGAAGTCCAAGTATCACTGCTTGTAGATGACATAATAGTATACATAAGCAACCACTGTAAAGTGGCTGGATACAAGATTAACTCAAAAAAAATCAGTGGTCCTCTTATATACAAATGATAAAAGGGCAAGGAATGAACCAGGGAAACACCTTTCTCAATAGCCGCAAACAATATAAAATATCTTGGGGTAACTGTAACCAAGCAAGTGAAAGACCTTATGACAAGTGAAGTCAGAAGTTTTTTGTGTCCCACCTGGCCTGAGGTCAGGACAAATCTCTCACCCACAGTCCCATAGCCTTTTACAAAATAATCACACAGAGGCTTAATATTATTTATAACTGCTCGGCCATTAGCTCAGGCTTAATACTGACTAGTTCTTACACTTAAACTCAGCCCATGTCTGTTAAACCATATGTTGCCACATTTTCCATGGCTTTCCTGTGTGCTGCTGGCAGGATAGTATCTCCTCACTCAGCCTTCCTCTTCCCATAATTCTCCTTGTCTGCTTATCCTGCATATACTTCCTGCCTTGCTACCGGCCAATCAGTGTTTGATTAAACCAGTGTACAAAAGCATTATCCCATAGCAGACAAGAACTTCCGGTCTTTGAAGAAAGAAATTGGAGCAGATATTAGAAGGTGGAAAGATTTCCCATGCCCATGGATCAGTAGGATTAACATGGTAAAAATGGCCATCTTACCAAAAGCAATCTACAGAGTCAGTGCAATTCCCACCAAATTCCAACAATTCTTTACAGATCTTGAAAGAGCAATACTCAACTTCATACAGGAAAACAAAAACCTAGGATAGCTAAAACAATCCTAAACAATAAAAGAACTTTCAGAGGTATCACCATCCCTGACTTCAAACACTACTATAGAAGTATAGCAATGAAAGTAGCTTGATATTGGCATAAAAACAGACACATGCGTCAATGGACTCAAATCAAAGACCCTGACATAAATCCACACACCTATGAACACCTGATTTTGACAAAGAAGCCAAAAATATACAGTGGAAAAAAGAAAGCACCTTCAACAAATGGTGCTGGTCTAACTAGATGGTGGCACGTATAAGAATGCAGATAGACCCATATCTATCACCCTGCACAAAACTCAAGTCCAAGTGAATCAAAGACCTCAACATAAATCCAGTTACACTGAGCTTGATAAAAGAGAAAGTGGGAAGTAGCCTTGAATGCATTGGCACAGGAGACAACTTCCTGCATAGAATACCAGTAGCACAGACATTAAGACTGACAAAAGAGACCTCATGAAACTGAAAAGCTTCTGTAAGGCAAAGGACATGGTCAATAAGACAAAAGGACCCGATCCCAGTCCTCAAGGGAGACCTTGATCTAAGAGGTGGGAATAGGGGATGGGCTGGGGGAAAGGGGAGGGGGGCAGGTAGGGAGAGAACAAGGGAATCTGTGGCTATTATGTAGAACTGAATAGTATTGTAAAATAAAAATAATTAAAAAAAAAAAGAATGGGAAAAGATCTTCTCCGGCCCCAAATCTGACAGAGGGCTGATTTTCAAAATAAAGAACTCAGGAAACTAGATATCAACAAACCAAGTAATTCATTTAAAAAAAAAATGGGGTACTAACCTAAACATAGAATTCTCAACAGAAGAATCTCAAATGGCTTAAATTAACTTAATATTCAGTATCTTTAACCACCAGGGAGATGTAAATCAAAACAACCCTGAGATTCCATCTTACACGTGTCAGAACGGCTAACATCAAAAACACAAATGACAGCTTGTGGTAGAGAGGATGTGGATCAAGGGGAACTCTCCTCCAGTGCTGCTGGGAGTGCAAACTTGTATGGCCACTTTGGAAATCAATATGGTGGCTTTTTCAGAAAACTGGCAATCAATCTACCTCAAGACTCAGTTATACCAATCTTGGGCGTATATCCAGAGAATGCTCAATCATACCACTTGCTCAACAATGTTCATAGCAGCTCTATTTGTAATAGCCAGAGCATGGAAACAACCTAGATGGCCCTCAACCAAAGAATGGATAAAGAAAATGTGGTACATTTACATAATGGAGAATTACTCAACTGTTAAAAACAGTGACATCAGGAAATTTGAAGGCAATGGATGGAACTAGAAAAAGATCATCCACAGTGAGGTAACCCAGACCCAGAAAGACAAACATGGTGTATACCTACTCATAAGTGTATATTAGCTGTAAAATAAGGATAATCATGCTACAATCCACAGACCCAGAGAAGCTAGTTACCAAGGAGTGCCCAAGGGGGGGATGCATAGATCTCCCAGGGAAAAGGAAATAGAGGAGATTATTGGTTGGACTGGGGGACAGTGAGCATGGGAACTTGAAGGATCGGGTTGGGGGAATGGGTGGAGGGGGAGAGTGTGGGAGCCCACAGTGACCCCAGCTTGTGCTTTCATTCCATCTTGACTCAAGGTCAGAAAGTTCAAGCTTGTCTTTGCTCTCTTAGGCTGGGTAACACGATGTTTGGCCAAAGGTGTGGTTACCAGATGTCTTGAGAATTAAGAAGGTGTTTATACTTGTTTGTGCCTTGAACCATGATGTCCTTGAGAGGGGGAGGTCTTTTGTCCCCTTGCTTTGAGTATAAAAAGGCTTTGAGAAATAAACTCAGGGCTGCTGTGGTATTGACTCAGAGCCTTCCTGGAGCTATCCAGTGTCTCTGTCTTTTTCTTTTATGTCTACATCTCTATTTTTCCTATCTATTATTTCTCAATCCTAACTCCCCTATTCAGGACTGTTCAACAGGTCTGGCAGGGCCTGACAGGAGAGAGCTGAGAAAGATGACTAGAAAAGGTGGCTTCCCAGAGTTGGGTAGAAGACTGAAGCAAGGGAGACTCCCATGAAGTCTGCAAGGATGGCCCCAGCTAAGACTCATGACAGCAGTGGATGCATAGCCTGAACTAGCCATCCCCTGTGATAGGATTGGTGACTACCCCGATTGTCAGCAGAGAGCCTTCATCCAGTGACTGATGGAGGCAGTTCAGAGTCCCATGGCCGAACATTGGGTGGAGCTCAGGGAGTCCTGCTTAAGAGAGGCAAGAGGGATTGTAGGAGCCAGAGAGGTCAGGTATATTGCAGTAAAAAACACAGAAAACAGCTACCCTGGCTTAAGGGAACTCACAGAATCTGAATCAACAACCAGGCAGCCTGAATGAGACTAACCTAGGCCTTCTGCATATATATGACAGTTATGTAGCATGGTATATTTGTGGGACTCGTGGCAATGGGAGCAGGAACTGTGACTGGTGCTTCGACTGGCTCTTGGGATCCTATTCCTCATGCTGGGTTGCCTTGGACAGCCTGAATACATGGGGAGGTGCTTGGTCTTACAGCAGCTTGTTATGCCCTGCATTGCTGATGCCCATGGGAGGCCTGTCCCTTTCTGAGGGAATACAGAAGAGGGGTGGATTGGTGGTGGTGGGGAACAGGGAAGGCGGAAGTGAGTAGGAGGGGAGGAGGGATGGGAGGCTGAGATCAGGATGTAAAATAAATAAATAAACTAATAAAAAAAGAAGTCATTGATGTTTCAACTAAAGGAGTGGATTGGGGGGTGGGCACAGAGGGGATGGGGAGAGGGACAGAGAGGAGAGGGGAGGGGAAACTGAAGCCTGGTCAGGATGTAAAATAAATAAATAAATTTAAATAAAATGGAAGAAAAGGAAATTTTAACAAAACTATGACATATATCTGCATGTCACTCCAGTTTCCTTATTTCCCTATATATGTTTAAAATTCAGTTGTGAAGCTCCTTTGAAAAGGTGCCATTCCTTTTTTAAACCTTCCTTTCTTTACTGTGAAGTAAAGAAACCCCGTATCATCTAACCCAAGGTATAAATGGCAAATGGCTATGACAACAAGGAGATTGCTCACTTCTTGGGGCTGAATTCAGTACTCAGTTACAAACTTGGCCATGGGGTCTCCTGGTTGGGGTCTTCAATGCTCCTTTAATTAAGCTTCAAGTATTATCAGTTCTGTTGCTTTTAAAGGTACACATAATGTCTTAGGAAATCTGTTTTGTGAATCTTTTTTTGTTCTTCCCTAAACAATCTTGAGATCAATTTCATGTTCATCCATGGCTGCCTGCTAGTTGCTCTGTGCTTTAGGATTCTTAGATTGATCTGAAACTATATTTTAAGATTGCATTTTGGTCACACAAGGTTTGGCAAGCATACTAGTTTAAAAATGTCTCTGATGTTTTAAATGAAAATCCAGAAAGGGTGCTGGCTGCATACACAATATGACTGCAGTGGACATTAGCGCCACATCCACGTGTTGTCCCACAGCAGCCAGGATAGCTGCTGCCCTACTATCTCTTTGGTATTAGGCAGCCAACAACTCTCCATGGGGACCTCCAGAGGGGAAAGGGCCAATCAGGAGTGTACAATTTACATCTCAGGGATGATGGTCTAAGAATCACAGAAACAATTCATTTGTATCAGAACTCCTGTGGGTCAAAAATAAAAGATTGTGCCACTAGTACCCAATTTTAATTTTCGTCTTGATCAATCACCTGTCTTTCTGCATGTTCTATTTCAGAATTAATTTTTCAGCTACAGATGTGAAAGGAAGCTGCCGAGTTTCTGGGAACTGAGAATATCAAGGAAAACGTTCAATGATAAGTTAGTCATAACTGCACTACCTACCTCTTTATAGGTAATAATGATTAAAGCATTTCCCTTGCAACTGCAAAGGAGTTTTTTTAAATACTCTTTTTAAAATAACTACTTTGTTTTCATTTATGTAAGAAAGATTACAATGGCCAAGAGAAAAGGGAAATGCATTGTGGCTTTTTTCTAAGAGAGAACAGCAGGGCCAATTTAAAATAAAAATAGGGAGAGATGCCTTAACTTTACAGTTAAAGATGAAGTGAAAATTGTAAATGTAATTTGTGGCAGGAAGCCTTTGAAACATCCTAAAGATTGTCTGCATTTTGCAAAAGCTCTGACCAATCTTTAAAACAGCTTGTCCATTAAGCCGATATATGTGGCACTCAACATTCTATTGCAAGCAAAAGCATCTTGATTATGAAATTGTAAAAGAAAAAGTCTGACAAAGTCTCATCAAATTATAAGAACAAATTACAAGTTTATAAACTTCAGAAAGCTTTGCAATGTTTCCTATTAGGAAACTCTACTATTTCAGCCAGGAATGCCTCTCATGCTTGTTACTATTCTTGGCATGTGATTGCCCTTTAGTTGTCAGAATGCACAAAACAATACAAAATAGCACTCATCCCCTTTTATTGATTAAATGTTTAAATTGGTTTTACTCTTGTTCACTCACTACTAGAAGATGATTTAACATGAATGTAATTGTTTATGTTTGTTTTGCAATTACCTGCTATTGCTTCCTAATATTACAGATATGAAAAAAAATGAAATGTTTCATGTCAAAGCATGCAAGGAGATGGAAAGAAATTAGAACCCATTAGAACCCACATATCCTGTGTTTGGTTCCTGTGTCAGAGAGTAAGATTAAAAACACTCTCCAATAAGCAATATTGGCTTCTCAACAACTCTGGTGGCTTGTGACCTAAAATATCTTTAACAATATAAACTACTTGAGGAGATTAATTCTGTGGTATATAATACTATTCCTTTCTGCCACGGCAACCATTTTTATACTGTGAAATGAGTGCAGTATATTATGTAATTCTGTGAGACAGCCTTGAACTCTTATCTAGATGCTGTGTATGAGAGAAAAAAAAAATCTCATTCTCCACCCCTGAGAAAGGGATGCTTTTACTAAGTATAGGCTAGACAACTAACCTGAAGTCATTTTCAATTTAATTAGCTCTGAAGTAAATTGGTGCAAACATTCCCTGTAACCTTTCCTCTGTAACCCTTCCTTCCAAAGGGCTTGTGCTTATGCCATTTTGATCATTTACATCATCCTGTGATAGATTTTCCACAGCATCTACATGAACATCTTAACTTTAAAGGAGTAAGACATTTTTGCTAACTCATTTTAACTCTGTATCTTAATACAAAAGGCTAAACTTGTGTTGCATTGGTGTTAATAGTGGATTCACAGCTTCTCTTTTCTCTAAGAACTATGACAGTGGGTAGATTTATATATGAAAGAAAGAACGCAAACACATAGAGCCTTTCTTGTTTCTCATGCTCAGGAGGCAATTTTCATTACCCCACGAGTCTGTCATTCAGACCAATGTTGAAGTCATGGACACCAAGACTTATCATTTTATCTGCTAGTGCAATTTCATGGCCAAAGTACCACTTATGAATGTGTGAAACCCTTCAACCTGAACAATATCCCACACCCACAGGCAGATCATTTTAATGACCTAATGTTTTAATTCCAACAACCTAAAGTCTATACACGTTGTAGGCAGGCCTATTCATTGAGATGAAACAACCAGGTAAGGTAAAGAAGTAAAGAAAGAAGTCAGAGCTGGAGATCCTGGACTGCAATGTCATCTGGTGCTGTCTACTACCCCTCCCCTGACTTTAAGATTTAGAAAAGAAATTCAAAAATGAACAGTACCGATTGATCTATATGGTTGTGATAGTTAATACCATTAACTTGGCAGGCTCTAAAGTCACATAGGACCTGGGAAACAAGCTTCTGGACATTTCCACAATGGAGTTTCTAGACTGGGTTAATTGAGGTGAGAAAATCCACCCTAAATGTGAGCAACACTATTCCATAACCTGGGGTACTGTTCTAAATATAAGGCAGAAAGCAAGCCAAGCACCAGCATCCATCTTACTTCTTTCTGACAGCTGATGCAGTGCAATCAGATGTCTCATGATCCCACTGCCATGACTTTCTCACCATGATGCACTCTCAAGCTATAAACCAAGGAAAACCAACCTTCCTTCCTAATGCTACTTGTCCAGTATTTTCTCACAGCAATGAGAACAGTAAATAATACAATGATCAATGGTTTAAAATAACACTAATTGCTAAATGAAGATCAGGGGTAGAAGTGCTGCAGAATGACACAGCACATATTTGTCCTAAAAAAGGCATTCATCTCATTTCATTAACTCTGTGTGTTCATTTTCACTAACTTGCACCAACATGAAATGAGAGAAACATGCACCTGCCAATCTTCTAAGTCATGCTCTTTGGTGAGAGCAAGTGACAGGACAACTAAACTATTAGGAGGCCTTTAGTATTATTTCTGTACTATAGGTGACCATATAATCTTTTCTGTTTTATATGTAAAATAAATGAACAGTGCTGATATGTCACACAGCACTTAAACCTATATACAACATGTCTGTCATTCGAGTGCATAGAGTGTGAGCAGGGAACTCTACAGAGACAATTAGTAGATTAGCTTTGAGGGGCTTTTTTTTATAAATTTATACAGATAATCAATAGAATCTGCAAAAAAATATTTAGACTTGGAACCTCTGCAGGTACAAAATCTCTAAATTCCTTCATTTTACCACACAAAAATTCTGGACTGACCTCAGCAAAGTTGCCAAAGACAGTAGAGCCTAGCACACACTAGAGGCCATGACCTAGCAACTTTGATTTTTAGATGCTAGGATTCAATCAATGTTCATATAAAAATAGGCCAAATAGAGACACTGCATTTCTTCCATGTGAAGGGCATAGTTACAATCTGCTACTCATGAACTAGGAAGTTTGTTATCTTGTTGTTGTTGTTTTGGTTTTGGCTTATGAAGGAATTCTTTTCTTTTCTTTACTTTTTTCATACACTGCACCCTGATCACACACACTTCCCATTCCTCCCAGGTCCACTCTCCCACCTTTTTGCCCTATAAAAAGAGGGAAAAGAAAAAAACACACCAATTACAACTTGTGTTTCCCATATACTCATTGGAACATGGTCAAACTCCAGTGGCCAGCCCCTTAAAGAGAACTGAGTCCTTTTCCATCCCTGTCCCCTGCTGAAGCCATCAACTGTGAAGAGCCATACTTCAGCATCTTTCTCACAATTTTTTTTAAAATAATTTATTTATTTTTGTTTTGTGCACATTGGTGTGTTGCTGGAGGGCTTCTCTCCAGCTTCCACCAAACCCCCGCAGTCCCACAGTCCACGTATAAAATAATCACTCAGATGCTTATATTACTTATAAACTGTATGGCCGTGGCAGGCTTCTTGCTAACTGTTCTTATATCTTAAATTAACCCATTTCTATAAATCTATACCTTGCCACGTGGCTGGTGGCTTACTGACGTCTTCACATGCTGCTTGCCCTGGTGGTGGCTCCAGTGTCTCTCCCTCCTTCTTCCTGTTTCCCCAATTCTCCTCTCTCCTTGTCCTGCCTATACTTCCTGTCTGGTCACTGGCCATCAGTGTTTTATTTATATAGAATGATATCCACAGCATTGGTGTTTTGCCTTCATGTATGTCTGTGTGAGTGTTGGGTCCTGGAGTAGAGACAGTTATGAGCTGCCATGTGGGTGCTGGGAATTGAATACAAGTCCATCTGGAAGAGCAGTCAGTACTCTTAACCGCTAAGCCATTTCTCCAGCCCATTTCTCACAATTTTTAAGGATTCTCTTCAATAACTTTCTATCTGGACTGCTTCTTTTCTTTTTTCCCTTTTGTTTGGTTTTGGGTAATTTTTTTGTGGGGAGGACATTTGTCACAGAAGCCTTCAATGTCTCTCATTCTCTATTATAAGTCTGCAGTCATCGATACCACTGCAAAAGAAGTTTCCTTTCCCACAACAGTTAGCAGCAGGATGGATCATGGACTTCTAGATCCCAACATGGCCTCTGATGGTGGCAGCACAGATCATGGACATCAACATGGACTCCAACTGCAGCATGGATCATGAAACATTATTATGGCCTCCACTGATGCTCTGACCATGGATATCCATTGACATCAACATGGCCTCAGACAGCAGCATGGGACATGGACATCAACTTGACCTCCAGCCACAGCATGAACCATAATCATCAACATGGCCTCAAGTGGCAGCACATTTCAGGAATATCAACAAACACCAAATTTATTAAACCCTCTGTGTTGAACTTCCCAGCTTCAGCTGCTGTTATTTATAAACTACCTAGAAAATAGTATTTTCGTATAGTGCAAATGAATGAAGACAACCATGATTGAGTATCAAGAGACCTAAAAAAAAAAATATATAAGGCTTCCCTGGAGATATGGAAAGACTGGTTTGTGGGAATGAGAGATAATTCCATATGACATACAAACCAATGGCAATGCTCCTATAGCGAGCTTAAAACTCATTACAAATACTTTGGTAAGATGAAAGAATATTAGGTA
This sequence comes from Peromyscus leucopus, assembly GCF_004664715.2. Lineage (NCBI taxonomy): Eukaryota > Metazoa > Chordata > Mammalia > Rodentia > Cricetidae > Peromyscus > Peromyscus leucopus. The sequence continues at coordinate 36,738,563 of NC_051064.1, forward strand.
TTCTTTGAGTTAATCATAATGATATTCGAAGGTTGCCTTTCCTACTAAATATGCTGTAGCAACAGCTTTTAAAACAATGCTTTAAATACATAAATATAAACGATCAATTTTTTTTCTTTTTTACTTGGAGTCTTTGTGGCTTTCACATCATGCATTCTGATCCCACTTATGTCCCTGTCCCCTCACATCTGCCTTCTACCCTTGCAACCTCATCCCCAAGACAAAACCAGATTTAAAAGAAAAACCAAAAACCAAACAAAGCAAATTAAAAAGAAGAAACTTGTCATGGAAGCTCTAGTGTGGCCCATTGAGATACACAGTTTACCATTTAGTCCATTCATCCTCAGTTGCAAGTATTAATTGCCATGAGTCATTGGTCTGGCTTGAAGCCTCTGGTTTCTGCTACACCACCGATAATGGGCTCTCACTGGGGCTCTTCTTGGCTATTCTGTTGTTGTCCTGTGTCATGGAGATCCTGCTGTGTTGGGCCTGTAAGTTCGTCCTCTTCACATACTCCAACAGTTCATAGATTCATTGAATGTTGGGGTAGGCAAACTCATAACTCTGGCTCTGGATCCTAGGTGGTAGCTGAGTTGGTCAGCTGGCCAGCTTTTCTTCATGTCACTAACTACATAAGCTCTCCAGCACTCAGCTAGTGCACCCAATGCAGCGTACAGCAAGGAGCAGGGCCAGTTCTCCTGCTCTTGGGCCCTCAGATCCACGTCTGCCCCATTCATATTACCAGAGCGAGCTTTACTGTTTTGCCCATGCAAGGTGCAGGGCCCTCTCTCCAGATTGCTGAAGGGAGCATATGGGGTCAGCTCTCCTGTTCTCATGCCCTCAGGGCTGGTTCACCTGCTTCCCTGACAATGGGGTTAGCTCTAGTGTGCTTCCTGGAGGGGAAGCAGAGGCTGCCTTCTCACACACTGCATCTAGTGAGGATCAGGGCTAGCTCTACAACCCTTATGACCCCAGGGCCAGCTCTCTTACCTGCCACATGGGTGAGGGGGGGAGGACATCTTTACCTCACCCAAGCCACCACATCTCAGATGGCAGGGGTGGGTGGAGGTGGGGTGGGGGGGAGTGTGGAATCAGCTCTCCTGATTGTAGTTGGAAGTTTTTCTATGTCCCTCCTGGCCTGTGGTAAGGACAAATCCATAGTCCCATAGTCCCATAGTCCCGCAGCCATTTATAAAATAATCATACAGAGGCTTAATATTAATTATAACTGCTTGGCCATTTGCTCAGGCTTATTACTAACTAGCTCTTACACTTAAATTAACCCATAATTCTTATCTGTGTTTAGCCATGTGGCTTGGTACCTCTTTTCAGTTCTGCTTTCACATCTTGCTTCCTCTGTGTCTGACTGGTAACTCCTGACTCTGCCCTTCTTCTTCCCAGAATTCTCCTCGTCTGCTCACCCTGCCTATACTTCCTGCCTGGCTACTAGCCAATCGGCATTTTATCAGTGTACAAGGGCATTATTCCACAGCACCTGATCTCATGCCTTCAAGATTGATTCATCTGTGTCCCCAACAACAGAGTCAATTCTCATGTTCTTCCCAGGTGAGGTGCACACATATGGTAAGGAATGGGACCATCTTTCCCCAGTGCAGGGGAAGGGGACTCTCCTCTGAGGTATAGGGTCAGTTTGCCTGCACATGCAGCAATTTTTAAAATTTGTCAAATGAAACAAAGTTGCTTGTTTTGTTGAATTTAGTGCCATCATACTGAAAAGAAATGCCAGAACCAAAGGAAAAAGTTAGCACCCAATAAAGGAATGTAGATTGCTGTGGGATGTCTTTTCTGTATGTATGCTGTGAAGGTGTTGCTCTGATTGATTGATAAATAAAATGCTGATTGGCCTGTAGCCAGGCAGGAAGTATAGTGTAGGTGGGATAAGAAGAGAGGATAATTCTGTGAAGTGGAAGGCTGAGTCAGGAGACACTGCCAGCTGCCGCAACCATGAGATGTAAAGTACTGGTAAGCCAAAAGCCATGTGGTAACTTATAGATTAATAGAAATGGGTCAATTTCAGATGTAAGATTAAGATAGCAAGAACCCTGAGCCATTAGGCCAAACAGTTTAAATACTATAAGCATCTGTGCGTTTATTTGGGTCTGAGTGGCTGCAGGAGCCAGGTGGACACAGGAATACTCCAGCTACAGTAGATCTTTCTACTTTACATTTTTCAGACACAATGATTATGATTTCTTTCATAACAGTTTAAACATCCACATGAGGGTATGTGTGCTGCATAGACCAATAGCACTCTAGCCTTACTCATTAACCCTGTTTTGAACATACACATTTGTAACAACTAACTAAACAACACTGACAGCAGCAGTCTCCTAACCCAGCTCCTCAGAAGCCCGGTGACCTCCTTCCCAAATTATCAAATCAGCAGTGACCTTCTTCTCAGAGAACAGACATTCAGGTTTCTTCAACAACTATGTACTTTGGAGTCAATTGTATTATTTATGTTCTTTTGGGGGAAATTCTGTTTATAGGAAGTTTGACTTCTCAAATTTTCTGAATCATCCAGAATTATCTGAAAAAGCCTCTTCAAATGGATTTTTCATCTCTGCATTTTGGTTAAGACCTCAATAATGAATTATAATGCAAATAAAAACACTCTACAAGGACAGGGAGAGTCTGTGTAACAGCAATGGAGGAAGAGAGTTTGATTAGTATGCATTTTAAAGAGTAAAACTTTATCAAAAATGCTTATTTATCCAAATGTTCGCAGACATTGTGTGAATTCAGGACACATATACATTGGCAAGAGCAAGGCTTTCTTGAAGGGAATATTAAAATACTTAGTATTTTTACTGACTAAAGATGGCTTACTCTTGGCAAAGTGAAGTTTGTTCCAGTACATCCCTTTGACCTAACAGCGTCACTCACTATAAAGAGAATCTAATACACAGCTAAGGTCCCTCTCTTAGAACGGTTTGTCCTCTTGAGATCACCTTGTCTTCCAGAGCTGCATACTTGTGAACTATCCAAGTGCTCTTCAGGATGATGAGCTTTTGATTAGCTCTTTCAATTAGTGTTTATTTTCTTAAGTAGGATACTCACAACAGTTTCAAAGCTCTGCACCTCCTTTAATCACCACCTTCAAATGGAGGGGAACAAACTTTTAAACTAGTCTCTTGCTGCTTTGGCCAAAAGATCAAGTATTAATACAATTTAAATATAAAAGCAGGTTTTCAATAAATGGAGACCCACTTTTTTTAAAAAGTGGAAATTTGCTATAAATCCAGTAAGTAAGTGCTGTCATTATACATGTAGAACTTCTGACATATTCTTTATTGATTGTTGCACTTTCCAGTTATTGGAAACAACTTTTTTTTCATTGCACTAATATTATGCTCTATGTACTATCCCCATGCTCTTAGTTTTATTTATAAGTGCCCACAATATTGATATTATAAAATAACTATAAAAATCTGTAAAGGATACTATTAAATCAATTGGGAGATTGAAATATTAATTACATGTTAAGTAATTCTGTTGCATCAATATAAGATTTCTTCAACTTAGCAATAATGCCATAATTGGCTCTTTTTAAGGCTGTAAATTTAGAAGTAGACATTTAAATGATGTAGAATGACAAATGCACAAACAAGTTCAAAATGTTTGAGCAAACACTCTCTCCTCTCTTTTTATCATAGGTAAAGGATAGATAGATAGATAGATAGATAGATAGATAGATAGATAGATAGATAGATGAGAGATAAGAACAAGATAATAGCAAAATATATGCAACTGCTAATAAGTGACCTGGTACAAGTTACACGTCTGTAGTCCCAGCTACTTGAGAGGCTGAGCTAGGAGGATTCCTTTAGCACAGGAGTCTGAAGCCTGCTGTCAGCATAATGATACTGTGTGCCAACATGAAAAGGAAAGGAAAGAAGGGGAAGTTGGAACATAAGGAGGAAGAAGAGTCAAAGGTTGCTTCAAGGGTATTTGTATTTTCCTCCCAATTTTTTTTTCTTTTGGTAGGGGGAAGTCTATACCACAAGGTTTAGTTATAATCTTTGAAAAGCTTGTTCCTACAGGAAGCATGGAAAATAGCAGACATGTAGGCATATAATACAATAAAGAATAAAAGAAATATAGTAGAAAATGAAGACATGGGAGTGAGTGGTATGGTTGGAAGAGGATTTTGGAGGTTTTCCAAAAAGTCCTCGAAGTATCTCTGGCATCTCGGGGACCTATGATACAACTCTGCTCCACAAAAGAATTACCCTAACCAGCACAGGCTTCATTGAACATGGATGAGATTCCATCTCACTGGAGGAACCAAAATTTTGATTCCAAGTGTTACATTGCTTAGTCACTATCCTGCATCAAACTTTGAAATCACTTGGCAATCAGCAACTGGGGAAGGGACTGAGAGTGCTTGAGAACAGAGGAGGAAAAACAAGACATTCCTCCATCTATCTAGGAGTATAGTATGCAGGGGGAAAAAGACTACCAAATACTGATTTTGACTTTCCTAACTCTCCTGCAGGAACAGGTCTTATTTAAAAAAAACTCTAGTGATATGGTAGATTTTTTCCAAAAGTACACATATTTTGAAAACTATTTGTATTATGCTTTTTGAATACTTTAAAGGAGAAATTTTAAGTATCTCACTAGTCACACTTACATCACATGTAAATAAAATTTGTTTCTTAAATACCAAAAAAAAACTTCTTTCTTATTGCAGACTTTCTCCTTCCCAGTTGCCAAAATTAAGCCTTTCTTCTAGCCTATTAAGAAATCCAAGGGGCTGGAGAGATGGCCAGAGATTAAGAGCATTTAATGATCTTCCAGAGAACCCAAGCTCATTTCCTAGCACCCAAATTAAGTGGCTCACAACTCCCTATAACTCTAGCTCCAAGGAATCCAGCATCCTCTTCTGGTGTTCATGAGTGCCTGCATGCATGTATACAGACACACACACACACACACACACACACACACACACACACACACACACACACACATTTCTTTTTAAGGCAGAAAAGAAATCCATGCAAATATGAAGATAAATAAATCACTGAAGGAACACAAAAAAAGGAAGTGATCCTCTTCCAGTCTCCATCGCCTAATAAGGAAAATTTTATCCCTAAACACTTCAAAGGTAACTGGTAAAGTACAATACAAATTACATAAGTTATGGTTCACTGGATTCAGAAATTCTGCATTATATAAAAATGTAATCAATCTTTCAGGGATTCAGACACATCACAGCAGGAAGTACTTTTGACCTTTCATGGAGAGGTAAGCAAGATAAGGTACTGAACTGCATATTTCACTGGGTTTGTTGGATTATGCATAGTTATTCTTTCAGAGTTTCTAAATGGAGTCTTCCTGTTCAACAATTCTTTCTGTTTTGCATGGGAAGTAAAGCCTGCAGTTTACTATTTGAATAAGAACTTCACCTGTTTTCATCCTAAATCTTTTCTGTCAAATAGACAGAAAGATAGACAAAAAGATAGACAATACACAAGCAGATCACCCGGTGAAGTCCCATGGGACACATGGAAACCACTCCCTTTGCAGGCCTGAAGTAGTTCCTTCTTGAACAGCAAATTCTAATACAGATAGAAATGAGAAGTGTTTGAAGAAGGATTTAGACACAAAATGTTGTGTCTGGTGTTTTTAGAAATTTCACAGTAGCTGTAAGAAATAGAAGGTATAGGTCGAGAAAGACAAAGAGAAACAGAGTGACAATTTGGGCCAGAATGTGTGTGGTGTTTTAGACCACCTCTGTGTCAATATGCCTCCAAGTCAGCACACTTTGACTATTCATCTGAAGATCCGTTTCTGAACTCACCAAATGTACCACACTCATCAGTCTGCTTCTGAGAGAACATAATCTTTGGAATTAACCAGAAACAACCACTTTACTGTGATTTGGAACTCACCCTTACTGACCAGTACTGGAGCAACTCCTGGACTCACGAAGATCTTACTTGTCATGAATATGGACACAAGGTGCCACTTGAAGAGTACAGCTGTGGCCATAAAAGCTGTATGCCCAACATGATGATGATGCTGCCTTTGCCCTTAGGTTCTATCTTTTGTTCATTTGTTGCTTTTTGGCTATTCTGAGAAATTTTTTTCCAAGAACGACTTCATACCCTGGTGGATTCATAGCTAATTGAAATGTTATGTATGAGACTGTTGGGAACAGACTAAAAGAGAAGCAATAGATAAGAGATAAGGACTGAATATCAACCAAGCACTGAAGAAGTTTGGTCAGTCATCTGCAAATTTCTCACGGCTACCCAAAGACAGAGATAAAAAACAAAGAAGAGGTCAGTATGAGGTTTAAATGCCCCACCTCGTACTGGATTCATATGGTGGTTAATTCATTGCATCTGTATAGCTTGAGACACTTTTGTGCTGGGGGCAAAGACAGGATTAATATACAAGTCAGTAAATAAGTACTTTAGCTTCATAGCCCATAACCAAATGCAGATTGATGGTTTGTCAAATAGCCTGTGGTAATGGTTATGGTTATAAGGAATAAGGGAGTAACTTTGCATTTTTGGTGGAGGGGCAATAAATTTTGCAAAATTCTAAAACACAGAACTCTAAGCATTAATATTAAGATCACATATCTAGGTTTGAAATAAACCAAAAGAACAGTTTCAATACATTTTCTGAATGAGAATGACATTGAGGAATTAGCTGGCACTGTATTTATATAATGAACCAGAATTAAAATGGTAAAAAGCCGAATTATAATGCGAAGGCACTGCCTTTGTTTTCCAAGAGAGAGGAAATAACCTCACAGATTTGAAAACGGTGATTCACTTAAAATTAATATTGGCAGTCTTTAATCTATTTACTTGACACTTTGAAGATTATAATTAAAGAACCTCAATAAATGCATAATAGATGCAGTAAAGAATTACAGGGGACATTTTTCCTGTGAGATCTCTCTTAAGTAGTAACAACACCAAAGAAGGATAAAGGTCTAATTTTGTCTTTAATGATAGCTGTAGCCACAGCTATTTTAGTACTCGTATATTGCCATTCATAATTCTTTGGAATATATTATATCAGCTCAGAAATTCACTCTTCTCGGTAGCGGAGGCAAATTTTCATAAGAGTGTCTGTCTTTTCCTGGTGTGCTGAAATGGCCTTCTCTATTTCTGCTACTAGTTCCCTGGATTATTCTGCATAGCATGAGCATAGGCAAGATCCTAAAGGGGTATATCACCTCAACTTTTGCACCCTGTAAGGTAAAGTTTTCAACAACTATATAGTTGTGTCTTCACAACCAGACCCAAGAGTTGCTACTTTTAGATTGGGGTAAGTAAAAAAAAAATTTCCCCTATGTTTTAATGACTCTAAAACTTAGAAAAGGCCAAATATGTTACATAATTCATCTTTACCAAGGATCTGAATACAACTTTGGATTCCTTATCTTGCTATCAAGGTCTCTGTCAATAATATCTTAGCTTCACTTGATGCTGGATGAGCTATTTTTCATTATTAAGACCAGGTATTAATTTTCAAAGATGTTTTTAAAAACATACCAATATCTTAAAGGAGAGTATCCACTTTATTATATAACTCAATATCAACATTGTGGGGTAACTTCAGGAACCCCAATAAATTATTTGATCTTTTGTCTTAGTTAGGTTTACTAACTAAGTAACATGCTGCAACAACACACCATGACCAAAAAGCAAGATGCAGAGCAAAGAGTTTTATTTAGCTTGCACTTCCATGTTATGTTCATCACCAGAGGAAGTCAGAACAAGAACTCAAGCAGAAGAAACCTGGAGGCAGGAACTGATGCAGAAGCCATGGAGGGGTGCTGCTTACTGGTTTGCTCCACTGACCTCCTCAGTCTGCTTCTTTATAGAACCCAGGGTCACCAGCCCCAGGGTGGCATCACCCACAATGGGCTGGGCACTCCTCCATTGATCACTAATTGAGAAAATATCTTACACCTGGATCTTATAGAGGCATTTCTTCAACTGAAGCTCCTTCCTTTACAGCTTATGTCAAGCTGACACAAAACCAGCCAGTATAGGAGTTTCCATATTCATACAAGACTAACATTACCTATTTTCAAAATTACCCAATTAAAAAAATTCTTCAGGGTTCAGAAGAGGATAATTCCTCTAATAATTTTAATGTCCTTTAAGACATTGTCAAAATAAAATGATCCAGGCTATCATAAGAATCAAGAGAAAAATCTGAAGAATATTTAACAGAACACAGAATCCGAAGCAACTGCCAATAAGGCCATTTGAAATGCAAACTAGAGTTGTTGCTGGGGACTATTAGAAGAGAGGAACAGAAATGAGACTTACAGATGTAGCAAACTCATTGTGTGCCTTACAACCAATCTAAATTCAGTGTGCCACCACCTGTAAACATAAGCAATAGATTTCCTTTTTTTTTTTTTTTAATGACCTAGAAGGTATCTAACAGGCAATCCTTGGGGAACTAACACTTTCTGAACTAATTAATCACCAGATGTCACCTCTTCTCCACTACAATGAATATGAAAAAGAAGTTATTGGGCAATAAAAAAAGAATAAAAAATTAGCAAGTGTTGATACACTGCTGTTGTGCAGCAAACCATTCTAAAAGCATTTACAAGTCTTCAGAGCTTTTATGCTAAACATCAGCAAATATTTCAATATCAAACCAATTTTAATATTTTTTATTTCCTCAGCACAAAACATGGCCTAAGGAGAAGACAGTTAAGAATACTTTTTTAACTGAAGAGTTTGAGAAGATAGTGCAGGCCGTAAAGAGCTTGCCACACAAGTATCAGGACGTAAGTCTGAATCTTCAGCACTCACACAGAAAGCACTGTGCAGCAGACGCACCTGAAACCCCAGAACTGAGGAAGGATAGACAAGAGGACCCCTGGGTCCTGGAGCCAAGTAGTCCAGCACAGTCAGTCAGCTCCAGGTTCAGTGACAAACTCTGTTTCATAAAACCAACATGGAGAACAACTGGAGAGAGGGCACCTAATATTGATCTCTGTCCTCCAAATGCACACAGACACTCAAACAAGCCCCCACACACACACCACTCACATACATGTACAAAATAAAAATAAATGTAAAGATATCCTAATGGAAATGTGTTGATAGTAACTGGAGATTGGGACTGACCTGGACTTCATGGTTCACAACCAACAATCACCTGGGCTATGACCACGGATAATTTGCTTTAGCTCTTTCTCCATATCCCAAGCATGAGATCAGAAGTTTAGATTGCATAACCATCACACTCTTCCATCTCTAGTCATCTATGGAATGCTGATACTTTTATAAATACCTTTCTCTTTTATATTTGCACATCTTGTCAATATTTGGGCACTATTTAAGAACTATGACACTTACACTTAACATTTGAGAACTCACTATTACTAAGGCAAGTATGGATGGATTTTTACACTTTATTCTTCTGTATACTATACCAATAAACAAGGCAATCTTTAAGAAACCAAGTAATGAGTAAGGGTTTCTCATCAGAGAAGCTTCCTGCTGCAGCAGATGGAAGTAAATACAGAGCTCCATAGCCAGGCATAAGCAGAGAGTAAGAGACCTTGGTCACTAGACCCTAAATGGGATGCCTCCTTCAAATCCTTCACTTAAGAGCTCAGGGATGCCTGTGGAAGAGAAGGCAGAAACAGCATGAGAGCCAGAGGGGATGGAAGACACCAAGAAAACAAGGCCCTCTAAATTTACATGAACAAAGCTCATATTAACTCACAGAGACTGAAGCAGCATGCATGGGTCTATACCATTCTTTTGTATGTTCATTAAAAATAATCCAATAAGGGCCTGAGAGATAGCTTACTGCTCTTGTGAACAACCAGAGTTCAGTTCCCAGAACCCATTTCAGGGAACCTACAACCACATAACTCCAGCCATAGGGTATCTGATACCCTCTTCTGATTTCTGAGAATACCTACACTCAGGAACATAAACACATGCACAGATACAAATACACATAATTAAAATATAGACAAATAAATGTCTTAATATAAAATAAAGTTTACATACAAAAAGAAATATTTTCTGCCAAAGAGAATGCAAACAAAGACTGTAAATCAGTAGAATAAAATGCATGAGTCTACCACCTAATAGTGTTATGCATTGGATGGCTATGATTTCTTTGTAACACTAAAACTAATTAACACTCTTGGGGCTAGAGAGATAGTTCAGCAGTTGAGACCATTTGGTGCTCTTGCAGACAACCCAGGTTGGATTCACAATATCCGCATAGGGGCTCAGAACTTCCTGTAACTTCATGACAGGTGATCACACAGCTCTACCCTCCTACCTTCCATCCCTCAACCATGACTTTATCCCAGCCTCCAATTCCAGCAGGCATTCTCGAGAAACCTCTGGCCATTCCAGACAGCCAAGCAGGTAGGCTAACTGCAAACCTTGACCTCTTACTCCAACCCTCCAAATCCAAACCACAGTCTCACCCCTGGCTCTGTAGCAGACAACCTCCCCTCACTATCTGCCCTCAAGATCAAGCAGATCTTGTTGGAACACCTTGATTTCGTCCCTCCTTTGAATGGCTCAGTCTCCCTACTTCTAACATATCCCCCTTCCTAAATGTTAGCTACCAGAATCTCAAAACACATTTTACATGGAACCACCAGAGGTCATACCTGTAAGAATCCCAGAAGAATTTCCTACCAGTTACCACACTCTCCTAAGAACCAGAGAGGGTAAAAAAATAAAAAATAAAAAACCCAAGGAACAAAATACCCACCCAACAAAGACAACTATCGATATCAGCACCTAGTATTATAATCTTCCCAATCCCACATGTCTAGATGCCAGTGTAAAAACACAATCAATAACATCTAAGACAATATGTCTCTACTTGAGCCAGGAGCTGATGCAGAGGCCATGGGGGGGAGGTGCTGCTGACCGACTTGCTCCTCATGGTTTGATCAGCGTGCATTCTTATAAAACCCAGAACCACCAGCCCACAATGGTCTGGGCCCTCTCCATCAATCACTATTTAAGAATTCCCTACAGATTTGCATACAGCCTGATCTTATGAAGATATTCTCTTAACTGAGGTTCCCTCCTCTCACAGGACTTTAGTTTGTGTCAGTATATATATATATATATATATATATATATATAAAATCCTGGCAGAAAACATCCAAGCAATCTAGGAGACTATGAAAGGCCAGATCTAAGAATAATAGGAATAAAGGAAGAAGAAACCCAGGTGAGAGGCACAGAAAATATTTTCAACAAATTCATAAGTGAAAAATTTCCTAACCTAATAAGGACACTCCTATCAAGATACAAGAAGTACACAGTTTAGGGAAAAAAAAATTCCAGAAAAAAATTCTACTCAGTACATAATAACCAAAACACCAAACTTACAGAACAAATAAGGGATATTAAAAGATGCCAAGGAAAATGATCAAGAAATATATAAAGGCAAACCTTTTAAATAACACCTGATTTCTCAGTGGAGAATCTAAAAGGCAAAAAGCCTAGACAGATGTTCTGCAGATTCTAAGGGACCACAGATGTCAGCCCAGACTACTATACCCAGCCAAACTTTCAATCACAATAGTTGGAGAAAATAAGATATTCTATGATTAAAAAAAAAATTTAAGCAATGTCTAGCTACCAAATCAACCCTATAGGCTGTTCTGGAAGAAAAACCCCAATATAAAGAGGTCAGTCACACCCAAGAAAACACAAAGAATAAATAATCCCAGACCAGCAAATCTAAAGAGGGAAGAAAAAAATACACCACAAGAACAAGCTCTCAACATTCATGGTTTCAATTCCCTAATACAAAGACATGAACTAACAGAATGGGTATGAAAACAAGATCCATCTTCTCCTGCAGCCAAGAAATACACCTTAACATCAAGGATGAGCATCAGTTCAGAGTAAAAGGGTGGAAAAATATATGTGAAGGAAATGGATCTAATCAGGAAGCTGGTGGAGCCATCTTAGTATCTGACAAAATAGATTTCAAACCAAAACTAATCAAAAGAATCAGGGAAAGGAGGACATTACAGACTTAAAAGTGGAAAAAATCAATCAAGACATCACTGAAATTCTCAACATTTATGCACTAAACACAAGGACACCTATTTTCATGAAAGAAACAGTACTATAGCTTAAATCCCATATTGCCCCTCAAACACTTTGAAGTAGGATACTTCAATATCCAAATCTAGTCAACAGATAGGTCATCTAGACAAAAGTTAAACATAAATGCTGGTGCTAATTGACATCATAAACCAAATGGACTTAAGAGATTTTCACAGAAATTTTTAACCAAACACAGTAGAATATACTGTCTTCTCAGCAGCTAATGGAACTTTCTCCAAAACTGACCATATGCTTGGACACAAAATAAGTCTTAACAGATAGAAGAAAATGGAAATAGCACCCTGCATCTTATCTGACCACCATAGATTAAAAGTTTATATCACTATGCCTCCTTACCCCCACCTATTGCTATCCCAGTTGCAGGCCAGGAGAGAAGACTCCTGTGGACAGCCTTCACCATCAACATTGCCCCATCTGACCCTGCAATATACAAGACAAATTCCTTACAACAAACCCACCCATGCCCCTGTGACCTCGGCAGGTCTCCGAGACACAGAATCTGCCAGCTCTGATTAGACCTAGAGGTGAGTAACTCTTCCCCAACCCAAAGAGTTCTACATCTAGGACCTAGGCCCCAAGGCACAATCTGTGCCCCCCCAACCCCCAACTATCACTGCCCCAGTTGCCAGCCAGCAGGAAAGACTCCTGTGGGCAGGCTTCTCCACCAACACCCCCTATTGGACACTGCAATCTACAAGACCCACTCCCTACACTAAACCCACCAATCCACCTGTGACCTTAGTGGCTCCTGGAGACACAGAGTCCACCAGCTCTGATTGGACTAAGAGCAGCTCCCTGAGACACAGAATCCAACAGTTCAAATTAGACCAAGAGCTACAATTGGACCAAGAGTGGACGCCTGAGACATAGAAACAACAAGCACTGATTGGATCAAGAGCAGCTCTCTAAGACACAGACACTTCTTGCACCTGCTGGAGGAAGAGATGGGTAGATGCCAGTGTAGCTAGAGTTTTCCAGCCTTGCCCACAGTCAGGACAAATCTCTATCATCTGCCAGTCCCACAGCTGCTCAGAACCAACCAAGTAAACACAGAGACTTATATTGCTTATAAACTGTATGGCCATGGCAGGCTTCTTGCTAGCTATTCTTATAGCTTAAATTAATCCATTTCCATAAATCTATACCTTGCCACATGGCTCGTGGCTTACCGGCGTCTTCACATGCTTCTTGTCATGGTTGCGGCTGGCAGTGTCTCCCTCTGCCTTCCTATCCGTCAATTCTCCTCTCTGTTAGTCCAGCCTATACTTCCTGCCTGGCCACTGGCCAATCAGTGTTTTATTTATTGACCAATCCGAGCAACAGATTTGACATACAGACTATCCCACAGCATGCCAGTACAAAAAATACATACAACAACATAAAGAGCAATATGTCACCAACAGAACGTAGCAATTCTACAATAGCAAGACCTGAACATTACAACATAGAAGAAATCAACATTAAAAATAATTTTATGAAGATGATAGAGGTCTTTAAGAGGAAATAAAATTTTCTTTTCAATAAATTGAGGAAAAAACAAGAAAAAATAGAAGAAATCAATAAATCTCTTAAAGATAGCCAAGAAAAAGCAAATAAACAGGAGAAGGAAACAGTTCAAGACCTGAAAATTGAAATAGAAACAATGAAGAAGACATAAACTGAGGGAATGCTGGAAATGGAAAATTGAACAGAAACTACAGGTGCAAGCATAACCAACAGAATATAAGAGATGGAAGAGAGAATCTCTGGTGTAGAAGATACAATAGAGGAAATAGATTCATTAGTCAAAGAAAACACAAAAGCCAAAAAGTCATAACACAAAATGTCCAGGAAATCTGGGACACCATAAAAAGGCCAAACCTAAAGATAATAAGGATAGAAGAATGAGAAGAATACCCACTAAAAGGCACAGAAAATATATTCAACAAAATCATAGAAGAAAACTTTCCCAACTTAAAAAAAGGAAATACCTATGAAAATATAAGAAGCTTATAGAACACCAAATAGACTAGAACCACCCCCCCCAAAAAAAATTCCCTCACCACATAAAGAAGTTGGAGAAATCTCATGTTAGCAATTTAACAGCACACATGAAAACTCTAGAACAAAAAGAAGCAAACTCACCCAGGAGGAATAGACACCAGGAAATAATCAAACTGAGGGCTGAAATCAATAAAACAAAAACGAAGAGAACAATACAAAGAATCAACAAAATAAAGAGTTGGTTCTTTGAGAAAATCAACAAATACACAGCCCTTATCCAAACTAACCAAAAGGAAGAGAGAGAACATCCAAAATAAAAAAAAAATCAAAAATGAAAAGGGAGACATAACAACAGACAATGAAGAAATATAGAGAATCATCAGGTAATACTTCAAAAACCTGTACTCCACAAAACTGGAAAATCTAAAAGAAATGGACAATTTTCTGGATAAATACTACATACCAAAATTAAATCAAGACCAGATAAACAATTTAAATAGACCTATAACCACTAAGGAAATAAAAACAGTCATTAAAAGTCTTCCAACCAAAAAAAGCCCAGGACCAAATGGTTTCAGCACAGAATTCTACCAGAATTTCAAAGAGCTAATACCAGTACTCTTCAAATTGTTCCACACAATAGAAACAGAAGGAACATTGCCAAACTCTTTTTATGAGGCTACAGTTACCCTGATACCCAAACCACACAAAGATGCAACAAAGAAAGAGAATTATAGACCAATCTCCCTCATTAACACTGATGCAAAAATACTCAATAAAATACTGGCAAATCAAATCCAAAAACACATAAAAAAATTATTCGCCGGGCGGTGGTGGTGCACGCCTTTAATCGGGAGGCAGAGCCAGGCGGATCTCTGTGAGTTCGAGGCCAGCCTGGGCTACCAAGTGAGCTCCAGGAAAGGCGCAAAACTATGGAGAGAAATCCTGTCTCGAAAAACCAAAAAAAAAAAAAAATATTCACCATGGCCAAGTAGGCTTCATCCCAGAGTTGCAAGGATGGTTCAAAAATTGTCAATGTAATACACCATATAAACAAACTGAAAGAAAAAAACTACATGATCATCTCATTAGATGTTGAGAAAGCCTTTGACAAAATGCAACACCTCTTGAAGATAAAGGTCCTAGAGAGATCAGGAATACAAGGAACATACCTAAGCATAATAAAGGCAATTTAAAGCAAGCCAACAGCCAACATCAAATTAAATGGAGAGAAACTCTCCACTAAAATCAGGAACAAGACAAAGTTGTCCACTCTCCCCATATCTATTCATTATCGTACTCAAAGTTCTAGCTAGAGCAATAAGACAACAAAAGGAAATCAAGGGGATACAAATTGGAAAGGAAGAAGTCAAACTTTTGCTATTTGCAGACGATATGATAGTATGGGGAACTACTACAGCTGGGGAACTACTACAGTTCTACTGGGGAACTCCTACAGTTGATAAACGCCTTCAGTAAAGTGGCAGGATACAAGATTAATTTTAAAAAAAACCAGTATCTCTCCTGTATACAAATGATAAATGGGCTGAGAAAGAAATCAGAGAAACATCACCTTTTACATTAGCCACAAATAACAAAAAATACCTTGGGGTAACTCTAACTAAGCAAGTGAAAGACCTGTATGACAAGAACTTTAAGTCTCTGAAGAAAGAAATTGAAGAAGATACCAGAAAATGGAAAGATCTCCCATGCTCTTTGATAGGTAGGATTAACAGTAAAAATGGCAATCTTACCAAAAGCAATCTATGGATTCAATGTAATTCCCATCAAAATCCCAACACAGTTCCTCAGACCTGGAAAGAACAATACTCAACTTCACATGTAAAAACAAAAAAACCCAGGACAGTGAAAATCTTTACATTAAAGCAACTTCTGAAGGCATCACCATTCTTGACCTCAAGCTCTACTACAGAGCTACAGTAATAAAAATAGCATGGTATTGGCATAAAAACAGACACCTGGACCAATGGAATTGAATTGAAGACCCTGACATTAATCAACACAGGTATGAACACCTGATTTTGATAAAGAAGCCAAAACTTTACTATGTAAAAAAAGAAAGCATCTTCAACAAATGGCATAACTGAATGTCAAAATGTAGAAGATTACAAATAGATTGATATCTATCGACATGAACAAAACTTAAGTTCAAGTGGGTCAAAGACCTCAACTTAAATTCAGTTACACTGAACCTTATAGAAGAGAAAGTAGGAAGTAGTCTTGAATTCATTGGCACAAGAGACCACTTCCTAAATATAACACTAGTAGCCCAGATACTAAGAACAATAATTGGGACCTCCTGAAACTTAGACACTTCTGTAAGGCAAAGGACATGGTAAATAAGACAAAATGACAGCCTACAGAATGGGAAAAGATCTTTACCAACCCTACATCTGACAGAGGGCTTATCTCCAAAATATATAAAGAATTCAAGAAATTAGACATCAAAATACCAAACAATCCAATTAAAAAAAATGGGATACCTAGCTAAACAAAGAATTCTCAACAGAAGAATCTCAAATGGCCAAAAGATGTTGTGATATTTTATCTGTGTCCCCCAATAAAATTTATCTGAAGATCAGATGAGAAAGTCAACCAGTATATTAAACATAGAAGTCAGGCAATGGTAGCACAGGCCTTTAATCCTATCACTCGGGAGGCAGAGATTCATCTGGATCTCTGTGAGCTCAAGGCCACACTGGTAACAGAGCCAGGCATAATGGCACATGCCTTAAATTCCAACACTAGTTAATCATAATGGTCTGGAGGTCTGTATAGACAGACAGGAAGTGACAGATCTGGGCAGGAAGAGGAAGTGATGTAGCTGAGCAGAGAGGAAATGAGATGGCAGAACAGCAAGGCATATAGGTGTGGGTATACAAGAAGTAGGTCTCTT
The DNA here is from genome assembly GCF_004664715.2 of Peromyscus leucopus. Classification (NCBI taxonomy): domain Eukaryota; kingdom Metazoa; phylum Chordata; class Mammalia; order Rodentia; family Cricetidae; genus Peromyscus; species Peromyscus leucopus. The sequence continues at coordinate 36,755,612 of NC_051064.1, forward strand.
TGCTGGAGGATCTGCAAGTGGGTGAGAATGTGGCTGGCTTCTTTCTGTTTTTCTGATCTCTCAAATTTTCACCTCAATATCTGGCTCTGGGTTTTTTATTAATAAGACCTTTTAAGATTTGTATTACAGGAAGACATTTAAGAAATTGCTCAACATCCTTAGCCATCAAGGAAATGCAAATCAAAATTACTGTGAGTTAGCATCTTACACCTGTCAGATGGCTAAGATCAAAAACACTGATGACAACTTATGTTGGAGAGGATGTAGAGCAAGGGGAACACTTCTCCACTGTTTGTGGGAGTTAAAACTTGCACAGCCACTTTGGAAATCAGTATGGAGGTTTCTCAGAAAACTGGGAATCAATCAACCTCAAGACCTAGCTATTCCACTCTTGGGCATATACCCAAGGAATGCTCAATCAAGGACACTTGCTCAACTATGTTCATAGCAGCATTATTTGTAATAGCCAGTGCGTTGGTATTGTGTTCCCCAAAATATTGTGCACCCTAATAAACTTATCTGGGGTCAGAGACAGAACAGCCACAATATTAAACATAGAAGATAGGCAGTGGTAGCACACACCTTTAATCCCAGCACTTGGAAGGCAGAACTAGGCAGAAATCCATGTGTTCAAGGATACAGCCAAGCATGGTGACTCACGCCTTTAATCCCAGAAAGCAAGCCTTTAATCCCAGGGAGTGGTGGTAGAAAGCAGAAAGGTATATAAGGCGTGAGGACCAGAAACTAGAAGCATTTGGCTGGTTAAGCATTTGACTGGATAAGCATTTTGGCTGGTTAAGCATTTAGGTTTTGAGCAGCACAGTTCAGCTGAGAGCCATTTGGATATGAGGACACAGAGGCTTCCGGTCTGAGGAAACAAGATCAGCTGAGAAGATGGCCAGGTGAGGTTAGCTGTGGCTTGTTCTGTCTCTCTGATCTTCCAGTGTTCACCCCAATACTTGGCTCCAGGTTTGTTTTTATTAATAAGACCATCTAAGATTTCTGCTACAAGCCAGAACCTGGAAATAACCTAGATGCCTCTCAACCAAAGAATGGATAAAGAAAATGTGGTACATATACACAATGGAGTACCACTCAGTAGTAAAAACAATGACATCATAAAATTTACAGACAAAAGGATAAAACTAGAAAATATCATCCTGAGTGAGGTAACTCAGAATCAGAAGGACAAACATGGCATGTACTCACTCATTAGTAGATTCTAGATGTAAAGCAAAAGATCACCCTACTACAATGCATAGCTCCAGAAAAGCTAGCTAACAAGGAGGACCCTATGAAGGACATATTGATCATACTGGGAGGGGGAAAGAGATGAGCTATCCATGAGTAAACTTTGGGTGAAGTGGAACAATAGAGGGTAAGGGATGGGGGATGAGAACATAAGGGGATTGAATGGTTGAGCTGGAACAGGGATGAAGCAAGAGAGCAATGAAAGAGATACCATGATAAAGGGAAGACATTGTGGGGATAGGGAGAAACAGTGTACTAGGGAAGTTCCTAGGAATCCCCAAGGATGACCCCAGCTTAGACTACTAGCAATAGTGCAGAGGGTGCCTGAACTGGCCTACCCCAGTAATCAGTGAATACCCTAACTGTCATCATAGAGCCTTTATCCAGTAACTGATGGAAACAGATGCAGAAATCCACAGCCAAACACCAGGCTGAGCTCCAAGAGTCCAGTCGAAGAGAGAGATGAGGGATTCTATGAGCAAAGGGATTCTATGAACAAAGAGCATCAAGATCATGATGGGAAACCTACAGAGACAATCAAACCAAGCTAGTTGGAATTCATGAACTTTAGACTAACAGCTGTATAGACTAGGTCCTCTGCATAAACAATACAGTTGTATAGCCCAGTCTGCTTAAGGGGCCTCCTAACAGTAAGGTCAGGATCAATCCCTGGTGCACGAGCTGTCGTTTTGAAGCCCACTACCTATGGTGGGACACCTTGCACAGCCTTGATGTGGTAGAGCAGGGGAGACTTGGACCTGCCTCAGTTAAATGTACCAGGCCCTTCTGACCCCCCATGGGAGGCATTATCTTGTGGCAGGATGGAATGGGTGATGAAATGAGGGCAAAAGGCTGGGGGTGGGAGGAGGGAAGAGAGGGAGATATGTGGTTTGTATGTAGAGTGAATAAAAAAATCTTAATAAAAAATAAATAAATAAAGTTGATATTCACAACAGAAACAATGGAAAACTTACAAATTCATGAAAACTGAAAAACACCATACTGAGCAAAAAATGGGTAAAGACAGAAGTTACGAAAAAATTAAATGCATCCTTTAATGAAAATGAATACACAGCTGTGGTAGTTTGAATGTAATTGGCCCCCATAATCTCATAGCTAGTGACACTATTAGGAGGAATGGCTTTGTTGGAGTGGGTATGACCGTGTTGGAGGAAGTATGTCACTGTCAGGGCAGGCATTGAGGTTTCCTATGCTCAGGATGCTATCCAGTGTTTCAGTCACCGTCATGTTCCCTGCAAGCCAAGATGTAGCCATCTGCCTGTACGGCACCATGCTCTGCGCCATAATGATAATAGACTGAACCTCTGAAACCGTAAACAAGCAAGCCACCCCAATTAAAAATGTTTTCTTTATAAGAGTTGTCATGGCCATGGTATCTCTTCATAGCAATAGAAACCTTAATTAAGACAACAGCATACCAAAACTTATGGAACACAATGAAGGCAGTTCTAAAAGCAAGTTCATAGTACAAAGTGTCTACAAAAATTATTGGAGAGATCTCATACTAGAGAGCTAATATCCAAAGTATATAAAGAACTCAAAAATTAGATATCAAGGAAACACTAACTCAGTTAAAATGGGGAACATACCTAAATAAAGAATTATCAGTGGAGGAAACTCAAATGGCTGAGAAACACTTAAATGTTCAGTATCCTTAGTCTTCAGGGAAACGCAAATCAAAACTATTTTGAGATTTTATTTTCCACGCTTCAAAATGTCTAAGGTTGATAAAACAAGTAACAGTTCATGCTGGTGAGGATATGGAGTAAGGGGAACACTCATCCATTATTGTTGGGAATGGAAACGTGTACAGCCACTGTGGAAACCAACATGGCAGTTTCTCAGAAAACTGGGAATCGATCTACCTCAAGATCCATCTATACCACTCTTGGACATATACCCAAAGGATTTCCCATCATACCATAAAGACACTTGCTCAACTATGTTAATAGTGGCTTTATTCATACTAGCCAGAAACTGGAGACAACTTAGATGTCCCTCAACTGAAGAATGGATAAAGAAAACATTGCATCTTTACACAATGAAGGATTACTCAGCTGTTAAATAAAAGTAAATAATGAAATACGCACGAAGTTGAGTAGAATTAGAAAACATCATCCTGAGTGAGATAACCCAGACCCAAGGAGACAAGTATGTAAGCATTTGATTATATGTGGATATTAGCTGTTAAGTTAATGATAACAAATCTATAATCAGTACAACCAGAAAGGTTATTTACAGAGTAAGGGACTGGGGGAGACAGATCTCCTTAGGAAAGAGAAATGGTTGTGGATGGATGGTGGAGGCTGGAACAGAATGATCAAGTAGGGAAGAGAGGGAAGAGGGATAAAAGAAAGTGATTACTGAGAAATTACAGCTAAAATTATGGGCCATTTGGGGGAGTATTATGAAAGCCTAATACAATAGAAGCTTCCTGAATATATACATATATGAAGGTGATCTATGTGAAATCATTAACTGATGGGAAGGGCAGAGTCCCAGGTCACCATCCCTTGTCACCAAATGAAGCTTCCAGTCCTGGAATTAGGTTACATCTAATTAAGTTGTTGGCCAAAGGGGTCCCTTGGGAACTCACAAACACCCCAGGCTGTCGCCAAGGTTGTTCTCCACAAACTGACAGTATGGTCGGATTGACGGAGACAACATCTGCACTACTCATTGAACATGGAGAAGTCACACTGGTACCTACTTAGAGCCTTCAGCCTTGTGTTCTAGCACCTTTTATACAGGAGGTACTCTGCACACTACCAAAAGAGAAACTTGAACAACAAGCCAGCCAGAAATCCTTTGCTACTACTGTTAAAAACAAAACAACAGCAACAACAAAAACTAGCAATGAAATGACTTGTAGTGACAGTCTACTATATGCATGGGTTAGTATCTTCCTCAGCCATCATCAGAGATTTCCCCCACAGCAGATAGGAACAAACACAGAGACCCACAGCCAGATATTATACAGAGAGTGAGGGAACTTGAAACACCCAACCCTACACAGGATGTCTCCATCAAATCCCCCACATAAGGGTTTGTGGAAACCCTTGGAAGAGGAGGCAGAAAGAGTGTAAGGGCCAGAAGGGACAGAGGACACCAAGAACACAAGGTCTTCTGCATCAACATGATTGGCTCACTTATGAACACTCAAAGACTGAGGCAGCATGTGCAGAGCCTGCATAGGTGTGTACCAGTTAGAGTCCCAGAGCTGAAAGGAGAAGTGGACTCATGGCCCCATCCTTAATCCAGAAGCTACCTCCAATCGATAACCACTTGAAAAATGAAAAGTTAATTTCTCTCAAAGGAGTCTCACTGGGGAAACAAAGCACTCTTCGAGGTAGGCTGCCTGCCCAGCAGTAGATGGTGAACAGGAAATGAACTCAATGGCATTTTTGAAGGTTCCTTGCCTCACAATGTTGTTTCAGGGCTTTTCTTAATTTTTTAAATTTTATCTTATTATTTTTATTTTTCTCTCTTTTTACCCTACAAGTCATATATATATATATATATATATATATATATATATATATTCATATGTATTTATATATATTTGTTTTATCTGATTTCATTTTATTATATTTTTCATTTTATTATATTTTATTGTTCCTTAGAAGAGAGACAGAAAGAGAGTGAATCTGGATGATAGGGGAGGTGGGAAGGACCTGGGAGGAGTAGAGGGAAGGAAAACTGTAATCAGAATATATTATATTATGTGAAAAATAATCTTTTTTTCATTTTATATAATTTTCTCATACATTACATCCTGCCATAGATTCCCCTCCCTCCACTCCTCCCCCTCTCCCCTAGATTATCCCTCCACTTCTCTTCTCTTGGGAATATCCAAGCAACTTGGTATAACAAGTTACAATTACACTAAGCACAAATCCTCATATCAAGGCTGAATGAGGCAACCCAGTAGGAGACAAAAGGGTCCCAAGTGCAGGCAAAGAAGTCAAAGACACCCCCAACGCCCATTGTTGGGAGTCCCATAAGAACATCAAGCGACTCAACCATAACATATATTCAGAGGACCTAGTGCAAACCCCTGCAGGCTCCAAGATTGTTGCTTCAGTCTCAGTGAACTGTTATAAGCTCTGCTTAGTTGATTCGGTAGGCGTGTCCTCCTGATGTCCTCAACCCCTCTGGCTCCTAAAATCAATCCTTCCTCACTCTCTAATACAGGGTTCTGCCTAGTGTTTGGCTACAGGCGTCTGTACTTGCCATTAGTTGCTTCTCCGATGACAATTGGACTAGACACCTATGAGTTAGCAGAGTATTATTAGGAATAATTTCATTGACTTTTTTTTGCCAGCTGTGTTTGTTTCTATCCCGGGTCTCTGGGCTGTCCAGCTTCCGGTTCCTGGCCATCCAGGCAGGGGGAAGAAGGGGATCTCTTAATGGCCTCCTTTTAGGATGTTACCTTGTAACGAACGAGAAGTCGATCCACCTCTTTCCATACTGCATTTTCTTCTAGGTCTCTGACAAAGGTCAGCATGTATGTAGTCACTAACCTAAAATGTAGACTCAATTATTGGTGCTGTAAAATAAATTGGTATCAATGTTAAAAAATATATTTAAAAAGAGAAATAGAAATGTTGGCATGCATTTAACAAATGCAACCACCTCTTATTTTTCCCAGGCCTAACACCCAGTTCCCTCACAAGGGCACTGTCAAATTAATAGCCAAAGAAGCACCAAATGCTCACCAGGCTTCATCTATCTTCTGAAAGCAGGCAAAAAAGATGGCAGACATATTTCTACTGAAATAGATTTCTTAATGTCAGTGGATAAAATCTGAAGTAACAGAGACTTACCTTCAAGAAGCATGAGTAGGTTACATAATAAGTATTATAGCTAACAGGAATTATCTGAATGAACTTTGATAATGACCAACTAATTATGGTCCACATAATTAAAATAAATTGGCATCTAACTTGATTAATTCAATAAAAATTTCTGAAATAAAATTCCTAGATATGATGAAGAGAGGCACCATAGCCTCTCAGAAAGAACTTTTAGTAAATGACAATACTTTCCAGTTTTCCTATAAATGACCTGCAACTTCTAAATGACATTAGTGTACAAAGGCCTTCTATCTCCTAAAAATAATGTCACTTAAAAAAAGCAACAACATGAATTACACACCTGCAGATATTGTCTTTTGTTTTCTTTGTTATAAAGGAAAGAAAAGAGGGTACTTTAAAAGAACAGTGGAGTGAGTATCAAAATGGAGATTTCAAAATGATTTAAATATATAAAGACCATATTTTTTTCATCAACTCACATTCCTACTTCAACCTAGATCATTTTGTTCATGGCCAATAATCACTAACCTAGTATAAATAGTGCAGGAAAAGTGAGTTTGTGCATGACAGATAAAATACAAGCTGCACCCATTTGGGGTGTTTTATCATTAACTGCTGTTGCATAAACTGAACATAAAATGGGCTGTGACACTGGATAAATCATTTGTTTCCACTTGTTATTGATGGCATTTCATAACTCGTTTGGGGCTCTGCTTTGCCCCGTCACTTGTGAGTTATGAGGTCATCAATCATGACTGGGAATAAATGATTTATGTGCGTCACCCTATTGTATATTTTTGGTACAATATACAATAAAGCACAGACTATTGATTTCTAATACTGTTGCATTAAGTTTATCATGTGTGTTTGTAAAGCTGTGATCTTGTGCCATCCACTGCAACAACTGAGTATAAAATATTGAAATAATTTCTGAGAAAAAAAACTCCCAAAAAACATTCTAAGAATTCTTACTTTTCATATATTGATTAAAGTCAATGTAAAAGTCTCTGTGGCTTAAAAATATACTGTCTTAGAGAAAGAAAATTGTAGCTAAGAATATGTAATCAATATGTAAGGTTATGATTAGGCACAGCATAGCTGAGAAGACCTAGGACCTTTGACAAGGGCTGTGTATCTCGTGAAACCTCCTACAATTTTAGAAAACAGTAACCACTGAGAAAAAAATTTACAGTGTGCATTATACTTGAAATTATCAACATTTCAGCCACAAACATACAAAGTCGTCATTTAGAGAGAGTAAAAGAGTAGCCTGGGAGAAACAACAACACTGCTTCCTTTCATAATGAAAGCTTTTGGTTGTTCCTCTGTATGCATGTGTGTAGATGTGGTGTACGCTCTGTGGACATGCATGGGGGTACACTTGTCTGTGCACATGTGAAGGTCTGGGTCTCAGGCCCTTGAGACTGAGTCTCTCACTGAAACCGGAGCTAAGCTGGCAGCCATCAAGCTCCAGGGATTCCCTTTGACTCTGCTGCAGAGTGCCAGGGTGTGGACAGGCATATGTACAACCATGCCCATCTGCTTTTCTTGAGTGCTGGGATCTGAACTCTGATCTTTACACTTGTGCAGCAAGTGTACTTACTCACCAGGCTATCTTTCCAAACTGGAAAGATAGCCCTTTTAGTAATAATTTGCCTTACGTTTGCAAAAAGGCTACAAGGAAGCTTCATCACCGGGCTATCTTTCCAGGCTGGAAAGCTAAGCCCTTTTAATAATAATTTGCCTTACATTTGCAAAAAGGCTGCAAGTAAGCTTCATCAACATATCAATTATAAAGTAAACAAAAAATGATGGAGAAAGCTTTCCTTTGGAACACTTTGAAGCTGTTCAGAAGATACAGATAGCATCTTAAGAGACTGGAGAGTATTTCTTTCTTATCCTTCCCATTCCATTGACTTCCATCCTTTTTAATTTTTCATGATGACTTTAAGACTAGAAATATGGTTTAAAAATATATATGTAACTACAGAAAATGTAAAAAAAATTAAGGAAGGCAATCAAAACATATTGCAAATCAAACTCAGAATACGAGCATCAAAAATCCAGGAAGCTTCAGCTATTTGCAATGACGAGAGTAATTGCTATTTTAACATGTTGTACTTGTTCCAAAGAAACTCTGTTCTGTACACTGAAATTCAAAGGGTTTAAAATCACAGCAAAGGCTTCAGAAGCTTATCAAGACTAAATATACAATCAAAACAACCCATTACCTATATACTTTAGTTGACTTTTTAAAGGTACCTCTCCTAGCAGAGGGACACAGATGATATTGACCTGCTGTGTGTCATTCCCTATAGTGACAATAATAAAATTTCAAAAGCTAATCCAAAGTATAGAAAAATCTAAGTCAAATGTAAAGAATTTTTCTTCAAATATAAAAGTATTACACTTTTACAGTAACTATTGGGACTAGTTATAGAATTTAAGAAGTTTTAAGATTTCTTAATCCAAATTCCTTCAAAGGCTTTTCAGAAAGCTTAAGAAATATTCAAGACTTTGAAAGTGTGAGCTTGAGGTGTAGGTGTGCATAGCTTTACTGTTTCAAACTTTGCAAAGTCCATGATCATAACAACAAAATGCAAGCATACTACAAACCACTGATTTTGGAGTAGCTACAATTATAGATCAATGTACTCATCTGTCTCAATCATACATAAAACAAAAATTCTTTTCATTTGGCACTTTTGAGACAGGGTCTTGAGAAGCTCTGGCTGGCCTTGAATTCATCATCTAGCAAACAAAGTCCTTATGTTCTGATCTTTCTGTCCTACTTCCAAAGTGCGTGGATTACAGGCATGTACCACCATGTCTGGTATTGTTTTGTTTTATTTGTTTGTGTGTTTGTTTTGTTTGGGGGAGTTGGTATATATGTGAGAGAGAGAGAGAGAGAGAGAGAGAGAGAGTGTGTGTGTGTGTGTGTGTGTGTGTGTGTGTGTGTGTGCGCACACACGCGCAGCTGGAGATCAAACCCAGGGCTTCATTCATACTAGGCAAGCACTCTACTGAGGTACATTTTCAGACCTCACTGTTATTTTCAATGGGAAGATTTGTAATATCTTCCCATTTTGATTAATTTGACATCTGATCAAAAGGAAGTATTTAAGCTTGGTGGTATAGAGGACAATTTCCCCCTCTTTTCAATGCCTGTAGATAACAGCTTGGCTGATAAACATGTCTGTTTAACAAAACCACTGTAGTAGATTTCCCCCTAGAACCTGTGGTCTCCTATCTACATTTATACACATAGACTAGTTGCTGCTCTCATCCTCAGTCAGAGAAATTTCTTTTTGTAGTGAACACATTTGATGAAGAGACCCATAACTATTCAAAATTCTGAGAATTAAGTTACTGTTGAGTTCTCAGTGCTAAGCATGACATCTGCAGAAACCCTCCAAGGCACAGGAAACATAGAAGAATGAGTGGAGGAAAACAAGAGCAAGAGGATGGGGAGGGTTACTGTGAAACCTTCCTCTTTGGATTTGGCATGGCCATCCCAGGCATAAACCCAAAGCAACTACAGGTACCTCTATAAGCCATCCCTGCCCAAAACGACTCCATCAACATTTCACTGGGAATGCAGGAGGAGCTTATAAGGTTTCCCCCCTCCTCTGGGAGATAATGGTTTTAGGGGGCATTTTCTTCAGTGGAATGGCCACTAGTAAGTTGGCCAAACTCTAATAAAGGGTCCCCCATCCATGCTCCTGCCAGCAACCCTAATTAAACTCAGTGCATCACAAAGAAAGAAAGAGGAGAGAATTTTGAGGGAGGGAAAAGAAAGATGGAGAGGAGTTAAAGGAGGGGGTATATGGCTGGAAAAAGAAATAATTCAAAAGGGGTAACGGAGGCAAGTCTGATCAAAATACACGGTATACATTTAAAATTGTCAAAAAAAAAAGTTGTTGTTAAAATAAACAAAATAAAAGCCCATGTATGAATTCTGTAGTGTAGGGTTGTTGACTAGAGATACTCTTTCTCCCTCCATGTTGGGTACATGTATCAATAAAATGGAATCCCTCATTTCCGCCACATGTAATCAGAGTAGCTACATAAATGTGATTCACATATAGAATCAGAACACTCGTTTAAGAAAGGAGTTCTCTTTTCAGATTTTGGATTTTTAATGATAAAATATGATGAGGTATGGGAAGATTACCCTTTGATAAAAGAGGGTGACATGGAGAAGTAGGAAGCATAATTCTGAAGCATCCCTTGCAGATTTGTGCAGTAAATGATGCACAATCATCCTAGGATATTTACCTTTAAAATACCACTGGAAGAAGGAAAGGATGTTTACCACTCCAGACTCTGCGGGACCTGGCCGAATGGAGCCAATAAATGAGGTCAACTAAAGTCTCATGCAATAGCTGCCCTTTTTTGGAGCATCAGACAATTCATACTCTGAGGGTTAAGACGAGTCACACGAGTAGAGTATACAATCACAAGAGAAAATTACATGTGGCAGGCAAGTATCACATGGCAAAAGCATGTTCTTTTTCCATAGGGGCATATAAACAAGTAACCACAGTCAGTTGTAATGAATAATGTGAAGTAAACTCCATCTGAGAGGGGCACAAAAATGCATTCCAAGAACAATTCTATGTTTTTGAAGAAACTGATGTCACAAGATTCTTGTCTTGTTTCTCACAAGCATTCAGAATTATCTATTCTTGGACCATGTTCTGACAAACAGAAACTGGGTATAAACCTGATTTCATCAACTGACAGTTGTTTTAATGTTTCTCCTCCAACCTTTATAAATGCCATCGGATCCATAACCAATATAATTGGTCATATACCCAGATGGGTACAGGAGATGAGGATACTGGGAACTTGGTCCTGCCAGCTCTGCTCTGACTCACTGGGTGACCTCCAGCTGATTAACCCATCTATTGTTTCCAGAAGATTCTGACTTGTAGACTGCCTAGTAATAATTGGTGTGCATGAGTAGTGTGCCAGTTGGGGGAAGGTGCTTGGGGCATGAGAACTCCATCAAGAGGAAACTGCCCTTTGCTTCTCTGCCCAAGCACCACTACCTGCAGCTGTTGCTCAGTTCCCAAATATCCCATGCTTGGCAAGCTACTGTAGGGGTACCTTTACCAGACAAGTTCATTTTTCAAATTATCAGACTACTAAATCAAATGAACCAGTGAGAGGGCAATCTTTCTAAGGTTACCAAGAAAATGCAGAGAGAGAGAGAGAGAGAGAGAGAGAGAGAGAGAGAGAGAGAGAGAGAGAGAGAGAGAGAGATGACTATCTTGGGAACAGGGCAGGAGTCCTGCTTCATGATGACTGGAATTATACTAGATCCGAAAGCAACTTCTTCAACAGGGTATCATTTAGACTTCAAATGGTGCTGTTTGCTCTACCAAATTGGATTAGATTCCTTCAATCTTTTTTAGACTCTGATGCGGCCCATTTGAAATTTACAAATTAAAAAGTAGCTTTGGCCATGAAAATCATGGAGGACACGACAATAACGATTGGAGGGGGTTGCAAGTGGAAAAAGCCTAAATGCCCATGCTTGCACAGTGCTCATACAACCCCGTTTGTATCTTGAGAAATGATACTCGATTCCTACAACCTTAATACACATCTCTGGAAAGAAGTGCTTTCACAGAATACCTGCATGTCTGTGGAATCATTTATTTCACTGGAAGTGATGTCCCTTAAATTTCAGGGAACACAAATTGAAAGGTAAGCCAATTAAAATATTAAACAAACTTCAGCTAAAATTAAAGTAAATGAACTATGTCGTATATTTGATCATCTAAAATATCCATGAGAACCTAAACTCACCCTAAATAACCTTACTGAAATAAAAGCCAATGAAGGGAAGAAGGGGCCTGGGCATTCAATTCTAGAACTTAGATAACAGCAAATTTGCCTATACAGAAACTGTAAACAGAAAAGATTAAATAGCCATCATTTGTGAGCCAGGAGTCTAAGTCAGAATATCACTTACTCAACTTGTATAAACAAGAACCAACATCTCCCCCTTAGGAAAAAAAAAAAAAAAAGGCTCATCACTTACACACAGAAGAATCCTTCAGCACAGTGCACTTGAGCAGCTTCGCACCACTGCCGTGTGTGCAGACTTTCATCAGTGGGGTTGAAAAGCACTACTATTCTCCAGATAACGTTCACTACATGAGCACTAACATAAATCAAAAATACTGGCATGTGTTCCCTGTAGTCACCACCGCCTAATCCGCTTACTCTAACCCTTCCCACCTTCACACAGGGTCATCTCTCCATGTAACCAACATTTTCCCTTTTCAAAAACCTTTTCTTTCATGAAGGGTTATAAATGCTTTATTGATTTTTCCACACAAGGCTAGTCAACTCCTGACTTCACAAGACAAGTGGAGTACAGCGGCTGAACCCACCGCTGTTTCCCTACCTCTGAAACTAGAGAAAGGCTACCCAGCCAATTTTAGTTCTACTAAGTGACCTGGTCACAGGAAAGCCATCACAGGAAAGCCATCACTGGTCTAGTGTCCCCCAAGGACAGAGACCTTACTGTACTTCTGCCTGACTACAAAGTGACAAGCCAAAAAGCCAAATAAGATCCTGGTTGGTAGTTCCCCTCCTATTCTCAATCCTATTAAAAAAAAAAAAAAAAAAAATCTTGATCCCGGCCTCTGAAAACATTCCTTTCCTGTCAGATTACCTTTTCACACATAGAGTAATCACAGCTGTTTTCTTCAATTTATCTATTTTACATCCAGGCCATACCCTCCCCCATCCTCCCCTCCCAGCCCCTCTCCCCCATTCCCCCTCCCATCCCCAACCCCCTCCTCTTTCATCTCCATCCAGGAAAGAGCAGGTCTCCTATGAGTATCAATTAAAACATGGCATATCAAGTTGCAGTAAGACTAAGCACCTCCCTATGTATTAAGGCTGGGCAAGGTGACACAGTATGAGAAGTAGGGTCCCAAAACGGAGTAAAAGAGTTGGAGACAGCTCCTGTACCTGCTGTTAGGAGTCCAATAAGAGGACCAAGCTACACAACTGTCACATACATGCAGAGTCCCATGCAGGCTCCCTGGTTGTTGGGTCAGTCTCTGCTAGCCCCTATGAGCCCAGGCTAGTTGATTGTGTGAGCCTTCCCCTGGTGTCCTTGACCCTCTGGTCTTACACTCCTTTCTCCTCCTCCTCCTCAGCAGGATTCCCAAACTCCCCCTAATGTTTGGCTGAACCACAGCCATTTATCACATCATTTTCGTTACATTTAAGTCGATATTCCTTAAAATGCTTTTGCTTCTAATTTTACTTTGCCTGCAATTTTCGAAGAAATGTTATTTTATCTTTCCATTTTCCTAGGTTATTGAAGAGTTCAACTGACTGCTTCATAGATTTGTTACTTTACGCACATTACTTACATCATGTATGAGTAATTCCTCATGGTCCACATTCTTGAAATAAAAGAATTTTCAAAACTGATCTCACAGGCTGTGGAGATAACTTAGTGGGTAAAACTGCTTGCTCTGAAATCATGAAGACTCAAATTCATACCCTAACACTCATGAAAACTTGGGCCTGTAACCCTCCTAACCCCCGCATGAAAGATAGAGGAAACAGGCAAATCCAGGGAGGTTTCTGGCCAACCAGCCTGATAAAACAGTGAGCCTGTGGGTCAGTGAGAGACCCTGGTTCAAGGCATTACGGTAAAAAGCAGTGGAGGAAGCCACCTGATATGCTTTACTGGCCTCTCCTGCCTATGCAGATACACATATCATACATCCACATGCATGAACCACACATGCTAAATGAGTGTATGTGTGTATAAATATTATACATAGATATATAGATACATAGATAAAATGTATATATGTGTGTTTATGAATCCTTGTCCTCAAACAGTATTAAGTTTGGCAAAACTATATTGTCAATATTAAAGTTTTATAAAAATGAATGAAAATGGTATACATTAAGCATTTCAACTTATAATAGTTTTAATTATTTGACTAATAATTTTAAATCATTTTATTATACAGGTAGCATTTTGTGAAAGTTATTCTAGTGTTTTCTAATGTTTCTCATTTTAATGCAATTTATATATAACAAAGCTCTTCAATGCTATGTGAACACTTTTATGAGCCTTGAAAACCTGTATGCATCTGAAAACATCACCAAAATCATAAATTAGAATATTTCTAACACCTCAAAGTTCTAATGACTTTCATTATCAATTAATTTCTTCCACATTGGGCTGTGGTATACACTGAGATACTTTCTGTCATTAAAATATTGTCTTTTTCTGAAATGGTTTATGAATGGAACCAATTATTGTTTGATATTTTCTGCCAGTTTATTGCTTTGGGAATTGATCATGTTATTGTCATGATCTGTAGTCCTTTGTCTTATTGCTGTTGTAAGTGGTCTTATGTATTTGGCATATAAAGCTTTATTTAAATATATTTGTAAATGTTTTATCCTATTCTTTGGATTGATTCTTGAAAAAGGAAAGATTCCAATTTTGTTAAAAATCAAATTTATTATTTTCATAATGTGAAATTCAGGCTTTGATATCATATTAAGAGAAATTTCTATCTAACCCAGGATTTCAAACTCAGTTTAACTTTTCTCTGTAAGATCCTCTTACCGAAGACACTATATACTTGGGTCCTCGTACATGGAAAAATCAAGTTGTATTCATCTGTATTTCATCCCTACTGGCTACCTTCCATTGTGATGGAATTAACTATGCACACTACAAGAAGAAAGTAATTATCAATCTCACCCAGTTGCAGATCCATCAAGCTATACAATGACTAACTTTGTAGGACATTCCCACTGGTGCGACAGTGACATGAATGTCATGGGGTAACTAACTATGTTTTTTAAATCAAATTTAAGGCTTCCTATACACAACACTTGGCATCATGATCAGGGCCAAGAACCTGTGCCAAGATTAGTGATAGCCACTAGAGGAGAGCCCATTACTATTATTCTGCTAAATGGATATAGCATAAAAGTGACTCCTACTGACTTACTGCTTGTTATAACCATAGATTAGTGTGTATCTAAATTCTCATCAGATAGTCTCCTTTTTGTAGCAGATAGTAATTAATATAGAGACCCATAACTGGTCAATTTGCAGAGAATAAGAGACAGAAGAATGTTCAGTCCTAAATGGGACATCTCTATCAAACCTGTCCTCTCAAGCCAGAAGTGGCAGATGATTACAAGGAAATTGTTTTCTGGACATAGCAGAACAGATGCACATATGAACTCACAGATGATCTGACAGCATTCACAGGACCTATTCAGGCTAAAGCCAGATAAAACCCCAGCATGGAGAATGGAGGAGGGTATGATTTTCGCACCCAGCTGAGGAGCTATTGGCAATTGATATCTCCTGGGAAAAGGAGAAGCAGTTTTCTTTAAGGATGCAGCCCCTGATGGGTTGATCACACTCCAGTGGATGGCTATATATATAAAAGTATGTGGACAGCACAAATTCAATTTGGTAGACTCTTTCTTAAATTAAGACAGTAAGCTGGGCAGGTAGGAAATGGGGGAACTAATCAGAACAGAATATATAAAATACTCAAAGAATAAATATTATATATATACATATATATGTGTGTATATATATACATATATATGTGTGTATATATATATATATGGAGTTGGCCATTACTTTTTTTAAGGGTTGGCAGATCTCTCTCACAAGCTGGTAAAGAAAATCACACCAAACAGTCATTTACATCATTGTAAATTGAGTAGCTTGACCCTCTAAAATATCTCCCAATGACAGGATATTTTTCTAGCTTATTATGAGTCTGGAATTTTCTGGAAAGATTTTACTATCAATATTGGATTCATAATTCTTCTACAAGGCATTTTTTCCTTCTTCCTCCCCCACTGTTTTCAAAAGTAGTTGCAAAGGGGAACAAACAAACCATTTGAAGAGATGCATTTTCATATGAGGAAAAATAATTTAATGGCAGGAAAGGCCTTTATGACAGAGATATAGAACCAGAAAGATAGCTTGCTTGCAATGGTATGTCCCCATATTTTAAAGTAAAATCATGTTCAATATTATTAGCAAAATTTAAACAAGTTGCTCCAACAGGAGAAATTACAGTTTTTAATAAATTCCTTTATATACTAAAATACTATTTTTCCAATAGGATATATACATTTTTATACCTTCCAAATAGCTCCTTTGATGAAAGATGCTTTTAACAGTCACTATTGATAGAATGCATGAAAAATCTGAAGGGGATAGTTTAGTATGAGAGATATAATTCAAAAATAAAGCTGTAAGCAAATACGTGTTGCAGGAGATAAGATATTTATAACTGTGCCATAAATGTGCCTGTGTTTATGTCTGAGGGCCGTGCCACCACAGGGACCATGCCGATCTGGATGGCCTAGGTTATTGATTTTCAGAGAAGGATGGTAAGTTCCATGGGACCAGGGGCTCCCACAAATGTTTCTATCTTTTGTAGTACTAGACATGCAGGAGCAGTGTAAAACACATGAGTAGCCAACAACTTGTTTTCACTAATGTTTTATTTAATGAGATGTCATGTAATCTATAACTCTTTTTAACTATAGTAATGGGTGTGTCTATCATGTACTATATAAAATATAAACTTCCTTTTTCATTCAGGGCCCTTTCTAACACTGTTCTAAGTCTCCTATGAACCAGAGTACCAGTACCAGAACTAGTTACCATCTCCTGAGGAAGCTGGCCGTTGTCACAAAGTATCTTGGAATTGTTTGCCTCTTTGTTCTGACTCCTAGAGTAGGGAAGACTAGGCGTGCCCCTCACATCTTACCAGCCAGCACACAGGGCTTCACAGAGGGCATTTAGGCTCCTAGATTTGATTTAAAGTGCACTATTTCCTCAGCCGCTGGGTTACTTGCACATTGCCCTTACTTACTTTTACATTTATTTCATATATTTTAAT
This sequence comes from Peromyscus leucopus, assembly GCF_004664715.2. Classification (NCBI taxonomy): domain Eukaryota; kingdom Metazoa; phylum Chordata; class Mammalia; order Rodentia; family Cricetidae; genus Peromyscus; species Peromyscus leucopus. The sequence goes on from NC_051064.1 coordinate 36,772,647, forward strand.
GTTACTTTACTTCTTTTGAAAACAAGACAGAACATAAATAGATTGATTTTTTTTTCATTTCATGATACTTCGCTGAAGAACAGAAGGGATAAGGAAAGACAAACTACAGATTTAAGCAATGTATAGCTGGTTTTAAGAGGACTTGGAAATGCCTTGTAGAGAAAAGATAGGTTTTTTAGCCTAGACTGTATAATTTTAGTTTAGTGTACACAGAAACAACTGCATAGTAGCAATCTTGTTATTATGTACCCAATATATTAATGCTACAAAATAGTTGTTAATTTTTAAAGAAATCAAGCCAAGCCAGGAAGTTTTGTTTCCACTTGTGGAACACTGTGAATAAAGAAAACTCATGAATTGATAAAGCATATAGAAACTATCAATACAAGGCAGACAGAACAACCACTTCCTCTTGAATTATGAATTTTGATAGACATTGTCTATTCCTTTTCCACCCCTTCCTTTACAAAAAAAATATGTTTCCATAATACATGGATTCTCAAAAGGCAGAATCCAATGCTAGATAAGAATAAATGACCACAAATATTAAGGAACTTATATTCGAGTTGAATATCTTCTTTAAAACTCAGTTAGTTGAATCTTAATGTGATGAATTATAAAGATGAATCTGAACAGAGTGTTTGTGTTTAGTAATGATACCATGACAGCTGAAAAGAAGAAACAGTGACACAGGAAAACAGAGAAAGTAATACACAGCAAATAACAAGGGCATCTCTGCCACAGGAATCATTCCTACCTCTGTGCAAGGATCAGGGAGAGACCGACTGTCAGTCTGCCTAAGACCGCCAATTTCAATTTCATCTGCACTTATAAATGTAGTTATAATTACCGTGATTGCCTTATAGATCTCCACAATTGCTCTCTATCACTCAAGTGCAAAGGAACCCTAACTAGAAGTATTTTTCATAAACTGCCATTCAAACAATAAAAGGGGCTAGAATGGTACTAAAAGTAATTCAGCCCCAAGGTTACTACATAAACTAGCAGTATGCAGAGTATAGGGCACAAAATGCCCCCACCTCCATTCCCCCTGCTCCAGACCCTTCTACTGCATTTGTTTCCACGTTTGCATGGCTTTACTGATACATCCTCAGACATTACTTAGCTGAAGTAGCAAGAACCTTTTAGTGCAAGAGTTTAAATGCATGAGCCGGCTTTTTGGAACCTAGTGCCTATGGTGAGACACTGTGCGGACTCAGTGCAGGGAGGAGGGGCTTGGACTTGCCTCAATTGAATGTACCAGGCTCTGCTGACTCCCCATGGGAGACCTTGACTTGGAGAAGGTGGGAATGGGGGGTGGGTTGGGGGGAAGACTGGGGGGTCGGAGGAGGGATTATAGAAGAACCTGGTTGATATGTAGAATGAATAAAAAAATCTCTTAATAAAGAAAAGGAGAAAAAAGACACACAAAAAAAGAGTTAAAAGCACTAGCTACATCTGTTAATATCATCATAGTTTTACTTTAGAAATCAGGGATGAACTAGAGAGGTCGTAACATTCAAACAGAAAGCTTTCTTTAATTCCTTTAGGTAGGAAGCAGCTGTAAAACTACACAGTGCATACATAGAACATGTACTGTGTATATGTATGCATATATCATATTTGTCAGTGATGCATGCATGTACACATAACACATGCACATATTTATTATATGCATATTGCGTAAACATTGTGCATGTGTACATGAGTTCATGTGCACACGTATAACTTGTATACACAATGCACATATGCCTTAACACTTAAAATGCTTTTGTTGGCATCAGGACTTGCTGTACACTGCCACCCAGGGGCTAGCTACAACATTTTTACATCACTGTCTTGTCAAGAGGCATTCTAAGTCCTCACCAAATGCATCCTGGGCATCCCTCCATGGTAGACGTTAGCATTCCCCTGACATCCCACTTTGTGGTGTCATTTCTCATAACATAAATGCTTCTTTTGAAGTAAGTCAGAAGAGAGGAAGACAGAAAAGGATGCTAAACAATGAAAGGACCACCTAAAATGGAACAAATTACACTGAGACTGGCAATGGGAATTAGACAGGGGATCGAGGAGAGCGAGGAGGTTTGTCAGAGCTCCATGCCCACTGCTCTGGGTAAATATCCCTTCTTGTAACAATAAAGACAAATAGAGTACAAGGAGAGGATACAGTGGATTACAGACCTGGCTGCTGTTTGATAAATGGCACTCCACTTCACTTTGCTTATTGTGTACTTCATACCTCACTCCTGAATATGGAAGAGAATTTTATTAAAGATTTAGCCACGGTGGTGGTGGTGACTAGCTCACAGTAATTTTCCTACAAAGTAGTTTAATCTATCACAGGGCAGACAGTGTACCTTCTTACCATGTATCATATCTGTCTATTTAGTAAGTGCTATCCAAATCCAATTTCTTTTCATTTTTGGAACCTGTGATGCATATTCAAGATACACTTTCGTTTTGTCTTTGCCCTAAATTGGGTCCTGTATGAGATGAAAGAAAAAGGCAGTACTAATAAAAAGGAAACCTGCACTCTAGGGTTTCTATATCACTCTGGTCATTTTTTATATTTCACAAAAATAAATTGCATAATTTTAATGGCATATAGGATTGGTTACTTGTGGAATCAGCAAGACCTTTTCTATTTGTGGATATGAATATGAAGCATTGCATCACTGATTATGAAATGAACTTAAAAAATCATTATAGTCAAGTTCCAGGTCTGAGCTTTGTGGAATACATAGGGGTATGCTTCAATAATGAGGTGAGTCAGGCAATAATGTGGAAAGTGTTTGGACTCAACCATGCTGTAGTCCATTATGGTGTCCCGTAAGCCAGGTGCCCCAAAGTGCTTTGTTAGGGAATCACAGACATTGAAGCAGCCTAGAGAGGTCACTCACTCTTGCTCATGGTATCTGAACACTCTCAAGAAAGGGTTTTCAGATGCACAGTCCATGCTCTTACACGACATGCTATTATTTCTACTTTTGTCCCACTCTGATGAATTGTTTTCTAACCTAACATTGGTTTCATTTAAATGTTCTTAATCGTTTTTATAAAGATAAACATTCTGCCTCTCACCAGTATGGCGATTCCTTCACACATCTGTCACATTCTTGTAGATCCTGTTTAAAACTGAACTTATACCTTTTAAAAAATTGTAAATCCAGTTAGTATGTATTTTGTCCAGCCAAATTTGTATTTTAGAATGACAAAATATTGTTATTTGCTATTACATGAAGGACTCTAAAGTCGCACTCAATTCCTATTCACTTGTGATTTAAAAGATTTGTTTAGGGGTTGGGGGTGAAGAGATGTGGTAGACCACTCGCTAATAATAACAGCAACAATAATAGTACATTTGCCTGGTCAATTTCCAAGCTGTTTCCTCTCTCAGTGGTTTGCATTTCCAGTTTCCTTTGTCTGACTTCCAATGAAAATAGAAGCAATTTAGGGGAATTAACAGTAGTTCCTATTAGGAAAACTTGAGCATCACTTCAGCCTCACACGGCTGTTTATGACACACTCGAAAACAGAATCCCAAGCCAGGTGGTGGTGCACACCTTTAATTCCAGAACCCTGGAGCCAGAGGCAGGCAGACCTCTGAGTTCAAAGCCAGAGTGGAGTCCAGAATGAGTGCCCAGATAGCCAGGGCTAAGGAGAAAAACTCTGTCTCAAAAACACAAATAATAATAATGATGGTGACGAATCCTGGAAAATGATTTGTATTTGTGAGCAAACATTGTTCTAGTCAGAAGAGTCTAATTTACCATGAAAGAAAAAAAGGCCTAGATATTGACTTCTAAAAGGCCTGCTTTCAAACCCTCCCTGTGCAGTCAGCCATTCTGAAAAGCATCTTTTACTTCCATCAATCCTGTCATATTAAGACTTTCTACCTCCTGGAAACTATAAACTCCTTGCAACCACAGCTCTTACCCAAAGCACTCTTGATTTCACCTGTGTCATACTACTGTGAACATTCACTAATTCTTAGGAAAGCGTTTGTATTGATTGCCATTCAGTACAGATATTACTCTTCACAAAACCTGTAAAAGCAGTTCACAGTCTCACTCATCCTGATCTCATTGCCTTATATTGCCATAATACATTCTACATAGAAAAATGTGATAATTATTGTTAAAAGTGGCCTCTCTTCCTGGCAGTTTCTATATAAACCATGGGTCTCCTTAAACTGCATTATGATCAAGACACAGCCATCACTTCAGCTGTCCTGTTAACCTAGTGCCTAGATGACTCCAGCAGAGAAACATAAGAAAGCTGGTAACTGTACAAAAACTGCCCTATTTCATGCAGATTGTAAAACTGCTAACTTCTTTTAAATACTATCACTTAAAACTCCAAAGCAACAACATTGACATATTTCTTATAGGTATTTCATATTCAAAAACTCATTTCCTTATACATTTGCACATTTTTGAAGGATTTAAATTTGCAATGGCAACAGAAAGCAAATATTTATAATAATTTGGCATCTGATATATGTCACCTGTGTTGAGCTAGGAACCATCCTATGTGAAGATTAATCTGAGAGTCATTCTGAAGTCAGGATTGTCCCTCCAGTGGTTAACAGGACAGGTAAAGTCATGGCTGTGTCTTGATTAACAGCTTAAGAAGATCCAGTTTATACTGGAAACTGCCAGGGAGAAGGACCACATTTAATAATCACTATTAAATGTTATTTGCAAAAAATATGTCATGGCAATATAAGAAAACCAGATAAGTATGGTGAGATTTTTAACTACTTCCATGAGTTTTGTGAAAGGATTATTAGAAACACCAAATTATATTATAATCAGGCTGGAAAAAGAAAGTTGATCACTTTAAGAATGACTATTACTATATTTGGGGCATGGGACAGACAAAAATCTAGTCATTGAAGGAAAGTATTACACAGATTTTCCTAAAAAAAAAAAAAAAAAAAAAAACTGATAGCCTATGTCTAGGCTTACACATGTTAAGCTACACTGTATTTTATCTATCCATTGCCTTTAAATTCTTCTGGACTGACTCTTCCAAAGTAAAATAAAAAATTATCTACTGGCAAAAAGTTTTAATTTTGATGCCACTTTATACTCAAGCCAGAATATTTTTAAGAACATGAGCACCAGTTGTAATGAAAGACAATAGTTCTCTTTTAAACCTGGAGTCTCTCCTCTCTTGGTCCCAGCACGGGCGCTTCTCAGCAAAAGTGAAGATTAACACTTATTTAACTACAGTTATAGAGAGAAGATTCGGAGATTCGTAAAAGATGAGTTGATGTTCACGCTTCCTGTAGAATCAGTGATTGGGTCAGAAATACAATAAAACGTCAGGTTGGGAGTCCACACTTATGCCTTGCCCAGCACAGTACCCACTGCCGCACAGCGCCACCTGGCAGCAGGTCAGGGAACCACGCCACGGCTGCTCAGAGAACAGTCAACTCCAAAAAGACCGTGATAGGCACGAACCTCATTTTCTTCATTAAAAATGAGCCCATTCACAGACCAACTATGAAAAAGTAAGCTGCTTGTCGCTTGTTCTTTGATATGTTTACGTTCTAAACATCTCAATTTAGAGCTCTGAGTTTTTAAAGACCATCTTCACGGCAGCTGAGCACAGCTGATGATGACGAAGCAAGCTTTGGTTTTCAGAAAGTTTGTCCTCTGTTTTCAAGATATTCACAAATTAATTTAAGATGACACAAAGAGATGTTCAGTGTTCACTGGCGTGTGGCTGTTTGCCTCTTGAAAAAGTGTAACACAAAACACTAAGAACCGCAAATTCTAGTGACTCAATCCTCCTTTTACTTACAAGGTACACTCAAGTAACCCCGGTGCCCTAAGTGTGTGTCGAAGATGTAGCTTGTACATCTTAACATGGACGAAATCATGCTCAGCTTTGTGACTTGCTCTTCATGGTGAATTACGTCAGTTGAATCCATGTAAGCAGGGGAGACACAAAGATCTTCAACTGTAGCTATTTTCTCAATCTAATAAAAACAAGTTTCAGCTTTTGACAAGGGAGTTTGGGCATCTGTTTTTCCTTAGTCCTAAACAATGGTCATTCGTATCCCCATGTCTTTAGAGTTGTACACTAAAGAAAATAAAAGTAGGGAGACAGTAATAATTAATGACAATTATCATCTGATTTCCAGTATTACTAATACCCCAAAAACAGCACCACCAGCTCACTGAGCAAAATGCTCGCTGGGTTCATAGTCACACTCAGCTTCCTGCTTTAGTTAAGATTGCTTTCTCTGTCACATCTCTGAATCCTGGCACAGTGGTCCTGACCATACAGCAAATCGTATTTGATATCTACTTAATTTGTGAAACAAATTGTCACTTAAACATAAGAGAAAACTAAGCTCTCCCCTCTCTGCTTTCCTGTTTTATCTACAGTATCTCATAATACAAACTGACCTTTGGACCAATTAAAACACATGGGCATTAAAGGGGTTTCAGAAGTGTCTCCCTTATAAAGGATAGAGTGGAGGAACCGCACATTTGAGTGGGATTAGGCACTCAAAGACCTGGCTCACACTTTCCTTTAGATCCCATGTAATGGTTCATGAGACATACGGATACAATGTTACCAGCAAACAAAGTTTCAATCACTCCTGTTGATTCTCTACCCTTCCTCCTCAAAGCTCAGAATTTGAACAACAGTCCCGATCTGTACTTCTCCACACTGATGGAGAGTCTTCACAGCCAATGAGGATGAACCTGAGGAAGTGAGAGGCTGACTTATTCAGAAACCCTGTGACCTCATGCTCACATTTATTCCAAGTGACCAGCATGCCACACCTATATCATAGCCTCCAGGGTAACCCTTAAGAACAGCTCAAAGCAGAAAGGCCCCATGTTCGAAAACCCTAAATACAGTTGGAAAAAATATGTTTTCTACTATGCAGAACGGCATCAACCTTTTCTGGGTCATCATTGCTTATATTATCATGGATGGAATAGACACCTACATGTAGATACAGCACATGGGACTTGTACTGTAGAAGTTTTAGGCCCCATTTCATATTCTCTTGACTCACCTTTTTACCACAACTTCTACTGAGAGGGCCAATCGCCTTCAGGTTTGACCTCAAAACCCTACATCTCAAGGCCACTGTGCTCCTGTACCAAAACATACTGTATAATTTACAGTCTAGTGGAAATAAAAATACAAGATGTCTTGTTCATAAATAATGATAGATTTCAAAGCAGTGAAAATACAAAGTTAAACCAAGCATCATAGCCTTTAAACTCTGTGCCTGCTTGAGCACACAGGTCAACCAACCTATGAGGCCAGCTATGTACTCTTGGTCTCTGCAAAATCCTCTGCTGCAACTTCATATTAGTATCTGCTGGATTATCTCTGGAAGTGAACACTGCTGAGAAACTCCTGGGCAGTATAGACTGAAGCTGGTGGGAAAACGTTCCCTTCCGCTGTCCCATCCCTGTGCAGTTCTGAAGTTTATTATACCAGGCTGCTGAGGGGACCCAGTTTGATAGCATATCCTGATTGCTTTTTCTCAGGTGTTCATTTCTGTTCCTTCAAAACAACTCCCAAACACTCTAACAGAAAAAGAGCCTTGGCCTTGGTACCTGCTTTGGAGAAGACCTAGAAAGAGATAGGTAGAAAACAAGTTGGAGGGCAAGAGTAGAAATGAGAATATAAAAATAAAAACTAATTTGAAGATATAGATGGGCATATAGCTCCGTGGTGGAGTGCTTGCCTGTACCCTAGAATATGTAATGCCCTAGGTTCAATCCCCAGTACTGAGGGGGCAGAAGGAGGAGAGGCACAGTAATGAGGAAATGGGGTATAAAAGACATAACTATAATAACAAGGGAATGGAGGGGAATGATTTTAGAAATTAGAAAATGGATTAAAAGGACTTGGCAACTGACTGAACATGGGAAGTGAATCAAAATTTAGTTAAGTGATTTCCTCTTTTTAATCAGTTCCAATGTGTATATTTTACCACATTTCTTTATACAGTTTTACTGCATTTTAGAAACTGTTTTGTGGTCCAGGCTGGCCTTGAATCTATAATCTTTCTGCCTCAGTTTTGCTTCAGTTGGGCTTGCAAAAGTCCCAGGGTACACCTGTGTTCAGAGTTGGAAGCCCTTGACTCTGTTAGGACTGATGTAGGTGAGGATGGAGTGCTGGTGTGACTATGAACACCAGTCAGGTGTTCATAGTTGAGACTGATGCAGGCAAGGATGCTGTGCTGGTGTGACTATGAATACCTGACTGTTGGGGATTTGCTGTGGATAGAGAAACTCTCCAGCTACAGGAATTGATGCAGGCAAGTATGCTGTGCTGGTATGACTATGAACACCTGACTGTTGGGGATTGATGCAGGCAAGGATGCTGTGCTGGTGTGACTGTGATTATCTGACTATTAGGACTGATGCAAGCAAGGACACAGTACTGGTGTGACTATGAACACCTGACTGTTAGGACTGATGCAAGCAAGGATGCTGTGCTGGTGTGTCTATGAATACCTGACTGTTGGGACTGAGGCAGGCAAGGACACAGTACTGTTATAACTACAAACACAGTTCCTGAATACAAAAAGGGTTGGAGAATTCTTCTCAAAAAAATATTATGACTTTCACTGTTTATTTTTAGTAGCAGCCAATTATGCCATAATTATGTTTATTTATATACTTAATTATACTTCCATAAGAATTACAAATATAGGAGCTGGAGAGATGGTTGAAGAGGAATGGCTGCTCTTGCAGAGGACCTGGGTTTGATTCCCAGAACTCATAAAGAGGCTCAGAGTGCCTGTAACTTTTATTCCAGGGGATCTGATGCCCTCTTCTGACCTCCATAGGAGCCATATATACACACGGTAAACAGACACATATGTGGACAAAACATTCACATAATATATATATATATATATATATATATATATATATATATATGAAACTGAATAAACTATATTATTTTGCATGATTTTAGTATATGTGTAATGATAAAAGACCGGTTAATAGCCCAATATCAAATGTATCTGGAATGATCAAATGTGGCTGGATTACCTTGTGTTATGCAGAATTGTTTGTATTCATAGTTGGAGTTGACCTCTATCTATATGGAATTCATTATTTGTACATCTGTGCTTTCTAAAATTTTGTCTTGAGGATTACATGTACTTTCAAAATCACAGACTTTATTGAAGGTGGAACTGTCCACATTGTCTTAAGTGGCACTGGCATTATGGACCCGCTGTTCTGGTAATTCTAAACAATCAGCATTTTCCTCTTAGAAATGGCCAAAGCAAAACAAGACAGTGAAGTTGTAAGGTCACGAAGGCCTTACAGCTGAGAAAGGCCTGAGTCAGTAAGAGTACATGGTAAAATCTGCCCTGAGGCCATAATATCAAAAATATCATCTAACCATGAAAATGGAGATTAAAATAAATGATGGGAAGACTTTCTTTCAAAACCAAATGATCCAAGTAATAAACTGAATATCAAAATTTAAAGTATCAAAGTCACAAACTCATATACAGCATTAAGAGCTAAAGAATATGGCAGTGTGTTTATAAGGCACACACATATAAAAAATAAATGACTAATATCCATAGGAAACTTTAATTCTTCTTAAATTGAGAATAAAATAAGAAAAATAACAACTAATAAAATAGAACAAAAATATGAGGTGTTGCAATACAATAGAAATTAGAGGGAGTGAAAATAATTTCAGTGTGTGTGTCTTTAAATTTAATAACCAAAGTAATGTAAATTAAAATAAAAATAAGATGGCACTCTTCACTTATAAGATTGGATGAAAAAATCTCAAATCTGATCTGCATTAGAAACTAGAAATAAGTCATACTTTGGCTACTACCATTAAGTCTACAAATGGGCATAGGCACACAGAAAAACTTCAGATAACATCTCTTCAAATTTAAGGTGTACAGTTCTATTATCCACAATCCCACATTTAGGTATTGAGAATAGAGGAAAAATTAATACATATAAACAGGAAGACATCTATAAGAAAATGCCCACTGAAGATTTATTGTAGCAAAATTATGAAAATAGATAATTATTTTAAATAAAAAAGGCTAAATCAACATTTAATTACTTTTAGGAATGAGCTTTAGTTTGAAAGTGTGTTAGCAAGGGGATGTTTAAATTCATTTTTACTGTTTTAATGTTGCATAAGGAGAGCTTATTCATGTATTACTTGGGTAATTAAAAAGCAAAGGCTTTCTAGAAGATTGGGATAATTTGTTTTGCTAAAACAAAAAAAGCAAATCTCAAGAAAACCACACACTGTGCAATTCCACTTATGTAACATTTTAAAAACTATAAAATTTTACAGATGGAGAGCCAATTGGTAGCTGCCAAAGTTTGGATATGGGACGAGGAAGGGGCAGAGTAAGGTGACATTATGAAAGAACAGCGGTGAGGGAGCTGCTCTACTCGGTGGCTTTTCTGCGTCAGTGGTAGTGTACTATCTCTTCGGAGTCCTATTGTGTATTTAGTATACCTAAACACACATCCATACACAACTGAGGACTATGAAACCTGAATAAACTACATTGTAATCATTATTCTGATTATGATTTTATGCCATAGCTTTGGGGGGGGCATGTTTGCGTGTGTAATGGGCAGACACTGTGTGAACTGCTGAGTGCCTGCATATATAGAGGCAATGGCAAATCACATAGACAACAGAGTCCTGACACACAGTCTCTGGAGCACTCCACTCTGACTGTTCCCATCAAAAAGGGTGAGTTTGATTTTCTTGTTTTCCTCATTTCAACTCAGACCAACAAGAAAGAGTCAAATGTGTCCTCCAAACAAACACATCCCCAATGCTGTCTCTAGTTACCCTATTCCCAGTTTCTGCCCAGCCACAGCATTCAGTCACCACACCTGAGGCCATTTTCTTTCTCTTTACCACTAAATTTTCCCCACTCTCACTCTGCCTTTGAATCTTTGACAAATACACAAAAGTGATGATAGCTGTCTCCCTTCTTCTGACAGCCTTTGGATAGTAATTCTATGCTGTTTGGGGGCTTCATGTCCATAGTACAAGCAGATCTCTCTATGTTACTTCTTATGACTCCATGTGACTCTACCTGTCTCAATAATTTCAACTAAATACATGTCTAAATTTAAACAGCATTTTGAGCAAGCAGTGGTCCTTTATGTCCTGTTTCTCTCCACATTTCCCTTTGCTCTATTGTGGATGACTGTGGCAAAAACAGTGTTTAGAATAGAGAAGTGTTAAGTGAAAATTATGGAGTAGACATTTGTAAACACAAATTTCTTTTATTTCTTCTTTTAAAAACCCCTTAATTGCCAAAGCATTAAATAGTCTTGAATTATATCAAAGTATTCCACTGAGCTCTACTTGCTTGAGACATTTGATTTAGATTTGAAGGGAACACCGATTACCAAGGACAATGACTTCATTTTATTTACAATTTAGAACTTAGAAAATGTGGGTTCTACAGGTCAAAAAGAAAAAAAAGATTTCACAAGACTCTATGAAAATAGATTCCTTCAATCCCTGTGACAGCCTTCCAAGAAGTGTACATCAGCCTACACAGGTTCAATCCCACCTACTATTCGCATTACCATGAAACTCTAAAGACAGTAAGTCAAACCATTTATGCCAATGTAAATTACATACATTTGAACAGAGAAGGCAGTAAATAAACAGAATGGACTCTAAGACATAGTCACAATGCCCTCTGAAGGGTCTTCAGATCTTCAGATGCTATTACTAAATGTTAAATGGGATGTTTTCATGGTCCCAGCTTCTGACACTCAAAATCAGTTTTGAAATGTGCAGTGGAGGTGAAGTCTTGGATCTTGTTAGATGTGCAGCCTTGCCAAATAACCACAAACTTCTTTATTCAGAACCAGTATTCAGTGTTGATCCCAGGTAATATATCTGCGTGGTCAAGTCTAGACATACTGTGCTTAGATTTAGCTGGAGCAAACACTAGAATTATTATGTAGTTCCCAATTCATATATGGACCATTATGTAATTTGTTTTGATAGTCAAAAATGAAGGTTTAATTTTACACAATTTTCTTTGAAAAGCATTAGTCCTTAAAAAAAATTAATTTTTAAAATTTTTAATCAAGTTTCAATTACAAACAATAAATCATAGAGACATGTAGCAATTAAAGAAGAGGTTGTTTAACAAGTAGAATGGTGTGTCAGTTCAGAGTCCCCAAGACAATGCTGAAATTGTTAAGAATTTGAAAAAGAGCAGATGTATCTCAGATCAATCTCAGCCATTGTCACTTTCAAAGCAGTAGCATTTTAGAAAACTCAGGTTCAGCAATCTAGAAATTATATCTCTGTCTTATAATAAAATTATCACATCCTTTACAGAGAGGTGTAAAACCATACATCCACCAGAGTGGTTTTTTACAACTTTCAAAACTTTTTTGGGGTTCAGATTTTTTTACTTGTAGGAATTAGAATTGTGATATTCATTTAGAGGAATTTAGCGTTAAATAAAAAATTAGTATAGTTGTTAGAAAACTACAATGCTAAGAATGCAATCAAATTTAAAACTAGTTGGATTTTTAACAAACGTTCCTGTCAATAATAAAGTTTTAACTGGGAGGGAAGCATATTCACCGACCGATAGTTAACTATGATAATTAAATAATTTGAGTTAAATGATTATGAGAAAAATAAAACAACCCCATCTATACACTGTGGTGTTACAATCATTTGTGTAATTAATGAATAAATGAAGTATCTCATAGTCTTGATCAAGTTTTGAAAAGATAGATAGTATGATATTTTCTAATAATCCTTAATAAAAGTTCCCAAATTAGGTAAAAGTAACTTTATCATAGATGTCCACCCAGTATTAGTCATAATTATCAAAGCTTGGAAGTTACCAAAATGTAATACAGGGAAATAAGGTGCACACAACTGGAACAGCTGCAGCCTCCGGAGCAAATCTTTAAGTTCCACAGAGTCTTTAACTGGGCTCACTGACCAAGCTCTTTCTGCCTGAAACTAGTCAGTGAAGGCTGGGAGAAGTAGCTATTTATTTTTTAAATGCATCCATCTCAGTTAAAAACAATTCAAATAAATATCTTTTAAAAATTAAGTTCTCTAAAACAGAGTAATAATAAACAAATGAAATTATGAAAAAATTATAAATGAAAAAGTAGTGACAGTATTAGCAAAGAAGAAATATAGAAACCAGGACCAAATTCTGGAGCTGAGTATTGTAAAAAAATAATTGTATACACCATCTCTAAAGGAATAAAATAGCACACTTACCACAGAGAAGAAGTATGCAGCTAGATTGGAAGCAGGTGACTTTATATGACTACATCAGACAGGGCAGAGCAGAAGAACAAAGTGAAGGAAGCAAGGGGTCTGGACATACTCATGTGCTGACCACTCCAGCAGCTTATATGGAAAGCTAGTTTTCAGATTATAGTGAAATGAATAAGAAATCACTCTAAGTAGGAAAATGAAAATTCAAAAATATATAGAAATCACTCTTGCAAACATGAGAAATTGTTAGGCTGGAGAAATGGTTCGGCAATTAAGAGCACATGTTGCTCATGTGGAAACCTCATGATCAGTCCCCAACACCCACATGGTGGTGCATAACCATCCATACCTCTGATTCCAGAAGATTTGATACCCTTTCTTTACTCTATGGGCACCAGACATGATGCACATGCATACATACAGGCAAAGCACTCACACACACAAAATCAATAAATCTAAAATAAAAAAGAAAAGCAACAGCAATCTAAAATGTCTTAAAGTAAATGAAAACACAGCATACATCATACTTGTCAAATGCATCAGAAGCAGTGCTGAGAGGATGTTTTATTATTTTTAAATCAAAATATAATTACATCAATTTTTGTTTTTCCTTTTCTTCCCCCAACCCCTACAATGTACCTGCTTGCTCGATCTCTCTCTCTCTCTCTCTCTCTCTCTCTCTCTCTCTCTCTCTCTCTCTCTCTCTCTCTCTCCTACATATATAAATACAGCATGCTCAGTAGACTCACGGAATATCCTGAGACAAGGTGCAGAAATACTTTAAGAGCCCAAAGAACAGGTGTCTGATGTGAGAATATATATTCTAGAAATGTCTGGGAACCTACACTCATGAAATCTCAACAATATGGCTAACTAAATAAGACTGAACAAGGATGACATGCTAACATGGTGGGGGGGATCTCAGGATTCCAATCAGAGACAAGGAACTCCAGGGAGCAAAGGAATGGTGAGAGCAGGAAAAGTAGCCTTTTCCAGGGACGAGTCCCACAGTTGGTTATCCAATACCAAGTGGTCAGCTGTAAAATCATATATATATATATATGAAAGGAAAACTTTTGACAATCAACATCTACATTTTTTAAAAAGATTTTCCATCAACCCAAATTTATTCCTCGAGGAACTAAGAATACACTAAATTCAAAATGGCAACATGAAGGAAATAAAATTAGAAGACATGTAAAAGAAGTAGAAAGTGGTGAGAAATAAAAATGTTTTCCTCTGAGATCGGGAACAAAGCAAAGATACACACTTCTACTTGTCATAGAGCTGGGAGTCGCAGGCAGAGCAACTATAAGAGAAAAAGAAATGAATGGTATCACAGCTGGAAAAAGATAAGATTATTTCTGTCCCAGAGGACACAAACTTTTATGTTCAAAACTCTGAGAATACCACAACAATAAAACTATCTAATTTACTAAGTTAACCATGCCATAGAATCAACACACAAAAATAAATTCTCGACTACATATTAACAATGCACTATCAAAAAGGAAAAGAATCACATTTGCAATATCATCAAATAGAGTAAGACAGTAAAAAGTAAATTTAACTAAAGTGATGAGTGCTTGTACATATAAAGTATGAAACACCGATAAAAAGATATTAAGGAACCTACAACTAAATGGAGAGATATTATATTTATGGGTTGAAACATTTGTAGTATTTAAATGCCCATACTAATTAAAATGATTTATAGGTTTATTACAATCCCTAATGAAATCATAATGATTTTTTTTTGAAAAATTGAAAAGAAGACTCATATCTGACTCGAAATGCCTCCCTTTCCAGTCATCTCTTTCTGTAGTCACGCCCTAACCTGATTCCTCATCTTCTCATCTCCACTAGCCCTCTGTCCACCCATGAGATCTATTCTATTTCTCCTTCTCTGAAAGATCCATGCATCTCCCTCTTGGGCATAGATTGGTGACTGGCCCAATTGTCATCAGAGAGCCTTCATCCAGTAACTGATGGAAACAGATGCAGAGAACCATAGTCAAGCATTGGGTGAGCTCAGGAAATGCTGATGAGGAGAGGGAGGAAGAATTGTAAGAGCCGGGGGGAGGGGTGGTGGTGGTTAGGAAATACAAGGGAACCCACAGAAACAACTAACATGGGCTCATAGGGGCTCACAGCGTCTGGAACAGCAGCCATTGAGACTGCACTACGTATGTGTGACAGTTATGTAGCTTGATCTACTTGTGGGACTCTTAGCAGTGGAAGCAGGAGCTGTCCCTAAGCTTTGGCTGGCTTTTGGGAACCTAATTCTCATGCTTGGTTGCCTTGCCCAGCCTTAATAAGAGAGGAGGAGCTTATCCTTACTTTAATTTGATATGCTGTGCTTTGTTGATATGCCATGCTTTGTTGATACCCATGGAAGACCTGCTCTTTCTGAACCAAAAGAGAGAAGGAGTGGATTAGGGCAGGGTTGGAGGGAAGTTGTGGAAAGGGAAAGGGAGGAGAGGAGGGAGGGAAAACTGTGGTCAGGATGTAAAATAAATGAATAAATGTTAATTTAAAAAAAAAAGAAGATGCATGAAATGTCAAAGACGCTTATAAAACCAAACAAACTTGACAGAGAACAAAGTTGGAATACTCACATCATCCCACCTCATCTGCAAATAAAGCATCACAGAACTACCCATTAGAAAAGTCCAGTCAAAGAGAAGAAAGAGGGATTACATAAGCAAGGGGGGCGGTCAAGATCATGATGGGGAAATCTACAGAGACAACTGAACCAAGCTTGGGAGAACTCATGAACTTTAGACCAACATCTGTAGAGCCTGCATGGGACCAGACTAGGCTCTCTGCATACGGGAGACAGTTGTGTAGCTTAGTCTGTTTGAGGGCCCCTGGCAGTGGCATCAGGGTCCATCCCTGGTGCATAAGCTGGCTTTTTGGAGCCCATTACCTATGGTGGGTGCCTTGCTCAGCCTTGATGCATGGAGGAGGGGCTCGGTCCTGCCTCAACTAAATATTCCAGGCTTTGCTGACTCCCCATGGGAGACCTCACTCACCCTTTTGGAGGAGTGGATGGGGGATGGGTCAGGGGGAGGAAGGCTGGGGGAGAGCAAGAGGAGGAATGAAAAGGGGGTCTGTGGTTGCTATGTAAAATGAATCAAAAAATCTTAAATAAAAAAAGGATATAAAGCAGTGGACCTCAACAAAGACCCCAGAAATGAACAACCAAAGATCAAATTATCTTTCACAAGGATGCCAAGACACAAGCATGAAAGGACCTTATCTTCAAGGGATAGTGTTGGCAAACTGAATGTATGCATAGAAATAGACCTTCACATCGGATAGCAGGGTACAAAACGTGTATGTCTAAAGAGCATGTGAAAGACTTGAAATTAAAAAACACTTAAAGATACAAAATGGGGGGGGAGGAATCTATGACATTTGTCTCTTTAGCAATTTCTTGGATAAGACGTCAAAGAATAGGTAACACGGTCAGCAACAGATGACCAATAAACCTTGTTTTATATAAATTCATAAATGGCTAAAGAAGGAATACTATTCAGTGATAAAAGGATAAAATAATGTCATTTTCAACAGCATGGAAGGAAGATGAGAAAATTATACGTCAGGCATAGAAAGTCTAATGACTTATAGAAGTTTAAAAGTTGGCCCCAATTCAGGAACCCGGTGCCTGTGGTGTGACACCTTGCACAGTTGTGTTGCAGTGGGAAGGGGCTTGGACCTGCCTAGGCTCAGTGTGCTGGGCTCTGCTGACTCCCCATGGGAGACCTCCATTTGGGGGATGTGGGGATGTGGGGAGGCTTGGGAAAGAGGGCTGGGGGTGGGAGGAGGGAGAAGGGGGGATCTGTGGATAATATGTGGAGTGAATAGAAAATTTCTTAATAAAGAAAAAAAAAGGAATATTTAGGGAAAAAAAAGTTGGCCCCAAATAAGGAGGGAATTCAATGTCACCATCAGAGCCAAGTAAGGAAATAATGGAGAGTATAGATATGGAATACAAGAGTGCAGCTCAATAGGAGAAATACTGCCAGGCGGTGGTGGCATAAGCCTTTAATCCCAGCACTCAGGAGGCAGAGCCAGGCAGATCTCTGTGAGTTCAAGGCCAGCCTGGTCTACAGAGAGAGATCCAGGACAGGCACCAAAATTACACAGAGAAACCCTGTCTCAAAAAACCGGAAAAAAAGAGAGAGAAATATCATTTAGTGTTTCACAACATGGTAGGATAATGATTGCTAACAATAGTCTAGCAATGTTCCAAAATAACTAATAGAGAGGACTTTGAATGTTTCCAACACACATATGCATACATGCATGTCTGTCATAATAACCATGATCTGATTGGCACACATTTACTGAAATGTCACATAAATTATACTCAGTTTTTGAGTTAAGTACAATATAAATACATTTGAAAAATAGAACATGGGAAACTGAAAGAACAGGCAAACAAAAAATATTTTTTAAATATACGGAGATGCTTCTTAGCTTATGATGGCCTGGCTTGGGGTTCATTATGGTAAGAAATTGATGTACAAGAAGACAAACAGTATTTTTAACTTGGATAGTGTCCTCAATAGCAATACATAGTATTATGCTCTCTGTTCAATGCTGAGTCGTGGCAGTAAGCTATAGGTCCCAATCAGCCATGCTGCGGCGATCTTCTCGACCAGCGAGAAAGAACGACCACCACTCAAGGATTCTTCTCAAATCACACTTTATTGGAGAGCCTTTTGATTAAGGGAGAGCTGGAAGCGAGGGGCCCCGAGCACTAAAAGCAGCTGTTTATATAGGGAAAAGAGGCACGGATCGTTCCTTGACTGGCTGAAATTAGCTTGCCACCACCAGGCACCACAGGATTGGCTAGGGACCAATATATGCTTTGCGCATGCGCCAAGCCGAGGCGTGTATTTCATCGAAAGTATTGTCTTATAAGTTACAAATCTTCAGGATGCAAGGAAGTCGGAGCCATCTTATAATGGCGATTGTCCCGGCTCCCTGCACCATGCCATCAGGAGGATAAATGAACATTCTACAGTGTACAGTGATATTAATTTTTGTGTCTAGTTGGTTCAGTTTATTAGATGCATTTTCAGCCTACAGTAGGTTTATAGAGACAAGTTCTCCTCATAAGTTGAGGAGCTGCTCTACAAATAAACTCTACAATTTAACCTCCCTTAACTTACACATAGGCTGGACTTATGATCAATGTTCAAAACATAAAAAGGAAAATGACAAGAGTTTAGCATGGAGAAGGCTGATAGACAACTGAATGACCAAAACTAAGAAATTGGTGATAAAGCATTGATATCAAGCATCTTCTGATCCCATGAAATGAAAAAGTCACTTAAACTTCAGTAGTCTTTCCCCCTCTTCCCAGTATACACATACCCCAAAGAAAAACATTAAACTGACTCAGAGTCAAAGAAATCTTACCTAACACTTGATATATATGCTTCAAAATTACCAAGATCGTAAACAACCAAGAATAGGTAAGAAGTTGTTGCCAAGAACAGGTTATAGAAAGACAGACATTGTAGCACATATCTGTTATCCTTAAATTAAAGAGTCTGAGACAGGAAGATCTTCAGCTTGAGGCTGACCCAAAAATTATAGGAGACTCTTTCCAACTATAAACATTTTGCTGCTTTTCTCAGAGCCAAGGAAAGTGGCTTTTTAAAAAGTATGCATGATGTTAAGACATTCAGGCATTTGACCTCCTGCAAGACAGCCTACCTTCCCTTAAAACATTCCCACAAGAAAGAAAAGTATATATTTATCTCTAACTTGTTAATAAGTAAAGTACACCACCACTAATTAGTAATCCTGAGTTAGACCAGAAATGTCAACACCTCACTAAGTCTCTGTCATTCAGTTAGAACTTGCATTCATAAAGTTATACACAGAGCCTCTCCTTAGCTTAGAAATTTTTAGTTGCTTTAAGTCTTCTCAGTAGACATTCTTCATAGGACATAGACTCAAGGACTCCAATGAATATCAAAATCATATATAAAAAATGACATAGTACCTGCATATTTCATACTCACAGACTCCTGCATACTCTAAATCTACTGGATAATAGGCTGAATGTCACTTCTCTCAAATTCCTGAGATCAGAAGTGTTCATATTTCAAAGTTTTCACATTTTGGAATACTTGCTAAAACCTTACCAGCTGAACATTCCTAATACAAAATTCAAGACTTTCTTAGAGCTTCTGTACTTATAATAACTAATACAGTAAAAATGCTGTGTAACTAGTTGTTGTGATGTATTGCTCAGGGTATATGACTAGAAAACAAGCCTTCATATTTTCAGTATAGACACATCATCATAAGCTTATGGATCTTTTGATCCAGTGCATTGATAGATATAGAATAGTAGATAAGAAAGGGTCAAGTAGCCATCAGAAAAAAAGAGACCATGAGGAGTTCCAGCCAACTGGGTCCATTTTGTCCAATCTAATGCAAGTAACCACAGCTGCTGTGAATTCATTAGTATAATAGCCATGTCATATTGAGACAATAGCATTTTACAGCACTCTTCATCATCTTCTGGTTCTTTTTTTTTTTTTTCTGTGCCCTCATCAATGACAATCCCTGAGCTTTGGCAGAGAGGAGTAAAAGGATGTCTGATTTAGAGCTTAACACTCAGTCTTTTATCCTCAACACTTTGAGACAAGTTATGCATCTTTTTATTGACTACCCCTCACTGCAAAAAAGGGAGAAGAAAAAGGAGGAGGAGGAGGAGGAGGAGGAGGAGAACAAGAACAAGAAGCTCCTCTGACCAAGTTTGAGAGCAACCCGAGTCTATGGGAAATTTGATAGTGTGATCATTTAACAAAATAACAATAGTAGGCTCGACCTAGAGCCTGTGACCTCCTTAGTCATGAGCCTTTGTCCAGGATTACATTACCAGGATTCGTCCTCAAATCCAATCATAAAGCAGTTAGTTATCCTTTAACAGTCATGCCACTATTGCAGCAGTGGGCAGATCTTGCCCAGCAGGTCAGCATTGTAGCATGCAACATCCATCACTGAATAAGATCACTGATGCGTTTTACTCCCCAGCAGCCTGCATAGCATCATCAAAACTTTACAAAGACTGACAAGTTAAAACAAGAGTAGATATATGGGCAACCATAACCCTCTAAAACTGAGAAGCTGAGTAGAGTAGAGTAGCCAGAGGGAATTAAATCAGATCCTTGTCACGAAAAGGAAGAAAATACAAAGCAAAGGAAGTTGAAAACTTTCTCATGACATTGCTATCACAAACATAAACTCACAGCAATTATGGTTATCTGCATAAGAATAAGCTAATCAAAACTCTGGCATAGATGAGGAAGGTGTTCTCCAGACCCATCCCTTCCTGAGGAGCTTCTGGCAGATAACTGAAAGGCTATTGAGGCTATTCCACCTGGTAGGTTTCCCATATTCCAGTAGGGGTCCCACAATAATGCACATATGATATACTGAATTATCAACAAGAAAAAGTTGGGAGAGGGATATGTTGTTGGAGGAACATGGAGGTAGTTGGAGAGGAAATAGGGGGGATATGACCATATATATGAAATTCTCAAGGATATGAGAAAAAATACTTTTACAATAATAGTCTCCTCCCCTCCCCATGTATAGTGTTGAAGATTAGATAGTTATAGTTTTCCTTGTTACAAATTTTAGAAAAGAAACTCACTAAAGAGTAAGTGTATAAATTCGAAAGACGTTATAAGATAATTCTGTTAGTAGCATAAGTTAGGAAAGAAAGTGAATCAGGTACATTTTGGACTTACCAAAATAGGATAGATAATGGAATTATTTTCTCTGAATTTGTCAAATGCAAATGGACTAGACATTGTTTAGGTATTTACTGCTTGTATATATGGTATATAGTTATTGTACCTTTGTATATAGTTTTTCTTATATTAATCATAATTTTTTTCCTTTTTTCTTTTTATTAAAATAGAAAGGGGGAAATATGGTGATATTTTATTTGTACTGAAATGTTATTTTATTTGTATGTTAATAAATAAAGTTGCCTGGGGGTCAAAGCTAGTAGCAAGCCATAGCAGAAGCCGGGTGGTGGTGGTGGTGGTAGTGGTGGTGGTGGTGGCACAAACCTTTAATCCAGATCACATGACAGACAGATCTCTGTGCATTCAAGGATACAGCCAGCATGGAGACACACGCCTTTAATCTCAATATCAACCATAGAAGACCTGGAGGTCTGTATAGACAGGCAGTGACGAGGGCTGTCATGTTGTTGGGTTTACAACCAATGAGAAGGCAGAACAGAAAGTCAATAAAAAGACTGATACACAGTAAGTAGGTCCCTTGCTGAGGGGAGGACAGCAGCAGCAGTGAAGGGTAAGAAAGGGTTTTTAGCTCTTAGCTATTGCTCTGACCTCTTGGGCTCTCAACTCTGCATTTGGCTCTGTGTTTCTATGTTAATAAGACAGTTACATCTACAGTATAGAATACTTTCTTAAAAGGATCCTTCACACATTATTGGATGTTCCAAAAGGAAAAGATGAGAAAAATCAATTTTTAACATCTTCACTGGTTTTAATGAATAGTTATTTTTTTCAAGTTGATAGTATTTTATTTTAATCCAGAACAGCTAAGTAAACTACCACTTATAAGCATACTATATTCCAATAGCTCATTTATAAGCACTTACATGAAAATCTGCCCATATTTTTTCTATGACTATTACAAAACATGGCCATTAAACAGTCTCAATAACCAGTTAGCCCAAGAAGGCAAATTTGCATAAGATACTAGAATAATGTTATAGGCATGTGACCTTGATAAAACAGATTTCTACTCAAATCTCAACTCTACCACTTGAAGGTCAAAGGTCATGGAAGATGTGACACAGATTTTCTAGATTTCTCTCATCTGTACCAAGAAGATTCCTAAAGCACACATCAAAACAAAATGGTTAAGCCGTGATAACAAATGTTGAGTGATATTTAAGGGCAAACACTAAGCCAAGGATACACTTGATCTTAATTAATCTCTGCACCAAACTGAATCAATTGTGGCTATTAAGACCATAACGCAAGAATCGTCATGGAGCTTCTGTGGGTAAATGTGAAGCTCCTACCACATTGCTAAGCACACTCTCTGAGAGGACCAGCTTTGAGTCTATAAGGGTAATCTTCCTTGAAGATTATAGTCTCTATGAACCTTCCAATGGCACCTCTTCTTTATTGCTATATCCTCAGCCTGTGGCAATATCTATGGAAAATAAGATCATCTAAGTAAATCTTCAACAGAAGTATCAGTTCTTCAGAAAGTTTCATCTACATATCTAGATTTCCTTTTTTTAAACTATGGAAAGACAAAAAAAACAGAGTAGTATGTTTAAACTTGATAAGAATTATTTCAACTTTTGAGACATGGGCTGACTTCATAAAGGATTAGTGAACTTTTAACAAGATATGATCTTTATTCTTCTAACTTTGGTCTGAGATTAAAAACAAAATGAAAGTTTATTTTTGCCATGATATATTTCATTTGTTTCCATTCTTTTGGTTTTCAAGTATAAATATTTCAAATATCAGTTAAAAATAATCCATTCTGCATTTATTCTCAGAGTTATTTGGTCCCAACAATTTCTGAAATTTTCCAAAGAACTATGAAACAAACAAGATAGTCTTATTGATGCACTGTGAACATTTTTGCATATATTTTCCATCTTCTAACAGCTCATTCTTAAATGAAAATGTGTCTATATTTTTGAGCATGTTCTACTCAGTAGGTTTCCCATGTTACAGCAGAGGACCCCACATCTATGTACATATGGGCAACATTCATTAGATTTAGCAGATTGCCAAAAAGAAAAAACAAAATGAAGTTGAGAGGAAGAAAGCTTGTTGGGAAAAAAATGGAGAAGATGGAGGATGAAATGAGAGAGAGATAATATTTCATTGCATGTGTGCATGAAATTCTCAAGAATAAGGAAAGACTATTTTTACAAAATGACTCTTCTCCTCATATATAGAATACTCACTTAAAAGGTCCTTCACAAACAGGTAGGCTAACTGCAGAAAGGAGTTATCTCCTTCCTATTCTCCCCAGTCTAATCCCCTGCCACATCCCTATCTCTGTAGCAGACCACCTGCTGTGGCCTGCCCCTCCATCTCTATCACCATTTTTTTCCTCCAACCTTCTTCCCCATTCACCTCTTTGTCTCAGCCCAGAAGTCCAGCAGGCATTCCCTGGAAACACTAGCCAAGCCTACCAGAGATGTAAGTAGGTCAGCTAGTGAAACAGGGAGGCAAGTATTAACGTCTTTACTCTCTCTCCTCTTCTCCAATATCCAATCTGACCCTAAGCTCTATAGCAGACTACATGCTGTGGCCTCTCCTCCCTCTCTACCCCATTCCTAGGGGACTATGTAGATGCTGTCAAACACTCTACTCTGCTTTCCTGCCTTCCGTGCATCCTCTCAACGCCATTACCTTCTAGCCCATCCCCATTGCTAAGTGTCAGTTTCCAATACCTAGTAATACGTTGATTCTAGACACCCTAGTGGCCAAACATGCCAGAATCCCAGAATATTCCCTACCAGGCAAGACACAGCCAACACATTCTTCTAAGAACCAGAGAGGACAACAGAAACCAAGGAACAAAATGCCCACCCAACAAAGACAAAACCATTTATCAGTCTCTGGAATTAAAATCATCTCAAACCCTGATGCCCTGATGCCAATGTAAAAAAACATAATTATAACAGCCAGGACAAATGTCTCCATTAGAGTCCAGCAACCCTACCAAAGCAGGCCCTGAGTATTCCAATATAGCTGCTACACAGGGGAAAAAATAATTTAAAACACTCTTTATTTGTCTCAGTGTCTGTGCTACTTGAAACTGAGAAGCTTTTGTAGAGCAAAGGATACGGTCAACAAGGCAAAGTGACAGCCTACAGAATGGGAAAAGATCTTCACCAACCCTACATGTGACAGAGGACTGATATCCAGAATATATAAGGAACTCAAGAAATTAGACATCAAAATGACAAACAGTCCAATTGAGAAATGGGCTTTAGAACTAAACAGAGAATTCTCAACAGAGGAAACTCAAATGGCTGAAAGACATTTAAGGAATTGTTCAACATCCCTAATCATCAGGGAAATGCAAATCAAAACAACTCTGAGATACCACCTTACGCCTGTCAGAATGGCTAAGATCAAAAACACTGAAGACACTTTATGCTGGAGAGAATGTGGAACTAGGGGAACTCTCCTCCACTGCTGGTGGGAATGCAAGGTTGTACAACCACTTTGGAAATCAATATGGCGCTTTCTTAGAAAATTGGGAATCAATCTCCCCCAAGATCCAGCTATACCACTCCTGGGAATATACCCAAGAAATGCTCAATCATACCGCAAGAGCACTTGCTGAGCTATGTTCATATCAGCATTGTTTGTAATAGCCAAAACCTGGAAACAACCTAGATGCCCTTCAACTGAAGAATGGATAAATAAATTGTGGCACATATACACAATGGAATACTACTCAGCAGAGAAAAACAATGACATCATGAGGTTTGCAGACAAATGGATGGATCTAGAAAAAATCATCCTGAGTGAGGTAACCCAGACTCAGAAAGACAAATATGGTATGTACTCACTCATAGGAAGATGCTAGATGTGGAACAAGGATGACTGGATTGCTACTCACATCACCAGTGAGGATACCTAGAAAACGGGACCCCAAGAAAGACACGGAGAAATGGATAAGATCTACATGAACAGCCTGGACATGAGGGGGAGCAATGAAGGGCGAGGGTCGAGGGAAAGAGAGCGGGAGATCCTAGTTGGATCAAGAAAAGAGAGGGAGAACAAGGAATAGGAGATGATGGTAAATGAAGACCACATGAGAAAAGGAAGAAACAAAGAGCTAAAGAGGCCCACAGAAATCCACAAAGATACCCCCACAAAAGACTGCTGGCAATGGCCGAGAGACAACCGGGACTGACCTACTCTGGTGATGGGATGGCCAAACACCCTAATAGTTGTGCCATAAACCCCATCCAAGGACTGAGGAATCTGGATGCAGACATCCATGGCTAGGCCCCTGGTGGAGCACTGGAAATCTAATTAGTGAGAAAGAGGAGGGTTTATATGAGCGAGAATTGTTGAAACCAAGGTTGGATAAAGCACAGGGACAAATAACCAAATGAATGGAAACACATGAACTATGAATCAAAGGCTGAGGGGCCCCCCAACTGGATCAGGCTCTCCGAATAGGTGAAACAGTCGATTGGCTTGATCTGTTTGGGAGGCATCTAGGCAGTGGTACCAGGTCCTGGGCTCGTTGCATGAGTTAGCTGTTTGAAACCTGGGACTTATGCAGGGACACTTGGCTCAATCTGGGAGGAGGGGACTGGACCTGCCTGGACTGAGTCTATCAGGTCGATCCCAGTCCTCGGGGGAGACCTTGATCTGGAGGAGGTGGGAATGGGAGGTGGGCTGGGGGGAATGGGAGGGGGGCAGGAAGGGAGAGAACAAGGGAATCTGTGGCTATTATGTAGAACTGAATAGTATTGTAAAATAAAAAAAAAAAACACTCTTTATGAATATCATAGAGCTCCTTAAAGAGGAAATGAACAAATCTATTAAAGAAATCTATAAAAACACAAACAAACAGTGGAAAGAAATGAATAAAACAGTTCAAGACCTGAAAGCAGAAATAGAATCAATATAGAAAACCAAAACTGAGGGAAATCTGAAAATGAAAATTATAGAAACTCAAACAAGAACATCAGTGGCAAGCCTCAACAACAGACTACAAGAAATGGAAGAAAGAATCTAAGGCTTTGAATATAGGACAGAAAAAAAATGGATACATTGGTTAAGAAAATGTTAAATCTGAAAAAAAAAAATCCTGACAGAAAACATTCAGGAAATCTGGGACACGATTAAAAGACCAAGTCTACAAATTTAGGAACAAAGGAAAGAGGAAAAAAACAGGTCAAAGGGGAAAAAAATGTTTTCAACAAAATCACAGAAGAAAAAATTTCTAACCTAAAGAAGGAGGTGCCTATCAATGTACAAGAAGTATACAGAATACCAAATAGACTGTACCAGAAAAAAAAAAAGTCCCCTTGAAACGTAACAATCAAAACACTAAAATGTGCAGAACAAATAAAGAGTATTAAAGCTCTACAATGGAAAATACCAAGTAACATATAAAGGCAAATCTATAAGAATGGTACCTGTCTTCTCAGTGGAGACTCTGAAAGCCAGAAGGGCCTAAACAGATGTTCTACAAACTCTAAGGGACAACAATGCCAGCTTAGACTACTATACCCAGTGAAACTTTCAATCACCATAATGGAGAAAATAAGACATTCCATGATAAAACCAAATTTAAGCAATACATATCTACAAATCCATCCCATCCCCATAGAAGGCACTAGAAGGAAAACTCTAACCTAAAGAGGTTAACCACACCCAAGAAAATATAAAGAATAAATAATCCCAGAGCAGAAAATCTAAAGAAGGAGAAAAAAATAAACACCACAAAATAAAATAACAGGCGGGAATCAACAAATACTTCTCCTTGGTAATTCTCAACATTCATAATCTCAATTTTTCAATAAAAAGACACAGACTCAAAGAAAGGATATAAAAACAGAATCCATGCTTCAGCTGCATCCAATAAACAGACTTTTACATCAAGGACAGACATCAGCTCATGATAAAAGGATCGAAAAACATATTTCAAGTTAATAGACCTAAGAAGCAAACTGATATATCAATCTTAATATCTGGCAAAATAGACTTCAAACTAAAATTAATCAGAAGAGTCAGAAAGGACACTACATACTCAAACAAATCTATCAAGGGGGTCTTTCGATTTTCAACATCTATGTCCCAAACACAAGAGCATCCAAGTTCATTTAAAAAAAAATTGCTACTATAGCTTAAATCCCACACTGACCCTCACATACTGATAGTATGATACTTCAATATTCCACTCTGGTAAACAGACAACCCATCAGACAAAAACTAAACAGAAATTCTAGATCTAACTGACACCATTAACCAAATGGACCTAACAGATATTTACAGAACATTTCACAAAACATAAAAGAAGACAATGTCTTCTCAGCACCTCATGGAACTTTCTCTAAAATTGACCACACACTTAGACACAAAGCAGGTCTCAAGAGATATGAGGAAATTGAAATAACACCCTGCATCCTATCAGACAACCACAAATTCAAGATGGATATTTACAACAGAAAACTTAGAAAACTTACATGGAAACTGAATAACTCATTGCTGAATGAAAAGTGGATCAAGACGAAAATTAAGAATGAAATTAAAACTTTTCTAGAATTTAATGAAAATGAAAACACAGCATATCACAACTTTTGGGGTACAATGAAGGCAGTTCTTAGAGGTAAATTCGCAGCACTAAGTATCTACATTTAAAAAAAAAAGAGAAATTTCATACTAGTAACTTAACAGCATACCAGAAAGCTTTAGAACAAAGAGAAAAAAAATTATATCCAAAAGAAATAGAGTGCAAAACACAATCAAACTCAGGGATAAAATCAATAAAACAGAAAACAACAAACCAAAAAAACAAAGAATTAATGAAACAAAGAGAAATGGGGTTTTTTTGGAGAAAATCAGTAAGTTTGACAAATTGACAAAGACAAGACAAAAACATCCTTTATTTAAAAAAAAAATATTAATTTTACATACCAACCATAGATTCCCCCAATCATCCCTCCTCCCACTCTCCACACCCCTACAGAGCCCCCTCCCCTGACCCACTCCTCATCCCCTCCTCCAAAAGAGTAAGCTCTCCCATGGGGGGAATAGCAAATGGATGGAACTGGAAAGACAAAAACTCTTATCCAAATTAGCTAAACATCAGAGAGAGGAGATCAAAATTAATAAATTTAGAGATGAAAAGGGGAACATAAAAACAGACACTGGGGAAATCAAACATTGAAGAAGAAATCAGAAGATGGAAAGACCTTCCATCTTTATGGATTAATACAGTAAAATGGCAATCTCTACCAAAAGTAATCCACAGATTCAATGCAATCCCCATTAAAATTACAACAATGTAATTCTTCACAGATCTTGACATGGCAATTTTCAGCTTCATATGGAAACACACACACAAATACAACACACATACAGAAAAGGAAAAAAAGCTACAACAAAAAAGCCAGGATAGCTAAAACATTCATGATTAATCAGAGAAATGTTGGCGGTATCACCATCCCTGTTTTCAAGCTGTACTCGAGTTATAATAATAAAAACAGGATAATATTGGCACAAAAACAGACAAGATAATCAATGGAATTCAACTGAAGACACAGACATAAGTCCTTGCACCTGTGTACACCTGATTTTTGATAAAGAAGCTAGAAATACACACTGGAGAAAAAGACAATCCTCAAGAAATTGTACTGGCCAAACTAAATGGTTGCATGTTAGAAGAATCCAAATAAATCCATACTTATCACCCTGTGAAAAATTCCGCTCCAAATGGATCAAAGACCTCAACGTAAGACCAGATACACTGAGCCTGATAGAAGAGAAAGTGAAAAATTGTAGTTGTAGGTTTTCTCTGGTCCTCCCTCCCCTCTGTTCCCATGGCCTTTTATAAAGTAATCACTCAGAAGTGTATATTAATTATAACTGCTCAGCCATTAGCTCAGGCTCACTACTGACTACCTCTTACACTTAAATTAACCCATAATTCTTATTTATGTTTAGCCATGTGGCTTGGTATCTTTTCTCAGTTCTGCCTTGTCATCTTGCTTCCTCTGTGTCTGGCTGGGGACTTCTGACTCAGCCTTCCTCTTCCCAGAATTCTCCTTGTCTGCATATCCTACTTATACTTCCTATCAGGCTATTGGCAATCAGCATTTTGTTTGTCAACCAATCAAGCAACACATGTTCACAGAATACAGAATGACATTCCACAGCACTTCCCCTTTTCTGTCTAATCAAAAAGGGAGGCTTTAATTTTAACATAGTAAAATTACATATAACTAAACAGTTATCAAGCAAGAATTACAGTTACAATATCTAGTCAATTTATATTTGGCATATACAAAGAAAATATTCTATTTATCCTATATTTGTGAACTAGCCATGCAGTTTAACAATTTAAAATCTCTCCCAGTCAGAGAAGATTATAGATTTAACAATAAGACAAATTCAAATTAAATAAAACTCTAAACTGTTTACAATGTGTGTAAAAATGTGCATAGGCTTGGAAGAAAGAGGAAACAGAAGATAGACAGTTACGTAAAGAAATAGTTTTAAAAAAAAATAAAGTCTGCTTTACTCATAGATCAATGCCTTCTTCAGTCATTATCAGAGAAGCTTCCTTCTAAAACAGATGGGAACAAACTAAGAGACCCACAGCCAGACAATATGCAAAGAGAGACTTCAGAACTCCAGGATGTCTCCATCAAATCCCTCCCCTCAGGGCTCAGGGAACACTGTAGAAGAGAAGGTGGAAAGAGTGTAAGATCCAAATGGATGGAGGACACCAAGGAAGCCAGGCCGTCTTACAAACCAGGACCAAACACACTTAAGAATTCTCAGAGAGTGAGGTAGCACAGCCTGCACCAGCCTGCCCATCAGGGGGTCCCAAGGCAGAAAGGACACGTTGAAACAAGCCCCATCTCTAACTCAGAAGCTATCTTCAACTGATAAGGACTTGCAAATAAAAAAGTAATTTTCTCCAAGGGAATCTCACTGAGGAAACAAATTTCTCTTAAGGGTAGTTGCATGGCCATTAGTAGATGGCCAACAGAAAACAAACTCAAAGGGATCTTTGGAGGTTCCTTGTCTCATAATGCCATGTCAAAACTTTCATTTTATACTTTACTTTACTTTTATTTTATTTATTCATTTTTTTAACTCCACACTGGTACTTTGGCCTTTGGGTATAAATTTATGGCTTCCATTTTTCTGTTTTCATGGGATTGCTAAGTATGAGAACAAGTGTGTCTCTGCATCTACATAAGCTTCTTGTGCTTTTTCTTGGGCTCTTTTTCTTATTTGCTTTGTCCTATTCCAATTAGTTTGGTTTTGCTGTACCTTGTTATATTCTAGTTTATTATTTTTCCTTAGATGCCTGATTATTTTCTAATGAAGGACATAAAGGGGTAAATCCAGATAGAAGGGGAGGTGGAGAGGAACTGGGGAGAGTTGAGGAAAGGACAACTGTGATCAGAATATATTGTATGCAAAAATAATCTATTTTAATAAAAGACAAGAAATAAAAAATAAGGGCCCTTCACACATTATAGGCTCATCTACTTTCCTACAATTCCTTATTCCTATCTAAAATTTTCACTATAAGTTGGCTTCACAGAGTGAAGATAAATGTGTGTTAATCCATCTTGTTTAATGGAACTTCATAACGCATATATAGTTTTTTTTCTCCATCATTATCTCAGGGTTTATGAAGTCAGAAACAGTTTCTATTTAGAGTGTAAAACTGAAAAGGAAAGTCTTATCATAAACCTGTACCCTACCTTCCCCTAAGAATATCTAGAAAATGTTCATACACAGAATACACTTTCAGCAGATGTCCCTGTAAGTAGAGAAAACAGAGTGTGAGGAAATTAACATGAAGGAGAATAAATATATATATATCCCCCGAATTAAACTAATAATTGTACAAGTGCTTAAACTTTGTCTAGTTAAAACCCTATGAAATAAATAAATAAATCTCTTTCAAGATATACCTAATAAGTTGGCCACAGTAGTGCATGACTTAAACTGTTCCAGCCCAACTTGAGATAACAGCTTACTCCATGCCAAAATTACCTAATATATGCTCACCTAGTGTGAACTCTACTAGATGGCTGTTTCTATTTTTCAATGATTAAATCTCTGAGTTAGCCTAAAGATGGCAAGATGGTTAAAACAGCCAAAACCTAAAGCACCACGTATCTGAATGACCATAGTAGAATTTGTTCTAGTGAAGATAAAGACACTGGCACCAGCCACTCCTTGCAAAGTCCATAGAGAGAAATCAAAGTAACAACACTCAGAGTCCAGTGGGCACTGTCCAGGCTTCAAAGTGTCATGTTTAGATCAAGCAAGTCATTTTAGGAAATAATTCTTGGGTACGTCCCCATCTGTATAGGCTACACTTGAAACTCTGAGTTTTCCAGGGACTGGAAAGATTTCTTAAAAGCCGGGGAGATGGATCAGTCCTTGAAGTGCCTCTGTATAAGCATGAATACCTGAATTCAGATCCTGAAAAAGCAGAGACAGGAGAATTCCTGGAGCCTGCTGACCAGCTAATCTTACATCATAAATGAGCTCCAGATTCAGTGAAAGAACCTGCCTCAAAAAAATAAGATGGAGAGCAATTGAGGAAGATGTCTGACTTTGACCCCTGATGTACATTTACACATGCACACACACCAAAAAACAAACAAAAAAATGTGAACACATATAACACACACAAGAGAGTAAATAAATAAATATAAATAAAATCATCTTAATAACTTGTAATATCTATTGTACTTTTAACAAAGAATTGCTCTGCTTTAACCAGTTAACTTCTTTTGCAAGCAATTAAAATCTGATTGATAAAATCATTTAAATTTTAAATATCAGTTTAATAAAAATGAAACTCTCTAAGAAAAATAAAATTTTTCTCGGAAAAATATTACTAAATACTGTTGAAAACTAGCATCAACATTCAGACCTGGTCCTCTTCACAAAAAGCCGGTTGCTCTGGAGACAACAGATTGCTCCTTCTAGCTTTCTTTCCAGAGTACTGTGCTTCATTCAGTAAATTTCTCCTTGGAACTAGGAGTCTTAAATGAAGCCCACTGCCAGGAAGTGAGCAATGGACTCCTTTCTAATAACAATATGGTAGGAGTCGATTATTGTAGACCAGCTGCTCAATGACTAGAAAATGAGGATTGATGGTCTATTCAAATTGTGGAGACTAAAATATGATTTGAGAAAGAAGCAAATATTTTTCTAAGTACTAGTGAAGTTCACAGAAATAATTAATGCTACATATATACCTTTGAGTAACATAGAAATTAATAACAAAACTTTGTAGGAAGAAACAAGAGCTGTTGGGGGAAGTGAAAACCATCAAATTTCCCTTCTCATTTTTGTCAGCTCAATACATATGGTAAAACATGAAATCATTAGGGTTTATAAAGGCAGATTTTGCAGACCTTTTCTATTTACAGGGACGGTGAGCTGTAAAATTTGGGGTACTATGTCCAAGAGAAGATCAGTTCTCAGAATAATATGTCAATAAGCCAGACAAAAGATTTCCATTATGACTGTTTTTAGCTATGATTTACAATGGCCTACATTATTTTATAATGACTTACAATTTTGAAAGTGTACATCCACTGTTACTCTTATGGATGCTATCAGATTTGATTGTGGGCTTGAGAGAAAGTTCTTTCAGAGATTTAAAAAAAAGGAAAGTTTTGAATATACTGTAAATAAACATGCTAGACACATTTATAAGCAATTCTTAGAAGCAGGACTTCGAGGGAAAATAATTATAAATTTTTACAATAATTCTTAACTATATTCTTTTGTTAGTAATATTATAAAAAGACTTTGTAAATAAAACCTGATTGATATCAAGCCCTCTGCTAGCACCTGATTCTGACTTTACATTTGTGTACTCATACAGAAGAAAGTCATATAGTCAATTCCTAACTAACACTTGTGAAGGTATTTGCAAATAACAAACTGACAAAAAGCAGCCAACCAGACACCAGCTCTCCATTTCTTTACCTTTATGTTCCTTTCCTATGATGCTTCATATCAAAGGTAGATTCACCAGTGATTTCAACATAACTCTTGGAGCCTTCCATAGAATGACTCTTGAAACATCCATGGTAAAATTTTCATGAGCTTGTATATGGTTCTTTCTATCCCAGATACGTCCAAATCCAACCTCATGCACAGCCCCTTACTCATTATTGGACTACAAGTTAAATCTGGCTGAAACAATTGATATGTCTAGATCACAGTCCACATTCCTCCTTAGTCTTCTGCCCAAGATGTTGCTCCTTGATTGTTAGATGGATAACAAGACTCTTACTCTGATTTCTTCCTCTAAATTGAAACCCATAGAAACCACATCTCTTTGGCACAAGAAGTTAATGTGTTTCTTAGCTTTTCTTAGGCTCCTTCACCAAGATAAGATCTACTTATAATATTGAATCATTTACATTTAAGATATATATCAAAAGCCAGCCTTTGTCCTAGCTAATGCATAATGATAAGATTTACATACAGTGATTTAAGCAAGGGAACAAAGCCAGATAAAACACAATATTTTACCATTACCATAAAAGCATCAATACTAAGCTACATTTCCCTGACTGTACATCCATTTGTCTGATATTGTCATGAAACAGAGAAGGAGATACAATCATGTGAGTGAACTCTCAACCAAGTCTGTTGCAGGGAGTCTCTCTCTCTCTCTCTCTCTCTCTCTCTCTCTCTCTCTCTCTCTCTCTCTCTCTCTCTCTCCTATAATTCTTTGAGATGAAAAACAAAACCACCACAAAATTCACTTTCCAATATAATTTTCCAAAAAATCCTACTTAGTGGAAGA
The DNA here is from genome assembly GCF_004664715.2 of Peromyscus leucopus. NCBI lineage: Eukaryota > Metazoa > Chordata > Mammalia > Rodentia > Cricetidae > Peromyscus > Peromyscus leucopus. The sequence goes on from NC_051064.1 coordinate 36,806,544, forward strand.
ACTAAGCCAGTATTTGAATCAAGGTCTATATGATTCAAGGCATTGTAGTCTGTAAAATATTAACACTACTTTAAATAGATATATTTGTTTTGTTGATGGTGCTTAGTTGGCTATAGACTGGCTAGAGGACTAAATTGCCAGATGGTTGGTTGGTAGGTTTGGGGAAAATTTTGGGGGGTGTTGCTAATAATAAGTCTTCTCAACATATGTTCTAAAGATTATCTGTGAAAATTCTGGGAAAATGTAATTATTATATGATGAAAGTGTATTGTTTTTACTTTCTTACTAAGAACCATGACTTATGGAGAAGTAAATAATTTGATCTGAACTACATAACTAGTTAATGGCAAGTTCAAACTAGAAATCCAAATCTTCTGGTAATTTAATTCTATTACAGAATGTCCAGACAAATAGAACAGAAGCTGTATATTCAATTAATATATTCAAGTGGTTTGGAAACTATGAAAACAGTAACATCAAGCCAGGACAAACGAAAACTACACTGACCCTAAATAGGACTTCTATTCATCTGATGTAAAAAAAATAATGGATATTTTTAAAGCTAGAATTCCTTTTCCCTTTGGGAACTACAAATTGTCTCAATTTTTCCTTGAACTGATAATATTGAAACATTATTTATTTAGTTAGTTGCTTCACAAAAATGTTGATTTGCCCAAATTAATGTTCAAAATCTTTGTATAATTCATGAAAATAATGAAAGTCACACAATGTCCAAATAAATATTTCCATGAAAGACAGCAAAGTGTTGCCAGTTGACTTCTGAACATGTATTCCTCAACTTACTTGGAAAAAGTAGTAAAAAAAAATTAAAGTGTATAAAATGGGGAGTAGAATAAATTAAAATCTAAGTTCTCTTTTAATTGATCTCTAAAGTCCACGTTTCTTATTTTATAGGTCTCTAACAATGCATAAATTGAAAACAAGAAAAGCTGTCTCTCCATACTTGGTATAAGCAATTTTACCACTCCGAGTAGTAAAGATCAGATAAGTTTTAGCACATTGTGCAATCACCATACTGTACACACTTCATCTGAAGCCATACCTCATTTTATCTTACATTGTTCCTTTCAAAATTTCAACAATGATATTAAAGAGCTGTGGAGAGGCAAACAGGGGCAGTTTAAGACCTCTGTGATTCTGAGACATCAGTGAATTTTACAGATAGAGAGGAAAAGTGAACTCTGGGGTTTCTTAGGTGTTTGGAGGGAAAGTACTAAAAAAGGCATTGAACTGAAACTTTCGATTATTATCCACACTAGAAATACCTTCCTAGATCACCCTTTCATAAAATGTGAGATTTGATAATTAGTGTGGTTTTCCTCATGTAACAGAAAAGTTGTTGACTGCAGGTGAGTTACCAGAAATGAGGCATATCCCTACAAAATAGAAATCAAATGATGTTCACTCAGTCTTTAAAATCTTGCAGTATTCTGTTCTTTGAATGTTAAATAGTTGCAATATAGATTTTATTTTAAAACTTTTCAAGTTACATAGGTAAAATTATTTACCACTTTATGATAATCTTTGATAAAATTATTGAATGGTTGAAGACTATATCAACATATTTTTAAATTAGCCGAGAGCCTATAGTCAAAAAGATTTTATGAAGTAATTTCCAGAAAAACTTATTTTTATACATATTGTTAAAAAACAGTTTGGAATAAAAATGTCATGGCCTCCGAAGTACAAGCAAATTGGATAAATCATCTTTTTCTTGAAATCCCAATGTATAAGTTTAAAGATATGAACGTACCCTTACCTACTATATCCTCAAGATTATAATGAACATTAAGCTAGACAAAATATTTTACAAACTATAAAGCAATATTTCTACCTAGTTACTATAGTATTCTGTGTATGTGATAATGGTCAACTAAAATAGATCCTTTCTGATAAAAGTGCAAATGCATTATCTTATTTATATGACTTGGTTGGCTGTGAGTGCATCTAGCTCAATACTCTGCCACTAATTCAGAATCCTGTAAGCTGTCGGGGATGAAAAAGCGACATCTATAAGAAAATTCATCTACAAGTTGCCACTAAACAGAAAAAATGTCAGAGATTTTTAATCAACAAAAGTTTAGAATTTGGGAGAGATGTGCAACTGGAGGAAGGAAGTGGAGACAGAGTGAGTAAAGCAGGAGTGTTTGGGTGATTTACATTACACCATAGCTGTGTGTTTGCACAGCAAGGATCTTTTCATTTTTTTTTTAACCAACTCTCAGGAAATTATTCACTCTTTAAAAAATTTGACTATACGATTCAATCTGCTTTCCAACCAGTCATGCTCAATGGTCTGACAGGTTTTTAGTATAAAAGACATTTACAACTCAACTGCACTGAAGCTTTCCCCGATTTCCTACACCACATCCAGCTAATTGCTCCTTAACATGCTAACAAGAGGATAAGCTGATACATAATAACTCAGGCATGCACCGATCCCATAATGCCCGGAACTCAGAAGCAGCATGAGAAAACATCAGATTTTTGGCATGTAGGCTAGATGTTTAAATCTGCATAGATTCGAGCCAATTAGACTTGTCAGACTCCGATCCAGTTGAGAGTGACCCCTGATGGTGGAAAGACATGTGGGACAAGCCACAGAAAAGCTTGCAAATGTCAGAGAGGCCAAAAGGTGCCCCACCGGCCTCAAAACTATTAATTAGCAACCAGCAAAAGCACCACCAAAGAATCGCTGCCCCAGCACTCCCCTCCAGAGGTTGCTACTACGGGGCCTCATTATCATCTGGATGGAAAACAACACCCTTTCCCGGGAGCTCTCCCAACACTCTTATTGATTAAGTTCCCACCGTGTTAAATCATTCTGTAGCTTTCACTTCAATCTTCCCACCCTGAATAATAAAACCTTCAAAGGATTTACTAGGATGGAAAGGGAAGTGGGACGGCAAGGAATAAGAGCATGGCAACATATTGTTTATATAGTGCTCACAGCGTCCACATAAATCAGATCCCAGGAAGGCCTTGGAAGACAACATCCAAAATGAAGTTAATATCATTTTCTGTAGTACATACTAAGGAATGGTTTTCTGTAAATAATAATAATAAAAAAAAGCAAAAGAAGTAACATGCCAACTTGTCTCCTACTGCAAATAAAATCATGATGCTAAGCAATATTTCTCCAAGTTCTCAGTGACCTCCTTCACAGCAATGATCACAAACGTCTTATGGGCAGATGTCTGTCCCTATGTACACAACAAATCTTTCAACAGCTAGATTCTCATAAGGAAAACATGCATAAATGTTCACAGCAGATACATACTCTGCTTTAACCTATGAAGGCAAGAAAACAGTGACAAAGCAATGAAAGATTCATTTGGGTATTACATACTGTGTTATCCAGAACAACAGAGCTTTCGTCTGTAAATTTAACTACCTTGCACAGCATAAGAGAAACTACATGAAAAGTTCTTAAAAGGAAAAAATGTCCAAATAAGACAGTTTCTGTTATCATTTTCTTTGGTATTATGAAGGAAATAACCAATAACTTGTCTGTTTGATAATATACAAGAGTGTTTCTCTTTGATCTTTTGAAACTATAGATTTATGCTTAATTTCAGTTTCCCATACATAAACAATAAAATAAACACCAAGTGGATAGAAAACACCTAGGCGTATTTGTCTCTTCTCACCTAGCACCCCTTAACAATCTGCCTAACCCTCACAAACTACAGCATTGGCCAAAACACACATTGACATAAATAAGAAAAACAGGGGTCTGAATTAAACACAGATCAAAGTTGGACAATCTAGGTGGCATGTTCAGCAAAACTTCTGCGTTTCCAAAAACAATGCTTGGGCCCTCTGAAATGGTGATAAGTAAACAAACTGCTATGATTTTAGACGAGAAGGGGGAATTAATTTCTCTTCTTTATTTCATTCCAGGTAATAGAATTCCATAACCATTAAATATGGCAATTATAAACTCTAAGTTCTTAGAACAATAGTGATAATATACAGGTTTGCTACAGAGAACTATTGCATGAGGAAGGCTATTTTTAGCAATTTTGACTCATCTTTTTCTGTTCCCTTTATAATATCGCCTATGGAAAGCTTTCTGGACAAGTATCCTTACTACAACAAAAAGGAGATAATTTAAACTTAGTGACCATTTAAAATGAGTACCAATGGAGAGTTTAATATTTAAATAGTGACATATCAAATATAGTACATAGTTCTCTAGAGACAAAAATATAACATTGAAATTTGCATTATAAAAATAATAATCCAAATAATAAGAGATCGACTTCTGAAAAATAATTAATCTAAAGGAGAACCCGACTGTGTAATTTGGAACTTTGAAAATAGAGAGGATTTTGCATAAAATGTCCTCTGGAAACCATACCATCTATAGACACCCTATTTATCCTTTTGAACTGTATTTCCTGCATGTGACCACAGTGAATAAGAAGCACAAGACAATATTGAAAACAATAGACATGAAAACACTTGATAATGTGAGTCTGTATGGATGTGCTTCATATTTTCAACAGAAACAATTTATAGTCCTTGCCAAACAGAGTGGAAAGAATATTTTTGAAAACTATGTCTTAATATTATGTTGAACATTAAGTGCTAAAAAAAAAAAAAATTAAAAAAAAAAAAACACTTTCTAGAGACACTTGAGCTCATGACAACATGAAACTGGTTAAAATTCTAAGCTAAAGTACAAAAAAAATTGTTCTTATTATATGTCCAAATGCCAAATACAGGCTTTCAGTCTACGTTTTGACAGAAGCTTTACTCTTAAAGCTTCTGCATTTCAAATGAATTCCACCTTCTTTATGTATTTAAAAAACATAATAAGATTTCAGCTGTAAGCACAGTGGGATCGATGATACAAAAAGCTGCATAAGGAAGCAAAAAATGCCAAAATATATTCCACGTTTCATCATACACCTCTTGTACTATCAAATATCTTCTAGAACAGGGTATCAGCCGTATAAATGGAAACAGTCCAGACTACCTCCATCCGGGAAAACAAAGTTCCTTTTTCCTCCCTTATCATTCTGGTACCTTGTTAATACCAACAAGTCACAGTGGGAGCAATTTGAAGACAAATCAATCCAGAATGCACTCATCATACAAACATTTATTAAAAATTAAATAACATTTACCCTGTTAGCTTGCTGTGTGAATTATATAGGCTATAATTTAAAAAAAAAAAAAAAAAGAAAAAAGAAAAAAAAAAAAAAAGAAAAAATTCAGGTATAGAACCTGAGTGGTGCAAAATTAGTGGCCTCTACGCCAACAAGGTAAATAAGGCAGTCATGTGAGTTCCTTTCTGGGGAGCCCAAGCGAAATGAAAGCATGTACACACCACACACACACACACACACACACACACACACACAGGCAAACACAAACAATTCCTGAATAACATCCTAGGATAACCTTTTTTTTCCTATTACTAAGTCTTAGGCTGTTTCCCCAAAATTTTGTTCTACATCATCAGACTGAAGCTCTTGCTGGGAAGGATAAAGATAACGGTAACTCCAACTGAGAGGCTATTCACACTACTCATAATTACAGGAGAAGACTGCAGTCCTTAGAGGCTGAGTGGGGGCTTAGGGGTAAAAAAAGAAAACCATTCAGTCACAAAAGCCATCTCTTGCCAAGGTTGGATGATGGATTGCAACAGAAGTGCAAACACCCATATTTAGCTATAACTTTAATAAGAGCTGATTTGACAACTCATCTTATTAATTTAAATGTGATTTAAAACAGCTGATAGCAAGGAAGTAATTATTTAAGCAAGGCTTTTAACTAATCAGTATCCTTTTCTTGGGAATGTAATTTTCAATAATATCTTCACAGTGTGATGGAATGGTATACAATTAATAAGCATAGTTTTACTTGTCCCTTAGCACACAGGGACCAAACTACAGCCTTGTATTATCACTTCACCAAGAAAATAAACATACCTTTTACTTTATCAAGCAAACATTTTGGAGTAACAGAATACAAGTTAACAAAATAGATGCTCACATTCTTCTACTTCCTAAATGTAAGTCCTTGTTCCGAGCTTACCAAGTAGCCATCAGTTTGAAGTGGGGGTAGAATATACTTTTGAGTACCTAAAACTTTGCTACCTCTAGAATTGGGTTGTACTTAAAATTTCAAATTATATTTTGCTTATTTTGTCCATTAGATGCTAAAATGTAACTAGAATGTGACAAAATTACTACTATTAAACTTTGTCAGTTCAGCAAGAGGGTCCATTGCAAAGGAAAGTGAAAAGCAACAAAAAACAAACAAAATAAAATATAGCTCTCATCTTACGTGAGCTAGTGATATTAAACCATCATATAACAGAATATCAATGGATGCTGAGAGCATCTAATGGAAGATGGTAAGTCAGGCCTCAGCTGCCAAGCAAGAAAAATCAAGAGGAATGAAGATACCTAAAAGTTGAGGCTATATTTTTCTATTATAAATTTATCAGAGACCCTGGGGTTTCCTTGAGTAACATTTGGCCGAATATGTTTGTGTCTCTTTAATTCCCACTGCACTTCACTACGAAAGACTTAGGAACAGTAATGGGATGCTGACTCTGAAAGAGAAAAATCAGGATTTTTTAAAGAAAACTAAGTGTTTTCACTTTCATTTTTATTTTTTTTAGTAATCTTTCAGCATCACTAATGGTCTTATGATAATAATCACAGTGTATAATCTGACACAATTGCTCTTAGAGAAATTTTCAGTACAGGACTGCAGCCTCTGTGGGAGGTAGCTGTCTGAATTATCTTAAACCACTACCTGTCTTCAGCTACAATAGAAAAGCCCTTTAATCAAAATAATCCTTTTTCAAAAGAGCAACTTTTTTCCTTCTGCAATTCACTCATCTTAAAAGAGCACTATAGCTTCTGTGCATAACTTAATTCATTCTTCAAGACAAGTACAAAATTTGTCACTGACATTTAGCGCCAGCCGTAGGCAATGGATAAAATGAACTAGTTAGCAATTTAACCTGTAAAAAAACAGAGTGGGATGAACAATTTTCTGCCATCAAAGCAAATGGCTAACATTTAGCAGGATTTTATTTTTATTTTTCAGCCCATCCCATCTTCAAGAAGAAAGAAGTCAGGCTAACATTTTTTCAGGGTCCTAAATCTTCCTCTCAGCCTATTCCTTTAATGGTTTCAAGTAAATGACTATCCAGAGGATAATTAGGCACTGCGCTGTCGCATCGTGTCAGGTCACAGCTGGATTTAGTCAGCATTAACCTTTGGGGAGAATTGGAATATCAGTATCATTTAAAATTAAAGACGTGTAAGCAGGCATTTCTGGAGATGTTAGAAAAGTAATTGTCTGTAAATTGTTTGACCTTGAGATTTAATTGCATGCACAACACACACTCAAGCAAGAGCCCTGGACTGTCTGCATTCTTTTACCTCTAAACCTCTCACTGCACTGGGCCTATTAGCCTACCTGTGGTTTTTTCGGTAAAGTATTAAAGATTTAAGCCTTCAATTTAAAACAAAAGGTTTGGAGCATTGTGCTGGATAGGAAAATTTTAAGCAAATATGCTTATCAGTCAGAATACCAATTTCATTATAAAACTTTAAAAGCATACATACCACAGTCATGTTTGAAAGCTAAATTTAAATCTCAGCCACACCTGTTCCTTTCTACTCACAAGTTTGCATATTTTGCCTTATTCCCCTTTTCCTTAATGAGACAGCTTATGCTTTCAAAGTCCCTCAAGCTAAGCAAATCTCTCCACTGCTTTCACTGTTAATAATGAAACTTTGTAATTATACAAATCCAAAGTGGCCAATCAGCTTTCCAGGCTGAGCCTTCGGGTACCTCCTAAATTATTCATGTGACACTCAGGCCTGCGAACTCACTTGCTTATATTAGAAGCCTAATTAATATTTAATCATATGTGCAGAGGCCACTTAGCATTGCACTATCCCTGAAAAAGGGGGTAAATATAAACGTGCATCTGCCTCAATGTAAATCTCATAGTATACAAAGGAAATGCTGAGGGGATTCAGGAGTAACCAAAAGAAAAAAATTAAACCCACTAGGTATCCCTCAAAGAGCCCGCTGGATGCCAGGCACTGTGTGAGGCTTAGCAAAAAGAAATTCCAAGTCCCTATCCACCTGGGCTTCTGTAAATGCTTTCTTTCAAACCAAGTAAATATTGCCTCTTGAAATTCCAAATAAAGAGAGAAGACAAGGTTGCTGGGGTGAGAGCCGGGGCATTTATATCCAAAGTTCTAGAAAGAATTTGACTTTGGATAGCATTTATTTTGCTTCTTAAGTGGTTGCAGTACTGTAAAGCAGCATTCAGAATACCTCAGTAAGTTTTTCTGGGACTTCTCTATTTTTCCCTCCCAGAGGAAGGCATATAAAAATAAACCACACATTACCTAGCTTTGGCAAAATATACATTCTCATCAAATCCTTTTTATGATATATATACATATATATGTATATGTGTATACACACACACACATACACACACACACACACACACACACACACACACACACAATGAATTAGTACCTTAATAATAGATGCAGATAATTCAGGAAAAACATTCATTGAGTGCCTAGCATGCAAAAAGCACTCATACATTCCAGATACATGGCTATCAATACCTACCATTCATTTAATCACTCATTAGTTCTTACCTTAACTTCTGCTCACTGGAATTTTACAAAAGAACTAAAAGCCACAGTACCTGTTTGTCTTTAAGAGAATGGGGATTATCTCTCAGGCTTTATATTTCAATAAGACCATAATGAGAAGTTTTGCCTTCCAAAGGCAATGTTTGGGCTGTTTATTAACAATCAATAAACAGAGACTGCATGCTGGTATTGAAAATTTGGCCCAAAACCCCTGGGTGTGGATTTCACAGACCCCAGTGACAAGGCTCCTACTATTATTCTACCCAATGGAGATTATGTCATATCATACTATAAATTTATATAACTATAGATTAATGCAGCTCTCAGACCTCATCAAAGATATTCCTTTGTACAGTAGATGTTGGTTAAGGCAGAAACTTGTAACTGATCAAAATGCAGAGTCTGAGTGAATGAGGGATGCTCAGCCATAAATGGGACATCTATACTACCCTAATACTCGAAAGCTCGGGACAATCTTGTAAGAGGAGATGGAAGGACTGTAAGAGCAAGAGATCAGTTAGGATCAGAGCAAAATAGTGTCTAGACATGATACAACTGCTACCTTCATGAGCTCAGAGCAACATGGTAGACCAGACAAGATCATTACAAGGTCAAAGCAGTCAACCTTCAAGCATGGAGTAGGAAGAGATCCACAACCTACAACCCCTAACTAAGGAGTTATGAACAGTGATGGCTTCTAAAGAAGAATCAGTTTTCGTCAAGAGTGTGGGTCCTGATCGACAACCACACTCCAGTGGATAGTCCCACAGCACAACTGGCAGCACAAATTGGACTTGATAGGCTATAGTGTAAGGGGATTGCAGGAAGTTAGGAAGTAGGGAGGTGGAGTTATATCTGAGAAGAGTTGGGAGAAGGAGTGGGCACAAATAGCATTTATACACATTGTATGAGTTCTCGAAGAATTAATAAAATATTTTTAAGAAGAGACGGCATGACTGCAAATTCTGTAAACCACATGATAAAATTGTGTCTAACTTTGTGCGGCCCCAAACCCCATGCTGTCCTTGTCTTCCATATTTACAGGCTGACATTTGATAGGTATTGTGGACTGAGAAGTTTAGATTGTCAAAGACAAATTGTGGGGTACACTATGCTGTGCAATCCTTTTGAGAGAATGGAAGCAGGCCATATGCAAATGTACTCCTGGGGATCCCAGGTCTACTTTCCACAGAATCTTGAGAAATGGCTGGGATGTCACAACAAGAAGTCTTATCCGCACAACCTATGCTGGCTATGGACATAAATGGAAGCTCAGTTGTATGGTAGCATTGATCAATACTCCCTGCCCAGTGAAGACCACATCATAAATAGAGAGTCTAAGCCTGTAGAGCTGTGAAAGGGTGGAAGGCGTGTCTAAAACAGAACTGAAATGTGAAAATGTGCAGATGGTGGAGAGAACACAGACACGGTGGTTGAGAGGTGAACCACCAAGCCTCAAAAATGCATTTCTGCCCAATTAAACAGTGTCAAAACAGTTAAATACATCCCTATAGTTAGGACTCTTCTAACACATTCTACACTAACTATGGTGGTGGTGTTTGGTAAATACATGAAATGATTCACACTACCTTTGCATGTTATATTGTAGATGGATAGTCACCCAACTGATAGACATAAGGCCTATAGTTCCTAGTCAAATTAAATTACTTCTGTCTCTAGTATTATCTGAGACTTTCTAATGAAAACCTTATGCCACCATGCTGACATCACAGGCAGTTAATATTTTATTTCCTGTCCTATTTCATAAAAACTGAATGAAAATTTGTCAAAGATTGGTACAGGTATAACATTCTCCAAAGTCACCTGAAGCAAGAAACTTGAAGCTATAATATGACGAGGTCATTTTAAGAAAAAAAGAGTACAAGATTTTTAATCAAAGTTTAGACACAATGAGAATATATAACTCTAGCACAAGAAACTTCAAAAAAATGATAGCAACTTAGAAATTCAAGTTACACTGAAAAAGTTAAAGCAGCTATAGAGAAATGATTCTTGGTAAGGACCTGACTCCTTCATAGACACTCCCCACCTGGAACACTTCATATTTCCTGTGGCCTCCCGAATTCACAAAAACTAGTGCAAATGAGGAGCCCTGACACTCATGCTTCATTAGCTTCACAGTAAATCTGTCTCTCCCAAGATTGTACTCCACCTCAAGCATTGAATCTCAATATGTGGGCACCCATCTCCGCAATCCCCTTTCACATGCTGAAGACCACTGCAAAGTAAAGACTCTGTGTATCATCTAAGGTTAATGACAGTCTAATTCACCATGATGCTTTCTCAGCAATAGCAAGTTACCTTTGCAAGTTCCTAGCTTAGAACAGGTGCACAATAAATATACTGAATTACAAAATTATTCCTCTGTGTGTGCATGAATGTGTGTGTATGTGAGTGTAAGTGTGTGTCGGTATGAGTATGTGTGTGTACATGTGTATGTTTAATGATTGTAGAAGATCCTGAAGGTAGGAATTGAGATATTAAACACTTGAAGTTGTTTCCGCACATACAGCCAAATCATATGCTCATTAGGCACCCAATAAACAGTAAAATAAACTACAGTTAAAGTGTCATATTGAGCGTAGAAATACAGGTTTGCATATCTGTAAGAAGCGATTTTATTATTTTAAGAAAAAAGTTGAGGGCTGGAGAGAGGCTCAGTGGTTAAGAGCACTAGCTTCTCTTCCAAAGGACCAGTATTATATTCCCAGCACCCACATTGCAGCTCACAACTGTCTATAAGTCAAACTCCAGCAGATCTGACACCCTCACACAGACATACATGCAAAAAAAAAAAAAAAAAACAATGCACGTAAAATAAAAAGAAATAAATCATAAAAAAGAAAAAAGTTGAAAATATACATACCGAGTTGAAAATGTCAGGCAAATTATAGGTATGTACATATATCATTCTCATGTGTTTAATGGCATTACCCATAACAACAGAGATTTGTGTCAATGAGAGGGATTGTGTGGAGGTTAACAAGATGGTGTATGTGGGTAATAGCTATATGTACTACATACAGCTATTGCACAGCTCATGTGTGCTAAACTTGCCAAGCTGAGTGGTACTGCCTTGAACAGGCTGGAATACACTGAGACACTCAGTTCCTCTGCTCCACCCCATGACAACAGCTGACTGGTTTCCCCAGTAGGACCAGAATTTCAGGAAAAGTTAGAAATTCAAATCATCATGAAAAGTCTCTCAAACCTAAGTCCTATTGATAACTAGCAGTGAACTAAGACACTACTAGTTCAGTGCAAGGAAACATGTCTGCAAGACATCAAGATAAAAACTCTAACAGTGTTCATCAGAAATGCAAAGTGAAAACAAATATCTATATTGCAGCATCAATCCTAAATTCACTCTTCAGTGACACTTTTTATGAGTCCCTCTCTAAACATAGTGACTTCCAGAAATATTGGACCAGGTATCTTCATCAAGTACCTTGTACTTTGACTAACATGAAGATGAAACACAACCAAAACTAGCTGAATAAATTATTGGAGTAGAACTTATCAGTCTCAGAGACAAAATCCAAAACTTTATTACCAAGAAAAAATACATGCACAAGCACACACACACACACACACGCATGGGTGTATGCACATACATACAAATGCACAGGTGCATACACACACAAATACACATAGGCATGTGTCTATACACGGACATACACATGCATAGGTGCATGCACACACACTAGCATAAGCATACACACACATGCACACACACAGAAATGATTCGGACAAATTCAGAGTAATGCTTACTTCCTAAAATAAGGATAACAAGACAGTAGAGATGTACATGAAAGATTTTACATTTGTGTTTTTTCTTAAGTCAGATCAAAGACAGTTAGTGCTAATTATATCACTTTTAAATTTTTATACTAATAAATGCTTCATATCAATTATGTACTTTTTATATTTTGAAATAGTGTTGGACTTATAGAAAAGTTGCAAACATATTACCTTCACCCAGTTTCCCCTTCTAACATTAGTTAATATCCTGCATTAGTTTAGTTTACTTATCAAAAGAAACTTCAACTAGTAAATTACAACTAAACAAAGTCCAGATTTTATTTATCTTTCACCACATTCCCCATCAGTGTCTCCCTGCTTCTTCATATCTGCAGTCTTCCACTGCATGTAGCTGTCCTATCTCACAAGATGTGTCTGGTCTGTCACAGGTCCTTGGTCCTTTCTTGTTTTTCATGACCTCAATAGTATTGGTCAAATATCCTATAAATTCCCTTATCCTAGTTCTCTTCCATATTTTCTCATGGATAGATTGGGGCTATGGGTCTTTGGAAAGGTGACAATGGAGGTAAAGCACCCTTTGGTCATATTATACTATAGACAGATGCCAACCAGATGGTGTGATGGTGTTCCCATCACCTGGTTATGGTGGTGCTCACTAGGATTCAGAATTATAAATGTGCTATTTTATTTTCCTTATTCTAAGCTCAGAGGTAAATTATTAAGACTATCTCGTAACCATCCAGTTAGGAATGGAAATATTCTAAATATATACTTGTGCCTCTCTCTTTGGCTATCAGACTATTTAAACAATTGACACAAAGACTTCCTTCAGAAGTCTTATATTGACATAAGGAAAAGGATGGAGCTCTGGTGCAAGACAGAGTGGGAATTTGTCTCCAAGGAAGAGATTTCACATAGTTCTGACAATTTGTCAGCCCAGCCTACAGAAGAGACTGCAGCCTAATGAGTAATGATGGGCAAGACCACACCTTGACCAGGACTGCTTAGCTATGCATATCTCTCACTCTCTATTTAAAGCTAAATTTTCATCAGAACCCTGTCTTAGTGTTTCTATTGCAGTGAAGAGATGCCATGACCACAGCAAGTCTTAGAAAGGAAACATTTAGTGGGGTGGCTTACAGTTTCAGAGGTTCAGTTATCATCATGGTGGAACATGGCAGCATTCAGGTGGACATGGTTCTGGAGAGGGAGCTGAGAGTCCCACATCTTGATCCTCAGTCAACAGGAAGTGAAATGAGACACTGGTCATGGCTTGAGCATATTTGAGACCTCAAAGTCTGCCTCCACAGTGACATACTTCCTCCCAGAAGGACATATCCACTCCAACAAAGCCACACCTCTAACAGTGCTACTGCCTGTGGGGCCAATTACATTCAGGCTACCACAGGACCCTAAAGTTAGGGTTGGGGAAGTACACTTCTTTGTTCTATTTTCCCAATGTGCTTACATTGAAGATATCTCCTTGATCTGATTTTCACTATTAGCTATGTCTCTAATTGACCTGTTTAGGAGAGTTCACTGAGCTTGACTTGTTAGTATTACCAAACCCCAGGTTTGACCCTAACTCCATAACTCTGTAATAATATCACCTGCAAGAGGACAGAATGGGGAAGTAAAAAGGATAGGACAGAATTAAGCTATACTGCCTCCGGAAGGGAGTAGCCATACAAATAGAATAACATGTGGAATAGATATTTGTAACAGGAAAAAAGAAAAGAAAAAAATGACAAAAACAAGAAAATTATATCCCAGAGCCACTTTAAGCTTTCTTGTGACCCACAGAGGTAGTAGTATCCACCATACTCAGGATAAATACTCTTGCATATTCAGTAGATACAAGTCCAAAACCATCTCTATGTTTGTCTATCATTCAAAGAATAACACAATATAGATATCAATGTCTGACTTGATGGAAATGTTAAAGTGGTCCTATTTAAAGTAAAATTTCTCCATAAAATTTTGACTACCTATTATATTCAAGACAGTGGACTGGTATTGGGGGAGCAGAAACTGATCAAAAATAAGCATAGTGTTTGGGAGCAGCCCACCAGGGCAATTACAATCTAATATAAAGGCATTGGGCAGTTTGAAGACAGATTTCCACATAACAATAGTCCAAATCCTACTGAGTATATTTCTATAAAAGAAATATTAATTCAGTAGTATGTGGATTTAGAAGAGGGGAAAGTAGGGTACAATTGGGGGTGCCTGGTGTGGCGGGGCTGTCTATGAAACTTAGGAATTTCTTCTTGTCTTTTTTCAGAATGGCATGGTATATCAGATTTGTAATCACAATCAGGTTAACTGTTAAGTTCTATAGAAGATAGTCATAAGAAAGAAATCAGCCTCACTATGGATACCTCCAATACCCTAATTGAGAGGGTAGAGTCTCAAAAACTTTAAAGAAATTACTACAAGACAAAGGCAAAAATTAAATGCTTCACTGTACCAATCTATTGCCCAAAAACCTCCAGAATGACCCATCACTCAAAATATATCAATCTCATCCTCAGAGCTGTGCCAACTGGTATTACAGTACTTTCTCACCAGTCTCAATACAGCTCAACTTCACCTAATTCAGCAGCTTCTACCAGCAGTCTTCTTTCCCAATACACTAAGCCAGGATTTTTCTTGTATTATTTACACATTATTAAAATTAATTGAAGTAAAAGGAAAGGGGAACTATATCACATGACTAAAAATTAACTGTAAATTCAGGACACTCTATTAATCTTGACTTAGGCTTTATCTGGAAATTTCACTTTTAAGAAGACCCTTCCTTTGTAGTGGTCCCTGACTACAGCAGGAATATAGCCCTCAGCCTAGAAACTTCACTGGTAACCAAACCCCAAGTGCTGATTCTGATTGGACTGACAAGGTCACAGGCACACCCTCACATCAAACAGTGTGGCTGTGGAAGGGATATGTTAACAGAGCATAAGAACATGCTTATTTTAACAGCAGAAAAAAGAGAGCAGCCACATTCAAAGCATCAGAACTTTTGTTCTCCAGGGTAAAATAAATGTCCCATTGTTATAAAAATGCAGAGTAAGCCGGGTGATGGTGGCACATGCCTTTAATCCCAGCATTCGGGAGGCAGAGCTAGGCAGATCTCTGTGAGTTCAAGTTCGAGGCCAATCTGGTTTACAGAGCAAGATCCAGGACAGGCACCAAAACTACGCTGAGAAACCTTGTCTTGAAAAAAAAATTGCAGAGTAAGTGGACAAGAACAACCATGTCTGTCATTGTCTGTGGATATCATTTCCCAAGTGGAATCATTTTTTGTTACTGTTGTTGTTCATTGTTTTACCTCCTGTATAACTCTCCTTTGTACTCTCGCCCTCATATTGCTTTTTCATGAAATCTGTCATCTGATATCTGTCATCTGATATGACATTTTGAAATGATTTGCTCTCTCCTCTTTCAACGTTTTCATTAACAGGTCAGTCTCATGATTGAGTTATGATGTCTTCAATCCCTCTATTTGGTAGTTATTCTCCTATTTGATATTTACTCTCTATTTCGTATTTATTTCATCCCACCATGTAGTAAGCTAAGTTGTGCAATAGATACTCTTTGAGTGGATAAAAGATGCCATGACATTCTTTGTTTGACTTGACCTAAGCAAGCTCCATATGCGAAGGAATCATTTGATAGAGGTTTTCTGAGTTAGACGATCCTGTCTGATTCAAATGCTCTTTCCTATGAATTCCCACTTTTACCAGACATTCGTTATAAATCCTTCTCCATACTTATGCATGCTTTAATGTTAGTGATGTGGCTAGGTTCTATGTCTCAAAGACTCTACTTGGTTCTCACAAATAGGTTCTGTTTTGTCTCACTTACTAGGACTAAACTGAGTTAAGAGAGAAGAATTTAAAATATCCCATCATCTCTGTTTCCTCATATTCCAAATATGAGCAAGCAACTGCCACATGCCCCACTGCCTTGGAGCTGTCTTCTGTCATGCCTTCCTGCCATAATGTGTCATGCCCCATTTAATTATGAGCCCAGATGAAACTCTTTCTCATAAAAATTATATATACATATACAATATCTATGTATATACATATACATATACATACTTACATACATACATACATATATACATACATACATACACACATAGTGTTCCAAATAATTTTGTTAAATTAATCCTGTTTACAAGTGTAATCCTATATACAAGTTTCTGATGGGGTGGCCTGCGTGGCATCCACTTCCTCCATAGCTGATCCTGTGATCCAACTTGGTAAAGTTTTTAATAAAAAGATGTGAGATCTCAAGTAGATTACTTAGCCAGAGTCTTATTTATTCATCTGTGAAAGGTCTATTTTTGATGCTTAATTTCACTGAGTTTTCAAAATATAAAACAATATAGCAAACATAAACAGCCAAGATGATCTCTGACATATGAAAGATATTTAACAAATGTGCTCAGCCTGTGCTCAAAGGTCAATGAACCATCCTATTTGATTATCTTTTCTACTATAAAATCTCTCCATCAAAAAAATTTACAGATATAATACTCCAATGACCTAAAATAATATTAGACAACTGAAAATTTAATCTAAGAACTTTCAGGAAATTACAATAGAAATTGCCTTTTATTGGCTACAGAACCCAAGTCTAAGTGAAATTAACTATCCCTCATAAATTTTCCTTCATTATCCTAGAATCATAGCTGGCCAAGTCCCTAAATTATGTGACTCCAGTTTTCCTCACAGCTCCAATGCCTCCTATTACTGTTTTGTTTAACACTAAAGCCAAATATTCATGTCAAGCTCAGATCCATGCTTTGCTCAGTTAATAAGTAGAGCTATAGGTTATAACCAATACAAGTTACATGACTATAAGCTTCGTAAGTAATTTCAAACAAGGACCTGAGAAAATCCTAGATGTTCTTTGAATAAATTGGTGTTCTATGGAGACTTGAGGGGAAGTTATAAAGTTGATATTTAATTATTGCTTTCTTTCTTGTGGTAGGAAATATAAACCACAAAATGCTACTATTTTCTACTATCCTCATAAAACGATCAATCAAAGCAATAAGGGGAAAGAATATGATTTCTGAAAACTCTCTGACTAAAGATAGTCTACTTAGAAATCAGGCCTGGTTCAAAAAGAGAACAAAGAAACTAGCAACCAAATAACGCTATACATCCATTGTCCATTATGCCCTGGAAAAAATTAAATTCAAAAGTTAAAATCCTTACAGCTGAACAAGATACTCAGTTTTAGTGAATATGGTAAATACAGGTTGTGGAGAAAACTTTTGTATGTCAGTTAAGGGTTACAGGGCCACTTATATTATCAGAGAGGTAACAGGATGCAAGGAACACCAGCACTATACTTGCATATGGCCTCACTAGAGTGAAAATCTCTGAACAGTAACAGTATGTGTATGAAATGTTGATCGACAGAAGAAAAGTAAAAAGAGAAATTATAAATTTAAAGTCAGTTATGCCAGCTCATAAATGTTGACTGATACATTTTGTGACATTTGCCAATCTCTTGTGGTCTAGATATCTGTTTCTGATGGAATGTGCATAGGAAAGAAAAGATAATCTAGGTCCCTTGCCTGGTGAGTTGTAACAATTGAGATCCAGGGAAGATAATAAAACTAAGATCCTTGAGAATGACACCCCAAAGAGATTAACTAAATAACCCTCTACACAAAGCAAGGATTTCTCAAGATACATATTAAAATGTAAAGTCATAGCTGAAAGTATAATGGAAAAATATACCAGTGTGTAAGGAATCCCAAGTACTCACTAGAAGTGGTGTGGAATTCAATGTATATCATGCTCACAGCTAAGATTTATTACAGTGAAATATAAAAAACAGTCATTCAAAGGAAAAAGTGCAGAGCATGATGGCTAAGTCACATATGATACATCTAATTTCCACAGCAAATAGTTGTGACAGAATATGGAGATGTGCTGTGAAATAATCCTTTTGTACACTGTGAAGATTTGTCACTCGGATTAGTTTAAGAATGGGCTAAATGGCCAATAGCTAAGCAGGCAGATGTTAGACAGGACTTGCAGACAAAAAGAGCACAGGGATGAAGAAGGGCAGAGTCACTGGCCAGATGCAGAGGAAGCAAGAAATGAACATGTTGTGTTGAAAAAGGTATCACCATGTGGTAGAGAACAGATAAAAAATATAGGTTTATTTAAGATGTAAGAGCTAGATAGTGACAAGCCTAAGCTACCAGTCGAGCATTTATAATTAACAATAAGTCTCTGTGTGGTTATTTGGGAGCTGACTGGTGGGACAGAACGGACTTGTGGGACAAAATACCCTACCTACAGAGATGTTTTCTAATGAGAAAGTATACTAGATACTGGGCTTGGAGACTTAACTGGGGGGTGGAGAGGTATGGTCAAAGTTCTCCATAGTGATCAATAAATTACATGACATTCCAATCAAACTGTACACAGATATTTTCATAAGACTGAAATCATGATTATAAAATTTACACAGACTGTCCAAAGGATGAAAAATTCTTTAGAAAAAGTCACAAACTTTAGGAAATTGCAACCTGGGGTTGAGTTAGCTTCTCAGTTTATTTTTAAAAGTGAGTACTTTAATAAATGGTATCAAGAAAGTTGGTTTTATATGTGAAAATATGTTGCTTTCTACCAAGCAAAAGTCTTTTCATATGGATTAGGTATAGAAAAACAATACTAAAAAATGCTTAGAAAATATATGAGAATATACACTCACAGAGCAAATGATTCTTAACACAATGTACAGAGATAACTCATGAAGCAATAAATCAGTCATAAGATCTACTATTCATCAAAAGTACAAATATCTCAAAATGTTAAGCAACAGTAAAAACACCACTATCCAGAGATGGAAAAAAAAATCACTTTTGAATAGATATAAATCATATTGTAGATCCCATAAGCAAACTAGCAAACATACCAATAGGAGTACAACAAGAGGAAGATGGGAGACCGAAGATTATACAAAAATGATTACAGAAATGTATATTTAAATGATGCAGTATTATTTAATAAGCAAAAAGAAAAATAGTTTTATAAAAGTAAGGTTCCCTGATATTGTGGTTTTCCAATTGGTTTCTTATGCTTCTGGAGATCACAACACTCTTGGAAATTTGGTATCACCCAGCAAAATTCCTTGTAACCCTAAATGTGCTGTCTCATAAACAGTCCTACAATAAAACATATGCATGAGTGCTCACAGAAACACTGTTCCGTCCTACTATTATCAACCAGAAACTGTGGGTAGCTAAATATAAGAGTAATGAATTTTATGTGTTCACATCATGAAATACTATAACAGTAGGACAAATAAATAAATGACTGGAGGTGTTTTAACAGTAGATGACTTGTTCATTATAAGAAGTGTAACAAAATTGAAAGCTCAGATCAAAGGTTGAGATTAGTTGAATTGGGGGATCCAATTTATTGTTAGATAGATAGATGGATGGATGGATGGATGGATGGATGGATAGATAGATAGATAGATAGATAGATAGATAGATAGATAGGTATAGTTATCAGAATCTCAAAATAAATGTGAGAACATATGCCATATTTCAATAAGTATTATACACTTTTTAAAAATTTTGCCAGGCTTAAGTAGGAATTTCTTTTATAATCAATGTTGCCTTACCAAGAAAATTGGAAAGTTTTTCCACCCTTTTGTAGTATAAAAGTAATAATACATCAGAATTCAGTCTCAGAATCAGTGTTTCATGTATTTTGGATTAAAGATTGCATTAAAATAAAAAAATATGAGCTCACACAAGAAATATAAGCAGAGAAGGAGAACACAAGATGAGCCCAAGGGACAGAACAATGAGGCATGTAGAGCCCTGGAAAAGAAAGAGACATTGGCAAAAGAGAATAAAGAGTAATGAGCTAACCAAGAACCGCAGAGCCAATGAGACAGATAAGTGGACCCACCCTCCCTAAGGTTATTTGTCTAGAAGTCCTTAGATAAAATTCTTTGAAGAATATGTTAATCTCGTGTTCCTTTGTTTTAAACACTCCTTACTTTTGAATGACTGAAATGGTCAATGACTGCTGGAGTTCAGGCTGCTAGACTAACAACTGTCAGACCCTTGCCCAAAGACTCTCGTTCATATCCGCTGCCTAGAAGCAGAACTTGGCCACTACCCCGAGTGGAGGGAAGAAGGCCAGATCAGAACTACTGTTGTAATCTTTAGGGTCCCCAAGTCTAGTCAGATTGTGAATGGTTCTGGTGTTCTTCCAGGTTCACTGGGGTAAGCAGTAGCTACAGTTTCAGCTCCATAACATTTGTCTGAACAGCTGTAGCTGTCAATCAAGCACCTACTTGCTCTTCAGTTCATTGATTTGTCATTGTGACAACTATCATTGCTTTAGATACATCCTGGTCACTGAACAAAGCTCCCTTCCATCCAACCAATACTGGAGACATCAAACCAGCAGTGGTCGCCCAAAGATACTAGCTTCAGTCACAGGAGCTACAACAACTCTTATGACCACCACTTTGCTTCAGGAGACTATTAGAGCCACAACTATCAGAAGTTCTAAGCACTTAGGCAATGAGAACTTCAGTTGAGTCTTTGGCAAGCCCACCATCAGCTGCCTTGAAACTTCCTTGCACCTGTGCTGAGCCCAGTGCCTCCTTTACTGCTGACAATTATTATACAGGTATGACTGGATAAATAAGCAGCTGTCCTCATACTCTCCTTGTAATAGTCCAGGGGACACCAGTCCTACTACACCTCCACTACACAACACACACACACACACACACACACACACACACACACACACACACACACACACACCTGTGCTTATAACACAGACCCCAATAAAGCCTCATTCAAGTGTTTCACTATATATCTGTGTTCTTTATCACAAGTAGGGTGGTCTGAGTTGGTAACACAACAGCAGAAACTCTTGGGGCTGCCAGATACACCCAGTAGCAACTAGAAGGCCTCTGAAGAGTTCCAGAGTGTGGCCTGGACCTGAGACTGTGGACTAGGATAGGCCAAGGTTAGAAAGATCTATAGAAGTATAGAGAGGGAGGGACAACGGCAGAGAGCTGAAACTATGAAAAATGAAGGGCTCTAAAGGGTCAAGACTGTAGAAGAGCTGTGGACTACAACACCAAGAAGACCTCTAGAAAGCTTCCACTTATTTCTAGCTCCAGCTGCCAATGAGCACCCCAAGTGCAGAGCTGAAACACTGAGAACTGAGGGTATCAGCACCCCAAGTGCAGAGCTGAAACACTGAGAACTGAGGGTATCAGCACCCCAAGTGCAGAGCTGAAACACTGAGAACTGAGGGTATGAGCACCCCAAGTGCAGAGCTGAAACACTGAGAACTGAGGGTATCAGCACCCAAGTGCAGAGCGGAAACACTGAGAACTGAGGGTATCAGCACCCCAAGTGCAGAGCTGAAGCACTGAGAACTGAGGGTATCAGCACCCCAAGTGCAGAGCTGAAGCACTGAGAACTGAGGGTATCAGCACCCCAAGTGCAGAGCTGAAGCACTGAGAACTGAGGGTATCAGCACCCCAAGTGCAGAGCGGAAGCACTGAGAACTGAGGGTATCAGCACCCCAAGTGCAGAGCTGAAACACTGAGAACTGAGGGTATCAGCACCCCAAGTGCAGAGCTGAAGCACTGAGAACTGAGGGTATCAGCACCCCAAGTGCAGAGCTGAAGCACTGAGAACTGAGGGTATCAGCACCCCAAGTGCAGAGCTGAAGCACTGAGAACTGAGGGTATCAGCACCCCAAGTGCAGAGCTGAAACACTGAGAACTGAGGGTATCAGCACCCCAAGTGCAGAGCTGAAGCACTGAGAACTGAGGGTATCAGCACCCCAAGTGCAGAGCTGAAGCACTGAGAACTGAGGGTATCAGCACCCCAAGTGCAGAGCTGAAGCACTGAGAACTGAGGGTATCAGCACCCCAAGTGCAGAGCTGAAGCACTGAGAACTGAGGGTATCAGCACCCCAAGTGCAGAGCTGAAGCACTGAGAACTGAGGGTATCAGCACCCCAAGTGCAGAGCTGAAGCACTGAGAACTGAGGCTCCCACACTTTAGGATCCAAGTTGTT
Source organism: Peromyscus leucopus (assembly GCF_004664715.2). Taxonomy (NCBI): domain Eukaryota; kingdom Metazoa; phylum Chordata; class Mammalia; order Rodentia; family Cricetidae; genus Peromyscus; species Peromyscus leucopus. The sequence continues at coordinate 36,829,113 of NC_051064.1, forward strand.
GATACCAGGGCCACTGCACTCTGCCTATTTACATGTTCCTTCTGAAGAGAGTGGAAAATCCCTCAGCTGGCTGGAGTGACTGTATCCTGAAAATTAATAACTTACTTCAAAAAGGGTGTATATGGCAGAGATCCAAGACTGGCCAAGTTGCTAAGAACAAGTGACTGCTCTGTGCTTGCTGTTAAATGAGATACACATATATTGTCTTCTCCAAGGCCTAGGGAGCATCAAGGAAGAGAGACTAGGGAGAATTTAAGAGCCACATGATGGAGAGGATAGCTGTGAAAAATTGTCTAATGTTCATGACACGCTGTGGCACTCATGAGTTCACAGTACATGAGGGTCTGCAACTGACTGAGGCCCTAAAAATTTAGTCACAGACACGGGAAAGACTTATGGGGCTCCACCCTGCCCAGGGGTCATATTGGCAGTCTTCAGAGATATCGCCACTGATGAGTTATAGCGCTCCCTGTACCCATGCCCACTAGGGCAGGCCTAGTTAAAACCAATGGGTCACAAAGCAAAAGCAAAATAAAAAAGACACAAAACTGGGATGAGGATGTGGGTTAAAAATAACAGAGGACGGGGAGGGTGAGTGTGACTAGAATGCATTGCATACATGTAAATTGGTATAAAATAAATTAATTTTAAACAAGGGGTAATATGATCTATTCTGCCAAAAGCTGATAAGAAGATAAAACAAAGCAAAAGTACGATGAAGCCTGAAAAATAGAGGGAACAAGATAGAGTGGAGAAAAGGAAGGAGGAAAGGAAGGAAACAGAATATTATTAGTTACCTAGTTGGGAATGGTTGAGAAAAATCTCAAAAGTAAAAAGTCTGATTGAGAAGGAAAGGAAGGGCAAGCAATTTGATCCAATGTTGTCCTTTAGGTGGTAAGTACATTTATCGTTTTTTTTTTTTTTTTCCTGTTTCAACTAGCATGCAAGCTCATTGTCTCGTTTCTTTGCTTCCACCCTATGAATCTAAAACAGTATTGTGCCTTCTAAACAGGTGTTTGCTGAACTCTAGCTCAAACTTTTACTAGAACCAAGGAGAAGAAAAGTCGAAAAAAGTGAAGTAAGAGCTGAATTTGATGGTCTTTTAGGTAAACTAACGAGGGATATTCTCAGAGCTTCTTACTTCAGAACACAAACTAGCAAACAGAAGTTATTGTTGGGCATGTTTGAGCTCCAAATGAGCTAGCAAGCAAGAGCACAGTCTCAAAGTAAGCAAAAGGCAGAAGCAACTGGCATCTCACAACATCCCGACACAAGGAAAAGCTGTTGTGCACAAGTGATCAGCATACTCCTCTCCATTCAGGAGGATAAGAACCAATAAAATGGAGCCAGAATGGTAGAGTTTTAAGGTGGATGTTCTGTAGAAAGCTGAACTTCAAAGTACCACTTCTGGTTTTCTCTCCTTTTCTTTCCTTTTCTTTTTTGAGAGAGGTTGCATGTGCCTCGGCTGGCTTCCAACTATGGACCCAAAGTTTGCCTTGGTCTCTTAAACCTTTTGCCTCCACTTCTCAACTCTGAAGTACCTTTAAATTTTAAATTCAAGGTTTGTGGGAGTTTGTTTGTTCTTAACCAATGCAGTTTTAAAAATCCTCTCACCTCAACTAAAATGCTCTGTTGAGGAATGCAAATATGTAAAATTAAAGTCAGAGAAAAAATGTAATTTTTAAAAGTAACTTCAATGTGAAAAATTATCTTATGCATTTCAATGCCAGTTTTATTTATATAATTTATTTCACTAGCATATAACTGAGATTTTTTTAATGAGTGAAAGAGGAACTTTTTATTATATCCAGGAGAATGTATGGTTATATCTGCTTGCAGTATTTCTAAGCCCTTTCTCTGTGCTTCTTACAGCTATTTTGGAGAGAAATCAACTATTTTACAAAAACTTTTACTTACAATTCTGATAGTTCACAGAGTAAATAGCAAAATTCAGGAATGCACTTCAATGTTGATGTCCTTATTCTAGAATCTGAAGCAGTCAGAATAATTTCAGAGAGCTATTACTTAAAATTTGCATTGCCTAGTACTACCTCATAACTTTTATTTAAGTATTACTAAATAACATTACTTTATATGATACCATTTAACCAAAATGGACCCTTTAATAATCTGGGGTGAACACAGCAAAACTGATCACGGTGCCCTTGCATTCTGAAACACATTCTACAGTGCACACTGTCAACAACATTCTGTGCAGAAATGCTTCTGCCTGGTTTCTCTGCAGGCCAGCTACAGAGCCAGGAATAGGTTAATGAAATGCCTGCACAGGACGAAAAACAAATTAGAAGTGGTAATTCTGCCACTAAACCTCCGGAGGGCTGTGGGAAAATAGGAAAAATAAAGCTAATCTTATTTCATTTTACTTAACATACTCAAAATGTCACCCCATTAAATCCTATTCTCTGTTTCCATAAAGAAACTATATTAGAACTACTGTTTAATAAAAGTTCTATTGCTATATGGATGACTTTTTTAAAAAAATCCCCAACCCTGTACTATGTGCAAATATTCAGCAATTTTACATTCATGGCCTAAAATTTTAATTTAAATTCCCTTCGTTTCCTCACAAATCAGCTTGGTGTGCTACGTAAAGGGAACATGTAAATATCAGGCCCTTGAACTTTTGTACAAGAACTTCCCTTAAGAGTAATCCATGCAAAGCACATGCAATTCCAAAAGTGATCCTACAGAAATCATGCTTCTAGCTAATAGCATTTTGTTTTCAGAATTTCTTTAATAGTTCATACACTAGATTAGACATTTGTGGTCTTGCAGATTAATAGTGTACTGTAAAATTTGAAACTGCCATTTTAAAACTAGTCTGGATCTGCATATGAAAGTACCTATATTTCAGTTTATGCTAAGAAAATAAAATATATCATTTATAATCCTAAATGAACAAATAGCAACATGAGGATTCTTAGCTAAAAACATGAATACTGAAAAGGAGATTAATGAGAATTCTGCAGTATTCTAACAAAGAATCACTTATTTTGGAGGAATAAGTTAGAAAGTCAAGCCAAATGTTAAAATGACCAATTCTACAGAAATATAATTCCTGAGTTATTTAAAATACATTATCATCTGAGAAAGCACCAACATTATCCCTAAAAATAAATTCATTTTCTTTTTAGTAGATTATTGGGTTAAATTCATGAAGTCTCTGCAGAATGGTCATTCATTTTTATTTTAAGTTTTAACATATAGGAAATATAATGTGATCTTTTCATCTAGTTCACTGTATAGGACCTGGATTCTGAGGCCTGGAGTAGTAAAGCATTTATCACTTCTGTATCTATTAAAACCTCCCAATAGTATCAACTAAAAATGTAAATGTATTTTTTGAACAATATCTTGCAAATGTATCTTCAAATCTTTGCACCGTGAGGTAGAAATGTGTCAATATTACAACTTCCTATAAAAATCTACAAGTTAGATTTATCTTTATTGTGCCAGATTTCTTGCCAGTCTTCACACAGAGCTTCAGATTTGTATCACGGAGTTTGTAGAAAGTTTTAATGGTGGTAAATTCAATGTTCACAAGCACTGAGAACTCAGTGAAAGGCAATGGCTACATTTGGGGGTTGGGGATCCTGCCATTTGTCCTGGTTATTCTTATTTAGTTAATATTGGGGTTTGAGAGGTAGCTAAGCAAGTTTTCTACCACTGAGCTACATTCGCAGCTCTTGTCTTTATTTTTGTATTAAATAATTATCCTGCTTACAGCCTAAGGGGTTTATTTTTTAAAAAATGGAAGCTAGGGGTGCAGATCATTGAAGATGGCACGATATTTTACCACAATCCACATAAGCAGCTATTTTGGAAATTATCGTCTTCCAATCTGAGGCAGCTGAGCAGTCCGATTAATAAACAAATGCAGATGATGGAAGCAATTGTCCACAGACACGGTCCCAGTTGCCTCTGGCGGCTGCACCAGAGCAAATGCCGAACTGCTCTAAAGGGCTATTCAGTTCCCAGAATCTCTAGCTTGAATTCAAAAAGGGAAGCCAGAGAGCATCTACCTGCATATACAAACCTAACTCAATTTCTAAGAAAAAGTTAGAGGTCACTTCTACCTATAAATCATCATTTGAAGTGAATTTCAGTTTTACAAAGGAAACAGACTTTGAAATACTGTTTTGCTTGCATCATTTCTAACCAGGGCCATGCTGGGTTGGAGAGCAAGCCGTGAGCAGGCAGGGTGAAGAATGAAATGCCTAGCTCACCTGACTTTCTTAGGCGCGAGTATTTGAGCCTTGAACCTTTCAGAAATTGATTTTGAAGAGAAAAAAAATAACAGTGTAATTCTGCAGTCTTTGTGTACACTAAACTTTTAAATTCAGACTTTTGAACAGACAATCTGGGTTATAATTTCTATTCCTAACATGATTGACACACTTAAAGTTATCATCATTAAATATCATATCAAGAGAACAACTTCTGTTATTCAAAACTGGCACAAACTAATTTTTCACATGTAAATCCTCCATTTTTACAATCAAATTATCAGGAATGTACACAAAAATTGGCTTAAGTTTTCCTGTTCCAAATGATAACAGTGTTGGGATGAACACCTGGTGGGAAGGGGGTGGGAGCTTATTTATTTTTAATTCAGGTAACTGATTGCAGGATTAAAACACACACACACACACACACACACACACACACACACACACACACACACACACAAAGGAAGCACAATAGAAAATACAGTGCGATAACCTGGGACTGTATGCTGATTAGTTCACTTTTGAAGTCACAAGTCTTGAATTTCTAGAAGTGCCCTGTCTCTCCCAGCTTTCTCAGCATCATCATAAAGGTTATATGAGAAGGTACAGCTAGGCAAGTGGTAGACAATCGGCCCATGCTTACCTCCTTGAACACACACACTCACGACTTTCTAATCAATGCATACCTCTCCTTTTGAAGTTTTAAATAACATTTAAGAAAACTTTTTAAAGTCTACATTAAAGTCACACTACAGTTTATAAGAAATAAAGACAGCAGTACTTCATTAAGAGACAAAGAAGAAAGCAACAACCAGTTCTTCAGGTACATAGATTAACCTGAAGAGACTGGAGATTCCATTTCTGCCAGATTTGTCAGGTTTTTACATTTCTTTTTTTTTTTTTTATCCTAAAGCCCTGTTATCACATTTTCTAGATTCCACTCACATTCTTTCTACAGATAACTCTTCTAAAATCAAAGAGGAAGGCGGCAATCCTAAACAACCTACAGAACCCACGGAAGTAGTCTAGATTTGAGCAGAGTACATAACTGGTTTTTAAGCCATGTTAATTTCTTCATTATTACAAAATAATTTATAAATGCATTATTAATAACATATCTAATAGTTTTGCAAGATGTAGTTATAAATCTAAAAGTATTTAAGTACATATATATGTATATATATATATATATATATTTCCCCTTTTTCACTCAGTTACAATACATTTATTCATTTCAAAAATGCAAGAATGCCAAAACTAAAATAATCCAGTTAAAAGTATCATCTGTATATGCATATATACATGCACACATTCTGCTACATAGCTTGAAAATGGTAGTGTTTCTCTGAGGAATTTCCATGATCTAAAAAGATCATAGCATCTCTGTTTTAAAACTTTTTACTACACATGATGTCATCATTTAAGAAACCCTTCAGGAAGTTCAATTTCAAACAAGTTACAAAAACACTTTTATAATGTGTTTTTTTTCTGTTCCTCATTTTGTTATCAAAGGCCTTGATTAAAAACATTCTTTTGGAACTGTGTTTGCATCTTGGTTATTATATGTCAGATGATTATTTTTCAATTTCTAGATTAGTTTTTTCAAATAAGATAGGAAAAACTTCTTCTGTGATTGTTTTAATTAAAGTAAATAGTGTATTAATAGAACTTTGTGACAAAACACATTTGGAATTCTTTAATATATACTGACCAAATTAATATTCCTAATATATTTCACATCATATCTTTTCCCATATATATATATATATATATATATATATAACATATAAAGTAAATAAGAAAACATTTTTTAAATAGATATCTTTGCTTTAGTCTTAAAAGGCAAGCAGAAAGTAAAATATTCACAATTATTCACATGTTCATCATCCATAAAATAAAAACTTATATGTATTTTTTCACTAAACAGCAGATAAATGCATGCCAAAAGAGTATGAACTGAAGTGTTTTCATTAGAAATTGTAAATAAAAATATTGAACTCCAAAAATTTTTTATTATAAATTGGTTTTAAATGTCTATTTTCTTTCTGAATACAAAATGATTGAATTGGGCACAATATTAAAAAAAATAAAATAAAATGGTCCCTCTGCCTCAAAGACTCCTGAATAAAGAGAAAATTATTTTTGGATTTCTCTCTTGATCAGATATGAAATACTCTGAAACGACACCTCTATAATTTGATAAAACTTTGATATCCCCAAATGAAAATAGGACTCAGCACTTTCATTTTCCTGTTGCTAAAGGAACCTGGGTAAACTGATTTTTTTTTTTTTTTAATGAAAATCTCAGGCATAAAGGTGGCAGTAATGAAGCAAGCTTAAATATGCGCTGACCTTTGAAATGAACTGCACTCTTGGTTGTTTGGCCAAAGATCTGGCTTTGTTACTGTCTCCATCAGTTCCTAGTGTGAAATATGTGGGTGTCGGAGCTGCCCTGCTCTCTGGTGGATGTCGACAGCATGGCTGCAAACACAGACTCCCCGACAGAGCCAGCCACACACCACGAAGAAGCAGGACAGCTCACCACACATCTGTCAGAGTCAGGACTACAAGATTTCTATTTCCCTAAACTCAACAGCAAAGCAAACTATAAACATGTCTGTGTTTTCTAAAGAGCAGTCTATTTGGAGTAATAATGAACATGAATGCTATGGGAGGGTATACATTGGAAATATACAACACAAAGTGATTTCAAGTGTTATTAAAAATCTCATGTAGCTTTCTGTAAAAGCACGCAATGCAAAAAAGATTGAAGTTTCAAGAATCACACTTTTTGGTTGCTTGCTTTGTTTTTGTCGGTTTGGGGGGTTTTCTGGGGGGGGGGAACTGGTCTAGATGCTGTGTGTGTGTGTGTGTGTGTCTGTGTGTCTGTGTGTCTGTGTGTCTGTGTGTCTGTGTGTCTGTGTGTGTCTGTATGTGTGGCAGGCTCTCACTATGAATCTCAGACTACCCAATCACTCAAACTCAGAACCTTCCTGCCCCAGCTTCACAAGAGCTAGGGTTACAAACAGGTGCCACCACATTTTTTTTAATAATTTAAAAAAAAAAAGTATGATCTCAAATGATTGCCAAAGTCCCTGGAATGACATTTTCTCCTTTCTTTCTCCTTTTATTGTGATTCTTTTTCTTTTTAGATAGGATAAACACACCACATAGGTGATTAGTTTGTGTGATATTGAAGGCTATTTGAAATGATTTGTAGAGGTTCCGAGAAATCTGAGGATTTTACCCAACCAGCTTTCTTTATTAGTAGATCACGTAAGAGTCCACTTTTTCAGCTATTACTTCAACAGCTTCTAGAAATTCCAGTTTTTAAAAGTAATATGAAAATGTATATTCCACACTGAGAAGAGCAGTAAAGCTACCAGAGATTGAGTTCTCACATAGATGTTTTCCATGGTGTTATTTGCATAATCTACAAATACTTGTAGGTGAAAGTGAAGTACTTACATTAGAAAGTTTAATATATCATTTTGGGTATGAACCCAATGGGCACCAATTCACAGCTCATGTTTGCCTCACCAACGAGGCATTTCACAGTAGTAAGAGGCATAGTTCCTACATTTAAGGATTCTTCAGTCTTAAAAGACAGTGGTCACATGCAAAATCAAGTGAAAGAAATGAGACAAGTCAGTAGTCTATTAAATGTTTAAGTGTAATGTAGTTGCATTTGGTATAAGAGAACCAACTGCTGACCTTGAAATGATCTTGAATAACTGTTCTTGCTGCTGCATTATTTTTATTTAGGTCACCTATTAAAGTCCTCTAATGGGAAAAGTTATGGAGAACTTGAAAACAATACTTTTTATCATGGAAGTATAAAATTTGAGCATATTACTAGGAGTATTACTTATACTAAATGAAACACACACACACATACACACACACACACACACACACACACACACACACACACACACACACACACCTGTCTTCCACATCACTCATCTCGCAATTGTATGTATGTGTATCCATGCACTCACTCCTGTGTGCGCCCAGGTGCACTAGCCTTTGTTTGCAGGTGTGAAAGCTAGAGGTAGACTTTAAGTATCAACCTCTCTCCCCACCTTACATTTTTGAGATGGGATCATTCTGACAAGACTAGCTGGACAGTGAGCCTGGGGATCTGCCTGTCTCCAGCCCCCACCCCTCACACTAAGAGCAGAGGCACACGCAGCCAAATTCCGGCTTTTGCGTGGGAGCTGGAGATCTGAATTGCTTGAGCAGCAAACACTTTATCATAAACAATGACCTCTTTCTCCAGTCCCATGATCTAACAATATTTAACCTCAATGAAAGACTACCCAATAGTAACCAGAGATTTTGATTATCTCCTAAAGGGGGAAAGTCAGATATTAAATACTGAGTCTTATGGTCCAGAAAAAAATGTGTTGGGAGATGCTTAGGGACAAGTATATTAGAAACTATTTATAATATATCCTATTTCATTCAACAAATTTTTATTTTTATTGTTCATCTCAAAATCACAGTCTCTAAATTAATAAGTAATGCAGGTACAATTTATTTTCTTTTTATTGAAAATAGGATTTTTAAGCCTCACATAATATACCCTGTTTAAAGTTTCCCCTCTCTCTACTTCCTCTAGTTCATTCCAACCTCCCCTCCCATCCATATCTACTCCTTTTCTGTCTCATTAGAAAAGACCAGGCTCCTAGAGATAATAACAAAATATAATGATAAGACAAAAACCATCACATTGAAGTGGTACAAGACAAACTAACAGAGGGAAAAGAGGCCAAGAAAAGGCACTAGAAAAACATAGAGACCCAGAGACCCACTCATTCACACCCTCAGGGAGCCCATAAAAGCACTAAATTGGAAGCTGAAATATACACCCACAGCACATGTAGGGTTAAAAGAGAGAAAATACAATATATAAATAAAATAAAATAAGAATTAAAATCAGAAAGATGATCAAAAAAATTTAAAAGCCATGACATGATATGAGACAGGGAACAACTTTTTAAAGAAGGGCTTTGTTGTAGCTGAGTGCATGGCGGGACATATGGCCTGTTTCTTTCTGAAATGGTGTTTATCCACAGAAATGCCATCAGTGGAAGATGTATTGAAAAGCTGGTGGTCTATTAAGGGAGCTTGGGACAGCTGCATACATTTGGTAATCTGTATGAAGCCATGGAAATGACACAGCAATATCCCATCTGTGGCTTTAGCATAGAGCTTAAAATAAAAATTCAAGATAGAAATAAAAAGATCGAGTTCTTGTTAATGAAAAAAGAATACTCAAAGTGGACTGCTATTAATGGGCTCATATCTAAAGGGGTGTTACCTTTGGCTTTCTTATTACAAAGCATTTTCCTGGGATTCCTGTATCTTTAATAAATACTGATATTACACATTTGCCTCCTAAAGTTATTTAAAGGCTGCTTGTGGGCAGCTATAATTTGCACTTTTATAATTTAGTGCATTTGTAAATAGGCTTCAAACTCATACAAGTGCTAGGAAGGGGCAGGGCAGACGCCGTTCAGACTTCCCTATTTGGCCCTGCCAAGTCCTTCATTCTGTATCTCAAATACCCAGTCTATTTAAAACTCAGTGTCTCTTAATAGAGATTACTAATCAAGCTGATTTATGTGGTAGTTTAGGAGGTAGGGTCATTCTTTTTTTTTTTTTTTTTTTTTTTTTTTTTTGTCGTGTTGTTTCTAAAGAAAGTTTAAGGCTTACAAAAGCCACAGATTGACAGCTCCACAAAATGGAAATTCACAGAACAGAAGTGTAACGTACTAGGGGGATATGGCCTCCCCTTATGCTAACCTGCCAATCCGTAGTTCCAACCTGCAAGGGTCTGCCACCAAATCCAAGAGATTATTCAGTCCCTGTGCACGTTCACTACTTTGCCAGGAAGGGGTCCAATTAGTTCCAGCTACACTGGTCATTTCATTTCTGCCTTTATTTTTTTCTATTGGGGGCATTTTCTCTCCATAATTTTGGATGATTTTGGCCCCCAGTTCTTTGGCAGGATACTATGAAATGGTTGTCAATCACTTTAAATCGCAGCCTAATGTGAACAAGAGCCTGAGGTGAAAAGTTCAGTCATTAGCTATTGAAACCATTCAGTTCCCCATTGTGGTGAGGTTTGTACTGCTCAGAGAAAACAAAAATGATGGTTACAATAATACTAAGAATTTTAAGATCATATTGCAAATGTTCTTTTAAAATAACGTCCATCTAATTAGTCTAATTAACCTCAACTCCTAGTCTAAAACAATAATCGATGAATACTTCTTTTGAACATTCATAGACTATTTCCAGAAAGTTTTACATAAATTAAAATACATACCATATTACTCCTGACAAATTCTATTTGTTCTGTATTTTGAGAGAATAAATGCTCAGTGGTTCTAGTCAAGGTGTAATTTTAAAGGAAAAAGTAAAGATATATATCTGAGGATTCTTAACCTAATTAAGATAACCCATGCAAATATCATGCCAGTAATGCTAACACTGGAATTCTAAAGGAGACTGAGCAAGTGGAAGTAAGTTGATGTGAATACGCTCAAAATTCCATCATGTGTAATATGTGAGCATTCAAGTTCAAGAGTTTAACTGTTCCCTGTTGCTTTTTTTCTGAAAAGGAAAGACAGCGATAAAGAGTTTTAGATGTCTTAAGGAAGGACTGGCTGTGATGGAGGTGAAAGGATTTCATGCAAGGGAGGAAGGACCTGGAAAGCAGACTTTTATTGATGAAATGTCCTTGGCCGCTCTGTCTTGTGTACACACTTGGCACAGGCTAGTGTGACATGCATAGCTAAAATAAACATTAAGCTTCACAACAACATCCAAGAAATATGATATAAAATTTAAGAAGAATGTGTTACTTCGCTAAAATAATGTACATGTGAATAAACCACATGTACATTATCTCCACCAACTACAGAAAGTTCCAAGCTGCATTTCCTATTCGAGAGTCCATAGCAACACAAGCTCTCTCCAGTCTACCTCTAGAGGGCAGTAGAACAGGCGAGAACATTGTTTCCTCTGGCTGAGAGACTGAGAAAGTGGGGAAAAAATAAAAAGAAAGGGGGAAAAAAAGCTAATTAAATTTGTTTTTGGCAATTTCTTACCTGTATATAATGCATGTTTCTTACACCAAGCAATATTTAAAACAGCATTTCAAGGAATTATAGACACACATATGTGCATAAATCCTAAAAATGTCGATTCATAAAGCAAAATCTTTCCACTATTTGTAAGATGCTCTATTGTAAATGCAGTTAACAATACTTCTAAAGCAATATTCAGAAAGTATCAGAGGGAAATCTGCAGCCAGAGCCCACTCCAAAATACAAATATAATTAATATAAATGTTACTATAACATTTTTAAAACATATTCAAAGCTCAATGTTGTCCATATGTAGACAGATACCTTTATACTTAAATAAACTACTTGTAATCACTGACATTATTAATGTACAAATAATAAAACTGAATTTATTTTAGTAATGTATTTGGATGGCATTTGCATATAAGTATTTTTTAATTAACTGAATAGTTTTGGACTTTTCAAAAGTTGCAAAAAGTACCACCATGCTCTGCACTCGTCCCACACGCTTTAGTGTCAACATATATCTGATAGCTAGTCCTGCATAATTACCGATATCAGGAATTTCGACATTTGTACAACAATATCAATAAATTTTCAGATTTTTTTAAATGTCTCCACTTCTCCCGAGAGTCTCTCTCTTCCATGATCCTATTCAGGTTCCCACTTTGTGCTTACCTGGTACTGACCCCTTGACCCCTCCCCAGAAATCATTCCGGGAATTTTTGTTTATAACAAAGATACAGAAACGTGTTTGTTTGTTTTGTATTTATTTTGGTTTTTGTTTTTACATCCCGACAGCAGTTTCTCCTCCCTCCTCTTCTCCCAGGCCTGCCCCCTGCCCTACCTCTTCTCCTCCTCCTCTGTTTCTCTTCATCAAAGGGCAGGCCCCTCTCATGGATACCAACCAGTCATGGCATATTAAGTTGTAGTGAGATATGCCTATATTCATGCAATGAGTGAGCCTCCTTTTAAGGCTGGGGAAGGCAACCTGCAAGGAGGAAAGGGTCCTGAAAGCAGGCAACAATCAGAGACAGCCGCTGCCCCCACTGTTAGGAGTCCAACAAGAAGACAAAGCTGCACAACTGTGGTTTATGTGCAGAGGGCCTAGGTGAGTCCCTTGCAGGCTCCCTGGTTGGTGGCTCAGTCTCCTACAGAAACTTTGGAAGATGTGATTCTGACTAGAATTCCAGAGAATGATACTGTGCCAGCATGTTACATCAAGGGCTTGTGTTGGAATATTATGTTAATGGTGATCATTGGTCTAAGGTATACTTATGAGACTTTTAGAACTAGAAACCTAATTCCTTTTTATATCAAATGTAGGCCCTTCTAGATTTACCTAAGGGAATGACTTCTATAATAGCAGACGAAAGTAGAGACGCACTAGTTGATCTTGATCTTAGTGACATTAATATCAGATTTTGTGTCTTGGAGATTTAACCCATGGTCTTGTGCATGCTAGGCAAAGTACCCTTCCATTGAACCAGTCACAATCCTGAACCAGGATGATGTGGAAACTGAAGCAGGAGCGGCAAGAAGAAAAAAAAAATGTCCAAGGGCTGAAAACACTAATGGAAGGACAGATTACTTTACACAGAACAGCAGAGGGGAATGGATTTATCCTGATAGAACGCTATAACTTTTTTTTAACAATTTAACTTATAGATTTCATAGACAAAGTAGCCATGATCTCCAGGAATAAATTGCTTCAAGAGAAGGACAAGGAAACAAAGAGGTTGTTGTTTTTATATTGACACACACGTCTATCCCTCTTGTCCCCTGCATCTGTTTTAGAATAAAAACCTTCAGAAAACAGATTTGATTTCTTTTAAGTTCCTTAAAAAGTCAGCTTCACCATTCATGGAGTAAACCCAGAGCTCACTTTATTAGGCTCAAATACTGTTCAGAGGCCAGTGGAGATTTTGGACTCTGCTAGGATGAGATGTCCTTTATCTTTACAGTTTACCAAGCCCTCAACTACAACGCCTTCAGCAGCTGTGTTGTTAAGTTATATGCAACATTTTCTCCTTACTCATTTGGACAAAAATATTCCACAGTTTGTCTTCTCTAGGAGAGAAAATAGAACAAGATTGGAGTCTCCACTAAGTTCTAAGTGAGAAATATGGCTTTGAGAAGAGATGTGTCGTATGGTTACTGGCATCCAAAGTGTTAGTTAGGCTTTTGTTGAATTTGTTCTTGCATTTCAGATTCTAAAAACTAAATTATGTATTCTACAAAAAGTGAACTTACCCAAATTTTACTCGATACAGAACACAGTTGCAGCCGGACGGTGGTGGTGGTGCACTCCTTTAATCCCAGCACTCGGGAGGCAGAGCCAGGTGGATCTCTGTGAGTTCGAGGCCAGCCTGGACTACCAAGTGAGTTCCAGGACAGGCACAAAGCTACACAGAGAAACCCTGTCTTGAAAAAGAAAAAGAAATAAGAAAAACAAAACACAGTTGCCTCTGAATTTTACTACTCCAACATTGTTTTATTTTGTTTTTATATTTTGCCTTCACCTTTAAAATCTAAACCAGCGCAATAGGTAGATAATTCAAACTCAAAATTCTCCAGTGTATAGAATCATTTAAACAATGAGAAAATATTTGCTTCTATATTTTACAAATTAAATATTAGACATCAATATTGAATACCTCAAAAATTCTACCAGGGAACTTCCCGTAGCTGATAAACACCTTCAGTAATGTGGCTGGATACAAGATTAAGTAAAAAAAATCAGTAGCCCTCCTACATACAAATGATAAATGGGCTGAGAAAGAAATCAGAGAAACATCACCCTTTCCAATAGCCACAAGCGACATAGAATATCTTGTGGTAACTCTAAGCAAACAAATGAAAGACCAGTATGACAAGAACTGTAAGTCTTTGAAGAAAGAAATTGAAGACATCAGAAAATAGAAAGATCTCCCACACTCTTGGATAGGTAGGATCAACATAGTAAAAATGGCAATCTTACCAAAAGCAATCTCCAGATTCAATGCACTCTCCATCAAAATCCCAACACAATTCTTCACAGACCTTGAAAAAACAATACTCAACTTCATATGGAAAAACAAAAAACCCAGGATAGCCAAAACAATCCTGTACATAAAGGACCTTCTGGAGGCATTATCATTCCTGACTTCAAATGATACTGGCATAACTAGATGTCAACATGTAGAAGAATGCAAATAGATCTATACTTACTGCCATAAACAAAACTCACGTCCAAGTGACTCCAAGACCTTGACATAAATTCAGTTACACTAAACTTGATGGAAAAGAAAGTGAGAAGTAGCCTTAAATGCATTGGCACAGGAGACTACTTCCTAAATATAATATCAGTAGCACAGACACTGAGAGCAATAATTAATAAATGGGATCTCCTGAAACTGAGAAGCTTCTGTAAGGCAAAGGACACAGTAAATAAGACAAGATGGCAGCCTACAGAATGACAAAATATCTTCACCAACCCCACATCTGTCAGATGGCTGATCTCCAAAATGTATAAAGAACTCAAGGAACTAAACATCACAATATCAAATAATCAAATTTAAAAATGGGGTACAGATCTAAACAGAGAATACTCAACAGAAGAATCACAAATGGCTGAGAAACATTTAAGGAATTGCTCAACACCCTTAGTCATCAGGGAAATGCAAATCAAAATGACTCTGAGATACCACCTTATAACTGTCAGAATGGATAAGATCAAAAACACTGATGATAGCTCATGTTGGAGAGGATATGGAGCAAGGGGAACACTCCTCCTTTGCTTCTGCTGGTGGGAGTGCAAATTTGTACAGACACTTTGGAAATTAGTATGGTGGTTCCTCAGAAAATTGGGAATCAATTTACCTCAAGACTCAGCTATACCAGTCTTGGGCATATACCCAAAGGATGCACAATTATACCACAAGGACATTTGTTCAACTATGTTCATAGCAGCTTTATTCATAATAGCCAGAACCTAGACACAACCTAGATGTCCCTCAATGAAAGAATGGATAGGGAAAATGTGATACATTTACACAATAGATTATTACTCAGCTGTAAAAAACAATGAGCTCATGAAATTTGCAGGCAAATGGATGGAACTAGAGAAGATCATCCTGAGTGAGGTAACCCAGACTCAAAAAGATAAATATGGTATGTATTTGCTTATATGTGGATACTAGCCATTAATAAATGATAACTAAGGTATAATCAGTAGACCCAGAGAGGTTGGGTATAGAGGAAGGGACTAAGAAGGACACATGGATCTCCCTGGAAAGGAGAAATAGAATAGATTGTATAGGTGAACTGGGGTAGGTGGGAACATAAATGGGACCCATTTGGGAGGGAGCAAAGAGAAATAGGACTGAAGGAGGGAATTCTGGAAAAGACAGCTAGTATTGAGGGGCATTTGAGTATCATATGCAATGCTAGTGCAAGAGAAACTCTCTAATAATGGGAGGAATAAAGTCACAACTGTCTATATCTTATAACCAATGAGGCTTTCAGTAACAGGACTAGGTTGCATTCAGTTGAGTTGTTGGCCAAAGCAGTCCCATGGAAATCTCAAACATCCAAGTATGTTGCTAAAGCAATGTGATGCTCTCCAAAATTTATGCTCTGTCGCCAAGGATAATACCCACGCAATTCATTAATCTTGTATCAATCAAGCTGGTGCCCACATGGAGCCTTCTCCTCTATATTCTAGTGTCTTTGATTGGGGCGGGGGGTACTCTGCAAGCTACGAAAGAGACAACCTAGCCACAACGCCTTTGACCTACAATATGTTCGAATAGAAAAATATGCTAGGGCTATGGTGGCATAGAATTTATGGGAGTAACCATCCAGTGTCTGGATTTTACTTAAGGACCAATCCACAAGATAGAATCTATACTTAACAAAGATTGGGTAACCAACAACCAGAAACTAGGTAGCCCAGAGACCTAGGGTGAAATCAAACACAACTGGTCTAAAGGAAAAAAAATCAATAAAATGACTACTAATAATAGTCTGCTATACTTATAGATCAGTGCCTTAGTCAGTCATGAGAGGGGCTTTCTCCTGCAGCAGATGGGAACAGATGCAGAGACCCACAGACAGACATTATTAAGAGAGAGTCCTTGAGACACAGAGCTCTAAATGGGATGTCTCCTTCCAGTCCCTTCCCTCAGAGCTCAGGGAATCCTGCAGAAGAGGAGGTGGAAAGAGTGTAAGAGCCAGAGGGGATAGAGGACAGCAGGAGAACAAGCCCACTGAATCAACTAAGCAAGGCTCATATAAACTCAAAGGGACTGAACCATTAAGCACAGGCCCTGCATATATATTTCAGCTTTCAGCTCAACAAATGGATTGAGGTTGAGGTTTGTGTCCTAACTTTATTGCCCCCCCCCAGCTGTGTGAATATGCATGAAGCACATGTTTCTATAGCTCAGGTTCTTGTTTGTTACACATGACTAGGAGCATGTACCTTGAGTTTATGAGAACCACATGGAAAAGCTTGCTAGCATTCTTCAGAGTAATATAGTCTGGAATATAACATAATATGAAGTCACGTATTTGTAGCTGTTGTTATATTTTCTCATTTTAGTGTCTGTATAAACTTCTCTCATAGTCTAGAGTTTTTCTTTTATTTTTTTGATTTGCAGCCCATGCTAGCTTCATACTCATGATCCTCTTGTCCCAGCCTCCTTAGTGCTTGGAATGCTGAAGGAGCCATCCCACATTGATTCAATCTCACTTTCTTAAAGAAACACAGCTTCCTAGAAAAGCCTTAAATATTTAGAAAGTGAATACTGTGGAAAAAGGAGGTAGGGAGAGGCTCCCATTGAAATAAAAAGGGCATGTGGGGGTGAGGGATGGGGCGGGATAGTGTGGGTGGATGGGTATGGTAGATGGGTATGGGATGAGTGTGGGGGTGGATGTGAGTGGATGAATAGGTGTGGGTGGAGTGGATGGGTTTTGGGGGGTGTGGATGGATTGGTGTGGGGGTGGGGGTAAGTGTGGGAGTGAGTGTAGGGGTGAGTGTGGGGATGGGGTGGCTGGGTATGGATAGATGGGTGTGGGTGGGTTACTGCAAACAATTTACTCTTGCTAAAATATCAAGTATAAGATTGTATGGAGAGGTAAGGTTGGAGCTGTAGGCAAAAAAAAAATAGATTAATTTTCTCCTTAGGTAGCATGATAAAGACCTTTCTAGATTAGGTTGATGTATCTGAAGATAGCTTAGAATTGATATGCCTATAATTTTGTACTAGAAAATGCCTCTTATGGGGCTGGAGAAATGTTTCAGGGGTTAAGAACACTGACTGCTCTTACAGAGGACTTAGGTTCAGTTCCTAGCACCCACTTGGCAACTCACAACTGTCTGTAACTCCAGTTCCAGGGGATCTGGCATCCTCCTACAGGCAGGCCAAAGGCCAATGCACATAAAATAAAAATAAATAATGAAAAAAAGAAAGAAAATGCCCTTTGAGACTATGTGGCATGTGACTGGAGAAAGAGATGACTAGGATTTCGAGATTTGCCAGGATATTGCTGTAGTCATCATTCCAAATCAGAGCAAGGACCCAAATTAGAGCAGACACAATGGAGATGCCAGTGAGGAAAGTGTAAGAAATCTTAATGTAACACCAGCAGATAACTAATCTCAGTGGGATTGTGCAAGTGGGAAGCATAATGCACCTGCAACTGGGCTTCAGTAACATCAGAAATAGAGACTATAAAAAATTATTTTAGAAAAGATGGTTTCCATTTCATAAGAGCAATAGCACAGAGAAACCCTCCCACTAAGCAGAACTTCAGACAGTGTCCCTAACTGTACACAAGTATGATGGTCTACAGAGGAGAAAATAAATCTCCCAAACCTGCTATTATAATTTACAGATAAACAGTGATGCTATGACTCCAGAAAATTAGCCATGTTATTTTTCTGATGGACATTCTAAAATATAGCCATAAATGATCACTACTGAAATTTAGTTTCTATGCCTTTCTATAAATTGGGTTTTAGAGAGGAAACAAATATCATGTGCCTCTAAACAAAATGCAAACAGTATTTATAAGCTATCAGCAGGGTAAACTTCACAAGCAATTGACATTTGAACACTCGGTGCTGGCAGCGCATTTCTCGTATACAGTAAAAGGCTGTGAGCTGCAGAAAAATGCACCAGGTCCATCAAAGAAGGCACTTTTATGGGTGCAATTTAACTATATCTCTTTTAGCTTTAAATATAAAAAGCAGAGAAAACAGCAATCATTTGAATGAATTACTTCCTTCATATTTGAGGATTTATTGGAGTGTAATGAATTACTCAATTTAGATGTTGAACAAAATTTATGTTTCTACTGGTTGTTTCATTTTAAGAAGTATAAGCCACTTAAAAATCAAAAAGAAAGCTTTCTGATTATAGTCAATGCAAACTATTTATGTGTCAAATTCCACTTACAACCCATCCATTAAGTTGAGCAATAAGTGTGAGTAGGCATTTAAGTTTTATAAAATTAAGTGAACACATTTTTGCACTGGATACCATATAATGCCTTCACAGTACCATTGAAATGTAACAGAAAACTCTCTCCTGAAAAGGTATGGTGCATTTACCACAAAAAAAGAAGGTAATTGTTTTTTTGTTGATATCTTCACTAGAAAGTCTTTCGAGGTTTGAAGGAAAGTAGGGTGCTGAAGCATTTTCATTCAAACATCAAGTCAAAGATAAATTATTTATTTACTCAAGAATTGTAGTCACTTAATGCTATGCAATATTGGTATAATGAGAGCTGAAAAATTAGGTAAATTGATAGGAGCTATAAACAAACAATGGGCATCCAAAAGATTGCCACAAAGCCATGGCCCTGCAATAGTAAGAATCTGAGTTGATGTCCATGGGTCCTGTTATCACAAAAGGCTGTGAAGATGCCTGGGGTCTGGTCAGCCACCTGAGACCATGTTGGTGTTCAAGGGCCATGCTGCCCCTGGGGCCATACTGATCTGGATGACCTGCATTACCACTGGGGGCCATAGTGACATCCGGGCCTGAGCTGCTGCCAAGGGCCATGTCTGGGTCCCCAGTCTTACTGAATCTGGGGTCTTTGTTGATTTTCATGGTCCATATTCCCACAGTGGGCCATAGGAACTATGCATGTTGAAATCTGCTAGTCCTGCCCTTAACTGGCACTGGGATAACTGGCCCTGCACCTCACTGGATATTGCAGCAGGAGACCTGGCCCTGCCCCTAATGGAAGAGCTGGCCCCCATACTCAGGAGAGATGGCCCCACCCCTCACCACAGGTGTGGGAGAGCTGGCCACCATGGCATGGGCCTACAAAAGCTGGCTCTGCCCCTGGCCTGAGGGGTGCAGTCCCAGTGTCCCAGACTAACCAGATCAGCTAACCCCAGACCCACATCCTGGGCCTCGGGTTAGCCATACCTCCCCCAACATCTGCCCCATCTATGACCTGCTAGAGTGTTTGAAGGGACTGGTCCTGCAGAATGATAGCCACGGGATCCTCGTGACTTGGAGCAATAGCAGGATATCTGAGAGGAGTTTTGGTGAGGGTCCATGAGGATAGTTTGCCAGAGCCTTGAACCAGACCAATGACTCCTTGCAAGGAACATTTGTGGGTGGGGTTGTTTGAACAAAAGGGTATACTGAATGTCAATCTGCAGCTCCCAATGCCACTAAGACAAATGAAGAAGTGTTCAAAAGACAGAAGAGCAAGATGTTTTTTATTTGTTTTGCTTTGTTTTTAATTAATTGGGGGAGAGCATTTTAGTTAATTTGGTGGGACTCGGCAGGGGTGAGGGGCAGATATGGAGGGACTTGGAGGTGAGTGAGATTGGGGTGTGTGATACGAAATTCCCAAAGAATCAATAAAGAATTACTTTACAAAAAAAAAAAAAAAGATTGTAGATTGCCACAAAGCAAAATATTAGCATTTGCCAATCCCAGATCTGTCTGTAGTTTTAAGGGTGTTTGTCAAGAACACAGCCCAAGAATTGAGTCACATAAGGGGAATTCTGAATGCTTGTGAGAAAACTCAAAGGAAACAAGACGAGAGTCTTGTGGCCTGTTTCTTCAAAACACAGAATTGTTCTTGGAAGTTGTTTTCATGCTCCTCCCAGGGGGACTGGATAAGATAGGAACAAGTTCACTTCAACTGTTGCTTTTCATATGCCTCTATGGAAAAATATGGTTTTGCTATATGTGACTTGTCATTGTGATTGAACACCTTAGTCGTGTGATTCATCTTAGCCCTCGGAGAATAAATTGTCTGATGCTGTGAATAAAGTTGGCTATTTCATGGGACTTTATCCACCTAATTTTTAGGCCCTGCTCTCCCAGGTCCCACTGCCTTTAGAGCTGTCAACAAGTGGCACCATGAATCAGAGACCTGAAGTCAGCTATGAGACAAGAGGGTGGAGACCCCCACGGAAGCGAGTAAGTGGAGCTCAGTATTAAAATCAAAATTATTAGATTGTTAGCAAGTTGTCTATGATTATAATCCCTGGTTTCCAAACGAAGGAGCTATAGATGAAGAAGTATGGGACAAAGTCCAAAAGAATATTGGAAAGGCATAAAAACAATTTTGGGTCATTTGGGCATTGGAGGATAGTAACCATGACAAAGAGATAGCCAATTCCTTGATATGAATGTAAACTGGATGATCAAACCTTGCATTTGATAAAAGAGGCAAAGAAAGAGGTTTTCCTGTGCAGGCAAAACCAACAGTAAAAACAGCCCCACCTATGCTGGTGACAGGTCCTTCAGCTTCCTTACTGAAACCTCCTTTAGATATCGATCTTCCATTGCCTAAAAATGACCCTGAAGCATGGGTGAGGAATTTGAAAATCTTATACTGAATCCTCTCCACTTTTTGATGAGGACTTGAGAACCTATGAAATAAAAACTAACTACAACCTAGGCAAGTTAGGGCATGGCAGAGAAAAGGAATTTACTTCCCAATTCCTCCTCGAACACATGAACTGGGCTTATATTTGTAGTGCAATCACAGCAAAATCAAAATGTTTACCTAATTATGCAGTAACCAACCTATATAAACTCTAGAAGGAGAGGTGGCATTGAACGGTCCTTGCACATTATCTCATGAAGTAAGAAAGAACTACAGGTATTTGAGTCCAGACTAAAAGAGATATTCGTGTATTTTGTGGGTCCTTCACTGCCTTTAAACTTAACTTATTTTCCCCACTAAATTGTCTCCTACAGGTATTACAGCACAAGAGAATAAACTTTGAAATGGACCTACTTACTTCATAAGGGCCATAAAGTACTAACTACTTACCTTACTCTTCTTACTCAATTAGTAAATCAGGAGAGGATTCAATGTCAACAATTACATGGGTTTGATCCTCATTGTATTATATATCACCCTTAACTAACAATCAGTTTTTAAGAGTGTTGCAGAATTCTACAGATTTTCAAATTTCACTTACAGATTACTGTGGAAGGCTAGAAAATCATTATCCAGCTGGTTCACTATGGGATTTTCTCCTATGCACTGAATTTGTGAGTACAGAAATGGTCCAACCTGCTCCCATTCCACAGGCAGATACTTATTTTATGATGGCTTATCTAATGGTATAGTGGGGTCATGGTCCAGAGGGTCACCAAACTACTAATACTTCTTTTTTTTCAGCCCAACAAGTGGGACTGGCTATCTGGATTCATTTGTTACAGTTAATTTATAAGCCCTTAAATATCATTTCAGATTCTGCTTATGTTGAAGGATTGTTTCCAGCAATAGACTCACACTTGTGCACACACTAACCTCACTGGTTTTATTGCAGAAGGAAATAAGCATGCTGATGCATTAACCTTCCCTACTTTTACTTCTCTAGAAGAAAATTGGGAAGGGGCATGCATCTGTCATTACAGATGGACCCACAGAAGCATTATGGATTCCTCTTCAGTTCCTCAAGGCCCAGGCCACACGGGACAATGGGGGAGAGTGAAGAGACAATGGAAGTCACCAGAAAGATAGCAAACCTCAAGCTATAGAACAAAAGAAAATGTGGACCATATCATCAGAAGTCAACTGCTCACCTGGGGCCAAGTTAAGGCCCTATGCACCAAAAGAGAAGTTATTTTACTAATGAGTCTGTGTTTATGACTGGACCTTGGGACCGTAATAGACTCATTCAATCACTTGAAGAAGAGACTGCATTTAATTTTTCCTAGGGATTTAAATTACTTCCCACTTACTTTGGACATCATAACATTTGTATTTCTATTAAAGTCAAATATGGACTTACATTCTATAAGATACCAAAGCTACTAATCATATGAGTCTCTGTTCAAGTTATTCTCTAGATTTTTCTTGTTGGAGAGTATTTGTACACTGTGTGAAGGTGTGTTGCTGTTATTGGTGTAATAAAAAGCTGAGTGGCTAGACAGGAGAGTATAGGGAGGACTTCCAGGCAGAGAGAATTCTGGGAAGAAGAAAGGCAGGCTTCACCAGCAAGAAGCAGGGGAAGCAGGACATGCAGTAACTTTGATGAGGTAACAAGCCACATGGAAAAATGTAGATTTAAAAATATGGATTAATTTACACTATAAGAGCTCGTTGAGAAAAAGTCTAAGCCAAGTCTCGATGTCATTATTTGCAGGCTGGTGGTCCCAATGAGAGAGTACTACTACATTTTTTGATCAATATGATAGTGTAACTAATAGTATTGGACATAGTTTTGATCTCTGTTCTTGGTGGCAAAGTAGTATAATGTTTTCACTGTTCTAATATTATTCATTATTTTATAATTTGCTTGCCTATAGGATACTCATGCATCAAATGACAATTTGATTTATCTACAATATCTCAAATCAAAACCACTCTGAATATCCTGTTACTAAAAAATTTAAAAGGGGAGATGTCAGGACACAGTCCAAGAATGGAGTCACACAAGGGAAAGTCTGAGTGCTTGTGAGAAAATCCCAAGAAAACAAGAGTCTTGTGACCTCAGTTTCTTCAAAACACAAAATTGTTCTGGGAATGTGTTTTTGTGCTCCTCCCAGGTGTAGCGGACAGGAGTGAGTTTACTCCAGCTGCTGTTATTAATGTGCCTCTTTAAAAAACATGTTTTTGCCACATGTGGCCTGTCCTTGTGATTGAACACCTTACTCATGTGATTCTTCTTAATCCTCAGAGTATAAATTGTCTGATGCTCTGAATAAAGTTAGCATTGCATGAGACTTTAGTTTGCCTTATTTCCTGGCTCCATTTTCTCAGGTCCCACCACCAGCTAGAGCATTGAACAGGTGCTAATAGTCATTTCAAATGTCACCACAGAACAATGATTTATCATGTTTCTATGGGAAGATACAAGTAGAAAAATAACACCTTCCTTAATTACACAAACATCAGGTTTCTTATCTGCTAAAAGTTTCCATTGTATAAAGCTCAAAACTCAATGACAGCTAAACCAAATGTGTGTGAGGCTAAGAGCCTGAGACTATTGCCTCCCAGTTTGATCTCCTATAAAAATGTTGCATGGACCCTTACTGTGCTAGTTTGCTTTCTGTGGCTGTGATAAACATCGTGACCAAGAGCAACTTGGGGAGGAAAGGATTTTATGGCTTACAGGTTACACTCTATTATCAGTGGGAAGCCAAGGCAGGAACCTGGAGGTAGGGACTGGAGCAGGGGACATGGAAGGGGGCTGCCTACTGGTCTTGCTTCCCCTTGCTTGCTTAGCTTTTTACACAACCCAGACCCATCTGCCCAGGAATGGTATCACTCACAGTTAGCTAGGTGTCCCTTCATCAATTAGCAATTTTTAAAAAATGCCCCACAGACATGCTCATAGGCCAATCTGGTGGAGGAAATTCCTCAATTGATATTTCGTCTAAGTTTATCTCAAGTTGACAGAAACAAACTAGTAAAATCTACCCCTTGTCCCTTTGACATTCATACAACTTAAAGCCATAACTTTTCCTTTTTCTCTTTATCCTTATAATATCACACTATATAATACAATCTCACTTTTTAAAAAGTCCTACAGTCATTTAAAATTTCCAAAGATTACCTGGGGCTTATACAGGGACACTTGGCTCAGCCTAAGAGGAGGGGACTGGACCTGCCTGGACTGAATCTACCAGGTTGAACTCAATCCCCAGGGAAGTCTTTGCCCTGGAGGAGATGGGAATGGAGGGTGGGTTGGGGGGGAGAGGAGGGAGGCGGGATGGGGGGAGAACAAGGGAATCCATGGCTGATATGTAAAATTAAAATAAAATAAAATTTCCAAAGATTTAAAAGTCCATGTTCTCTTTAAACAGCAACACTATTTACCCATGGGATCCTGTAAATTCCAATATAAGTTACAGACTTCCTTAATCTAAGAGGGAAGAACCAGAGCACAGTTGCAATCACATCAATGCTAAACCAAACTCTAGCAGTGTAACAAGCTCAGTGAATGACATCTAGGATTTACAGCTTCTGAGCTGCACATGGTTTGGGCAGCCCACCTCTGCAGTCTGCAGTCCACAACAGACACAACTTGTCTTGTAGTTCAGGCCGGCTCCACTCCATTCCTGCTGCCATCCTTGGCAGACACACTATGGTCCTGCATTTCCAACCTCCTGGGATCCCTACTGTGACTGAGGCTACATCTTCACCAGTGGCCTCCCTCTTGTCTCTTTTAGCGTCTGCTTGAGCAAAGCCTCTGGTTCTCTCCACAATCCCTTAAGCTCTGGGGTCTCTATTGCAACTGAGGTTAAACCTTCACCAATGGCCTCTTCTGGCCTATCTTCCCATACCACCATCTGGTGCCAAGCCTCAGTCGCTGTATCCATGATGCTTTTACTCCTGTAACTTGCAGACAATCAAAACCAGCATCACGTGGGAAACCTTCACACATTCTCAAGTTCTGAAGCAAGCTTGAAGTGTAGCCTTGCCCCACCACCACCACAACCACGAAAGCTGTGTGCTGACTCTGAGGAAACGCTTCCAAGAAAATCTGGAGTCAGATTTTTCAGGTCTCTTATTAATCACAGCTGGTATTTTCAGCCCTAGCTAGCCAGCATGGACTGCCCCTGTAAAGTTTTTCTTTCCTTAGTGCTTGTCTCCTATCAATCACAGCTGATTCTTCAGCTGTAGCTGACCAAAATCCACAGGTTAATTCAAAACTCACACAAACTGCTCTAATGGGGTGTCTGCTTCTCTCTGAAACTTTACAAGGTAGACCTCCATCGTCTTCACTTCCTTCAATATCATCTTCCAAGTTCCCATAACAGTTCATTAGCCTCTGAGTCCTCAATGGCTATTCTAGTCCAAAGTTCCAAAATCTTCCATCTTCGTCTCAAAAATATTCAACAGGATAAAGTCACATTGTTCATTACATCACAGCAATGCCCCCGCTGTGTAGTAACAACTCCTAATTTGCTTTCAGTTGCTGTGGTAAACACCATGACCCAAAGCAACTTGAGAGAAGAGATGGTTTATTTGACTTACACTTCTATGTCATGTTCCATCATTGAAAGAAGTCAATACGGGAACCTGGAAGCAGAAACTGAAGCAGAGGCAATGGAAGAAAATTGCTTACTTGCTTGCTTTCCCTGGCTTGCTCAGCTACCATTCTTAAGCAGCCCAGGATCACTTGCCTAGGGATAGTACCACCGCTACTGGGCTGGGTCCTCCCACATTAGCTAGCAAGTAAAAAAAAAAAAAAAAAAAAAATGCCTCACAGATGTGGACATAGGTCAATCTGATCTAAGAAATTCTTCAGTTGAGGTTCCCTCTTCTAGGTGACTCTACAAAAACTAACCAGCACACTTAGTATGCTAACAGTCCAAAACCTAATTAGGAAAAGTTTTTTCCAACCAAGTCATATTCTAGCCAATCACAAACAATCTGCCACAAGCCAACGAATTTGGGTTCCAAAATAGAGCAAATGCTTCATTCACCTCATAACCAAACAAAGAAAATACCTTACAGCACACTCAAGATTTCCATTTATAAATGTCTATGTGCAGTCTGTAAAAGCTAACTCTTCCTAACATCGAACAGAACATCTGAGGGGCTATCTCAACCCCTTCTACTTGTGAGCACTGCCTAATCCATAAAGGGTTTTGCTGTTGTTGTTCATTTAGACGCTGATAAGACTTTTTTAAGTAGCAGCAAAGTGGCACTACAGGTAAGGCTCTCACCACCAATCCTGACAACCTACATCAAAGAACTGACCCGACAAGATGTCCTCTGACCTCCACGCTTGTGCCATGGCCTGTGCACACCTCCCACCCCACCACAGACATAAATAAACCAATCAATAAATGTAATTTTAAAAGTTTCCAGAACTCTGTTCAGCTTAATTTGATTTAAACTTTCCTTTTTTAAAAAAAGGGGGATTGCTTAACAGTCTGGTATTTCTTTCATCACAGAAAGAAAAATCTTACTTGAATGAATGAAAATTCAGAAAATATTGAAACATAATTATATTGTTCTACAGAACACTTAATACCTCAAACTAGGCCAAGCAATATTCATCTTCCATTCTGGAGTCAAAAGTTTGCAAACAGCATTACAGATTCAGAAGAAAGTCATCCATGGTTTTGCAGGGATTGTGATCTCACTTGAGCAGGCCAGAGCAAGCTGTCTGGAAAGTAAGTGATAGCAAGTAAGCCTGTATCTCCATCACACCAGTAAGGATGGCTGATGCCTGCATCTCCATCACACCAGTAAGGATGGCTGATGCCTGCATCTCCATCACACCAGTAAGGATGGCTGATGCCTACATCTCTATCATACTAGCTCACTTTGTTGCTTTCAAACTATAAACTATAACTATAAACACAACGTTCATGCATGATTGATTTCATTTACTACTTTTAAATCATAGCTTGTTATATTTTGTGCTGACAAATACGTTAGAATGAAAATTTACATTCTTGGATGATTATATCTAAAAATATTTAAAATACGTTCTAAAAATATAGTTTCATCTAAAAATAAGTCTATTAATATTAAAAGCTAGAATATAGAACTCTACAGCTCAACAGAGGACTAGAGTTTGATCATTAGCAAATTCACTGTGGGTATTTCAAAGTAAACCATACACCCATTGATGGATAGAACTTAGTGAAAATTGAAAACTTGGTGAACCTCTTTATGGGAGTCATACAAGCTCCAAAGGATGCAATTTAAGGATGCCTGCACTGACATGAAAAATTACTGCAGATTCTATCATCATAAGTAAAATATGGAAAAATAATTTCAAGAATTAGTTTGTCTTTTTGCATTGAGTAAGGTTAATGAAGAGAGACAGATTAGCTGCTGAGCAAAAGTATTTTCTTTAGAGCGGATGCAGACCGCAAAACCTCAACAGAAGTGAATGAAAAGACTCAAACCAGTTTATAGGGAAGATGGTAGCTCTGGGAGCCAAGTCATCTCAAAAGGAACTGTGAATAGCAGAGTAACGGAGAGAAATTGGCTCTTCTACACAATTGCCCTGCTGCAGGCTTCCTGATTAAGTCAGACTACACCATTTTTTAAACTTCAAAGCATGACAGGGCAAACAGAAGACCTACTCAAATGAGAACTGGCAGACTGATATAAAACGTCCAGGATCACCTCACATGTTTTTAAGCTGATTCATACATGCTATGAGTCAAATATGGAATAATAGTGTGCTTTATGAAGATTGACTAAATACTCTGCTCATCAATGACAGGGAAGAAGGACAGCTAAGTTGAAGTTGGAGTATTTACATCTGTAGTAGACAATTTTTTGAGATTTAATAAATCATCATTTTCATTATTTGTAGAGTCATTAAGGCTTTGTCTAAGACCAGTACAGTGTGAATTAAACTTATGCATATAACATAGATCTAAGATATTTTCCTAAATGTCACGTTTGTCCTTTATATTAGAAGCTACATAATACTACACACAAAATGGCATTATCTTAATATTTATTAGGTTAATAGTTTCTTTTCTTTACAACTAAACATATTCCAAAGCCTATATAAGTTCCTCCAAGTAAATTTTCCTTGTAAAATCATCGACTTATTTGCTTAAATAAGATCTCTCTTTAAAAATATAATAGAAAGAATAGCAGCAGGCATTCTGGGAGAACAGATCAGCTTAGCAGGCCAGGAAAACAGGCAAGCTAACTGAAGATCTTCACCACTATCTCCTGTGCTTCAAATACAATCCCCCATCTCATCCCTAGCTCTGCATCAAAACTATTGCTATAGACACCCCCCCTACACCGCTGCTGCCCCCATCTCCTGTGGATCCCACTCACTTTCTCTCCTAACTTCCTTTTATCCACTCATTGCTTTATCCAAGTCTCTAACTCCAGCAGTCACTCCCAGCTATCCTACACTCCTGCCAGGGAAGCTGACTGCAGATCGTCACGTCTCCTTCTGTTGCTCCAGATCCAATACCCCTGTCTCATCCCCGCTCTACAGCAAACCCTTCGAAGTGACCTCTTTTCCCTTTCTGGCCCCATTCCAAAGAGACTAAATATGCAGATCTTGGTCTAACACTGTGCTTTCCTCCTTCCTGTGAATCCCCTCAGACCCCTAACCTATCCCCATTCCTAAGTGTCAGCTCCCAATACCTAGGAGCACATTGTACCTGGAACTCCCAGTAACCACACCTACCTGGTCCACAGAAAATTTCCTAACAGGCAACACACAGCCACCACAGAAACTGGACAGGAAACAGAAGCCAAAGAACAAAACAGCCATCCTAGATCTATAATCTTACCAGGCCCAGATGCCTAGATGTCAGCATAAAGACACAATCAGTAACAACCAGGCCATTACATCTCAACTAGAGCCCAGCAACCCACCAAAGCAGGCCCTGAAACATACACACACAAAAAGACATTATAACAGACTGTGTGGATATTATAGAGGTTCTTAAAGAGGAAATGAATACTTCTCATAAAGAAATCCAGGAAAACACAAATAACGGTGGAAGGAAATGAATAAATTTGTTCAAGACCTGAAAATAGAAATGGAATCAATAAAGAAAGCCCAAACTGAGAGAAATCTGGAAATGAAAAATGTAGGTATTTGAGCAGAAACTACTGAGGCAAGCTTCACCAACAGAATACAAGAAATGGAAGACAGAGTCTGAGGCACTGAAGATATGATGGAAGAAATAGATACATTGGTTAAAGAAGATGTTAAATCTAAAAACCTTATGACCCAAAACATCCAGAAAACCTGAGACACTATGAAAAGACAAAAATCTAAGAATAATAAGATAGAGGAAGGAGAAGAAACCCAAGTCAAAGTCCCAGAATATATTTTCAACAAAATCATAGAAGAAAATTTCCTAGCTTGAAGAAGGAATTGCCTATCAAGCAAAGAAGCATACAGAACATCAAACAGACTAGACCAGAAAAGAAAGTTCCCTTGCCACATAATAATCAAAACACTAAAAATACAGAACAAAGGAAGAATATTAAAAGTCCACAAGGTGAAAAGACCAAGCAACACATAAAGGTAGACCTATTAGAATTACACCCTACTTCTCAGTAGAGACTCTAAAAGCCAGGAGGGCCTGGACAGATGTGCTATAGACTCTAAAAGACCACAGATGCCAGACTAGACTGCCATACTCAGGAAAATTTTCATTCATCATTGATAGTAAAAGTAAGACATTCCATTATAAAACAAAATTTAAGTATACTCTATGCACAAATCCAACCCTACAGAAGGTGCTAGAAGGAAAACTCTAAGCTAAAGAGGTTAACTACAACCTTGAAAGCACAGAGAGTAAATAATTACAGACAGTCAAAATCAAAAGAGGGGAAGCACACATGCATGGGCACACACACACACATACACACACATACAGAACACAACACACACACAAACACACACATACAGAACACAACACATACACATACATACAGAACACAACACGCACACATATACATACATACAAAACACAACACACACACATACATACAGAACACAACACACACATATACACACACATATACATACAAAACAACACACACATACACATACATACAAAACACAACACACACACATACATACAAAACACAAAACACAACACATACACACAAACCAAAATCATCATTAGCAACAAAAAAAAAAAAAACAGCAATCAACAATCATTAGTCATTGATACCTCTTAACATCAATGGTGTCAATCCCCAATAAAAAGACACAGACTAGCAGAATAGATACAAAAATAAGATCTACCTTTCTACTGCATTTAAGAAACACAGCTTAACATCAAGAAAGACATTACCTCAATGTAACAGATTGGAAAAAGATATCCTAAGCAAGTGGGCCTAAGAAACAAGCTAGTGTTTTAATACCTAAAATATCATTTTAATACCTAACAAAACAGATTTTGAACCAAAACTAATCAAAAGAGACAGAGAAGAAAACTATGTACACATCAAAGGAAAAAAACCACTAAGAGGACATTGCAATTTTTAACATCTATGCCCTAAATACAAAGGCACCCAAGGTTTAAACACTACTGCAGCTTAAGTCATATATCGACCCCCACACACTGATAGTGGGATACTTCAATACTTCACTTCCACCAATGGACAGATCATCCAGACAAAAATTAAACAGAAAAATATGGAAACTAACAGACATTATAAACCAAATGTACCTTTACAGCACATTTCACCCTAACACAAAAGACTATACCTTCTTCTCTGCACCTCAAGAAACTTTCTCCAAAATTGACCACAAACTTAGACACAAAGCAAGTCTCCATAAATACAAGAAAATTTTAATAATTCCTTGCATCCTATCAGACCACCATGGATTAAAGCTGGATATCAACAACAACAGAAACAACAGAAAGCTTACAAACTCATAGAAATTGAACAACTCTCTACTGAATGAATATTGTCTACTGGGTCAAGATATAAATTTAAAACTTTCTACAATTTAACGGAAATAAATACACAGCATACCCAAACTTATGGGACACCATGAATGTGGTTTTAAGAGGCATATTCATAGCACTAAGGGCTTACATTTAAAAAAACTGCAAAGATCTCATATTAGCATATTCACAGCACACCTTAAAGCTCTCAAACAAAAAGAAGAAATCACACCCAAAAGTAGTGGACCTCAAAAAATAATCAAATTCAGGGTACTGAAGTCAATACAATAGAAATAATCAACAAGCAAAAAATATAATACAAGGTATAATAAAGAGTTGGTTCTTTGAGAAATCAACAAGATAGAAAAATCCTTTTCCAAATTAACTAAAAAGCAGAGAAAGAATATCCAAACTAACAAAATCAGAAATGTCAAGGTTTACATAACAAGAGACACCAAGGAAATATAGAGAATCTTAAGGGCGTACTTTAAAAACCTGTACTTCACCAAATTGGAAAATCTAAAAGAAATGTACAATTTTCCCATTAGATACCACTTACTACAGTTAAATAAAGATTAGATAAAGAATTTAAATTACCTACAACCCCTCTTGAAATAGAAGAAGTCATCAAAGGTCTCCCAACCAAAAGAAAAAAAAAAGGGGGGGGGGAGGCCAGGGCCAGGGCCAGGGCCAGATAATTTAGTACATAATTCTACCAGACTTTCAAAGAAGAGTTACTGTTAATACTCCTCAAATTAGTTCACAAAATAGAAACAGAAGTAACTTTGTCCAATTTATTCTATGGAGCCACAGTTACCTTGATACCCAAACCACATAAAGACCCAACAAAGAAAGAGGATTACAGACTAATTTCTTTCCCTTATGAACATATAAGCAAAAATACTCAATAAAATACTTGCAAACTGAATCCAAGAACACATGAAAAAAATCACCCACCATGATCAAAAAGACTTCATCCTGCAGATACAGGGATGGTTCAATATGAAATCAGAAAATGTAATCCACCATATAAACAAACTAAAAGACAGAAACCACATGATCATTTTATAAATTCAGAAACATCCTTTGATGAAATCTAACACCCCTTCATGATAAAAGCCCTTGATACATTAGGAATAAAATGGATAACGGAACCTAATAAAGGCAGTTTACAACAAGCTTATAGCCAACATCAACTAAAATGGTGAAAAACTCGAAGCATTTCTACTAAAATCAGGAACAAGACACGGTTAACCTCTCTCTCCATACCTATTCAATGTAGTGCTTGAAGTCTTAGCTAAAGCAGTAAGACAACTGGAGGAGATGAAGGGAATGCAAATGGGAAGGGAGAAGTCGACATATCTTTACTTGCAGATGATATGATAGCATAAATCAGTGACCCAAAAACATCCACCAGGAAATTCCAACATCTGATAAATACTTCCAGCAAAGTAGCTAGATACAAAATGAACTCACTGATGACAAAATGACTGAGAAAGAAATAAGGGAAACATCATCCTTTACAATAGCCACAAAAAAATTTAAAATATCTTGGGGTAACTATAACTAAACAAGTGAAATACTTGTAGGACAGGAACTTCAACTCTTTGAAGAAAAAAAATGAAGAAGATATCAGAAGATGGAAAGATGTCCTATGCTCATGGATCAGTAGGATTAACATAGTAAAAATCACAATCTTATCAAAAGCAATCTACAGATTCAATGCAATCCCCATCAAAATTCTAACAAAATTCTTTATAGACCTTGAAAGAACAATACTCAATTTCATATAGAAAACCAAAAGATAGCTTAAGAAATCCTATACAATAAAAGAACTTCCAGAGGCATCATCATCCCTGATTCCAAGCTCTACTACAGAGATAGAGTAATAAAAACTGCATGGTATTAGTATAAAAACAGACAAGTGGATCAATGGAATCCATTCAAAGACCCAAACGTAAATCCACACACCTATGCACACCTGATTTTTGCAAAGAAGCCAAAATTATACATTGGAAAAAAAGAAAGTATCTTCAACAAATGATGCTGGTCAGTATATGTCAGTATATAGAAGAATGCAAAATAGATCCATATCTATCACCCTGCACAAAACTCAAGAAGAAGTGGATCAAAGACCTCTACATAAATCCAGATTCACTGAAAGTAATAGAAGAGAAAATGGGGAATAGCCTTGAACACATTAGCACATGAGACAACTTCATGAACAGAACACCAATGGCACAGGCACTTAGATGAACAATTAATAAATGGGACCTCAAGAAACTGAAAATCTTCTATAAGGAAAAGGACACGGTCAATATGACAAAACAGAAAGTTACAGAATGGGAAAAGATTTTCATCAACTCCACATCCAACAGAGCTAATATCCAAAATACATGAAGAGCTCAAGAAATTAGGCATCAACAAACCAAATAATCCAATTAAAATGTGGTACCGATCTAAACAGAGAATTTGCAATAGCAGAAACTCAAATGGCTAAGAAATACTTAAAGAAATTTTCATCATCCTTATACATCAGGGAAACGCAAATCAAAACTACTTTGAGATTCCATCTTATACCTGTCAGGATGGCTAAGATCAATAACACAAGTGACAGATCATGCTGGAGAAGATGTGGAACAAGGGAATACTCCTAGTTGGAGTGCAAACTAGTGCAACCACTATGGAAATCAGAAAATTTCTTCAGAAAATTGTGAGTTGATCTACCTCAAGATCCAGCTATACCACTCTTGGGCATATACCCAAAGAATGCTCCATCCTACCATAAGGACACTTGCTCAACTATGTTCATAGCAGCTTTATTCATAATAGCCAGAAAATGGAAACAGTCTAGATGTTCATCAACCAAAGAATGGTAAAGAAAATGTGGTACATTTACAAAACAGAGTATTACTCAGCTGTTAGAAACAATGACATCATACTTAGCAAATGTTGCTTTGTATAGAGGATCACCTAAGCTTTGTAGTAGTGCTAATATAAAAAAAGAAATATCAGTTATTTGAC
This sequence comes from Peromyscus leucopus, assembly GCF_004664715.2. Lineage (NCBI taxonomy): Eukaryota > Metazoa > Chordata > Mammalia > Rodentia > Cricetidae > Peromyscus > Peromyscus leucopus. Next base: position 36,863,325 of record NC_051064.1, read on the forward strand.
TAAATTTCTAAACCAAGTTTTTAGAAAAAATATAAAAGGTGAAAGTAAAAGTTTAAAAAAAATGACGTCTTTGTGAAATTTGCAGGCAAATGGATAGAATTAGAAAAAATCATCCTGAGTGAGGTAACCCAAACCTAGAATGACAAACATGGCATGCACTCAGTTATAAGTGGACATTAGCTGTAAAGGATAGCCATGCTATAATTCACAGACCCAGGGAGGCTAAGAAACAAAGAGGGCTCAAGAGAGGACACATGGATCTCCCTTGGAAGGGGAAATAGAATAGATTTTGTGGATAGACTGGGAGCAGGTGGAAATGGGAACAGGAGGGATCAGGTGGGTGTGGGGGATGGAGGTAGAGAGTACTGGGAGAGATGGCTGGAGTTGGGGCTATTGGGGGGTGGTGTAGAAACCTAGTGCAGTGAAAACTCCATGGAATCTGTGAGTGACCCTAGCTAAGACTCCTAGTAATGGGGGAGACTCCTAGTAATAGCAGATACAGATCCTGAACCAGCCATCTCCTATAATCAGGCAAGGCCCCAACAGTGGAACTGGGACATAAATCCAACCACAAAACATTCAACCTATGATCTGTCCTGAGTGCAACATGAGTTGGAGTAATGGTGGCTCAGAACTTCTAGGACTGGTCAACCAATGACTGGTTCAACCTGAGGACCAGACCATAGAGGGAGCCCATGTCTGACACTGTCGTATGGCCAGGAACCAGAGGCTGGGCAGCCCAGAGATCCAGGATAGAACCAAACACAACTGGCAAAATAGAAGTCATTTAAATGATTCCTAATGACATTCTGCTATATTCATAGATTGGTGCCTAACCCAACTGTCATCAGAGAGGCTTCATCCAACAACTGATGGAAATAGTTGCAGAGACCTACAGCCAAACATTAGGCCGAGCTTGGGGAATCCTGCAGAAGAAGGGGAGGTAGGATTGTAGGAGCCAGAGGAGTTGAGGACACCACAAGAAACCCCACAGAATCAACTAACCTTGCTTTATAGGGGCTCATAGAGACTGAAGTGACAAACTTGGACCCTGTATGGTCTGAGCTAGGCCCTTTACATATGCATTATGGTTGTGTAACTTGGTGTTCCTGTAGGACTCCGAACAATTAGTGTGTGGGGTGTCTTTGACTCTTTTGCCTGTGCTTGGGACCCTTTTCCTCCTGTTGGGTTGCCTCATCCCACAATAATATGGGGTTTGTGTCTAGTCTTACTGTAACCTATTATACCCTGTTTGGTTGATATGCCTGGGAAGCCTACTCTCTCTCTCTCTCTCTCTCTCTCTCTCTCTCTCTCTCTCTCTCTCTCTCTCTCTCTCTTATTTTATTATTATTAGTAGTATTTGGTTTTTTGAGACAGGGTTTCTCAGTGTAATTTTGTGCCTTTATTGGAACTCACTCTGTAGACCAGGCTGGCCTTGAGCTCACAGAGATCCGCCTGCCTCTGCCTCCCAAGTGCTGGGATTAAAGGCATGCACCACCACCACCCGGCCTCTTTGTTTTGTTTTGTTTGTTGTTGTTGTTTTAAGGAAAACAGAAGCGAAGCGGAGTGGATCTGGAGGAGAGAGGAGGTGGGAAGGAGTTTAGGAGGAATGAAAGGGGAAACTATGGTCAAGATGTATTGCATGAGAAAAGAATAAAATAATATAAAACAAAATTAATTTTAGGATTATTTTCAGCAAAACATACAATAAGAATTTAAAACTCAATTTTTTAAATCAAGGAAAAGGATAAAAAGAACTTATGGGTAACTATGAAGTTCTGTTTTGTAAATTTTGAAAACCAGTCTTGGTAACTGAAATCAGGTAGAAGAAGAGAATCAGGGCTAGAGGCCCAGTGGTTAGGTGTACAGGCTGCTCTTTCAGAGGATCCAGGGTTGGGTTCCCAGCACCCACATGGCAGCTCACAACCATCTGTAACTCTAGTTCTAGGGGCTCTGATACCTCTCCCAGCCTCCATGTCCATCAGGCATGTAAGTGTGCACACACATACATACAGGCAGAACACTCCTATGCACAAACAAAAATAAGTAAATAAGTAGAAAAGCAATGTAAAGAAATGTAATGATCCACAGTGAAAGATTCTGGTGTCTGTCTACAGGGGAAAATTCATATAAGAATTGATTTCAATTTTCTCTGAAACCAATACAAATGTTGGAAAATACAAAAATACGAGGAAAAGAATCACTAGCATTCAGACCTTAGAAATAGCCATTTTTATCATGTGAGCATATTTTCTTGCAATTACTTCTGTGAACTTCACATCAGTAAGATATACTTTCATCTTATCTGGATTCTCTATGTCACCTAGGATGCTCTTGAGGCTGTGACCCTTCTGCCTCCTAAGGCATGCTGGCATGGGTGCATGACCACACCCTGCACAGATCATTTGGAAATCTGTTTAACTTAATATAAGCATTTTCACATTTCCATAAAGCTTTATTGAAAATCTTGGTACATAAATCCTGATCTGCCTCTCTGAGATTTTCTCTTTAAGAGAAACCTCCAAAACTAAGATTACTTGGTCAATGACTGTAAACATTTTAAAGAACGTTATGTGCTTCTCTATTAGAAATAACCATTGGGATGGCATATGGCTGTGCAAGAGACTGAGGAGGCTCAATAACAACTAATATGAAATGATTGCCAAAAGTATTAACATGTTTTATAAAACACAAAATGTAACATATAAGCACTTTTTATTCTCTTTTATCTTTAACATAAAAATATGTATTTTGGAGAGAATTCTACTAGAGCAATAAGAACAATGAAAAAAAGGTGAGCTAATGAATAAACAGAGAAATGGAGGAGATTGGAGTGTTCTTGCCTACAGTAGAATGCTGAGGGGCAACTGTGATGGGACCACAGGCCTCACCACAACCAATATTGAAATAACTAGAAGTATCAGTAGGTGCTACATCTGTGGAGAATTGTTATAAAGATCAGAGAAGTTTCTGTGGTTTTCTACAGGGAAAAGAGTTACTCGGTGAAGAAATCATACCATCCTAAACGAGAAAAACAAAATTAACTTTGCCTGTGAAGGGGGAAATGGATATCACTTGTTTCCAAGCATGATAAGCCAAAGATCAGGCATGGCATCAAATTAGTTTCAGTAGAAAAGCTACAATACAATCTAACAATGAGGGATATAACACAGGCACAAATCATGGAATTCTTCAGAGATGTCAAAGTTATAAAAGATAACTAAGAACTTTGAGAATGCTCCAAATTAAAGGGAGCTGAAGAGTTAAACAAAAATGTAAATGCTGATCTTAGCACGGATCCTGTACTGAAGGTAAAAAAATCAATACAAAAGGTATTTGGTCTATTTATAAAAAATTGCAAAATGATGGCCTTAGAAATTATTGCATCAATGTTAATTCACCAAATCAATAACTACACTGCAGACTTGGAAGAAAATATCCCTATTTTTAGGAAGTATACACTGATGTTTTCAGTTAAGGATAGCAATTGATATACCTGAGCCTCAAATGGTCCTAGAAGATAAAGTAAATGACACAGAATGTGAACAATAGATGAATGGAAGGGTTATAAAAATTGTTCCTTATACCAATATATCTTGCAAGTTTCTGTAAGCTTAACATTTTAAAAATTAAAAAAAAGATGAACAAAATATCATTTTCAATTTGATTTCCCACAGACAATTTTTGAAGATGCACCCTCTTTAAAACGTAACAACAGCAAGGCTTTTGTTTAGTTTTGTTTGTTTAATTTTAATAGAGAAAAATAGTATCTTAACATGCATTTACTTGCTACTTAATGAGGCTTAAATATAGCCATAGATCATGTTTTCTTGCTGTAAGTCATCTTTTTTGTTGTTTTTATTTCCAAACATTATTTTCTTAAGATAATAGCCTCAACTGGGCTGCTTTGCATCATGAGTATCAGGAACAGAATCTTCAACCACATTTTCATATAAAATTCATAAAGACATTTTATAGCATTATCCCTCAAGTAAGTTTATTAATATTGAAGGTGCAATTTAATACAGTTAGATCACTCTATGATGAGTAGTCAAACTATATGATCGATCCCAGAGGGAAGACCACGTGTTCATTGCTTTTTAACTAACGTGCACTACTGGTAGACTGCCACCAGGTGGCAGTAGTGTTAGGACTGCAGTTTAATCAGACTGTGCCAAGTATTTGGTCCTGGAACCCACCAGTCTTTGACAAAGTACTTTGACAAAGTACTAGCCTTCACTTCCTCGTGGACTTAAAACTATAGTTATCAGTATTTTAGTCAGAACAAATTTTCTATTTAAAAATTACTTTAAAGTGTAACAACTATTATTTGAACAAATATCAAGTACATATTAAAAATTTAAAAACATTAGAATCCTTTGAGATTTAATTTGTAGCCTGCCCACTATCTATTATCTGGCCAGTCAGCATTTCACTCCTCTTACAGACCCTAGATAAAAATGCACCATACTTCATCCAACAATTTACCCTCAGATCCTGCATTTTTCCTGAAGTCTCCCAACTTAAAAATCAGGCCCGGAAGTAGAGGAGGTTGTGACCCACGCCTCTCTTACTTCCTCTGGTGCTTTCAACTCACCTACCTCAGCTCCCCTTTTAGTTAACAAAGCGTCAAAAACACAAAACACACTTATGGTCTAAGGAGTTCCCCTGTTCCTTTCTAAAACAGCATCTCCAGCTCCCACTCAAAAAAAAAAAAAAAAAAAAAGAAGAAGCTACTTTGTGGCACTAGGCAACCAGACACTCCTTAAGTAGATAAAGACACTTAACACTTTTAAACGATTACAACAAACAGCCGGAAGTCAGCGTGGCAACAGCAATCTCAGCAAACTGGCATGACCTGAAATTTAATACATTAGGTAGACTAAGAAGTGTTAGGAGACGTTAGGCAAATACAGCTATTTCAAGTAACACTTGGGATTTTTTTTTTTTTTTTTTTTTTTTTTTTTTTTTTTTTTTTTTTTTGGTTTTTTGAGACAGGGTTTCTCTGTGTAGCTTTGCGCCTTTCCTGGAACTCACTTGGTAGCCCAGGCTGGCCTCGAACTCACAGAGATCCTCCTGGCTCTGCCTCCCGAGTGCTGGGATTAAAGGCGTGCGCCACCAACGCCCGGCCAACACTTGGGATTTTTTGAGTTAGGCAAACAGCAATCTTTTTTCTTACTGACAGTTTTCTTTTTGGGAATGAACTATTCATCCTTGTGTGTGTGTTCCATTTATATGGTACACAATTTTCAATAAATATATGAGTGTAGAATGAATAAGATGCAGATTTAACCTCTTCTATTTTCTACAATAAAATATCACTTGCCCAAAGTTGCATATAAGCTGATGGTGAGTTCTCCTGCTCTAGTCTGTCATTCTCTCTCTCTCTCTCTCTCTCTCTCTCTCTCTCTCTCTCTCTCTCTCTCTCTCTCTCTCTCTCTCTCTCCCTCTCTCCCTCCCTCCCTCCCTCTCCCTCTCCCTCTCCCTCCCAGATTCATTTCATCTCTGTCAATCTCTCCTCTCAACATTGTGCTCCCCCTGAACAAAAGCACAACTGTTCCCACCCTCAGACAATCCTAGTCTCCTACTTGCCTACCTTCCCTTCCAGAAATCTGATTATATCAGCCCTGAAACCATAACATTTTATATCATTAAAAAATAAGATCAGATTCTTTGGGAGAGGTTCTTTGTTTTCTGATCTCTACTTTCCTCCGAATGATATCCTTCCCTTCCATTGTAGAGTCCATCAGTCCTACCAACAAGTCCTAACCCATCCCAGTTCCCTCCCGCATGTCCATCCGCATCACTAAGCCATTGCCTTAAATCCTTCCTTGTACAGAATGCTTCTGACTTCACACTCCCTGCCTGGGCTTTCCCATCCAAAATTCTATTTATTTTCAAATCTCTGGAGATGTTACTTAACCCCAGGTCCAGTTTTCCTTCTTCTATTCTGTTGTTTTCATATCTTTCTTTCCATTGTGCAAATATTTGCATGTAACATTAGCCCTTCGATTTCCATAATGATATTCTAAATGAAGAAGAACAAAGAAGCAAGAAATGTGTCTAGCTTCAATTGTTAACAAGCTTTTAGTTGGATCAAGCAACAAAAGAAAATTCAATACATTTAAAGCTATTTATGAAATGTGTACCTAAAGGTCTTCATATAGATGCCTACAGACAATTTTTGTATATTGAATATTTTGTATAATGTACAAATTGTAACTTGGGTATTTATAAACAAGATATTTAGGGAGACTGTTGACAAGAGTATTGCAGCATAATATAGTATTAACGTTTGTTTCCAAAATGCAATTGCTAGTTCTAAATGAATGCCGCTACAGAGGCCAGCAAGATGGCTCAGTGGGCAAAGGTGCTTGCCTCCAAGGCTGACCTCACTTTGATCATTTGGACTTGCATAATGAAGCGAGAAAACGAACTCCTACACTTTGTCCTCGAGTCTTGATACTCATACCACGGCAAGTGCCTGCCCCGCCGCCCCCATGCACACATAGAAGTAAATAAATACAATTTTACATTGTTTTAAATCCCTATATTTCCACCAGATCTGCCATGTTTTTAATTCTCATTTGAAACATTTACTATGCCAGGCATGGTGGAACATCACAATACTCAAGGGGCAGAGGCAGGAAGATGATTGCAAGTTTGAGATCAACCTAATCTGAATATTTAGTTCCAGGCCAGCCTGGGCTATGTAATAAGACCCAGTCTCAAAACTATCAAACAGCAGAAACAAAATCTAATACAAGGTAATATGTGATAGGAAGAGTCCACAGCACTTATTAACCATTATGTAAAACTGAAGCTGTACACAATTACATAAAGCAAAATATAAAGACATAATTATACATCATCACCTTAAAAGAAAACATTTCCAATGCACCTCTGCATACCCAGTCCTGATCATGTTACTGTATTATTTTACTGTCCTGTACTAACAACCCCTACAGGAACTACTCCAATTCCATGTATACACTTGCCCTCTCTGTCTGTCTCTGTCTCTGTAGTGTGCGTGTGTGTGTGTGTGTGTGTGTGTGTGTGTGTGTGTGTGTGTGTGTGTGATTTTCACATGGACATGGAGTTTTAGCTGGTAATAAGTGCACTTTACAAAGAAGGGAAGGGAAAGGAGAAAGAAAGAGAGAGAGAGAGAAAGAAAGAGAGAGAGAGAGAGAGAAAGAAAGAAAGAAAGAAAGAAAGAAAGAAAGAAAGAAAGAAAGAAAGAAAAATCCAAATACATGGCATAATTTGGTACCTCAGAAGACAGTGGACCTAATTTGCAAACAAAGGCAGAAATAGTTGCTGTATGCATTTAGTCCCATCATCTTTATAGCATTTTTGGCGCAGAGTAATTTGGATAGCTGTGGAAATGATGTATAATACAAAGCTTCTAGTGTCAGAGGTTATCACCATAGATAATGTTCATAAACATCAGTATAATGCTGTATGCAGATTAGAGGAAAGAGAACCTCCAAAATGCAGTGAGGAAACTCTATGAGAAAGGAAAGGCTGCATGAGTCCTTAAAAAGTAGAAATATCTAAATGTAATAAAAAAGAAAAATGATAAAGAAAAAACACTAAATTCATCATTAAATCTGATTATATGTTTTCATTGAAATTCAAAATTATTTTAATAACAGAGATAATATTTGCCTACTGAAGTTTTACTAACTGGAAAAAGATCTTTATTCTTTCAACTTTTAGAGTCATTCAATTCCTCATCATTTAGAATTAATTCACTCATATCCTTAGATACTTAAATGTAAATAGGTCTATTTTATATTATTTAAAGTATCATATTTGTGATTAGAACATACAGCACACAATTTGTGTTAGAAGTGTTTAAAAAACAAATAGAGCATTTAAATTACCTTTTAAATGCATCTGCTGTCAGTATAACACCAACAACAATCTGACATGAAACAGCATTTCAGTAAAAAATAAATCCAACCCTCTCCAGAATGGGGAAAAGTTTCCAAGATATAGAAGTAGACAAGACTGTGAGAAGGGGGCATGACTAGGCCCAGGCATGGCCTAAACCAATATACCCAGACGATCTTCTGTGTGGTCCTAAGCTGGAAATCATCAGGAACCCATGACTGGACTACACTGACTCTCACCCTTTAAAACAGTCCTCTTCTATAGATCATCCTAAATCACAAACCAGATTATCAAACTGATCAAGTGTTCTATAACATTTTCTTTACCCACAAATTTATAATGTATTGCACATTATATGTGTGAACATGAAATTGTTTTTGTACAGTAGTGTATTTTATACTTAGACAGACTATCTCAATAGTCTCTTGGAAAAAGACAATAACACACTTACCAAAGAGAGCTTAGTGTCTATGAGTTTGAAAGACAGCAAGGGGATGGGCTATATGTGGAAGGGTTTGAGGGGAGAAAAGGGAAGAGAGAAATACAATTATACTATAATCTCAAAAAATTAAATAAAAAATTATGAAAACTACTACCAATGACCCAAACTACTAACCAGGGATCCCTTGATGAATAGGATTTTCATCACATTTTACTTTATAAATTCCTGTGACAGTAAATAACAAAGCTTTAAACTCCTGGCATTATTCCTACGACTCTAGAATTCTTTATGTACACTGTGGAATTAGACTACTCAATGCTCCTGCTGCATTCACCTTCCTCTCAACACTGTAGCCATCCTGAAGTTTTCTAAAGCCCTGTTCTCACTCAGTTTCCAAGCTAAGACAGAGCTTTGCCTTCCGTCATAAACAGACTTGCTAACTTTTATATCTCTCAGAACCCAATTCATACATTCCTCCCAGAAGCCTTTCCTGAATAGCCAGTAGTAGCCACGTTGCTCTCTCAACTACCCTACGTACTCCATCTTTCCCTTTACCACACTGTACTTCATTATAGTCCCTTTGAGACAGGAACTACAGGCTATCCTTTGTAGCCTTACGGAACAAATAAGATCTTTAGTATCATATCTGATCTATAGTAGGGGCTCAACTGCCTTGAACTACACATGTTATTTCATAACAAGCTTAATAAACAATCCCTTCCATGATTTTATTGAACATTCACTTCTGTGTTAAAAGATTTTTATTTCTTGACAGTTTGGTTCTCTTTGTAAAATGAATTTATATTTTCATTACAGAATTGTGGGACTAATGGCAGAAAAATGTGTGCTGAATATTGTCCTATTCAGAGTCATAACTATAATTTATAATTGTTCCTTCATGTAATGGAAGTAATAATTAATAAAGCCTACTACCGTTAGTGTCTCCTTTTTATCATGTTTCTGGCATTTCATTATATTTTATGATTATCTAATTTAATACTCAAAACCACCCCTCCCAATCCTTGCTGGCATAGATCTGCTTTCATGTGGCCTACAGAGCACTTTAGAAGCAAGTACATTAATTGGTGATTTATCCCGTGAGTGTGCAAATAAACTGTCTCCAGAAAGCATTTGTCCAGTGTCTTGAGGGATAAGAGTCAGGCTACAGACATGAATAGCTATTTAAGACTTTTCCTGAAAATATTTGCTCCAGGGTAATTTAATACCTTTACCCATTGAGTCTTCCAGGGTGAGTTTAACACATGAGTGAATTAAAATCAAGAACAAATGGCATTCCTGCAAGCATGGTGAATTTATTGGCTTTTGTCATGTAGGAATATGTACTGACGGTACAGTCAGTGACAGGAATGCCTGGTGTGGTGGACTCTGCTATGTTTGACATACTGGTGGAAAAATGAGTATTATTGATTAATTTTTTTAAATGACAATTTTCCAGAGCCTAGATTAGAATCTGAAAACGCTATTAACCTCACAGCAATGGAAAACACTCTAGCTCCATTTGATAGAAGCAGTTGAAGGGAAATTCAGGTGAGGGGCCAATCACCTCAGAAAAATTAATTTGCTGTACCAGTTGCAGTAGCAGACAAATACAGCTCTGAACATCCTCCGATAGAGGTGATGCTTTTTGGAGTTCTGGAATGCTGGTGGGGGATACATGCACTAGTGTGGGAACCTCAGAGCATCTTTGGTGGGTGGCAATGAGAGAGAAAAAGAAGGAAATGGCATTTACTTTTGCACTCATTATTTATCAGATAAGAAGATTCTCAAATGGAAGAAAATACTAACTTTTATCAATTCAAATGCAAGGCATAGGAATCATCTACACAAGAATAATTGATTTCCACTCTTTTCTCTACTTTAAATGGATTGTCCATTGTTTGTAAACATTGGAATTGGATGCATGATTTCAATAATTTGAGAACTAAAAGGACATGAGTGTAGGATTAAAATGGTTGGCAATTTGATTTTTTTAATTTCTCATATAATATATTTAGATTATATTCTTTTCTTCTCCCCAACTGAAAGGTTGATAATTGGCACTGGTGGTGGCATTGATTACCTGAGGAAAAGTCACAAGCCACATCCACAACTACCAGAGTTACAGAGAGCTTTATTGGGAGGAAGGAAGGGATAGGAGAAAGGAGAGCCAGACCTGGAGAGAGGGAACGATGGGGGGGAGCAGAGCAGAGAGCAGAAAGAAAGGGAGCATGGGGTCTGCATCTGGCTTTTAAGGCGCAGATTGCATGACCATACTGCACATACATAGTTGGCAGTGCCCCCTGATGATGTAAGACACAAGGCCCCGAGCTGCCATGTGCAGGAGTGAGGGTAGGATCCTAACACCAACCCCCTTCCATGTCCTACCCATCCAAGTTCATGTTTTTTCCTCTCTTAAAATTAAAAAGCACAAATATAAAACAATAATAAAACATGGAGTTTATTTGTGTGTCTGTGTCTGTCGATCTGTCTGTCTGTGTATTTCAACAACTAATGAAAAAGAGGTCATGAATTTGAAAAAGATTAAGGAGAGGTATAAGGAAAGGTTTGCAAGGAGAAAAGGGAAGTGGAAATTATGTAATTATACTATAATCTTAAAAAATAAAATTTAAAAATGTATACATAGATGTGCTTATATGCACGTACCAGCAGAGGCCCAAAGAGAACATCAGACCAACTAGAGCTGGAGTTGTAGGTGGTTACAAGCTGCCTGATGTATGTGCTTGGAACTGAACTTCTGTCTTCATAACCACTAAGCTGTCTCTCCAGCCCCTCAATGTTAATTTTTAAAGCCTAGAGTTTTTAGTTTGGTTTTAGCTGTGATTAAAAAAATTAAATAAATAAATAAATAAATAAAAACCTTGACGAAAAAAACAGCATAGAAGGAAAAAGGGGTTATTTTAGCCTATGGTTCTAGATCACAGTCCATAGCTGCAAGGAAGTCACAGTGGCAGAGGCTGGACAACCAGTCATGTCCTACCCACAATCAAGAGCAGAGAGAGAATGAACATGTGTCTCCTTGGTACTCAACTAGCTGTCTGTGTTCCTGTACATTCCAGGGCCCCAAAGAAAGTGCTTCTCATATTAAGGCTGCCTCTTCCCATATCAATTAAGGAAATCAAGAAAGTTCCTGACAGAAAGGACCACAGACCAAACTGATCTAAACAATGCCTTTTTGACACTCTCTTCCTGGATGACTCTAGGTTGTGTAAAGTTGATGATTAAAACTAAGACACCTAGTTTAAAGCATCGGTGACAGTGAGAAACTTTGTTATACATGTGAAAGCGATGGGATAAAAATAAGGTGACTATGAACATGTGTTTAATAAAAGAATGTATAAATAAAACTCTTACAAAACAAGAAATCCACAAAAGAACAGAGAAAAGAATATGAAACAACACACCAAAAGATAAGTCTCACTTAAATATAATGATAAAAATCACTACCTTCACTAATAATCAAAATACAATATCAAAACATCAGCATAGTACCACCTAAAAAATTGATCAGCCATCAAATTACTGTTAAGTACATTTAAGGGTCAGGGGCATACTAAACTGTGAAATAGGCTTAAATCCAATCATAAATCTATCTGCTAACATCATTAATTTTGTGACATTATTGCACCCATGGAGAGCTTGCCACACCAGTCATAATTATAGCTTATGGGGTTCACAATTGGGTAAGACTGTTGATGCTATTCCCCTGCCCTGCCCCAGCACTCTATAGAGCACTTCCTAGCACTATAAGAGCTAGTCAACATGGAGGAAGCTTCCTGTTCAGTACAAACTTGATTTCTCCATGTCCTGTAACTAGTATGTGGTATCTTCAACAATAGGGTATCACCATGAAATTCTGGTGAGTAACCAAGAACAGCAGCAACAACCCCTATAACACCCTAACAGCTTGACGAGAGGTATAACACACCTGGGCTGCTTACTTGGTGAGCTGTGGATTCTGGAAGGAGCATTACCCACTGTGTAGGGTAATTCCAATTAAACTTTTATTATAAATATGTTGGAGAAATACATAGATGTATACACACAGCTCATAAAATAGTAGGTGTCTGTGCAGCTGTTTCAAATATCATTACAGTTAGTGATCACTCCTACAACTCCTCTCACATACTTTCTCATCTGCTACCCTAATGTGGAGGGATACTGTGATGGCTGCTCTTTGTTGTCAACTTGACTATCAAAATTAACTAAAACCCAAGTGGCTGGGTATACCTGTGAGGAATTTTTCTTGGTTGAATCATTTGAAGTGGGAAGACACACCCTACATCTTCATCTTTTGAGGTTGGAAGATCCACCTTTCCTATATAAAGGACACAGACAAAGGAAGCTTGCTTCCTTTGCCTGCTTGCTCTCACTCTTCCTGGCAAGTCCATTTCCTCACTGGTAAATCTTACTTCTTTGGGATTCTGATATATACTGAAGATAAGCTGAGACATCAGACTGAATAACTACTAGATTCTTGGGCTTTCCATCTGTAGACAGGCACTGCTGGACTAGCTGGACCATAGCCTGTAAGCCCCTCTAATAAATCCCATATAGACAGATAGATGATAGGTAGATAGATAGGTAGGTAGATAGATGATAGATAGATAGATAGATAGATAGATAGATAGATAGATAGATAGATATGTGTCTATATCTAAATAGTATCCTTATTATAGTGTCTAGCACATAGACAGCATTATTAAATATTGAAAATCATTATTTCTAAGTTGCCTTCTTTCTCCGAACTTGAACTTGTCCACTATAGAAGTTTGTGCTCTATGTATTTCCAAGGTAGAACAAATAAATTTAAGAAAACACCAACACACCCAGAAAAGTCTACTTCTAATTCAAATCATGTCTATTTTGAGGCTTTCTGGTCAGTACGTTTAGGCCAAAGTGTATTTTCTTTATTTCCATAATTTGTCTTTTATTTTAACAGTGATTATAATCTCTTCATAAAAGAAACTTATTGCATTTTCTGCAACCCTCTTAGGCCATCACGAAAAGGTTGGAATTCTGATCTTTCTAGATGTGATCACACACAATTGTTCTTGGAACCCTGTGCTTCTTGTAGAAGTTAGCCCATCACTGAGTCTAAGAATAGGACACGTAACTCAGATTTGAGCAATTGAAATAGCTCATTTCCCTGGTCATAGGATTGGCTCAGAAATAGTATATAACTTTATCTGAGCAAAGGAAACCTAGTCTGTGCAGTCTGAGACCTAAACAGAAAGAAAAGTGTGTTTCCTTCAGCCAAACCTGAATGTAGAAGGGACAGAGGGGTAGAATCCTGTATTCCCATGGGAATCCTGCAAACAATCCATCATGAGGAGTTACAGGGTTCAACCACAGCAAAGTCATTGTAGTACCAGCAAAAATCAAAACAGAGATTACAACACAAAGTCAGCAGCATCAGGTAACTTTCTTCTGCAGGAGTTGGGGTCTATTCTTAAATCTTCCCTTGGAAGCACTTTGAACATCAAAATTCCTCTTGTTGATTACCCATTCCTTTCAAGTATCTGCACTTGTTTTCATTCTACAATCTTCCATATAAATATATGGTTCAATTAATATAATCCCAACTGATGGCAAAATGACTAAACTGAAAATGTTAGCAAAAAGGAAGAATGTGCTCTTGTAATAATGATATCTTTGCCTGTAATGTGTGTATAAGAGTAATAATGAAGAAGAGATCAGCCTGAGAGGGAGTGGGGTAAAACAGGTGGAGAGTATGCATGGAGATAATGCAAATACAGTAGTCAGGTATAAAATCCTCAAAAAATAAAATAAATGTTAAAAAATGCAAGGATTCAGCCTACTCCACACTTACAATGAATAGTCAACACTCTTCTATTTCATAATTCTCTTGAAAATCATTTACATGAAAGTAATTATCAGGGCAACATGGGAAAAGAAAAACTGTTTCTTCTTTTTAAAAATGTATATTATACATTTTTAAAATCATGGCAAAATATTATAGCAATGTTCAATGTTTGAACTTCATTTCTTCAGGATCTTAAGGAAGTGATTTTGAACAAAGTATATAAAAGCAGAGCGTAGCAGTCAGCTTTTCATATACTTGATATTAGCAGTATAATCTATCAAATCTCAAGATTCAAACTCTGTATCATCTTTTATGTACATATAGTGATAACAGTATATTTAAGTATTAATTTGCATATCAGAGTCATCCAAAGTTCTAAATCTAATATAAACACCAAAATACGATATAAGAACTTCAGAACTTCAAATAGAAAGTCAAGAAGAAAGAAATATGTAAGGACATAATATTTTTCCATTGCATGTAAATTTACATAAGTAAAATACTGCTCCATCAATATGCATTGCTCTTAAGCTCAATGCCTGATGTTTTGATCCTTTTTCACCTGTTATAACAAAACAGCCAATCGGGTAAACCATAAACAACTGAAACAAACTTTGCTCAATTCTGGAAGCTGGTGACATCTCTCTGCAGTCTCAAATGGAAACAGGACAAGCAAGCACACACAAAACAGATGTCAGAATCCAGCAAACTCATGTTCCTGTGAGGAGCATACCTTGTTTGTTAAGATCCTTAATCCATTCTTTAAAAAAAAAAAAAAAAAAAGCCTTCATGATTGAAGGTCACCACTTGAAGGTCTCACCTCCTGCCGCTATTGTAAAGGCATGGAAATTCCCACAGAAAGGGTATTCAAACCACAACACCTTGATCATTTTAAAGTTCTCCTAGCCTTTAAACACCTAAAACTCTTTGACCACAGTTCACAATGAGCTAGTTATTTTTGTTTTTAATCATAATGTTCTCATTATTAATCTCTGGGTGCTAGACTCTGGGATTACTAAGAAAAATAAGATACTATCTATTAGGAGTTCATAATTCCATGAGAGAACAAAGCATACAAACAAATTACAGCAACTTAGTGTGGTAAATATTTTGACAGAAATATGTGTATTAATTCAGAATGGGAGTGCCATGAAGAGCACAGTTTGCTTTTATCATAAGAGTTAAAAAGAGCTCACAAATAGAAACATTTGATCTTAAACTTGCGTGACTTGCCCTGCACATTGAATTGAATTTATCAAAATAATTCCATTATGTTGGGACTCTTTATGTGAAAATCAAACATGCGTAATAATAAACTCTCTTTTTTGTAAGTTCATAAAAATATTGTGAAGCATTGAAAGCAAAATTTTGACATGTAACCATGTAAGATCACATCAGTTTAACTGTGTGACCAAGGGTACCAGTGCAAGCCTTACATCAATATAAACAGAAATCATTTAGTCAAAATTTGATTTGGAAGAAAAGGGGAATTAGACTCTTCCTCCACCAATCAATGAGAACCAGCTCTCAGGGACTACGAACATTAAAGAAGCCTAAAATAACAATCAGTTTGGCCAGTGAGATAGGGTCAAGGATAAGGATACTTGCTATACAAACCTAGAGACCTGAGTTCAAGCCCCAGAACCCACATAAAGGTATAAGGCAATAATCAACTCTATAATAAAGTTGTCTTCTGACCTACACACACACACACACACACACACACACACACACACACCATGCACACATGTATGCAATTATAATAACAAATTAATCTTAAAATTTTTAAATAAAAACTCTTGGAATTTAAAACAAAAATTCAGCATATTCTTAGGTTGTACATACCTTCTGTTGTGATGGGGAAGAGGTGAAATGACAGACAAATTAAAGGCTTGCTTTTTTATTTTTCTGCTTTGGAAACTGCAAGATTACATGTGATAATCACAGATGCCGTGGAGAGATGCCCCTATGAGTGATGTCCTTGAGGTGAAAGAATAAGAAACTGGTCCCAAGGAGACTTGGGACTCAGGTTTTTTGAAAGCCGGAGACTGATGGACCTCATCAATAGCTTGTCCCATATGAACTGATTCAAGTACTGCTCTGATCGGTCCAATAGTACATTTCTTTCTGATTTAATATTTCTGAAATAACTCTCTGCCTTCTAATTAATCTCTTTCTAAAGCTCATTTTTATAGTATGTCAGGTGCTGCAACAGTAATAATGATAGTTTTTAATTAACCTAAAAAGTTCAGAGGAGCAGGAGCAGGATGTGCCTTGGCTCCAGGGCAAAAGGCAACTTTATAGACTAGAGAAGTTAAAATTTTGCAGTTGCCAAAAGCATCTCCTGGCTCCATTCAGACTCAAGCTTCAACATTTATGAGACATTTTACCATTTTTGTTTTCAGTTCTGCCCAGGGTACTAATAAGGAACTATTCCCACGGACAGATTAATGTACTTTGAACATAACCTTTTAGTAGCAAATTCTTCTTGATATTGACTACATTTTAATAATCAAGTAACTAATTTATGCATTGGAATATTAAGCCAAAAAAATGTAGCACTATCATCATACTTAAAAATGCCTCCCTCCCTGTTCTCATTGTGTCCACAAAAGAAAAGAAATTCAGGTTATCTGAGAGAGTTGAAAGTTCTACTAAATGCATAATTAGTTCTAATAAAATCAGTTTTATTTTTCCAGAAATTTTCAGATCCTATGTTACAAAATGGCCTTTTCTTTTCTTAGTCTCAGAATTTACTAAATGCAGTTCTCAAAATCTGACAGCTGCTACTTGGTTAAATTCCACCAGATTAATTGTATTTGGCCCAATCTAAGTTCTTCTGAGGGCATGAGAGCAGTGAGCAAGGGATCATGCAGGACAAAAAAAAAAAAAAAAAAAAAAAAAAAAAAAAAAAAAAAAAAAAAAAAAAAAAAAAAAAAAAAAAACACTGAGTATTTTATGCTGTATACTCTGTAAAGCTAACATAGATGAGAAACTCTGGTACCAAAATGTAATATCTAGAACATATCTTGGGGATGTTCTGTGTTGGTCTTTCAATTTGGAGGCCTTCCAGGGTGCACTTGAGATTTTCAAAGTTGTGATCCTTATTAGCCTACACACATCATCCACAATTATATAACATATTTGGGCAAGAAGCAGAACTGCTATGTGGCACCAGGAAGTCCTGTTGATACTTCTGTGATAACTGTCCTGTGTAAAAGTTACAAAAGAATGCTTCCAAGTGCTGAACTATGGAAAACGGACTCACATTCAGTCACACACACGCAGAAATGCTGGTGCCCTCAGGCTTTGTGACTGGAGTTACCCACTGGATAATTTAACAAGTGTTTTCCAGGGGTCTCAGAGATTAGTCAGTCATTAGGTTTAGTCTCACTATGCATAAGTTGAGTGCACAAGAATTCCCATGCTGCACTGCTGCTCCTCTGGGCTTCCTGGGTTCCCCAAAAAGGCGGTTTACTTGGATATCTGCTCTAGCAGACATGGAAATCCAGATCACCGTTTGTCTTGCCCTGGAGTCATAGAGAGCTGAAAGAAATGTTCACACGCAGGAAGTGAATAAATATATCCCAAAGATCACTGTGTAATGGAGGGATGAGGCAAAATCCTAGCTAATGCAGTTCTCATCCTGATTTCTAATTTCTGTCTTCACACAAAGCTAATAGTTCTGTCTACCGGAAAAGTTGCAGCCACTTGGGGGCACCTGAGCTGGCAAGACTCTAGAAAAGCATGTGTGTTCTATAATTAGAACTTGGTAATTGTGCAGAATCTTCCATATAAAAAAAACGTAATAACTTCAAGTAAAATACATTTATTATGAATTTTCCCTCATGTGTGGAAGCTACAGACAGGAAAAAAATGGACATGAACCTAAAAGGCCTCTGAAGAATGTGGAAGGGGAGGAGGAAGATGAGAAAGATGACAGGAGGGGAATATGATCTAAGTACATTATATGCATGTGTGGAAATATCTTAGTGAAACCTCCTACTTTTCACAATTAATATATGCTAGTAAAGGATCAAAAGCTAAACTAAAATACAACTTTCAAGTTTGCCTTGCTGAAGGCATAGACTGACAGTTTCTTCTCTTTCTGAGGTATCAAGGACAGAACCCTAAAAAGTAGTCTACTCAAGACCTTCAAATAAAATGAGAAGAGATAGCTAAACAAACAGGTGTGCAAATGAGAGCACAGAAACGTGACAAGGCAAGGCAACACTTATCCTCCGAAGAGTTCTTCCTCTTCAATTACTCAAAGATCTTGAAAGGGCAAACTGCCAGATGAATACTTCTGAATTCTAAAATAATTAATGACTTCCAATTCAATGAAAACAAGAAAAATAATGAAGTAAGGAAATCAGTTCAGGACTGGGAAAAGAAAATCAGCAAAATAGATCTAGGAGATCAGCAACATACATGAGAAATTCAGTGATATGAATGAGAGATCAGAGAAAATAGGCAGGAAGTTGAGATTTTGTAAAAAGAAAAAAACAGATATATGTTGGCATGGAAAATCCAATGAATCAAACAAAAGCATCATAGAAAGAATCACCAGGAGATAAACCAAGCAGAAGAAAGATCAGAGATAGAGGGAAAAGTTGAGGAAATATACTCAGGCATGAGCAAAATAAGAAAGAAAGAAAGAAAGAAAGAAAGAAAGAAAGAGAGAGAGAGAGAGAGAGAGAGAGAGAGAGAGAGAGGGGGAAGGAAGGAAGGAAGGAAGGAAGGAAGGAAGGAAAGAAAGAAAGAAAGAAAGAAAGAAAGAAAGAAAGAAAGAAAGAAAGAAAGAAAGGAAGGAAGAAAGAGAAAGAAAGAGGGAGAGAGGGAGGGAGGGAGGGAGGGAGGGAGGAAGGAAGGAAGGAAGGAAGGAAGGAAGGAAGGAAGGAAGGAAGGAAGGAAGGAAGGAAGGCAAAGAAGGTAGGAATGACTACCACTTACAACAAATTTGGGATATGATCAATGGGGCAAAAATTATGAAGTCATGTAGTAAGAAAAACTGAGATTAGAAAATAAATGCATTAAAATCTATTAAAATCTATTACAGCAAAACAACCACTTTATCCAGGAAAAGAAATGTACATACAAGTGCAAGAGTCATTTGGAACACCAAATGACTCTTAAAGCTCTTAGAGGAAAGTGCCTACTCACTAGCAAAGGCAAATATATCAAAATAACATCAGACCTCTCAACAGAAACTCTGAAAGCCAGGAAAGCAGAAGCAACACTTTTGAATCCCTGAAGGTAAATAACTGTCAACTCAGATTGCTGTCTCCAGTAAAATCATCTTTTAAAGCTGACACAGAAATAAAAACATTCAAAGCACAAGCTACCATAACCAAGCTAGTATCACGGAGGATGCTTAAAAGAGTCTTTAACATGAAAAAGAAAAACAAGTCTCAATTATGAGTGCTCAAGATACTTCTTGAGAGGAATATGTGAACAGAGAACTAAGGAAGAATTTATCATGTGAGGCACAGTAAGCCAGGAAACACCTAAAATGGACAGAAAAAAAAGAAAAGAACAAGCAATAACCCAACCAACCACAAAAAATACCCCAAAAATTACAATAGTTAGTAAAGCCCTTTAAATAACACTCATGAATATAAATGCTCTTAACTCTGATTTAAAAATGCAGACTATGCCAATCCATTCAAGGCTGTTTCTCTTTCATCAGGTTCAGTGTGTCTGGTTTTATGTAATCTTTGATTCATTTGTTGTTGAGTTTTGTTCAGGGAGATAAGTATGAATCTACGTACAGTCTTCTATATGCAGACATCTAGTCTGAGCAGCAGTATTTGTTGAAGATGCATCTTTTTCCTGTGTTTATTTCTGGACTCTTTCAAAAATCAGGTGAGAAAGACTCTCTGAACAGAACACCATTAGCACAGGGACTTAGATCAAACTGAGAAGCTTCTGTAGGGCACCATGATTTGGTCAACACAGCAGCCTACAGGATGGAAAATGATTTTTACCAACTATACAACCAAAAGAGGACTAACATACAAAGTATATGAAGAACTCAAAAAAAACTAGATATCAAGAAAGCAAATAATACAATTAAAAATGGGGTACAGATTTAAAAGGAGAATTCTCAATAGAGGAAACTCAAATGACTAAGAAACACTTAAAGAGATGTTCGATATCCTTAACCATCAGGGAAATGCAAATTAAAAACTACTTTGAGATTTCATCTTACACCTGTCAGAATGGCTAAGATCAATAACATGGCAGCTCATGTCGGCAAGGATATGGAATAAGGAAAACACTGCCATTGCTTCTGGGAGGGTAAACTTGCACAGTCCCTATGGGAATTGGGGCCAAAGAACCTGTGACTAGATATGCTATAGGTGTTAGGAATAACCTATTATTAAACACACATAATATTAAAACAACACCTAAGAATTTATTGTTATATCCACAGATCAATGCATCTCTCAACCCTCATCTAAAGAGCTACTATTTTCAGTAGCTGGTGATTAACACAGAGATACACAACTAGACAAGGTGCAGAAAATAAGAGACTACAAGAATTCTGAGCCCTAAATTGGATGGACATCTATATCACAATCCTCCTATTAATCCTAGAGGAAGAGGAGACAGGGATTTTCTAAGAGATACAAGAAGTGGAGAGTACAAGGAAACAGGATTGTCTGGACACAATGGGACAGTTTCACATACAGATAACACCCTAGAGTAGCTGAGCAACACAAATAGGACTTTCTAATAAAAGAGGGTAGGATCTGACATGGAGTGAGTATGTGGGAGTGGATCTGGGAGGAACTGGGGAGGGGAGATTAATGTGATCAAACTACACTGAATGAAATTCTCAAAGCATTGATAAAAACATCATTTAGAACAAGAAATTGTGATATCTTAAAAGTAGTCTTCAGGGTTGGGGATTTAGCTCAGTGGTAGAGCGCTTGCCTAACAAACACAAGGCCCTGGGTTCAGTTCTCAGCTCTGGGGAAAAAAAAAAAGTAGTCTTCAAAGCAAAATTAGTAAGAAGAGCTTTCTTAGAAAAGACCACTACATAGCAACAAGGGAATAATCTACCAACATATAACATATATATATATATGTTATATGTATATATATGTTATATGTTGGTAGATATACATATATATACATATGTGTGTGTGTGTGTGTGCACTGAACATTGAAGCTTCTAATTCACATTGAGGCTTCCACTTCATAAAGCAAATATTATATTACGTGAAAAGACAGGTAGGTTTTGATACAATAATACTGTGTGAATCTCATCAATAGAATCATCCAGAACAAAAACTAACAAACTAGATTAATTAATATCATGGATTAACTAGACTTTATACATAGCTACAGAATATTCTATCCAATGAATGTAACATATACATTCTTCTAAAAAATCTTGGCACTTTCTATAAAATGATTACATTTTAGGCCACTAAGCTACTCTTCACTAATATAAAAGAAGCAAAGAATTTCCTGGACCTTATCAGATTATAGTGGGGAAAAATTAGAAGACAATAGAAAGAGAAAACACAAAAACTATAACATAGTTAGAGATTGAACAATACATTCTTGAATGATCAATGTGCCATTGTTGTGTGTTTTTTCCAGATATGGCATAGTCAAAAGTCTAAAGAAATATTCTAACAATGTGGCTTAGAGAGCCAAAGCACTTGCTAAGGTTCCTTACAGAAGTTATCAGTAAGCAGTTAGTTGCAGGAACATGGGTGACTCTAAGCATGAGGGAAGACTCATGAAAGTTCTCTGACAGTAGCACAGTGTCTTTTCCCTAGCAGTTTGTAACCTCGAGGATGGAGCTTATGAATCTTGTAAGGTTCTGATTTCTGAAACTTGAAAATTTTATTTTCAGAGTCTTATGCTCTTTCTACCTCCATTCCAGAAGGAACATTCAAATGGAGTAAATCATCGCACAACAGTTATTGAAGAAATCACAACAGTTATTGAAGAGGGAATTTGAAAATCCCTATATGCAAGTTGTTCTGGGTAATTTTGTGTTGTTGTTGTTGTTGTTGTTGTTGTTGTTGTTGTCAGCATGACACAAGCTACAGTCATCTGGAAGAGGGAATCTCAATTGAGTAAACGCCTCCATGAGATTGGCCTATAGGCAAGTCTGTGAGGAATTTTCTCAATGATTGACTACTGTAATGGATGGAGCCTAGTTCACTTGGGCAGGACCACATCTGGGCAGGTGGTTCTGGACGGTTTTCAAACAACAAGCTGAGATAGCCTTGGATAGCAATCTAGTAACCATCATTCCTCTATGGCAGTGGTACTCAACCTCCCGTCAATACAGTTCCTCATGCTGTGGTGACCCCCTGCCATTAAATTATTTTTATTGCTACTTCATAACTGTAATGTTGCTACTGTTATGAATCATAATGTAAATATCTGTGTTTTCTGATGGTCTTATTAGACCCCTGTGAAAGGGTTGTTCAATCTGCAAAGGTGTTGTGACCCACAGGTTGAGAACCACTGTTCTATGTATAGCCTCTGGTTTAGTTTCTGCTTTGAGGTCCCTGCCTTGAGTTTTGCTTTGGCTTCCTTCAATGAGGAGATGTTTATCAAACTAACTTATTTTCAAGAACCAAACCTTCATTTATTCTATTGGTCTTCACTTCATTAATTTCTGCTACGTACTCTGAATGTGTAAGCCAAACAAAACCCTTTCTTCCCCAAATTGACTTTGGTCATGGTGTTTATCACAGCAGTAGAAAGAAAACTAGAACATAAATAAAAATGAAATTATAGCCTATCTGATCCTTTCCAATACAACAAGAGCAGTTTTAAGAGCAATTTTTATAACTCTTAAAGGTTATACTAAAAAAATCAGAGATACTGCCTAGAGAGGCCAATTCAGCAGTTAAGAGAACTTGTTGGTTTTATTGGTCACTTGTCTGTTGCTGTGATATGATACCGTGGCCAAGGCAACTTACAGGAAGAAGAGTATTCTGGCTATGGTTCCAGAAGGACAGTTCATCGTGGTGGTAAGGAGTCACAGAAAGCCAAGACACAGCCGCAGGAGCAGGAAGCTGGGAGTCCACATCTTCAAACACAAGAATGAAACAGAGAGAAAGAAGAACTGAGAGCAGAGTAAGGCTTTAAAACTCTCAAAGCCCACCCTCCAGTGACATATCTCCTCCAGTAAGACTCCATGTGGCAAAGGTTTCAAAACCTCCCCAAGCAGCACCACCAACTGGGCACCAAGTGTTTAAATAGCTAAGAATGTAGGAAGATATTGTCATTCAAACCATCGCCATGCTCTTGCAGAGGACCTGAGCTTGATTCATAGCACACACAGTAGGCAACCTACAACTACCTCTAACTCCAGTTCTAGGTGATCTGATGTCCTCTTTTGGCCTCCAGTGGTACCTCCAAACACATATGCATGCACAAATACACATAAAATAATACTTTTTTTTTTAAATTTAGTGATCTCAAGTAAATAATTATGTGCCTCAGGATCTTAGAAAAATAAGAACAAGCTAACACAAAGGCAGAAAGTAGAAAGAAATAATAAATATCAGAGAATAAATTGATGAAATGAAAACTAAAGGAACAAATAAAGAATTGGTGTTTCAAAAAAATTAATAAGTTCAATAAACCTCTTCTCAAACTAACCAAAGCAAGAGAAGACCCAAACTAACAAAATAAGAGTTAAAAAGGGGGAGGCTATAATAGATTCTAACAAAATCCTGAAAATAATTCAGGAATACTTAGAAATCCCATATTCCTCCAAAGTAGAAAACCTAAAAGAAGTGGATAAATTTCTAGACCACATATGACCTACCTTAAATAAAAAATACAGCTCTAGGTACGTAGATCTATAACATTCAGTGTGAATGAGGAAGTGATAAAACAAAACAAAAAATCTCCACAAAGAAAACCCAGGATTAAATGAATTGATTGCTGGATTCTTCAGACTTTTCAAGAGTTAGCACCAGCGTTCCTCAAACCATCCTATAAAATAGAGAAAGAAGGAACACTACAAACTCACTCAATGAAGCCAGTATTACCCTGATACACAGCTAGAAAAGAACACAATATTTAAAAAGAGGAAATCAGTAGAACAGTTCCTCAGCTGAACATGAACACAAATACTCTCAATATAACACCAGTAGACTATTATTCTCAAACACTTGCGGCCACCTCTGCCACTCATTAGAACACTAGACTAGTATGACCTTCAATATGACAAAAGCTGTATCTTACAAACCTATATGATAACACCAGTGAGGGAGCACTAGTCTAGTTTCCAAACACATCCCCCCTCCAGATTCCAACAGCCAGACATCCAGAAGTCACTTGCTGGAGATGTGAGTGAGCAAAAATTCTGCCCAGTGTCCTTGTGGCCACAGAGATCATGGACCCTGATTTTCTTAGCTGTCATTTTGCCAAGAAATGAGAAATGCAATTGTTTTCTCTTCCACTTTGTCAAATGCTTTCAGAGGTCAGCCTTAGTGGTACTGGCCTCTGGTGTAACCCATTTATTTTTGTGCATTCATGCATTTCTTCTCCTAAGGATAATGGTTGGGAAGGAGCATGTTCAGGCTTCAGCAGTGACCCCACCCTATTCCTAGAACTTCTTGCCCAGCCACTTTCTTGTTGCACTGCAGGTTTTTGTTTGTTTGTTTGTTTTGTTTTTCCTTCCAACCTTTCTTCCTTTAGTCTCTAAACCTTCTTCTTGCCTAGGTACCCTGGAGTACCCCTTCACATCAAATTTCCTCATCTTAATTTTATACCAGCAGTGCCTACCTGAAAATTGGTATTATTTCACCAGTAATATCCTCCAGAGCCCAAGAAGTTTAATAATTTAATGAAGGGAATTACCAGGTTCATTCTCTATAACTATTCAAAAAAGAACAATGAATCATGTGTGATTTTGAGGTAAATATGTAAGTGGCCAAAATATAAGCAAGCAAAAAGAATTAAAGGTGAATTCTTCATTCTATCAGTGATTGAGAACAAATTATGAGACATAAAATATACAGATGTATCCAAAGAATGCCATGGGAAATTGCTACAATATTGAAAAACTTTGCAGTTGGCTAAACTTTCCTAATACTTAAAGAATCAAATATGTATGAAAAGTCTGTTAGTAAACCCAAATGATTTTGGCACAATTCACTAGGTTTCTACCTTAGAGCAAAGACAAGACATTTTGTATGACACAGTATCAAGCTTCAAAGCTGTTCCGTGAGTCTGGAACAAAGCACTCTCCAAATATTTAAGTAAACAAATTCTTATGGAAGTGTAAATATCAACAAGGAGAGTCAGGCATGATTTTCAACCTTACATGTTTTGAACATTAGTATAAATTAGTCCATTAACGTTTAAGTAGCCTAAAATACTTTGAGGTGTTAATGATTCAGACACAAATATTTGTAGACACATTTTATGTATCATACCCTTGAAATTAAAGTAGATGTGCATGAGTCAAAACCTCTTCATTAACATGAGCAATGCCCTGATTTCAACCACAAGCATCACTAAAAATAAATAAACAAATCTATGTGAATTATGATGCTAATATGCCTGAGAATTGTCAGTCCAAATTCTCAGCCTGCCTTACCAGACCTCTCATTACCTGGCCTGAGACATCTCTTCACTGCCCTGGTTACCAGATCAGTCACATCAGCGACCTGCTAGCTTTCTTGGAAGTGCCTGGATAGACAATTCTCTCCCAGATACTTTATTTTTTTCTGGAAAGGTCTTTCTTTCTTGTTCATTTAATACACTTCAACTCATCCTTCAGAGGTGCTTTCCTTCAAGGCTCTGTTGCTCCACCACTAAATGTTTGGTTTTTGATATCCTTCAGTGACTGCGCTGGTGTCAGGAGCCTGGCCACTGTACACTGGTTGTTGAACTCCTGTGACTCTGGCCTTGAAAATCCTCTAGTGTGAAAAGAGATGGGTGAATTCAGAAAATACTTTGTATTTGTTACAAGCCAAACATAGTGCTCAGTTCTAGGTAAGGACCACATCTATACATTTTCACAGCTGCATCATTACCCAAGTTATACATATTTCAAAACATCGTCCAGCTGATTAAAGTGTTATGCACAAAAACTCAAACAATTTAAAATTTAGAAGAGAAAATGCAGATGAATATTTTGTAAACTCAGGGAGCAAAATATGTGCTTAAAAACAATAGGGAAAATCATAAAAAATGATGGGTTTTATTATATAAGATTTTGTTTTATATATTAATAAAACTATTTCTTTTAACTGTTGACAGAAGGAATACTTAACCTAAAAAGAATTTCTGGTCACTCATTAGCATTATAAACACACAAATGTGTCAGCACCAGTCTGATCAATAATTTAGAAGGCCTGGGGGGATAGTTTAGTGTATCATGATACACAAGCATGATGGCCAGAGTTTAGACTGAAGCACACACACTACCACACACCTTTAAACCCAGTATTCTGTGGTAAATCAAGAGGCAGAGACAGGAGAATCCCCAGAAGCTCAGAGGACATTTAGACTGCTGTACACAAGACCAAATAACAAGAGATGCTGTCTAGAATAAGATGGACAATGAGGATTGTCTTCTGACCTCCATACATGCACTGTGCTATATCTACAGCCATTCTCTCTCTCTCTCTCTCTCTCTCTCTCTCTCTCTCTCTCTCTCTCTCTCTCTCTCTCTCTCACTTTCTCATACACACACATGTGCATACACAAGGTATGTAATAACATGTCCATGAATTTTTAATAAATGTCTAAAAAGTAACACGTTAAAGTCAAAAATCCACATTTTTAACAGGATCTAATTGATTACATAGAAACTAAATCTTAAAAACCTTTCCCTTGAGTGTAGTAACAAAGTTCAAGCTTTCGAATGTTTATAAACATTCTGTACAGAATTCGAAGTATTCAATGTGGGAAACTATCTCCCAACAATATGAAATGAATCACAGTTAAAATTCTATTTCCTGGGTTAATATCATGAGTTTTACATAAAATTAAGATGAGTGACATATCCACTATTGATCTATTGAAACATCCTGATAACTAAACAGCTTGTGTCCTATTATAATGGTCAGACTTCTATACTTATTACATTGCTTAAAATTATCATTTTTCTGTATATGTTTTACACATTAAGCTATATATATATATATATGTACTTCTTCAGTTGGTCTTGATAATACAGATGCTAGATACACTGTGATTGTATGATTTCATTTTCTAAGAATATCTACTTACTTTCTTCTCCTGGTTGTAATATAAACTTAAGTGTTGTCTCCTGCTTGTCACCCTGTGTGTGTGTGTGCACATGCACATGCACACATTACAACCTGTCCATATCATCATATCAGAAACAGTACTTGATTAAAGTAATGGTGGGCTTGTCATTTATTGTGTGGAGTTACTGTCAATAAAAATGACAAAATGCTCTTATTTTCTTTTCTCTTTACTAAATTCAAATACATGAGATGAGAAAATATCCACATAACATTCATGTCTTTCTGGTTTTGTGTTTTGAAACAATGTCTCACTGTGTCATCCTGGCTTGCCTAGCGCTCACTGTGTAGACCACATGGCCTCCAGCTGACAGAGGTTCTCCTGCCTCTGCCTCTCAAGTGCGGTGAGACAGGGATGTACCATACACCCAGCTGCTTTCATGATTTTTGATATTAAGGGTTTTTTTAAGAATCTGCCTGTGAAAGTCTAGTATTATAAACATTTACATTTTTCAATCAAATGAACAAAACTATTATTACTGCTTTCTTTAACTAACTTTGTAACTTTCTCCTTATCCCACTTTCTACAACTGTTTTCCTCTATTGCTCTTCTATAACTGGATTCTCCTGGGAGATAGCTTTCTAAGAACACCCGAAATCTGCCAGACTAGGAGAAGCAGAAGGACGATGAGGCTCATGCTGGGTGTGCTACAGTCCCCTAGGTCGGGGGAGGGAGGACTTTAGATCATTTCAGCCCCTTTTTTTAACTTGAATTTTGTTTAAGAAATTGAGAGGATTGAGGCTATTTTGGACCCTTCCATATACATTCCATATATAAATGTGTACATTTATTAATTAAGTTCACCACAGCCTCCACTTCATGTGTGACTCAGTAGTAACATGAGGTCATCCAGAATCCCTCTATTTATCTAGAAGTAATGCTCCTTTTGGAGTCTCACACAAGAAGTGTGCTAATGAAAGAGCAACTTGAACCACAGAAGAGGAGAAAAGTAAAAATGACTGGATTTGTTTCATGAGAATGATAAGTCCTGGGGTGAAGGAAAAACAAAATTGAACTAAGGACTTGTGTGGCAGTCTTCCATAGTAAGGTAGGCATTTGCCTGGCTAAATGGAATCGGTTATGTGCACAAAAGACTGAAGGTTGCTGTGGTGATTTGAATTAGCACAGCCCCCATAGACTCATATATTTGAAAATTTAGTTCTCAGTTGGAAGAACTGTTTGGGAAGGATTAGGAGGTGTGGCCTTGTTCAGGAAGCTATGTCACTGGGAGCTGGCTTTGAGGTTTCAAATGACTTGTTCCATTCCCAGTATGTCCATCTCTTACTCATGGTTGTGATCAAGACGTTAACTCTCAGCTCTTCTACTTCACCCCACGATCATCAACCATAAGCCAAATTCAATGCTTTCTTTTGTAAGTTGTCTTAGTCATGGTGTTTTATCACAGCAATAGAAAAGTAGCTAAGACGGGTGCTAAATTACAATATTAAAAAAGTTATGAAACACTCTTATGCATGTTCATCACATTTTTATTTCTGATTATCACTAGAACAATAGTATTCAACAGATAATAAGATGTGTGTGTTTGTGTTGAAAATTTTAAAGATATATTTAATATAGATCTATAAAAAATGTATACTTGCATAAAAAATCTGATACAGTTTAAAATTTGGAAGAAGTCTATAGATGAATTTCTAAATGGTCTTATTAAATAAAAAACATGGAACCAAGTATATGGGTGAAAGCCTTAGAGAGATCAGGGAAATAGGGAAAGCCACCAGCCAACCTCACCTCACCAGCTCTGCAGCTTCCAAATGCAAGCTACTTCCTGTCTTACCCATGCTTTTATTGCCTCGCTTTTCTGCCCTCTCATTGGCTATCTTAGCCCAGCTACCTCACTTCCTTGTCACTGCCTATCTGTACAGACCTCCAGGTCTCTATGGTTGGTACTGGGAATAAAAGCGTATGTCGCCACACTTGGCTCTGTTCCCTAGTATGGCCTTGAACACACCAGACCCTGCCTGATAAGTGATCCGATTAAGGGCATGTGCTGCCTGACTTTTTGTTTAGTTAAAATGGCTGGCCTTTCCCCCTAATCTCCAGGCAAGCTTTATTAAAGCACAAATAAAGCACGGAAGTCTGACTAATAGTAAATAATTACAACCTTCCTTTAGTGTAAAATAGTAATCAGAAAATAAGAAGGCATGAAGATTAGCTCCTTGTATCATTAATTCTTAAAACAGCAGTAATAGATGAGTTTTTGAAGCAGGGATATTTTCAAGTATATAAGGAAGAAATGCCCATTCACTTTGCAATGATTTGTATATTAACAGCTATTTGTAAAACTAATACAGTAAAAATGACAAAAATTCCAGAATTACTGATTTCTCAGAGAAGATTCCCTCTGCAGAAGATGGGAACTAATACAGAGACCCACAACTAAGAAAAAATGCAGAGAGTGAGAGGCCTTCAAATAGTTCTAAATGGGATGTCTCCAACAAAGTCCCTCTCTCGGGGCTCAGGGAATTAGGCAGAAGAGAAGACAGAAAAACTGCAAGGAGCTCGAGGGGATGGATGACTCCAAGGAACCAGTGTCTTCCAGACACAAGACTGAGACATATATGAACTCACAGAGACTGTGACAGCATGCACAGGGCCTGCACAGGTCCAAACCAGTTTAGGTCCCAGCACTGAGAGAGGAAGTGGACAGGATCTCCCATCCCTAGTCCAGAAGCAACATCCAATTAACAACGACTTACAAAGGAAAAAATAATTTCTACAGTGAAATTCACTGGGTATAATAACCATACTCAGGCCCCCTGTCCAGAAGGAGATGGCCAACACAAAACAAACTCACAGTCATTTTTGGAGGTTTTTTTTGTTTTTTGTTTTTTGTTTTGTTGTTGTTGTTGTTGTTGTTGTCGTCGTCGTCGTCGTCGTCGTTGTTGTTGTTTGTCTCATATTGCTTAGTCTGGGCATTTTTTTAATATCACTTGTCTTTTGCTTGTATATTATGGTTTCTAACTTTGGGTTTGTGTATGTGTATGTGCATGCATTCATGGAGGAGGGCATTTGTGTATGTATGCATATGTATATGTATTTCTAGTGTTTGTTCTTAGTTTCTTTCCTTTTTCTTTTTTATTTTTTGTTTGTTAGTTTGCTCATCTTGTTTTATCTTTGTCTTTTATATTTATCTATTTATTTTCTTGAGAAAGAAGAAAGGCTTGGAGTTGAAAAGGTGGGAGGGATCTGGGAGAAGACTGATGAGAAGTATCAGAATATATTATATGAAGATGCCTTTATTTGCAATAAAAAGAATTAAAAATTTATTAATTAATTGAATGTATTTATAGCCACAAAAAATACTGATTCATCTCTCTTATTCAATTATAGGCAGTTCATGTTGAACTAGCTACGATCCTATGTTATGTACATTTGAAAAAGTGTCCTCCATTTCTTAAACAATTTTATGATTAAAAGGTTATAACTTTAGCTAAAGTCTCCTCCTGTATTCCAGCCCACAATCCCTTCTCTTCCCTTCTCCACTTGACCTTTCACCCCAGCCAGCCCTGCCTCCATTTATATCTGTGTGTTCTATTTCCCTTTCCTAACAAACTCTACCTGTTCCCTCTAGTCCCTTACTCAACACCTACCCTCTGTGGTTCTATGGATTGTAGTTGAGCTATCATTGATTTAATAGTTAATTCCACATATAAACAAATACATGGTAATATTTTTCTTTCTGGGACTGAGATACCTCACTCAGGATGATTTTTTTCTAGTTCCATCCATTTGCCTGTGTAAATGTACATTTTTTTACCCATTTTTCTGCTGAGTACATCTAGGTTTTTATATATATATATATACATATACATATACATATACATATACATACATATATATGACAATTTCTGATTATTATTATTATAAACAAAATAGCACTGAATGGGGTTGGTAGGGAGAGAGAGCAAAATTAAGGGACATTTGAGGGGTAGTATGGAAAGCTAGTATAGTAGAAACTTCCTAAAAATATACCTACAGGAATGTGTTCTAAATCAAATCACTAAATAATGGGGGAGGCAGAGTCCCAACTGGCCATTGGTTACTACCAAATGAAGTTTCCAGTACCTAGACTGGGTTACATTCAATTAAGTTGTTAGCCAAAGGAGTCTCACAGGAATCCTAAAACAACCCAGGATGATGCTAAGACTATAGGGTGCTCTCCACAAACTGTCAGCAAGGAACCATTGCTGAAGACAACACCTACACACTCGTTGAATATGGAGATGTTGAACTGGTGCCTACATAGAGCCTTCACCACTATGTTCCTTGGAACACTAAGCCCTAAAAAAATTGGATGTCTCAAGAAAATCCTTCCCCTCAGAGCTCGGGGAACTCAATGAAAGAGGAGGCAAAAAAGAGTGCCAGTGAAATTGTTTAACTTTCATCAGGGGTGATGAATTTTGCAGGATCTAAGAGGGGTTGGGGGGGGGGGAGGAAAGAATATGATCAAATATAATGTACAAAAAAATTTTAAAACTTGTAACTACCACATAATCTAGTAAAAACTGAGCCTAGCCTTTGAACCCAACCAGAGTAGATCAAATCAAGGTTGTGACAGGTGCTGGCAAGGTGTCTTCGACAAGGTCATGTACGGACTTCCATTTTATTTGTTTTCACTGGAGAGCTGTGTGGGTTTGCCTTTTGCAATTAAGGTCCAGGCTGGGCTCTGGCTACAGACACATGAAGGCATTCTGTAAATAAGGACTTCAACTACCCTCTCCTGCACAACCAGTGCCGGTGTAGTTTTCCCACAGAGAGCCTTCTCGAAGCACGTTACATGGCTTCACTGAGTCAGCCCTCTCAACAACTCCATGTGGTTAGGTCATCCTTAACACCCATTTAGAGGTGAGGGAACTGAAAGCAAATCAGAAAGCAGAGTCTGCACCCCACTCAGCTACTGTGTCTCTTTTTAGTAGCAAATGCTCTCATGTGATGCACCGATAAGTTTGCATCCTTGGACTCCTTTAATTTGAGGATTGAGGGTTAATGTTTGAGCTTCAGTAATTAATCTAATTTTGTATATATTTGAAGACATGTTTGTTTAATGGCACGACAAATATTCAAAATATTTATAAACAATCATCCTGGTTTAAGCAAATTTACAAATAAATATTTGCACAGAGAATAACTTATTTCTGGTAGAAATAAATGATCGTGCACTTTGTCAAAAATATTTATGGAAGAAAATAGAAGAATGACAAAAATATAAAATCATCAGTTTTCCTTCCATTAAAAGGATTTACATCTTTCATAATCGATTATACTTTCAGATAAATAAGCACTCATGCTGCAGTTTTTATATAAATTGCAGGAAAACTGAGATATAAGAGTTCTCCAAACCTCATGAATATGTATATAGTGTCTTTTTAAAAAATGGTAACTATAAAACCTTTGTCATAGTTTTATATAATATGGCAAGCACTTCCTACAGAAATGGGAAAGTGACATATGCACAGATAATGGGCAAGAGAAAGCCTGGGGTCAATGCTCCCCATCAGCACCACAGCTGATGGGAACAAAATAACCAGTGTCTTTAATCTAGAATTGAGGAAGCACTTCCTCTTTATGTATCATTTAAATGAGAAAATGCTCAGATCTTTCCATTCTTTTCTGTTGGTCCTTT
The DNA here is from genome assembly GCF_004664715.2 of Peromyscus leucopus. Classification (NCBI taxonomy): domain Eukaryota; kingdom Metazoa; phylum Chordata; class Mammalia; order Rodentia; family Cricetidae; genus Peromyscus; species Peromyscus leucopus. Next base: position 36,896,424 of record NC_051064.1, read on the forward strand.
AAAATAGCAGCCTAAGGCTCAAAGAGTCTCTGCATTCCTACAGGCCTGTTTGGCAGGAATTCTAAAAGAATGAGGGATAGATTACGTGTAATATATCCTGTCCTTAATAAGAATGGGAAACAGGTCAGTGGGGAATTTTCTAACAACAAACAAATTAATATAGATCAGAAAACAATCTTTCTACCTTCTGTTCATTTGATTATAATTAAATAAAGGGGTGATTGCAGTCTCGTGTATTTCAGTATCAGAGCAATATAGGAACGGCACTACTAATGCTCCCTACAGTGTTGTTTAAGTTATTTTGTATTGTGCTGCCTAAATTAGATGACAAAAAAGCATCAACATAAAGTAGGAGTAGGCTTTCATTTTCACTTGCATTTGCATGACTTCCATCATTAGATAAGCTTCCCACCTTGGTTAAGCATTGTGTCTGTGATGGGTGACGCTGCCCACTACTTCTGCCTGCTCTCTGCTGCACTACCCTCTCAGTTCTGTTTTGTTTTCAGGCAAGGAATTCACTGCATATCAAACTATGAAGCTGTAGAAGTCAAAGAACTCTAACTCCAGGATAATCTGTGACTCTGGCCAAACACATACCATACCAACTCATTCCACGTGACTAATTCTTATTTAACGTAACATGCTTTCTAAAAAAAAAAAAAAAAAAAAATGAGGTGGTTAACCCAGAAATCCACTTTAGTTCTGTTTTTCTTACGAAAGAATAAGAGAAAGAGAGAAGAGCTGAAAACAGTGAGGTGCCTGCCACACCTCAAATGACCTGAGTCCTGGAACTCTGGTTATGGGCATCAGTAACAAGAGAATGAAGAAATACAGAAAAGCTGGAATCAGGTTGGCATGCACTTTGATAGAGCAGTACTACCACAGCAGCCGAGAACCTCAGCATGTTTATTATGTGCAGCACAGTGTGGGGCTGTTAGCTGGTTTCCATAGAAGGTCTCTGTAGGTGAACAGTCCCAGGCTGTAAACACCCAGCAAGACAAAGCAACAGTTGCTAGTTTTTGTACACATTAGTCAATTATCTGCACTTGGACCCCTGAGGAAATCTTTGCTACTCTCATGGGGCTGAGGCGATGAAGTTCTGTATGTGGCCATGTCTATATCAACAATACACATTCACGAAGGATATCACTCACTCAGGGCTTCCTCTGCTCCCTACAGTGGGAAAAGTATTGGTTAAAATAAAAGCTGATGTTCATAATTCCACAGGACAGATTTCAGATGATCCTGGAAAAGCAATGATCTCAGGGGATTTACATAGCAACTACAGTTGGTGTGATTTAAGGTGAAGGAATATTGTACTCTGTTCACACCGTGAAGGAAAGGTTTACATGGTAGCTCTTTCTAAGCCTTCTATAAAATTCAGTTTTGGTTGGCATTAAGTTTTAGACAATAGGATCATTGAGTGAGAAACATAGTTTACTTAGGCAAGAATCATAGAAGTCTTCTAGGTCATTTACATATTAAATATCTATGTATCTGCCAGTATGTATGTCTCTATTATGTGTATATGTGCATGGATATTTGCCCTTTACTCAAGAAGAAACCACTATTTGCTCTTTAGATTCCTATTACCTTATTATTACAGTCTTAGTTACATCACAGTTACCTATGCTAGAAAAGCAGCAACAAATTAGCAAGAGAAGATATGCTGACAAAGAACAGAGCAATTGGAAAAGTGAATGGTAAGATTGGAAGTTACCACGGAAGTTTAAGAACTTCATCAGAGCAAACTGGGCTTAATCATAATGTGCAAAAATAAAGCCTAGCAGGTCCCATGTGAGGACAAGGCTAGCAAGAGGTCCAAAACGACTACCTAAGGCTTATTTGACTATGATAAGAAAGTGTATATGGAATTTCTGAGTATTTTTAATTCTTAGGGAGTATCAGCAAAATATAGCAAATCATGTTGCAATAAGAATAAGCACCTCCCCATGTATTAAGGTTGGGCAAGGAGACTCAGTATGAGGAGTTGGGTTCCAATGATTCTATTTTCAAAAGAAGTATATGTTTCAAAAGATTTCAAAACCATGGGCATTCATATGAACAGCAATTATGCCTGGATTTGTTTTCCTGCTTTTTCTTCATATTTTAATAATGTTTTAATGACCATGTGTACATTCTATAAATATATGAAACTATAACTACATCAAAAACACTTGCTTTCATTTATTGTGCCATTAAGTATACAAATAAATATCCCCTAATTAAGCTTCACAGAAAAGGATCTCAAGTTAACAAGGAATAATTTCATAAAGTCAGTGATGCATACAGCTTTTGTTGACATCATCAGAGATAATGTCATCCCTTAATGTCTATATTCTTTTCTTTGATCACAAAACCAACAGCAGAAGTTCCACCTTGCCCTCCATCCTCTCATATTAAGCAAAACTCACATCTCTTCAGAGCCAGCCCTCAGCTTTCTCCACTGAGTTCCCCTGCCAACTTTCCCACAGAAACGGTGGTTCTTGCCCTCCCCCCGCCCCCACTGCCCCGCTCCCTGGCCAGGAGCACACTTTGCCACTGCACCCCCTGCCTCTGAGGAGGGAATAGGGGAATCCTTGATTGGTATGTAAAATGAATAAAAAAAAATTCTTCATAAAAAAATTTAAAAAAAACTCAGTCCACAGGACCACACTTGGTTTATAAAAGTTAAAGAATACCTTAACGGTTAATAATTACTATTAACACAGAAATCACTTTAAGATGTGGAGTATTTTCTCCCACAGTCTTCTATTTCAGAAGACATTTGAAGAATTATGTGAAACTAAGGCATAAAAACAAAAAGAAAATAAATACTAATATTCAACACTATATGGGTTTATATTTTCTCTCTTTTTTTAATCATCCAGAAACATTTCAGTAAATTTTAAAAATACATTTAACCCTTTCAGAAAGAATGGAAAATACATCTCTTTTCATGTTGCTGACACACATTTACTACCATGAATTAACTAAGAATATAAAACCATCAGCAAAAGTAAGGGAGTAAGGTTCATAACATTTGACCTCTAATTCTACTTGGGAGAATCTACATTATGGAAATAATCCAACATACTTTTTAATGCACTAATGTATATGACGCAGTAATATTGATATTTTATATAAAATAATAGAAACTCACTGTCAAATAATAGGCTAGTGGCCATGTCATCAAAATACTTCCACAAAATAGATTATTGAGAATCATTACTGAGCTAGAGAGATGGCTGAGCTTTAACTTTCATGGTTAAGTGACTATACTCTTCTTCCAAAGACCCAGCAACCAGGACTGTCCATTCACAACTGCCTGTAACTCCAGCTTCAGGGGCTCTGTCACACTCAACTGGCCTCCCTGGGCAGTACACTCATTTGGCACAAACACACACACACATACACGGCACACACTCACCCAGACACATATGCACAAACACTTTTTAAAAAGAACAAGTTGAAATTCTTAGGAACATAGAGAAACTATATTGATGTGGTAGAAAGACATGGAAGCAAAACATGAGTGTATCACTCAACATGACTTTAAAATAGTCATTGCCTGATTAGGAGATGGCTCACTTGCCATGTAAGTATGATGGCCTAAGTTCAGATGCCTAGAACCTGCCTAAGGAGGGACATGGTAGCACATATATCTATAACTCTAGCACTTCTACAGCAAAATAGATGATGTAGACAGAATTCCCAGAAGTTCATGGACAAGCTGTCTTGCTGTGTGCAGAGGCAAATAACAAGAGAACCTACCGCAAACAGGACAGAAAAAAAGGACCAATATCCTTTGAGAGCTATGCCCATGCAATGGCACGCACACACCTACATCCCCACACAAGCCACTTATTAAATCTAAGCTTTAAAGTAAAATTACAGTTAAATATCAAATAATATGGAAAAATATTTGCTTAATATTGTTAGGCTTCAAGATGAGTTACTATTTATATCAGTTTCTTTTTTATTAGGAAATAAAACATTTACATTGAAAATAATGGAAAGAAATCTTAAAATAAAAGTTAAATAGCAGTTTTGAAAATTGGATTGTGCCATTATGTTATTATCATTATTTCTATTCACATCTTAGATTCTTATCACTAAATTTAAAAGGGGATTTAAAATATATAGTTGAGAAAAACTAAGAAATAAATGGATATTAATTATGCAAAAATTGTTAGGGCTGTTTTCTAACTTTCTGAAGGACCATCTGAATTATTCTACCCATTAGTCAAGTCTCTCAGCCATTTCACATATAAATATATTCTGAAAGACATACAAAGACAATCACATCCAACATCAAGTATATTTGGAGTGATCTTCTAACTCAATTAAAATCAAAGCTGTAGACTGACAATACATGATGCTTTCCAGGACACATCGTCTCTATATTGATCTGCAGAAGGTATTCTTCTATCTCATCTGAATAAATCTCTAGAATACCAAGCCCATACTGTTTTAAGGAAAGCATGGTCCCCAGCTTCAGGAATCCCATTGTATATGATACCATCCTGCATTCAGGCAAGTCATGTTCTCTTGATTTCACAATAGTATGCTAACACTTTCTCCTAGTCACTGAGTGGTCACAAGCACAAGCAACTGGTTTTAAATGACAATAGAAAGTAGCTGCCCTTCTTTTCATACTTTGCAAAACCTCAGTAGCACCTGTGACTGAAGACTGAAGTCAATAACATTATAAGCTATGTCCACCTGAAGGAGGTGGAGGTGGTAATTCTTATACATCAAGCTGTCATAGGAAAGCAACATGGTTGAATTTCCCTTAATGGCTCACAAATGCACTCTGATTCCAAAATTCAGGGTTAACTTGTATCCAGCCAATCAATAGGAAAAGAAAATATCAAGCTTGCTTCATATTTTATCAACTCACACATGAAGTTACCTGTTTTATTGCTAAATAGCATAGCTTCAAACACTCAAGTATTAAATCAATCACTTTGAAGCATTAAACAAAGAAAGCCAACTAACTTACTGCCTTTTCATATTTTGTTGTATTATAAAGAAGCTCTCAGATTTCCAGGCACTTCTTTTTTACTTTAATTTTAAATAAAAATTAGGTTAGCTAATGACCATAAATCCATTCTGAAGGTATTTGGTTTTGGAAAACTGAAAGAGACATCCAATGATACCAAAAAATGTACAGTACTGGTTTTTACATGTGCTCCTGTGGTCTTCATGAAACTCCAAGAGGGATCACTCTGGGGACCAAGGGAACAACCTTAGCTCTGAATTCTGGTTTTAAGTAGGATGTACTCAAAGATGTAAAAATACTATGACGACCTACTCTTTTTACATATTAAAATTGTAATACATTTTTTTTGGCAAATGCTTTTAAAGGAGAACAAAAACATTTTAGAGCATCTTCCAAATGTGGAACCAATAGCACACAGAAGTAAGGTATATATTTTTGAAGAAATTACTGATAAAGATGATGATATAATAATATACATGAGTTATTAATAATACTCAAAATTACACTGATATCATTGGGCATTTAGAAAAAGATTTATAGCAGGTTGATATGGGTAAACAAGAAAAATAATAGGACCAAGGTAGAATCCTCGAATGCGACTTTGTCCCTCCCTCGACCTCCTTTTCTCCCACAAGCATTCTACCTAGCTAGCCTTCCCTTGATGGATGGCAAATAGGAGAATGAAGATCAATGTACATTTGGCTAATTGTACCTTTTGAAAGACGTTAGGAGATTGTTATCAAATGTTTGAATGTGGCTGATCCTGCTAACCATTAAGCTGCTCAGCAGCTGGGTATTTGTGTAAGGTTCCACGAATGTCATTTAGTGTTTGCTCGGCTCCATCATTAGTGCTGAGACCTTTCTGACATCGCCTGTGTAATACACGCTTGCCTTCATTTGCACTACCAGCTATAACTTAAAGCAGCTAAGTATTTTCTCTAGTCTCAGAAGTAATTACCACCTGTCAGATTTCTAACCTTTAATAATATTTTCCCACCTTTAGAGCTAATAGAATTATTTGACTGCTGCAAATATAACAGACACCAATAGAAATGCTTATTTCTGTTTATACCTTAGGCAGATCGTGTGTGGGATTGCTGACTAAGAGTGTCTAAATATCAGTGAATCTATAGCCTTACAGAGAAGACTTTTTAATTAGCTAAGCTGCTAAATTTAACCTGGTGTTACCTGTGTTTTACCTCAGAATCAGTTTTTCATATCATTTTTCCCACCCATTCAAAGGTAAGGTTTCATCTACCCTCTTTTTGCTTGAAATGTAATTAAAAGGAATAAGCATCCTTGGCCAAGTTAGAGTTAACGTAGCTGTTTCTTTTCACTCCATCTCCCATGCAGAGCACAGTTCCCATTGATTTCAAAAGGGATCATTTGATTCACATAAGTTCTTCAAGATAGAGAGCAAGATGAGAAATGAGTGCCTAGCTAATAGTGTGAAGTTATTTCTTTTATAAAATGTCTCCTACAAATCCCCCTTAATTACTCTTTTCACATGAAACCAAACTCCCAGCTGTCTATTTGTACCTGCTACTGATAGGAGACTATCACATCCTCCACATTGTCTGCCTCCAAATGCCACTAATCCAGTGACTCTTAAACTCGGTATTATTGAATTACACAAATGACTAGTCAGGTGAGCCCTGGCTGTGGGAAACGTTCTTACACAGTGTCATCTTTGTCCTCTTTCATGAGGTGTTGCTAGTATTTCTCCATTCTAACCAGATGTGGTCCCAGACATTGGCCAGTGTCTCCTAAACACAATCATACACAAAAAGCATGTTTGTTGACTCAACTGTAGTACTCAAGACTTGCTAAAAATGCAAGTTACTAGACCAGTCCAGACTTACTTAACCAAAGCCCAAGGGATCAGGTTTAGCAGTACATGTTTCACCTAGCAAACCCTCAAAGATCTTGATGCATGCCCAAGTTGAAGAGCCTTGGCACTAAGCCAGTCTCAGCACTGTTGGATGGAGGTACACACTATGTCAGATAAGTGGATATTTTGTTAAAATGTACATTCTAAAATGATATGCTTTTTTAAAAAGATATTTCAGTATTTGTTTTTTTAACCTGTCTGTGCCTGTGTCTGTGTATGCATATGCCACATGTGTTAAGTGCCGTTGAGAAGATGTCAGATCGCTTGGGGCTGTATCTGTAGGTGGTTGTGAGCCTCCTGATGTGGGCCCTAGAAACCAAACTTGAGTTCTCTGGAAGGGCAGCAAGTGCTTTAAACCACTGAGCCATCTATCCAGCCCCTAAATAGACATCCTTTTTTCCATCAAAACATTGAGCTGTGATCTCTTAGTGCCGTGTGTGTGTGTGTGTGTGTGTGTGTGTGTGTGTGTGTGTGTTGGCCCGTGTGTTCAGTCCACCAGCTGTTCTTCACAGTGACAAAGACTACTCCATTTGCCCAGGCAGGCTCACTAAAGTTTTCCCCAGGCCTCCAGGTGACCTTGTGCCATGATCCTTCAGGCTCACTACAGTGAGCTAGCCTCAGCTGTGGCTGATCATTTAGTTATTTTACATTTGCTAGAACTTGCAAATAACTGGATTACCAGTCCCAACAGGAAGAGGTTTCCTTTAAAAGGCCACGTTCCTCACTACAGTCAGAAAATTCCTCCCCCCCCCCCATGGCTCTGTATTGTAGACACTACCGAAGATTTCAAAACAACATATGTTGTATCTTACTGAATTTTTCCTACTTTCTCTTCCATTGATGCAGTGATATACACAAAGCATCTGAATTCTGGACATTGAATAGTTGTTTCACTACTGCCCAAGAAGGACTGAAACTCAAAGCCATGAGCTTCCCCATTTGCTGACTCTTTGGTTGAGTTCACCCAATTCTTCTCTTCTGTCACCTGGAAGCCCTCCTATATGAGCTAAGCAAAAATGGAAGCATTCATTCAAAACAGCCCAGTCAACAGGCAAATGGCTGCTTAAACAAGTTCTAATTTTACCTGCTTCCTGCAGCTTGCTTACTTTCACAGCCAAGATAGTCAAAGCAGACTCAAGCACCAGCATTCTTTGAGGGTGAAAGGAAAAAAACTAATGTAGCCAGTTGCTTTCCTAGTGACTCAGAAAACATTCCTTTCAGCTGGGTGACTCTAATTGGTTACCTTTAATTAATTATTGTCATCAGGGCCTTAAAGCTAACAGAGAAAACATCCCAGATCTCTGATGGAATAAGTCTCATTCTCTTGACCCCAACTTCCTGAATATTTTACCAGAACATAGAGGCAAGCAAACAAACAGATGCTCCTGCACTAGTCCCTGTTGAAATCATCTCAGGAAATCCTTGAAAGTTATATTGGTGCTGAGGACATAGCTGAGTGCGACGGAAGGATTGCCTGCAAGCATGGGGGCCAAAAATGGAATCCTCAGAACTCACATACAAAAACCAACCGTGTCCTTGTGAGCCTGTAGCCTGATCTTTGTAGGACAGAAACAACCAGATAGCACAAGCTCACTGCCTAGCCAGCCTGGCCAGAAGTGTTTCAGCTTCAGTTAGAAACCCTGTCTCAAGGCAACAAGAGGGTGATAGAGGAAGATCCCAAGTCTCCCTCTCCCCTCCTCATTTGCACATACCTGCACACGTATGTGCACTACACACACTGCAGAGCACACACATGCACGCACATGGGGAGGGGGAGAATTTAAAGATTACAAAGAATAAAAGAAAGTTTCGTTGCTAAGCAACTGAATCAAAACCTCTGGCAGAAACCACAGCTCGTCATCGACTATTCTCCTGCCCACCTGAAGTTTAAGATTTATATATCAAATAATTTGCTATTTATTCTTGAGAATGATAATGAAGAGTAAAAGAAAAATAAAACTAATAATTAGTTATCATTGCACAATAGTTAACTAATTATATAATTAGTTGACATTGAACAATAGAAAGAGAAATTATGCTAATAATGGGCAAAATTGCCCCTTTCCTAAATCAGTATAATTTTTAACTGTATATTTTAAATACTCATCCTTATACCCACACATTAGTGTCGAAACCATTTATTCTTTTTTTTCCAACAGACAGACTCCTGCAGAGATGTTACAAAATTTTTATTTGAGGACAAAGCAGTTTTTATTTAGCAAAGAAGCATATTGGATAACTTAGTGGTAAAAGTAGATATTAAATGTGGCACAGATAAATAGCCTATCCATGAACCAAACAGAGAATTAAGAACTAAATAGTTATTTGGTATATGGGAGAAGAAAAAATACTTAAGAAAACATAGAGAGCTGTGACAACATGAAAGGCTGAGAGTGACATCATTGAGCATCCAACAGACAAGACAGTCAATAAAACTTCCTTAGAGCCAGAAACAGGCAAGGAAATGCTAAAGATCACTATCTGATAAAAATTGAACTTATTTGTGAATCACACTTCACTCACATCAGCTACATTTGGTGGTACTTCTGGCAGCAAAGAGGTAGGAACTTTACTTTTACAACATTATATTACAAATTACAGAGGGCTTCAGAGGCAAGAAGCAACATGAAAGGAAGCAGAAGGCACTGAGAATGTAAGGAGCAGGAAATAAAAGCTGAAGGTAACTATGGTCATTAGCTCCATCCCCAGAGAATCCTTGAACATGCTAAACATTTCACTAGATGAGTCATGAAAAATAGTAACATCAATGTTATCTTATGAGAAATAAAGTGACAGAAAGGCTCTGAGAGAGAGAGAGGAGAGAAAGCATGTTGGAGTCATACTAAAGGCTGTAAAACCATTACTGAATTTAATCCTCATAGTAATCCTTCAGGTTTCTGTTTCCCAGGTTGCTGAAGGTGCAACTCATAATACCTTATCCAATCCACTGTAAAGTCAGCTTCCTTTTCACGTAGAAGTTAAAACAACAGTTCTCAACCAGGTATTCACACTAAGAAATCATCCTGAGCCCTTAAAACAGTTTCTCATTCCTAAGTTCACCTGCAAACAAGTTAAATCAGAATCCATAGGTGAGTTGGGGGTGCAGTGTACTGGAGAGGCCCTTGCATAGCATTTTAGACACCTGTGTTCTATCCTCAGGACCTTAATAGGAAATATGGGTTTGTAGCTCAGAGGCATTGCTTTTGAGAACTGCTAAAATAAAAAGTAAGTTTTTGACGTTTATATTTTACAGGTAAATTGTATCTAGATCTAGCTTGGATTCTCTGGTTCAATATGAGTGGTTTCTGCAGGCAGCCATCCATTCACAACTTGAACTGGCTTTTGGAGGATGAATATTGTATGCTTACTTGCTTGTCATAGTTAAATAATATAATTTCAAAACATAATTCATAATCAACAAATTTTGTAGAAAAAATAGGATAATTCTACATGGCAGCAATCTGGAACAACAGATATCAAGAAGGTCTTCAGATACTCAAGAGTACCTTTTCCTTTTTCACTCCTTCTCAAATCATCACACCTGCTGAGAACAGTATCCATCTGCCAACTCTGTAGTCTATGGGTCAGGAACAGTGTCTAGTGCCTGTTTGCCAGACTCTAACTGTATGAGGGTTAGAAATAGTGTCTAGTGCCTGTTTGCCAGACTCTACACCATATGAGGGTTAGGAACAAAGTCTAGGATAGCAAGTATTTACCAGTATCTTTGCTATTTTAACTTTCACCTACACAATTTTGTGTTAGTTGTTGGCCTTCACTTTGCTTTAATTATATACAGTGCACCAACAATAAAGGAAAAGGGTTATTTTTCTTTTTATCAACTTGAGTATGTCTATTGGTGAAATTATTAAGGCCACTCCATGTAGTTAAAAGGAAGATTTATTTAGTGGGTAACTTACAAATTAAGGGATAGGTAGGTTGGGGTCTGGGGAAGGTGTATCGCAGTCCAGCGGTGTTCTCTGGAGCTCTGCACAGTCCACCTCTACCGTTCAGGGTCCCGAACCGAGAGAGCGCTCGCCCATCCAGATCTCTGGTCTCCAGGCGCCTCCCCTGGCCCCGCCTCGTAGGCATGACAGTTGCCAGAGTCTCAATGGGGGTTGGAACTTCCAGATCCAAGCTGGAATGGCTACCCACTACATATGTCTACATATATGTGTGTTATCTGACACAAGGTAAACTGACCTCAGACCTGGGGGGCACCTACCTTGGCTTTTTATATATAAAGCATTAAATTTTTCTCATGGAGTGACTGTATCAAAATTTGAAGGATTTTAAAAATATTTCTATAAGTAAACAAAAATTACCCTAGCAATTCATAAAAGTGTTGCAGTTTCATAATTGTCTCTCTGTGTCCAATGCCCTGCTTTAGACTGCCAGTGAGCTCCACAAACAACCCAGTACACATTACCTCCAAATGAGCTATAATTGGGAGGTGCAGAAATTCCCCCTTGATATCAGGCTTCATGCCTTGTTCATCTGAACAAAGGACAAAAAGTAATGCTGCTTGAGAGCAACAAGGTGAAAGCAAATGAAAGCAGCCACTCCAATCACGTCGAGGCAAATGAGGCCTCATTTATTTGAAGTGCACTGATCATCTGATTGTTACCTTAATGCAGCACCTACAGTGAAGGTCTTACTATGAAAGCACAGAATATACAAGGCCCCAGGACCATTAACCTTGGCTGCATATTAGCCTTTGTATTATAATTAATTGCCACTAATTCCTGATAAGCTTAGAGAAAAGATCGAACGTATTTTACATCAGACATGTGTTTACATCTGTGATTATTTTGTTCTTTTGATATTCTGTTCTCTTGACCCCTCTTATACACCATATAACATGGATAGCAACATTCATATCAGTGAGAAGTTTTAGATAAATATGTTTGATAAACTTCAGGGATTTTTTTTTCTTCCTTGGGATTCCTTTTATTAATTACCATACAAAATAATTACATTTTCATATCTGGATGATGAAATGATAAACATTATTGCAACTTTTTCCCCACTCATCTTTTCTTATGCCCTTCTGCTGGCTCCCTTCTTCTTCCTCATTAATGCTCCTCTGCATTCATGCCATGCATACACCTAGGTGCATATATACATATATATGCATGTAAATGTTTAAGTTCTGTGGATGAGGGAAGACATGTAACATTTGTCTTTCTTCCCCCTGTGACCCCACTTGTTCCCCCTGTCCCCAGCGCTTTAAAACACTTTCATTCCTCAATGGATGCCCTTTTACTTCCATGATCTACAGATGTTTCGTCTAGCTTACACAAATAAGAAAAAGTCCTTGGTAATGGCCCTTTCTAGGTCTGGCTCTTTTTGCTCAACATAATCATCTCCAGTCCTATTCATCTTCCTCCAAATTACACAGATAAAACTCGAAGGTTGTATGCACCATATTGTCTGTATTCACTCATCTGTTGATGGGTGTCCAGGCAGGTTCCATTTCAATATTTTCTTTTAAAAAATAATCACATTCTAAAAGGTATTAGTTGTATCTCTGTGATATATTTGAACTTGAATGTATTATAAACCTGTTTATGTCTACATACAGCAACATTTATGTTGCCCTAAATGGTACAGAGTTAGTGAATCTTTTCAATGAGAATGTGCCTGACTTCTGGCCCATGTCATCTGTCAGAAGTGAAGAGAATGACTCTGTCCATCATGTGCCAATGTTTCCTGGGAAGACACTATCTCCAGTTTACATCTCACAGCTTATGCAATTTTCTCTTCCCTTCTGGCATTTACAGGCCTCTGTTTTGAAGAAAAATTTTAAAATTAAAAAAATGATTTCTTTTGTTTGCTTTAATAAATGTCCCCCATAGTGTTTTCCACTTTAAATTAATATAAACATATATCAAATTACAATTGTAACTTACATTTGCTCCATACTAGCCAAAGAATGTACAATCTGTTTTAGATATTCATATGCTCGTCACATACATTGTTGAAAATTTGATGATGATATAATACAAGAAGATAAAGTGGTAAAATGAATTCATTTTTAAAATTACAGTACATGGAATAGTTAGCTAACAGAGACAATCTTAAAACTCTCCATAATTGGAGAATACTAGAAAGAAAATATAATACTATTATATAAATTGTAGCATTCTTTCACCTTTCAGTTAGGGTCATCTTTCTTAGAGAGAAAGGGATACAAATTATATAAGGACATACTTTAAAGACATTGGAAATACTTAAAGACATAAAATGCCTACATGCATGAAAAGGCTTAAGAAAAAGTAGGACTTTTTGTGATGAAGCTGTCCTCATTACATAGATAAAAATCATATATGTACACCCTCTTGTTTCTCAGCTTGCTGCCCAGAAATCTCTTGGCTATCTTGCTGCTATCTCAGTTGTGTGAAAGTCTTGTCAATAGCATCACCGTGTGCTCAATAAGTATTTCCAAGCACTATGACTGATCGCCTAGGGGCACACAACAGAAGGAGAAGCTGTGGTCATTAAAGAACTTTCAATCACCCTGATGATTCATGCCACACAAATGGGTATAGTTGGAAATCTGAAGAAACATACAAATGAGCACAAATTTAAACAGGGTACATAACGATAGTGTGCTGGGGGCACTTGGCAGATGATCTCAACGCTTTAAGCAAGACACTGTATTAAAGGATCAAAAAGGTATAAATTAGAGACTGGGAAGACTGCTCAGTCTGCAGACTGCTTGCCAATCAAAATTTCATCCTCAGCCCATGCAGTACATGTCTTTAATCCCAATCTTGAGGAGGCAGAGAAAGGAGGATCCTTGGCCTTGCTCACCTGCCTGTCTAGCTGAATTGGTGAGGTCCAGGTTCAGTGAGAAGCCTTGTTTCAAAAAGTAAGGTGGAGAGCAATTATGGAAAATACCTGACATAGAACTCTGGTCTCCACATGTACAAGAACACTCCTGTACACAAACAGATAGACAGATGCATGAGGATGAGGGGTGCACGCACGCACACACACACACACACACACACACACACACACACACACACACACACACCATAGATTAACAAGCTAGGGAAGGAGAAAGTTTTGGAGGGTAGAAGGTTTATTTGAAAGGAGAATAAGCTAGAGGTATAGTTTGTGATATAACACATGCTTAGTATGCACCAGACCCTGAATTTGATCACAGCACCAAAGGAAAAAAAGTAAAAGAATGAGTAAGAAATAAATTATGAAGTAAAGTTCTTATAATATTACTAGCTTTGTGTCTTGTACAAACTATACCTTTTGTCACTAACTGATTTCATTCATGCAGAGAAATACAGTATAGGCAGATTGACTTTCTACCTCAATTCTTGAGGCCATTAAAAACACACTTTAAGGAACAAAGAAAAAGATGGCATTCATCTCTCTTCAATGAAATGTCATAAACAGGTTTGTACTCAAAAATGCCAAGCACTTCCATATCGATAATGAATACATGGACTCATCACTGAATTGTCGTATAATCTTCCCAAACCCTGCCCTCCCAGATCACACAGAATGGGACCCCCTAAGAGAAGGATGAAGAAAGATGGCTTCCCCTCTACATGTATCTGAACCTTACTGTATGCTGTTTATGTTGTATTGACCAAATTACTATATAGCACATAACATTAGAAGCATTTTATATCTATTACTTAATCCTAACAATCATCATAAGCCATTTTTATTCCCATTTTGTAGGCAAGAACACTGAAGTGCAAAGAGACAACAACATGGAGACATGACCAGTGATAGTACTTTCAGTGTGAAATGCATGGCCTTGGATGGCAGAACACATGTTTTTAATGGTGATGTTTGACTGCCTTTCCATGTGCCATATGCCTACCCTATAAACACTGGCTGTCCAAAACTAACTAAAAATAGTGTCTTTCATCTTATTTGGCCTCTTAAAAACATAATAAGGATTAATCTGATGCCCTCATAAAGACACCCATGTGATTAGAACTCATTAATTTCCATTTGCTCTTCCACATCTCCAATTACAGCATCTCACAGATAGGCAGCCTTGGAACCAATTGACTTTGATTCTCTCATGCCACATTCAGGTTGTAATCAGTTGCTATTTTATTATAGAAATAGCATCCCTAAAATTCACTCATTTTTTTCACTAATTTTTGATGCTTAAGCCATCATTAGTCTCAGTTATTGTAATCTCCTTAGAGTACTGCATTTTACCTTGTTAAGAGGAAATTTTAATGGAAATTGGTCCCTAGTACCCATCAGGTGGGAAAGGAAAAAAGTTCATGTGTTAATCAAGAGCAAATAATATCATTCAAATATGCACATTCTTAAGTTGCTCTCCACTTTGAAATTTGCCTCAAGTCTCAATTCCACTGTGTACTTACAGGTTATTTGTATTTTATCTCTGCCTTTTACCTCTAACAATTTCTTGAGACAGAAATTTCAACCTACAAAGGAACTTAAAGATAACCGAAGACATTTGAGAGGCTAGAAAACTGAGGATCACAAATATGATAGCTCATTTGTGTGTGGTCTGCCAGGGAAAGGTGAGAGAGCTGGATGGATCTAATCCTAGCCATGCTACCCTCAAGTGGATATTGCTCCTATTTACCACACAATTGCCCTCCCCATGGGACCAAACATGTCACTGCAAATGAGTTCTAAATTTATTCCTCATTTCTCTCCCAGTTTCCAGTCCTGCATTTCAAACAACTTACTGGAACTTTAAAGGAAAAATGTTAATATTGACAACAAATTTCATTATTTTCCCACCACAAACCATTTATCTCCATCTACTGCTTTCACATCTCTCAATCCCATGAGAGAAATGGGATATAATGGATTTGGATGCTCTCCAGAGAAAAGATGGGAAAGAAGGTTCAGGCCATTTCTGTCTCTAGCTAGAAGAGCATTACTGATTCCATTTTGCTGATTTCTTTTTGCAAAATAGATAAGACTCAAAGAATCTGATCAGCGAGTAGGCCTATGAAAAAGGAGCCACTTGGCTTGTTCCAAGTAGAAGAAAAACCCTGGCTCTGACAGAGCATATACAAGACAGTAAACAACTAAAATCCTAGCCTCATCTAGTAAAACTATGTGGAGACCATATAACAAAAACCAATCTCCTATGCTTATGAATTTTAGCATACTATAAAGCAAAAAAAAAGGTAATAGTGTGGCAGGAAAGTAGGGTGAGAATGAGATGTTAAGATTGGCATATGAGAACTAGGGAGACAGCTCACTCAGTAAAAGTTCCTGTAAGCACAAACAGGAAGACCTGCATTCAGACCACTAGCAATCACATAAAAAAGAGGCTAACTATGAAAACCAGTAATGGGGTGGAAGAAGAAATTAATCCTGGAGCTCACAGATTGGCAAATCTGGCTACCAATTGGCTCTGGGTTCATTAAGGCAACCCTGTCTCAAAGAAACACGGAAGATAATGATGATGGAGGGTACCTAAATTCAACCTCCAGCCTACACATGCAGGTACAAATGCATGTGTAACTGCAAGCACACATGCACAAAACTCACACACAAACACATACACTACACACATGTTCACATGCATAGATTTTTTTTAAAAAATTAGCATATGAAATAAGACAGTTGTCAGAGAGAGACTGGAAATCTTCCATCGATATGGATCTGTAGCAGATGAAACATTTGCAGAAAAATCACGTAGTATGTAAATGTAAAAAAAGGCCAGCACTTAACAATGGCATATGAAAAAACCATAATCCTTATAGCCTAGGGCCATTGACGTTTTCCCAGCTCTCACCCAGTCCTTCCTTAGAAGTGTTCTATTTTTAATCAACTAACTGCTCTTACTATGATCCATACATGTCTAGTCCAATTTTTCATTCTGGAACTCAAGACCCTGGAAATCACAGTGTCACCCTTAGGACTCCCAGACTCAACTATAACAGTAGAATTTTATGTACATCTATGTCCAAAGGCAATTTCTTTTCACTGAGATACTAATAGGATGATAATCCAATAATATATTGACAATTGGAAAAAAAAAGATTACACCAAAACCATCAAGCTTTGGTGTGTGTGTGTGTGTGTGTGTGTGTGTGTGTGTGTGTGTGTGTTTGTGTGTGTGTGTGTGTGTGTGTATTCATATATAGTGAGAATTTTGTAGAAATATAGTTCTTGAGGAAGTAAGAATTCTGTAAAGTCAGAAAGATGTTTTTAAACCGCTTAAACTGAGATACAGTCAAACTTTGAGTTAAATATGTGATAAGTTTTATTTCTCTAGATGGCTTTTGTAGATGTGTTTTGTTTTGTTTTTTCTCTCAATTTTAAGGTAATAAACTTGAGGAGGAGCAAGAAGAAAGGAGGAAAACTCAGATCCAGCAAAGGCCCATATCTGAGGAGTTGGAGCAAAGATGGTCTCATCAGTTTGTCTTATAAAATCCAGAAAAAAAAATATCTAATGAAAGAGGAATATTATGACGTGGCTTCAGAAGCAAATGAAGATGCAGAAAGAAGGTATTTGTGTATCTTCAGAATGACGTGAATTGATGCAAATTCCAAGGATGTCAAAGACAGTAGATGTGGGCTTCAGAGGAACTTAAGGCAAAGCCCTTCTGGAACTGATTGTATCCTCGAGACTTGAGCTTGGGAACCACCAAAAACAGCAACTACCACTTCGATGTTAGCATCTCTGTGAAGCCTATGGCTTCAGAAGTAGAAAAGTTTCTGATGGGGGAATTGGGCCTGTTACAAAATGACAAGATTTCTGAACAGTATGTATTAGCATCAAATACCAACCAGCAACAGAACAGAATAGTTAGAATGTTGAGATCTGTTCTGAACAGAAGTCTGAGAAATTAAAAGCCAAATAGTATTAAAAATATGACAAGTGCAAACAAAAGATAATACAATCGGTAGCAATTTGTGTAAAAGCACTTTTATATTGTTTCTGTCTCTTACAATGAAATGTGCATGGATTCAATAAATATTAAATAATAATAATCACAGAATGGCTAGGTAAATTACTTTTCAGTTGATAAGGAATTCAAATGGCTTTCTGAGAGTAAGTGTCCATGTTTGCTCACTGTGGCTTTTTATAAGCACGTGTAGCAAATGTCATAGGAATGAGAAGGGATGCTGACAGTAATAAGAGAGAATCGTTAGCATTTTATTGTCCCTGTATACCAAAGTACATTACCATTTGCTTGATTCAGATAATGATATTTAAAAGCAATAATAAAAACAATAATTAAGAAACCTAACAGTGGAAATGAGAATAAGTTTGAGAAATCTCTTGCCATGCTCCTAAAAGCAAGGAAAACATATGACTTCTCTATAGCCTTAAACAGGACATATATACCACTCCTTCCGTGATCCAAGGACTAACACAGAAAGCAGAGGCTTTAAGTTCTGGAGTATGGGAAGAGTCCTGTGACATAGCCAGTGTAATCATGAACACACAGCAGCTATGGCTTCCTGCAAAAGGCCAGAACAGAAAAATAACATACGTAAGTTGGAGGGGGACTGGGAGAGAAGAAGGAGGAGGGCTGAAGAGATGGAGGAGGACAAGAGAGGATGACTGAGTGTGTATGTCTCTGTTAATAATATATTATATGCACATAAGAAATTGTCAAAATTAAATCATATAAAAAAGAAGTTCAAGGTCATCCTTGGAGTACATGAGACACTGAAATAATTAATTAGACTTCTCTAAAGAAAAATGGTAAACAGAAATAAAGTGTTCTTTATGTTTCAAAGAAATTTCAAAGAAGCAGCTTTGTAAAACAAATGAATATTTTTCTCAGTTGATTTGGCTCGAGGCTCTGTACTTGACACTTGGGAGCCTCGAGCTTTCTACTCTGAAGCACCCCAGTTCTGCTATGCTGTATTTATCACAGTAATATTTGATTTTAAAAAAACACTGATTAATTCATCTCAAATTCATATAAGTCTCATGAAAATAAATTCCCAGATATAATCATTTTCAAATTCATTATCTGATCTATAACTTTTCAAAATCTTGATTTTTGATTCAGAACAATGACTTATTTCAATCATAAAAGCAACTTGTAAAATACTTAATTGAATGTGTCTTCTTTAAAAATCTAAATTTCACAAAGGACATAAAAATGAGGTATTTGTTTTTCTGAGGCTGGCATATTTTACTTAACGTGATTATCTCCAGCTTCCTGCAAATTACAGGATTTCATATTTTTATGATTGAATAAGCTCCACTTTATATATACCTATTAAGAGCTGCTGGTAGCAAAAGGCCATGGGAGTATGTATACAGCAGGTGACAACTAGTGTTCAGAAGGTCAACCTATCAGAATCAAGATTTCTGGTGGAGGAAACAATTACACAAAGTGTTTTGGAATTATTGCCTATTGAATGAATTGGCTGTTTTTTGTAAACTTCTTGTGCAATAACAGCCATGGTATCTTCCCATTACCATGCATCTTCATGTAATGTATACATGTAATCTCATGATTACATCTCAGTCTTATGGGCACATTTATCTGTGGGTGGTCAGGAAGATGGCTTTTCATTTAGCTGTATAATTTTAATATATAGAAAATATACTAGGATATGCTTCATAGCCAGATCCATTGTCCCATGAGACTGTAAACACTTAAAGTTTACTTTGTTCCTTTTGCTCAGACTAACACAAAAAATAATAATCTCTCCTCAGTCTAACATAAACTGCACACATTTATCTCATTTTTACCTCAGAACAAGTTCAAACTAGACTAAAGGCCTTTGTAAATAGATGATAAGTTTAAAACTTTACAGTTATGCAAAAGGTCAGAGTCGCAGGTGTCTCACCAAGACTACTAACACAAAACACCCTAAGAAAAGCCTGCCAGCCAATTCTTTGCTTGCCAAGTGTGCTGATAAAAAGCTATGTCTCAGAGTTTGTGGCACTGGGCACTGCACCCCCTCCCTCTAGTCCTGAGACCTTGGAACCTTGCGTTACTATGGTGATGGCTCTGCTCCTTATCATCTATTCTAGGAATGTGCTATGACCTTGAGGGTTTTGAAGCTTTCTCAGGATTGCAAGGAAACTCCTGTTAGAAATGCGAGAAGTCAGGCAAGAGAGAAGGATGAGAGCTGAAAAGAGGCTATAGACTTAGAGAAAGAACAAAGAGAGGACAGCAAAGAGCTCAGAGAACTGACTTAGAACAATAAAGTGAATGGACTGAAAGAGCACAGGGCACATAGATTCTTTAATATTCCTAAGATTAGATTTACAGCTGGTTGTAGATTCTCCTGCGGACCCTGTAGATGGTTATTCAGGACTGGACCCTAATAGTGCTCTTTATATACCATATTGTCTGTATCCATACATGGGTGTCTGGACTAACTTCATGACTTGACACTGCACCATGATAAACAATGATGTCAATTTTCTGCATTATATCCTGACTTGCATCCTTACAAGTATACACTCTTGAGTAGTACACCTGGATTATTTGGACTTTTTTTTCTTTTACTTTCTTGAGGAAACTCTACTTTTGATTTCCATAGTAGTGGGCTAATTTGGACTCCACCAACAGTATATAAAGGTTCATTTTTTCCCACAATTTCATCAGTACTTTTTTTTTGTTCTGTCTACTTGATGATTCCTATTCTGACTGGAGTAGTAAGGAATTTTCAATGCACTTATTTTGTGATGGAATGGGGGAATTTTTGTCTTTAAGTAATTGTATTTTTATTCTTTTGATTTTTCCATTCATTTATAAGTATATTTTGATCTTACCCAACATCCTTTATTGCTCCCCACCCCATCTCTCACTGTGCTTCATTTTTAATTTTTTTTCTGTTATTGATAACCCCAGATTCAGAACCCAGTTAGTACTGCCCAAAAGTACAGGGGTATGTGGCCAGCACTGAGGTACCAGGAACTTATCAGCAGCTATATCCTCAAAAGAAAGTGCCTCTCTCTCTCAGCAGCCATCAGCTGCGTATACTCCTCCTGTATGGTTATATATATATATATATATATATATATATATATATATATATATATATTTGTCTTTCTTGGTATTCTTCAAATACTCAAAGTCACTTTGTTTTTCTCTCGTCTCCAGAAGCTTCATGTTTTAACTGCTATTTGCATGATACTTTTAGTGTTTTTACTGAATTGTCTTACTCCAAAATTTGAACACAATTATATGACCATGTCTATGTTCAGTTCTTTTCAACTGATCTATTCCTACTCCTATCCCAATGACACACCTGTCTTCATTGCTGTAGCTTTAAAGCAAATCTAAAAACCAGAACACTCAAGTTCTTCAGCATTGTTCTTTTTTTTTTTTTTTTTGGTTTTTGGAGACAGGGTTTCTCTGTGTAGCTTTGCGCCTTTCCTGGAGCTCACTTGGTAGCCCAGGCTGGCCTCGAACTCACAGAGATCCGCCTGCCTCTGCCTCCCGAGTGCTGGGATTAAAGGCGTGGGCCACCACCGCCCGGTTCAGCATTGTTCTTTTTAAGGTGTGTATGTATGTGTGTGTGTGCTCCTTTGTTTTTCCATATGAATTTTAGAGTCATCTTAATTTCTGAAAGAAAAAAGTGAAGCTTACTAAGAATTTATTTAGGCTTTTCTAGGACCTATAGAATTTGTATAGAATTGGCATCTAACATTTTGGAATTCAGCATGTGAAGTGGTCTCTCTATTTACTCAGCTCTTCATCTGCAGTTTCTTTTTTATGATTTATCTCTATAAATAATGAGCTTTCAAAATGTGGTAAGTTTTGTTACTAATAACAATGTGAATTGGTTCTTAAATAGAATGTGTTTGATTTGGACTGTTAAGAGTATAATCTACTTTGAAAAATATAAAATTATAAAATTGTAGGGTCTAGGGAGGTGGTTCAGTCAGTAAGTAATTGCTACACAAACATGAGGACCTAAATTCAGTCCCCAAAATTCATACAAAAATGTCAGAAACAATGGTACATGCCTATAATCCCAGTGCTGAGGAGGTGGAGAAATGAAGAAGTCTTTGCCCACTGACCAGCTAGTCTAACTAAATTGGAGATCTCAATGGTTAGTGAGAGACCCTATCTCAAAAAATAAGATGGGGAGTAATTGAAGAAGAAATCCTCTGTTGACCTCTAGCCTGTGCACACAACACACATGCAAACACATACATATACAAACACACAAAAAGAAAAGAGAAAAGTAAAGTAAATTGAAAGGAAAAATTTGAGTCATTTATTCAATGTTTCATTTTTATCATATTAGAAATATTAAAATAAAGATAAAATATTTTCTCAGCTACATTAAAATTTGTCTTCATAGTTTGTTCTCAGTTGTAAATGGAAGAGAAATTGTTAAAAATTATTCTTTTTATAATAGAAAGGATAGGTTGTTGGCGTCTTAGTTACTTTTCTATTGCTGTGATAAAACTCCATGACCAAGGCAACCTATAGAAGAAAGAGGTTATTTTTGGCTTAAGGTTCCAGAGTGATGAATCTACCACTATTGTGGAAATTAAGCATGGCAGCAATCACCAAGCATGGTGGCAGGAACAGCTGAGTGCTCACATCTTGAGCCACAAGCAAAAAACAGAGAGAGCAACCTGAAAATAAGGGAGATTCTGAAACCTCAAAGCCCATCCCTCATTACATGTTTCCTCCAGCAAGGCCACACCTCCTAATCCTCCCCAAGCAGTGTCACCAACTGCAGACCAAGTAAGTATTCACATGCCTGAGAATATGGGGACTTCTTATTCAGATCATCACAGAGAGTCAATGACTACCATTATGGTTGTACAGTTTGTGTCCAGTCTTCCAAGTTATTAGTTAAACAGGTCCTGGGTACTTAAAAGCCCTCAGAGAAATTATACCATCTCATAACAAAACCTTAGCATTTCTCATGAATTTTTCATATCTCTTTACTTTGAATACTTGTGCTTACAGATAGAGATAGAATATAGGATCAAAAAGATGTTATAAGCCAGGTCTAGTCCCACACACCTGTAATCCCAGCACTTAGGAAGCAGAGGCAAGAAGATTGCCACATGTTTGAGGCCAGCCTTGTTGCATGTTCTGGAACAGCCCAGTTGCATAGCAACACTCTATCCCAAATACAGATTTCTTGAGTCTTGTTTGAGTTGATAACTGTTGCCTGCCTCACTTTTTATATGATAGAAATGAAAACATACAGGGTAGAGAACATTTCAAAATCAATAACATACGATTTCTGGAGTATGAGGGTCAGATCAATATCTAGGTCAGCATAACAAATTTTCCCTGTAAAGAGCATGACTTTGCAGACCAGGATATTACAACATGAGGTTTCAACAGGTAGCATGCAATGAGTATTGTAGTGCCCAAATAAAACCATAGTCATTAAAAATAATTGGTGAACCAGATGCAATTCAGGAGCAGTAAGTTTTCAAGTCTTTCAACTATATTAACTCTCATCCTATAGGGACATGATATATATTATTCACGTGTTACATATGAATGAATCATCAATCTAGATAACATCAAATACAAAGTAATATAATGAGTATTTCAGAGACTATGTTTGTTCCAAAACAAAGAGAATAATCTAAATAATAGAAATTTGACACATACCATGTTTTTATAATATGAGTAGTGATAAAATAATTTGAATCATATCAAAGACATTACATTTATTCTCTTAAGATATCTTATTATCTTTCAAACAAATAGATAAAACACCTTAAATTCAGTGTTTATATGCTTATAAATCAGAGAGTTTATAAATATTCAAAGATGCAAACTATTCCCTACAGAATTATCTCCAAAACAATAATTATGCAAATTACTGATTGTCCAAAGCACTTAACTTCTAGGCAAAATGCAATCTGAACTACCCTAAAGACAAGTTAATAAAAGGCCTTTAAAATAAATGATAGAAGTGTCTTGTATCTACTATCAGGGATAAAATTTAAAAACAGGATAAACAATTTTAGAGGCAAATTTTAATTTAGAAAGCACATACTAAATACTCTTACCTCCATAAAATATATAAGATATTACAAATTTACAGATAAATTCAGTTAGGATATGGAGTAGATCCCTAGAGCTTGTTTAACATGTACAAGGCCATGAGTTCAATCTTCATCATTAAAGATATATATGTATATATGTACACACACACACACACACACACACACACACACATATATATATATATAAACAAAAATAAATAAGGACATTCAGCATGTCACAAATGCTATATCATCTAACCTTATCTAACTTCAGCAATAGGATCTTACTATCAAGTTTTTGGGGCAACTAAAAACAATGGCAATGACCTGCTTGTTTTGTGTGATCTATGGGACACCCCCAACCAACAGCTAGAGGGGAGGTATAACACACCTGGCACTGGGCTTTCACTTGGCAATTTGTGTCTTCTGGAGGGAATATTATCTACCGTGTAGGGTAACTCCAATTAAACTTTTTATATTAATATATGCCTGCACACATACACATGGATGTTTTATATACGTGTGTGCATGTTTGTGTTATATTTATTATATTATATGATATTGTGTGTTAGCTGTCACTTTCCACACACCTCCTCTACCCTACATTCCTTACCTCTCCCCACTTGAATTTCCCTCCTCATTACTCCCCCTTTCCCTTCATAAGTACATTGTGCAATAGTGGCACAGACATTGGTCTAAGCAACTGTTTTCTGATTAGATTTAAGGTCCAATCTGCTGAAGCAAATGCATGCTTGGTATCGCTAATCTGGACAAGAACTCATGGTTGGAGTCTCATAAGTCCCAGTGATGAATCTACCACTATTATTTTGCTAAACATGCATAGTATCAAATTGTTCAACACCACGCTCAATCATGCTATTCAATACTACAGGTGTCCAGATGTCTGAACATGTTTCCTGCCTTCAGTAACTCATGGTCTTGTGGGAAAAATAAAAGCTATAATGGGAAAATTACAACATAACAGTAAGTTTTAACCAAACATGCAGACCAATAGAAACCTAACAGAGAATGTAAATGGGGGATAATGCTGGAGCAATGTGTACAGACTTGTCACATTAGAAATAATCATGCCCTACAAGACGTTTGCAGTTTGAATTAATTCTAATTAGTGTGAAAAGTCATGGGAGAATTTTAACAGAAAGAGCATAGAAATAAACTTTCCTGGAACAGTTAATACATAAGTCACAGTTACAAAATTGCATTCTAGACAGAGTGCAAATTCACTGAAATGTAAAGACAATATAGTCAACTGAAAAATAAGTGCTATAAACCAATAAAAAGAGGAAGGCATAGATTTTACTTGTTTATTAGCTATATTAACTTTTACAGCAGATGCTTTACCAGATGCAGGATGTCAAGGAGAGAGAGAGGGAGGGAGGGAGAGAGAATATCCTGGACCTAGTCCTCAAGTTTTAGAAGGTGTGTGTGTGTGTGTGTGTGTGTGTGAGAGAGAGAGAGAGAGAGAGAGAGAGAGAGAGAGAGAGAGAGAGAGAGAGAGAGAGAGAGAGGAAGGGAGAGGAAGGGAGAGGGAGAGGGAGAGAGGAAGGGAGAGGGAGAGAGAGAGAGGGAGAGAGGAAGGGAGAGGGAGAGGGAGAGGGAGAGAGAGGGAGGGGGAGAGAATATCCTGGACCTAGTCCTCAAGTTTTAGAAGGTGTGTGTGTGTGTGTGTGTGTGTGTGTGTGTGTGTGTGTGTGTGTGTACGCCCGCGTGTGCACGTGTGCATGCACGCACATGTGTGTATGAGCAATTATACTTATAAGAATCCATGATTCAGGGTAATAGAATCAAGAAGAAAAAAATGGTACTAGACTTGACTAAGTCTGATCAAAGAAGACATCACATGAGAGCAAAATATTACGGGAAGAGTGAAGCTAAGGGTAATTTTTAAACTAAAAAATACATTGAGCACTTACCTTGTACTAGAAGAATCAGATCAAAATATAGAAGTAAATTAGCATATAGAGAATTGCAGGGCTTGGGGTAGGAATGAAGGCAGTATGTGTTATGGAAAGGGTAGCCAGATCATGAAACTTGTACCCACACAAAGAATCGGGGCTACTTACATGAGAAAGAAATTTTATCAATTTCCAATTGAGAAAAATGACTTGCACAAAATTCCAAGTGCAACTGCAAATTAACTTTTAGGACAATAAAAACAAAAATTATGTTATGAAAAATATAAAAATCAAATTTTATTAATTTTTTATTAATTTTATTAATTTTATATTAATTTTTATGTATGAAATTCTTAGAATTTCGTACATAAGCACTGAATCTACATCACTCAAGCACGTTCCTCCCTACCTTCCAGATCCTCCCAAATTCATGATATTTGTGTTAATGATTGTTGTTAAATGTATACTACAGAGCCCATCTCCTCCTGCTTTTTTGGACAAGCCAAATGGGAGCTCATCTCCAGAAGCAACAGATTTTCCATTTCTGAGCAGTCATTGCCCATCTATAGCTCTTCATCTAGGGATGGAACAAATGTAGAATGTTCCCTGTCTGTGCTGGCATGTCAACTGATGTTCTCATTATGCTGGTCTTGTTCAAGCTGAGACTGCAGCCATTTTTTTTATAAATATCTTTAATCATACATTTTAACTAAAAAGGGATAAATTTAAGCAACACCATTTATAACAGTAATTTTCCCATAGGTTTCTAAGATGTGTAGCGCTAAAATAAAAGCATTTTTCTTATAGAAAATGGATTCAGGTTAAACACTTGCTAATCGACATTTACATTCCATCTTTCCTTGTCCAGTCTGTTTGGTTAATAATCATGAATAAACATCCCACTATCCATTTTGTTCATTGTTTAGTGCTTTTGGTCTATTTTTATATACATCTGTCAAGAAAGAAATGATGGCCACCTTTCCATGAAGCTTTGAAATCAATCCACTATTTCATTTTTGTTTATGATGATTAGCTTTGTCATCATACTAAGATGGCAATTTCTGACCACAAGGACTGTTAATACATTACACTATTAAAGTTCCTATAGTATCGAAACAGTCCCTGATTCAGAGTGTGTACTATAACTGTAAATATAACAAAGATACAAAAGCTGTATCTCAAATGAGTCAAGAAAAGATGGATTATTCAATAGATGCTATTGGATAGGCATCTAAAAAAGTAATATTAAAGCTATGGCTCATATTCTATAACAGGATAAATTCCCAACAGATGAAAGAGGCAATTGTAAAAATGAAAGCGTACAAGAATTACAAGTGGCCAAGAAGAATTATCTTTATAATCTTGATGGAGGGGAGACCTGTTTAAATATGACACTAAAGATATAAATCAAAAGACTGACAAATCTTACAACATACACAAAAACTTTAAAACACCATTTGTAACAAAAGCCACAATAAGCAATGGCAAAATAAAAATGACAAATTTGAATAAATACTTGCAACCATATCACAAACCAATAAATAGGAATGATCATTTATTATACAATAACAAATGGCCCAAAGGAAAAATAGGCAAACAATATATACAGACAGTTGGTGGAAAATGAAACACAAATAACTCTTAAGCACATGAAGAAGAGAAAAAGAGTGATGAAAATTAAAACTTCACTAAAATACCATTCTTTACCTAGTAGATGAGCAAAAATACAAAAGATTAATGATACTGTTTGGCCAGGTAGTAGAGACAGACATTCCATATTTGTGAACTGGTGAAACATCTTCCATGAGCCATTGCACAATATTTATCAAAATTACTTTTAAAAAGTGTTTTTAATTCTGAAACTTCACTTCAAAAAAGTTCTCTTAAATATATATCCATGCACAGACAAAAAGACCTATATATAGAATGTCATTACCATAATGTGACTTCTAATGACAAGATTAGGAACAATTTAGATGTCCATAAAAGGTGACTGAATAACAAATAACAAAACATCTACAAAAGAAAATCTGTTTTCAACCAGTTATTAGAAGGGATGAGGAGATTGAGGAAGAGAAGGAGTGAAGGAAGAATGGAGATGGGGAAGGAGGGAAGGAAGAAAAAGAGAGGGGGAGAAAGAGGAGCTGAGGAGAGAGAGGGAGGTTAAGGGGGAAGGAGAGAGACAGAGACTCATTACTGGGCTTTGGAACAATCTCATACATACATATACATATATATATGTATATATATATACAGTGTGTGTGTGTGTGTGTGTGTGTGTGTGTGTGTGTGTGTGTGAAAAAGTAAGGTGGAAGATGATGTGCAAGATGTACTACCATGTGTGCAGAGGTAGCGGCAGCGAGATAAACCCTCCTTTGCTTTTATTAAGTAGCTGTGTAAGAATACATAAAAAGTTGATATTGGTCTCAGGCAACAGGAACAGAACTGAAGTGATAGTTTTCATGGTACTTTTGCTATATATCTTTTTTATGTTTTAACTTGTGAATTATTTGATTATTTAAAACAAATATTCAAAAACACATTTCTAAAGCAAAACACAGTGTTACAAACATAAAATATATTATGGGTTAAGGAATAGAAATGTCCAATAATAACAATATTCAGTGTTTGTTTACAAAGTTATAAAATCTTTTATGTAAATTATCACATAAAATATAATTACCACCAATCGTTTTTTTTTTCCTATTAGATAAGTTTACAGACTACTGGATTTCCATAAGCCTTATTTATGCATCCTTATTTTTGGCTAGCCTGTGTGGATGGGCAATACTGCTTTCAGAAGACATGTTATTTAATAAAAATCTAAATGCCAAGAAGAGTATATCTTCCTATTAGTTAGTATGCCTATGGGTCAGGGAGGTTCCAGAGGCACCTAAAATAACACAGACTGTCACCATTGTGTTTGATTACCCGCCATAACTAGGTGGCAAGCTACAATGCCTGCCTCCAGGAAAGTGGTTACAATTGATGCAAGAGTGGTTTGAGAGTCATGGGGATAACCAACCACTCTCTACTCCAAGGGAGGGATTTCATATATAGTATTACAAACTTGCGGGAAAGCCCATCACATAGAAGACCACGGACCCTAGAGGGGAACTTACTAGTGTTGTTCATTAAATGGCCATGCTGTCAGACTATTTTCTTAGTTTTTATGTTGACATCCATACATTTGTGCTGTTCTCAAACTTTCTCAGAGAAGCTTCCTTTTTAAGTGAGAAGCAGTTAAAATAGAGATTCATCATTTGTGTAAGGGCTGAGCAGAAGTGATTGTTAGTGCTCAGCCACCAATAGGTCATCTGTATCAGCATCCTTCACTACAAGACTCAGAAAACATCATGGGAGTGGATGGAGGGGCTGGAGAGATGGTTCAGTGGTTAAGAGGACTGGCTGTTCCTATGGAAAACCCAGGTATGATTCCTAGCTGCTACATGGCAGCTCACAATCAACTGTAACTCTAGTTCCAAGGGATCTGATGCCCTCTTTTGGCCTCAGAGGGCACCAGACATGCAAGGAATACACAGATATACCTGCCTGCAACACACACACACACACACACACACACACACACACACACACACACACACACACACATACACAAACACACACACACATTAATAAACTTTTTAATTTAGAAGAGTGTGTGGAAAGAACGGGAGACAAGATCTGGATGATGAGTAGGAGTGCTGCGACATACTGTCTTCTAGCCATGACATGACTAATGTATACATAACTCACAGCAGCTGTGATAACCTACAGAAGACATACACAGAATCAAGCCATTCAAAATTCCAGCACAGATGGAAGAGGAGCCCCACCCATAGGTGAGGGACTACTGCCAGGAGATAGTTTCTGAGGCAAGAAAAGTCACTTTTTCTTTGGGGATGTGGTTCTATAAGTTATCCATGCCCTAGTGGGTGGCTCCATAGCAACATGTTCATGGTCAGCACCAATTTGACTCAATTAGCTATTAATAATAACAAGAATAATAAGGAGGAAATGAAGGTGGGAAGAAGAAAAGTTGGTAGGTCCTGGGGGAGTTAGAGAGAAGTAGTTAAGGGATAGATAAGATCAAAATACATTGCATATATGTATAAAGTTTTCATAGGATAAATAAAAAATGTTCTTTAGCCAGGTGGTGGTGGTACATGCCTTTAATCTCAGCACTGGGGAGGCAGGGGCAGGCAGATCTCTGTGAGTTCAAGGCCAGCCTGGTCTACAGAGTGAGTTCTAGAACAACCAGAGCTGTTATACAGAGAAACCCTGTCTCAAAAAAACAAAATAAAATAAAGTATGTAAATAGTACATATATAAGCAGACTATTTTTATTTATAATATAAACATTCTTGACTACATGTAGATATAGTTATTTGTACTGTGTCCTCAGAAATGTAACGTTAAGATTATTAGTAAGTACCTATCCTCAGAAATGCAACACTAACACTAATTTTAATAGAAATGATATTCTCAACCTACATCAACTTAACATACCTTTTAACTGCACATGGATGAAAGTGAAAGATTTTATTTAAAATTTTAACACACCTAACAAACACAATCATTTTTTTAATTTTCTGACAAAATATTTTAACTGGTATATTTTCTTTTTTTAATTTTGCAATAATTTTGTTTTGTTTTTCAATTTTTAACTAGAAACAAAATACATTTCTATAGATGAATATTTGAATTTGTTTTCCTAAGAGATAGACTATATTATCCTTTAGAATAAAAACAATATCTAGGGGATAGAGAGATAAATCAACCAGCTGAGTGTCTCTTGCTCTTCCAGTCTTCCAGGGGATGTGAGTTTGGAACCCAGAATCTACACTTAGCAGTGTACAAACACCTATAACTCCAGCTTCAAGGGATCTGGTACTCCCTGCTAGCTTCCACTGACACCAGTATGCACATGACATACATTCACACACACACACACACACACACACACACACACACACACACACACAATTTTTAATCTGCATGTTCCTAAGTATGACCTAAAAGCCTGTTTTGAGAACACAGAGAATGCTGCCGCCTCTCCAGCTTGTCTGCATAGCTAGATTATGGTGGCCTCTAAACAAAGCAAAACAAACAAATGAAAAATAAAAGAAAAAATTCATACTTTTTAAGACTTTAATGGAAATATCATTCTATCAAAAAAACTATCAAAAAATAATAATTCAAGATACGGAATAAAATCTGTCTGTCTACCAAAGCTTCCTGACATCCAGGCTACACTCAAGCATCTGGAGAGCAGGGCCCTAACCCCACAGTGAGAAGTTTCAGCTGTGGCATTTAAGGTACCATGGGAGAAATGAGAAAGCCCATGAACAGAATTGCCAAATGCAGGCACACGCTATCCGAGTGGCTGCATAAGAGCTTCCAGGTCCCAGTTTTAAATGTGTGCTAGAAAAGGCCACGTGGGCTAGTACATGCCCTGCCCCTTGGTTCAAAAAGCCACATAGAGAGATGATTGGTCAGCTGACTGCCCTTGTGAACCTCGTGGCATAGGGACATCAAACAAAGACCTCCAGCAGACCTTCTAGGCTTGGCCATGGGCTTACAGGGAGCCCAGGATGCAGCTTGGGGTGATCTGTTTCCTTCCTGTTAGACACCATGCCACTTACTCAATCCTGAGGGAGTTTTGGGGTCCCACCTCTTCTCATTTCCCCATTGTCAGAGGAGGGGGACAGCCTTACCCACCTCACCAGACTCCACCACTTAATTGTACTTTCAGGGGTACCTAATAGGAAGAGATTTTCCACCTAAGGTAGGCGCTTTCATTTCATTTGCTCCCTCCATGTGCCTCACTCCACACTGGTCAGAAGTGCTTCTCCTCCTCATGCACAGTAACAGAGTCCTGCTCTCTCTCAAGTTCCAGAGGACATCAGGATCCACTGCCTTGTCACCAATTCCAGAAGAATGCGGTTTTATCCCACAAGCTTTTCTCTTCCTGGCTCCCTCTTCTAAATAACTACTCAGCTAATTGTTACAAGATCACCATAGTGCTGGAGTCCAAGAACCATCAAGTATGTATATGGAACAGTAACAGTTCAAAGGTATTTACACCCCCAGGCTAAAAAGTGTCTGGGCTCTGCAAAACAGACTTTAATATAACAATCTACCACTTGTGAAAGCTCTCAGCAATTGATCACCTGTGTCTCCTGGATGCTAAACTAATAAAGGAAACAGGTGCCTTAAAATAATCTGTCTCAAAAAAAAAATCTGTCTCTGCTAAAGCTTATCTCAGGTATAAGTTAAAAACATGTTCCAAAAATATCTCTCTCTCTCTCTCTCTCTCTCTCTCTCTCTCTCTCTCTCTCTCTCTCTCTCTCTCTCTCATATACACATACACACATACACATATACACACACACACATACACACACACACACTAACACTAATACTAAACAATATAAGCAGAGTACTAAACACTACAATGTTATGGTCACCAACCAGTCTAAGATTTTAAATTTCCCATGGCTGTTTTTTAATATGTTTAAAAATTTTTCCAAGCTCCAGAAAATCCATATGGACAGGTTAGCAAGCTCTAGAACCAGCTTGAATCCACCTGGACAGCACCTTGTCAGAAGATTCCCAAAGCTGCAGAAAACCCCAGGATGGCTGGCTACCTCAGAAGCCCCCTTCCCTATCCCCGCCCCAAGAGTCAACCAATGCCCACCAAGTCAGCTGGAAGCAATTTTTCAGGAGAAACAATACCCCTATTCCTGTTCACCCACTTTTTTATAATAAGTAAGAAGTCTAGAATGTTAGGATTCTTCCACTCCAGCTATATGACCATTCATGCACAGTTCAGTAGCTAAGCAAGGAGTCTTACGTCTTACATCATCCATGTGCTGCATGATTGTAGCTACAGAGTTTTCTCTCCGGGTCCCGCCAAGCCCCAGCAGTCCGATAGCCCACTTATAAAATAAACACACAGACGCTTATATTATTTAAACTGTTTGGCCTAATGGCTCAGGATTCTTGTTAACTGTTCTTATATCTTAAATTAACCCATTTCTATTCATCTGTAAGTTGCTACATGGCTTATGGCTTACCAGTATCTTACATGCTGGTACTCATGGTGGCGACTGGCAGAGTCTCCTTCTCTCCACCTTCCTGTTCCCAGAATTCTCCTCTCTCCTAGTCCCTCCTATACTTCCTGCCTGGCTACTGGCCAATCAGTGTTTTATTTATCAATCAATCATCCACAGCACATGATTATGTAATATGCACGGCGTGGTCTTGTAATCTGCTTATGCATGGCACAGCTCCCTAAGTCCACATGCGCATGTGCAGAAGAATCCTTAAAAAGACTCCTGCCATCTCTTCTGTTCTTTCCTCCTCCTCCCGTGTCTCTTCCACAGGTCTTGCCATGCTCTCTTCTCTCTCCCCACTCCTCCTAATAAAGCTCTGATACTGGGTTTTGTCATGCCTCATGACCTTTCCTCACAGAATAAAAGTGCTGCTTATTGAAAAACCAACACAGAGTCCCTAAAGAGAGGCTAGGAGAGGTCACTGATGAAGGTGATACTTCAGCTGCAAAAGCAACTCCAGTATATTGTAGCTTCCAGGACCACAGAAATACAATCGTGGGTAGTAGCAAGTGTGAAATGGAACCAGCCAAGGCTATGGTATAAGCTATGTGTGCTTCTGATGGCAAATCCAGAGAAATGGAGCTGCCCAAGACTTTTGGAATCCAGTAGATCATGAGTGAATTGCAGATGATAGACACTGAGCTATTGGATCTGATTTATGCTGAAGAATGCTTTGCTTAATTTGATTTGTTAGTAATTGTACCCTGATTCTTCTCTCTTAAGACTAGAAAGTATATAACTTATTGTTCCTCCTTTGACTCTGCTTCACTTCCTGCTTCCAGTTTCCTGCTTGGGTTTCTGCCCTGACTTCCCTCTTTCCTCAGTGATAAGCTGTAATGTAGAAGCATAAGATCAAATAAATTCTTTCCTTCCCAGATTGCTTTTAGTCCTGGTGTTTACTACAGCAATAGAAAAACAACAACAACAACAACCAAAAAAAAAAAAAAAAAAAAAAAAAACTAGGACACACGGTACTGGTTTGCTGTTGTTTAATATAATATCTGTATTTATTCTTTGATAATGTTGTACATGAATACATTTCAATCATATTCACTCCCCAATTCTTTCAGTGCTTCCCAGATCCCCCCACTCTCTTCTCCCAATTTCAAGTCCTTTTTCACAGCCCACTAAGTCTATAATTAGTGTGCTGCCCATATAAGCACACATGGCACCACCCACTAGATGTAGTCAAACTACCAGGAACCACACCCCTAAAGAAAAACTGACTTTCCTTCCCTAGCAACTATCAACTGTCAGTAGCTACTCAGCTAGGGGTGGAGGCTCAGGTATCTCTTCCCTACCCATTCTGGAATATTAAATGCCTTGGTCATGTGTAGGTAACTAGAGCTACTGTGAGTTCATTGGAGTAGTGATCCTGTTATGTCCAGAGAACACTGTTTTACCCTCCTTGACCTCTGAGTCTTACAATCTTTCTGCTCCTCTTCCTTATTGTTCCCTGAGCCTGGGGGGAAATGGATGTGATACAGATTCCCTATATGTAGCCGAACAATCTCTACACTTTGACCAGTCATGGATCTCTGTTAAACCCAAAGTCCACTACAAAAACGCTTATCTAATAAGGCCTGAGAACTACACTAATCTATGAGAAAAGAGACCTGTATCCAGAAGGCTGTTTGACACTATGTCTTGTGGGGAAGCCCCAAAACAGCTTGACCACACAGCTGCCATGACAGGCTTAGAGGCCCAGACACAACTTCTGGCAGGCAATACCTGGACCCAGGAAAAGTCATAAGCTGACCCCACCCTGTGGGGCCTGCATCTGAGAGGAAATACCTGACATTCCAAACATTCCCTATACCCTCATCCCAACCTCTGCCATGATAAAAAAAAAATCCCACCCTGCCTGTGCTCTGGGCTCTCTGCTCTCACCACTTTATCCTACAGAAAGTCCAAGCTCTGAGCTCAAAAATAAAGGCTCTTTGCTTTTACATAAGGGATTTCTGGTCTCAATGGTGGTCTTTTGGGGGTTCCTGTGATCTGGGCAGTCCACTTAGTAAAATTATAGTAATAGGTTCTCCACTAGGGCCTAGGAGAAGGCAGCCATAGGTTCTTAGTCAGATTTATAGTGCCAAGAACAAGTTTTCTTCCATGGAGTGAGCCTTAAACTCAATCATACTGTGCTTGGTTTTCCCCATGAAATACATTCCACTATTTGGTGGTTATTGTTGCTCTCAGCATTTGCATCTGGATAGAACTACTGATGATTTTTCTCTCTACAGTCTCCATAGCACCTTCAGTTACTATGAAATCTATCCATCAAAGAAAGGACTTCCAGGTCAGTATGACCTTGATTTCTCCAATTCCTATTGTTGTGCCCAGATCGTGACCCCCAGAGAGACCACCAAAGACGAGCATGCCGGAATGCAAAAGCAAGGTTTAATTCTGGATATCCAAAAGCA
The DNA here is from genome assembly GCF_004664715.2 of Peromyscus leucopus. Classification (NCBI taxonomy): domain Eukaryota; kingdom Metazoa; phylum Chordata; class Mammalia; order Rodentia; family Cricetidae; genus Peromyscus; species Peromyscus leucopus. Next base: position 36,931,686 of record NC_051064.1, read on the forward strand.
ATACAAGCCTAGGCAGGGACTTCGTCCAATACATCCAACGCAGTGGAGGCTGGAGGAAGCACCCACCTGTCTGCAAGCTCAGTTTTTAAAGGGAAAAGTCACAAGGTTACATCATTTAGGGGTGCTAGTACGGGTACAATTCTGATTGGCTCGCTTCTAGGAATTCCAGAAATCACAATTCAGTTTTCCTTCTAAGGAAGTAGTTGCCCACCACCATTTTTCATTGGCTGCCCCCAGATGGGGGCATCTGGTGATTACACAGTCACTATGGAAACTAGGGTTGGGACATTCTATGGTCAAGCAGTTGCCTAGGGGGCCAGGGAGAGGACATTCCATAGTCCGGCAGCCATTACCTCCTGACTACCTTGTGACTCTGTACTTTTACACTTCCTGGTTTCTGGAATCTGAACTGACTAGTCTCATTAACTTCTGGCCTGTTCTCAAAAGGAGAAATCTTAGGCCTTAATTTTAGGGTGAAAGCATTTTGGTCTTATTTCTAAGATGCCTAATTTTGGTCTCACACTATGACCGAAGTTTATGGTGTCTTCAGCACAGTGTCTGGTGGTTTGAATGAGAATGACCCCATAGACTCATATATTTGAAGGTCTAGCCCTTAATTGGTAGAATCTTTAGGGGAAGATTAAGAAGTGTGGCCTTGTTGTAGGTGCGTCCTCATCGGGGGAAAATGTGTCACTGTGGGTGGACTTTGGGGTTTCGAAATCCCATGCCAGGCCCAATCATTCTCTTTCTTTCTTTCTTTCTTTCTTTCTTTCTTTCTCTCTCTCTCTCTCTCTCTCTCTCTCTCTCTCTCTCTCTCTCTCTCTCCCTCCCTCCCTCCCTCCCTCCCTCCCTCCCTCTGTCTGAGGATCAGGATGCAAAACTCTTAGCAACTACTCCATCCCTGTGCCTTTCTGCTTCCCATCATAATGATAATGGACTAACTCTCTAAAATCATAAGTATGTCCCCAACTAAATGCTTTATTTTATGACCATTGCCTTGGTCATGGTGTTCTCTTCACAGCAATAGAACAGTAGCTAAGACAGTATTTTACCATTAACTGCTGGTGCCAACCAAGAGCAATATCAATTGCCTGCATTCTTTGGAGAATTTCTGGAATGACTATTCATTTTGTTTTTGAAGGCATACAGAGTTCTCTACTGATGAGCTGAGCAAGAGCAGCTAACAATGGGCATTGTGTGACTGGGTTGTAATTCCCATGGAGAGGCCTTAAGAGGCAATTGTATGAAGCTCTGAAAGTGAAGCATAAATTGTAGTTGAAAATTTAGAATGTTGGAGATGCCAGAGCCATGGAATAGCTTCTGATACGAGCTGCATGTATGAAAATGAAGCCAGCCCAAAAAAATCTATATGTGCTACAGGTAATAGACCTGGAGAGATGAGGCTACCCATCTTTGGTGCCCAGCCCATTACATCAAGGTCTTTGACGTCATTGTTCTATGCCCCCATTATTGCTTTTGGCACCAACGTTTACCTTGTGCCTTTATGTATTGGAAGTGTATGCTTGTTTTGACTTTATAGCAGCTGACAGTTCAAAAACTTTTTAATTAAAGATGATGGAGACTTTTAAAGTTAGACTATATTTTACACTATGAGGTAAACCTGACACTTTGGTGACAAGTAATAGAAGGTTATGGTTTAAAGCAATTCGTTTAATATCATGTTGACAAAGGGGTGGAGTTGTGATGGTTAATTTTAATTGTCATCCTGACACTATCTGAAATCAAGTGGGAAAGGAGTCTCAGTGAAGGAAAATCTAGACCAAGTTGGCTTCTGGGCAAGTCTTAAATGATTGATTATCTTCATTAGTATGAGGACTCACTCACTATGGATGGTCCCACTCCCCGGGCAGAGGAATCAGGATTGTATAAGAGTGGAAAAGTGATCTGACCTGTGTACACACATACATTACAAGCTGGAAGCTGGATATGAGAAAGAGTAAGTGTTTTATTATTATTATTATCATCATCATCATCATCATCATCATCATCATTTGGTCTGGAAATTTTCATCTTCTCTCCTAAGTTCTCATGAAGTATTTAATAAGTTGTCATTAACAATACTGATCCTTTTGTGCTACAAATATTACACTACCTACTATCCTCTCTGTATCTGGGTTTACAATCATCCTTACCAACTTCTGTCTTTTAGCTTTCACATTTGAATGGATTTGAATTTCACAGTTTCATCATGTGACCGGTTTATTTCATTTAGCATGGTATGCTCCAGTTCCAGCAACTTTGTTGCAGAAGAGACAATTTCCTTCTTTGCTGTTGAATGATGTTCCACTGCAGAAATTACATTTTTACTCCCTTTATTTACTGATAAACACCTGTATTGGTTCCATATCGTGGCTATTATACATATCTCTTTGTTATGCTGACTACATTTCCTTGAAGTCCATACCTGGAAGTATGGCAGATAAATTAAATGAAAGATCTAGTTTCAAATTTTTGAGGCAGTTCTGTGCTGGTCTCCATAATGAGTTACTATTTATATCTCCCATAATGGTACATAAGAAGCCCATTTCTCCCCCCCTCATATATTGATAGTCATTCTATCCTTGGGCAAGCTATCTAACTTGGCTTGAAGCCTTCTTTTCTCATTGCAAATTTGATTTGTATATTCCCAATGGCTAATGATATGGAGCTTTTCCTTTTTTTTGTCATTCATTTTTCTTTATTAAGAAATTTTCTACTCACTCCACATACCATCCACAGATCCCTCCTCCTCCCTCCTCCCACCCCCAGCCCTCTTTCCCGAGCCACCCCACATCCCCCAAATTAAGGTATCCCATGGGGAGTCAGCAGAGTCCAGTACACTGAGCCTAGGCAGGTCCAAGCCCCTTCCCACTGCACCAAGGCTGTGCAAGGTGTCGAACCACAGGCACCAGGTTCCAGAAGCTTGCCCATAGACCAGGGACAGATCCAGATCCCCCTGCCTGGGTGCCCCCCAAACAGTTCGAGCCAAACAACCGTCTTCCGTAACCAGAGGGCCTAGTCCACTTTTCTATGTGTGATTTTTTAAGCCCTTTATACTGTTTATTTTGTGAAGTGTCTAAGGTTATTTGTCCATTCTTAAACTAGAGTACTTGGTGGTTTAAATTGTTTAGTTCCTTATATATTATAGACAAGGGATGTTTGTCAGACGAATGGTCAGCAAAGAATTTTCTACCAGTCCAGAAGCTTGTCTCTTTATTCTGTTATTGTTTATTGTTTCTCTTACAGTGCAGAAGACTTTTTAGCTAGATAGATTTCATTTTTTTGACTTTGTTTTTGTTTGCTGTGCTTTGGGATCTTATTCAAAATTCAGTTCCTTGGTTAACATCTTAAAGTGTTTCCTGTATATTTTCTTCTTAAGTTCTCATAATTTCTGGTCTTACATTCATGTCTTTGGTACATTTTGAGGGTTCTTTTTTTTTTTTACAGAATGAGAAATGGGGTCCAATTTCAATCTTCTGTATATGTATATTGTGAATTATCTGCACAGAAAAAGCTATCATTTTTCTAATGTACATTTCAGCACCTTTGTCTGCTTAGAATCAGTTGGATATATAAGAGTGTGTTTATTTCTGAGATCCTTGTTCTGTTCCACTGGTTTATGTATCTGATTTTATGTCAGTACCACACTGTTTTGATTATTGTAGCTCTGTGTTATATCTTGAAATAAGATATTGCAATGCCTCCAGCTGTGTTCTATTTGTTCAATATTGTGTCTATTGGATGACATTGCCTTTTTTTACCTTTCTTTTTATTTATTCTTTGTGACTTTCACATCATTCATCTTCCTGTCCCTTTGTATCCGCCTTCTGCCCTTGCACCCTCCCCCCAAAATAAAATAAAATAAAATTTAAGAGAGAATCTAAAAAAACAAAAAGAAAGCAAAATCTTGTCATGAAAGCTGTAGTGTGACACAGTGAGTCACACAGTATATTCTTTCATCCATATATTTTTAGTTTCAAGTATTCATTGCCAAGAGTCATTGGTGTGGTTCAAGGTCTCTGGTTTCTGCTAAACCATCAATATTGGGTCCTCACTGGGGCTCCTCTTGGATATCCTGTTGTTGCCCTGTGTCTTTTTCGAGACAGGGTTTCTCTGTGTAGCTTTGGAGCCTGTCCTGGGACTCACTCTGTATACCAGGCTGGCCTTGAAATCACAGAGATCCACCTGGCTCTGCATCCTGAGTGCTGGGATTAAAGGCGTGAGCCACCACTGCCCTGTGTCTTGAAGATCTTGCAGCTTTGGGTCTGCAGGACCAGCCCCTTCACATGCTCCAGCAGATCATTGATGAGATGGATGTTGGGATGGCCCAAGTCATAACCCTGGTTCTGAGCCTGGGGTAGTACCAGCCAACTCTCACCTATCCTCATCACCAGGGTGAGCTCTTCCACATTGCCCCTGCTAGTTCACCCTATGCAGCAAAGTGCAGGGCCACTTCATGCTTTCATTCCCTCAGGGTTGGCTCACCCACATCTATTCCATCAGGGCCAACTCTACTGTGTTGCCCAGGTGAAGTATAAGGGCCACTCTCCCAAGTGCTGCAGCTGGTGAGGGGCAGGCACAGCTCTCCAGCTCTTCCATCTGCCACAGGCAAAGAGTAGCAGAGGCATAGAAGGGGAGGGCGTCTCTCCCTCACCCACATCACCATATATCAGATAAGGGGTGGCATCAGATCTTCCAAGCTCATCTTCTCAGGACGGTTCACCCACACCCTGGCCAACAGGGTCAGCTCTACTGTGCTGCTCAGGTGAGGTGCAGGGTCCACTTTTCCAAGTGCTGCAGCTGGTAAAGAGGAAGGTCTGCTCCTTGCTGCTGGTGTCGAGGGACGAGGGGCAGGGAATGGGGGCCAACTCTTCCTCACCCATACCACCATTGCATGACAGATGTGTAATGGGGCTCATTCTCTCATGGTCACACATTCAGGGCCAGCTCATCTGTGGCAGCAGGGTCTGTTCTGCTATGCCACTCAGGTGAGATGGAAGGGCCTGCTTTCCCAAGTGTTGCAGCTGGTGAGGGGCAGGAACAGCTCTCCTGCTCTTATGACCTCAGCACCATTTGGCCCACCCACCACCACCACAGGCGGGGGTGGAGGGGAGGGGAGAGGAAGGGGGAGTGGTTGGGGGGGGGTGTTCATCTCTCCCTTACACCTGCCACTTTATGGCAGATGAGGGATAGAGATTGATTTAATAATTATGTTCTCAGAAATTTTTATCTGGACTATAGGAATGCTTTGGGCATTGCATGTTGACTTTTTGTTCAGTAGCTTTCCAGAATATTTTTCTCAATTCCAATAGTTTTGGGCCAGTCCTTGTGTTTTTCTATATGTACAGAGAATCATGTCATCTACAAAAGAACTTGACCTCCTCTCTTTCTATTTGTATGACTTTTATCTTATCAAATTATTCTAAAATTTCCAGTGCTATTTAATAAGACCAATGAAAGTAGCCATCCTTATCTTATTGCAAATCTTAAAGGAAACTGTTTCAGCATTTCCCCATGCTGTGTGATGTTGGTAATGAGCTTCTCATACACAACCTTAATGTATCATTTATTCCAAGTTCTTAAAGTGAAGGTTGAAATATTTATCCAATAGTTTCTTTTGTGTCTAATGACATGGGAGTGAAGTTTTTAATCCTTCTTTCTGTTGATATTGGTGTATGTGTTTTACTATCTTTGCATGCCGAGTATAAGCTTCATCCTTTTCACGTGCTGTTGCATTCAATTTATTAATTTTTTAAGAAATGTACATCTATGCTCATTAGCAATATGAGCTACAATTTTCATTCTCTTAAAATTTTTCATTATACAAGCAATATCCATTGGCTTCAGCAGGTTGTACTTACAGATTTATGCATAAAACACACATATGATAAATATATATATATATATATCATATATATCAATAATAATCAAAGAAAAGGGCCACAAAACTGAAAGGGAGTAAGGGAGTACATGAAGGGGTTAGAAGGAGGGAAGGGAAGAAAGGGTGTAACACATTTTAATTAAAATTGTAAATTATTGTATAGTTAGTGTGTGTATGTATATGAATACACACACTTTTTCTAACACAGATGTGGAGATCAAAGTACAGCTTGCAGAAGTTGGTTCTCTCCTTCTTCCAAAGGGACTTGGGATTGGAACTCAAGTAGTCAGGCTTCATGGCAAGCACCTTTTGCCATTTTACTCACTCGCCCTTTGTCTTTGTTGTTGCTGCTGCTGCTGTTACATCCTTTTCTGGATTTGGTGCCAAGGTAACACTTTCCTCTAAAATTAATCTAGAAAGATGACTTTTCCTTCAATATTTTAGGAATAGCTTGAGAAGTAGCATTACCTTAAAAGTTTGTTAAAGTGTGGGGGTGGGGGAAGCAGCTAAATTAGTCAAGTGCTTTCTGCACAAGCATGAAGACTTGATGCCCAGCACTCATGTAAAAACAAAAACAAGATGTGACCATGTACACCACTGTAATCCTAGAAGTGGGGATGCAAAAACAGGAGAACCCCTGGGCCGCACGCCTAGCCGGTCTTGCTAGTCAATGAGTTCCAAGTTCAATGACAGCTGCTGTCTCAAAAAATAGGATGAGGAGTGAAAGAAGGAACACCCAATATTGTCCTCTGGCTGCCACATGCACCTATACATTCACACATGTGTATACACACACACACACACACACACACACACACACACACACACCTACACAGGCTAACACATACACAGGCAAAAGTTTGGAAAAATTCAGTAGTGAAGCCATCAAGTCCCTGACTTCTTTTGTTGGAAGAAATTTTACTGCTGATTCAATATTATAATTTTTATTGGTATGTTCAAGCTTTTCTTGTCAACATGGTTCAGTTCTGCTAGATCTTATATGCCCAGAAACTTACTGATTTCTTCCACATTTCCTACTGTGTTAGCATATATTTATGTATGTCTTAGCAATTTTGGTTAACAGTTGACACATGATTATCTTTTGGGACAAGATAGCCTTGCTAATAAAAGAGTGTTATTTATTTTTTTCATTATTTATGTATTTATTTATTTCATTATTTATTTATTTATTCACAATTGGGTGCCCTGTAAACCATATCAAAAGCACTCCCAAAGGCATCCTGATTGGGCTTTCTCTGTAAGGACAATAAGAACCCCATAGGGAGACTCTATGTCACATGGTGAGGATGGGGGGAAAGAAAGGAAGATGAGGTTTCTAAAATATAGCCACAAGAGGAAGCAGCGTCTTTAAATGGTTTGTGCTAAAGCTAGACGCCAGCAGACAACAATGCCAGAGAAAGAATCACCTTTCTGTCCCTTGCTGTCCCGATGTTCATTGTCTTAATCACAGAAGCCAAGGTTCCCATGAGAACTAGAGCATAGTTACCATATGGGTCAGCAGTTTTCAAACTTCAGTGTATGTTAGCCCCAGGAGCACCTGTAAGTATAGACTGCTGCCCTTCAGTTAGTGTCTCACTCACTCTGTGTGGGGCCCCAAAATTCACATTCCTAACAACATCCCCACCGTTCCTGCTGATCTACAGAACCCCGTTTTAAGGTGACTGAATAGAATACAGAGGAAGGTCCACTCTCCCTAATTGGATTCCAATAATGCAAAAAGCTGCAGCTGGGATAAGGAAGAGATTGGAATTTTGAATGAAGAACAGTGTTTGCCAATACATAGAACTTAACGTGTGTCATTCCTGAACTTAGAGTGTCTATAAATGACAGATACTATTAGGGCACTTGTCGAGAGAGCAGAAGAGTCACAGACTGGCTTACTCCATCCAGTGGCAGTCAAGCTAGCACCATTAAATTTAAAGGTGCAGAGAAACAAAAACAAAGACTCCTTCTGACTTTATCTCACAATTGTATGAATTAACAATAGAAATTGCACGAAGTGTTCTTAAACCAATGAGCCTTCCAAGATCAAATTTTATGTTTGAAAAGTTGACAAGTGATTTTTGACTTAGATACTCACTTATAATATTAAATTATAATTTAATTATTTTAAGATTTTTTGGTTTGGTTTTTGTTTTCAAGACAGTCTTTCTCTGTGTCCTTTCTCTGTGTCTGTCTTGGAACTAGATCTTTAGACCAGGCTGGCCTTGAACTGCCTGCCTCTGCCTCCCTAAAGAAACATTTTAGGGAAACAAGGACCTTCTACAGTGCAAGGTGCTAGGGGTTTAAACTGACACTGCTTTGGTCTACTGGGCAGTAGTAATCTTGAGCAGGCTCTGTATCCTCTCTAAACCCATTTTCACAACTGAGAATGAAGATACTAATTTGATTGCTGTGAGAATGAAGTGAGATGATGCACATGAGGTAGTCAGCGCAACACCTTCCACATAGTCAAATATTTCTACGTTTATTAACATGTTAGTCCCTGCCACACTCCAGAAAACACTTTTAAAAACTTCGCATACAATGGGCTAGGAAGTAGAGAAAAGTCTCTACAGTGTGATATGGTTGCATACTGTCATATCTAGTATTACTTTTATTCACTTCCTGTCAACAAGGACATAAAAATAAGTGGAATGAAGTATAAAGGGTGTGTTGAATGAGTTTTGCATATAACTAACCTCTCATAACCTCTGAGTCTTCATCTATAGACCGGCAGCAACAGTGCAAAGCATGGGTCCCAAACATGTCATTGAGTCAAGAGAAATGGTTTTTCCTTATAAAAGCAACTTCTTAAGACACAGAAGAAATGTGATTAAGGGAGATACACTTAATTATTTATCTTATGCAATATTGCAAAATTAAAATTCTGAGGGTGTCAGGATGAATTGATCCTAAGTTTCTGCTCCTGAATATTCTGATTACATGTAGCAATATCAATTGCTAGTGGTTCACAAACAATAAGAGAGTACCATAAAGTATCAAATGGGGAGGGAGAGGAAAAAGGGGGGGAAAAGAGGGAATACAGGAAGTGACAGTTAAAACTAAGGGCCATTTGAGGGCTCATATGGAAACCTAATACAGTAGAAGCTTCCTAAAGTATATACATGTATAAAGGCTATCTAAATGAAGTCTCCAAACAATGGGGGAGATGGATCCTCAGCTGGACATCTTGTTACCAAATGAAGGTTCCAGGACCCAGAATGGGTTACATCTAATTGATTTTTTTAACCAAAGGATTACCTTTGGAACTCCCTAACAACCCAGGCTATTGACAAGCCTGTTGGTTGCACTAGAAAAATGACAGTAAAGCCCTATTGCTGAAGACAATGACTGCACAACTCACTGAACATGGAGAAGCTGAGCTGGTGCCTACCTGGAGCCTCCACCCATACTGACTAGTGCTCTTGGTACTGGAAGGCACTCTGCATGCTACCAAAGGAGAAAGATAAACACCAACCCAGCTACAAACCCTTATGTCTACAGTCTGTTTTTTAAATGATAGGTGTCTTGAAACCTATAAAGACCAAGATAGCATAATTCATATGACTGCTATCTAATGCTGTGTATAAAATGTAAGCTGTATATATCAAAGTTAAGTAAACACATTAGGAAAATATTTAGCACTAGTGAGTTTTGAAGACACTACATGGTGAAGGAGAGAACCAACTGCTGCAAATTGTCCTATGACCACCATACATATGCCACAACATGTAAACACGCATGTATACACATATACTTTACATATATCACACAATAAATAAATGTGAAATTTAAAGTAGTATGGCCATTGGAGGTCAGTGCAACAAGAAGGTAGACTTTTGTTTTATTCTAATACTTGTTTGCAATGGATCAGATTTGTTGTTCTTCATTGTAACTTGATTTTACCTACATTCAGACTCCTAGATTTGTTAGTGACTTTGTAGTCATTAAAGAAATAGGAATGGAAAGAAGTTCTGTTCATGGTAGTAACCCAGAATCCCAAGAGAAAGCCACAGGTCCTCATCTGCTGACAATATAATCTTGTCCAAGTCATTTACTCTTTCTTCTTTAGAAGAGTAATAATTGGACATACTGGCAAGTAAAAAGGCTGAGGAAACTGTTAATTAAAGCAGATGAATAGGTAAGTAACACAAGATCACAGTGACTCAGTTTCCACATTTATAAAATGAAATATGGGAGTCAACATTAATGACCTCTGAAGCATATAAATCCTGTGATTCTATGCTCAGAGGCATTCAAGTAAAAGCATATAAGCCCTTTCTCATTACATCTCTTCATTAAGTATAGACACAAGCCTTCACATGAAACATCTTTTTTGCTGACTTCTTTATTTGGAGACTACCAGGCACAGTAAACATTGTTTATGTACTGTGACATTACCCAAAACAGATCATATTAAATATAAATAGGCCCTCCTAAAAGAACCTAGACAATTATAAGTTTACTTGCAATTTAAAAGGCTAGTGAGATGGCTCAGCAAATAATGGTGTTTGCCACCAAAGCTGAAAACTTAGCATTCAATACTTGGGGCTCACATAGTGGAAGGAGAGAACTGACTCTCACGAGTTATTTTCTGACCACAATACACATGCCATGGCATGTGAGCATGCATGCACACACACCTATGCATACACAATAAATAAATATAATTTTTAAATAGTAAGGCCACTAAAATCCAGTGCAATGAGAAGATAGACTGGTTTTATTCCAGTACTAAGACAAGCAACTTTGCAATAAGATATACCTGTTTGGATTTTATGCTATTAAAAAGAATGAGCAACAATAACCAAAAAGGACCATCATCAGGTATGGCTAGTGTAACATTTAAATATTTATGCATAAATTTGTATTTACAATAAATCATAAAATATTTTTATTTACCTAGCAATTAAGCAGTGTATTAAAGGGATTTTACATTAAAGAAAGTTATTCAAAATGGCCAAGCATGTCTAATGAAGATTAGCCCTTTTAATATTTCTTTTCTAATTAATAAGTATAAAATTTAGGAAGTCAAATGCTTGACAAATGAAAATAGTGTTATGAAGTATAGACATTTTTACATTATCCTGGTTTGCACAAAATTCTAGACTGGGCCTGAAGAGCTAGTTCAGCTGCTAAAGGTTAGACTCACAACCAAAAGTATAAGATTCAAGATTAGAAAGGAAGTTTGTCACCTGTTGAATCTCTGGAGTAACTAACCTACCAAGAACTTACTTTAAACTTCATAGAATTCACTACCTACCATTTTATCCTTATAGAATTTCAGTTCCTGGAAATTCTTTCCACTATTCGGCCAAAACCCAAACTAAAATTTTACCTTCAAAAAGGAACAAAATGACCAAATAATTTAATGACTAATACCTAACCTCGGAGTCCTAATTTTGTAATGGACAAGCAACTTGTAACCTTAAAACAGTCGTGACAGTAGTCATGTGACACACCCCTACCAAGATATATGTCTCTGGTTAGCCTTTCCACCATCATGGCCTATTAAAATCCAGTTGTGTTCTTCCTGTTCCTTTCATGGTGTTAGCTATGCCAACTACACATGCCAAGGAAGAACTCTCAGTGAGCCTGCCCTGCCTAAGCCAATGAGAATGAAAATTGATTAGATATCAGAGCCATGGTCCCTTAGGTCTGAAATTTGTCCTATCAGTCAAAACTCACATCTTCCATAATGCCTTTATACATAAGTCCAAACTGTTCCTCCACCTCACTGTATTCTAGATTTTTTGTAATTGTTTCCACTTTGTATTAAAGTCCTTTTGTATACTCTAGTCTTCTTGCTTGGAATCCAATAATTTTTCTATCTCTTGTTTGCCTTTACTAATGGGGCTAGAACTTAGATTTGTGTTTTCCCAGACACAAGCTAAAATTATGGGTCTGCCTTCCATAAATATGCTGTCTCTATATCTGACTATAATTATCTATGCTATGAGGATACATGTATAGGTAGGTCCATACTTACTGATTTTAAAACCTCAGTGGTGTTAATGGTAGTTTGCCTAAGAACAGAACTCCAATCCCTAAAATACTAGAATTGGGACTTGTGGTTGTACACACTCCATGGGCATCAGCCTGAATGGCAAGTAAATCACAGTATGATAAAATAACTGGTGTTCTGCCCAATGTCAGTTTCTAGTGTTTATTCACCCCTAGTATTAACTTATTCCATTTACCAAATGTTCCTATGCTCCCAAATCACTGATGCTAAACACATATTAAGTTATCAGAAAAACAAACTCAAAAGTGAAATAGTCTTTTAAAATGTAGAAAGTTTATTCAAAACGGGCTAATAAAAAATGACCAGTTTGCAAAAGGCAAAGTACAAATGGCTAATAAATATGAAAAATGTTCAGCGTGACAACCCATTAATTAGTGAAATGAATACTAAAAATAAATAAAGATTCCAAATCTTGTCCCAGCCAGAATGGTAGTCACTAAGACAAAATAAATAGCTGGGCAGTGGTGGCACATGTCTTTAATCCCAGCACTTGGGAAGCAGAGCCAGATGGATCTCTGTGAGTTCGAGGTCAGCCTTGTCTACAGAGCAAGAGCCAGGATAGGAACCCAAACTACACACAGAAACCCTGTCTCAAAAAATAAATAATAAATAAATAAATAAATAAATAAATAAATAAATAAATAAATAGAAAAAAGTAAATAACAACAAATGTGTACAAGAAGGTTTTAAAAAAGGTAACATTAATGCACTGCCAGAAGAAATGTGAAATAATCTAGCCACTATGTAAATTAATGGAAAGGTTCCTCAAAATCCTAAAATATGAGCCATCTATAGCATTCTTGGGTATTTAGTAGAAGGACTCTAACATAGCATATTATAGAGATGCTTGCATACCAATATTTAATTAAGCACTGCTCACAATAACTAAGTATAGAACCAATTTAAGTGCCCATCAATAAAAGTATGGATAAAAAAAATATGTTCTATACATGATGCATATAATAACAATTAATGAAAGAAGCGGCTATAAATTTGAAGGTGAGCAGGAGAGGTATATGGAGGGAGGAAAGGGAAGGGACACATATTGTAATTAAATTATAACCACAAAAAATTTTTAAATTATTTTTCAGTTAACAAAAAGAAAGAAAAGGCGGGAGACTTCCACTGCTCTGGTGAAGGCTACACCAGTCAGATTGCCCCTCCTGCCAGGTGAACTGCCCCATACCCTAGATTCGGTTCCCAAAGACACACTCCACACCCTCTCCCCTGTTCTGTCCCACAAGTGTCCCTTCCCACTGCTGTGTCCCAGCTCCAACTCTGGCAGACTTCCATTGCCCAGGAGCAGCCTATGCCAATCAGAAGAATGGGTGCAGGGCAAGCAATCCAAAAAACCAGATAGGCGAACCCAGGAAGAGACTCCCTATGGGACCAGAGACCACATCTGCAACCAGAACCACAGATAGACAACACACCAGTGGACCTCCTCCACTCACTCAGTGCCTCCAATCCCCACTCCCTTCCTCATCACTACATCCTACTCACCAACTCAGGCAGAGAACTACTGCTGCTCCAAAGGCCAAGCTAGCCACCAGAAGTCCAAGCCACCAACTTAGACAGAGACCACATACTGGATCAGATGTCAAACTGCCCACCAGAAATCCAGGCCACAAAGACCAGAAGACCAAAAAGAAACAGAAACCAAAGAACAATACACCAATCCAACAAAAACAGAAATGAGCACCTAGATGTATAATCACACCAAACACACAGATGCCAAAACACCAGAGTAAGAACACAATCAACAACAGCCAGGGCAACAAGGCACCAACAGAGCCCAGCTATCCCAAGACAGAAAGCCCTGAGTATTCCAAAGCAGAAGCACAGGAAAATGACCTTAAAACCAACTTTATGAAGATGATAGAGGTCCTTAAAGCAGAAATGAAATAAAAAAATCCCTTAGAGAAATCAAGGAAGACAAACAAAAAAAATTGGAGGAAATCAATAAAGTAATTAAAGAATGCTAAGAAAGCCAAGAAACAATGAACACACAGGTGAAGGAAACTGTTCAAGACCTGAAAATGGAAATAAAAGCAATAAAAAAAATACAAACTGAGGGAATTCTGGAAATGGAAAACCTAGGTAATCAAACAAGAACTATAGACATGAGCATTACCAACAGAAACAGAAGAGATGATCTCAGGCACTGAAGATGTGATAGAAGAAATTGATTCATCAGTCAAAAAATGTTAAATATAAAAATTTCTGACACAAAATATTCAAGAAATCTGCAACACTATGGAAAGATCAAACCTAAGAGCAATAGGAACAGAAGAAGAATCCCAACTCAAAAACCCCAAAAATATATTAACAAAATCATAGAAGAAAATTTTCCTAATCTAAAGAAAGGCTTGCCTATAAAGATATAAGAAGTTAACAGAATGGCAAATAGATTGGATCAGAAAAGAAAATCTTCATACCATGTAACAATCACAGCACTGAATATACAGAACAAAGAAAGAATATTAAAAGTGGCAAGGGGAAAAGGCCAAGTAAAATATAAAGACAGACCTATTAGAATCACTCCTGACTTCTCAACAGAGACCCTAAAATCCAGAAGAGCCTGGACTGATGTTTTGCAGACGCTAAGGGACGATGATACCAGGCCAGACTATTTTACCCAGAAAAACTTTTAATTATCATAGATGGAGAAAACAAGATATTTCAAGACAAAGTCAAATTTAAACTATATCTATCCATAAATCTAGACCTACAGAAGGTATTAGAAGGAAAACTCTAACCCAAAGAAGTTAACTACACCCACAAAGACATAGGTAATAGATAACCTCACACCAGCAAAAAAAAAAAAAAACAAAGAAGGGAAACACACACACACAACCAACAATAACAACAACAAATAACAAGAATTAACAATCAATTGTCATTAACATCCCTTAATATCAATGGACTCAATTCACTAATAAAAAGACACAGGCTAACAATGGATATGAAAACAGGATCCATCCTTCTAATTCATACAAGAAACACACCTCAACATCAAATACAGACATTATCTCAGAGGAAATGGTTTAAAAAGATTTTCCAAGGAGATAGATCCAAGAAACAAGCTGATAGAGCTTTCTTAATAACTAACAAAATAGACTTCAAAACAAAAAGAGAGAGAGAAGGACTTTTCACACTCACCAAAAGAAAGGTCCATCAAGAAAACATTTCAATTCTCAACTTCCATGCCCCAAAATGCAAAGGCATCCATGTTTGTAAAAGAAACATTAATAAAGCTTAAATCACATATTAATAATGGGAGACTTCAATACCCCCACTTTCACTAATGGACAGGTAATCCAGACAAAAACTAAACAGAAATAATGGAGCTAACAGACATTATGAATCAAATGGACCTAACAGATACCTACAGAACATTTCACCCAAACACAAAAGAATAAAAGTTCTTCTTAGCACCTCAGGGAACATTCTCCTAAGTTGACCACATATTGCATCACAAAGCAAGTCTAAATAGATACAATAAAACTGAAATAATCCCCTGTATCCTATCAGACCAGCATGGATTAGAGGTGAATGTCAAGAACAGAAACAACAGAAAGCCTAAAAACTCTGAACAACTCCTGGCTAAACAACTACTGGGTCTAGGAAGAAATAAGAAAGAAATTAAAGAGTTTCCAGAATTCAATGAAAATGAATTGTAACAACATACCCAAACTTATGGGACACAATGAAAGCAGTGCTAAGACGAAAGTTCATAGCATTAAGTGCCTTAACAGCACACCAGAAAGCTCTAGAACAAAAAGAAACAAACACACCCCAAAGGAGTAGATGGCAGGAAATAATCAAACTAAGGACTCTCACCATATCTATTCAATAAAATATTTAAAGTTCCAGCAAGAGTCATAAAACAACTAAAGAAGATCAAGGGAATATATATTGGAAAGGAAGAAATCAAAGAATCATTATTCACAGATGATATGATAGTATACATAAGTGATCCCAAAATTCTACCTGGGAACTCCTACCACTGACAAACACCTTTAATGAAGTGTCTGAATACAAAATTAATTCAAAAAAATCAGTAGCCCTCTTATATATAAATGACAAATGGGCTGAGAAAGAAATAAGGGAATAAACACCAATTAGAATAGCTGCAAATAATATAAAATATCTTGATGTAACTCTAACCAAACAAGTGAAATATCTGTACAAGAACTTCAAGTCTTTGAAGAAAGAAATTGAAGAAGATATCAAAAGTCGGAAAGGTCTCCCATGCTCATGAATCAGTAGGATTAACATAGTAAAAATGGCCATCTTACCAAAAGCTATCTATAGATTCAATGCTATCCTCATTAAAATCCCAGTGCAAATCTTTTAATTTTTTAAAAGATTTATTTGTTATGCATACAGTGTTCTGCCTACATATATACCTGCATGCCAGAAGAGGGCACAAGATCAAATTATAGATGGTTGTGAGTCACTATGTGATTGCTGGTAATTGAACTCAGGACCTCTGGAAGAGCAACCAGTGCTTTTAACCTCTGAGCCATCTCTCCAGCCCCCCCACCCCCACCCCGGCCAGCACAATTCTTTACAGACACTGAAAGAACAATATTCAATTTCATATAAAAAAAAAAAAGACCAGGAAAGTTAAAACACTCCTATATAATAAAAGAACTTCTGGAGGTATCACTATCCCTGATTTCAAGCTGTACTACAGAGCTATAATAATAAACACTGCATGATATTGGCTTAAAAACAGACAGATGAATAAATGGAATTGTATCAAAGATGCAGATGTAAATCCACATACATATAGACACTTGATTTCCCATAAGAAAGCCAGAAATATACAATGGAAAAAAGAAAATATCTTCAATAAATGCTGCTGGTCTAACTAAATATTGGTATGTAGAAGAATGCACATAGATCCATATCTACCACCCTGCACAAAACTCAAGTCCAAGTGGATCAAAGACCTCAACATAAAACCAGGTACACTGACACTGATACAAGAGAAAGTGGGGAATAGCCTTGAATGCATTGGCGCAGGAGACAACATATTGAACAGAACACCATTAGCATAGCACTAAGATCAACAATTAATAAATGGGACCTCATGAAACTGAAATGCTCTGCAAGGCAAGGAACACCATCAATAGGACAAAATGGCAGCCCACAGAATGAGAAAAGATTTTTACCAACTCTACATCAGAAAGAGCACTAATATCCAAAATACATAAAGAACTCAAGAAATTAGACATCAACAAACTAAATAATGGAGTACGGATCTAAGTAGAGAATTTTCAACAGAGGAATCTCAAATGGCTTAGAAAAATGTTCAACATCCTTAGCCATCAGGGAAATGCAAATCAAAACTTTAAGAGTCTATCTTACTCCCGTCAGAAGGGCTAATATCAAAAACACAAGTGATAGCTCATGCTGGTAAGGATATGGAGCAAGGGGAACACTTTTCCATTATTGGTGGGAGTGCAAACTTGTACAGCTAATTAGGAAATTAATATGGTGGTTTCTCAGAAAGTTGAGAATCAATCTTCCTTAAGACTCAGCTATACCACTCCTGGGCATATATCCAAAGGATACATATGGACACTTACTCAACTATGTTTATAACAGTTTCATTCACAATGACAGAAACTATAAACAAGCTAAATGTCCCTCAACTGAAGAATGGATAAAGAAAATGTGGTATATTTGCACAATGGAGAATTACTCAGCTGTTAAAATCAATGACATCAGGAAATTAGAAGGCAAATGGATAGAACTAGAAAAAAATCATCCTGAGTGTGGTAACTCAGACCAATAAAGACAAACCTGGTATGTACTCATTACTTAATTCTAATGCCAATCACTCAACACAGACTTCCTGAAGCTAGCTCAACAAAGATCTGTGTTCTTCTTATGTTGTGTTCCCACTGATAACATCAAATAGAGAAAATGTTCTTAGTATATAGAAAAATTGAACCTAAGCCATGACAGTGTCACTTTCCAAAGAGTTCTTATGAAATCAAAGCACAGCAGCAACTCCTACAGAAATTGTTTACAAGTGCTGCCTGTCCATCAGAATCAGTTTTGAACCTTTGTTAAGGAAAAAAAGCAGGTAGTCCTAATATCCACTGTAGAGTGGAATGTGCTGTGGATATCGCTCTATATAAATAAAACACTGATGGCCAGTGAGCAGACAGGAAGTATAGGCAGGACAAGGAGAGAGGAGAATTGGGGAAACAGGAAGAAGGAGGGAGAGACACTGCCAGCCACCGCCAGGACAAGCAACATGTAAAGACGCCAGTAAGCCACTGGCCACGTGGCAAGGTATAGATTTATAGAAATGGGTTAATTTAAGATATAAGAACAGTTAGCAAGAAGCCTGCCACGGCCATACAGTTTATAAGTAATATAAGCATCTGAGTGATTATTTTATACATGGATTGTGGGACTGCGGGTCTTGGTGGAACCTGGAGAGAAGCCCTCCAGCAACAGGAAGGTTTGAGGGGGGGCACTTAGCGTCTCAGCTGATTCTGATGCAGACAAGTAGATGAAGAGTAATGGGTTGGTATCACCACAGAGGTAGAGTAGGCCACTTCTGATGACTGGAGTTGTGGAATCAAAGTGATAAGAGAAGCTCTAAGCCAGAACTCAGCAGGCAGCTAGGGCTACAACTGCACAGGTTGGGACTTTCCAGGACAACAGAGAGTTGAAGCTGGCAATCCAAAATGGAAGCTCCTCTACCTGAACTAGAACATACCAGAACTGGAGGGAGGCTAAGGTTCACTGATGGTTCATTGCACCAGGCCTACCTTCCATATATACTGGAAATAAGATGCATTTGAGACCTTGCCAAATGAAGGTTTCCACATTCAGCCACATTACACCATCAGGAAATTGTGTTGGGCGTCAACTCAGACCTACTGAATCAGGTTCAGGATTTTAACCAGATCTCCAAATAACCAAAAGTCCACAGTGAAATCTGAGATGCATTGAAGCCTGGTTCCTGGACTTCCTGGACTAGGTAAAAGAAATCTAAATCTCAATTCAATTTTACCACACTAAATAAGCTAGCAATCTGTATGCTTTAAGCTCCTTTCATCCATCACATCTCTGTGTTAAAGATCCAAGAATTATTGTGACAGAATTCCCCATTAAATATTACCCCACCAAAAATGTTCTAAGTATTATAAAGAAGTAAAATGCATCATACACACTAAGGAAAAACATTTTGTTTTACTCTGTTGAAGTCACTTTCAGAAGTTACAGACAATGACAAGTTAGAAAGCTTTTGGAGACATGACTCTTAAAAGCAAGGTTTCCTCATGTTGGTCTTTTCAGCAGGACCTAACACTCTAGGATCAAGTAATCCTCCAGGTTTAGCCCCTTGCCAAATCCATCCCCAGAAGCTGGGACCACAGAATGAGTCACTGTGTCTACCTACTTTTTATTTAAGTAATTTTTAAATGTAGAGGAAATCATAATATTTTCATTTGGCATCTCATTCTTTTAAACCCTATGCTTGCTTATACTGTTTTGCAATTCAACTATCTTTTTAAAAATCTTCTAAGCTATAAATGGTACTTTTAAAAAGTGCTGTGCATTTTAATTTCCAGATGCCCATTTTTACTAAGATTTCTAATCCATGGGTTTGAGATACGAGTGCAAATTATAGACAGATAAATTATAAAGCAATGATGCTGCATTAGTAAACATTAAACATCAGTCTTCAAAAATATATTTGTTTAACAACCAATGGGCTCTTAAAACAGTTCCATTAAAAAATGCCTAGCTAGTTGCTAAACTTTTAAAATGTGAAATGTTTTCCTGAAGTTTGTATACATCTTTTAAGTATTTCTAATGTTTCTGAATAGTTCATTCAAGTATAAAATTTATGACAGAACATTCAAAAAAATGAACTCCAACTGACAAGTCTAAGAAATGTCTAAGTTGCCCTGACAATTCCAATCTACTTTTCCTTTCATGCCCAGGTTCACTTCATATCTCATTTGAGTCTCAAGCCTGCCTTCAGATGCCATTGGAACAAAACCATCAGCAAGCTCCATCTCCATTTGGGCATGTAACCCTTTTATAAACACAGTCCCAGCCAAACACCATTGTAACCTGATTTGCATTTGTACTAACTAAATTACAAAGCACACTGAGAGTGCCGGCTAAGCATTCCACAGACTTGTTAGGACGATATATTGCACAGCTTCTGTGAACACTAATTAAAAAGGTTTTATCTTTCCCCTCTGGTCCACTGAAATCGTGCAAATGTCTTTCCTGCTACAACTTTGTTCAAACACAGTTTTCAAACATGTGATCGGAGCCAGGCAACTATTGAAGGTAACGTGATTCTGTCTCCTCGGTGGACAAGCTCTAGAGACGAAGTTTTCATCTAAACTTTGAGCTTCCTTCCCTTTGCTATTTTGTGTTGTGCAACCTTGGCATTATCCAACTGTGGACTTTTATCTGTGAATATCTAAATCCTGTCTTGTGGAAAACTAATTACTGAACCACTGAGAGCTTCATAATGTCCTGCATTTAAGTCCTGAGCATCATACATAATGCATAGGCAGCAGTCCCTGCACTCTGATTACAGAACACTGTCATTAAGTGAGCAAATTAAAGATGTGAATAATTCACTGGCTGCGCTTATTGTCAGCACTGCATTGTGAAATTAGAATTTCTAATAAGTACTGCAATTTTTTTAACCCAATTAACACAGAGAACATCTTGAGACTGATTAGTACAATAAAAATTATTACCTTATTCTTTTGCTTCACAACAGCCAAATTAAATACTGTACTTAATTATGCTGCATTCATTCCTTCTCTGCTAAAAAAAAAAATCCTATCATTTTAATAAGAGGTCTAATATTTGTAGATGAGCTGAAAATGTAACACATGCATCTGTAGCTCACTGTCTTTTTGCAAAGTTTTTTTAGGAGTCTAAACAGCACTATTGTCACCAGTGGTGGATGGTGATGGCATTAGCGTGTTCTTAAAGCAAACATTTTCCCTAAAAACAAACAGCATATACATCATTGACAAAGTAACCAGCCTCTAAGAATTGAGTTGAATCTATTAAACCTCTGCTTTTTCTTAACTCTTTAGATGCAGATTAACACTGATTTGTCCCCACCACACTGTTTGTGGCTGAAGATGACATATATATTTAAGAAATATAATTGACTTAGGAAAATAACAAAGTATCTGAAGCAGGGGGTCTTACCTTGGATGATCATTTAGCAAACAGGGATCTGTCTGACTCCTGTGAGGCAAGTAGGAAAGTCCAGTTTATGCTCGGTACGATGATCCTACGCAGAGAGTGTCTGCTGCCATATTAAATAAAGAAAATGATCATTTCAACCGAGGCTTTTGTCTCTCAATATTTCCTCCTGCTGTCCCTTTCGAATCAAAGCCCAGGAAAGCAGGCACATCTGGTGGCAGTCCCTGCCCCTGACCGCAGCAGCCTCTGGAGAACCCCCCCTTCCTTTTCAGCTCCTCTGCATCCCTTCCTGGGTAACTTCACCCCCCTGAAATGGGGGGAAGAACGATGACATTGCAGGCAGAATATGAGATTGTTTGTTCAGCCTCTGCAGCCACCTCCTTCCTGTCTAGATATTTCACAGAAAGGGAATGAGAGGGAGAAACAGCGAAGGTGCTCTGAAAATCAGTCAGACACAATGCAATAGGGAGATGGAGAGGAGGGAAAGGAGAAAGAGAGAGAGAGGGAGAGAGAGAGAGAAGGGGGTGGCTGTCAGTGCAGATAAATCTGCATATGGAAATTAGGGTTATCCTGGGTACAGTTTTATTTAACTATGATCTACTGGTTTTTAAATTAGACCAGAATTTTAGCAAAGGAAAGAAAGTGAGTCTTGAAAACAGACTAACTTCTAATTCAATAGACTTAAAATTTCATTACACCTGAAAATAGCTGATCCAGAAGTTGTAGGAAAAATAAATGGAACAAAATACAGAATGTTCCCCCTGTTAATATGCTTATAAATGAAAATGAAGATGACACCACCACCACATAAAAAATAAATGGAAATTAGGATTAGTCATGGAAAGAATTACAAGACAGAAAAGAGAGGGAAAGAGAAAGAAAAGAAAAGCTGTCCTGGGCTGGTTTTCATAAAATGTACCCCTTAAAATAATACAGGAGTCTAGCAAAGAATGTTGTCCAAATTGGGTAACTGGCACTATGTGTGGAAACAAATAGTAACACATTCTGATACTTTACTATCAGATATAACATTGTTTTTCTTCCTCAAGGAAGTCCTTTTTTGCATCTCTGACCCAAGGCACAGTGCATCCCACCATAATCTGTTTGAAAACATCCTGGTTCTGAACACATTTGGAGTGTTAAGAAAAAAACAATGAGACATAGGAACAGAACGATCACAGGGTGCTCACTAGTGAGCCCAGAAACAAGTACTCTACCAGCAAGAGAACAGTGTTTACCAGAAAGTAGTATGCACTAACGGAGTGATGTGAGAGGCAGACTGGTGATGTGGACATGTTAGCTCTCCCATGAAACATTTATCCAGTAACCATCACATTGCCGGTATTGTGCTAAGAAGACTTAAGAAGAACACTGTGTGGTTCCTGATCTCAAGAGCCTAGAATTCAATGAAAAAATAAGCTTAAGATGAAATGTGCTATGCAGCTATTTCCTCTGAGTTAAAACACTCACTTCTGGAAGAAGACTCAAGACAAGAAACTTAAAAGTCACAGGAAGCTCGTGAAGTTGCAAGAAACCATTAAGTCTTTCTCACAACTGTAACAGTAAATACCCTAGGGAAAGGAGACTCTCGGTGGGGAAACTGACTACAAATTGTGCAGGAGCTTCAAGGAAGCAAAATTTGAGAGTAGTCACCCACACCATCCTAGACTTTGGGGCAGTGTAGCTACCTTTGAGTCATCCATACTTCCCTAAGTAATCTTGATGAACTCTGGTTGATTGAGTTAGATTAGCAGGAATCATTTCTGCAATCTATTGTGGACACCTTAGACAGGGTGAATAAACATTGTTCCTGTCTCCCTAGGAAAAGTCACAACAGGTGGTACGAACTTCTAAGTAGAAGGGTGGAGATAGTCCTGACAAGCATTACAGGCAGATGTTAGTGCCCTGAAGACGAGTTCCCCAATTATTTGTCTAATTGGATCCTTCAAACCCAGATCACATACCTTTAGCAAGTTACTTTGTGCCTATGATCCTTAATTTCTTCAACTGTAAAAAATAACAGTAATTCCTGCTATTAAAATATGGAACTGAGGCCAGGGGAATGACTTAGTGGAAAAAAATATAAACTTTTTGTACAAGCATGAGAACCTGTAAAAGCAGAGTGTAGCAGGGATGGAGACAGGGGCATCCCAAGGACTGTCTGGCCACCCAGTTTATCTGAAACAGAGAGCTCCAGGTTCAGTCAGAGATCCTGTCTCTAAAATTGAGGTGAAAAGGAACAGAGGAAGACAGCTGATGCAAACCTCTGGTGCCTATACATGATCACACAGGAGAGAGCACCTGCATGTACACATGCTCACACGCATGCACACACCTCACACAAACAAATAATAAAAGACTTATGTGAGAATAATGAAAGTAAGCCTTTTATCTGATCATTATAACTGATCAATCACACTGAGAATCACAAATGATTCTCCGTTCAAATGGCATCTCCTCTGGCAGAGCTCTGGGAATCCTTCCCCAGCATCTGCACACACATTCAGAGGCTTCTGCTACAGCCCCATCGCTTATCACTATACTCTCTCACTGCAACTTTCAGCCACTCTCATTCTTTAGCAGGGGTTCATAACTTATAACCATTCTACCTCACCATAGAAGAAGATAGCATGGTCTGGAGATACTCATTTTCAGAACCACATGAGGAAAGACACTATTGGCATCTATTGGACAGATGCTGCTAAATTTTCTGCAAATTTGTTCCTAAGAAATTGACACTTGGGAACCTCAGAAGAAAGACTGATTATAGGATATCAGCAAAGGGAGTCTGAAGCATCCGCAATGGTGAAAGGTAAGAAGCACCAGTCAAACAAACAAAACCCAAACCAAAGTTTATTATATTTTCTCTATTATTGCATGTGGTGTGTGTGCATGCGTGGATGTGTATGTGCGTGTGCGTGTATTGCAGTCTGAGAACAACTTTTAAGAGTCAGTTCTACCTTTCCACTGTGGATTCCAGTAATGGAACTCAGGTTATCAGGCTTGCTCAAAAAGCTCCTTGTCTGCTGAGCATCTACCTGGTCCAAACAAATAAAATCTTTAAATGTGTATTGATAGGAGTCTGTGAAAGAGACACAGAAACCATATGAAAGAGCTCCTAGAGGCTATCACTGGGACTATTTATCAATCAAATATTCAGAGTAGCATGGGGTTACAGTTGAAGATAGAATAAGAATGAGCAATAATGTGGACTGATGCTAAATAATAGTGATGGATGGGACTCAAGGTCTTCAACACTAAAAAAATAAATGAGGAAGAAAGAAAAATGAGTGTAAATAAGTGGTGGAAAAGAGACAACCCCTTGACTGGACCTGCCTGGACTGAGTCTATCAGGTCGATCCCAGTCCTCGGGGGAGACCTTGATCTGGAGGAGGTGGGAATGGGGGGTGGGCTGGGGGAAGGGGAGGGGAGCCGGAAGGGAGAGAACAAGAGAATCTGTGACTATTATGTAGAAGTGAATAGTATTGTAAAAGGAAAAAAAAAGAGACAACCCCTTATTACAGAATAATTTCTCCTTTTTTTAATGAAATTAGCCTATCTCATTTCATTATATTAACACAAAGCTGATTAATACAGATAGATAGGTGGACAGATTCTGAAGACAAGGTTACTAGGTTGAAGTGCTAGCATTGTCTTCCATTAGTTGGCTTATATCTAGTCAAACATAAGACAGGTGGATAAATAAATAGGGGATAGATAGATAGATAGATAGATAGATAGATAGATAGATAGATAGATAGAAGTTTGCAAAGTACTTATAATATTAGCAGTGTGACAAGGATTAAATGAGCTGAGAGATTTAAGGCACATACAACAGAGTCAGGTACTTCCAAGTGAGGTACAGTTAGTAACAGATAGGCATCAGTCCTAGTTTGATTTCTGTGGCTGTGACAAAAACACAGCTTGAGGAAGAAGGCTCTTATTTGGTTTACACTGCTGGATCACAGTCTGTCATTGAGGGAAGTCAGGATGCAAACTGAAACCAGAGCTGAGGCATGAACTATGGAGGAATACCGTTTGTTAGCTAACTTTCCATGGCTTGCTCAGCTTCCTTTCCTGTTCAAACCAGAACCACCTGCCCAGGGTGGCACACCCATCGTAAGATGTTTCCCCATTAGTCATTAAAAAAAATGTCCTATAGACAACCCATAGGACAATCTGATGGAATATATTCCCCAACTGAGGTTCCCTCTTCCTAGGGAAATTTCCAACAAAGGGAGGAAAGGATTGCTTTGGCTGCACTTCTGGGTCACAATCTGTTATTGAGGAAAGTCAAAGCAGAAACTCAAGTTGCAGCTTGAAGTTTAACCCATGGAGCTCACTGGCTTGCTCACTCACAGGCTCAGGCTTAACTAGTTTTCTTATACACCCCAGGACCAATTGCCTAATGACAGTGCCACCCACATGGTCTGGGCTCTCCTGCATCAATTAAGAATCAAGACAGTCCCTCACAGACACAGACGTTCCGCAGACCAACCTGATGAAGACAGTTTTGTGCTAAGAATCTCTTAGCACTGCAGCTGAAGTGTTTTTATAACAAAGGCTGTTTACTTCCTCAGTTCAGAATCCCCCCATGGTTTACTGTGATGCTTAGAGTCAAGGACAGAGTTCTCCTGGGCTGGCCCTCTCCTAGCCCCATTTCCCTGGTCTCACTTTCATGCTTTACCAAGAAATCTTGCTCTTACTCATTCCGTGCATGCTCTGCAGAGGTTGCTTTGGCTGATTCTTTCTTGCAGTCAGATCTCAGCTAAAATGCCCCCTATTTGATAAGGCTCCTCTGGACTTTCTAATATAAAATAGCCAATGGATTGTCTACCTCGTCATGTCTTTTTTAAATCACTACCACCACTTTATTTGATGTTTGTTTCTGGAGTCTTCCCTAGTACCAGTACATACATTCCCTGGAAGTGTGCCTCACATGCCTACAGCTCTATCTCTAACTTAAATGCTTGTTGTTTAGTAGACACTAAAAAAAAAATTGTTGAATATATATAAATACGTGAATACACACACATATATGTATATATATTCTCAGCAAATTGTAGATTCAAAATACCCTGGAAGTCTGTGTTTTCTTAATTCACATGTACCTATCTGTGCCCAGTTTTACTATGGCATTTTTTTCATGGTTTGCCCCTCATGCAAGATAATATCTGGCCACTATTTAGCATTCATTAGTAGATTTTGCCTTCTCAAAGTTCTTTCATGTATGTACAATCTCAATTATCTCTTTCAGAAATGATGAAAATAATCATAGCTATTGGAGTCCGGTTTTTCTGTTAGATATTTTTACTTGGAGAGCATCATCTTATTGGGCTTCCAGAACACAGTCCATCAATGAGGGAAGCCAGGGCAGGAACTCAAGGCAGGAACCTGGAAGCAGGACCCAAGTGGAGACTATGAGGAATACTGCTTACTGACTTGCTTCCTCTGGTCTGCTCAGCTGCAGTTCTTATACAGCCAGTCCCACCTAACTAGTAATAGCACCACCTACAGTGGGCTGGACCATCTTGTATCAACTGGCAATTAAGAAAACACCCCACAGATATGTCCATGGACCAATCTGATGGAGGCAATTCCTTAACTGAGACTCACTAGGTGATTCTAGCTTGGGTCAAGTTCACAAAAGCTAACCAGTACACATAGACTTTTTCAGTAAATGGCCAGGTACTAAATGATTTTGGCTTAATGGACAATATAGTCTCTGTTGCAAGCTATCAGTCTAGCACAGTAGCAAGAAAGCAACCATAAATAACACTCTAATCAAGAGGTGTGGCTGTGCTTCATTAAAACTTCACCTTGGCAAAAAGGTGGCAGGCTAGACTAGTCTTCTGCCTGATGTAAATTGTTCCCTTTCTAGACAACACAGACTAAGGTGAAATCTCAGAGTGGTTGTATGGCTTGCTTGTGAATGGAAATAAAACGTCTTCTTGTTAACGTGCTTTTTATACTGTGTTATTTGTAGTGAACCAACCCAAATTATTAAAGAAATTTCCTTTAGCTTGAGTGATCAAAGAAGGCTTCTATGAAAGGCTTAGTACTGTAATTTAATGCTGTGAGACAACAGACTAATGAATATTTTCATGTAGCTATTTCCAGGCATGAAGAACTTTAGGCTAGATTCCTCCTTCACAATAAAAGGCTTGAAGTCATATCTCTGGCTCTGGGAGATACTATATCTCAAAGTGCCAGGATCAATGGATAACTATATAACCTGGCTTCACATTACTGTGTGACAGGAGACTGTCTGATGAAGGACAAGGGCATTGGTCTGGTGAGAAGCCTCTATCAGTAAAAAGACCTGCTTCAAGTCTGAGGACCTGAGTTTGATCCCTGGAACTGTTGTAAAAAGCCAGGGAGTGGTACGAATCACATTTCTGTAAGATGGGTGCCAGAAACAAAAGCATTTTCCTAAAGCTCACATGCTAACTAGCCTGAAGCACACAGCCCAGCAGAAATAAGCCTCAATAAAGTGGAAGAGAGAATCTACTTCCCAAAATTGTCCTTGACATTCTGTTAATCACATTGGTGAGAAGAAGACCACTACCATAATGTAAGCCAAATTTGAAGCAAGCCAGATTTTTTTGAGGGTGCACCCAAGAGCTGGCCAGCAACTGCCTCCTAAGTTGAATTAAAGAGAGAGGCCCCAAATCCATTTTTGGGCCTCTTTTAAGGAGCAAAATCATGAGTGGTGGCAAAGCAGATTTACAGAAGAGAGACAATGGGACAATAAGGAAATACAAAAAAATCTCAGAAAAATATTATGTGGTCACCATGTAATTAGGAAGGGTTCAGAGAGAGTCAGGGAAGGTAAGGGTATTCTCAAAAACAAGTCAAAGTCATGGGTTAGAGAAGGTCAGGTTCCAGGAAACAGAAAGCAACTCAGCTCTTACAGTAAATAAAAACTTATTTTTAACAATACATACCAGGAAAATAGGTTCAGAATTATCAACTGATAAATTTATTAACTGAAAAGGTTCTGCAATAAGATAAGACACTTGACCTTCTTTGTGCAGAACCAAAGAGGTATTATATAAGATTATACTCTGGTTGTACTTGTTGTGCCCAGGTCACAAGACCCCCAAGCAAGACTACCACAGAGCCCATATCCTATGCAAGCACACAGAGGTTTTTTAATAACAAAAGCAAGCCCGGGACTTGGTCCATGTGTCCAACATCCAACACAGTGGGTAGAGGAGGACAGCCCTGAGCACTCACTTGAGGGGGTTTATGTAGGAAATATTTACAGGCAACTTGGGATTGGACAAGGGGGCTAGGGGTGAGGTAGTTCTTTGAAGCTATTGGCTGAACTATAAGCATGAGGTTACTGATGGCTAACAGGATTCAGGGTATCTACAGAGACATAAATTTTTACTCCCTGTGTCCTACTTTTGTTGAACCCAGGATATATACATCCAGATTTATTGTTCCAGTCCTACTCTCCTCTGAGGTCAACTTCTGGTCAGTTGAGCCCATTACTCCCCATATCTTGTTTTGCCACATCCAGGATACATAGATTTATTGTCCCTGCCTTATAAGCTCAACTTCTGGTCACTTCTAAAACTGCTGGTCAGCAAATACCTTTGGAGGAGAGGAGGGGGAAGCATCTCTCAAGATGGCTACTGATTTTTCCCTTTCATACTCAAAGATCAGAACTACAACAGGGCCTTAAGAATGGCAATAGATACAGATGTCGCTGCCCTAGAAAAATTATCTGTTAGCTAATGGTTCTTAGGTCCCAATACCCTTGAACCCCTGGACAGGTAGGACTCATGATTGAGTCCTATCATTGATACTTGTGAAGGGAAATGTAGAGGGGCCTCAAAACTGCTTGACCCCACAGCTGCCATGACAGGCTTACAGACCCAGATACAGCTTTTGTGACAGGCTTACTGGCAAGCAATACCCTGACCCAGGAAAAGCCATAAGCTGACCCCACCTAGGGAAGGCCTATATCTAAGGGGAAGTACCTGACATCTCAAGCATTCCCACCATTAGATAAAGTAGCCAGATGTCCCTGAGTCTAGCATACACCTATTTTTGTTTTACAGATACCCTTAGGCAAACGTCAGTCAATCAGGATCTTAAACCCTAGAAATCCCCTCACCCCAACTTCTGCTATGATAAAAATTCTACCCCACCTAAGCTCAGGGCTCTCTGCTCTCACTGCTGCATAAGACAGACAGAGAGACCAAGCTCATAGCTTGAAAAATAAAAGCTCTTTGCTTTTATATATGAGATTTGGTCTCCGTATTGGTCTTTTGGGGGTCCCCACAATAATCTGGGCATAACAACAACATAATGGTTCCTGTCTTCAAAATGGAGTCAGGTAGGTTCCTCAATCCAATAGTGCACCATTGTGCTTGTACACACACACACACACACACACACACACAGAGAGAGAGAGAGAGAGAGAGAGAGAGAGAGAGAGAGAGAGAGAAATATTTTTAAAGAACCTGAACATAGCATTGTGTCCTCCTGTAAAGGGTCCAACCCAGTGGGTCTGTGAATCACCTGGACAGAAAAGTTCCAGAGGCTTCAGAGCTTATATAAAGCCTGCTCAAACTGTGTATCGAGACAAGGTCTCTTTGGCCATTGTCCAATCTTCTCTTTAGACACATGAGACTCCTTGAAATTCCTTCCCTTTACACCGTAATAAACTCTGTCTGTCTCCAACAGTGCATTCTATGTGTGCCATATATGTATTCCATAGACAGAGATCACATGGACAGGGAAGATGAGTGAGGCCAGAGCCACATTCCAGTGAGGACAACCACACCAGTTGTTTCTCACGCCCATTTTAACCTGTCCTCAGCTTTCCTGGCTTCCCTTACTTATAACATGTGAATGAGATATTGAGCCCAGGCCAGATATACTATTGTTCCTGACAGGCAACACCATCAGATCTAGACCCAATACATGTCGTGTGTGAGAGAAAAACATTTTTTTACTTGTTAAGCAACAGTTATACTGAGGTTTTGTTTTTTTTTCCACTTGCAGCTTTGCTCAACTCAAATTATTATGCAAAGTTATGTTAAAAGGAAGGGTACACAAAAGTCTGGAGACAAGTTTAGCCAAGATCTCAAGAACGAAAGGGAGCCAAGACTTGAAAATCCAGAGCAAGTCACAGTTTGTGCAAACACTTCGAAGGAAGAAAGAAAATAGATCATATGTCATGAGCAAGTTATGTCAGAAACATGAACATGTTTGGATCTTTCCACAATATTAGAATTCATTGAATAGGAATAAATTCATAAGGCAAATCATTTTCATTGGCTTTAATTCATCAAAAACTCTTGATTTCAAGTTGATATCTATTACCAAGTTCTTTTGTCCCAATCTTCAATGCCAGTACTAACTCTCAGATCAACATTATACTTCACAAAATGATGTGAATTTCATAGTTACTAAGAAAGAATAATGCAGCTATACAGTTTTAAAAGGCTTTATTGAAGACAAGAGCAAAGCTAATTCAAATGCAAAGGAATGCTTGAAGATAGTCAGCTAATATATTAACATAATAAACCAGGCCACAGAGCAGGTTCTAGTCACAGAGTTAGGTACAAAGGCTTGGCAAAGCAAATGGGTCTCATGAGTTTCAATTGCCATGCCATAGAGATCCACAAAACAAAAATGCCTCTGATCTGCAAGCCCCTTGCCCAAGGATAGATAGCTCCTGAAATAGGCTGTTGTTTATGGGAAGTAACAGGCCACATGTTTTTCACTCCCGTAACAAGTTTGTTTGACCCATCTGCACCGGGTGTCCTTGATCATATGTGAGCAGGAGGTTCACAGGCAGGAAATTTGTCAGGTATGCCCCTAATCGGATCTGATGAGAAATTCTTAAGCTGCTGCAAATCATGCCTTGGGGCCACCTGGAAACCCGGAGATGGACCTAGCCACAGCCAGTGGCCAGTATTTAATTAGAGCTTGCTTCAAATTTGGCTTTAAGCTGTGATAGTGGTCTTATTTTTAACTCATGGGATTAGCACTTTATCTCTTGGTCTGATGTGTACAATAAATTTATAGACCTGATTTTTATTGTCAATATAGCCTTCATAAGCCCATGTGTCCACATTGCTCCTGATTTACTATAATGTCATAATACTATACTATACTATACTGTACTGTACTGTACTATACTATGCTGTACTATACTATACTATTTAAGTGGTAATGCTTTATTTGCATAAATAATTTATCACTCTTTGACTCATGGTTTGACTCATGGTTTTGCATAAATAGTAAGTAGTCCTTTTTATTTTCACTATTAGACTCAAAATGAACCACACTTCTGTTTTAGAAAATTGAGTCACTTAGGCAAGGAACTGATGGCTGATGTCTATATAATAGATGAACTAAAAGTTGTTTCAAGTTCCTATCACCTTGACTTCCTGTGGTAGTTTGAATGAAAATGACCCTGATAGGCTCATATTGATAAGTTTTTTGCACCCTGATAGGCCTCTTCACCGACACAGCAATTCAAATCAAACCAAATCAGACCAATTCGAAAAAACCCTGGTTTATCGGTGTTGTGCCCAGATGGTAACCCCCAGAGAGACCACCAAGGACGAGCATACCAGAATGCAAAAGCAAGGTTTATCGGTTACAAGTCATGACAGGGAACTCATCTCAAGCCATCTCAAGTGAGGCAGGGAAGAGTTACTCTTTCTTGGGGAAGTTAGTTTTTATAGGCAAAACCCATAAAATTTCTTAGAGGGGAGGGGGTTAGTACGGGTCCATCCTTGATTGGTCCAGTTTTTCCCAGGCCTGGACTTTATCTTTTTCTAGCTTATCTGTTTGCCCTGTCAGGGGTCTTACAACTCCTCTCCAGGGTCTGGTCATGTTATCTCTGGAGAGGGGCATCTCGTGGTTAATTGGTTACCATCAGACATCCTGACTCTGTTCTTTTGTTCCTGGGGCTGGTGCCATCATTTCTGGGGACTTGAAACTGGCCTGGGTCTATCTATATTGAGATATCTTTGTCTAAGGCCCCCTTTTTGAGACAATAGAGTGAGGGTCTTCTTGTGCCTAGATCATGTCCCCAAAGCCGCCACTGGAGACTTTAGGTACAGAATGCAAAAGTAAGGTGTTTTCTAAGTTTACAAGCCTCTAGGGAGGCTCTTCCAAATCTCTCACTCAAAGCAGGGAGGTTGAAAGGAGCGCTCCCCTTTCTTTGTGAGGCTAGTTCTTAAAGGCACAGACCATATAATTTATTTTAACCAGCCTCCCTTTTTAGTCTTTTGGTCGAATATCCTGACTGTGTTTTCCAAAGTCCCTGTAGCAGATACAGTCACCTGGGGAAAAGGGGTCTAAGTTCTTATCTACACTTAGGAATCCTGGTTTAAGCTTCTCTTTGTCTGTAGGGGATAGAGTGGGGGGTTTTACTGAGTGGGGGGTTTTACTGAGGTATCACATTCCCGGGTGATTCTCTGGCCCCCCAGAGAGGAGATGGAGACAAGAGACTGGAAAAACACATGTCTGTTTTCTGGGATTCAGCTTAAATACCCTGTGGTCTTGAGTATCTCTGGGAGAGAAGCTGCATTT
Organism: Peromyscus leucopus; assembly: GCF_004664715.2. NCBI lineage: Eukaryota > Metazoa > Chordata > Mammalia > Rodentia > Cricetidae > Peromyscus > Peromyscus leucopus. The sequence continues at coordinate 36,964,385 of NC_051064.1, forward strand.
GGTGGGCTTTGAAGGGACATGTTTGGGGAAAGAGATGGGGGAGGGAAATTGAGGTGGATCTTCCACCAGAACATTCCAGACTCTTTGGGAATAGTGGTGCCGGTTCAAGTCTGGCTACTTCCTGTGGGCATGGAACAATGTGAGGAAGTGGACAGTTGGGAGTTGGTGGGCTCACATTCAGCAGGAGGTATGAGTGAAGGTGATGGTTTTTAGCTGCACTCTTACCCTGCGAGGAAAAGTCACAAAACAAAACACGACAGAATCCACTAACAAGAGTTTTATTAAGACAAGGAGAAAAGGATAGATGTGATCAGGCCTGCTGAAAGGACATGTGTGGGGGAAGGGGGCACGGGGCATGAGGCGAGGGAGCGTTGCCGAGGGGGGAAATTTGGGGCCTGCCTTTCTAAGGGCCAACCCACACATGCGCACACAGGCCTGCGTGGTTACTCCACGCATGTGCATAGACCACGTGGTCACGCCACACGTGATTAAGTGACCAGCAGTGCGTGGGTTATGTAAGACATATGACCCGGAAATGACTAGCTGGAAATGACTAAGTGTCCCACCAGGGCATGCGTGACCATGGGGGGCATGGCTAGAATTCCTATCAGAAGGATCATCCAGTTAATTATCATCCTGGAGACCTCAAGCATCTGTCTTTCAGTTCAGTGGAGAGCTTGGTGAGCTGTTGTTTGAGTCCATTGGCCTTCTCAACCTTTCCCTAGGATTGTGGGTGATAGGGAATGCGGAGTTTCCAGGAGATATTGAGAGCTTCCAATAGAAGCTCCAGACACTGCCAATCCTCACCAGGTTGGTGTTCTCAAAGCTAGTGCAGAGGCTGACATATCTGGAGGGCCCCCTGTGAATGGATCCGTGAAATACTGAGGAGTATGGTGGCTAAGGTACATATGGCCCCAAAGTGGCTGAGAATATCATGACCAAGTTGAGGTACAGAGGGCAAGCAGGTATGACCAGAAAAGAGTGTGAGAAGAATCGCCCTGCAAGAATGCAGGGAAGTGTCAGGGTCTTAAGTGGGAAGGAAGGGATCCCGTCCATCCCTGTGACAGACATTGGCAATGGAACTGTAGAACCCCATGTCAAAACAGAATAGGTAGCTTCCATATCCAAACGAAAGACAATGAACTTACCCACTGCCTGCAGTGTCACCCTAGGCTTGGAAAGAGTAATGGGAGTCAGCAGGTCTAGGCCATGTCAGTCTTCCCCAGGCTTAGAAGTTCAAAGGCCACAAGAGATTCAGATGCTGATGTTGGTGGCATGGCATAGAGGACGAGCCTGCACGGGGCATCCCAATTTCCAGTACCCAGGTTGTTGTGGGCAGACAGGGCATGGCCTCCTGGGCATCTGGGGGTCAGGGCAACACCGTGACCAAGGGCCCTGCTTGCTGCATTTGAAGCAGGTTTCTGACAGAGTTGACTTGGGATGAGTGCCAGAGGGATGGAGCCTTGTGGCCAACTTCCCTTGTCCTCCTTGTGGGGGTCCTGGTAGCCTCAGAGCTGCTGCTAAGGCTTGGGCTTGGAACATAGCCTTCTGTTGTAGCCTTGTCTGTCAGGTTGACCCAGCTGTCATTAAAAACTTTAAAAGCCATTTTTACCAATTCCTGTAGGGGAGTTTGGGGACCCTCCTCAGCCTTTTAAATTTTTTTTTTTAAATATCTGGCACTAACTGAGAAATGAAATGGGTGGCCAGGACTGTGGCTTCCCCTGGAAAGGCTGTGTCAAGGCGAGTATATTGAACCATGGTCTCTTGTAACCAGTCCAGAAAAATGATGGGTTTTTTGTTTGTTTGTTTGTTTGTTTATCAGCTAGCTATGTAATCTCTCAGAGTTTATCAAAATTAACAACTTTGTCCAAGACCATTTCCATACCTTGCAGGAGTCAACAAACCATGAGGTCTCTTCTCTAGGGACTCAATTCCATTGGTTCCACTTACCTCTCAGAGAGGGCAGAGAAGGACAGGAGTCTGGTGAGATTGAGTATGAGAAGAAATTGGGAAAGATTCAGGGGTGTTAGGCCAGTATGTAAAAGAGAATCAGGATTAAGGTTGAGGCATTGGGAGATAGGGGGGGATCAGTGAGGGGAGGGGAAGATAAGAAGAAGGGTAAGGAGGAGGGATTTGGTCTTAGATTTGTGGCCTGGTAGGAGGGGGTTGAGTAGGTAGAGTTGGGAGGAAATGGGGGAGGGGCCAGTGTCCCTGGCAGCAAGGTTGGATTGGAATTTTCAGGATCCCAGTTCCTGGAAAGGGGAGAATCTGAATGTGCAATGACCCCAGCTGACAAGACCCATGCTGTGGGACATTGGCTGCTGTAGGGAGGGCAGAACTCGGAATCCAAAAATTGTGGATGTAGGGCAATTCTGTCCAATTACCTCCAAGCTGACAAAAATTTTCAAGATCGAGGAGGATGGAAAATTCAAAGGTTTTCTCAGGCCACCTTGACTTGTTATGGAGAGCATACTGTGGCCAGGCCTTAGTCCTCAGAGAAATCAAGCTATTAGGACAGATGGTATCAGATAACCCCAGTTTGAATAGATTTTGTAAGACATCATAGGGGCGTTTGGGGATCAGGCTTTGAATGGCAAGTGCCCATTTCACAAGTCTATGCCAGGAACCCAAAGCCTAGCGCAATGCATGCACTGTGATAGGCCTTGGGTCAAAAAACAGGGGTGGGGAATTTCCTTCAAAAGAACATCTTCTGGAGAGGAGGTCTCATAGAACAAAGGCAGCCCTTTACTCCAGAACAGGTTGGTGGTCTAGTGTGTCTGGCAGGGCACCCAAAAAATCGAAGAGGTCCTGCGCCTCTTAGGCAATAATTGGAAACAGGAGCTTACCCAACCGAAATCTTGTCTTAGTCTGGTGGAGAGCAGGCGTGGGGGAGAGGGCTGTTTTCCCAACACACAGTCCTGGGCCAGTGGGGAGAAATTCAACCCACCATGCAGCCTCAGCCTGGTGAGGGAAAATCAACTCCCCTTGGTGGAACCTCCAGACAGAAGGTTTTTGCACCCCAATAGGCCTCTCTGCCAATGCAGCAATCCAAATCAAACCGAATCATACCAAGTTAGAAAAGGCCCCGGTTTATTGGGTAAACATTCCCAGGTGATTCTCCAGACCTCCAGAAAGGAGACATGGACAAGAGACTGGAAAAACACTGTCTGTTTTCTGAAATGCAACTTAAATACCCTGTGGGAGTGGTCTTGAGCCTTTTTTTGGAGGAGCATGTTTGGTGTGCTTTGAAGGGGCAGGTCTGTGGAAAGAGATGGGGGAGGAGAGTTGAGGTGGATCTTCCACCAGCACATTCCAGACTCTTTGGGTATAGGATGCCAGGGGCTGGGGTAGTGCCTGCCCAAACACATATATTTGAATGCTTGTTCCCAATTTAGTGGGACTATATGGAAAAGATTAGGAGATGTGGTGAAGGAGGTGTCACTGGGGGTTGACTTAGAGGTTTCAAAAACCCATTCCAGTCTCAATCTTTGTGTCTCTTCTGCTCACAGATTCGGATGTAAATCTCTCAGCTACTGCTCCAACACCGTTGCCTGTCTGCTTCCCATCATGAGGATCATGAACTAACTCTCTGAAAGTGTTAGCATTCCCCCAATTAAATGCTTTCATTTGTAAGAGTTGCCTTGGTCCGTGGTGTCTCTTCACAGTAATAGAACAGTGACTAAGAAAATTCTCCACAGTGATGGTCTATAACCTAAAATTGTGAGCTGAAATTAACCCTTTCACTCCTATGTTGTTAATTGTCAGGGTATTTTATCACAGCAACATAAATTCAGATGGAACATATACTATGCCAGAAACATAGAGAAACACATTTGTGACTTTCTGTACTGTCAGAATGTATTAAATGACAAAAATATTCATGAGCTACATTAATTTTTCAGGCTGCAATTTAAAATGAAGTCCCAATTTCCCTTGATAACTGGTCATTGACAAAAGCAGATTCTTTTATTCCAATCTTGATTACTAAATCTCACATAACATGTTATGCTTCACATCAATGGGATCCTATGGGAGAAGTATTAAAAGTTGGAGGTAAAGAAGTAGACAGAGGAAATCTCAGTCAAATGGTGACCATGTTGATCAGTATCTCAGGATCAGCCATAAGGAGCATTGCTGGCTATAAAAAAAAAATGTTGTTGTTGCCTGAGTATTGTTCTGACTCATCAATGAGACTCTTTGTTCCTAAAATCCAAGGTGAGAATGACTCAGAGAAAAAGACAAATCAGAAAGTTAAGGTGTGTGTGATGGCTACTCTTGGGAGTCAACTTAACTACATCTGGGATTAACTGAAACTCAAGGGGCTAGACACACCTGTGAAGGATTTTTCTTTTTTCTTAAATAAGTTATTCGAAGTGGGAAGATCAATTTTAATCAGGATCTTTTGAGGTAGGAAGATCCACCTGCAATCTGGGCTACACCTTCTGCTGGCAGCCTATATAGAAGACATGGAGAAGGAAGCTTGCTCTCTTTGTCTGCTTGCTTTCAGTTTTCCTGACAATTCTGTTCTTTCACTGGCATTAGAGCCTACTTTGGAATTCTGACCTATACTGAAGACCAACTGAGACATCCAGCCTTGTGGACTGAACAGTTACTTGACTGGACCTTTTATTAGTAGATAGTCATTGTTGGACTAGGTGGACCACAATCTGTAAGCCATTCTAATAAATCCATATATATTCATATTCATATTCATATATATATATATATCCATTCTATAAACTCTGATTAATAACAGTGTGCTATGCAAACTATGACATACTTGGCTGTAAATGATATTTACTCCAAGACAGAAATAGAGTTAAAAGTATATTAAATATGCTGTTGTATAGACACAGTGGGTAATCTGAGGAGAAAAAAATTGTAGCACATGGCTGAGAGATAGTAGAAGACTAAGCATAGAAGGTATAAGTCTATAAGTTTGCAGCAGTTAGGGGGCAGTTATGTACCCTTATCTCTTAGACCATTGGTGTATTTTAGCTCTCTTGTGTGTTTCTTCAGACTATCTATTGGGGTAAAGAGCCATGGGTCATTAGGAGTTGGTTTCTAAATACTTGTTTAAGGCATCTGTGGTGGTTTGAATGAAAATGGCCCCCATAGACTCATAGGTAGCAGAACTATTTGAAAGGATTAGCATGTGTGGCATTTCTGGAGTAATTGTGGCCTTGTTAGAGGAAGTATGATGCTGGGGGTGGGCTTTAATAAGATTTCAAAAGCTCAAGCCACGTCCAGTGTCTTGCTGTGCCTACTGCCTGCAGATCCAAATGTAGAACTCTCAGCTACTCTCCAGCACCATGTCTGCCTTCATGCCACCATGATACCCACCACGATGGTAATGGACTAAACATGTGAAACTGTAAGGCAGGCCCAATTGAATGCTTTCTTTTGTAAGAGTTGCCTTGATCATGGTGTCTCTTCACAGCAGTAGAACATTAAGTCAGAAGTTGATACCAGGGACCGACCGTAACTGTCCTGACCATGCGCTTGTTGACAGAATGTGGACTTTGGCACTTTGGATTAGGAAAGCAGTTGAATGCTAATGGACCATACAAGTAGAAGCACGGAAGACAGTGATGTTGAAAGCAATGTAGATTAATGATGGTTTGGCTGAAGAGGTTTCAAAGGAGAAGAACATTAGTAAGTGGCCTAGTGATCATTTTTGTGATAATTTTGGCAAAGAATGTGACTGCTTTTTGTCATTTTCTGAAAAGTCTGCCTGAGGCTAAATTGAAGAGTTTGGGATTCATGGTGTTTTTCAGAGGAAATTTCAAAACAGTCTAGTATTAACTGTGCCACATTGTTACTAGAGGCCAGTCTTATACAGATCTATGATGAAAAGAAGCAAATTGAGCAATGACAAATATAAAACGTACAGTTTAAGGGAAAAAAGGGGCACTACAAAGGGAAATGGAGCTAAGTCTTGCTTTCAAGGAGATAAACAGATTAAAGAAAGGCCTGGTGCTAAGTGGAATAAAGGGAGTAGTGACCCAACCCAGCTAAGCTTCTAACTTGTGAAAGGAATTTTAAAAAGCTTACCCAGTGAAGAAAACCAACAACAGAAAGCTGATGCACATGTAATTGAATGAGGAGACCATGTTCCAGCCCCAGCAAGCAACAGAACTTGGAAGACTCAGCCCTATAGTTCTGTCTTTAGAGTCAGGGATATAACAAAGAGGTTATATAATCTCCCTCTGCAACTAAGGAAAGATGCTGAGGCCAGATATGTGTCAGGAGTGTCCCCGCAGGGAGGTCTAGAAAAGCATAAAGCTGTGAAGGTAAAGCCTGGATTGCCTTGGAGACCCCAAGAAGTTGGAGATGCCAGAATCATGGTCTACCTGCCCAGGAAAGCTGCAGACAGGGTGTGGAACCAGTCTAAGAGAGAGAAGTGTGTTGCAGTCAACAAAGCTGAACCAAGTTGGTGATCTGAAGAGCCCTTTGACATCAGACATGGAGATGCAGTGTTTGGAGTTTGCCTTGCTGCAATATTTCCTCATTATGATCCCTTTCCTCCCTTTTGGAATGGTAATGTATATCCTGTGCCATTGTATGCTGCAAGTTTGTGGTCTGTCTTTTTTTTATTTTTATTTTTACACAGTATTGCACTTAAGAGATTGCCTCGAGTCTCATAGGAGACCTTGAACTTTGGAGATTTAAGCAGTGTTGAGAGAGTGATAGACTATAGGGACTTTAGAAGTTGAATGAAATGCACTTAACATTATATAATGACTACAAGCCTATGAGGGTTGGGGATTAAAATGTGGTGGTTTGAATGAAAATGGTCCCCATAGGCTCATAGGGAGTGGTACTTTTTGAAAGGATTAGGATACATGGCCTTGATGGAGGAAGTGTGGTCTTGTTGGAGGAAGTATGTCACTGGATGTAGATGTAAATGACCTTCTTATTAAATAAGAAACACAGAACCAATGCAAAGAAGAAAGCCAAGAGATCAGAGCTAAGAGCCTTACCCTGCAGCTAGCCTCTTCAGCCAAGAGACCTCTCCGAAAGAGACCTACTTCCTGTGTATTTGTCTTTATATAGTCTTTCTGTTCTGCCTTCTCATTGGTTGTAAACACAAACACATGACTGCCTCATCACTGCCTGTCTGTAGAGACTTCTAGGTCTTCTATGGTTGGTATTGAGATTAAAGGTGTGTGTCTCCAATGCTGGCTGTATCCTTGAACACACAGAGATCTACCTAGCTCTGTCTACCAAGTGCTGGGATTAAAAGTGTGCACCACCACCACCACCACCACCACCACCACCACCACCACCACCACGCTCTTGCTATGGCTCTAATAGCTCTGACCCCCAGGCAACTTTATTTATTAACATACAATTGAAATCACATTTCAGTACAAATAAAATACCACCATAACTGGAAGTGGGCTTTGAGGTCTCAGAAGCTCAAGCCAGATCCAGTGTCTTGCTCTGCCTGCTGCTTGTGGATCCAGATGTAGAATTCTCAGCTACTCTCCAGCATTTGTCTGCCGGTATGCTACTATGTTCCCTGCCATGACCATAATGGACTAAACTTCTGGAAATGTAATCAAGCCCCAATTAAATGCTTTCTTTTATAAGAGTTGCCAAGGTTGTATTTTTTATTTTATTTTATTTTATTTTATTTTTCACAACAATAGAACACTGTCTATGTCAGCTTCACAGGACACTGAGTCTGGCTGTTAATCAAGAATTCATGGTCTAATTATTAAAGTGTGGTGATATTGCTTTTAGTTTATATTTTGCCTCCACGGTACCCCCCCCCACCTTGACAGAGCAGCAAGGTAATGCAAGAAATCCATGGAGTCTATTTAATGAGTAAGGGAATTTATTCGGGGATAACTCACCATAGCATAGGTATTTATCATAAGGTCTGGGAAAGCTGAGCTATGTCCCAAGCTAATCTTCTTCCAAGATCTGCCTGGTCAGTCCCAGTATCCAAAACCACAAAGTAGGGAAGAGAGCCTCGTATGTGCATCCTAGGTCTTAAGGGTCCCAAGCGGCCATGCCCTAGGGTCATGTACTTCAAAGTCCATGGGCAGGTGTAACAGTTACCTGCTACCTCACTAGGGGTGATACTTCAAGGTCATAGCTAGAACAGCTACCCACTACAGCAAAGGTCAAATCATTGGCAAGGGATGAATATCATGTTCTAGAGTTTCTTAAGATTGGGTAGGACATGCTATAGAGAAGCTAGATGGCATCACTGATCCATCATAGTTCTGAAGGACTATGAGGTATAAGAGTTTTTAGAAGCATTTTTGAAAAGACAGTTGCTATCACAGGAGGTAAAGGGCAGGATTGTGACATTACTTAGAAATTGAGATGTCTCCCAAAATGGAAGACAGGTATTGATGCTGATGTTAATTCACCGAGTTGATGCCCTTTGAATCTTAGTAATCTATAACACTGGATGATATAAAACATACCAGAAGGTTAAATAAGCAAAATCCAAAGATACAAAACAGAATTAAACCAAGGAGAAAGGGATTAAGGGAAACAAGAATATTATAGATCCATTATAGCCTTTATCTGTTAAACTATAAAAGAAATCAATACATTTAGCTTTTGAATGATGTAGGGACTGAAAATGTATAACATAAAAAATTACACTAGAAGGATAAGAGTGGCCTTCTGTGGCCACACTCATCTAAACAATAATTAAAACTGTCAGTGAAGTGAAATAAGACAACAGCAGGCTTGGTATAAAGGATAAGTTTTACCTTTTAGGAAAGAGAGCAGAAAAGCAAGTCTGTTGTGTCCATTGAGGGGAATTTAAGCATTACTATTTTGCCCCATGAAGAAAGAGAGACTCAAGATGAAAGACCTATTTAGATATGCACAATCAGTGTATCCAATTTTCCAGTGATGTCTTGGGGTCTTCTGGAGGTCTGAGACTCATAGGAGAAGTTAAGGAGTATGTCTTGAAGATGGGATTAAGTACAGGCAGTAGGTCAACCTTAAGGATGTCAACCAAGCTATGACAGAAAATTTTAAAACTATGTTTGGATTTTTATTTAGGACCAGATAAATTAATTCTGACAGAATAGAACAGCTTGCAAATATTGTTTATTAATGGCAGACAAGGTAAATTGAGCAGTGGTTATGAAATCTCCCAAGCAGATTATTATAAAATTAGGAAATGAGCATCACCAACTTATAGATTTACAGTTGATGCTGGCCCCTACAGTCTCTTTTGAAGAGAAAGTGTAATTGCTCAATTGGTTTACTGCTTTAATAAGCCTACTTTGAATGCTTTTTAGAAAATAAGGTTTGATCCTGGACAAGCGAACACAGTTATTTCCTGGAGTTTAACAGCCATTGGAGTATGTAGTAAGACCAGGTAGCTTAATTGGCTAAAGTCACTTTCTTAGAATGACTACTGTCTTAGTTAGAGTTACTATTGCTGTGATTAAACACCATGATCAAAGTAACTTGGGAAGGAAAGGATTTATTTCTCTTACACTTCCATATCACTGTTCATTATTGGAGGGAGTTAGGACAGGAACTCAAACAGAGCAGAGACCTGGAGGCAAAAGCTGATGCAGAGGGCGTGGAAGAGTGCTTCTTACTGGTTTGCTCATTGTGGCTCACTCAGTCTGATTTCTTATAGAACCTAAGACCACCAGCAGAAGGATGGCACCACCTTCAATGGGCTGGATCTTCGCCCATCAAATCATTGATTAAGAGAATGTCCCATAGCCAGAACTTGTGGAGGCATTCTTTTCAACTGAGGTTCCTTCCTTTCAGATAACTTTAACTTGTGTCAAGTTAGCCAGCCAGCACAGCTGCCTTTTTCTTAAGGAATGCCAGGGTCTCCAGCTTAACCAGGTGTGGATGAGAATCCTAGCCAGCCTCCTTTCTACCCATCAATGACTAAGGCATGTGGAAGAGCTGGCTCCGAGATCATAAGAGGAGGAGAGCAGGCCCTACACCTTGCCTTGGAAACACAATAGAACCAACCCTGTTGGCAGAGGTGTGAGTGAGCCAGCCCTAAAGTAATGAGCAAAGGAGAGCTGTCCCAATTAATCATCTGTCTTGAAGCAGCATGGGTATGGGAGAGTTGCCCTCCTCTCCCCTCTCCCTGCCCAACAATGCCTGAGGCAGATGGGAGAACTGGCCCTGAGGTCATAAGAGCTGTAGAGCTGTCCCTGCTTTCTACCTGCAACACTTGGGAGAGCAGGCCCTGCACCTCACCTGAGCAACACAATAGAGCATCCCATATTGGCAGAGGTGTGGGTGAGCCAGCCCCAAAGTTGTAAGTGTGAAAAAGCTATCCCTACTACTCATTTGACGGTGGCAGCATGGGCAGAGGAGAGATGCCTCTACCCAACAATGCCTGAGACAGGTGGAGGAGCTGGTCCTGGGGTCATAAGAGCAGAAGGGCTGTCCCTGCCCCTCACCAGCTGCAGCACTTGGGAGAATGGCACCTGCACCTCACCTGGGCAACACAGTAGAGCTGGTATTGATTGTGAAGGTGTGGAAGAGCTGACATGAAAGCAAAAGAACTGGTCCCACCCCTCACTCATTGCTGCAAGGGTGAATTAGCTGGGCCAATGCTGGAGAGCTCCCCCTGGTGGTGAGGACATGGGAGAACTGGCAGGCTGACCAACCCTGCAGCTGCCCAGGCCCAGAACTAGTTTATGACTTGGCCTGCCCCAACATCTACTCCACCTATGATCTGCTAGAGCACATGAAGACCCAAAGCTGCAGGATCTCCATAACACAAGACAACAACAGAATATCCAAAAAAGAGTCTCATTGAGGTCCCAGCATTGATGGTGTAATAGAAACCAGAGGCTTTGAACCACATCAATGACTCTTTGCAACAAACACTTGCAAGTAAAGATATATGGACAAAGGGGTTTACTGTGCTGTGGATATCTATATACTGTTAATATGTTGCTATGATTGGTTAATAAATAAGGTGCTGATTGGCCAGTAGTCAGACAGGAAATATAGCTGGGACAAAGAGAGAAGAGAATTCTGGGAACAGGAAAGCTGAGTCAGGAGATGCTGCCAGCCACTGCCAGGAGAAGCAAGATGTGAAGGCAGAACTGGGAAAAGGTACAAAGTCACGTGGCTAAACATAAATAAGAATTATGGGTTAATTAGAGTGGAAGAGCTGGTAGTAATAAGCTTGAACAAATGGCCATACCGTTGGTAAATAATATAAGCCTCTGTGTGTTTACTTGGGTCTGATCAGCTGCAGGACTGGTGAGTGAGAGAAATTTGTCCTGACCACCTGCAGGCTGGGACACAGAAAAACTCCAGCTACATTACTGTGTGACTCACTGTGTCACACCACAGTGTCCATGATGAGATATTTAATTTTTTTCCTCTTTTAAATTTTGATGTATTTTGGGGGGAGTTGCAGGGGCAGAGGGTAGATGCAAATGGACAGAGAAATAAATGGGATCAAGATGCATTATGTGAAAGACATATTAAATAAATAAAAAGAAAATTTTAAAAAAATGAATCCTAGCCAGGGAGTTAGTAAAAACTGGTTTTTGTAATACTAATAATTATTTTACTCTTTGATTATACTTTTCTGTTGAATGTTTAAAACCATGTAGGTGGCAGAAAATTAACCATGTCTTTTCTAGTTAGTCAATTTCTCAATGGTTTACCCTGAGGATCTTGAGAGGAACCCATTGGTTACTTTTGTTTTTCTCTACCAATTGAGCCATCTATTGGTATGTTGGGATGGCTAGTTTTAACTCTCCACTTGACACAATTTAGACTTACCTGAAAAGAGAGACTCTGGTCTGTGGGCATGCCTACAAGGGACTTTCTTATTTGGGTTGAGGTAGCAGGATCTGTCCCAAATGTGGGTGGCATCATTTATGGCTAGAGTCCTGGTCTATATAAGAGTACAGTATGTGAGCTGAACAGGAACCATGCATTGTTTACATCTAGATTTGTTTATGTCTATGAATTAAAAGAATTTGGGGCTAAACATATACATATTCTTGTTTACATACAGGTTAATTTGAATTAAAACCTTTAGGAGGTATACTTTATGGTGCAGAGACCCCACAATGCATATATCTAAAGATGGCACAGAAACATATGCACTGTTAACAAAAGTATCAAGTCATGGGAGCACACTCACTGATATGCCAACAGAAAGAATGACAGATAAGCAACTACATGAGCCAGGAGGTAGTGGTGCTCAACTTTAATCCCAGCACTTGGGAGGCAGAGGCAGGCAGATCTCTGTGAGTCCATGTCCAGTCTAGTATACAAAGTAAGTTCCAAGACAGCCAGGGCTGTTACAAAGAGAAACCCTGCCTTGAAAAATAAACAAACAAACAAACCCAAACAAAAACAATTACATGAAAAGAATTATGAACTTGTAACAAGAAACTCAAAGAACACAGAACATAATCACATTTTATTAGCATATACTCTTAGTAGTAACAAGGTTTAAAAAAGAGCAACCAAAGACATAGAGCTTAACCTAAACACTGAGAAGGGCCCAATGAAAGCAAAATAACTCAAAATGCAACTTGTTATGCAGACTCTATTATAGAATTAAATAGACTAATTGTGGTGGTTTGAATGAAAATGGCCCCTCTAGGACCACAGAGAGTGGCGCTATTAGGAGGTGTGGCCTTGTTGGAGTACACATGGCTTGTTGGAAAAGGTGTGTCACTGGGGGAGGGCTTTGAGGTCTCAGAAGCTTAAGTCAGGTTTTTGTTTTTTAAAATATGACCAGCAACTTGAAAATCCCCCACTTAGAGGCTGGAGATGGCTCAGCAATTAGGAGCACTTAAATCCAATCAGAAAGATGATCTCCATAACACTTTGCCACTATTGCATTTATGGGCAAATCTTGCCTGTAGTTCATTTTTTGAGACAGAGTCTCTCACTGAGTTTGAGCTTTCTGATTGGTTAGGCTGACCAGCAGTGATTCCCAATGATAGATACTCTTGTCTCTGGGATTAAAGACACACACTAACATAAACTGCCTTTTACATGGGTGCTAGGGATCTGAACTCAGATTATCTTGCTTGTGTGGCAAACATTTTACCAACTGACCAATCTCTATAGCTCAGTTATAACACATTTTAAATTGTAAGATAAAGGAATGGAGAGATAGCTCTGTGGTTAAGAGTGCTTGCTTCTTTCAAAGGACCAGACTTTGGTTCCCAGCACTCACATTGGCTGTTTCACAACTGCTTATAACTCCAAGAAATCCTATCCTCTCTCTGACCTCTGTAGACACTTACACGCATGTACATATGCACACACACATACAGGCACACAAACACACACACACACACACACACGCGTGCGCAAGTGGGGGAGAGAGAGAGGGAGAGAGAAAAAGATTAGCAACTTGTTTTTTTAAAATATGGCAATTATTTTGTCATTTCTCACTTCATTCATTTATGTGTATATGTGTGTGTGTGACATGTGGATGCAGGTTTCTGAAGGAGTCAGAAAAGGAGTCAGCATTGGATTCCCCCAGAGCTGGAGTTTCAGGGATTTATATGTCACCCAACATAGGTTCTGGAAACCATGCTATGGACCTCTGGAAGGGCAGCATGTTCACTTAACTGATTGAGGAATCTCCCCAGTTCTCCTTTAAGTCTTTATTCTAAATAGTAATCCTTTGAAGTATAGTTGATAAATACTTTTTACTACTCTGTAGCTTGTTTGTTCATAGTTTTGATCATTTTTTTTACTGGGAAGTTTTTAATTTCATGGAAACTTTGTCAACTCTCTTTCCTGTGCTATTGGGGTTCTAGTCAGGAATTTCTTGCCTATAGTGATAGTGTGAGGTGTTTTCCCTTAGCACTTTCAGTGTTTCTGGTTTTAAATTGAGGCTTTTGATCTAATATGAATTTATTTGGGGGCTGGGTGAGAGATGTGGATCTAAGTTTATGCTACTGAAAGTAAGTATCCAGTTTTGCCAACACCATTTATTTTCTTTCAATTTTTGACACAAATATTTAATTGTGTGTGTGTGTGTGTGTGTGTGTGTGACTATGCATGCACACAAACACCTGAGGCAAAAAAATGGAATTATAAGCAGTTGTGAGCCACCTGACATAGATACTAGAAACTGAACTTATATCTTTTTCAAGAGCAGCAAGTGCTCTTAACTCTTAGCCATCTCTCTATTGCCCCCTTTATCTAGTGTCTTTTTTTTATGCTTTTGTCAAAAGGTATGTGTCTGTAAGTATGTTGATTAATATGAGTGCTTTAATATATCTCTATGGGTTGTGTGTGTACTTTGGTAGCAGTACTATACTGTGGCTATCACTATAGCTCTGTGATATGATTTGAGATCATACAGTGTGGAAGCTATGGTTATGTTCTGTTTACTCTCTCTCTCTCTCTTTCTCTCTCTCTCTCTCTCTCTCTCTCTCTCTCTGTGTGTGTGTGTGTGTGTGTGTGTGTGTGTGTGTGTGTGTTCCATATGAATTTTGTATTTTTCTAAGTCTGCAGAAAGTACAAACTGAATTTTGATAATGATTGCACTGAATCTGTAGATTGCTTTTAATGGAATAGCCATTTTTCCCAACATTAATTCTGCCAATCTAGGAGAATGGAAAATTGTTCCATCATCTAGAGTCTTTTTCAATTTCTATTTTTAGTTGTCTTCAAATTTTCAGCTTTTCCTTGTAGGAGGCTTTCATTTCCTTGATTAGGTTTATGACTAGATATTTTTAAAGGCTGTTTTGTGTTGTAGAATATTATTTTAGGGTGTTACTTTTGTTTATGCTGCATTTGCTTAACTCTGTGAAGCTGTGTTACTTTACCTGTCTAAAACACCTGATGGTCTAATAAATAACTGAATGGCCAATAGCAAGGCAGGAGAAAGGATAGGCAGGGCTGGCAGGCAGAGGAGATAAATAGAAGGATAAATCTGAGAGAAAGTGGAAGTAGCCAAAGAAGGAGGAAAACATCAGGGACCATCCACCCAGCCAAACAGCAAGCTACAGAGTAAGAAACAAAAAAAGGTATACATGAATAGAGAAAGATAAAAGCCCAGAGGCAAAAGATAGACAGGATGATTTAAGTTAAGGAAAGCTTGCTAGAAACAAGCTAAGTTAAGGTCAGTCATATATATATTATATATATATATATATATATATATATATATATATATATATATATATATAATAGGCCTCAGTGTGTGATTTATTTGGGAGTTGGGTGGCAGGCACCTCAAAAGAGCAAAAACAAACAACAACAGTTTAGAATGTAACATTTTCCTGATATTGTTTTCAGCAAATTGATTATTGGTCTATATAATATTGTTTCTCCTACTTAACATTTTCGGTTAAGATAACCATAACCATTTTCAAACTATCAGCTTCAGAAGTGTCTGGGATGGGTTTACAAGCCTTGGAGTATAGAACCACATTGTCAACAATTGGAGATTGTATGCTTTCTTCCTTTCTAATTTTTTTCCACTTTATATCTTTCTCTTTTCTACCTGCTGTAACAAAATTTTGAGTACTATATTGCATAAAAGTAGAGAAAGTGAACAACTTGTCTAATGTCAGATTTAGAGGAAATGGTATAATTTCCCCCATAGTATAATATTTAAGATTTTTAAATATTTAACCTTCATTATATAATTGTAATATATTATTTTATGTTCTTTCTATTCCTAGTTTACTCAGGGCTTTTATCATGATGGCATGTTGAACTTTATAAATATGTTTTCTGCACCTATTGAGACAATCCATCTTAAAGTATACTAATCTGATGTATTACATTTATTGATTTGTGTATGTATTAACAAACTTTCATTCTTGGGATGAGACAAACTCTATCATGATGTATATTCTTCTCAATATGATCTTGATACAATTCATAAAATTTGTAGATAGTTTGTTAAGGATTTTTGTATCTGTGCTTCTCAGGGTCATGGTCTGTAGTTGTCATTTTCTTTTGCTGTAACTTTACTTGGTTTCATAGCAGACTTTGTGGAATGAGTCTGACAGTGGTCCTTCTCTTTTTATTTTGTGGAGCACTTTGGGAAGTGTTGGCATTAAATTTTCTTTGAAAGTTTAATAGGAGTCAATATTAAATCCACCTGACCCTGTAGTTTTCTTTGTAGAGAAATACTTAATTACTGACTTAATTTCATTGCTTGTTTTGAGCTTGTTTAAGTTGCTTATATATTCTGGCTATAATTTTAACAGTTCTTATGTATTTAGAAACTTATACATGTTTTTCCCCTACTTGTTGGGATAGAAATATTATGCTACTTCCTAATGATTTTCTGGAGTTTATTAGGGTCTGTCGCTGAAACTCCTTTTTATTTCTAAATTGATTAATTTGGTTTTTTTTTCTTTTTTTATTAGTAAGCTTAAGTAGGAGTTGTTCAATTTTGTTAATATTTTCAGACAACGAACTCTTTGGTGAGTTGTAAGTAACATTCTTTTAGTCTCTCTTTTATTAATTTTTGGTGTCATATTATTTTTGCTATTTGTTATATTTTTTATTTCATCTTTTCTTGCTTTTCTAAAATCTATTATTATATTATTTATTTATTTGAGTTCTTTCTGCACACTAAGAATAAAATGAAAAGTTTTAAAAATATTTAAAAGAAAAAGCAGGGAACATGCTTGAATTCATTGGCACAGGAAAAGACTTTCTGAAGAGGACCCTGATGGCACAGACACTAAGACCAAGAACCAATAACTGGCCTCATAAAACTAAAAATCTTCTGTACAACAGAGGGTACCATCATTCAAATGAAGGCAGTGCACAGAATGGAAAAAAAATCTTTACAAAAACTAAACACCAAGAAAACAAACAACTCAATTAACAGATGTGGCATGGAACTAAACTGAGTGTTCTCAAAGATGAGATACAAATGACTGAGAAACATTTTTTAAAAATATTCAACATCCTTAGCCATCAGAGAAACACAAATAAAACTACTTTCAGATTTCATTATATTCTAGTCAGAATGGCTAAGGATAAAAAACAAAAAGAGCCGGGCGGTGGTGGCGCACGCCTTTAATCCCAGCACTTGGGAGGCAGAGCCAGGCGGATCTCTGAGTTCAAGGCCAGCCTGGGCTACCAAGTGAGTCCCAGGAAAGGCGCAAAGCTACACAGAGAAACCCTGTCTCGAAAAACCAAAAAAAAAAAAAAAAAAAAAAAAATAACAAAAACAAAAAAAAATGCTGGAGTGGATGTGAGAAATTGGGGGACTACTGGTGGGAGTGCAAACTGATGCAGGTAGCTACAAGAACATGGGCTTCTGGTCCTCAATTCTATCCATTCATCAGTGGGTCTGATTTTATGTCTGTCTCTTTTCCTTGGCCTCTCTGTCTCCCTGTCTCTGTCCGTCTCTCTCTCTCTCTCTCTCTCTCTCTCTCTCTCTCTCTCTCTCTCTCTCTCTCTCTCTCTGTGTGTGTGTGTGTGTGTGTGTGTGTGTGTGTGTGTGTGTGTGTAATGGAGATGACAATGCCTTTACTAGACACCAAAGGCTAACAAATAAAATGGAATGAGTTACCTCTTTTGGAATTGTTTGCCAGTGAGGTCTATGGGACCTAAAATCTCCCTGCCCCACCATCGTCTAGGGAAGAAAGAAATCTGACTCAGGCACCCTGGGAGTGGCTTGGATTGCCAAGGAAACAGGACAGGAGTTGACCTCCAACAGAGGAACTAAACAGAGAAAAATCATGACTCTGCAACTCATTGTTGGTGCAGAGAAATGTTAAGAAACTGACAAGTGAGAAACTCACACCTCAGGTCATCCCAACACTGCTGCTAATGTCTCATGAAGCAAGAGACTCTTTTAAACCAAAGGGCAGATATAAGACACTAGGTATAACTATAACAGGTATTATATTTTTAGGTCCCATAGACATCCAAACATTGCAGGCTATTGTCAAAACAATTACCCTGCAAAACTTAACAGAAAAAAAACACACACTTGAGTCATAGAGCATGGAGATATCAAGCTGCTAGTGACCTGGAGGCTTCATTCCTACTGGCTAGCTTCCATAGTGCTGGAAGGTATGATACCGGCGCCTTTACATGTTGCTTGTCCTGGCAGTGGCTGCAGTGTCTCTCCTCCTTCTTCCTGTTTCCCCAATTCTCCTCTCTCTTTGTCCCGCCTATACTTCCTGCCTGGTCACTGGCCATCCGTGTTTTATTTATATAGAATAATATCCACAGCATTTTCCAACCTTTCTTTTGTGTTTTTGATTTGGCCTATAGATATTAGGTTTCTCATTCATTTTATTCCTTCCTTCCTTTCTATCATCTATCTATCTATCTATCTATCTATCTATCTATCTATCTATCCATCTATCTATTTTTTTCCAAGACAGAGTTTCTTTATGTAACAGCTCTGGGTGTCCTCAAACTCATTTTGTAGACCAGGCTGGCCTTGAACTCACAGAGATCTTCCTGCCTCTGCCTCCCGAGTGCTGGGATTAAAGGTGTGCGCCACCACTGCCCAGTGATAGGTTTCTATATGGGTTTTCTCTACACTCTTCACTTTAGCTAATTCTCCTTGCCCCCTGAACTCTCATCTTATCAGTCCTTCTACCTCTCTTCCTGATCAAACCTTTCAAGCTCCAGTATTTCCTCTCTTCCCTTTCCTTTTGCCTATATTCTACTATCCCTCCTCCCTTGAAGCAACACGCCCCCCCCCCATGTCTCTTTCTCAACTTTCTGGCTTACTCAGATATTCTACACACAAACAAAACTAGAGTCAGAGCTAGGATCTGCTTTGTGAGACAACATGTGTTGTTTGTCATTCTTGGCTGGATTACTTCAAAAAATGTAATTTTTTTAGTTTCATTTACTTAACAATTTAATTTTTCTCTACAGCTGGATAAAATTCCATTTTGTATATTTACCACATTTTCTCTGTCTATTTATCAGTTGATGGGCAACTAGGCTGATTTCATTTCTAGATATTGTGAATAGAACAGCAATAAATACAGGTTTGCAGATATCTTTACAGTATGATATAGAGTTGGTGTGTGCCCAGATGTGGTATAGCTGGCTTATGTTGTAGTTTGTTTGTTTGTTTTCTAGTTTTTTGGGAAACCGTCAGACTGATTTCCAAATTAGCTTCAGCATTTATTATCATTTATTTTCTTGATAATGAAGTTTTTACTGGGGTGAGATGGAATCTCAGAGCAGTTTTTATTTACAGTTCCCCAGTGGCTGAGGATGTTGAACACTTTTTTTCAAGCATTTATTGGCCATTTGTATTTCTCAGAGAACATTATATTCATATCATTAGCCCATTTAGTGAGTGCATGAGTTGGGTTTTGGGTGTTTGTCTTTTGTACTTTTTATATCCTAGATGTTATTATTGGTAATCCATTATGTGATCTGTAGTAGACTGCTTCTTCACTATGATTCTCTTCTTTACTGTGAAAAGGGTTCTAATTTCATATAATACCACTTGTCGTTTGGGAGGATGACTTTCTATGCTAAGGGAGTCCTTTTCTGAAAATACTTGCCTATTCCTGTATCTTGAAGTGTTTTGCCTATGCTTTCCTCTAGCAGTTGCAAACTTTCAGGTATTACATTAAGGTCTTTGATTCACACTGAATAGATATTTTTTGCAGGTTGAGAGGACTAGTTTCATTCTTTTGCATGTGGTAACCCCGGTTTTCTCAACAACATTTCTGAGAGAGGATATCTTTTTGAGATAGCATATGTTTTTGAAACTATTGTCAAAAGTAGGTGGCTCTATCTGTGTCAGTTTATTTCTGGGTCTTCCATTCTATTCCATTGGACTACCTGTCTGTTTCTGTGCAGTGTCATGCTATTTTTAATACTATGACTGTATAACATAAATTGAATGCAGGTTCTGTGAATCCTCCAGTATCACTCTTTTTGTTAAGGATTGCTTTGGCTATTCAGTAGCTTTTTTACTTCCATATGAATTTCAGGAATTTTTTCTAGTTCTATAAAGAGTATCACTGGGATTTTCTTGCATGATACTAGATTTAATAGGTAACTTTCAGTAATGTAGTCATTTTCATAATACTGATGCTGCCAATCTATAAGCAGTGGAGTGGTGGTGGTCGTGATCTTTCCACATTCCAGTGTCTTCAGTTTCTTTCTTTGGTGTCTAAACATTTTTATCACAGAGGTCTTTTGGCCTCTTAAATGGTTTATTCCTAGGGTTTTGTGTGTATGTGCATTTGCATATGTGTGCAGGTGCATGTATGTGTATGTATGTGGAGGTGGAAAGCTGACACTGGGTGTCTCACTTCATTGCTCTCCAGTGTGTTTATTGAAGCAGGATTTCTCACTGAATCTTGAGCTCACTAACTCTAGCCAGTCTACCTGCTTCTATCTTCCAAGTCCAGAGATTATAGTCAGATGCCATGCATACCCAGCTTTTCCATAAATTCGAGGATTCTGAACTCCAGTATGTACACATGACACAAGCTTTATCTGCTGAGCCAGCTCCTAGGCTCCATTGCTAGAGGTTTTTTTTAAACCTGTTGTGAATGGTATTCTTCCATGAGTTGTTTCTCAGCAAGGTTATTACTGATATATACAAAGGTTACCTGCTTTCATATGTTGTTTGTATCCTGCTAGTTTGCTTGAAAACATTTCTCATGTCTAAGTGTTCTTTAGGATTCTTTAAGTGTTGGATCATGTGATCTAAAATGGGTATAATTTTATTTTCTCCTTTCCCGTTTGTACCCTTTCCCGTTTCTTCCTTTTGTCTTGGTGCTCTAAGACTGATCACTATATTCACTAAGAATGGAGAAAATAGCATCCTCCTTCTCTTCTAGGAAATGCTCTAAAATTATTCCAAAATGGTATAATGTTGGCTATAGGTTTGGAATATATATCTTTTATTATGTTATGTTCCTTCTGTTATTAGTTAATTTGTGGCTTTAAAAATCTTTTTTAAATCTATTTTATGTGTATGAGTGCTTTGCCTGAATACATGTATGTGTGCCTTGAGCATGCCTGATGCCTATGGAGGTCATAAGAGGGCATTGGATCCCCTGGAAGTGGAACTAAGGATGGCTGTGAGTCATCATGTAGGCGCTGAGAACTGAGCCGAAGATGCAAGTGCTGTTATCATCTTAGCCATCTCTCTAACCCCTCTTTGGGATGAACTTTACTGAAAGCCTTTCCCGCATTGATTGAGATGATAGTATGATTCCTGTCTTTCTGTCTATTGATTACACTTATTGTATTATCAACACATAAACTAATAGATTCTTATTCTATTTATTACACTTATTGACTTGCCTATGTTGAACTAGCCTTACACTCCCAGAATGAAACCAACTGGCTGTGGTATATGGCTGTGTGTTCTTGAGTTTGGCTTGCAAGAATTTTATTGAGAATTTTGGTATCAATATTCGTCAGGAAAATTAGTCAATAATTTTCTTTGTTATGTCCTTATCTGGTTTTGGTATTAAAGCAATGCTGGTGCTTTAGAATGGATTTGTTCTAGAATGTGGTTTTCCTTCACTTTCTGTTTTAGGTAACTATTATAACTGTCTTCTGAGCCAAGGAACTGTCATCTTGTTCAGGTGTGCCCCTTATAAAAGAATTACCACAGTTTGGCTTGTTGACTGTTTATGTCACCTCATGAACAGGTGGGGAGGGTCCTGAGACCTTCACCTGATTATACCAATTGCTTCCTACACTCAATTGTATGCAATTCAGACATAATTGCAGATGACCTTCAGGAGGGCTAGAATATATAGGACACTGTAGATGAGGAGAGGGTCTCTATCTATTTGGCTAAGGGGAAGCCCTCATCCCTGCTGGGTAATGACATTCCAGGTACAGTCTGTTGTAGGAGAGAACACATACCTCAGGAAACAATGATTCACCTATGCTCTGTAAGGAAGCCCAATTGTAGATGTAACCAACCGTCTTATTAAATAAGAAACACAGAAACAATGTAAAAGAGAAAGTCGAGAGGTCAGAGCTCAGAGCTAAATCTCACCCTTCCTTCTGCTGTCCCAGCTTCGCGAAAAGAGACCTACTTCCTGTCGGTTAGTTTTTTTAAAGTATGTTGTTCTGCCTTCTCATTGGTTGTAAACCCAAACACATGACTGCCTCGTCACCGTCTGAATGTACAGCCCCCTAGGTCTTAAAGGTATATGTCTCCAATGCTGACTGTAACCCTGAACACACAGAGATCTTGTGGGATTAAAGGCGTGTGCCACCACCGCCACACTCTTGCTATGGCTCTAATAGCTCTGACCCTGAACACACAGAGATCTTGTGGGATTAAAGGCGTGTGCCACCACCGCCACACTCTTGCTATGGCTCTAATAGCTCTGACCCCCAGACAACTTTATTTATTAACATACAATCAAAATAATATTTCAGTACAATTAGATTACCACCACACCCAATAAACTGAATCTAGAGTGAACTTTGGTGTAATTGTGTGTAGTTGGGTGTTTTGTTTTGTTTTTTAACTCTTTGGGGCCCCACCACCCAGCTCCCAAATAGATACATGGAGACTTATTCTTATTTATGAATACCTGGCCTTAGCTTGGCTTGTTTTTAGCCAGCTTTTTGTTGTTGTTGTTGTTGTTAATTATTATTATTAAGAGATTTTCTATTCATTTTACATACCAACCATAGATTCCCCCCTTCTCCCTCTTTCTGCCTCCTCCAGCCTTTCTCCCAACCCACCCCCACTCCCACCTCCTCCAAGGCAAGGTCTCCCATTGGGAGTCGGCAGAGCCTGGAACATTCAGCTGAGGGAGGTCCAAGCCCCTCCTCCCTGCACCAAGCCTGCATAAAATGCTAGTTAGCTTTTCTAACTTAAATTATCCCATTTCTCTTTAACTACATTTTGCCTCTGAGCTTTTAACCTTTTTTTATTCTATAGATCTCTCTTTCCTTCTTACTCTGTGGCTGGTTATTTGGGCAGCGGCTGGTGTTCTCCTCTCATTCTCCTTTTCTTGCTGTTTGCTCTTCTTTTTGAGCCAGATTCATCCTCCTATTTATTCTCTCTGCCTGGTAGTTCCACTTATTCCTCTCTCCTGCCTAGCTATTGGTTATTCAGCATTTTATTTGACCAATAAGGTGTTTTTGGCTTGCAAAGTAACACAGCTTTACAGAGCTAAAAAATGCAACATAAAAGAATGCAACACATCTTTGCAACATTAAACAAATATTCCACAACAACTGTGCCTAGGTTTGTTATTGGGACCTTAGGAAAATGAGTAGACAATGCTTGCTTCTACCCCTGGGAAGTAATTTTAGCAACAGTAATGGGTAGAAGCTAGAGTGAATTTCTTTGGCACCTGCCTATTCTTTATTGGGACTTTTCACTAGGGTTTCAATGTTACTGAGCAGTATGGAGCTGTTTAAGCTATGTGTATCCTCTTGATTTAATTTTGGTATGTCACAGGAATTTAAGTATTTACCCATTTCTAGACAAACATACTGTGTATTCACTTATAAGTGGGTATTAGCTGTAAAATAAAAGACAGTCATGCTACAGTTCACAGACCCAGAAAGCCTAAGTAGCACAGAGGGATGGGGGTGGGTGAGGATCTCCCTGGGAAGGGGATAGAATAGATTTCACAGGTGGACTGGAGGTGGGTGGGATTAGGAATAGAAGGGATCAAGTGCTAGGAGAGGGAAGGAGAAAATACTGGGAGAAACAACTGGAACTGGGGGGCATTTCGATAGCGAGGCAGAAACCTAGTGCAATGGAAACTCCGTGGAATCTATGAGAGTGACCATAGCAAAGATTCATAGTAATGAGGGACACAGAGCCTGAAACAGCCATCTCCTGTAACCAGGCAAGGCCGCAAGTGGAGGAATTGGGACACTAACCCAGCCATAAAACCTTCGACCTACAGTTTGTCCTGCCTGCAGAGTATTCTGAGACTGGAGCCTAGCGAAATTGTCATCAAAGAGACAAGAGAGACTTCATTAAGCAACTGATGGAAACAGATGCAGTATCCCACAGTCAAATATTAGGCAGAGAAGTCTGGGAGTCATGCAGAGGAAGGATTGGAGGAATCAGTGGGGTCAGGGACACCAGGAGAACATGGCCCACCCAATCAACTGACCGGGACTCATGGAGCTGGCAGAAATCAGGGAACCTACAGGGGTCTGTCAACCCTGTATGTTGTAGGTATCTGCATAGATGTTAGGGCTGAGTGGTTTGGTGTTCTTTTGGGACTCAACAGTGGGAGCTTGGGGGAAGGGGCTGTCTCTGAATTTTTTGCCTGCTTGCGGGACCCTTTTCCTCCTACTGGGTTTCCTTGTCCAGCCTTGATATGGTGTGTACCTGGTATTATGGTAGCATACTATGCCATGTTTGGTTGATGTTTCTGGGAGGCATGCTCTTTTCTGAGGGGAATGGTGGATCTCAGGGATAGTGGATATGGAGAGAAGAAACTGGGGGAGGAGAGGAAGGGGAAACTGAGGTAGGGTTGTAATATATGAGAGAATTTTTCAAAAGTAAAATGGTTAAAAAAAAGAAAAAATTACTCGTTTCTTGTAGATTCTCAAGTTTTGGTAAAATATGTTTTTAAGGTATTCCCCTTATTTTCCTTTTGATTTCGTTAGAATCCATGTAGTAACCATATTTTTATCTTCAATTTTATTAATTTCAATTTTTGCTTTCTTTTGGTGAGTTTGTCAGGGACTGTCAATCTTGTTTAGATTTTCAAAAAAAAAAAAAAAAAAAACAACAAAAAACCCCCCCAGCTCTTTGATTCTATGTATATTGCACTTATAATCTGTTTAATCAAATTCATCACTGATCTTCATTATTTCTTTATACCTCCTGGTGCTGGGTTTGGCTTAACTTCTTCTAAGTTTTCTAAGATCTTAAAATGTATCAACAAGGTTATCTGAGATCTTTATGCTTTATTTTCCTCCTCCTCCTCCTCTCCTTCTTCTTCCTTTTCCTTCTCCTCCCTCCTCCTTCCTTCTTCCTTCTCCTCCTTCTTCTTTTGAGACAGAGTTTCATTATGTAACTTACTCTGGAACTCATTTGGAGTCCATGATGACCTTAAATTAACAGAAACCCAACTTCCTCTGCCTCCCTCATTCTGGGATTTAAGGTGTACACATCCTGACTTGCTCTTCCTGGTATTTTTAATGTAAACACTCATAACTATAAACTTTCCTCTTAGAACTCTCTGCATTTATCTCAAGTACTTTGGATGGTGTGCCTTGATTTTCATTTGATTCTGGGCTTGTTTTTTAAATTCAATTCAACCTACTCACTATTTTCTTTTTCTTTTGCTATTGACACCTGGTTTTATTCCTCTATGATTTAGTAAAAAGACAGTATTTAAATTCTTTTGTATTGACTTATAACCTGTAATGCAGCCTATTGGCAAGAAGATGCCATTGAATTCTGAAAAGAATGTGGACTGTTTCTGAATAGAATAGTCTCTGTCTATATGTTAAGACCATTTGCTAAATGTATAGTTTAATTCTTGCCTTGTTTTTGTTGAACTTATCATTTAGATAACTTGAGTATGGCAGTGGGGTATCGAAATCACTACCCATCTTTCCATCTTTACCTATTGGACCTTTTATGCCTATTAGTATTATGAATGGTTTTGTGCATAAACATTTACAATTGTCGTATCTTCTTGGTGAATTATTCCCTTTAGCACTATATAGTACTTTGTTTTCTGAATAGTTTTGAAATTTATTTCATCAGGTATCAGAATAGCTGTGCAAGTGTATTTTTGGCTTTGATTTGCTTGATAGATCGTTTTCATCTTTTGAGTTTCAGTCTCAAACTAGTGAGGTGTTTCTTGAAGACACCAGATTTTTAGATCTTGTTTATTAATCTAGGTAGTTGGTCTGTTTCTATTTATTTGTATGTTGAGGTCATTTACATTTACTATTATTAAGAAATAATTACTAATTCTTGTAGTTTTGTTGTTTTTGTGATTGGTTGGATTATAGTTTGCTTTTCACATTTTTCTCTATTTGAATTTGTGATTTGCTGGTTTGACTTGTTAGAGCTGATAGATTTCTTTCAGGGTCTCCCTTGAGTACCTATTGACCCCATGATCCTGTAGTCTCATGATTGAGGCTGTTTTCTTCTTCCTACATGCTTAGTATTCTTTAAATATCTCCTAAATTGGTGGATTAGTTTTCATGATCTTTGTGCTGATCTGATCTGCCCTTATTTTTCCATCAAATTTAAAGGATAGTTTTTTTAGATACAGCAATGTTATCTGGCAGTTATTGACTTTCCTAGCTTTAAATACATCATTCCTTAGTCAGCTGCTTTTAGAGTTATTAGTGAAAAAAAATGCTGTTATTCTGATGTGTTTACCTTAGTTGACATTTTTCTTTCTCATAAAATTATAGACTTCACAAATTAGCATGCCATCCTTTGCACAGAGACCATTTCAATTTCTAATATATATGCTGACAGAGCCATCACCTAAATGTTCATTTCTTATTTTTGTTTAATGTAAACATATAAACATTTTTGTACGTTAACATTCAACCTTACCACCTTGCAGAATCTACTATTAGTTTAAATAACTGTGGAACTTCTTTAGGCTTCTCTATCTGTCTTATATATAATTCTCTATATATAATTGTGTCAGCAAAGAATGAAGATAGGTGTACTTTTTTTTGATTTATCTCCAATTCATCTGAATTTTCTTTCTCATACCATACTTCTTTAAGATGTTTTGCGAACTTCAATAGTTTGTGGCTTTCAAGAATTTGTACACCTCATCTTTTTTTTTCTGCGAGGGGGGTGGTGGTGTTTCGAGATAGGGTTTCTCTGTGTAGCTTTGGAGCCTGTCCTGGAACTCACTGTGTAGACCAGGCTGGTCTCAAACTCACAGAGATCCACCTGCCTCTGCCTCCTGAGTACTGGGATTAAAGGTGTGTGCCACCACCACCTAGCTAAAAATGTTTTTTTTTCTGATAGTATTTTCCCCCTGAAGTTTGTGGGGGTTTTTGTTGTTGTTGTTTTTCGAGTTCATCCTTGCTCATTGTGTACTGTTAATACTTTTTTTAATACCCTCATCCTTTGAATTTCTATAATGTCTACACTGATAACTCTTACTCCTTAAATTTGTTTTTGGTGTGTACTCACAAATTTATGTTCTTGTATATTTATTTGTATATAAATATATAACGCCACCCTCAGGTGCCATTAGTCCAAGTGATGGCGCTTACTCTTGAGACAGTGTCTTTCACTGGGACCTGGGACTCAGAGTAGACTAGGCCAACTAAGTCCCAGGGATCCTCCTGCCTCTGTCTAGCTAGCATTGATTACAGACATACAATTGCACCTGGCTTTTTATGTGGGTGCTGGGGACAGAATTCAGGCCTTCAAGCAGGAAGCACTTTACTGAGCCACTACCCCAGTTCTCTTTAATTCTTACTGCTTATTTGTGTTCCTCCTGATTCTCTTCCTCCTTTTTCTTCTCTCTCTGTTGCCCTTCCTTCCTTGTTCCTCCATCAGTCTAGTTAGATGGTTTGTTATTTACATGATGATAGTGTCAAAGAATCATTTTATTTCCTTTTCCTTCTTTTCTATTCTTTTTTTTTTTTTTTGCTAACTTTAGTTTACGTAACTGAACTTCTAATTTTTTTTTAAATGGATGTTTGCATCATCTTCCCCTTTTTTCTAATGTAAGTAGCTCCTAATTTCCTTGTGGATACACAATAAACTTTGTATGTTTTCAACCTTTTTTGTGGTTTTGAGGGTCAAATGCAGGGACTTATACATGCAATGCAAATGTTCCTCCTCTGTACTTCATTGATGGACCTCAATTTTTTAAACAGATGAAATTTGTTTATGCTACTGAATATGGTCTATCTTCAGGAATGTTCCATATATACTTTTTAGATTGTATATTCTTTTATTGTTAGTTGAGTTACATGTGTCAGTTAGGCTAAATTGGGAGGTATTAGTATTCAATCTTTTATAGCTGTATTAATTTTCTACTGTATCATCAATTGCAGAGAGACATTTGAATTCTCTAATTAAAATTGTTAGTTGTATATTGTGATGCTGGCTTGTAGTCTAAGCTATTTGAGAGGCTGAGAAACAGGAGGAAAAGGAAACTGGGGACACCCAGGACAAGATATTAACACCTCATCTTTAACAATATTGCTCATTTGAATATTTCTGCAGTAACAATTATTTGCTATAATATATATGAATAATATATAGTTATATTTGTATCTATGGAAATATTTACTAAATAGATACAATAATACTTAACATTGTTATATCTTGACAAAATTAATATTAAAAATAATTGAATTTTTGTCTGATTCACTGTCCATAACTCTCCTTTCATCCTTTTCATTTCTGGCCTGGATGCCATCACAGGAATATATACTTGATAGGCTACATCTCTACCTTGATTTTTAGTTAGTTTTGGCCAATGACAGTGAAACATGGAACATAGAAAGAGATTTGAGTATTTAATTGGTTCAGTTTTTTCCCTACTTGGTTGTGGGTAACAGTTGCTATTCTTCCCCGTGAATGCAACCATTGGTGTGTGACACTGTTAGGTACTGTTTCCTACAGGTATAGATCCTACTTTTCTCTAATAATTCTTGTTTACACTTACCCCTTAGGCTTAAGAGTGATAATACCTCTTATCAGCTCTGGTTGCTTAGCTTTGGGATCCAGCAGCCTTGTCCACACTTTTTTTTTCCATTTTTCTTTATTAAGAAATTTTCTACTCACTTTACATACCACCCACAGATTCCACCTCCTCCCATCTCCCAGCCCTCCCTCCCAAGCCACCCCACGTACCCACATCCCCGAAATCAAGGTCTAGGTCCACACCTTTCTAAGTTTCACTTCAATCTCCCTAGGTCTGTTAGGAGATTTGAACACATCAACAGACTTGATTGATATATGAATAGAGATTATTTTGTTCTTCCCATTCCACTTACTGGATTCACATACGTTGATCAATATAAACAAACACAACAGACAAGAGTGTATTTGGATCTTGAGGAAGAAAACTGGTCATATGTTAACTAAATTGTCCTAACTGAATTGCTAATGCTAAATATTCTCACACTCGGGCAACATATTCTTGAGATTATCGTGGAAGAGACCTTTATGATATAGACTAGATAAGTCACGGACAATAAATATTGTTATGCTCGTGTCATGAGCCCCCCAGACATCACCAGGAGTTCGAGTTCGTATGCAAAAGAAACTTTATTTTGAGCTTAAGCTTGGGCTTCCCATCCATTCTAGTGGCTGGATCAGGGAGAGCATTAAACTCAGTTATGCCAGGGATTTTAAGGAGTAAAGGATTGTGTGTGTGTGGGGGGGATTCTAGATTCAGATGGGGATTGAACTCCTGATTGGGCAGGAATGAGGTCACAGAAGTCCTGTCAAACAAGGATTGGTACTGGTGTTGCTGCAAGTTAACTAGCAACTTATATACAAATTTTGTACGCTATCCTTTATGTTCTAGGGCATTTAGTATTTGTTTGTCTCAATTCTAATTGGTTCTCTGCAGGGTACAGTTTGTGGCTTTTCCTGGTTATTGTAATGGTGAGGCCTAGTACTATTATTGTTAGTCTGCAGTCTATCATAGCCGTATTAATGTTAAGCTAAGCCTCTTCAATATGACGCAGCACGCAATAAAAAAGCATCAAGTCTCAGAGTACAACTGAGCTGAATAAATACAACATCCGTAGCCCTACCCAGTATCGGGAATAAAGATCACATTGTGTTTTTTTTCTCACTTTATCCAGTATGTCAGAAAATAAGTTGTACTTAGACAACAGTTAGGATAGGTTCAGTATGAAGCGGACACAGGCAAAACTATATATTCAAGTTGCAGTTGGCATTTGAATTCAAAATTTTCTCCTTACATCTCAAGATGGCAATATTCGAACGTGTTAGCTATTTCTTGGTTACACTGAAAAAGCCTGAGGAGTCCATCTTCAAGAACACTGTAATAAGGAAAACAAATGGACTATATATTTTTACAAATTTGTAACTTTGTTCAGATGCATTGCAAAGGGAATAAAAGTTGTTATGCCTGAGGAGAAAGCAACCTGACTTATTCAGTGTCTCGGAACAAACATGGGATTCTCTTCTCCGTGTGCTCTTCTGTCCCAGGGCTTCGGAGGAGAAGGCATCCTCCATCCCAGGAAGGCCGGTGTGGGCCCCAGAGCGGGGACAGGGTGGTCCGGCGGGCGGCCGAGACAGGTGCGGGCCTCCTGGCCCTTGCCCCCTCCGGGCCGGAAGCTGATCCCAGCTGCTCTCACACCCTCCTCACTTCCGTCTAAATCAAGAACTACCTTTGCGCGCGGAGGTCTCACCTCGCGAAGTCATAACGGTACCGAGAAGGTCCGAACTCCGACAACTGTCCCGACCCACCAGCTCTCGCGAGATTTCGGGCAGTGCCGCTGGTGTCAGCGAAGACCTCGCGAGAGGGCGGTGTCGGAGGCGGGGCGTGCCGTGGCGGGAATTTCGCCTGCTTCCGGTTTGGTCCGGCAGGGTTCCGCGTTCTGGATCCCGGCCTGCGGGTCTCCGGGGTGCAAGCGCTCGCCGGGCCCGGGGTGCTTCTGGCACGGTCGCCCGCCCTGAACGCCGTGCTGAGGCGGAAGGAGGCCCTCGGCGGGGCCGGCCGCACCACCCCGGCCCGCCTTAGGAAACCCGCCCGAGGTGCGTGAGGGCCTCCGAACCCACCCGTAGCCGGGAGGGAGCGAGGACGGCGTCGGAAGTCCCGGCGGCTCACGGCTGGGGCCGGGGCCCAGGAAGACGCCCGGATGTGTATGGACGTTTTGCCTTCTCAGGTTTTTCTGTTTTGGTCTTGTTTTTCCCAGGTGCTAAGGGGCCGTTTTGGGTTCCCGAGCTTGTTCCAGCTTCGCTCCGGAGCCTTGACGATAACTGTGTGGAACCACGATGTCATTTCAGGGCAGGATGTAAATCATGGATGGCTGTTCCGCCGTGGCGACGTTCCTGACCGACAGCTTAGAGCTGGAGCTGGGGGCAGAATGGTGCAAACCCCCTTGCTTTTCTTGTGCTTTTGACAACAGAGAAGGCAAATTTTTTTCTGGCGAGTCCTACCTTGCCAGTGGCGCCCTTAAGCGGTAGGTAAAAAACGAATTGAAGATCCCCACCAGCGTGATTTAATTATCACTAAAGTGTAAACTTCGGTGTTCATCAAAGATTGTTTGGTATATAGTACCTAGAAAGTTCCAGTCAATGTTTGTGCCCTGCCTGGGTTTTGAGTATTCCGAGAACTTTGTTGGTGATTGATAATCTCTTAGAAGTGGGTAGCTGAATACCGACATTTAATTTACTTAGACTGCTTTCTGATCAGCCTAGGCTTTTGGAATTGATACTTCCTTTTAAGGACAGTACCATTCTACACGTTTTCAGTAGTTTGTAAGTAGGACACACCTGGTTTTGTTGCTCTGGTTCTTTCCAGTCCAAGTGTCTGTGCATACAGAGTCATAGACTTACATCAGTTGAATAAATGTAATTAATTGATTACAGTAAATTTGCTGTTCTTGAATTATTTTGGTAATGTCTTTTGACGCAATTTTATAATGAAGGAAATCATTTTTGCTGATTTTTATGATTATACCTTCTTAACAACCTTAAAGCACATTATATAACTTGACAATGTCATTCTTCAGGCATAATTCAGAATATTTGGTGATTTAAAAACCTTGTTCAAAGATAAAATGCTATGACCTACGACCACTGTCTGAATTGCCCAGAATCCTTTTAGGCTTTCCCTTTCGAGTCATGTTCTTTTCACCTGTTTTACACAATATAAGGTGTAAGATACCAAAGCATTTCCCGACTTATATATACTGTGTATAGTCTGGATTCAAATGATTAAGTCAGCATTTTCATTACAGGTTAATTTTAAATCTTGACCCATTACCAACTAATTTTGAAGAGGATACAGTAGAACTATTTGGCATCCAATGGGTTACCGAAACAGCATTAGCAAATTCATGTCGAGAGCTCTTTCATTTATTCAGGTACATGTATGTCTGTTTTTGACTATATGAGTCAATATGCTTTCTAGTTTTACATTGCTGGGTTTTTCCCAATACTCATTACAAAAGCATTGGGAAATGCTCTTGTTTTGTTCATCTTACCATCATCAACATACTGGTTTTAAGGAGTTGTTTATATTGATTTTCAGAATCTTTATTTGTGTGTGTGTGTGTGTACAGTGATAGGCCAGGCGTTATGGTTCATGCCTGCAGTTTCAGCACTCATCAGGCTGAGCCCGGAGGATTGCTGTAAGTTCCAAGCCAACATAAGCTACACATTGACTACAGTTAAGACCTTGTCTTAAAACAGAAGTAATGCATATACAATATATGTTATGTATAGAATATTATACACACACACACACACACACACACACATATTTATTCAATGCAAGTGTAGCTCAATGGTAGGATGCTTGCCTAACATTTACAGTAGCCTGGATTTGATCTCTAGCCCTCATAAAGAGACATCAGTGTATCTTTGATTTATTCTGTTTTTTTATTTTTTTTTTTAGTTAAAACAAAAATCATGTTTATGAGTGTTTTGCCTGCTTGTATGCATGTGTACATATGTGCCTGGTGTCCACAGAGGTTATTAGAGGGCATTGGATCCCCTGTGGAATTGGATTATGTATGGCTGTGAGTCGCCATAGGTACTGGGAACCAAATGTAGGTCCTCTCTTGAGCAAAAAGCGCTCTTGACTCTAGAGCCATCTCTCCAGCTCTGTGTTTTGATAGAATAAGCTGAGCGATTTTTCTATAATTCTGAACATTATAGTGAATGGGTCTTTATTCAACAGAATTTGAAGGCAAGTAGGAATGATGACATGGGATTACTATCAGGAATTAAAATGAGGCATCATATGGCTTTATATATTCACTTCTCATTTATGTAACTGTTTTAGTTTGCTTTTCTACCGCAAAGACCATGACCAGGAGCAACTTGGGGAGAAAAAGGTTTATTTAGCTTATAGGTTGCAGTCCATCATTAATGGAAACTAAGTCGGGAGGCTGAATGAAGGATGAAGCAGAGACCACAAAAAATGCTGCTTTCTGACTTGTTCCCATGGCTTGCTCAGCCTGGATTCTTTTTTCTTTCCTTTTTTTTTTTTTAAGAAAAATTTTACCAGGCAGTGGTGGCACATGCCTTTAATCTCAGCACTCAGGAGGCAGAGGCAGGTGGGTCTCTGTGAGTTCGAAGCCATCCTGGGCTACAGAATGAGTTCCAGGAAAGGCTCCAAAGCTATACAGAGAAACCCTGTCTTGAAAAACAAAAAATAACAAAAACAAAAACAAATTTTATTCATTTTACATACCAAAGATCCCTCTCTTCTCCTGCCCCTCCAGCCTCTCCCTCCCAATCCACCTCCCATTCCCTCCTAGAAGAGGGTAAGTAAGGCTGGTTTCTTATACCACGTAGGGCTACCTGCCCAGTGATGGCACCATCCCAAGTGAGCTAGGCCTCCGATATCATATTATATCATCAATCAAGAAAATGCCCTAAAGACTTTCCTATTAAGTAATCTGGTAAAGGCAATTTTTCAAACGAGGTTCTTCTCTGATAACTTGTATTGTTGACTAGGAACTGATCAGGGCAGTAATTCTTTGTATTTTCTGAACCAATACATAGCTGTGTGATACAACTTAACATAACACTTAACCTTAGAATGTTTGCTGTATCTTAAATTTCCTGAAGATAGAAATATCTCATTGTCACTGAAGGCTGTGATTTTGAAATAGTTCCTGAGATCTATCTTCTATAGGTACTTTGTAAATTTAGACAGAGATGTATTTTATCTTCAAAAATTTACAATGTCTGAAGACAACTTTTTTAAAAGCTTTTATTGATTCTTGCAATCTGTTCCCACTTATCTCCCTGTCTCCTCCCATCTACTCTCTGCCCTTGCAACCTACCCCCCAAAACAAAACCCATATTTAAAAGAAAAACCAATCTTGTCGTGGAAGCATTTAATAAGCATTCACAAAGTGAATTATAAAATAATGAATCTACCCAGTAGTGTTAGAAACCCAATCCATGTAATTGCACATAGCTTTACATTATGCTAAAATCTACTCTTTCACATTTTTTAAATCAGGCAACAGCTGTTCAACTTGGAATCCTTAGTACAAGTCAGCTGTGATTTTGGTAAGTTTCATGTGTGCTAAATCACAAAAAATGATTTCTACTCTATTACACTGACTTCCATATGGGGCTCTGATATGAAACGGGGGGGGGGATTCATAAAAATGTGAAGTAAGTGTTTCAGAAGGTCATGGTATAGTGCAGTGGCTTTCAGCCTTTGGCCTTTGGCTTTCAACTCCTGTGGGGGTCACATCAGATATCCTGAATATCAGATATTTACAATTCATAACAGTAGCATTATCACAACATGAGGAACTGTATTAAAAGGGTCACAACATTAGGAAGGTTGAGAAACACAGTATATTTAGTATTCTGAAAGAGTATGACATTTAAATTTTGTTATAGGTAAGATTTATAGTATTTTTTCAATTATGTAGGATTTAAGGAAAATCTGACTTGAAAAAACTTAAACTTATCTGAGAAAATTATTTCTTTGGAGGCAAGGAGTGGGGTAGAAAACATAAATACAAGATAAAAAGTTACAGACCTCCTAGGTCATCTTTCCAGCTTTCTACTTTTATTTCCTTTTGGAATTTAGTGGATTGCTGATTTTGGTGGTGTACAGGTAGGTTGTGAAGGAAGTTGAAAGGCAGTGTTTTTATGGAAGGCCAGCTGGTCTTTCTTGCTATAATTTTGGTTCAGTATAGCATTTGGAGCCTTTGTGTTCACCTTAGGTTCTAAACTTAGCTAATTGTGTGTCTCCTATGTGACAATTCCTGTGTTATTGATTGAGTCCTTGTAAAGTTTAAATGCCTTTATGCATGTTTAGTGTTTATCAGTAAATGCCTAGCAAATAAGAGATCACCTAAAACGTGTTTTTAGTCAAATAGGTTCATTAATTTCCCAAAGCATTGTGCTTGTTGATTTGGGTAAGATGTAAGGGTAATAGGGGTTTATTCTGGATTGGAGCAAAGGCAATTAGATGAGACATAGGAAGGAAGGTTAGGAAGGGATCAAACTAATTAAACTGGACTTAATAGCACGAAGACAAAGCTGCCTGTGGTATTTGGTTGCATAGTGCTTTTTTTCTGTGTTCAGACATGAGTATAAAGGTTTGACTTGTCATTTTACCATAACCAGAGTTCTATCTTATTTTTGTATTTAATGAAAATTGTTTATTTTTTAGCATCATAGTCTAGCTGTTGTCCTTGTTGTTAACTGTCAGATTTGTCTTGTTTTCATAGGATGTTAGCAGTAAATACAAAGTATCATTGTTTCATTATCTTCTAGTGAGACTGTTTTATGCCAGACATGCAGAGTACTTACTGCCTGGTACAGGGAGTCCTTGTTCTGTCTCTTAGGTTTGCTTTCATTTGAGGCAAAGTTGACCCATCTTAAATATATGAGGTATATGTATAATCACTGCTCATGACCTTCGTGACTTGTCCATGTTTTATATATTTGCTTCTAGGAATTTTCATCTTGCTTGTTATTTTTTGTTGTTGCTTACTATTTAATGCTTGTATTCTATTAGGTCTTTCTCAGGTTTGTTTTCAATTTTTTGAGGGTGTTTATAAGCAGTTTCTAGTAGCCTAGGAGGAAACCT
The DNA here is from genome assembly GCF_004664715.2 of Peromyscus leucopus. Classification (NCBI taxonomy): domain Eukaryota; kingdom Metazoa; phylum Chordata; class Mammalia; order Rodentia; family Cricetidae; genus Peromyscus; species Peromyscus leucopus. Next base: position 37,000,051 of record NC_051064.1, read on the forward strand.
GGCAAACCTTTCCGATGTATGATGATTACTTCTCATTCCTGCTAATTAGGAACTTGAACTGTCCTAACTAGTGTGCACTTTGTAGAGTTGTTTTCAGTGTTCTTTAGTCTAAGGTGATGTTTCTTCTCATCACTGAATAGATTAGCAGCACTAAGGAGACCTGTAAATCACCACTTTTTCTTATATTATTATTATATTATTTAATTGTTTAAAATCTCCTTAAGTGGGCTCTGTCTAGTTCTCCCTGAATAGAAACTACCTCTGCATAGGAAGCTGTTATGGTCATAAAGTAGGGTAGAATTTATTGTCATGATTCTAGTATCTGAAAACTTTATGTTGTTTCTGGTTTTTAAGTTTAAGATAGGAGATAGAGGACATCTGAACTCTTTAGTCCATCTTACCCAGATACAGAGGTTTTAGCAATTTTTAGAAAATAGTGTTTTCATGGGCTGAGAATTGTGAAAATGGGAATTTGTCTGTTTTGTGTTGCTGTGACAGAGTACCTGAGACTTTTTAATTTATAAAGAAAGATTTATTTAAGTATAGTTCTAGAGACTGAGAAACTAAATCTGGCAGCTACATATTACAAAGGTACAACATGGGCCTCATAGGCACCTGCAAAAGAGACAACACGAGTAGTGAAGTCTTGTTGCGGCAGACCACTAGTTAATGTGGTCTGTGATTGTGAGATGTCATTCATCCTTCTTAGTGACTGGTCAGTTCTTCAAGCCCTAATCCACATCTACCTCCAACTCCTAATACCACCACAGTGGAATTAAATTACAATGTAAGTTTTGGAGGGACAAACCATATATATATATATATATAGAGAGAGAGAGAGAGAGAGAGCGCAAAGATCAAAAAGATTTTATTTATTAGTGACATAAAGAGAAGTTTTAATATGTAGCTCTTAGCGTAATCTTACATTTATTTCCATTTGCAATTTTGCTAAAGTAGTAGCCATTTTGCTCATTTGGATTCAAACAAGTTTTATGTTAAATATGGAATAGAAATTTTTGCCTATAATTTTCATCCTGTTTCCTCTGCCTTTGTTTAGTTTTTGTCTCATATAATGATTATCAGTGTTTTGCATATAGCAGCAATATATATAATGTTAAAGAAATTGAGTGAAAAAGGTGGGAGGAGATAAGTTTAGGAGAAATATTCAAAAGTTATTTGGGCCTTATAAACCATTATAAGGAGTTTATATAGATATAGATAGTTGATGACCTTTATGCACTTTGACTTGAGAGCAACAAGAAATAATTCATAGGGCTAGAGAAAGGGCCCTTAAGTATGAACTACTTACTCTTGCAGAGGAACTGAGTTTCGTCTCCAACATTCACCCATGTCAGGCAGCTCACGAATACCTGTCACTCCAGCATTAGGGGCATCTGATGGTCTCCCTGGGCACCTACACATACCCATACACAGACACATAGTTAAAAGAAAAGTGAAATCTTGAAGAATTTGCATTTTAAGCAGATTTTGCAAATAGATTATAGGAAGGTAAAGCATATGTAAAGTCCTATTGTGGGTTCTGTGTGATATGAGAGACTAGAGAAAGTGGTTATTTCAAGGTATATTTGTTGTAAACTTAGTAAGACTTAATAGGTTGGATATTAAGACAACCCTGTAAAAGCATTTGGTTACTGACAGTTGTTAAAGCTATCACTGATAGTGTCTTTTTTTTCAGGGAAGATAGCGACCTTACACTCCAAAGCAGATGGTATTAGGCAGCAATGTGTAACATTTCTCCACTACATTAAAGTTTTCATCTTCAGGTAGGATGACATATGAGTGTTTTTCTTTTGCACAGATATCTTTGGGTATATTCACACAGACTCTTGTATATTTATTCTATCTAATGCCTTTTTAGGTTCTTGAAAGTACAAGACGCTGAGAGCCACAGTCTCCCTGTTCATCCCTATGAGGCCTTGGAAGCTCAGCTTCCTTCGATGTTGGTTGATGAACTTCGTGGATTACTTCTGTATATTGGACATCTAGCTGAACTTCCCAGTGTTACTCTAGGAGCATTTGTAAATCAAAACCAGATTAAGGTTTGATTAGTTTGTTTTTTAAATTATCCAACATTTTTCTCCCCTAAGAAAAAGAGTATTATTCAAGAATAAGAATTGGTACAAGCATGGCATAAAATGAAACTCTTATCTCCTGTCTTGTTAATTATGTATTTTTTAATATATATAAATGTGTCTCACCTTAGTTTCTCCATTTATGCAACTTATTTAACTTATGGTTGTGGGAAGAATTAAATGATTGATTTGCCTAAAGTGCTTAAAACCTACCGTGAAACAATAGCTATTCTCTCTATTTGGAAGTGTAAATGCTTAGAAATTTCAAATAAAAATTAACTTCTTTAACTTCTTTGAAATTTCTGTCATTTTCATCAATAAAAGTTTGGTCAAATGCCTTGTCATTTATATGTTATAGTAAAATTTAAGAAAAGCCTTTTTTTTTTTTTTTTTTTTTTTTAAAAATACAGTTGTTTAGGAATCTGAGGCTGGCCTCAGTATGATCTTGGATTTTTGATCCTTCTGCCTTTTTTCCAAGTGTTGGGATTACATACCCAGACTGTCATGTCCAGTTCAGGGAGTGCTGGAAATTGAGCCTGGGTCTTTTCTGTATGCTGACACAGCACACTACCAACTGTACCCTTATCTGCAAAGAAAAAGCATATGGAAACTCATCATATGGAATTATACACTTTTACATCATATCACAGCTAAATGGTAGAGTATTTATTACATGCACAGACAGTGCTGGGTTCAGTCCTCAAGACTTCAAAGGAAAATTTTGAAACCCACGTTTATGTATTCCAATCTCTCAGACTTTGTTGGAATATGGTTGGTTGTTTTAACTATGCCTCTTTTTTCTACTAGTGATAAACACTCTAAAGTTTGATTTTTTTTTTAAATGGTATAATAACACATTTAGCTTGTAGGTAAAAAACAAATTCTGTATATGAAAGTTAGAGCATAGGTAAATGTCAAATTATAGTAATTTATTGGAGTTTCTGAACTTTTAACCCCTTCTGTTATATTTGGCTTTACTAATATCAATAAATTTTTAGTAACATGATACTTGTCAAAATTTATATTTCGGTGAACTTTAACAAAAAATTTTATTAGAGATCAATATGTAATAATAAGTTCTAAAATAATCATATGTTAATATGTTATAGAAAGCAAGTCAATTATTGCTTTTTAAATTCTATCACGATAAAGGTACATGGGTAGTTTTGGAGGGTAATTTCCATTCTGGTTTCTGTAAATTGGAGTGGTTGTATTTTATTTATTCATCAAATGCATAAGAAAATAAACATACATAACTTGTCTGTCAACAGAAAGAGGCTTTTGTACATGAGGGTCTTTATCTGAGATTTTGTGGAAATTTTGATTTGGGTGACTTGAAACAATAGTTTATCTGAAGTCTAGAAGACTAAATATTAAAATACAAAATATATACCAAAATACTACTCTGTAATAAAATACTCATTTAAAAACTTAAGATTTTATATATTTCTTATATACAGTCTATCAGTCTTACATATGAAAAGCATTATTTTAGCTACTATTTCCAGTTGAGTATCTATCATAATAATTTGCATTAGAGATGTTACTGATTAGATATTGTATATCTAATTGTGTGTATGTTTATTTTTTTAATGTTATATTGTTTGTGCTGTTAAAAAATACTTTGATTTTTACATTTATGGCTATAATTTATCTCTTTTACTATATGTAGGGGGTGGATGCTAAAGAGGTACCTCAGAGGTTAAGAGCATGGGCTGCTCTTCCAGAATTCTAGGTTTGATTCCCAGCAACCACATGATGCTCACAGGCATCTATAACTCCAGTTCTAGGGGATCTCATTGCACTGTTTTGGTCTCCACGGTCACTAGATGTGCGTATGGTGCATATACATACATGCGGACAATACACCCATATACATAATGATTAAAAAATATGTAGGGAGATAGGAAATCTGATACTAGTTTCTGTAAATGGATGTGATGACTCTTTAATGGATTATATTTTCCTCATTGATTTGAAATGTCATGTTTATCTCTTCCCTGTTCCTGCTGCTTGTTTATCTCTCCCTGTGCCACTGTGTTATTAGTCTAGTTTCTTTTTCTTTTTCTTTTTTTTTTTTTTTGAGACAGGTTTTCTGTATGTGGCTTTGCGCCTTTCCTGGAACTCATTCCGTAGCCCAGGCCAGCCTCGAACTCAAAGATCCTCCTGCCTCTGCCTCCCGAGCGCTGGGATCTAAGGTGTGCGCCACCACTGCCAAGCTAGTCCAGTATTTTTGTGTTTGTATCTCTGATAGGGAAAACCCTTCATCATTTTTTTCTGTGTATTTCAGTGGAACTTGTTAATGTCACTATATTGTTTTACAGTGATACTCAGTATTGAGCAGTGGAAACCAGTACCATCATAGAGCTAAAATTTTTGCCTTGAGTTTGATAGAATTGAATGCTCAGTCATGAATTGAGAGAAAATTCTTTACCTTTATCAACTTCCATTTCTTAATGAGGATGACCATATAGTTGGCATGCTAATCTGAAGTTCTTTTTTTTTTATATTTTATGGTTCCTATGCACTCCCTGCATTAAAGAATATTTCTTAGCTAATTTCTAAAGCGAAAACTCTATCTTAGATTCCTTTATAGCCTTGTAGCTAAGTAGAATCAGTGGTTGGTTGAAAGGAGTGTGTACTGTCCCAGTCCATTTAGCTCTTTCAATAGTACGTCTGTATTAAATCAGCAAATAAAAATGTATCCTTTCAAGGATCATCAGTGAAAGAATTCTGTAATCACAACAAAATTTTTCTGAGCCTTTAGATAGTTAATTGGTAGTTACTTGGTTCTATATTTGTGCATGGAGGAGTTTTATGATGTAGTACAAAAATACCTAGTAAAATATGAATTTTTACTACTAAAAATGTCATTCACAGCTCTTCCCACCATCATGGCATTTATTACATCTCTACTTGGATACCCATTGGTTGATATTGGAAATACTTCACATACTAGGTGAAAAATTGAGTAAGTTTATGGGTTTCTGTCTTAATTCTTTTAAAAAATTCTAATTTTCATTGCTTTTAAAAATGAAATTAGCCATCTGAGTATGTTGGCATATAGTCTATAAACCCAGCTTTTAGGAGGCTGAGGTGAGGGGATCATGAGGTCAGCCTGGATTGTAGATGAATTCTGGGTCAGCCTGAGCTATGAAGAGAGACCCTCTTCAAAAGGAAATAAACAGTTGTAAGTATTTAATGTCATTTTTTAAAAGTAGATAGATGAAGCCGGGCGGTGGTGGCGCACGCCTTTAATCCCAGCACTTGGGAGGCAGAGCCAGGCGGATCTCTGTGAGTTCGAGGCCAGCCTGGACTACCAAGTGAGTCCCAGGAAAGGCGCAAAGCTACACAGAGAAACCCTGTCTCGAAAAACCAAAAAAAAAAAAAGTAGATAGATGAATTCTGGGTCAGCCTGAGCTATGAAGAGAGACCCTCTTCAAAAGGAAATAAACAGTTGTAAGTACTTAATGTCATTTTTTAAAAGTAGGTAGGAAATGTTTATCGCTCTATTTCACCCAGAGTGTCCATTGTTCATGCCCCCCCCCCCCCGCCCCAAATAAGTGGAAATAGCTTGGTCAGTTTATTTTTCAGTCTTTGATCTGTTGGTATACATGTATTCATTTTTGTTTATAACTACAAATGGTATGGTTGTACTTTTCATTGTGGTTTTTCATTTAGCAGGGTGTGTGTGTGTGTGTTTTACATATATGTGTTTACATATGTCAGCAGTCTGTTCACACTTGTAACATGTATATGACCAGAGGACATCAGAAATTTCTACCTTATTTTTTTGAGTTGATGTCTCTCATTTTTTGTTTTTTCAAGACAGAGTTTCTCTGTGTAACAGCCTTAGCTGTCCTAGAATTCACTCTGTAGAGCCTTGAAGAGATTCACCTGCCTCTGCCTCTGTAGTGCTGGGATTAAAAGCTGGGGTAACCACTGCCTGGCTGAGACAAGAGTCTGTTACTAACTGAAAATGGACTTGCCATTTTGGCTCATCTGACCGACCAACAAGCCCTAAAGATCTTCCTTCCCTATCACTGAATTAGAGGCCCTTGCTGCCATACCCAGCCTTGGCTTGGGTGCTGGGAATCAAAATAGGGCTTTTGTAGTGATGCAGTAGCATTCTACCTGCTAAGATACCTCCCCAGCTCCCATTTAACACCTTTTAGAGATCTGTTGGGGAAAGTACATATGGTTCAGTTTTTAGAGGCTGTGTATTTAGCCATGTCTCTTTTTAACAATAGTTTCTGGATTTTTTTTTTTTTACTATTATAAATGTTTCCCAGAAGACACATAAGCATATACCGTTAATCTGTCCATATAGTCTATAAAATGTTTTCTTAGACATAGAATGGGATATTGAGTTTTGATGTTAAATTTAGATTATGTGCCTTTTCTTCAGACTCTTGCCAGTATAATGAACTTATGTATTGCTGATACATGGAAAGCAATGCTGAATGTCTCTTTTTTTTCAGGAGTTTTCTGGTTATCAGTTAACTTCCATATCTTTACATAATTTTAATTTTCTTTTACAAGTTTTCTAACTTTTAGGGGTTTGTATATATGGCTAGTAATCTTATATTTCGAAAGCTGTGTTGTTGTGTTTTGTTTGGTCTTTTTTTGAGAGGGTCAGAGACAGAGTTTCACTCACTGTTTAACCCTGCTGACCTGACCTTAGTGTGTTGACCAGGCTATCCTGCTGTCCTGGTACTGAAAGAGATTTACCTGCCTCTATCTTTGGAGTGTTGGCATTAAAGGCATGTACATAGACACATAGATAAACAAAAGTCATTCACAGATTTATAATGACTATATTTCATATGTTTAGGACAATATTCAAGTGGACACACTGATGTAGGTACAAGTTTTGGTTCTTAGGTTATTACCTTGCTTTACTGTTTTATGCTACAAAATAATTACAAGTGGTGAGCATACTAGCATCTGTTAAAAGACTAATGTTTTCACTGCTTTATTCTTAAGAGGTGGAGATGAGGACTTTTATTTTAAAATGATAGAGCAATAAGCTTTTCAAAGATGGCTTCATACAAGAGAACTTAATTAAACAATATATAATTGGAAAAGATTTCTTAGGTAATGGCTGGACCCATAAACAGTTACCTGACTTATTTTAAATTGTGTTTTACTTTAGACAAATTTTAAGAGGTAAAATCATTTTCTTGTGAGAATTAATAAAATCTGAAGTTTTACAGCAGACTTTATTTTATTTTGCAGAACAAGTTGTTTATGGTCGTCAGTTTATCAGTCAGGCAGGTGACAATTTAACCAATGTCAGCCTATTTGAAGAACATTGTGAAAATCTTTTCTGTGACTTAATAAGCCTGGCACTCAACAGATATGACAAGGTAAAGCTCTAAGAACTATTAATGTTTTAATGACAACAATCCTTTAATACATGTAGTTCAATATATAAGGATTTGAAATGGTTTCCATGTTAAAGTTTCTTGCTTTGTATTTGGTTACTATTATCTGGGAGTTAAATGGGATGAGAATGTAAATGTTTACATTTGATAAGATATTTACAAATATATGTGCTGATATATATATATGTTTAATATAAATGTTTATAATAGGCTAGAACTTATCTTACAAGTTAATTTTTAAAGTGGTACATTAAAATATAAAGTTAGGACATTTTAATGAGGTAACATGTTTTAATAAGCATATACATTATATAATGCTTAAATCAGGTTAAGTATTTATCAAATCTATCAGTATGGTAAAAACATTCAGAATACTTCGTTCTGTATATACTTACTCTGTACAGTTGTGTACTAGAACTCCTTATTCCTGCCTATCTATCGTGTGAAGCATGTTTACGTTTTCTTATAACAAATGCAAATTTCTAAATTTCAGTCAGGAATCTCTCTCTCTGTATGTGTGTGTGTATATATATATATATATATATATATATATATATATATATATATATATATATATTATATGATTGTATGTGTGTATTAAAGATGGAACTGATTGAGGTTCATTCAACCCTATACTCAAAACAGGTGCTGTGTAAAGAATGTTGTATTAGAAAATGCTTTTGCGAGCCGGGTGGTGGTGGCGCACGCCTTTAATCCCAGCACTCGGGAGGCAGAGCCAGGCGGATCTCTGTGAGTTCGAGGCCAGCCTGGGCTACCAAGTGAGCTCCAGGAAAGGCACAAAGCTACACAGAGAAACCCTGTCTCGAAAAACCAAAAAAAAAAAGAAAAAAAGAAAATGCTTTTGCCAATGTCTCTTTCACTTTCTTTATTTGCTGTTACATTGCTGTGCTTATTTTAGTAGTCCTCACAGAGCTTATTTCTAACAAAATCTTAAATGTGTACTGCTCAACCCATGCTTGAAATTTTTTTTTTAGCTAAAAATAAGGGTTATCACATACTTTGGTTGTAAAGGGAATTTTTTTAAAGAGTTAGTGAAATGACACTTTCTTAAGTTGAGAAAACATTTTAACTCTTTGTAGCAATTAGTAACGTAACATGTAAATAGCTGTGGGTTTTTTTTGTTTTTTTTTTTGTAGGTTAGGCCTTCAGAAGCATTAATGATTAATCACTACTCATGCTCCTGTGTTAAAGAATTATGGGTTCTGCTTATTCATCTTCTAGACCACAGAAGTAAATGGTCTGTTGCAGAAGTAAGTTGGAAAATTGATATTTAGTTGTTGTAACAAGTTCATATATTCGATTTCTATATGTAGGAGAATGGCTACTCAAATCACACACAGTATTGTTTGCAAAGTAGGATATTCTGCTATATTAGCCTGTATCTTCCAATGAACATGCACTAATAGAATACATAAGGAAGTTTGTTATAAGAGATTGACTAATATGGTTATAGAAACTGTCCTAGGATGTATAGATGGCAAACTGGAGACCTAGGAGAAGTGACTACACACAAGTTATAGTCTGAGTCGAAAGGCCTGAAAGCAGATCTAGTCTCATTCTGAGTCTGAAGGGAGGGAAAAATGGCTGTACCAACTGGAAGACTTTCTTTCTTGATCCACAGGGCGGGCAGCTTTTTACTTTTAATGACATGTCTGAATTGGAGGGCCCCACCTACTACCCTCATTAGGAGGGCATACTGCTTTACTCACCCTACTAATTTATATGTTACTTCAAGAAATTTTAAATGTATATTTAAAATGTGTGTCCAGTATAACATAACCTACCATCTGGTCAAGTTGACACATAAAATGAATATTGTGTGTGTGTATACATAGTAGAATGAGGTTTCTTGAAGTAGTATATTTCCCCAATACATTGTGAAATGAAATGAGCAAAGTGCAAAGGATTATACTACACCACCTTTTATGTAGGAAAGCAGAGAAAAGGGTGTGTGTGCCTGTGTGTTGGTATACACAAAGAAATATTGAAGTGACAAGCAGCCGTTGGCTTTGGTGAATTAAAAACACAAATTGCTGGGTGCTGATGTAGAAGTGTCACCAGCAGTGGGGCAGGAGACAGACAGATCCTCTGCAGCCTGCAGTTCTTTTCAGAGAACTCTCCTGAAGTGAAGTGGGAATTCCTGACTTCACCTCAGAAAAGTGTTTCAGGATGAGTCAATATGAAGCGGAGTTGGAGTTAAGAAGGTTTTGTTTTGTTTTTTAATTATAATTTAATCATTTCCTTCCTCCAGACCCTCTCATCTACTTCCTACCCCCTTGGGTCTCATTCAGAGTCACAGTCTCTTTTTCTTTATTTACATGTAAATTTGTGTGTATTGGTGATTATCTCGGGGGAAGGCTGTTTTTCCCTCTTACCATTCCTTAGTTGCCTGTAATTCTTTCTGTAGTGTTAAAGCCTTCTGAGCTTTCTGCCTTCCATGTTAGCATGTCTCTTGGTGTCATCCTTGTTCATTCTGTGTTTAGCAGCCATGTCGGTGACAACTCCGACACAGCAAGATTCCTAATTCTCTGACTCTTATCATCACCATCATCCAATATGAAATGATCCCTGATCCTTAGGTGCGTTAGTTTGTTGTATATGTTATCAGAGGGGACTGCTCTTCCACTTTGTAGTTTGGTCAGTTGTGGTTTTTTGTTATGGTCTCCATTTGTTGGAAGGATGAGTTTCTTTGAGGAGAGGTGAGAACTACACGTACCTATGGGTATAAGGACAGCTTTTAATAATAAAGTTGGGTATTATGCTGGTTTAGTAAAGTGGCAGTTGTAGTTTCGTCTTAAGATTCATGACTACACTAACCCAGAGAAGTTGGCTAGGTTTACAGTACCAGATGTGATTTCCTTCTTGAGTGGGTCTTATAAGTCCAATTAGAGAGAGGTTGGTTACTGCCAAGGTATGTTTGCCACTACTTCACTTTTATGGTTATCATCACCTGTAAGACGAATTGCTAAACAGGGTTATTAATAAAAAGCCCAGAGCCAGATGTTGGGGTGAAAAACAGAGAGATCAGAGGAATAGGACAAGCCACAGCCAACCTCATCTCACCAACTCCTCAGCTTCTGAAAAGAGACCTACTTCCTGTATACCCATGTCTATATGCCTTTCTGTTCTGCCATCTACTTCCTCTCTCCACCCAGCTACTCTGCCATCCCCACTTCCTATCTGTCTGTATAGACCTCCAGACCTCTGTGGTTAACTAGACCTCTATGGTTAACTAGTGCTGGGATTAAAGGCATGTGCCACCACACCTGGCTCTGTTCCCAGTGTGGCCTTGAACTCACAGAGATCTGGATGGATCTCTGCCTCCTGAATGGCGTATGCTACCACTGCCTAACTCTTATGTTTAATATAGTAGCTGGCTTTTTCCTCTGATCTTCACATAAGCTATATTGGGGTGCACAAATAAAATATCACCACAATCACCTGTTGGTTGTTGTAGTTGATAGTAGTCATAGCTGGTGGAACTGTTGGTTGCTTCCCTCTGTTGGAAACTTGCATGGAACCTTCTGGTACCATGAAAGCTAGTCCTCAGGGAGGAGGCTCCCAGATCAGTTGGAACTTGGGTCATCTGGTTCCTGTGTCTCAAGTTCATCGTGTCTTTAGTAGGGATGTACCTTCCCTTTGGCGGGGGTGGGGGTGGGGTGGGGGGCAACCTAGGGCAGTAGCAAAAGCCTAAATATTCTAGGAGTCATGGGCAACCCTGACCAACAACTCAAACGAGGGCTTTTCATGCCTAGTGTTGGGTTTTTTGTTGGTTTTGTCAGATACTGTATTAATCAAGATTCTCTAGAGATACAGAACTGATAAGCTGAATCTCTGTATTAAAGTGGCTTACAGGTTATGGTCCAAATATTCTGTGTGTGATAGGGACAGAGGAGGTTAGGAGAGAAATGAGGATGTGTGGGTTGGGTTGAATCTAGAGGTGGCTATGGCTTAGGTGAGTGTAGTCAAATGGACATAGGAGACTAGGATAGTTTGCAGGAACCAGTCCTGGTCCAAGCCTGGAGTTTGGGGGTGTAAATCTGGACATTACAGTGAGTGAAAGGAAGGCGAAATCAGGTAGACTTAACCTGGCTAGACCTTGGAGAATGATGTGTAGGATTCTGGCTCAGTGGAGAGGTGACATTGAAGGGGCCTGGGTACAAGGATGCACTCAGGGTAAATCTTGGAAGACTTGGGAAGGTTATGGTGCAGGCAGGGTGGCTAGATTACAGTGGGGCACTGAATGTAGAACCCAAGATCTGGGACATTGTGGAGAGGAAGGATTAGGTGTATTCACTGGGCTAACTCCTGGAGAAGGATGTGCAGGATATATTAGAGGTGTCTAGTAGTTTGTTTTGTTTTGCTCTAAGCATAAATGTTAGAGAGGCACTTAGGAAAACTATACAAGTCATCCAGGAGCATGAGTATGGTCTTCTAAAGAGGAAGTTACCTTTAAGTGTCTTAATAGCCGTGTACGATTTTGAGACTTTTGACATTACACTTCAAAGGGTTGTAAAGGAGCTTAAATGAGTTCATGGGAAGTTCTAGATATGCATCTCTAATTTAATGAATTCATACAGTACTTCCAGATGTGCATCCTTGAGATTACTGCTGCTAGGGTAAAACTCAGTCTTTTTCTCTTCCCCAATTCCTTCCAGATCCCTCCTAACCTTCCTACTCTCTACTACTTCATGTTCTTTCTCTTTTAGAAAAAATAAGGGGTGCGCACACACAGCAACACAATTCAATTTGTGTTGGCTTACTACTCTGAGCCTGGGGCCTGCTATTGAGTGTGGTTGATATACACAATGTCACTCCATTAAAAAAGCTGATTTTTTTTTCCCCCTCCCAGCAGCTCTAGCAGCTATCTGTTGCAAACAACTTCTTGACTAGGGGTGAGACTTTGTGCCCATTTCCCTCCCCAGTGCTGGCATTTTGTCTGGCTTGAGCTTGTGTGGGTCTTGTGCATGCTGTGACAGTCTCTGTTGTGCTGGTTGCTTTACTTGAAGGTGGAATTGCAATCCTCAAACACACTGTAAAGGTCTTTTTTTCCCCCTCATGTCCCCTTGATTTTCTGTCTTTCTATTGTACCACAAAACAGTTTCAGTGTGGCTTTTCATGTATCTCTGAGTTTAGAAACGTATTAATTTTTCTATGCTCAAAAGTAATCACTGTTTAGAAGGTGCACTGAATGGAATATAAACAGAAGTCATTGAAGCCATCGATATTTCCAGTGAATGAAAACATAGTACAGAGGTTGAAAATACTAATCTAGGTAATGTTAGAATATACCAGTTTGTCTATGCTCTTTTAAAGCTAAACACAAATTTATAAAGAACTATAAATAACAGGGTTTCACCATTTAGCCCAGGCTATTTTGGACATTATGCTCTTGCTGCCTCAGCATCCTGAGTGGTGGGATTATAGGTGTGAACCACCATTCCAAGCCAACACAGGACTCTTTAGGACCTTTTAAAAAAACATTATTATTTAAGTGTTGTTAGTTTTAGACCTGTTTATAGTCTGAAACTCAGAAACTTTAAATATATTATAGATAATATGATCTAGGTTTGTCACGTAATGTAAAGAGGGGAAGCTAGCATAAGCTGTGGGTGAATTAGAGTAGAGCTAGGTATGGATGTAGGTTTGTGGACATGTGTTTCCTATCTTTTACTGGGTGGACCTAGAAGTAGTCACTTCTAAGGAAGATGGTACAGATGACTGGTCTATACAGATTGGTTTAAAAAAATGGCCACTTCCTAGTGAACACCAGCCAGAGGCTCCTTGAACAAATAGCTGGCTTTAGGACAATCCATGGAAAATGAAAATGAGCTATTGTTTGTTTGTCAGGGAATTAAACCTAGGGCTCTGTCTTTGCCAGGCTACTGCTCTATCCCTGAGCTCTATTGAAGCTTTTTAGGAAAATTTTCATTTTGAGACAGGGTCCTGCTAAATTGCCAGGCTGGCCTTAAACTTATTTCCTGTTTCCTATATATTCTTTCCTACACTTCAGTCTTCTCCCACTTTAGTATCACTGTTCTTTTTTGAAAGTACCTTATAGTAGTGTTTTTTATGTTGTTTCACTAGAAACAGCTTTCTTTTTGTGTAACATGAAATCTAATAGGTCTTAATAAAAATCCTGGAGCCACATATTGGGGGAAATGTGCAAGATCAGAAAGACAAAGGAACAAGCCATAGCCACCATCTCTTACCTCACCAACTACTAGGCCTGAAAAGGCTTTCTAGCCAAAGGGGGTTCCTCAGCCAAAAAGCCTTTCTTTTTTTTTTCTACTCATTCTACGTACCACCCGCAGATCCCACCTCTTCCCTCCTCCCATCTCCCAGCCCTCCTTCCCTAGCCATCCTACATCCCCACATCACTCAAATCAAGGTCTCCCATGGGGAGTCAGCAGAGCCCCGCACACTGAGCCTAGGCAGGTCCAAGCCCCTTCCCACTGTACCACGCCTGCGCAAGGCGCCACACAACACAGGCACCGGATTCCCAAAAGCCTGCCCACGCACCAGGGACAGATCCCAATCCCCCTGCCTGGGTGCTCTCCAAACAATTCGAGCCAAACAACCATCTTCCATATCTAGAGGGCCTAGTCCAGTTCTGTGGGGGCTTCACAGACCATAGTTAATGGGTCTCCACTAGTGTGGCTGGTCATCTCTACACTTCTTCCCCTCATGATCTGGACGTTCCCCACCTTCAGAACCCCTCCTTTCTCTCATCGATTGGATTCCTGGAGCTCAGCCTGGCACCAGGCCGTGGATCTCTGCACCTGCCTCCATCAATCACTGGACAAAGGCTCTATGATGATAGTTAGGGTATTCCCTAGACCCGTCACCAGAGTAGACCAGTCCAGGCACCCTCTGGACCACTGCCAGCAGTCCAAGGTAGTGTCATCCTTGTGGGTTCCTGAGAGCCTCCCCAGCACCCTGCCTCTTCCTTTTCCCATGATGTCCTCATCAATTATGGTACCTCCCTCCCTGCCCTCGATCTCTGTCCCTGTTCCAGCTTGACCCTCCTATTTCCCTATGTTCTCATTCCCCACTCCTTGCCCTATGCCACTCCCCCACACCTAGTCCCCTCATGTAGATCTCATCCACTTCTCCTTCGCTGGGTCATCCATGTGTCACTCCTAGGGTTATTCCCTGTTAGCTAGCCTCTCTGAAACTGTGAGTTGCAGTCTGTCCATCCCTTCCCTCATATCTGGTATCCGCTTATGAGTGAGTACATACTATGTTTGTCCTTCTGAATCTGGGTTACCTCACTCAGGATGATATTTTCTAGTTTCATCCATTTGACTGCAAATTTCTTGATAACATTGTTTTTTTACTGCTGAGTAGTATTCCATTGTGTATATGTGCCACAATTTTCTTTATCCATTCTTCAATTGAGGGGTATCTAGGTTGTTTCCAGGTTTTTGCTATTACGAATAATGCTGATATGAACATAGTTGAGCATGTGTCCTTGTGGTAAGATTGAGCATTCCTTGGGTATATATGCCCAGGAGGGGTATAGCTGGGTCTTGAGGAAGACTTACTGCCAATTTTCTGAGAAACCACCATACTGATTTCCAGAGTGGCTATACAAATTTGCATTCCCACTAACAGTGGAGGAGTGTTTCCCTTGTTCCACATCCTCTCCAACATAAGCTGTCATTAGTGTTTTGGTCTTAGCCGTTCTGACAGGTGTAAGAGGTATCTCAGAGTTGTTTTGATTTGCATTTCCCTGATGACTAAGGATGTTGAACAATTCTTTAAATGTCTTTCAGCCATTTGAGATTCTTCTGTTGACAATTCTCTGTTCAGCTCTGTAGCCCATTTTTTAATTGGATTGTTCAGTATTTTGAAGTCTAGTTTTTTGAGGTCTTTATATATTTTGGATATCAGCCCTCTGTCAGATGTGGAGTTGGTGAAGATCTTTTCCCATTCTGTAGGCTGTTGTTTTGTCTTATTGACCGTGTCCTTTGCTCTACAAAAGCTTCTCAGTTTCAGGAGGTCCCATTTATTAATTGTCGCTCTCAGTGTCTATGCTACTAATATTATATTTAAGAAGTTGTCTCTTGTGCCAGTGAGTTCCAGACTACTTCCTACTTTCTCTTTTATCAAGTTTAGTGTAACTGGATTTATGTTGAGGTCTTTGATCCACTTGGACTTGAGTTTTGTGCATGGTGACAGATATGGATCTATTTGCAGCCTTCTACATGTTGACATCCAGTTATGCCAGCACCATTTGTTGAAGATACTTTCTTTTTTCCATGGTACATTTGGCCTCTTTGTCAAAAATCATATATTCATAGGTGTGTGGATTAATGTCAGGGTCTTCAATTGGTTTCCACTGGTCTATGTGTTGGTTTTTATGGCAGTACCAAGCTGTTTTTTTTTTTTTTTTGGTTTTTCGAGACAGGGTTTCTCTGTGTAGCTTTGCGCCTTTCCTGGAGCTCACTTGGTAGCCCAGGCTGGCCTCGAACTCACAGAGATCCGCCTGGCTCTGCCTCCCGAGTGCTGGGATTAAAGGCGTGCACCACCAACGCCCGGCTCCAAGCTGTTTTTATTACTATAGCTCTATAGTAGAGCTTGAGGTCAGGGATCATGATGCCTCCAGAAGTTGCTTTATTATACAGAATTCTTTTAGCTATCCTAGGTTTTTTGTTTTTCCATCTAAAGTTAAGTATTGTTCTTTCCAAGTCTGTGAAGAATTGTGTGGGGATTTGATGGGGATTGCATTGAATCTATAGATTGCTTTTGGTAAGATTGCCATTTTTACTATGTTAATTCTACCTATCCACGATCATGGGAGATCTTTCCATTTTCTGATATCTTCGATTTCTTTCTTCAGAGACTTAAAGTTTTTTATCATACATGTCTTTCACTTGCTTAGAGTTACCCCAAGGTATTTTATATTACATGTGGCTATTGTAAAGGGTGATGTTTCTCTGATTTTTTCTCAGCCCATTTATCATTTGTATATAGGAGGGCTACTGATTTTTTTGAGTTAATCTTGTATCCTGTCACCTTACTGAAGGTATTTATCAGCTGTAGGAGTTCCCTGGTAAAATTTTTGGGGTCACTAATGTGTACTATCATATTGTCTGCAAATAGGGAAAGTTTGACTTCTTCCTTTCCAATTTGTATCCCTTTGATCTCCTTTTGTTGTCTTATTACTCTAGCTAGAACTTCAAGTACTATTTTGAATAAGTATGGGGAGAGCAGACAGCCTTGTCGTGTTCCTGATATTAGTGGAATCACTTTGAGTTTCTCTCCATTTAACTTGATGTTGGCTGTCAGCTTGCTGTAAATTGCCTTTATTGTGTTTAGGTATCTTCCTTGTATTTCTGATCTCTCTAGAACCTTTATCATAAAGGGGTGTTGGATTTTGTCAAAGGCTTTTTCAGCATCCAAAGAGATGATCATGTGGTTTTTTTTTTCTTTCAGTTTGTTTATATGGTGTATTACATTGACTGATTTTTGTATGTTGAACCATCCTTGCATCCCTGGGATGAAGCCTACTTGGTCATGGTGGCTAATTTTTTTGATGTGTTCTTGGTTAGTCAGTATTTTATTGACTATGTTTTCATCAATGTTCACGAGGGAGATTGGTCTGTAATTCTCTTTCTTTGTTACATCTTTGTGTGGTTTGGGTATCAGGGTGACTGTAGCCTCATAAAAGGAATTTGGTATTAGCTCTTCTTTGAAAATCTGGTAGAATTCTGCCCTGAAACCATCTGGTCCGGGGCTTTTTTTGGTTGGGAGACTTGATGACTGTTTCTATTTCCTTAGGGGTTATTGGTCTATTTAAATAGTTTATCTGGTCTCGATTTAACTTTGGTATGTGGTACCTATCCAGAAAATCATGCATTTCTTTCAGATTTTCCAGTTTTATGGAGTACAGGTTTTTGAAGTATGATCTGATGATTCTCTGTATTTCCTCGTTGTCTGTTGTTATGTCTCCCTTTTCATTTCTGATTTTGCTAATTTGGATGCTCTCTCTCTGCTTTTTGGTTAATTTGAATAAGGACTTTTCTATCTTATTGATTTTCTCAAAGCACCAACTCTTTGTTTCATTGATTCTTTGTATTGTTCTCTGTTACTATTCTATTTATTTCAGCCCTCAATTTGATTTTTTTCCTGGGGTCTGTTTCTCCTGGGTGAGTTTGCTTCTTTTTTTTTTTTTTTTTTTTTTTTTTTTTTTTTTTTTTTGGTTTTTTGAGACAGGGTTTCTCTGTGGAACTTTGCGCTTTTCCTGGAACTCTTTCTGTAGACCAGGCTGGCCTCGAACTCACAAAGATCTGCCTGCCTCTGCCTCCCAAGTGCTGGGGTTAAAGGCGTGCGCCACCACCGCCCGGCGAGTTTGCTTCTTCTTGTTCTAGAGCTTTCAGTTGTGCTGTTAAGTCACTAGTGTGAGATTTCTCCAACTTCTTTATGTGGGCATTTAGAGCTATGAATTTTCCTCTTAGCACTGCTTTCATAGTGTCCATTGAATTCTAGGAAACCTTTAATTTCTTTATTTCTTCCTTGATCCATTGGTGATTCAATTGGGCATTATTCAGTTTCCACGAGACTGTAGGCGTTCTGTAATTTTTGTTGTTGTTGAAATCTAACTTTAAGCCATGGTGGTCCAATAAGATATAGGAGGTTATTTGAATTTTTTTGTATCTGTTGAGATTTGCTTTGTGACCAAGCAAGTGGTCAGTTTTGGAGAAGGTTTGTTTCATGGGGTGCTGAAAAGAAGGTATATTCTTTTGTGTTAGGGTGGAATGTTCTGTAGATATCTATTAAGTCCATTTGAGTCATAATGTCTGTTAGTTCCCTTATTTCTCTGTTAAGTTTCTGTCTGGCAGACCTGTCCATTGGTGAGAGTGCGATGTTGAAGTCTCCCACTACTAGTGTATGAGGTTTGATGTGTGATTTAAGCTTTAGTAATGTTTCTTTTACAAATGTAGGTGCCCCTGTATTTGGGGCATAAATATTCAGAATTGAAACTTCATCTTGTTGGATTTTTCCCTGTGATAAATATGTAATGTCCTTCCCTATCTCTTTCAATTTATTTTAGTTTGAAGTCTATTTTATTAGATATTAGGGTAGCTACACTCGCTTGCTTCTTAATTCCATTTGATTGGAAAGTCTTTTCCCAGCCTTTTATTCTGAGGTAGTGTCTGTCTTTGAAGTTGAGGTATGTTTCTTGTATGCAGCAGAAGGATGGATTCTGTTTTCACATCCATTTTGTTAGCCTATGTCTTTTTATAGGCAAATTGAGTCCATTGACATTGAGGGATATTAATGACCAGTGATTGTTAATTCCTGTTATTTTTTGGTGGTAGTGTTGTGTGTTTCCCTTCTTTTGTATTTGTTGGTGTGGGACTATCTCTTGCCTATGTTTTCATGGGTGTATCTAACTTCCTTAGGTTGGATTTTTCCTTCAAGTGCTTTCTGTAGGGCTGGGTTTGTAGAGAGATACTGTTAAATCTGGCTTATCATGGAATATTTTGTTTACTCCGTCTATTTTGATTGAGAGTTTTGCTGGGTATAATAGTCAGGGTTGGCATCCATGGTCTCTTAGTGTCTGCATAACATCTGTCCAGGACCTTCTGGCTTTTAGAGTCTCCATTGAAAAGTCAGGTGTTATTCTTATGGGTCTGCCTTTATATGTTACTTGGCCTTTTCCCTTTGCAGCTCTTAATATTTTTTCTTTTTTCTGTATGTTTAGTGGTTTGATTATTGTGTGGCGAGGGGTGTTTTTTTTGTTTTTTGTTTTTTTGGATCCAGTCTATTTGGTGTTCTGTAACCTTCTTGTATCTTTATAGGCATTTTCTCCTTTAGGTTGGGAAAGTTTTCTTCTGTGATTTTGTTGAATATATTTTCTGTGCCTTTGAGTTAGTATTCTTTTCCTCCTTCTATCCCTATTATTCTTAGGTTTGGTCTTTTCATGGTGTCCCAGATTTCCTGGACGTTTTGGGTCATGACTTTGTTGGCTTTAGTGTTTTCTTTGATGAATCTATTTCCTCTACCATATCTTCAACACCAGAGATCTGCTCTTCTATCTCTTGCATTCTGTTGGTTATGCTTGCATCTGTAGTTCCTGTTCATTTACTCAAATTCTCCATTTCCAGCATTTTGTGGCACCTCAATTTGTGCCTTCTTTATTGACTCCATTTCAGTTTTAAAATCTTGAACTGTTTCCCTCACTTGTTTAATTGCTTTCTCTTGGCTTTCAACAGATTTACTGATTGCTTCTCATTTTTTGTTTGACTCTTCCTCTAATTCTTTAAAGGAATTTTTCATTTCCTCTTTAAAGATCTATATCATCTTAAGGTCATTTTTAAGGTCGATTTCTTCTGTTTCTTTGGTGTTCAGGTTTTGCTGATGTAGGTTCTGATGGAGTCATGGTGGGTTTTTTGTTGTTGACTGTATTTTTGCAAGTGGTGTCTGTCTGAGGGATACTCTCTTGGTCTCATTGATACTCTTGGTCCAGTGGAAGCTCTTGGTCTAGTTGGTGCTGATGGACTGTTTGTTTCAGGGAGAAGCTCTTAGTCCAATTGGCTCTTGTGGGCTCTGTCTCAGGGAGTAGTTGTAATCTTGGCATGCAGTTGGGTTTGGAGGGGTGGGGCTTGTGGGTTACAAGGTCTGGTGGGGAGTGGTGATAGTCTGACCTGTCTGCAGGAGGTCTGCCTGCCGATTGGCCTGAAACTGGGACTGCAGTGGGTAGTGGTGTAGGGGCGCAGGGTTGTGCCCCTAGGCCCAAAGCCTAGGGGCTGTGGTGTTCAGGTTTGAGGATAAACACTCACCTCTTAGTCCAATCGGGTACTGGCTATCTCTGTCTCAGGGAACAGTTGCAGTCTCGGAGGGTGGGTGGGATTTGGGGGAGGTGGGGCTTGGGTTGCAGGGTCTGATGGGGGATGGTGGTAGTCTGACCTGTCTGCAGGAGATCTGCCTGCCTGACTGGCCTGAAACTGGGACTGCAGTGGGTGGTGGTGTAGGGGCCAGGGTTGTGCCCCTGGGTCCCACCTAGGCAAAGACTCACTTCTTTGTCCAATCATGTACTGGTGGTCTTTGTCTCAGGGAACAGTTGCAGTCTCCCCTAAAAGCCTTCTAATTCCTGCCTTTTCACACCTTATATACCTTTCTCTGGGATTAGAGGCATATGTACTTCCCAAGCAAAGGCATGAGATCTCAGGTGCTGGGATTAAAGGTGTGTGCCACCACTGTCTGGCTTTGTTTCTCTCCTACACTGAGTCAATCTCATGTACTCCAAGGTGGCTTTGAACTCAAAAAGTTGCAGACAAATCTCTCCCTCCTGAGTGCTAGGATTAAAGGTGTGTGCTATCAATCCCTGGCATCTATGTTTAATATAGTGGCTTGGTTTGTCCTCTAATCTTCAGATAAATTTTATTAGGGGTGAGATTTTTAAGCCCATGAGTATTTTGTTTGTTTCACTACAACGAAGACAGTACTTCCAATGGCTTCCTCTACTGATGAGAAGTAAGCTATCTATCAATTAGTCACTTTTCTTTTTTTTATATATATATATTTTTTATTTTATTTTACAATACTATTCAGTTCTACATAACAGCCACAGATTCCCTTGTTCTCCTCCTCCCTCCCCCCTCCTCTCCCCCCAGCTCACCCCCCATTCCCACCTCCTCCAGAGCAAGGCCTCCCCCGAGGACTGAGATCAACCTGATAGACTCAGTCCAGGTAGGTCCAGTCCCCTCCTTCCAGACTCAGCCAAGTGTCCCTGCATAAGTTCCAGGTTTCAAACAGCTAACTCATGCAATGAGCCCAGGACCTGGTACCACTGCCTAGATGCCTTCCAAACAGATCAAGCCAATCAACTGTCTCACCTATTCAGAGGGCCTGATCCAGTTGGGGGCCCCTCACCCTTTGGTTCATAGTTCATGTGTTTCCATTCGTTTGGCTATTTGTCCCTGTGCTTTATCCAACCTTGGTTTCAACAATTCTCCCTCATATAAACCCTCCTCCTTCTCGCTAATTAGACTCCCGGCGCTCCACCCGGGACCTAGCCGTGGATCTCTGTATCCAGATTCCTCAGTCCTTGGATGGGGTTTCTGGCACTTTTGTATATGTGTGATGCTAGGGATTAAATCCAAGGTTTTGTGAATATTAGCACTCTACTACTGCATCACATCCATCCCCTAATTTCACTTTTTCTGTTACTTGTTTAATCTCTTTGTCTTTGAACTCTGACTTCACTGCTTTTGTCTTTAGTTACATTATGTGGGTTCTTTGGGTTTCTTAATTCAATTACTTTACATTAAAACTTGAAAACTATTGTGCTATTTTTTCTGTTTTACTCCTCTCCTATTCTAACTAGAGGAAGTCTGTCAGATATCATGCTTCCTTATTTTCCATTTGTGTTTCTCTCTTCTATATTATACACAACAACCCCTACTCAGTGTTTCCCTGATACCAATCCTAAGTTGCCTTTAGTTACTATATTGCTTCAGCATCTCTTATACCAGTTTCTCAAATTTTACTATGCATAACCTTGATGTTTTGAAGTAACTGATATATGACTGGTGTCTTCATGATGACCTCACACATTTGGGGCAAGAAAGCCACAGAAACATTCTTTATTTTGTTTTGTTTTGGTTTTTGAGATAGGGTTTTTCTGTTCAACAGTCCTGACTGTCCTGGAAACATTCTTACTCTTTCACTGCATCATATGTGGTTAAGATGGCATCTTCCAGATGGTCTAGATCTATGACACTACTACTTTCTTTTTTGTAAGTGATAAATACTATGTAGATTTGTATTTGTAATATTTACAAAACCACGAACATATACTATTTTTCTAAGCTCAAAATGGCTATACCAGCTTGTTTCTTAGGTTCATTTGCTTAGAAAATCTTTTGCCAACTGTTTACTCTGAGGTAATGTCTCTTTGATATTGAGGTGTGTTTCTTGTACCAGCACATTCATTTATTCTGTTAGTTGTGCTTTTTTTTTTTAAAAAAAATTGAGGAATTGAGTGTATTGAAATTGAGAGCTATCAATGACCAATGATTACTAGCTCCTGTTATTTTGTTGTTGTTATAGGTGCTGGTGGTAGTGTGTATGTTCTTCCCTTTTGGTTTTCCTGGTGTGAGATTATTTCCTGTGTTTTCATGGGTGTAGTTAAACCCATTCATTGCGTTGGGAGTTTTTCTTCTAGTACTTTCTGTATGCCTGACTTTGTGGATAGATATTATTTAAATTTGATTTTATCATGGAATATCTTCTTTTCTCCATCTACGGTGATTGAAAGTTTTGGAGAGTATATTTGTCTGGGCTGGCATCTGTGGTCTCTTAGAGTCTGCATGATATAAGTCCAGGACCTTCGGGATTTTAGAGTCTGTGTTGACAAGTTGGGTAATTCTAATAGGTCTACCTTTATATGTTACTTGGGCCTCTTCCCTTGAAGCTTTTAATATTTGTTCCTTGTTCTGTATGTTTAGTGTTTTGATTATTGTGTTTCTTGGGGACTTTAGTTTCCATCCAATCTATTTGGTGTTCTGTAAGCTTCTTGTACCTTTAAAGGCATATCCTTCTTTAGGTTAGGAAAATTTTCTTCTATGATTTTATTAAAAATATTTTCTTGTCCTTTGAACTGAGATTCTTCTCCTTCTATTCCTATTATTCTCTGATTTGGTCTTCTCATAGTGTCCCAGATTTCCTGGATGTTTTATGTCAGGAATTTTGTAGATTTAGCATTTTCTTTGACTGATGTATATATTTCTTTTATTGTATCTTCAATACCCGAGATATAATCTTCCATCTCTTGTATTCTATTGGTGATGCTTTTTTTCCTGTTTGCTTAACCTAAATTTTCTATCTTCAATATTCCCTCAGTTTGAGTTTTCTTTGTTGCCTCTATTCCATTTTCAGGTTTTGAACAGTTTTATTCATTTCCTTCAGTTGTTTGTTTGCCTTTTCTTGGCTTTTTAAAAGGTATTTATTACTTTCTTCCAGTTTTTTGCTTGTTTTTTCTTCGCTTTCTTTAACAGATTTATTTGCTTTCTTTTTTAGGACCCCTATCATCCTTAGAAAGTTGTTTTTAAGACTGTTTTCTTGTGCTTCAGCTGTGTTGTCCTGGCAGTTGTTGATTGTGTTTTTATACTAGTGTTTAGGCATCTGGGGTTTGGGTAGTATTGGGTCTAGGTGCTGATTTCTGAGTTTGTCTTTGTTAAATAGGTGTTTTTTAACCTTGGTTTCTGTTACCTTTGGTCTTCTGGCCAGAGGGGCATGGTATTCTCTTGGCCTCAGGTGGAGTAGGTGTTTCCTCAAGATTTATGGGCTAAGATATGGTGATGGTGAGGAGTGCTTTGGGGGGATAGGTTAGGCAGGCATGGAGGGAGTGTTGGTGGTCTGTAGGCAGGGGGTCTTACCTTGGGGTTCTGAGTGCCATCATGACCTCTGGTAAAGCCTGAAGTGTGAGCTGGTATATGGTGATGAGGACAGGGGAGTTGCTGGTAGGCTGAGCGGGCTCCAAGTGAGTGTTGGTGGTCTGCAGGCACGGGTCATTGGTCTTACCTGGCGTCCTGGGTGCTGGTGTGGCCTCTGGTAAAGTAGGGGGGCTTTTACCTGAGTTGTGGGCCCAGATAAGGTGATGAATGGGGAGCAGTTGGGGGTAACTGGATGGGTTCTGAGGGAATGTTGGAGGTTTGTGGAAGGGGCTTACCTGTGGTTCTCTAAAGTGTTATTACTCATTCCCTGTGAGGATTACCAGATGATATATTTAAAAGATAGACTGTAGACAAATTGCTAAATGGTCTTATTAAATAAAAAACACAGAGCCAGATAATAGGGGTGAAAAGCTGAGAGATCAGGGAAATAGGAAAAGCCATAGCTAACCTCACCTCACCAACTCCACAGCTTCCAAAAGCAAGCTACTTCCTGTCTACCCGTACCTATATACCTTGCTGTTCTGCCATCTGATTTGCTCTCTCTGTCCAGCTACATCACTTCCTCTTTCTACCCAGTTCTGTCACTTCCTATCTGTCTGTACAGACCTCCATGGTTAACTAGTGTTGGAATTTTAAGGCGTGTGCCACCATCCCTGGCTCTGTTCCCAGTGTGGCCTTGAACTCACATAGATTCAGACAGATCCCTGCCTCCCAAGTGATAGGATTAAAGGCATGTGCTACCATTGCCTGACTTCTGTAGAGTGGCTGGCTTTTCCCTCTGATCTCCAGGCAAGTTTTATTGGGGGACACAGTATATTTGGGGATACAATACATCATCACATTTCCCCTTTTTTTGTCTAAAATAAAAAAAAGTTATAACTAATATAAGAAAAACTATATACAATAAGTACAATAACTGTATACCATATATACAAGCAATAAATACATCAACAATGTCTAGTCCAATTGCATTTGACAAATTCAGAGAAAATGCTCCTTTATGTATCCTATTTTGATGAGTCCAAAATGTACCTAATTTACTTCCTATCCTATCTTGTATCACCAACAGAAAATTATGTCTTTCAAACTTATACACTTAACACCTTAGTGAGTTTCTTTTCTGAATTTCTTAACAAGGAAAACTGTAACTATAAATGTCTAATCTTCAACTCCCTCAGAGACCCAAGAAGGAAATAATATTACCTAGTAAAACAGGACGTGCAAAAAATGTGAGTTATGACAGAAACAGCCAGCTTCCTGGACAGTCACCTGAGGTTTCTCTCCAATGTTGGGGCATCATCTTCAGCTTACATGCTTAGAATATCTGACTCATTTGTGAAGTAGTATGTACACCAGGCCTACAGCTCGACCTCACATTCAGTGCAAATATTCCATGTACCAGATAAATTTGAATTCCACCAGTGTCCTGTTATCATTCAGG
The DNA here is from genome assembly GCF_004664715.2 of Peromyscus leucopus. Classification (NCBI taxonomy): domain Eukaryota; kingdom Metazoa; phylum Chordata; class Mammalia; order Rodentia; family Cricetidae; genus Peromyscus; species Peromyscus leucopus. The sequence continues at coordinate 37,025,402 of NC_051064.1, forward strand.
ATTTTAAATTCTGGAAGTTGCTGGTGTTTTTGGAATTCGGCTGCCCATTCTTCTTGGCTTGTAGGTGGCTTCATCTCCTTTATTAAATACCAGTCTACCATTGAGAGGCCAGACTCTGTCAGCCTAGTTACTCCTCAAAGAATAACTGCTCAAGCTACTGTTTCATTGCACATCAGAAGCCATTGGTCCACTGCCTGTTCAGCTGCCTTCGAAGGAAGGGGCACTGTACCTTTTCCAGATTGCAAAGCCACTTCAGCAATGGTGCCATATTGCACTGGCCTCAGGGGATGCCTGTTGCCAAAGCTGTAACCACACTTGTCTTGGCAAGGAATGGTTGTGTGTGTGTGTGTGTGTGTGTGTGTGTGTGTGTGTGTCCATCTATGTGTCCGTCCTGCTTGTCCATTTTGGACAGCATACTGTTAGAAGTTGATTTGAGGGCACTTTCTTTCCCAGTGGCTAACTTGCCACAGTGAAAGTTAACTCCATGTGGCGGTTCTTCAATGCCCACATCTTCTGTGAAGTAGATTGGTGCTGCCAGGAGCAGACATGTCTCATTGTCATTAAAAAAAAAAAAAATCTATCTTATTGAAACATTGTAATTGCTATATTCTATAGATTTCTGAAGGATTTGAAGATGACCTGTCTATCTAATATATATATCTGCTTGACCTTGAAAACATACCTAATATGATTACAAGTTTGATTGTAATGTCTAACTACTTTCATTTCTTTATATCCTAATTGTTGGTAATAATAACATTTAAGGATTAGCAACTGTATAGGTACAGTATCTTGAACAAGATTAGAAATATATGTGCAATTATCAATCTCAAATTGGTATCAATATACATAATTTGTATATGAGATACAAAAATCTAATCCAATCTAAAATATTTAAAACTAATAGTTGCCTTTTAAAAGTAGATTCAATAATCTACCTCTTATTTATAATAGACTTTCTGAACATTCTGTATGGTGTTGACCTTTAAAATATAAAACACATCAAGGTTCATAATTGATGCTCTGTTTTGTGTGTATACTTCATTATGAACAGGAAAAGCTTTGTCAAAAGTCATTAAAATAGTGTCTTAATTTAACTGAATTATGTTGTTTTTGTTTCTATAGTCATTTTGGAATTGGTTGAATAAACTTCTTAAAACACTTTTTGAAAAATCAAGTGACCAAAGAAGACCTTCTGTTTCTCTAACCCAGGCCAAGGATCCATTAGGCTTTAGTTGGTGGATTAGTGTTCATGTAGCATCATTGTACCAGTTTGATCGCCATGGTGTATCCGATGAAATGGTAAGATTTATATTTGCTTTTGTTTTTAGTTTTTATATACTATCAGGTAATACCTTTCTTTAAAGAAAAATATAAAGTAAATGAGTAGTAAATAAAAACTCAGGTCAGGGGAAATGAATTTTCTTTTCTTTTTTTGTATAATGTTTCTGTAAACATCTACTAATCTTGAACTATAAAGCTCACTTTTTTTTTGGTTTGTTTGTTTGTTTGTTTGATAAAAGGAAAGCAATTTGTAGAAGACTTGCTCTCCAACCTTGGCTCTGCTCATAAGTCTTGTATGGACATTGAGTAAATTGCTCAAGATTTTCTGACCCTGTGTTTCCTCACAGAAAAATCATGGCTTTGCATTGCTCCAAAGTTTCCTGCTAGTTATAAATTCTGCAAGAGTGTCAAAGGGAAAGCATATATATGTCTCCCTGAAATGAATCAGTTGGTTTTGTATGTAATAGAATGAAAGCATTCCTTTGGGGGCTGGAGATAGAGCTCAGTGGTTAAGAACACATTCTGCTCTGGCCAAGCACCTAAGTTTTCTTCCCTGCATCCCCACTACCTGTAACTTTTGCTCCAGAGGATCTGCTGTCCTCTATGGGCCTGCTGCAGGCAACTACAGTAGTGCACAAACCCATACACATAGACACTTAATTTTAAAAGAAAGAATCTTTCAAGTGTTTCTTTTGTATAGCAGTTCTTTTACTTATTTATTTATTTTATTTATTTATTTATTTATTTAGAGACAGGGTTTCTCTGCATAGCTTTGTGCCTTTCCTGGAACTCACTCTTGTAGCCCAGGCTGACCTCGAGCTCACAGAGATCCTCCTGCCTCTGCCTCCCAAGTGCTGGGATTAAAGGCGTGCGCCATCACTGCCCGGCTGCATAGCATTTCTTAAGAGGTGCCTTTCCTTAAATCTATTTAACAAACTATGAAGTTTGTTTGCTTCAAACAAGAAGACAGATTTTATCTATTGAATTATTGTTTAATTGAAAACATTCTTTTTTTTTCCTTTTCTTTTATTTTACAATACCATTCAGTTCTACATATCAGCCACGGGTTCCCCTGTTCTCTCCCCTCCCACCCCTCCTCTCCCCACCAGCTCACCCCCCATTCCCAACTCCTCCAGGGCATAGCCTCCTCCGAGGACTGAGATCAACCTAGTAGACTCTGTCCAGGCAGGTCCAGTCCCCTCCTTCCAGACTCAGCCAAGCGTCCCTGCATAAGCCCCAGGTTTCAAACAGCCAACTCATGCAATGAGCACAGGACTTGGTCCCACTGCCTAGATGCCTCCCAAACAGATCAAGCCAGTCAACTGTTTCACCTATTCAGAGGGCCTGATCCAGCTGGGGGCCCCTCAGCCTTTGGTTCATAGTTCATGTGTTTCCATTTGTTCGGCTTTTTTTTTTTTTTTTCAGTAATTGAGTAAAACCGAAGTTTATTATAAGCCACAGTCGTCCTAGGGACCTCCATGTTATATATATAGCCTCCATGGTTCTATGGGTTATGGTCTGATTGTTCTTTATTTTATATCTAGAATCCACTTATGAGTGAGTACATACCATGACTGTCTTTCTGGGTTTGGGTTACCTCACTCAGGATGATTTTTTCTAATTCCATCCATTTGCCTGCAAATTTCATGCTTTCATTGTTTTTCTCTGCTGAGTAGTACTCCATTGTGTATATGTACCACATTTTTTTCATCCATTCTTCTGTTGACGGGCATCTAGGTTGTTTCCAGGTTATAGCTATTACAAATAGTGCTGCTATGAACATAGCTGAGCATGTATCTTTATGGTATGAATCAGCATTCCTTGGGTATATGCCCAAGAGTGGGATGGCTGGGTCTTGAGGTAGTTCGATTCCTAATTTTCTGAGAAACCGCCATACTGATTTCCACAGTGGTTGTACAAGCTTACATTCCCACCAACAGTGGAGGAGTGTTCCCTTTGCTCCACATCCTCTCCAACATTGACTGTCATTGGTGTTTTTGATCGTAGCCATTCTGACAGGTGTAAGGTGGAATTTCAGAGTCGTTTTGATTTGCATTTCTCTGATGATTAAGGATGTTGAGCATTTCTTTATATGTCTTTCAGCCATTTGTGATTCTTGTTTTGTGAATTCTCTGATTAGCTCTTTAGCTCATTTTTTTAATTGGACTGTTCAGTATTTTGATGTCTAGTTTCTTGAGTTCTTCATATACTATGGAGATCAATCCTCTGTCAGATGTGGGGTTGGTGAAGATCTTTTCCCATTCTGTTGGCTGTCTTTGTCTTATTGACTGTGTCTTTTGCCCTGCAAAAGCTTCTCAATTTTGAGAGGTTCCATTTATTAATTGTTGTGCTCAGGGTCTGTGCTGTTGGTGTCTTATTTAGGAAATGGTCTCCATTGCCAACGCATTCAAGAGTGCTTCCTACTTTCTTTTCTATTAAGTTTAGTGTAACTGGATTTATGTTCAGTTCTTTGATCCACTTGGACTTGAGTTTTGTGCATGGTGACAGATATGGATCTATTTGTAATCTTTTACATATTGACATCCAGTTATGCCAGCACCATTTGTTGAAGATATTTTCTTTTTTCCATTATGTAGTTTTGGCTCCTTTGTCAAAAACCAGGTGTTCATATGTGCATGGATTAATGTCAGGGTCTTCAATTCGATTCCATTGGTCCGTATGTCGGTTTTTTTTTTTTTTACCAGTACCTAGCTGTTTTTATTACTATAGCTCTATAGTAGAGTTTGAGGTCAGGGATGGTGATGCCTCCAAAGGTTGCTTTATCTTATAGGATTCTTTTAGCTATCCTGGGTCTTTTGTTTTTCCATATGAAGTTGAGTATTTTTCTTTCCAAGTCTATGAAGAATTGTGTTGGAATTTTGATGGGGATTGCATTGAATCTGTAGATTGCTTTTGGTAAGATTGCCATTTTTACTATGTTAATCCTACCTATCCATGAGCATGGGAGATCCTTCCATTTTCTGATATCTTCTTCAATTTCTTTCTTTAGAGATTTAAAGTTCTTATCAAAAAGGTCCTTCACTTGTTTAGTTAGTGTTATCCCAAGGTATTTTTTATTATTTGTGGCTATTGTAAAGGGTGATGTTTCTCTGACTTCTTTCTCAGCCCTTTTATCATTTGTATATAGGAGGGCTACTGATTTTTTTTTTTTGAGTTGATCTTGTATCTTGCCACTTTACTGAAGGAGTTTATCAGCTGTAGGAGTTCCCTGGTAGAGTTTTTGGGGTCACTTATGTATACTATCATATCATCTGCAAATAGTGAAAGTTTGACTTCTTCCTTTCCAATTTGTATCCCTTTGATCTCCTTTGTTGTCTTATTGCTCTAGCTAGAACTTCTAGTACTATATTGAATAAATATGGGGAGAGTGGACAGCCTTGTCTTGTTCCTGAACTTAGTGGTATCACTTTGAGTTTCTCTCCATTTAATTTGATGTTTGCTGTTGGCTTGCTATAAATTGCCTTTATTATGTTTAGAAATGTTCCTTGTATTCCTGATCTAAGACCTTTATCATGAAGGGGTGTTGGATTTTGTCAAAGGCTTTTTCAGCATCTAATGAGATGATCATGTGTTTTTTTTTCTTTCAGTTTGTTTATATGGTGTATTACACTGACTGATTTTCGTATGTTGAACCATCCTTGCATCCCTGGGATGAATCCTACTTGGTCGTGATGGATAATTGTTTTGATGTATTCTTGGATTCAGTTTGCCAATATTTTGTTGAGTATTTTTGCATCAATGTTCATGAGGGAGATTGGTCTATAATTCTCTTTCTTTGTTGCATCTTTGTGTGGTTTGGGTATCAGGGTAATTGTAGCCTCATAAAAAGAGTTTGGTAGTGTTCCTTCTGTTTCTATTGTGTGGAACACTTTGAAGAGTATTGGTATTAGTTCTTCTTTGAAAGTCTGGTAGAATTCTGCACTGAAACCATCTGGTCCTGGGCTTTTTTTGGTTGGGAGACTTTTGATGACTGTTTCTATTTCTTTAGGGTTTATTGGTCTATTTACATGGTTTATCTGGTCTTGATTTAATTTTGGTATGTGGTATTTACCCAGAAAATTGTCCATTTCTTCCTGGTTTTCCATTTTTGTGGAGTACAGGTTTTTGAAGTATGATCTGATGATTCTCTGGATTTCCTCATTGTCTGTTGTTATGTCTCCCTTTTCATTTCTGATTTTGTTAATTTGGGTGCTCTCTCTTTGCCTTTTGGTTAATTTGGCTAGGGGTTTGTCTATCTTTTTGATTTTTTTTTTTCGAAGAACCAACTCTTTGTTTCATTGATTTTTTTTTTTTGTATTGTTTTCTTATTTTCTATTTCGTTGATTTCAGCCCTCAATTTGATTATTTCCTGGCGTATATTTCTCCTGGGTGAGTTTGTTTCTTTTTGTTCTAGAGCTTTCAGTTGTGCTGTTAATTCATTGGTATGGGATTGCTCCACCTTCTTTATGTGTGCATTTAGAGCTATGAATTTTCCTCTTAGCACTGCTTTCATAGTGTCCCATAAGTTTGGGTATGTTATACTTTCATTTTCATTGAATTCTAGGAAATCTAACTTCTTTATTTCTTCCTTTACCCATTGATGTTTCAGGTGGTCATTATTCAGTTTCCATGAGTTTGTGGGTTTTCTATAATTTTTGTTGTTGTTGAGGTCTAACTTTAAGGCATGGTGGTCTGATGAGATACAGGAGGTTATTCCAATTTTTTTTGTATCTGTTGAGATTTGTTTTGTGGCCAAGCATGTGGTCAATTTTTGAGAAGGTTCCATGGGGTGCTGAGAAGTGTTAGGGTGTTAGGATGGAATGTTCTGTAGATATCTATTAAGTCCATTTGAGTCATAACATCTGTTAGGTCCTTTATTTCTTTGTTAAGTTTCAGTCTGGTAGATCTGTCTTTTGGTGAGAGTGGTGTGTTAAAATCTCCCACTACTAATGTGTGGGTTTTGATGTGCGTTTTTTAGTAGTGTTTCTTTTATGACTGTGGGTGCTTTTGTATTTGGAGCATAAATGTTTAGAATCGAGACTTCATCTTGGTGGATTTTTCCCGTGATGAATATGTAATGTCCATCCTGGTCTCTTTTGATTGATTTTAGTTTGAAGTCTATTTTATTAGATATTAGGATAGCTACACCAGCTTGTTTCTTAGGTCCATTTGCTTGGAAAGCCTTTTCCCAGCCCTTTACTCGGAGGTAGTGTCTGTCTTTGAAGTTAAGGTGTGTTTCTTGTATGCAGCAGATGGATGGGTCCTGTTTTCTTATCCATTCTGTTAGCCTGTGTCTTTTTATAGGTGAGTTGAGACCATTGATATTGATGGATATTAATGACTAGTGATTGTTAATTCCTGTTATTTTTTGTGGTTGTGTTGTCCTTCTTTGGTGTATGTTGGTGTGGGATTTATCTATTGCTTGATTTTTCATAGATGTGTTTAGCTTCTTTGGGTTGGATTTTCCCTTCTAGTGCTTTCTGTAGGGCTGGGTTTGTGGACAGGCATTGATTAAATCTGGTTTTATCCTGGAATATTTTGTTTACTCCGCCTATGGTGATTGAGAGTTTTGCTGGGTATAATAGTCTGGGTTGGCATCTATGGTCTCTTAGTGTCTGCATAAGATTTGTCCATGATCTTGTAGCTTTCATAGTCTCTATTGAGTAGTCTGGTGTTAGTCTGATGGGTTTGCCTTTATATGTTACTTGGTCTTTTTCCTTTGTGGCTCTTAATATTTTTTCTTTGTTCTGTGTGTTTAGTGTTTTGATTATTATGTGGCGAGGGGACTTTTTTTTGGATCCAGCCTATTCGGTGTTCTGTAAGCTTCTTGTATCTTCATAGGTATTTGTTTCTTTAGGTTAGGAAACTTTTCTTCTATGATTTTGTTGAATATATTTTCTGTGCCTTTGAGTTGATATTCTCCTTCTTCTATCCCTATTATTCTTAGGTTCGGTCTTTTCATGGTATCCCAAATTTCTTGGACATTTTGTGTTACGACTTTTTTGTCTTTAGTGTTTTCTTTGACTGACTAATCTGTTTTCTCTATTGTGTCTTCAGTGTCAGAGATTCTCTGTTCTATCTCTTGCAATCGGTTGGTTATGCTTGTTTCTGTAGTTCCTGTTCGTTTAGTCAGGATTTCTATTTCCAGCATTCCCTCAGCATGTGTTTTCTTTATTGTCTCAAATTCATTTTTCAGATCTTGGAATGTTTCTTTCATCTGTTTAATTGCTTTTTCTTGGCTTTCTTTGATTTCTTCCCATTTTTTGTTCATTTTTTCTTCTATTTCTTTAAGGGAGTTTTTTATTTCCTCTTTAATGGAGTTTTTCATTTCCTCTTTAAGGGAAGTTTTTATTTCCTCTTTAATGGAGTTTTTCATTTCCTCTTTAAGGGAAGTTTTTATTTCCTCTTTAATGGAGTTTTTCATTTCCTCTTTAAGGGAAGTTCTTATTTCCTCTTTAATGGAGTTTTTCATTTCCTCTTTAAGGGAAGTTCTTATTTCCTCTTTAATGGAGTTTTTCATTTCCTCTTTAAGGGAAGTTTTTATTTCCTCTTTAATGGAGTTTTTCATTTCCTCCTTAAGGGAAGTTTTTATTTCTTCTTTAAGTGCCTCTATTATCTTCTTAAAGTCATTTTTAGGATTGATTTCTTCTGTTTCTTCTGTCTTGGTATGTTCAGGTCTTGCAGGTGTAGAATCACTAGGTTCTGATGTTGCCATATAGGTCTTTATGTTGTTGCCTGTATTTTTGCACTGGCGTCTACTCATCTCTTCCTCTGCTTGGTGCAGGTGATGTCTGTGTCTGAGAGTGCCTCTCTTGTTCTAATTTTAAGTCTTGGTTCACTAAGAGTTCTTGGTTAAATTGGTGCTATTGGGCTGTTTCTTCAGGAGCAGCTGATCTCAGTCGGTGAAGTATATACTTATGATTCTGGTGATCTGGTTTGGGCTGGGCAGTGCCTTCTTCTGTGTTCCCAGGTCACGTTTTGTTCATTCATCAACTCCTCAAACTGTAGGGATCTGAATCCTCTCCCGGATGTATTTCAGCTGAGCGGGGTAGTCTCACCAACACCTCCAGGTTTCGCAGGATCAGCAGCTGGGCCCTGGGTAGTCCTCAGACGGAGTGTTAAGATTCGTTCTGGTTCCATCCCACGGAGATAGCTTCTTCCCCAGGTGTTGGGGTTAGAGGCGTCCCTGTTCCAAGCTCTTGATTAAGAGCTTGTTTTCACTAGCTCTTCAGCAGGTAATAGCTCTGTTTCTGGTCTTTATTGCGACTGTGTTTAGGCTGCCGCCTGCTGGGCCTGCCTGTCTCCACACCGGGCCTACCTGTGTTTGGTTGTTGCTGCCGCCAGGCCTGTATCGAAAACATTCTTTTATGGTATTACTTAAAAATTTTGTGACTGAAACCACCTAGTAAATATATTTATTTGAAAACCTATTTGATGTTTTTAATTCCTGTATGTTTATAGTTTTTTCAATTCTCAGAAAATGACAGAATTATACCAACATATCTGTTCCATGAAATTCAGACTTCTGAATCAAGAGGATTGGCACAAATTCAAGGCTAGTCTAGGCTGCATAGTGAGTTCCAGGTCAGCCTGGGCTGTGGGGTGAAGTCCTGTCTCAAAATCCAGCCCTCTAAATAAAACAGGCAGGTTTCTAGGCCTCAACTCTGCAGATCCTTATTTAGTAATCTGATTTAAGATTTGTGATTTGTGAATCTTTATGATTTTTGAAAATATTCCTTAGTTTCAGTCTCTGTAAGTATGGCAACTCATTCTCTATGCTTACTGTCTTAGGGTTTCTGTTGCTGTAAAGAGACACCATGACCACAGAAACTCTAAATAAATTAATTGGGTGTCTTACAGTTCAGAGGTTCAATCCATTATCATCATGGTGGGACATAGTGGTCTGTAGGTGGACATGGTGCTTGAGAAGGAGCTAAAAATTCTACCTCTTTGATCTGCAGGCAAAAGGAAATGAACTGTCTCACTGAGTGTAGCTTAAACATAGGAAATCTCAAAGCCCACCCCTGCAGTAGCACACTTCCTCCAATAAGGCCACAACTCCTAATAGTGCTACTCCCAATGAGCTTATGGGGCCAGTTACATTCAACCTACCACACAGATGAAATGTGTTCAGGCTTGCACTTTGGAGCATTGAACTAGATGATCTCTGAGATGTCATCTATGGTATCTGAATGTTAGGACTGATAGTATTGTAGCAATAGGAAGGACTCTAGAGGTCCTCCAAATAATCTCCTTTAATAACAAAAGTTCTTTAAGGAAATCTCAAGATAAAGTAAGTTAGTGCTGTAGGAGGTTCATGTGCACCTCAGTATGGCAATTTAAGCTGCCTTTTTTTTTTTTTTTTGAAATCAGTAGAATGAACTGACACAGATGAACTAACTGCATGTCCTTTGGTTCTGTTCATGAGAGTTTGCCTTCCTGATACATAATAAATACTCAAATTTTGGCAGTTGTCATAATTTCTTTTATGGCCCATTTATTAATTTTTTGTGAAATAGTATGCTAATGTTTAACATTTAATTATTAGAATATTAGAGCAACATTAAGAACTAAAAAAATAGCCTATAATTCTGAAGTCTCAGCATAAGCATTTTTATTTCTCTTCCTGTTCTACATTAATTCCTCTGAGAACACATTCCTTGTTTTAACCAGTGTATATAAATGGTTGTGTGTGTGTGTGTGTGTATACTTTGTCAAGCACTTCTGAGTTGTATTAGGTGTTACAATAAGTATTCATAAGAGGATCTATATGAAATACATTGTTCTTTGTTTCAGGGAATATGCTTTTAGTGTATTAATACTTTTTTGAACTGTAGTAACCTGTAGTGAGTGCTGTATTTCAGTAGTGGCTGGTACTTACCCTAGATAGGCTTAGTGTTGTTCAATCATTGCTGTTACAGTGCACTGGAGGTTTATTCTGAGAACTCTGGAAATGATTGCTTTATTAGTGTGCAATCAAGATAGTAAATGAATGTGTCTTTGAACTGTGTTCTTCTGTGTTTTTCTTTTGCCAAAATACTTAAAAATATTGTTTAAAATCTTATTTATGTGGAAGATTTTTTAAAGGAAACCACATTTGAAAATGGAAGCTTTTCTGTGATAAAAGTAATTACAATATATATTTATGTATGTGTATATAAAATAGAAGTTGCTTTTAGATGTGTAGTCTCAGAGTTTCTAATATTTCTGAACTTTGTTATGGCTTTTAAAGAAAAAGTGTAGCCTTTCCATTAGTAATAGTTTTTATTCGATATGTAAATGCACATTGCATTTACAGTGTATTTAATATGCCAATATTATTTAATTTTTAGTGTGTTAAAAAGTAGGAGAGGAAATTATATATCCATTTCACAGGTAAAGAAGTAGAGATACATAATGATCAAGGGTTCATTTTACTTTGTCTCTTAGATAAACTTGATTTCTTTTTTTAAAGAGTTCTCCAAAAGATTGACACTTATAAGTAGATCTTTGGTGGGATAACCAGGTGCTCCAATTTGCCATAGGCAATCTGTTTTATGCTAGCTGACATTTAATTTGATTTTCAGTTTTATTCCCCAAGTTACCTTATTATTAAATTAGATGATCATTCTTATCTATTACTATAAAGGCATGTTGGTTGATTCCTTCAGAGCAATTTTAAATGGATGTTAATTTGGATCTGGGATACATTTAAACATAGATTTGAAAATTGCCTTGATGCTCTTTCCTCCTTATGATACGTTGATGTTGTCAGCTATCCCGTAGAAAGTGGTTATATAGTAGTGTGTTGTTTTTCCACTAAAGAATACTGTGTGAAGGATGATAAGTAATAATGGTTAGTTACATGCTTTTCACTGGAGAAATATTGTGGACAAAATTAGATGTGTTAACTTTTAAATGTGATGTTTCAACTTTTCCCAAAGTTTGATATGAATTCTTTACTTTTTAAATAAGTTTTAGATATGATTTTTAAGTTTGTGTAACTTGGAGAATTAATTCAAAAATTAGCCAATATCTTTTTATAAGTCTATAAGAAAAATATAGTATCCCAGTTCTCACATTAGAAGTTCTAGCTTTTCATTCATTTCTGTTCAGTGTTGTCCTCTCAATCTAGGTGGGAATTTGTTATTACCTTACAATCCCAGTCAGTCTATTTTACAGCCAAACATTGTTTAAAGATGTGAATTACTTTGGGCATTGCAAGGGTCAATTGTAACAGTGTGTTTTCTGCCAAGAACACGAGGTAATCATCAGGCATGCTCCTTTTGAAGGATTTGAAATGGCAACCAAATAAAAGCTATGAAATGTAATCTTAAAACGAGAGTTGCACAGGTCCAAATGTAGTCATCTGGAGGTGGAAAGTGAGTCTTTCTGTTTGTGTGGGGCTGGTACCTATAAAACTTAAACGGGCACCTTGCTTTTCAATAATGGAATAAAAAATAGAAAACATAGTTCCAGGTTGATGACCCCTACATGACTTGGCTTTAGAAATTTCATATGTGGGCATTATTATGGTGAAATTATATATAGGAACAATGCTATCATGCTTAAATTAGCCTGTGGAAGTAATACATGGGGTTTTTTTTGTTTTTTTTTTTTTGTTTGTTTGTTTTTTTTGGTACTATATTCTCTTATGTTGGATTTGGGCATGGTAATTACCTTTTTTTTTTTAAGAAAGTTTTCCTTTTTATTTATTTGTATATCTGTACATGCATGTAAATATATAAGTGCAACTTGCTGAGTCTACTTAATGATGCTTGTATTTATGTGCTTTAAGAGCTGACCACTTGCTCTTTGATAACAGATCAGGTGTTCATCCCTGGGGAAGACCAACTCTCCCTCCTAGCAGTCATCAGTTGCTTGTAGCCCTTTATCTAGGAGTGGGTCCTTGTGAGATTTCCCTCATCCACCTCTTTCTTTTGATACATAGTTTAATTTATTTAGATTATAGCCATCATGTAGTTTACATTGTTCAAATTCTTTGGGTAAGAATTACATTACTCTGATATTCTTGTGATTTAAATGACTTGATAGGACAATTGAAACATATTCATTAGCATGATCCAGTTGTAAAACAAAAATCTGAATTGTGTCAACCTTGTCCTGTTCCTGATTACTTACCTGCCCTTGGTGGTGACATTTTCTTCTCTTCATAGTGGTCTACTAACTGTAAGATGAATAAACCCTTCCCTCCCCAAGATGCTTTTGGTCCCCAAGTGTTTTCTACAGCAGTAGAAAGCATATAAGAAGTACATAGGGCAGAGAACAGGTGTAGTACCAAATGGGGAGTTTCGTTTATCCTTTGTCTAGGAGTCAGGGCATACTAATGTGTGACGGTATTCACAGTGTATAATGACCAAGACTTTGCTCCATCTTCAGTGTTCATAGTTGGACCTCCGTTACAGAGATATGACCTGTTACTGTTCAAGTAGTTGATCACAGTCTCCAGGCTAGATGACCCAACGTCACACTGTTTGTCTGTGGAGCTTGATCAAACCCTGCCCTAAGACTCCGTAGTTATGACCGGCCTCTGCTCTGTCATATTCTCAAAGTAATGTGGTAGGTCTCTAAACCAAGGTGTTCCTTTCAGGCTTTGATAGTCTGATGACTCAGAGATGAGTGATTTGGTTTTTGTTTTGTTTTGCTTTTTGCTGGTAGTAACTAAGACATTGCTTTAGTAATTGTTACATAACAAAAAAAGGTAGTGAAATGAAACAATACATATCTCACTCGTAGTTTCTAAGAGTTGGGAATATTTTTAGAGCATTATCTATATGGTTCCTGGCTCAGGATCTTACATGAAGATTTAGTCAAGTTATCACTTAGAGGCAGTTCCTGAAGGCTTAATTGGGATTAGATTTAATTTTGGCAGAATATATTAGTTTACTATTCTGTGGGCTTCAGGTCTGCTCACAGTAGGGATGTTTCCTTGGTTAAATTAGCCGGAGAGTGTTGTCAAGATGGAAGCTTCACAGAAGTGACATATTGGCACTCATTAGTATTGGTAGTCTGTTGATGAGCATTCCCTTTATGGTGGGGGAGGGGACTATATAAATGATTCAGACCAAGAGGCAGAGACCATAAAAGGCCATCTTAGTTGCTGACTACTGCTGTTGTGCTACTTTTAGTTTGGAAGTACTTACTGATTTAGTGTAGCTAGCACTTTATATGAATATTTTCTAGCCTTTTAAAAATCACAATTAGTGAACACACCTTCTATTCACTACAGTTTATTTTTATAAATATAATCATGTGATGGTCAAGACCAACTCTCTGTGTAGCTCTGAGTGTCCTGGAACTCATAGACCAGTCTAGCTTTGAACTCAAAAGAGATCTGCCTCCTAACTGCTAGGATAAAAGGCTTACACCACAAAGGGCCTTATCTTTGCTCTTTAGGACTCTAGCTTTGGTTTTTGAAGTTTAAATTAGTTTTCACACTTTTTCTGCATTAGAAACTACTTGCTTGCTTTTGGAAGTGCTTTCTCCTTGCTTCTGGTTTTGACCACTGTCCACATATCTCAGTCTCTAAGAACTGAGTATTCTGAGAAAATATCCTCCAGGCTTTCCTGTTAGAAAAGTGAGATTTTGAGAAACTTTGTTGAAGTCCACTGTAGCTCTCTTCCTTGCAGCACAGTCATGCATAGAATTGGAATATCCACATAGATGACCAGTTGTTAAATAAAAGCATTACCAAGTTTTCTTTATATATAAAACTACATTAAAGTTTTAATTTAATAAGATATACCATCTTTGGGATATTGCAAATAAAATGATGGAAAATCTCATGTAAGAAGGAGAGCATGGAAGACTGGCATGCAAACTTATAAAATACATATTGCTATATCTTTTTTTGTTAGGTTATATGTAATAACAAATTAAGTATTTAAGTCATGTATAAACCTATACAAGTACTACTTTTATAAAATAAGACCAGATATGATTAGAATAGTTTTAAATTTATTTCTTCAAGTATGTCAGCTAAGATTTACTGTAAGAAATTACAAAGGTATTTTAACAATGGAGCTTCGCACTTGTACCATAAATTTAAATATGTGCATAATAAAGAGCAGCAATTTCAATGCAGCCATATTTTTCTCTTTTCAGAGACAGATGGAGTCAAATTGGAGCTTTACTGAAGAACTTTTGAAACAGTCTGTCACTGTTCAGGTATGCCGCTAAAGTGAGGCATTGTAGGACTTCTGCATTTTATAGTATAAATTTTACTTACAAAAATCTAAGCAAATTTAAAAATGATTTAAATAACAGTTTATTACAAATCTGAGATTTTTTGAAGGGTCAACTCACAGTAATTCATATTAAATCCTTAAAGATTTTTATTTTTAACACTGAATTTGTCACTTAAAGGACAAAGATAATTATCTTAGTTGGTGACTTTGAAAGAATGTATTCAAAATAAGTGGGAGATGCTTCGGAGTTATAAGCCATTCCTTGACTGTATGATAGCAAGCCAGGCGACATGATGAAGGAGATAGTCAGTGGTATTGGAAATGCAGCTCTATCCTCCTCACAGCAGGAAGGTGACTTGCCTTGCTGAGCAATTTGTCTTACAGGCTTGAATCCTATTCTCACTGATAAGGTCCTCGTTTCTGAGCACTCATTTCATACCTTATCATTTTTCTTTCCGCAGAGCTGTTAATGTAGTGCTTCATGGCCCAGAGGTCAGACTTGACCTCCTTTAAAATAGTTTTAAATATCCTGTTCATCTCCTCTTTAAATATGTTGTAGTTCTGAAAGTTTTATAATGTAAGGAACCTGTTATGGAAGGTTGTGATGTGGAATATTTTTTAATTTGGGAAATAGATTGCTTTTCTGTTAATGAAGATTATTTAAAACTTAAAGAGGCATAAATAATAATATAAGAAGATGGCTTTGTGTGTGTATGCTTATAGAAGTATATATATCTAAGCCATCTCTTCAGAACGAAAAGCTGAATATTTAAAAACTGTAAATGGTTGAAATTATATGTGCTGTCTGTATTAACTGTATGTGACCATTAATGTTTCTAGTTATCATAAGAACCTTATCAGTTATAAGCTAGATGTCTTGTAGAATACCAGGGAATTAAAGATATCATGAGAAATGCTTTAACCACTGTAAAAGCTATGTTTGCTTTATATTTTCTTGTATAATTTTAGTTGTCTTTCTCTGTTTTAAATATATTGATTTAGTAACACTTTACATGTATTATTACTGGAATATAGGAAATCAGGGAGTAATCATGAAATAAGAAATAGATATTGCATTGGTCATTGTCATTTTTATCAGTTACTAATTCATTCTTTTATTTTTAGAATTTCATTTATGAAACTGTGTTTATGTCATTCCCCCCTTTCAGAGTCTTCCCCACTCAAGTTCATACTTGATGACTCGCAGAGCTTTCTTCAGACCAAGTACAAGTAACTTCAGTAAAGTCTGAATAGTGTTATATTTCTAGTAATGGTTCTGACATCTGAGTTAGGAACTGGGAGCTTCAGTTTCCTAATTAAGTTGTAACTGAGTGTGTGCTTGAAATTTTCTTCCAGCCCCTTTTCTCTCTCTTTCTTTTGTATTTAACAATTTAAAATTTTCATAAAACCATGAATTTACAGTTTTTGAGCTCTTTATCACAGACTGTTCCTTACATAGACACACCCATATTGGTGGGACAACAGGAAAGAATTTGTCATTGGTCTCCTTTCTGTAGAAATACTTGCTTTTAATTAATACTTCACTTGCTCCTCCCTCTGGATGTTGACTCCCTGTAATTTAAGACTTTTTTTGACATTTGGGGATTAGACCCAAGGCCTCTGCTTGCTAAGCAAGTGCTCTTTCATTACACTAGATCCTTTTCCCTAATCTTGATTTTAAGTACATATTTTCACAGCATAATTAGCATTTTAATGGTGGCAGTTGAAATTGTTTTTAAGATTTAAGATAGCTTATCCTTAAAAAACGATTGTCTGAGCCAGGCGGTGGTGGCCCACGCCTTTAATTCCAGCACTCAGGAGGCAGAGGCAAGTGGATCTCTGAGTTCGAGGCCAGCCTGGGCTACAGAGTGAGATCCCAGAAAGGCACAAAGCTACACAGAGAAACCCTGTCTCGGAAAAAAAAAAAAAAAAAAAAAAAAAAAGAAAAGAAAAACAAACAAAAATCCAGATTGTCGGACAAATCATCTCAGTTTGCCTGGCCTGGGGTTTCAGTGACCAAACCAGGAAAGTTCTGAGCAAACCAAAATGAGTCTGTCCTCTTGGAATTATTACTATTTCAAGACGCTTTCTCCAGCAGGTTAGGTCTTTCTAAGTCAAAGTAATATCTTTCTGTGGAAGAAGTAGTCCTGCAGTAAAAACAGTCCTGGATTTCTCTGGTGTTTTTTCAGTGTTACTGTATCACTATTGCATCAAATAATATTCAATAAGTAAAAAGGAATACTTGCTGGAGTTCTTAAGACTAATTTTGTGTGTGTAGGGAAGCTAAGTGGTTATTAAGAATTACTACATTTTGATGGAACTCCAGAAGCCCACACCCATGCTCTGAGGTGTGTCTTTCTTCTAGAGCATCTCACTTTCTCTATGTATCTATACTTATAGATATGTAATTTGTTCTTAAATTGACATGTCTATATGGTAACCAAACTAAAACATTGAATGCTTCATTATCAAATGTTTGTCCTATGAGACATGCCCAAATTTAATATGCCTAAATTTCATTTTTCAAAATAAGGCAGGAAGACATTCTTCTATAAAAGTCTAAAGTAACTTTCTGGAACAAATATATTAAAAGAGATATAATGGTGAGAGTCATCAGATAGCCCTTGCTCTGGCTCTTTTCTCTCTCTTTTTCACACACACACACACACACCATACACACACACACTCTCTCTCACTCAAAACATATCCCTGAGATTGGATAACCACAGGGCTTGTTAAAAGTTTAGGAGTTGAGTAGCATGCACAGTATGCCAGCCTAGGTTTACGGCTATGTGGGAAAGGGCCCACAGGTCTTCTGGTCTATTTAAAAAAAAAAAAAAAAAAAAAAAAAAAAAACTAATCAAGGGGCATAGATTTCCATACCTTATCACGTAGATTTGGAGCTTAAAATTCAGCAAGTAAAATGTGTCTCCTTAAAAAGTCAGATTGTGAATCTTATTACATTTGTTGTGATCCTCAGGAATCAGCATTTAGGCCAACAGTGGTATTTCTCTTTGGCAAATAAAATGTAATTAATGCTAATGATAGTCTTATGCTAATAATCCTATGTTGTGATATTGTGTTTACATTTTACCCCTAAGAGATTTAGGCTTTGAAGGGTTAAGCCGCTTGTGTAGGTTTGGCCAGCTAGCTAGGAAATGTCAGGATTTGTATTTGAATCATCACATACAGTTTCTAGATATATGTGGAAAGCACATCTGTGTTCTGTAGTATTATTATTTCCCTCTGCAGAATGTGATGAGGAATTAAGGTAAAGAAATGAGTAAACTCAAGTATTTTTAGGTATTTTCACCTTTTAGGTCTCTCGTGGTTATGAACTTGAGTGAATATGTCCACTGATTCCTCTATTCCTATCATGTCATATATTCTTGCCTTAACTACCTGGGCCCGAAGACTGACGAGTCTCTTCTATCTTTAATTTAGCTGATGAACAATACTTTTCTTTTTAAAAATTAACATCCCTTTTTACCATTTTAAAGAGGTTTATTTTTTTTTTCATGTATTGTAGCTTGATTTCTAATTGGTCTTAATAATAAAAACCTGGAGCCAGATATCGGGGTAAATGCTACAAAATCAGAGAGACAAAAGAGCAAGCCACAGCCATCACCTCTTGCCTTGCCAACTCCTCAGCCTGAAAAAGACTGAGCTACTGTCTCCTCCCACCTTATATTCCTCTTTCCAACCAGCCATATCACTTCCTGTCTCCATCTCCCTAGCTGGGATTAAAGGCATGAGATCCCTAGTTCTGAGATCAAAAGTGTCCTATCTCTGCCTAACTCTGTTTCTCTTAGACTGGATCAAACTTGGTGGCCTTGAGATCCTTCTTTCTCTGCCTCCTAAGTCCTGGGATTAAAGGTGTATACCACCACTGCCTGGCCTCTATGGCTAACTAGTGGCTTAGCTCCACTCTGAGATCTTCAGGCAAGTGATCACAAACAAAATATCAACACATTGTATATGTTTGTGTGTTTATTTGTACTGTGTGCATGCAGGTGCTCACAGAGGCTAGAGAGTGTTAGATCCCCTAGAACTGGAGTTACAGGTAGTTGTGAGCTGTCTTCTGCTGTGCTGGAAACTGAACCCAGGTCTTCTGTAAGAGCAGTATGTGCTCTTAACCACTGAGTGAACTCTCCAACCCTGAACACATACTTTTTAAGAGAATTTTAAAAAAATATGGGAAATGGTTTAGAATAAAGCAGTAGTTGGTATATAGAATGTGAAAATATAGAGTAATATAATGAATGTTCTATAATTGTAAGCTTTGAAAAAAAGGCCTTTTATGTATCACATTCAACTGACTTGCCTATCCTTCCAGAACAAGGAATAATATTTTGAAGAATTTTTTTTTTTATCTATAGCTACTGAAGGGCATTTTTTTTTAACTTCAAAAAGTAAAGAGATCCCCTTAAATGCTATATTTAATTTCTTCACTGTTGTATACAAGAAGAACATAGGTTCTGGACTCCAAAAGAATGTAGATCAAATCTGGCATTTGCTAATTGTTCTCATTTTTTCTTGCTCTTGATAGAGAGTAGTTTGTATAACAAACTTAAGAGGTGTACCTTTCTCTTCACCTTTCCAAACTACCTACCTTTTTTTGGACTGAATATACTTTTTGGATATTACATGCAAAACATGTTTCAGATTCCAGATAAACCCTTCAAGATGAACTTTATAAGCCAGTTTGTTTTGCCTTGATCACAAAATAAAAATAGTATACTGTAACTCAGCTCAGTATTATGCTGTGAGCTTCAATATGAGCTTAGATCTACATTTACTTTCATAACAAAGAGTTACAATGTCGGTGATGAACCTGTTGGTTAAATGAATGTGCAGGCACCTAGTAGAAATTGTCTTCCACTCAGTCTTAGATTTGTTTCTGAAACATTTATGAAGCCTCTTTATGAATGAGACATTGTACTGTGCCTTGAAGGCATTATTCTAGGCCTGAGAGAACTCATAGACACTTGAAATATGTGAGACAAACTTAACTCCCTCCTCTGTAATTAGTCATTTTTGTGGGTTTTTTGTTGTTGTTGCTGTTGTAGATTATACAATAAATATAGCCGTTCCCTCAGAAATGTCTTTTATTCCTAACTCTTCCTTAAACTCTGTTTAAATCTGAAAAGACTTACCTATCCTCTCCTACTCCATCTCTATCATCAATTGGATATTGCTGGAAGAAATTAATTATTCCTTCTTACTTGTCCAGCTTTTAAATTCTTGATCATAAGTGTCAAGTGGCAGTCCACTCTAGAATTTTTGCAACACAAACAAGGACAAAACTAGAACAAAGACAATGAATTCTAATGACTTAAATTAGAACTTTTCTGTAGCACACTATCATAATCTATACCCAGACCACTAAACTTAGCATCTGCTTGGTACTTATTGAGAAAATCTACCAGGTAAATGTAAACTCCTCTGTCTTTGCAAGTTTGTGTCTTCCAACCTCCAGAAGACTTTTCTTCTGTATAGAAAGTATTACTGCTTCTTCCAAGAACTGGTCTCCTTCCTTAAACACCATATAGGGTAACTTCTCATTTGTTCAAGGACTTTCTTTATATTTCCCCATTAAAATATATTCTTCATCCCCTTTTATCTCTTCAGCCACCCATGATTGAATTTCTGACATGTCCAAAGTGTTCTTATCATAGGCATCATTGACTTGCATATTGTTAAGTGTAAGAGTTCTTATTTTTCCTTATTTTTCAACTTGACAATAATATTTAACCCTGGTCACCATTGGTTTTATTTGAAATACTTACCTTGGTTTCTGTGATAACCAATTTTCTTACCATTTTATTGGCCATTTGTTTTACAGACTTTTCTATATTCCTCTACTCAGTATCTGTTAGAATTAAAAAAAAAAAACCTCTATTGTTAATTTATTCCTCGTTTTTATGTGTGTTCTTTACGTTACTTATTGTACCTAGCCTCTTAGGTCTAAAAATTATTAATATGATGTTAACACCCAGGTGTATACTAACAACTTTTGACTTCTCCCCTGAGCTTTATTGTGTACTTAGCACTTGCTTGTGGATGCCCTGTTCATTTTCCCTATTAACTTCTCCGTATTCTTTGCCACAATCCATTTTAGTTATTCTAAGTTGATATCCTCCATTGTTTCTTTACCAATCCTATCTCTAGAGTTGTTCTCTTATCCCAGAGTTGGAGCTTTGCGGAGTTACCTCCTTCCTGGTACTTCTTTTCTGTTCTCATTGCCTGTATCCATTCTCCATGCATGATTCAGAGTAGCAGTTTTTATATAACCAGATCATTTTGCTCCTGTGATTATATACTTCCAGTGACTCTATGACATGTTTAATATAAAATCCAGATTCCTTGTCAAGACCAGTAAAGTCTGAAATGAGATACAAGCCTTCAAGCCCAGCCTGTCTCTGTCTTAAGTCTTGTAATACCACACTGACTGTTAGTTTAGGAACTTCTCACTTGTTTTCTCTGCCTTTCCTGCTTTTCTTCCAGGTTTTCTATTCTTTGGCTCTTCTTTTAGTCATTTAGCTCAAATGTCTCTCTATAAAAGGCTTTTGAATCCTTGACACTCAGTCAAAGTATGATGACTAACCTTTGCTACTGAGAGAATAAAAAAAAAAAAGAAAGAAAGAAATAATAAAAAAAGAAGGACATGACTGCTCCTAGGTATGGTAGAGGAGAAAGTTTATTGTAGATGAAAGGGAGAGCACAGCCAGAGGCAGGAACATCTGGGAGAGTTTAGAGTGAGCATGTCCAGACCGAGCTGGGCCATGTGAGTGGATGGGGGAGGGGAGGAGGGAGAGGAACCGAGGGAAAACCTAGGTCAAGAGCCTGGCCAAGACTGGCATAGCCAAATTGGCTGAGATATATAGGGGCCAGAGGAGCTGGGAGGAGGGAAGCCCAACCCAGCCCAGTATCTTGGCTGGCGAGTTTAGGGTAGAGGGCAGAATATGCCAGCTATACCTTGAAATAGGTAGGGTCCGAGGGATGCTGGGAGAACCTGGCAGCCAGCTTCTGCTATGATATGGGTACCTCAGCCATTTGTCCTCAGTTTGAGAGGTAACAGTGACTGCCACATGTCCTTGCTTTGTTCATGTTTTTCACAGTAATTAGAATTGTGTGAATTCACTTAATCTGTTTGAGTGTCTAGTTTTCTTTTCCTCCCTCAAACGGTAGGCTCTGTTAGTACAGGTACTCTGATTATTACTGTAGATGTCTTGCCTTAAAACATGCCTTGTATGTGCTGTACTAAATACAGTTGTTGAATGACTGAAATTCAGGTGTCATTTTAAAAACAAAAGTATCTGGCTATTTCATCATAGAAGATTAACTTATTTACCATTTCTCCCTTATCTTCTAAAAGATTTAAAAAAAATAAACAAGATAATACTCTGCCAATGCTGTGATCTTATTTATTTACTTAGTATAAGGATGAGACAGGGTCTCTCTATACAGTCCTGGCTGTCGTGGAACTCTCACTGTGTTGACTAGGCTGGTCTTGAGCTCAGAGAGATCTGTCTGCCTCTGCTTTCCCTGCACTGTAATCTTATTTTTAAATATTGTTACTATATTTATTTATGTGTGGGTTTGTATAATGTGAATGGACACACATGCGCCATGACCTGTGTATAGAAGTCAGAGGATGACTTTCAGGAGTCAGTTCTCCCCTTCTGCTGTGTGGGTCCTGGGGGTCAAACTTAAATTGTCAGCAATGGCAGCAAGTGTCCTTACCTTCTGAGCCATTTTTCAATCCTCTAATAATCTCCCTCCCTCCCTCTTTGTACTAGGCCCTCCTGAAAGTTAGACAATGCTCTACAACTCTGTAACTTCCCAGCACCAATCCTGTGGGGTTTTTTTTTTTAAAGAACAAATATAATCCTGTGAAAGAATTTAGTTAAATTCTTAAGTATGACCAAGCTTTCTGAATTTTTTTGTGCATTTTAATTATTAAATTATTTCATACTCTTAGATTTCTTTTTTGTTCTTTGGGTTTCTAACATCAGTTTTCAAACATCTACTCTATGTTTTAAGTAACTGAATTACAGAGTTTCCATTATCTGAAGATGCTAATAATAAGTTTTGTTTCCTTTATGAAGATTGAGAATGACCATGATTTGTGATATATACTCATACTCTTTTTAGTGCTTGGTTTTTCAGCACATTATCAAGTGATACATTATTCGAGCCATTTACTACTTTATGACTTCAGGTTTTTTATTTTTTTAGGATAGTATACTAGAAGAACAGTTACGAATGTATCTTCACTGTTGTTTGACACTGTGTGATTTCTGGGAGCCAAACATTTCAATTGTCACCATTCTATGGGAATATTATAGTAAGAACCTGGTAAGTAAATAAAATATGGATTTGCTCTAGAAATTTGAAATTTGCTTATGATATTTGAGGGGCATTTTATAATTTAATTATGAGAACTATGAAGTTTTTTAAATACTAATTTTTATTTGGAATAGGATGTGGCTTGCAAGTGGTTTCATTTTTTACAAACATTGTCTGTAGAGATCTGGCATATAGAGTTAGTACTTAGTGTTCCTTTTCTCTTGAATGGTAAGCAGAGTAACCAGAAGTATGGGATTCTACAAATTACAAATCTTCATTTACAAATTAAAAATAATTTTTAAACTTAAGCATGATTTATTTTTATTTTATATGTATGAGTATTTTGCCTGCATGTATGTTTGTGCACTGTGTATGTGCAATGTCTTCAGAGGCCTGAAGAAGGCATCAGATACCCTGGAAATGGAGTTACAGGTGGTTGTGAGTCATCATGTGGGTGCTGGAATTGAACTTGGGTCCTTTGGAAGAGTAACCAATATGCTTGACCACTGAGCCATCTCTCCAGCTCCCCTCATTTATTACTATTTTGTAATGCTTGTACTTTGACACAATTAATGGGCACGCTTGGCGGTGGTGGCGCATGCCTTTAATCCCAGCACTCAGGATCTCTGTGAGTTCAAGGCCAGCTTGGACTACAGAGTGAGTTCCAGGAAAGGATCCAAAGCTACACAGAGAAATAGGCACTGTTGTCCACAACAAGAAACAATCTTAATATCCAGGTAGCTTTTAAGCAAGTTGGTAGGTATATACAGTATATACACACTGGAAAGGAAAAAGTTAAAGTACCATGTATCATAGAGGAAGAAGCTGTTAGTCCCTCTGTGAACCTAAAATATTGTGTCTTTTAACTTGACCTTGGGGTCTTTCTAGTCCAGAAAGGGTCTGGGCTGAAGGTGCAGTGTAAAGAGATGCATGGAGATCTGGGAGAGCACTGTCCATTCCTGTTGTGGTGCCTCTGGAAGGACTAGATGACTGTGGAGAACTTGTCCGTGAGTCTGGATAGACTGACTGGTAGTCTGAAGGGCTGAAGATGATGTACAATTCTGATCTATTCAAGAAATACTGGAAAGCTACACTATGATAATTGAATAGTGTTTGACAATGTTGTTTATGTAAACAGATGGGCTATGGATGAATTAGTAATAGTAGTAGTGTACCCAAATAATGTGGCTGAGAACTAAAAGAGAAACTGGATTTAGAAAGCAGGAAGAGTTGAGAAAATAAAAAATTCAAAGAAGTTTAAAGAACTTAGTTACTTTTGTGAGCTTAGAAGAGGGTGCTTGGGATGTTTGAACTTTCAGATAAATAGATAACTTATTTCTCAGGATAGAAAATGGTAATGGAAGGTATTCTAGCAAATACAAAATTTTTATTTGTACATAGAGCTTATTAAATAAGAAAATTTTGTGTGAAATACATAGGCTGGTTGGAAAAACAACAGCTTTTTTTTTTTTTTTTAATGTGTCTAACATGAGTCAGGAGTATCATGTCATAGAAGTCTTGGGAAATATTAAGTTAGCAGAGTGTCATAATCCAATTTGAAGTATCTCCATTGCCCAGAGAATGGAAATTCCATCATAACAAAAGAGTAACATGAAAGCATGGAGTAACCTCACTTCTAATAATCTGGTTTATTAAGAAGTGCTACAATTATAAAATCACCATTTTGTTTGTTTAAGGAAATAAGGCATCTAGACAATAAACGTTAGTGTTTTTTAAAATCAATAAGGGAGAAGCTATTGGAATCACTAATGTAGATAGGTTGGCCACAATCTGACCAATCTTCACATTACAGAATGTGTGTGTCTCTTTTTGAAATGCAATAGGAGTTACTCAGTACTGCCAATAGTACATTCCAGCCAAAACCTTTAATATGGTCAAGCTATAGAAGGAACACAGATGTACTGAAATGATAGGTATCAAAGAATGTTAAATGAAGAGGTGAGAACAAATAGGATACACTGTATATGTGTCTGAAATTGTCAAAGAACAAAATCAATGAAATAAAACTACAACAACAAAAAATTGGTAAGTGACCATAAAGGGATACAGAAACAAGAAACTGTACAACTAATGACCTGATATAAAGAAAGGAATGGTATATGTGCTTGGTTGACATTTGTACATGCATATTTATTGCAGCACTATTCACAATAGCCAAGTTAGGTAATCAGCCAGAATGTCTGTAAGAAGGTGAATGGACTTTTGTGGCCATTGCTAGAGTGGCAGCTGCCAAATGAAGTTCATTTTCTTTGTGATCCGACCAAAACAAGTACCACTATTCACATTTAGGAAAAGATTATGTCTTTCCCATTCTGCAAAGACCTGAGACAGAAATACAGTGTTTGGTCTGTGTCTATCCAAAATGCTGATGAAATTCAGGTCTTGAAGGACACTGTAAAGATAAGTATATTGGCAAAGTAGTCTACTTTACAGGGGGAGTCATCTTCATTGGACTGATAAACACAGGTGGATACTAATGGCATGGCTGTCTGTATGACCATTTGCATCAGCAAAGTGCTCACTAGGAAAAGATATTTAAAAAGTCCTTGAATAGAAAATGAAATAAAACAAAGTAGGGAGGAAAAGGGCAAGTATAGGAAATAAACCATTAAGAAGATGCAGGAGTAATCATATATATAGCTTTTATGAAAAATGGCTTTTATAAAAGAAACTGGATAAAGGAATTTGATGTATATACACAGTGGAGTTTATTTAGCCATAAGGAATAAGAACATTTTGTGTATTTGGAGGAAATGGATAGAACCTGGCATCATCATGTTAAGTAAAATAAGCCAACCTTAGACAAATGTCTCATGTGTTCTATCATACATGGAATCTAAATTTATCAGAAAAAGGCATCAAAGTAAATGGGATAACCAAGTGACTAGTCATAGAAGAAAGAGGGCAATCAGGGGAATTGTATAGGATCAAACACATGTATGGTGGTTAAGATGAGAAATACCTTCCATATTCTCAGGCATTTGAATATTAGTTTCCTAGTTGACGGCTGTTTGCGTAGGTTTAGGAGGTATAACCTTGCTGGAGGAAGTTTGTCACTATGGACAAGCCTTGAGATTTCAAAGACAGGGCCATTCCCAGTTCTCTTTCTCTACTTCCTGTTTGTGATTCAGGCTGTTAGCGCTGAGTGTTAGGCCAGCCACCATGCTCGCTTGCTGTCGCACGTCTCTGCCATGGTAGGTGCTTTCTCCACTAGAGAGGTGGTTCTCAACCTTCCTAATGCTATGACCCTGTAATACAGTTCCTCATGGTGTAGTGACCCCCAAGCATAAAATTATCTTTGTTGCTGCTTCATAACTGTAAGTTTGCTACTGTTATGAGTTGTAATGTAAATATCTCCATTTTCCTATGGCCTTAGGCAACTCTTCTGATAGGGCCTTTGGACCCCCACCACCAAAAGGGCTTGCAACCCACAGGTTGAGAACCACTGCTCTAGAACAATAAGGCAAATAAATCCTTCTACAAATTGCCTTGATTTTGGTGTTTTATCATAGCGATAGAAAAATAATACAACATGCTATACATATATGAAAATGTCATAATGAAATCCATTGTTTTGTATAATGAATATATATTAAGTGTTCTTTATCCAAAAAATTAAATGGTATAACAGAAACATTGGGAAACATGGAATAAATAGGTTTTAAGGGTCATTCATAGCATATTTGGATAGACCAACTGCTAAAAGCACATTTGGGGAAAAATACAAAATTTGAAGACCTTCATGGTCTCTGTTTTTGTGTATTTTTTTTTTAAAATTCTGGGATATATATGATAATTACAATCTAATAAAAATATAATTACAATGGATCAAACTTTTAAAGCTATTAGTATTTGCAGCTTTCACTTTATTTCGTAGGAAACATCTATAACAGCTATGTTGTGCTTTTTTTTAAATTTTTATTTAGAATAGCTCCTTCAGTATTTCTTGGCTTCCTTTGAAAGGACTTACTAATATGATCAAGTCACCCTTGTCAATGCTTACAATGGTGAAGACCTGCTGTTGTGATAAACAAGAACCTGACCTGTATAAATCCAGCAGCAGTTACATCATTTTTCTTTGCATTTTGGCAAAAGTTATTAAGAAAGCAATGAAGAACAGTGGCCCTCATCCTTGGAAACAAGTTAAAGGGAGGTATGTGTTGTATAGTACCTTTCTATGTCATAAGTGTTCACCAGTACATTTGGAAGTTTTGCTATTTATATTTTTAAGTTGTAGTTAGAGTCTTTGTACATTTAAAATGTATTCCGTAACCTAGGATGCCAAAATTTTTTTGTCTTGCCAGTTTGCTATAAAGAGGAACAAACAATATCCATAAATTAGAGGATTTCAGTTTCTTACTCATCTAATCAGTGCTGAAAATTAGAATTCTAGCAACAATTTTGGCCACAATTAATTGTGATGTTATGTAATCCTTTGCTTAGTTTATTAAAAGTGGTAGAATTTTTGTAATCTTTCAAAATCTTTTCATGGTACATTGGTAGCTGTTAGGTTCTTGGTTAAAATTTTTGTGTTCTTTGAACCCAGCAGTTTCAGTGCTGCTTCCTTAAATGAAAATTGACCAGAAGCTAGAAGAATCACTCTATAATGTTCTCATTGGGGATCTGCCACTTTCCATTCTAGTTTGGTTGTGTGTGTGTGTGTGTGTGTGTGTGTGTGTGTGTGTGTGTCTGTGAGTTTTCTTTTGTTTCTTTTATTTTTGGGTTTTTTTTTTTTGTCTTTTTGTTTTTTTTTTTTTTCAGACAGGGTTTCTCTGTGTAGCTTTGCGCCTTTCCTGGAACTCACTCTAGTCCAGGCTGGCCTCGAACTCACAGAGATCCGCCTGGCTCTGCCTCCCGAGTGCTGGGATTAAAGGCGTGTGCCACCACCGCCCGGTGTGAGTTTTCTTTGTTTAATGGATATAATCTGTTTGTTTTTCATTTTCAACTTCCATGACTACATGGAAACCCCTTTTTAAAGCCTTTCTTCTCGTATAGAAAGCACCATCTGGTACCTCCCCATCTTGTTTGGTAATAAGTTTGGGGGAGAAAATATTTATCTTTGTGATAAAATGTTTTCAAAAATTGTTTAATGAGCTGAATGTGGCCGTGTACCCTTCCAGTACTTGGGAGGTGGAGAGGTAGGAGAATTGTTAGCTCAAGGTCATCCTTAGATACATCAAGTTCAGGATCAGCAAGACTTCTCATACTTATATATTTCTATGAAAGTCTTAATACTCATAACTCCATTAATTAGGAATTATTGTAATTCACTTGGTAACATTAATAGGCTAGTTCTATGTATTAACCACTATAGTGGGGATAGTAGGGGAAAAGGTTTTTACTTGGTGGGAGCACATTAGCTCTTATGTAGTTACATTGTAAATGAACACGCAATCTCTGTGTGCTTTAATTATCTTATGTCCTTAACAACCAAGTAGAGAAACTACAAAACTTTAGCAATCCATGAGTAGGAAGTCAGGATGAATTGCTTTCTAATTCTAAGCTCGTGAGTGTTGAGGGAAATGTATATAAGCTATTAGGTTATATTAAGTAGTTTGATAAAAGGTTACATTTCTTAATGGATGGCTTAGATATTTGAGCACTCATAATTTTTTTTTTTTTTTTTTTTGGTTTTTTCGAGACAGGGTTTCTTTGTGTAGCTTTGCGCCTTTCCTGGAACTCACTTGGTAGACCAGGCTGGCCTCGAACTCACAGAGATCCGCCTGCCTCTGCCTCCCGAGTGCTGGGATTAAAGGCGTGCGCCACCACCGCCCGGCTTAATTTTTTTTTAACATGGGTAAAAATAACCCACCTCCTTGAATTTTCTTAAGGTACAAAATAAAACCCGCTTTTTCTGAAGGGTGGAGGGAAAATACTTAAGAAAAGTTCTGAAATATTGTTCAGTTAAAATTTCTGTAAGAGCATATGAAAGTGTATTTAAAAGAGTGTGTATCTTAGATTTCTGTTGCTGTGGCAAGTGCCTGAGGGAATTGTTTTTTAAATAGGAAAGGTTTGTTTTGGCTCTTGGTTTTAGAGTTTCAGCCCATGATCCATTAACTCTGTTGCTTTGGTTGAGACAGCACATCCTACTGAGATTACATGGCAGAGCCCAAACCATTTACTTTGTTGTCAGGGAACAGAGATTAAAGAGTGACAGGAGGCTGGTGTCTCAGTAAGTGCCCCAATTCCTCTTAGCTTCTCTCCTTAAGATGCAACTACTTTAGTGCACTTTACTACTGAACAAACTCAGACCTTTGTGGACATTTTGAAATCCAAGCTACATATATAGCATGCATGTTGCTGGAGGGCTTCTCTCCAGGTTCCCCAAGCCCCGCAGTCCCACAATCCACTTATAAAATAATCACTCAGATGCTTATATCACTTATAAACTGTATGGCCATGGCAGGCTTCTTGCTAGCTGTTCTTATATCTTAAATTAACCCATTTCTATAAATCTATACTTTGCCACGTGGCTGGTGGCTTACCGGCGTCTTCACATGCTGCTTGTCCTGGCGGTGGCAGCAGTGTCTCTATTTCCTTCTTCCTGTTTCCCCAATTCTCCTCTCTCCTTGTCCCGCCTATACTTCCTGCCTGGTCACTGGCCATCAGTGTTTTATTTATATAGAGTGATATCCACAGCACATGCATATATTCTGTCTTATTTGCCAGGAAGTAAGGAAATGATGGAAATCAAACAGAAAAGCTATGTATCATAGGAAAAGAGCATTTCTACTGTTTTTGGGAAAAGCTGAATCTATGATAGTTTGCTTTGTCATTGGGCAGCGAGAAGTAGAAACAGTGACAGGGCAACATCAAGGTGAAGAGGCTCAATGGATAAAGGATAGGAGTTAGACTCTCTGGCATCTGTGTGAACACTGGGTAGATGCAGAGGCTGACACAGTTTTAGCCCTTGAGAGGTAGTACATACAGTGGATCCTGGGGCAAGCTGGCTAGCTAGACTAGCAGAAAATATAAACTGTTCAATGAGAAGCACTGTCTCAAAGTGGGGTCCAATTGAGGAAAGCACCTGATGCTTACCTCAGGCCTCCATTTGTATGTGAGAACAAGCAACTGTATACACGTGTGCCCATATGCATGAGCACATGCACCACACACATAAAGTTAGGTGTAACTTATAATAATACTGTCTCATGAATATTGGAGGAAAGTATTTTTAAATGGTAGGTTTTAGTTAATGAAATAATCATACTAATTTTCATGTTTTATAGAATATATTCTAAATTTCATCAAAAAAGGATGGAAGAACTAACTGAAGTTGGCCTCCAGAATTTTTTCAGTCTTTTCCTACTGTTAGCAGCTGTTGCAGAGATAGAAGATGTAGCAAGCCATGTTTTAGAGCTCCTTCGTTTCCTCAGGCCTGCCTCCACAGCATCTCATAGAGCCCTTGTTTGGAAGGGTCAGATGGCGTTCCTCCTGATGTATGCACAGAAAAATCTGGACATCGGTGTTTGGGCTGAGAAATTGTCATGTGAGTTTCAAGAGAAAGCTAAGGAATTCTTGGTATCTAAGAATGATGAAATGGTGCAGAGACATACTTTATGGACTCTTCTTTCCATCTATATTGATGGCGTTCAAGAAGTATTTGAGACCAGCTGTTGCTTATATCCTTCTCATGAGCATCTTCTCAATGATGGATTTAGCATGTTACTGCGAGCCTGTCGGGAATGTGAACTTAGGACAGTGCTGAGCTTTCTGCAAGCTGTTCTGGCCAGAATCAGGTATGTTTTCTAACAGAGTGCTGATAAGCTTCATTTTTGACATACCTGCATGCAAGTGTAGATGAAAAAACTTATTTTTCTACTACATTGCCATAAATCATTAGTTTTCAAACAGTAGTTCTTTGCAAGAAAGCTTTTATGAGACACATGCAACGAAAGGGAACTGAGAGCAGCCCTGGTGTGCTTCTAGAGCCTTACATTTAGACCTCCCTTCCGTATCGCCTCTCTGAAAGTTTTTCATTACCAAAAGAGGTGTGCTAGTCTGAGCAAGACCTTGAATGATTTTTATAGAAGCCTGTAGAATTTTGGTCCCATAGAGAGGCTTGTGCTATAGTGTACTATTTAATTTAGTATTTATTATTATTATTATTATTATTATTAGAGAGAGAGTGGATGAGGAAGCATGCACATTCTGTGGCGTATATATGGGAGGTCACAGCACAACTTTCAGCAGTCCTTCCACTAGAGAATCTGGGGATCAAATTCAGATTATTGGGTTTGCACAGTAAAGACTTTTACCTCCTAGCCATCTCTCTACCTCCCACATTGTACTTTTTTTTTAAACAATGTCTTTAAGTTGTAGCTGAAAGATTATTTGTAGTCTCAAAACTGCCTCAAATATTTCCTTCTGAGTGCATATTCTGAAATTAACATGTTGTTTTTCAATAGAAATAACTTACACAAAGCTTATATTTCTAGGTCCATGCAAATTGCCCAGATATATTAATTTACAGATATACTCAGAACACAACTTAATGATGGATACAAACTAAAGTTTTAATATTATTGCATTTATGTCATTTTGTAAGTTTTACTTTTAGAGTATGCGGGGGGGGGTGTTGTTGTGTCTTTTTTTTGTTTGTTTTATTTTTGGTTTTTCAAGACAGTATTTCTCTGTGTATCTCTGGCTGTCCTGGAACTTGCTCTGTAGACCAGGCTGGCCTCAAACTCAGAGATATGTTTGCCTCTGTCTCCCAAGTACTGCGATTAAAGGCGTGAGCCACCACACTCAGCTGAGCATGTGTTCTCAATAAGTTAAATTTATCACTGTGTGGTCACTGTTGCTGAAAAGTTGGCTAGCACTTGTATGTAGAAATATGGTTTTAGGGGCTAGAGAGATGGCTTAGTTGAGAGCACATACTACTTTTGCAGAGGACTAGAGACAATTGTAAACACAGCTCCAGGGGCTCTTATACCCTCTTCTGGACATCTCTGGCACCTGCACTCACATGTGCACATATCCCCAAACAAATAAATAGAAATTCACCTAATTAATATGTATAATTTTATTTGAGGTTGTATTTGCAGATAGTGTAGAAACTGCCTTCTTCCTAATATTACTCTTAGAAGGTCAGTTTAAAAATTTTCAAACATGCAGCCGGGCAGTGGTGGCACATGCCTTTAATCCCAGCACTCGGGAGGCAGAGGCACGTGGATCTCTGTGAGTTCGAGGCCAGCCTGGGCTACCAAGTGAGTTCCAGGAAAGGCACAAAGCTACACAGAGAAACCCTGTCTTGAAAAACAAAAAAACAAAAATAATTTCAAACATGCAATACCAGTTTGTAGCTTCCTTGATTTTCTTTATCCTGATTTATCTGTTTTTAATTGCCACTAGTTTTTATATGTTTGTGCCTAACCAGAGGTTTTCATCAGTAGTTATTTCCTTACCTCACCAGTGTTAAGAATATTCAAGCAAGAATATTAAAATATTTTCAGATACTTTGATATGTGGATAGACAGATAAGTAAATTAATAACCATTTTCATAATAAAAACCTTTAATTATGGATCTTTGCATAAAAATGTTTTTGGGGTCGCAGAATATATTAAATAGATTTTGTTTTATCTTACAAAGAATAATTTCATTTTATTTATTCATTTTTTAAATAAATAGTGAGTGGCATTTCCCTGTGCTTTCTAGCTTGACTGGAAAATTCTTTCTCATTCTAGTTTTAGTTTGTCTAAATATGCTTGTCTAATGTAAAAAACAAACAAACAAACAGGAGGAGACTATTCTGAACTGTATTGGTAATTGGGAACTGCTGTCCTTGTAAGATTTAAAAACATAGGAGTAAGAAGGAAGGGAAGAGTTGTGTAGCATCTTGAAGAAGCAGTCAAAGAAAGAAAGTAGCATAATCAATTTATTTTTCTGCTTTTTTGTTTGAGATGACTAAGTACCTTTTAATCCTAAATAATTTTATTTTGAATAGATTTGAGGGAGGTGTTTTGAGAGATTAAGACAGAGTCTAGGCTGGGATGACCTCAAACTCATTATGTAACTGAGGCTGGCCTAGATCATCATTTTATTCCTCTAACTCCTCTAACTCGGAAATTTCCAAGTGCCGGGATGACAGGTGTGTGCCGCCGTGCCTGGCTTTACGTAGTTTTTAAGCAAAGGTTCGTAACCTGTAAATACTCTTACTCTAGCAATTTTACTTTTGTTGTAGAAATTATCTGCATTGTGAACAGGTTGTGGTAAAATGTGTTAAGTCTCCTTTACTCTAGTTAAGTAGTTCTCAACTAGGAATGAGTTTGTCCTTCAGGGGATATTTGGTAATGTCTGCAAACATTTTTAGTTATCACAGCTAGGAAGTTGCCACTCACATTTAGTGGGTAGAGGCCGCCATGCTACTAAAGTTCTAGCAGTTCACCAAGAAAATCCCACAGCAGAGCTCAGCAGTACTGAGGCTGCGGAGCACTGCTCTATTTTTGATTCCTGAGGACGTTTCAGGGGGTTTCTGCTAGTTACACATTTGAAGCATTTATGATCTTTGTTTAAAAACTTCCTTTTTTCTCTTTGAATAGTACTTTCTGGGCAACTTTTAATGTTGATGTGTGGAGACCTACCTAATTCTTTTTAAAGACTACTTAGTGTTTCACCTAATTCTTTTTAAAGACTACTTAGTGTTTCATTATAGAGATGTAGCATGCTTTATTCGTCTGTCCCTATGATGAAATTTATATTTACCTTGCTGTATTATTACCATAGCACTTTTTATTTAACCTTTTTATATATGCATGCATCTGTGTACTTGAAGAAGTGTATTTGCAAATTAACTTCTAAGACTGAGTTGCTGTGTGAGTGTTTTATATGTGAATGGATATTACTGAGTTTTCTTCATTTTCATGTTTAGATCACTGTAGAAAACTGCATAGAAAATGTTTCTAAGATAGAAATAAAACTCTGAATTTAGAGGAAACACAAAAGAGGGAAAACAAAGCTTACTTTGAAGTTTGGAGAGACCTCAAAAATGAAATTTGCAGAAAGCTAAAAATTTTTTAAAATATTTTTCTTTTCTCTACTTGATAGTTATCCATTAACATTTGTTTAAATCTCCTTACTGAAACTTTTCTTGGTAATTCTGTAAAAGTACATTGGGTAGGCTGGAGAGATTTCTTAGCAGTTAAGAGTACTTGTTGCCTTGGAGAGGACCTGGATTCGATTTCCAGCATCTACATGTTGGCTCACAACCATCTGTAACTACAGTCCAAGTGATCAGATGCTCTCTTCTGACATACATGGTACACAGATATATATGCAGGCAAAACACTTATACAAATAAGCCATAAAAAATAAAGTAATAGTAATTCCTGTATCTTTTAAAGATTTCCAATTTACAGACACTATCTTCTTTATTAACTCTTCCATTTTTATTTATAGATAAAAATGGAATTACAGACATGTTTATCCTATTAAATTTCAGAATGAAGACTGGTTTCTTGCACTGCACTAGCTGTCTTCTTATGCTGTATCCCCCTACTCACACAGCCAAACTAATGGCATCACTTGTGTATTGTTTAGCAATGGAAAGTACTTTCATAAGGAAAATCTGTATATTGTATGTAAACCTGAAATTACCATTGTGTGTATACATCTTATTTATTTATTTATTTATTTTGCTGCTGAATAAAGAATAGTAGCTTATTGGAGACATTTGATTGTCTTGTTTTAATAATTTTGCAGTTTATGAATCAGTAAAGTGAAGCATGGAGACATGTAAAGTTTAACAAAACATTTGTCTGATTTATTGGGGGTCACATCAAAAACCTCAATTTCATTTTTGTGACCAAAACAAAATTCTGTTCTTTAAAATTGAAATGAGTAAATTATTTTAGCATTAAAGCCAAACTATTTAAGAGTTATAAAAATACTGCTTTAAAAGTACCTTATTAGTGTGATAAACCCACAAGAGTCTGGTTAAGGAGTTTTAGGGAAATTTATTAGGGTAAATTGAGGAAATATACTCAACAAATACAGAACAGGACCGTATGACCTTCTCCCTTACCTTTTAAGAGGTCACCTACAAAGACAAGAAGCACCACCTCCTTCAGGCCTTGCCCAAGGTCATGGGCAGAGCAAATACCATTACACCTTATGAGCTGTTAATGTCTCTTAACTGGGAGTACTGTTCTGCAACCCAGAGAAGACAGTAAGGGATGCAGGGGAAAAAGCAAACCCAAACATAGTATGGATTATAGATGAGGTGAAGCAGAGTTACATTGATGATAGTAATTGTTCTTCACTGGTTCTGGATTGAGTTGTAGGTTTGCTGTACCCTGGAGCAAGGTGTGTGTCTGTCTGTATGTGTGTGCATATGTATGCTGTTTACTTTTTAGACCAGCCTATGAAAAAGACATAGATGTCTTCATTGGTAACAATTAATTTCTCATAAACATTTTTTTTACTTTTTTTGTGAAATTCCTTTTTAAAAAAAAATATGTGTATGTACACTTGAACACACATTTAGCAGAGGCCTGAGCTGGAGCTAACAGGCAGTCGTGAGCTTGGACCCTCTGGGAAGCACTCTTAACCACTGTCTTAGAACTGTAACTGAAAACAAATGCCATAAAGAACTTAAAAATCATATAAAACTCATGTCAGAAATGGAAGAGCTTTGAAAGGAGTCTGAGGTTAGTGGGTGAACAGGGTGGCCATACTGCTGTTACACTGTAGGTCTGTTAACTTGTACATTTCTGAATCCTGGATAGTAATTTGTGCACATCTGCAATTAAACTAATCACAGCATATATAAAAGACTGTGGCATGGATATTTTCATTTTAACACTTTCAAGATCAATATTGGCAGTGTAGACAAGCATTTTCTTTGGAATATTTGGTGTAAGTCCCCCAAATCATGTGTAATTGTTTACTTTAAAAAGAAAGGACAGGGCATATTTTTTAAAAGTTCTTTGGTTATCTGAACGTGTTCCTGATTTGTTCCTGATTTCTTAATACAAAGTCTATAATTTTGTTGAAGAACATTTTGTAGCCATACTTGAATTACTTTGTCTACTAAAAATACTATAGAAAAGCTCAGAACATTTTGGATAGTTTTTAAAAATTAGAGAATAGGCACCTGCTCTTCCTGCTTTAGAGCTGAGAACAAAGCTAAATTCTTTGACTTTTGATTTAGGTAAGGAAGATGGATTACATAGATTGATGATATTTATTCTTGGCTGCATCCCTGGCCAAGAGAAAGGATGAAGTACTTTACTTTAACAATCTCCTGTTTTCAAATTCAGATGGGAATAAGGTACCAGCCCTTGCATAAATGTGTGTGCAGGGGTGTGTGTGTGTGTGTGTGTGTTGACTAGGTAACTTTAATAACTGTATGACAGAAATTATAGAATTAAGATTACTGACTAAAGGGAGAAGCAGCTCCCTCTAGGCTGTTAAACAATAATAACTTCATATGCCACTTTCTGCTAACTGAAGCTGATGGCTCACCAGAGCAACCTTTATTGCTGATTAAGTAGCATTGCAAAAATACTGACTTGGTTATGTTAACTAAATGCCTCCGTTTAACTCTAAAAGTCAAATAGTTCCATCGGTCATCTTAGTATTTTACATTTCCTTTATGATCACATTTCTAGTTTTGCTGTTATTTGAGGTTAATATAAAAATGGCAGCCTTTCATTTGTGAGTAGGTATAGCTGAAAGCTTTTCTTTAATTATATCCATTCGGTCTGCTATAGTTAGGGGTCTGTCAGCATTTCCATTATAAACCTCTATTTTCAGGTTTTTATAGCATAGCTATGAAAATTAGCTCTGGGCAAAAACTTGACACATAACGCCTCATGGGATTGTTCCTCCTCCCCATCCCCCTTTTTCATTTTTACTGATGTAAGGGTGAGTGGTTTCAAAATGCCTTTTGGCACCTACAAATATCATTTTGAGTTAAAAAAGAAACAATAAATTTTTAGGCTTTGTACTTGTTTGTTCTAACACTTAAGGGAAGTTGTGGACTTAACGAATTTAAGCCAAATGGATATTGATCAGCTGACATCCTATTTTGTATTAAACAAGAGCCTAGTTTCAAAGTGTAAAGGTATTAGAGAGTTTGCCTACAATGCTAAATGTTGAGACTAAAGTATATAGCTCAAAAGAGGTGATTACAGTTTTTGTTATATGGTTTGTGTATAACTCCCTAGAAGATTAAGCCTCTTTTCCCTGGCCTGAAAATACATTTTGAAAATAGACTTACTTTTAAGTCCCCCTTTCCCCACTTCTCCCCATGAGGTTAGAGGTCATCTGTTTGTTGTTTAACTGTCTTGGTATTAGAGGAGGAAAGTGTGTGTGTGTGTGTGTGTGTGCGTGCGCAATACTTTTACTGGTGTGATAACATTTATTATAAGCAAAAGTTTTCTTTTTCTTTGCTTTGAGAAGAAAACTGGGGCTTCCTGATTCAGAAAGTAGGTAGTACAAGAGGAGGTACACTCCTGAGAGTCTGCTATGCCGTATACTGTGCATGCTATTTCAGGGGAAGTAGGATGAACACTCTGGATAGTATGCTGGCTTCTTATCATTTATTCCATGTTCTATTCCTGAGGATGGACTGCAGCTGTAATTACTGAAAAATAGTTTACTACAGGTAAATCTGATTAGGTAGAACTTTTAAAATAAACTAAGTCATTTTTTGTTTGCTTATATTCCAATTTGCCCAAAATGCCTCTATGTAAATTTGAGGGTAGTATTGTAATAATTTGGCGGAGGGCACAGAAGAATGCTCCACAGAGAAATATATTGCCAGTCTGTGAGAAATTAAGTCAAGATATGTAGCTTACTCAAGTGAGCCATCTGCCTGACAGCTTTGGTTGCTTCAGAAGTGGCACAGGTATCTCAGAGGGAATATAATATAAAATTAGTTAGTATTTAGTGAATTTACAAACTATAAACCCATACATTTTTATGTCATTAAGTATTTCATACCTCTCACAGCTGAGTTATAAATACTATAAATTAATATTTTGACCATATAGATACTTTATGGTACTAGAATTCTACAGTATATTTGATGTACATGTTTTTTAAATTCATGTAGTAACACAAACTACATTCTATTAGCTTAGCAATATTTGCTTGCTTTTTTGTATTTTGCTGAAATAGATTATTTTTTCATATATAGGTATTAATGTCTGGGTCATTTGTTGAATTGTCAATGAGTTTTGCTGTACAGATAATGCATTTTCCTGCATCAGAATAAAAGATTATGTAAGAGAAAAATGTTATATACCCATATCTTTATTGGCAGAGGTTTATAAATGAAGGATTAAATTATAGTGATATTTGATTTGTACTGAAATGTGATTTTAATTGTATGTTAATAAATAAAGTTGCCCGGTGGTCATAGCTATTAGAGCCATAGCAAAAGCTGGGCGTTGGTGGTGCATGCCTTTAATCCCAGCACTTGGTAGGCAGAGCTAGGTAGATCTCTGTGTGTTCAACAAGGATGCATCCAGCATTGGAGACATACGCCTTTAATCTCAATACCAACCATAGACCTGGAGGTCTGTACAGACAGGCAGTGACGAGGCAGTCATGTGGTTGGTTTTACAACCAACGAGGAGGCAGAACAGAAAGTCTATATAAAAGACAAGTAGACAGGAAGTAGCTCTCTTTCGGGGAGATGTCTCTTGGCTGAAGAGGCTAGCTGCAGCAGGCCGGTAAGGCTCTTAACTCTGATCTCTTGGCTTTCTTCTTTGCATTGGTTCTGTGTTTCTTATTTAATAAGACGGTTGGTTACATCTACATTAAATAGTTATTTCTTTTGAGTATATGTATAAGAGTAGAATTGTTGAATCATGCTGCTTAACTTTTTGAAAAAATGCAAAACTATACCATTTCATATTTCTTCCTTCCATATAAATAAGATGTGTCATAACACCAACAGATCACAGTTGCTACATGACTTTTCTATTGTGATCCTGGTGGTTGTTAGGTGCCATCTCACTGTGATGCTGTCTGCAGTTCTCTGGAAACTAATGATGCTGGACATATTTTCGTGTGATTGTTACTGTTATGTCTTTGGATAAATATATGGATTTTGGATTAAAATGACCTTTTGCTCATTTTAAAATATTTTGTTATTGAGTTATATGAGCTGTTTATATAGTCTACATATAAGACCCATGAAATGTATGATCTACAAATATTTTCTCCTTTGGATTGACTTTCTTGCTGTTATCCTTTGTAGTATAAAAGCTTATATTTTTGATAAAGGCCTGTGTTTTGTTGTTGTAGCTTATATTTTCTATTCTCTTGTTGCCCTTACCTTCATGAAGGAGTCTGCTTGTA
This sequence comes from Peromyscus leucopus, assembly GCF_004664715.2. Lineage (NCBI taxonomy): Eukaryota > Metazoa > Chordata > Mammalia > Rodentia > Cricetidae > Peromyscus > Peromyscus leucopus. The sequence goes on from NC_051064.1 coordinate 37,064,559, forward strand.
TGATTTTAACCTTAGTGATACTCTGGTGGGCATAGAAGGAGAATGAATATATCTCTTGTGGTCTTCAAAGCTATCTACAATCTGGCTTTCCTGACAGTTTCCTTTGTGAATCCCCCTTTATTTAATCAGTTGAAACTATTTTTGCATATATTTTTCTATCAAAACTTGTTGAATGTTTAGACCAAAACATGGCCAAGGCAATGGAATGAATCTGCACTGAACCAGATGACACCATGTGAGAAGCATGCTTTTGAAAGGATTAAATCCAAGAATGTAATTGTTAGAACTGGAAGTCAGGAATAGGCAATGCGTCTCACGAGGGGCATACAGGCAGGGCAGCAGAGACAGGAGGAAAATAAGCCATTTAGAGGGATTTGAGGGTAATGGAAAGGTGATTTTACAAATCAGTACATGTGAGCTGTAGATGGGGGTCAGAGCGTCGTATGTATGGAAGGTACCAGTCAGTATTCCAGGCAGGCAACAGATGTGTGCCTATTGCTTCTGCTTGTGAAAATTCTAGCATGCTTGATAGTTGCTGCAGGGAGTACATACTATAAAATTGAGGGCTTACCCGTTCATAAACCCTCTCCACTCTTATTAACAATACAGTCTTAGGAAAGGGCTTCTGGGCAGGAGTTACTGCAGCTAAGAGCAGAAAAACGGGGCTGCAGAGATGGCTCAGTGATTAAGCATACTTGTTGCTCTTGCAGAGGACCTGGGATGGGTTCCCAGAATAAAAATGTTCAAAACCATACCTAACTCAGTTCCAGAGGATCTGACACTTTCTTCTGACCTCTGTGAGCACCAGGCATGTACAGGCATAACACTCATACATATAAAATCTTTTCTTAAAATGGCAGAAAAGTGGTTGGACAGCACTGACTTATGTCTTATACCTATCCAAAACAAGGGTTGTAATAATCTCTTCATACATGCAATATGTGATGATTTTATTTTTTTTATTATTGTGTGAACAGTGTTATCCTTCACTCATGTGTCTCTGAAATGTACACTTACCTGTAAAACTGTTTCATTTGAATTGCTCTGATGTCATTTTTGCTTTCAACTTTATGATATAATTATTTTTCTGCAGAGGACATACATTAATGCTAAAAAGTATTTAACAAATTCAAGTAATACTTTTGATGTGATCCAGTCAGATTAAATCTATACAATATTTGTTGATGTTTATTATATGAATGATAGACTGATAGGAGTTAGAAACTTAGGTGTTTATTTAATCATAACCATTTATATTCTGTTATTTTTGTCACCATTTTAATAGGTAATCGTTTATATTTCTTAGTATTTCCTGTTTATGTAACAGATCTTGTCAGTATCTACAGGAAAGCAGACATTAATGTTGGTATAGTTAGGATGTGGGTTTAATGTAGAAATCTAAAATTCATCTGTTTGCGGCCTAAACATCTATGAGCAGAAAGGACTTCCAAAAAATTCTAGAAAATACATTCTTCCTAATACTTTGAAAGGTTTTGGTGCTGTTGAAAAGCAAAGCTCACCATGCTTATTGTATGCAGCCGAGTTTTTTTTGTGATCATTTTTATTTTTGTTTTCCAATTCAGTAAGTATCATCATACTATTCTAATACTGACTCTTCTTACTTTGCCTTTGAAATGTTTGAGAACTACCCCTTTGAAACTGAGTCTAAAGAACTGTTCATCCTAAAAGTAGATGGTTTGTGTTGGGATTGGATGAGAAGCAAGATACTTGGAGAAGAGTACTGAAAAAATAGAATAAAGAAAATAATCCGTTAAATGTAATTTAGCCTGGTTACTAAAGTACACTGTAAGAAAACAGGATGGCAACAGGGATCAGATGTGAAATTTAGAATCTGTATCCTTTCCAAGAAAAAACATGAAAGCTTCATGATTTTTTCTCCATTATTAGTCTTGGGTATTTTACAGTTACTTTGCTTTTGGAATGTCTAGTTATAATATAGGTCATATTTCATATTTGATTCCAATTCCTAGTTCATTACAATTTTGTGAGTATGTGAATGGGACATTAGATCGATATTTTCAACATTGTCCATTCAGGAAATAGAGAAGTGAACCTTTATGAAGTTTTGGGTTTGCTGTTGTTTTCTGCTGCATAAAGTTTATAAAGTTACCAAAATTATGATGGGGAAAGTGGGATGAAATATAAAAAATGTGCTTTTCATGGTGGTAGAGGAAAAGAGAAAAGAAAAGGGTAGGAAAGGACACACACACTAGATCAAGAAGAGCATTCATTGAGACAGAGGCAAAAGAAATGCACTCTGTAAAGAGGCCACTTGGTTCCTGCTCAGTTGTGTGTAGGGAAAAGGACATTGTGAGTACTTCTGTACCCACTGGAGTTTTTCTCAGGAGTCAGTGGTAATAAATTAGAAGATGTTGAGGTGAGGTGAAAGCATTACCACATTCTTTGTCTGAACTCGAAGGTTCACTTTTGGCTTTAGCCCTCCCAGATCCTTGAAACTTTAGATGAAAGTCAGCAATGAGCTCATGGGAAGACATCTTCACTTTACTTACATAGCACCATGCCATTCTGATTCTTCAATCAAAGACATGTTGTCATAATAAATATATTGAAGACCAATGAATCCCCTTTGTGACAGGTTTGCTAAAATTGTGGGATAAATAGAAATTAACTAAAATTGTGACTTTATTAAATGGACTAAACCCAGACAAATTTGGTGAGTTACACTGGCATTGTGACTTGGTTCTACAAGGGAAGTATTCAGTGAAAGCAAGTAAATGCTATAGATATATTGTTTTCACTGATGCAATGGTGTGATATCAGTGAGGGAAGGAAGCCGATCTCTTCATTATTCCCATAATTAGTTTTGGATTAATAGAGCCTCAGAAGGCACTAAATCACAAACACTATTCATTATAGTTTTAAATATACAAAAAACAATGCTTTCGGTATACGTGCTAGCCTCACTCGTTTCCGTTACCCCTCCACAGCTGTTGTCTTTAACATGGGTTTTACAGACAGCATCTGAGCACATTTCGTTCTGGCATACGGGTTTCCTTGTGCCACCATATTGTTTCTAAGATAAGGCTATTGCCTTATCTTCCCCCATCTGCCTTGTAAAGAAGGGTGAGTAATTGCTTTTTTAAATTTTATTTATTAACATTTTAACAAAATTGAGAACAAATAGGGAGTGAAACTAGCATTTGAAACTCTTAATTTCAATTGTTTCTTCTTTACCTTACAAGATACATATTTTTCTCTCTTTAGGATGTCTCTTGTCAGATTTAAGGCTTATTTAAAATGAAAAGAAAGCTGGAGCAATTTTCTTTATTCCATTTCAGTCTCCTAAGGCCTATTTCCCCCTGGTGAGCTCATAGCAACAGGGGGGTTTAAGGGAATTCAGCTTTCTGCAAATTAATGTCTCACATCATGAAAATTCAGGACTTTTTTTTTTTTATCTTGAAAAGTAATACAGTGAGTGCGAGTATTATTTCTTGCCAGCGGGTGGAAGATGAATGATTTTGTCACAGTTTTACTGCTTGATGAGCAGTGTCCTGAGGGTCAGGCTTAAGTCTGTGTCACTATGCTGCTCATTACTCTTGAGCTAAATAAGGGCTGATTGGATCTAAATTGCCTAGCACATGGGCCACAGATGAGCTCAGTGAGCAGGGGATGACCTGCTATTCAGTCTGGGAGTAACCCCGGTGTGCAAATGCAGCATTAGAACACCGTGGGAGAATGAGAGGCTACCGGCTGCTGCCAGCAAAAGAAATCGAAATGTAAAAACTCTTTGATGCTGTGATGTTAGAATTTGAAATGTAGGAAGTGACAGGTTGATGGTACTTATCAGCTTTGGCTGGATTAGAGAACAGTGTCATCTTGCTTATATAATGACAGAAGAATGAAGCGAGCAGCTAACTACTGTGCAGAGCAGAGCTACTGCTGTTGCCACAGGCAGGCATTGCTGCCTCCTACTGGCCATTTTCCTGGAAACCAGGAAAGGATAATGAAGAAAAGGCTTTCTCTCTTGATTTCCAGAAATCTGATGTGCTTTTGGTGGTTTTTTTTTAAAAAAAAAAAAAAACTGCTAGTAGAAGAATATAAAAAGTGGGGTGGTGGGTAGACTTAAAGTCTGTTTGATACAACAAATCATGTAAAAAGATCAATCTGGGGAAATTGGTTGTTCTAGAGTATTCTAGTGAAACAGGGGTTAATAGGTTTATAAAAGGAAAGTACTGCAAATACAGGGCAGGGATCCCCCTTATATCCATCCTGAAATACTGTTCTTTCAGGAGACCTCAGGTGGGTGGGTTGATCTCTCAATTATGTATTTTTATCAATAACAGCACTTTACTAACAAGTAATCTTCAGAATCTTAACAGCAGACTACCAACCACAGTGTTAGCACAGTTTGAAATGTACCTGATAAAAATGCAAAGTAAAAAAATGCCCTGATTATGTAGAGTATGCTGCATAAATCTGCCTCTAAGGAGGGGTGGGATGGAAGACAAATGTTTCTCCTATAAGCTAAATTATTTAAAAAGCAAAACCATCAAAATCTCATAGTAAGACTGCTTTCTTTAATTTTACTTTTTCAGTTATGACTTTTAAAAAAAAGTCAGTATCAGGACTCATGTTTGTGGTATTAATCCAGAAAATGGAGATTAACTCGAAAAGCTATCTGTCACATAAGAATATTACTCTTGTTTTGTCAGAGACAATCATACTTTTCCAGTTCATATGCATTTTAACACAGATAGATTCAATGTGACCAAATTAGTGGCTTTTAATATACATAACCATTCACAGCTTTCCATATCAATGGCATTTACATTATTTTTTATATCATAATTACATTTTATTACATAGATCTCCATACCATAGTGGTCAGTCAAGTACATGCAAGCACCACTAAGCAGACTCAGCCAATGCTATTTGTATTTTTATGTGTATATATACACATGTAGCAGTTTTACAGGAAAAGAAGCCAGGAGTTTGAAAGGGAGTAGGAGAGCATATGGTGGAGGGAGAGGACATGGAAGCTTTGGAGGGATGAAAGAGAAAACCTGTTCTTATTTGTGAAAAGTTAATGCTTTGTTTGGTTTTTCATTAATTAGATGTAAAGATGTGTGGAAAGTATCTTGTATCTAGGCATACTCTTTCTACCGTGCAGTTACAATACAACTCCATGGGTGTCATTCACAAAGCATTGCAAATAAGGCTTTGACAGTCACTGACTTGTTTGATGTATATGGAAGATATTTTTTACATAATTTAAGATATAGAACCTTATGTGTAATTTAAAATATTACTGGGAAAGCCGGGCGGTGGTGGCGCACGCCTTTAATCCCAGCACTCGGGAGGCAGAGGCAGGCGGATCTTTGTGAGTTCGAGGCCAGCCTGGTCTACAGAGCGAGATCCAGGAAAGGTGCAAAGCTACACAGAGAAACCCTGTCTCGAAAAAACAAAAACAAAAACAAAAACAAACAAAAAAAATATTACTGGGAGCTTACACAAATAACTATATACATCCACCAATTTTTTTTAATACATAGGGAAGCATAGAGTAAAGTTTAAAATAATACTTATTCCAGTTTGTTTATAAGAAGAAAACTTTAGTAATAGGAGTGGTAAGCTTTAGAAAATGTGGTGATATGACTATAAAAGGGACAGTATATTATTTACATTTCCAAGAGTTAAATTTTGTTTCTTTACCTGTTAATTAATGTACCCAACTATTTTTCTTGAGATTATTTTCTTTCTATAACTGTCATATAAAATAGTTTTTAACATAACTTCAACTTTTAAAATTTTAATTAAAATATAATTACTTCATTTCTCCCCTTCCCTTTCATTCCTCTAGATCTCCCACGGCTTCTCCCTCTAGCACATGCAATGTGCCCCCGTTCCTTTCAAATTCATGGCTTCTTTTTCTTTAATTATTATTGTTACATGTCTGTATAAACACAGATATATAAATCACACCTGCTGAGTCTGTTTACCATTGCTTGTATATACATCATTTCAAGCTGACCACTTGGTATGGTGGCTTAAGAGGCTCGGAAGGCTAAGTTCTATCTCAGCAGTCATTGGTTGCCTATAATTCTTTGTCTAGGGATAGAGCCCCATGAGCTTATCCAGCTGCACATTAGCATGTCTGTGTTGTTATCATTGTTTATGGCTTGTTTAGGCAGCCATATTGTTCCAGTATTAGGTGTCATGGGTGAAGCTTCCCAGTCATTTCTACAAGACAGTCTCACAGCAGACTTGGTCCTGTGGCTCTTAACAGTCTTTCTAACCTTCAGTGATGTTTCCTGAGTCTTAGGTGCAGAAGTTGTGTTGCACATTTTTTTTTTTTTTTAGGGCAGAGCACTCCATTACCCATTGATCTTGGTGTTTTGGCCAGTTAATGGTTTTCTGTTATGGTCTCCCTCTGCTGCAAAGGGAAACATCTTTGATGAAGAGTGAGAGCTACACTTAGCTGTGTAGACAACTAAGTAATAGAACTTGAGGCATCTGAATGCTCTAGAGAGATTTTAATGATTGCACTTTACATTTTTCTATTATCAAAGTTTATGTATCTTATACTAAATAATACAGAAGTGTATTAATAATGGTAGCAAAGTCATATTTCCTCTTATACTGCCCTCCTCCAGGGGGAACCACTAACAATACCTTGGAGATTATCACCTTTTTAAAATGTATATTTGTGTGTGCCACATGTATGCAGGTGCCCAGAGAGGCCAGAACAGGGTTTGGGTGCTCTGGATTTAAAGTTACAGGTGGCATTTGTGATCTGCCCAACTTGGGTCCTGGGAACTGAATTTGGATCCTCTGCAAGAACAACCAGCTTCTTAACTGCTCTTGCTGCTGCTTTGAGCCACAGACTTTATGTTTTTTTTTCCCCCAACAGCTCTTGCAGGTGACAGTCATACTTAAAATCATACTACAAAATTTTAGCAACTGCATTTGTTTTGTTTGGTGGTTTTGTTGTTGTTTTTTTTTTGAGATGGTCTCTTTAGCCCTGGCTGTTCTGAACTCACTGTGTATATCAGACTGGTGTCACAGAGATCCACCTACCTCTGCCTCCCAAGTGCTGGGATTAAAGGTGCACCACTACTCCTGGCTCCATTTTTTTTCAAACTGAGATAGATATTAAAGACATCTCTCTACATACGTACATGTTAAGACAAGATATTATGTAAGCTTCCATTTACTTAATCCTGTGAGCATTTAAGAGCTGTATATTAAATTGCCTTCATTCTTGTGCTTGTTTTATTTTTCAAGATCCCATTTGCTTAAAAATGTGGGCTGCTTATTAACAGAATATTAAAGTAGTTTATTTTTATGACTTCTTGAAATATCCAATATCTGAAAAAGCAGTAGAACAAAATTCTATTTATGTCAATTATATTTGAGTCATAAAGGGTCTTCTATTTATAATAAAAAATTATATTTATTTTTTAAAGGTTACAAATACAGATTTGAGCATTTTTTCTGCCACTCATAATCTTCAACAAGTCATACTACTTCCCCAAGCCTTTTTTTTCTAATTTTAAAATGAACATAGTTACACACTAAAGAGCTGCCTCGAAGAATAAGGAGAGAATGCATGGCTACTGAGTACATAATGCCACTTGCTTCTATTGTCATCACTGTCCATCCACTGGTTTCAGAGAAGTGACGGGAATGCATGTCACATCCCAAGTCTCTTTTAAAGTTTCCTACTTTAAGATTTTTAGTTCCATTCTGAGTTACTTCAGTGATACTCCTTGAAAAAATACTATTCATATTTTAGGTAAATTCATAACAAATTATCTTATTACTCAGATCTCTTGTTTTTCTTAGTATCTAACAGATAATTTTGCTTTTAGTTGAATAATAATGCATGAAACAGAAATTACTCTTTTCAGTCAACTCATTTTGATCAGGTGCCCATCAGATAGCTGCTATGGAACTTCGTGCCCCGTTGGGAGAACAGATATATAAAAGCAGACTGCTGCTCTCGGTGCCCTGCCACCTAGGGAAGCAGACATGTAAATAAACGAAAGACACTGTGATTGATAGAATAATAGACAGATGCTGAAGATATCTTCTTCAGACTTCTACATCCATTACGGAATTTTCTCTGAGATTGCCCTGTACCAAATGATGGATGTGATTATGTGGCAGTAAGTCAATCCTGCTGTATCACATAGCTGGCACACATTAGAAGGGAGACACTGAACTATCTAGAAGCTTGACTCTTATCCTTATGTAGATATAAATTCAGAAGGTTTTCTAAACTGTTCTTGATATCTTTGGCAGGTTCCTTTAATGAAAATAATTACCTACTTCCATACATGGAATTGTTGTAAATTGTCATTGTGGTGTTTTGTTATGAATGCACTTTTCCACAGTTTCTCTGACACCCATTTTTCTTCTGTTCTCTGACACTGTAGCACCCCTCCCCAATATGCTGCAAATTCTTAGTCTTTTGAACACAGATACTTTAATATTTTATTGTGAAAAAATACAATCCACAGCAACACAATACTGCTTTATGCATTTAAAAAGTATATAGATTATTGAACCAGGAAGACTGCCATTTGCTTTTTTATTTTAACTTGATTCTACTGATGCATATTTCTAGAGGGTGTACATATCAGAGAAATGACAGATTAAACCAAGAACAAGAAATTCTAGTTCCTGGGGATGGAGAGTCCAGCACAAATAATGAAGGAACAGGAGATAGACACCACCGGGGGCAACTACTGCTCCATACTGAAATAGAGTGATGGTAGAAATGGAAGGAAGACATGAAAAACTAAGGAAGTTAAAACTTTTAGTTTCTAGGGGGATGAAAGCTATTTTATTATTAAATTCTTTAGCTTTCAAAAGTGTATATCCCTGAAAATTTATCCTGGTAATAACTCAGTATTATTTTTTTGATGCTTACAGATTTTAAGGGAAGCTCATAAAATGACTTACCAGTTAGGAGTGTCTACTGCTCTTGAAAAGTATCCAGGGTCGGTACACATCAGGTGGCTGGCAGCCATGCCTGTAACTCCAGCTCAGAGGGATCTAATACCTTCTGGCTTCTGTAGGCACCCGCACATGCATGCACGTAAACTTACACAGGCAAAGCACATACACATGAATATTTTTTTAAGCTTTGAAGGCTTTATGTATATAAATATCATAGTAGTAAAATTATGTACACTTATATAACAACTAATGTACATTTATTTACTTTTGAGTTGTAATTGTTTAATTAATTGTTGGTTTCCTACGGGGAAGTACAATGTAATTTAGTAAATATTTCTTGATTACCCCCCCCCCCATAACTATGTTTCTAAAGCTATGGTATATGTGAAAATGCTTTTTGGACTAGTAGAGCTTATGGAGTAGTCAAGAGCAGCCATTTAATGCCTCTGAAAATCTGTGTCTCTTTCATTGTTCTTTTCTGAATTCTAAAATAGTTGGACCATGGATTCTGTCCAGTACCTGTAATTACCTATGTGCTGAAGACCACTAATATAAAATGATAAGTAGCCTCTAGAATTTCTGTAGTAAGTGCCACATACTGTGTTTCAGCAATGCCACATGTCTGTTTCTGTGTTACTAGTAACCACAATATCCACTTTCTCCCAAGGGAAGTTTAAACTTGTGCAGAAATTAAACCTATTTTAATCTTCTCATCATTTTGCATGGACTGATAAAGTCTTATCTTTTAAATAATATTCTGAGTTTATCATCTAGAAAAGTAGATGTCATTTTATTATGCAGATGACTTGCTTAGAAAAGTGGATGTATTTATTTCCATTGGAATAATGATTGATAAAGATTGATTTCAATTTTCATATACACATTTTCTCATATTTTCTTTTATGACATTTAGTTTGAATCACTAAAGTTAGAAAATTCTTTATTCAAACTGGTATTTCAGCTTTTCTACTTCTAACATAAAGAATCAAAGTGAAAGAAATAGGTTAAAATTGCTGCCTGTTCATATTAGCTATGGTCTTTGATATTAAATACTTTCTTCATCTGCTCAAGTAGCTATTAATACAGTATTTACATTTATTTTAGGAAAGAGAGGCTACTGGCTTAAGGCTAAGTTAAATTTATATGAAGAAGCAAAATGAGGTAGGATATACAGTGATTCTTTGTGCCTACTTTATACCATGGCGCCTCAGGCCATTTCTCATATTTCCCCTGTCTATCAAGGATGAGGAGCTGATAACTAGTTTTATATTGAATGCTTTACTATTTGAAGTTTTTCTTTTCCTTTTACAGTTGGTGATACAGTATGATTTACACTGCCACTGATTCATTTCAACTCAGATTTAGTTTGTCTTCTTCTTGTGTGTAACTGTTTTCCCATTTTATACAGCTTCTATAAAATAAAAGTACATGAGAGAATGATATGGGAAAGTCTTAAAGACAAATACTATTCCAGATATCATCAAGCATTTTTACATAAGTTAGTAGTTAGTTATTATGAAATATTGAGTACATACATGATATACTTAAGGAATATTGGAGCAGCTACTTTTGCAGGATGCCTTCAGATAGAGACATTGATGGTGTCATAGTTCATTAGTAACCAGCTTATTTGCTTAGGCCTCTTGTGTATCAGAGACTTGAGGCAGTGTGAGTTCTCATTTTCCTTTGCTTTGGGGGAAAGAGGTTTGAAGACACAATTTAAATTGTAACTAGGTAGGTTGACTGGTGAAAGGTAGTGGGGAAGTCTTGAAAGCTGTCTGGACTCACTGTTGAAGAGATACCATATAGGGCTACAGAGAGCTCAGTGCTTAGGAGCACTTGCTGCTCTTCCAGAGGACCTGAGTTTGGATTCCAGAACAGATACCAGGCATGTCACAACTACCTGTAAGTCTAGTTCCAAAGGATCTGATGGCTCCTCTAGTGTCTGTGGGCACCCACCATGTCTGGGACACACACACACACAACACACCACACAGAGGTACATAAGACTAAATCTTTAAAAGAATTGGGGGTGGGTATTATAACCTTAATGAGAGAAAACAAAGGACTGTGGGATTTAAGGTCCTTAAAAGCATCTTGTGCTCTTGCCACCCCACTGAAGCCTATGCTCCTTGAGGAGAGAAATAATGCTGTTCTTGATTTTGTCCACAATGAACTGAGAGAGACCTATAGACGAGGGACATGGTAGGTAGCCACTATGGTAATCAAGGCAAGTCATATAAAAATGTATTTTTTAAAAACTGCAAAAACTTAATTTTGAAGTTGTAACTAGGCCCAAGTAATAAAGGAAAAAGATGTTCTAATTACCCTGGCTAGTTCCCTGTAGTCTGCAATAATATTTAAGAAGTGTTTTGAAGCTGGGCAGTGGTGGCGCATGTCTGTAATCCCAGCACTCGGCAGGCAGAGCCAGGCAGATCTCTGTAAGTTTGAGGCTAGCCTGGTCTACAGAGCTAGTCCAGGACAGACTCCAAAGCTACAGAGAAACCCTGTCTCGTACCCCACCGCCCCCAAAAAATAGAAGTGTTTTGAATAATTATGGAAATTTTTAGAAATTATAACTATAATTTTTTTAAGGCGGGTCCCATCAAGTTTTGAACTGGAACTTGATGTGTAGATCACACAGGCCTCAAACTCACAGAATTCCACCTGTCTCTGCCTCCTGAATGCTGGGATTAAAGATGGGTACAACCACACTTGCTGTAACTATGAATCTTTATACTTCAGTATGCTTCTTAGGTATATTTAACCACTGATGAATCATTCTGTTTTCCTGTGCTCTAGGAATCTCTCGTTGATTGTCTCAGCCTCATTATCCTAAGCATGTTATTCTCTTCTTTTATCTGTATACATGAAGAGGTAATTTTTATTGACTCATATGCTCACATATTTCTCTTTAGATAACACACTTTTTTAAGGAGATAGTCGAATATACCTCTTAACTTTGGTACTACTTCATTAAGCTTTGTATCTGTGGTTTCCTCAATAAGTACAGGTCCTGTTTATTTCTTAGCAGGATTAATTAAGCCTTAGGGCAGTGCTTGATGCATAGAGATCTGACTGAAAATCAGCCTGTGACTGGAAAACTGAGGCAACCATGTAGTTCTAAGCCAAAGGGAAAGGAGATCCTCAGATGAGCCCATGTGGTCTCTATCACTTTGAGAATTCCCTTTTGAGATAGGGTGATGGTCCTTTATTGATGGTTTTATTTGTGTGACAAGTTACTTTTTGTAGTTAATATTTTCCTTTCTAAAGTAGGCACTTGTAATATGTTTAGGGGACAGCAATGCATCTTAATTTGTATATGTATCATTTAAACTGAACACAGAGCATTTAGGCCAGAGAGTTCTGCTTTCTCTTTCTTATATAAAAACCGTTGTCCATTACAGCACTTGGCACCAGCCATGTTTGCCCTCTGAAGCCACCAGTGATTTGTTTCCGAAGTTGACTTGACAGTCATTTCCTCTGCTCTAATTTACTTACAACTGTAGAATGTTCAGTTATGGAAAAAATGATTGGAACTTTTTTCCCTCATCTTTTTGTAGTGTATTGCAAACTTACTTTGCCTGAAGTCTTAGTGAGAAGTGTTTCCACAAATATTTCCTTTTTAAACTTTATCTTGAAAAGCTGAAGTTGTGTTGTTTTGTGAAATATAATTTTAAAGCTGTTTCTTGGCTTGGTCTTTAATTTAGCATTAGGTTATTTTCTATTTTTGAGTAAACAGTGGAGAAAAAGAGCTCCAGGGGAGTATTAGCACAATTTGAAACATAATTTGTCACAATATTAAATCTTTTAAAACTAATTTTTAGTAAAGTTGCTCCATCTAAAACCTAAAAGACCCAACCAGTTTCTTTTTCCCATCATTTCTGTACTAATTATCTAGATAATCCAGATACACTCTAGATAATGGCCCTTACAGGTCTCTTGATCGTATTTGTATCAGACTGAAAATTTTATCCTTTCTGTTGTCCTATGTTGGCTTTATGTCACTAACGAAATACTTAGGGTAAACAGCCATCTAGAGAGAGCTGCTTAAGTTTCCGTCCGTGGCCTCCTTGTTTTGAGCCTGTGGTAAATAAGAGGGATGTGACAATAAAGCTGCTCACTTTATGGTGGTCAGGAAGTGAACAAATAACTTGGAGTTCCCAAATAGCTTTGGAAAGCACACTACCAGTGACACAACTTTCTTCCAGTAGCCTTGCGTCGTAAAGATAGCCCATCTCTTCGCAGGAGCACCAGCAGTCAGGAAGCAAGTGTTCACGACAACACGGTCATGCCTAATCGCTACACACACCCTTCAGAAAACAGCCAATCTTTGGTCCTCTTTTAAAAGAAATCAGACTGTGGCACTAAATGCTTTTAACAAAAATGTTTGCCTTCTTCTCAGTTACCTTTGATAGGTAAATGGCTATTAATGCAAATTATTATAGATAGAAATTCTATTGAATTTTTTAAGTCCTACAGAATAAAAATTGGAGATCAGTTTTGAAAACTGCTCAGTAACCTTTTGTTGTTAAGCATGTTCTGTAAATTGAGCTTCAAGAGAGAGGGGGAATGTGGAAAAGGAAAGTAGAAGAATTAAAAATGGTTCCAATAAAATGGTTTAATTTATGCTTCTGCAGTTAAGCAGTGCTCCTGGTTAACAGAAATACCCTTCAGCTACACAGGATTTTGGAGGGTTGGAGGGCACTCATTTGCACATAAATAGCCATTAACTGATAAATTCCCAGAGGTCTCCTGTTGCATGTTAGTGGTTCTGACCTACTTAGCTAGCTTAAATTTGTTTTACAGAATTATTGTAATTCTATGCTTAGTACTTAAACTTTGTGATTAATGCATGCCTCACAATACAATTAAAGTATAATTACACAGTTTTGCAGTTTCCTATCGTGGTGTTATTACTACAAAGATCTGGATTTTGCAAATATTAGAAGAGTTAAGGTTTGATATTTTTCACTTTTACTGTTATTATGTGATCATATTAAGTGGTACTCTTTTACATCTGAAGAATGGAGGAAGAGAAGTTGGCTAACTAAATGTAAGGCTTGTTAGCATAAAAAGATCTATAAATACATAGTTACTTTGGGGTGCTGTCTACATTGACATGTTCCATGCATTCTTGCCATTTTCAGATGCTTCTGAACTAAGAGTCCTTGTTCCATTTTCTTATAGAAGCCTTATCACTATACCATTTGTTTATAGAAGCAGGATGAGTCTGTAGGAACCACTAAAGCACAACGTGGGAATTTGAATCCTATTGCTGACGTGGTCAAGAGTTTTGTCTTTTGTAAATGAATAGTCTGGACTAGAAGGAACAGGCTAAGTCACTGGTAACCAAATCTGGACCATGGCCTATTTGTTTTGAACTTAAGAATCTAAGTATTATTATTATTATTTTGTTTTGTTTTGTTTTTCGAGACAGGGTTTCTCTGTGTAGCTTTGTGCCTTTCCTGGAACTCACTTTGGAGACCAGGCTGGCCTCGAACTCACAGAGATCCGCCTGCCTCTGCCTCTCAAGTGCTGGGATTAAAGGCGTGCGCCACCGCCGCCCGGCAGAATCTAAATATTTTTAACCACAATTAAAACAAGATGTCGTATTCAGAACAGAACTCTCAAGCTTTCCAGCTCCCTCACTGGATATTTTGCAGTTTTCGAACCATTGAGTTCAGCACTTAGTTGAACTTGGTTCTTGTAAAGTGCTGCTGTTTGTGTCCTAGCACAGTGCTCCTTTCTTTACTATGTAGAGTGACTTGTGAACTGGCTAGCATCTGTCTCTGTAGTGCCCCTTGTACTTTTGGATTTGAAATTGGTGAGTGTTTCTTAAAGGTCCATAGTTTGAAATTTACATTTCTCTTTTAAAAAAGAAATTCCCGTCAAATGAAATACTAAAGCATCAGTTGTGTTGAAAGGGGCAGAGTAATAAAACACTTGAATTCATGTGAAACATTTAACACTTCCAATTTTTAAGTGCATTTAAGTTGTGTTCTGTTTTATGGAAGAATTAAAAGACTGTTCAATGTCTCTAATGAACTGCAATACCTTTTCCTATAAATTTTCCTGATCACATTTGGGTCAGTGTCAGTAGGGTTTGCCATTCCCTGTGTCCTTAAGCAAAAGAGGTGCTGTTATGATTTCGGCATATTTGAATGTTAGTCAGCTATCTTATAGAGAGGAATTTAGCGTCATATGTTCTCTGCTTGTTAATATGTATTGAAAGTATCGAACTAAGTAGTTTTGTCCTATATGTATTTGATTGAATAGAGACACATTTAGGCATGTCCAGATTTTTTTTTTTTTTTTTTTTACACAGAAATAGCAGCTTCTGTGTAAAGTTGATGCACAGTTTTCTCCAAAGAGAAAGTGGTTATCCTGTAATGACCAGTCTAATGAATTCAGAAATTCATTGATTGTCCCAGCTCTGGGTAGATTAGTAGAGACTTGCTTGAAGGAGTGGAATTTATGAAATGTTTGCCGCATCCGGCAGACTGGGCTGCTGTAATACAGCTGCCTCCTCAGTGGTTTGCTTTGATCCTGTGGAATGAAAGGACAGGAGGATCAGCTCAGGTCTAAATGAGATTACAGCTGGTTCTGCTGCTTATCTGGTCTATTGCCAACTAGTGTGGCTTTGCACGTCCTAAGGGGTTTACAACAGAAACTGTTTATTGAGTATCATCGGTTTACTCAACACAAGCAGGCTAATCCTTCCCAGCCTCAGCATGCTGTAGAATTGTGCAGGAGCCAAACCAAAAGCTGCTATTGCCAGACCCTCTAGAGCCCTTTGTCTCGCTCTATATTGATTTTTACCTGAGTTAAAGACAGTGAAAAAAAAAAATAAAACCAATAACCATTCCTATTGTGAGCAAAAGGTTAATCTCACCTAAAATCTTACAAAAAGCATCTGTTAACCCTAGAAGGGACAGCCTTCCTTTTTGCCTTTTTAGTCAAGTGGGATTTTTTTTTTAGTTTTGAATTTTAAAGAACAAGATAAGAAAAATAGCTTAAGAGATCTTGCTAGGCATTGAAAGTTAAATACTTAAGTGTCTTCTAGTGGTGCTGTATAACCAATGGCTTTGTATATTGAACGTGAAGTGGCTAAATAAAACTTTTTACTTTATATCCATTTTGCATAAAATAATTATTTTGCTGTATTACTAACCAGGTTGGAAACTTTCATTAAAGAAAACTCATCATGAATAACAATTTATTTTTTCTGGTGGTATTTTACTTGGTAGTATGTTTTTCTCTAATAAATACAAGTTGATGATTTGGGTATTGTAAAGATAACCAATAAATAATCAAGTCTTATTTTCCTGTTTTGTCAGATGTTTTAAAATTTTTACATGTAAGATTTTAATTAACTTTGTTGGATCTTGAACAAAGATGTTTTATCCTGGATGATACATTGAGCCCATTGCTTTATACTGGGTTGCCATTTCTTACTTGTCAAGTTATTTAACTGTTGGAGTGTATTTTTTTTTAAATCACCAAACTAGAAATAATATTTACACTGCAGAATTTAATCGAACTAAATTAGGAAATAGTAGAAAGTAACACTGAATTAATTAATCAGGTTAGTCAAGGCTACTGTAATTGATCAGGAGCCCAAAGGCATTGAAGAGTATATGTATATGATCTTTCCCCTGATGTTAAAAATGGTATTTAAAAGTTACATATCAGCAATCCTAACAACTATTCAGTGACTATAGATTAGAGTCATCCATTGGGGGGTGTGTGTGTGTGTGTGTGTGTGTGTGTGTGTGTGTGTGTGTGTGTGTGTGTGTGTGTGTATACATACATACATACATATGAATATGGAAACATGTGGAAGCCAGGTATCAACTTTCAGGAATTGTGCTTGGGAATCATCCACCTTGACTTTTTTGAGACAAGGTCTCCTACTGGACCACTGGTTAGGCGGGCTAGTTGGTCAGCAAGACCCAGAATTCCTTCTGTCTCTACACACTGAGCACTTGCATTATAAGTACAAGCCACTGTGCCTGGCTTTTTTACATTGGTGCTGAGAATGGAACTCAGGGCTTCATGTTTGTACAACATATCTCTCCAATACCCCTTCCATTGCTACCTTTAAAGGTGTGTGTTCTCAGGTGGAAACAGAAGTTGACACATAAATACTTTTCCCCATACTCAATAGTAAGTAAGGGGAAAGCTGCAAGTATGAAATTTATGCCATGACTTGACTGTCACTACCAAAATATGTAAAATACAACACAACTCAAAACTTTTGATCATTGACATGACTCCTGAAGTGGGAAGTTTCACATCTAACTCATCTGACAGGTGCAGTTAAACATAGGTACCTTAAAAGTATATAAAAATTACCTTCAGACTATGTGTGAAAGCTATATACAGAACTAGCAAGTTTGATGTTTCAACATGGGTCCCAGGCCGAACATACTTAGTTATTCTAAAATCCCAATCAGTTCTGACCCGAAGTGTTATAATTGAGAGACTCAACTGTAGTTTAAAATGCTTAGGAAGGCCAGAAAATAAACTTTTATGTAGGATATATGGATAAGCTCTTTGTCCCTTCCAGTTTGAGTGGATATTTGACTGCTTCATAGGCAGCAGCAGATGGTAAATACTGATAACTCCAAGTGCTAAGTAAAAGACAAAATAGACTGCTTAAGAAGAGGACAGTGGTTCCTACCTAGGTTTTCTTTCTCCTAATTGGTAAGGAACATGTATCCTCACCTACATGTACGCTAAAAAATGTTACTATGGAAACATTTGGAGACTTTCTAAATGTACTATGTGATGGAATCAGCTAAGACTGATACTTATCTTAAATACATAGCTTGCCCAATATTTAAACCTAATGGGCAAGATGTGTACTAGCTGAAAATGTAATATTTATCCAATCTTTTCTGTTCTATCAAGCTAGGCTCCAAAGCAATAGGTTGTACTCATTCGGTAATAAATTTTTAGTGCATTTGGAGATAAAAGCCATTGGTGGTGATTGCTTAAACTCTTTTTGCTCAATCATCTGAATGGTGCAAATCAAAGCATTTTGTCAGGCTGTGAGAAGTTTCACCTAGATACTGCTTCCCCTACACACGGGTCACCATATAAATTACCATCACAGTTTACAGCATAGCTGCTGCTAGAGTCAAATTGATGCCCAGGAGTGGAACTCGTAAAACATTTTCCTGTTAACACAACCAGGCAGAGTTGACATTGTTGATGGTGAGTTCGATCTAATAAACCATTGGTTCTAACAGTGATCTTTACTGTGTTTCAGAGGTGATGATGATAAGTTTAGCAATCCAACAATTCTTCTAGAATGACAGAAAATTAGCTCCACTGTCTATATTACCCAATGCTGGGAAGAGTAAAAGTAGGGGTGACGGGAGCCTAATGTAACCTCGTGTTCTGCAAGACAATGAATTACAAGAACAAACTATTAATTTGATGTTGACTTTCTTCACAAAGACAACTGCTGATTTTTCTCCAAAGGATGTTTTACATCATCCCTTGGAAATGCTTTATCATTCTGTTGCTATTTACATAATTAAGCAACATTATATTTTTTTTACCTATTGTTTCTGTGTTTGCTAAAGTTACTTTCCTCCAAATGTTTAAAGCTTTATCAAAAGTGGTAGACAGCAAGTCACTGTAAACAGTTTCCTTTCACAAGATTAAATTAGGTTGTTTTCAGGAAGATTAGATTTTTCTATCTTTAGGTAATATTTATAGGATGTTAACAGAGCCTGAATACTACTGTAAGAATCCAGTTCCATCTCTTTTGCCTTATGTCTTCTCTTAAAGTGATGTTATGCATTCATTCACAATTGGTTATCTTGCAATGTGTTCTATTCATCACAGATCTTTTACTTCACTCTTCATTTCCCCCCTCCTGTTTTTTTTTTTTTTTTTTTTTTTTTTTTTTTTTTTTTTTTTTTTTTTTTTTTTTTTTTGGTTGTTGTTGTTTGAGACTGTTTCTCTGTGTAGTCCTGATTGACCTGTAACCTGTAGCCAATCTGGCCTCAAACTCACAGATCTACCTGCTTCTGCCTCCCCAGTGCTAAGATTAAAGATGTGAGCCACCACGCCTAGCCACTTTAATAATTCTTATCCCAGTATATGCACGATATATATTACATCATGAAATGGGCTTTTTAAAATTACAAATTCATGTTTTCATTGGTTCTATACAGATGACAACTGCCATGTACAGATAGCATATATCAAGCCCCAAGCCTTCAGAACCAGATAAAAGGCTCATTTGCTGAAGACTTATAAAAAGAAATTAGTGTTATGATAAAAGTCGTTGAGGCTCTCAACTCTAATACCAGAGCTTTATAATAAACCTCAAAGCACATTGACTTAATGGATAATCTTTTAGGAAAACTTTCTCCGTCTTTTCCTTCCTTGTAAAGGACTATAGTAAAAGTATTTAGTAGCATCTCTGTAGAGAAGTGTTTGTTTAACTAAGTATCTAGAATAATTATAATTTAAAATGATGAAGATTCTTTACTATTAAATATAGATTTGTTCTAAGTCAGTCTGAGCTGCTTTTTTTATAATTGGTTTTATACATTGATTTATCATCTTTTTCTGTACAAGACTCATTTTAAATAGTCCTTTTAAATTCATGTATTTTGTACATTGAAGTTACAGATGGGTTTCTGGGGATAGTAGGTACTCTGGAGAAGTAAAGACAAGGGATAAGAGAAATTGGACTGGTAAAATAAGAGGAATTATTTGCCTTGTGCTCAGAAGGTAGAAGAGGGACAAGAGCTATATGCATTTATGCACATATAGAACTACATAATCTGTAGAGAATATAGAATGTAGATTTATAACCTTATACCCTAGCTGTGCACTATAATCATACTGATGACATTATTGTTATTTCCATTAGTATTTGGCTACACTTTTGATACAAAAACTTCTCTCAGAAGCATCACTATGTTCTCTTTGACTCCTACTTGGCTGACTTTTGTAATCCAAACCACTTGTCACTGTTGGATCTGATGATAGAGTTTTTAAATCCATTAACAATTGGCAGTGGCCAGTAGTGTCTTTTATAATTTACTGGTTTTCTTGAGTCTGAGAGAAGTACTGAGGATGCTGAATGTTATAGAGGTTTTAGAAAATTATTTATCAAAGAACATTGCTTTCCTCATTGCATTAGATATTGTAATTGTACATCCACACAATCTGTTGGCATGGAATTGGATTTGATTTAAATGGAGGGAGGAAAAAGAAACCAGACATTTTCATATTTATTGATATACCCAATCCATTAAGATAAATTATAGCGCAAATTTTACTGTGACGGGGCCATTTTAGTTGACATAGTTTAGAATCAGTTGACATTACCATTAGATCCTTTTCTTTTTAGAAATGTATTTCCGCCAATTAGGAAAAGTCTCAGAAATAGAATTTAGTTTTAGCTTACTTGTATAATAGTTGACCTAAAAATATTTGAGTGTTTTCACTTGTTAAACATAAAAATGACTCCTGAATTTTTATGAAACAAAGCATGCCTCCTCATCCTGGCATGTCAGCTAAAGATGTAGTGGAATGATCACAGCTGTCATTAGAGGGTAACAAAGCATACTCCTATTTATTTTTAATAAGACAGCTGGTCTGCCCAAAGCCTCCTCCTGAACTCAATTTTAAATTCTCAATTGGCTGGTGGGGCCAGAAGGGATACCTACCTAATTTGGTTCCTTAGATGATTTCATTCAAATAACTAGTGATCACATGATCAAAAGGAATCTAGTGCTTCATTTTCTCCAGCCAGTTTCCCATACTCTTTGTCCTGATTTGAAACTAGAACTACCTCAGCCCCTCGGCATCCTCCATTTCCTTAGCATCTGTACAGCCAGTGCATTTATTCTGTGTCACAGAATCCTACACATCATTAGACTTCTTCTGAAAGCCCCCTTTTAACTTTTAGATGTACTATTAAGGGTATGTGTTGGGTCTTGAGAGATGGCTCAGTGGTTAAGAGCACTGCTTTCCCAAATGACCCGGGTTCAATTCCCAGCACCCACATAACAGCTCATAACTCTCTGTAACTCTAATTCCAGGGGATCCGACACCCTCACATAGACATATATGCAGGCAAAAACACCAACACACAAAAAAAATTTTTTTAAAAAAGGTGTGTGTGTGTGTGTGTGTGTGTGTGTGTGTGTGTGTGTGTGTGTGAGAGAGAGAGAGAGAGAGAGAGAGAGAGAGAGAGAGAGAGAGAGAGAGAGAGAGAGTGTTTTAAATCCTTCACAAAGGGCAAGTGAGATGGCTCAGCACACAAGCCTGGCAAATAAAATTTGATCCTAGAATCCACATAAAGGCGGAAGGAAAGAATGAATTACACAAAGTTGATCTCTG
Source organism: Peromyscus leucopus (assembly GCF_004664715.2). Lineage (NCBI taxonomy): Eukaryota > Metazoa > Chordata > Mammalia > Rodentia > Cricetidae > Peromyscus > Peromyscus leucopus. The sequence goes on from NC_051064.1 coordinate 37,085,883, forward strand.
ACCTCCACACATGCCTTATATCATGTTTGCCCATACCACACCCCTGCACCTACATTATAATAATAGTTAATATTCTTTCACAGAAATGGTCTTTCTTTGCCTTTTAACCACAAGAACAAAGATCCTCGTTCTTCTTCACTGATGATATTTATAATATATTTTAGTAGCAGATGAACTTGAAAACTGATGTTTCATATTCAAGGCTGTTGTCTTACTCTTCTGTCATTTTCATCTATTCCCTTACTAGTTGTTAAGTTTGGAGAATGAGTTCTTAGAAATTGGATCCCTTGCTGAATAAAAGCAGTTTAAAGCACTTAGAAATGAAATGTCATATACTGGTGATGATTGTTTGGGGGTTTCCTTTTAGCTATCCTAAATCATAATGTCACAATCCCTAACAGTTTCTTACATTTGTAATTTCATAGAACATCAGCTAACCTTGCATTGTGGCCTTAATTCATAACAACTGTTTGAAGCATCTTAAAGTATAATAAAATTGAAACCTTATCATGTAGCATAAACTTTTTCCTTGGTTCTTTGTTACAAGCATAAATTGAACTGTTACCACAAAGACAGAAATTTGATCATAATAGAGAAATGAATTCATTCAACTCAGGACCATATAGTATAGATCACCCATTATGTGCTGCTTACCTTGTGTCCTGCAAATGGTACTGGTGCCATGTTGTGACATGTATACTGTTCATTCCTGCATGAGAGACGATTGTGATGGATAGTTTGAATATTTATTTGTCTGTGCATAAAGTCACATATGTATATACTCATCAAGCTGGGTTATTTGATGAAAATGTTTCCAAGACAGTCAATATTGCAAAATTAGCCTTTGCATTTGGCAGGATGTCCAAATGTATAGATCCTGGTATACAATGTTATGTTGGCTGTTTATGGTTGTTTTGTCTGGATTGATTTTCTTGACCTTGATGACTTGTTTGCTTATAATTCCAGCTTTTGTGAACACAAACTTTTGAAATCCCAAGTACGTTGTTGGCAATTATATCTAATTTTGTAAGGATACATGCATTCAATTATAGAATAATTCATGGAAGTGATCATTTGATTGCCTTCTGCCTTCATAATCTTAACCACATAGTAATTTTGTTAGCAGACAAACCCAAATCTGATGTTACATAATGCAACTGGAGTGCACACTGGACTCCATTAATATTCTACTTGATTCTTCTGTCATTCACTATTGCCATTTTTCATATGATAGTACCAAATGGTTGGTAATTCTCTGAAACACTGGTTCTCAAACTTGTGAGGCATGATCACTCTGGGGGTTATATGTCAGATACCCTGCATATCACATATTTCCATTACGATTAGCAAAATTACAACTATGAAGTAGCAACGAAATGAAATAACTGTATAGTTTGGGGGGGGGGGTTCACCACAACATGAGGAACTATATTAAAAGAGTCACAGCATTAGGAAGGTTGAGAACCACTGTTCTAGAAAGTATACAATTTCATGTTGCTATGCTTTATTCATATTTTTAAATTTCTTGAACTTTCCTGTAGTATTTTTTCAGTAATAAAACTTTTGTGGTGGTGCTGGGGTGTGTTTTCCACAAAGTAGTCATGGTACCCCTAATTTTTAATTTTTTTTCAGGTCATAGTCTTGCAGTACATTCTTTGAATATACACACTGTGTCTGGTGGTTAGCGCCTTGTAAAGTGCTTGTGTAACTAGATCTTGACATGTTCTTGTAACCTCAGCTGCTGGACTGAGTGGTTCTGGGGTTTAAATTTACTCTTCCACTCTGGTGTTTGCACTTAAACATTGATTTTAAACCAAGCTGTACCTCCCTCCTGTAGTAATTAACTATCCCTCCCAACTTCTGTGTTTTGTTTTGTTTGTTTGTTTTTTCACCAAAACTTGGCAGTAACATAAGCTCCGCTATCCTCTTCTGTATACTGCTAGATAATTACTGTTGGCCTTCTTTTCCTTCATAACATAAGTCAAATTATACATTAATGCCTCATGGGTCTCTCCTCGCTCCAGTCAGTCTTGGCTTTCCCACATCAGTCTTTCCCAAGTGTTGTTTTTATTCTATCATTCTCCATTCAGAGCTTTCTGTGATGCTTGACCAACAGAATGAAGGGCTTGCCTTTGTTTTTAACAGGATTTACCTTAACCATTTTTTTTTTCTGTTTCTGATTTCAGACAGTGATTGGCACTGGGTAACTTCTTATAAAATTAATGAAGAAAATATGAGTGAACAAATGAGACCCCACTTCTGTTTACTTTATTGCCTGCTAATGTTACTATGAAACCTCTCCATTATAGTCAAATGGTTGTTTTTCCCTCCACACTCTGTTCTGTTGTACGTGTCCTTTTTAAGATAAAAGCTACATGTCCCTTTGTGGCTTATTATGTGCTTTAACTTTTTATATAAGAGTCTTTTACCGTTATGTGTAAGACCTCATGTGATCCTGACCCAGTGTCTGCTGTGCTTCAGCCACTTTGTCCCCTTGTTTCTGACCCTCTAGCTGTGCCAGCCTGGACACCTCAGTGCTGGCCTTCTTCTCTCGGCATGTTCTTCTCTGTGTAGCCATGCCTCCCTCCCCCCCCTTACTCATTTGGGTGTTTTGTTTAATGTCAACTTTCCACAGATGTGTCTCTTCGTCGTAGTTGAATATTAGTTTGTGTCACTCCCCTGTCTCAACAAACTATAAACTCTAGCAGTCCAAAGACCATGAGACCGTGTCCTGTTAGCTTTGTTTCCCTCCTCTTAAGAATACTTGCAATGTGTTTTGAATTAGAGTCGAGTAGACTTTGTATGCCTTCCTCCTTTCTTCATTTTCATCTAAGTAGACCTTACAAGTCTTCTCTCTGTACACTGGTAAATCAGACTTACATGTGTGCTTTGTGAGTAGATGAGTCAACTCTTTGAACAAATTATAATTTGTTTTTCATATGTACAAAGACATAGAGGAATGAAATCCAACCAGCTTCCTGCTCAGAATTATGACTTTGCCACTTAGTGTGATCCATGGTGCTACTAGTTGCATAGCCATTTCCTCTTCTGTGGTGGTAATTACAGTGTGTTCTCCATAATGGAATAATTACTGTATTTCATAGAATCAAGGATATTCAGTACACACACACACACACACACACACACACACACACACTCTCTCACAGTGACTCTAGGTGTTTGGATTTTATTAACCAGTTTATTCCTGAAGGTACTCTTACTGTTCCCAGTTTAAAGAGATTGAGGGAAGATGGGAACTGTCTGTGGCCTAACAACATCTACTTGATGGAAGTGCAACCTTTGAGGACTCTGTCCACACCTATTGAGGCAGAATTTAAAAGTGAATAATAAACTTAGGCCATGTGTGAACTTTAGTTAATGTAACAAGCACCAGAGATAATCAGTGTGTAAAGAAAAACAATGTTTATTCTGCCTTATACTTTGAAGGTTCTCTCTCATCACTAATCATACGGCCTCATTGCTTTGGGCCTGGGACAAAACAGTACATCACATACATTGTGGCAAAAGCATGTGTTGGAAGTAGTCTGCTGACCTCATGTCTAAGAAACAAAAAAGGAGGGACAGGGTCTTGTTAATCCCTTTTAAGGATATGTTCCCGATGATCATTCGGGTACCCCTCCCTTAAAGCTGGCTTCCAACACTTCCCACCTTATTGAGTAACTAGTCCTTTAGCACAGAGACCTTGAGGAAATGCTGCATATTTAAAGGGTACAGGCCCCAGTATTGAAGGTATAAAAAGATCTTCTTCATTCAGTGAGATAAGGACATCAGTAGTTTTTTAAGAACTCAACATGATTCTGACTCAAGAGTGGGTGCAACTGAGGCAGAAAGGTCCATGTTCTGAGTACACCCACAAAATGCAACTGAAAATAAGAGCCATAATCAACTGTAAGTGTGAAACTGTTAAAAGAATGATCTCTAAGAATGCTAATTTTTTTTATTGCTTGTTTTCATCGAAGAGTAGCTGTTATTTTTGGGAGAGGGTTAAGTATCCTTTTAAGTACTTGGCCACTTTTGCTATATGAAATCTTAGGGCATATTACCATAGTGATGTACTGAAGTTTAGATCTGAAGTGTCCCCCAAAGGCCATGTGCTAGAGTTTTGGGCCCCCACCATTCGGTACTGTTGGGAGGTATTGGAGCTCCTAAGAGGAAAGAAATCTTTAGAAGGAAGTTGGGTCATTAGGACATGCCCTTTCTTCTTCCTCTTCTCCTCCTCCCCCCTACTCCTCCCTCTCCTTCTTTCTTTTCTTTTTTTGTAACCTCTCTGTCTCTCTTTGCTTTTGACCACCATGAAAACAGGCCTCCTCTCTCCTTTGTTCCTCCCATGACATGGTATGCCACCTCAGACCAAAGCAACAGGGTCAAGCAGTCACGGACTGTACCCACTGAACCATTGAGCCCATAGTTTACAGAAACATGGACGTTCTTGATTCATTGTTTATCATTGGGTTCCTAATTCTTTTGTTTGTTTGTTTGTTTTGTTGTTGTTGTTTCAGACAGGGTTTCTCTATGTAGTTTTGGAGCCTGTCCTGGCTCTCATTCTGTAAACCAGGCTGGCCTTGAACTCACAGACATCCGCCTGGCTCTGCCTCCCGAGTGCTGGGATTAAAGGCATTTGCCACCACCGCCTGGCTGGGTTCCTAATTCTTTTTGTTATTGTTGTTTCCACCCTTGCAAATTAATTCATATGGTCCTAGCAAAAGTTTAAATATCACATGTCATTGACCTTTAAGATCCTTTTAAAAGATCTTTACACTCCATAGGAATATTAAAATTTTAGTATGTTGCATCTGATGTCTAGCTGGGATTGGCTCATATGCCACTTTGTAGCTACTTTTTGATTGTGAGTCTATCCTTTAAACAGCCGAACCATCTCTCCAGCCCATAGCTACTTTTAATAGTTTTGTATACAAATAAATAAATACAGCAATATAACACCTGAAACATGTATTGTTTATTTAGGTCATAAAATGGTATTTGAGACAACTATCAAACAGTGATTCTTAGTTGGGACATTGATCTGTTCTGGTTGCTTAGGTCCTAATCCTGGCTCTTTTTCACACAGGCAGAATGGTCTGCTCTGTGCTACACTTTGTCTAGATTTCTTGTCTATAAAATGACAAATAACAGTAATTCTTATCTTTAAAATTACAGTAACTACAACACATGGTTAAACCTGAGCTAGTGCAGAGATTATAAGTAGTCTAGAATTTGTTGGCTAATAACAGTTTCTCATTTTTTTTGTTTTTTAATTTAAACTTTATTATAAAGAACTTACAAATAAAATCAACCATACCTAAGCTCTATGCCCACTTCAAGTGGTTAAGAAACAAAACAAAACAAACAAACAAAAAAAAGGGTCTGCTTAATTTCAGTTTTTGAGTAGGATTTATTTAATGCTTACAAGGAATGAGAAAATGGCCGTACTCTGGCATACCTGTCTCCAGAACTATATATTCCACTGATGATCTCCTGCCTCTAAATCACATTTACCAGGATTTGAAGCAATGGAGTTAGGCCTGAACTACATACTGTCTTGCCTTATATTTTACAAAGTGTTCTCACTTGCTTGATGGGTTACTAGCTCTGTAGAGAAAAATGGGACTTTCTGTTCCCATCTGATAGATGAGAAGCCGAGTCCCAAGTTATCCAGGTCATAAGCCATTCTCTTTCCTAGAGAAGTGTTCGCTTATATAGTTTTCCTCGCATACTGAAGAGCTCCCTTTATTTCCCCCCAAGTCCTGTGTTGTATGTGACTGTGAGCATCATAGTTGGCACTGCTTATCTGTAGAATCTGCTCAAAGCAGTCACATGTTGTTGGCTTTTTTATTACTCTTTTCAGGGGCCTGCCACCCAGTTCTCTGTAGTCTGGAAGTTTCTCCAGTCCTGCCTGTCCCAGCAGTCGGGACGAACAGCCGCCGCTTGGTCCCAAATGAACACACAGAGGCTTATATTATTTATAAACTGTATGGTCTAAGGGTCAAGCTTTTTGTTAGCTAGCTCTTATAACTTAAGTCAACCCATTTCTATTAATCTATAAGTTGCCATGTGGCCATGGCATTATCAGTCTGCTGGTATCTTGTTGCTCCTTGAGCAGCTGGCTGCCATATCTCCCAGCTGCACCTTTCTTCATATTGTCTTCAGTTTGAATGTACTACCTAACCTTATCCTGCCCTGCCATAGGCCAATGCAGCTTTATTTAGCAACCAATCAGAGCAACATATATTCACAGCCTACAGAAAGACAACCCACAACAGCTCCCAAATAAGTCACACACAGAGGCTTATTTTTAATTATGAATGCCTGCTTTCATAATTAAATAGCTTGGCTTGTTTCTTGCCAGCTTTCTTTAACTGAAATTATCCTGCCTACTTTTTGCCTGTGGGTTTTTCCCCTTTCTCCTGTCTATCTTACTTTAACTCTTACTTCGTGGCTTACTATGTAGCTGTATGGCTGGCCCCTGATGTCCTCCTCTTTCTCTGGCTACTTCTTTTTTTCCTTCTACTATCCTCCCATTTTTCTCCTATTTATCCTCTCTGCCTGCCAGCCCTGCCTTTCCTTTCTCCTGGCCTTGATATTGGCCAGTTCTTTATTTGCACAGACACAATAACAGAGCTTCACAGAGTTAAACAAATGCAACATAAACAAAAATAACATACCTTAAAATAATATTCTACAACAGTCACATTTCTGCTTTCCTCACCACCCACCCAACCCCAGCTCCACACACACATGCACACATGTGCAAAGTATGCCAGGATTGTGGTTGTCAACCTGCTTTCTTGTGCTTATCACTCATTGCTTATAACTTGGGCCTGCTCAGTTATCTGAACAGAACTGAATCTGTGTTACCTCATTTGCAGATGCTGTGAAAGTTTCTTTTTACCTAGAGGCCTTTGAGGTTGTTTCTCTCTTCCCACTTTCCAGTTTGTTTTTACAGTTCTTCTTAAAGACAGAATTGTATTAGGTAGTCTTTAAAGTAGTTTCCAGCTTTAAAACTTTGGGACTTGGTTATATGTTATATTTGTGTAGTGAAGCAGACAACAGTTTTGTTTCACAGATGTGGACCAGCAAGGAGAAGCCTGCAAGGCTTTTGCTTGTGGACACCCCCCACCCCCCCCAACCCCCCACCCCCGTTTACCAGTGTCTATTCATTCACAGTGATTTGAAACTTTTTTTAACTAATGAGGAGTTTTGAAGTCAGTATGTTTGGAATAGAGCTGAAAGAATCATTCAGTGTTTGCCTTTCTCTGTCAATTCCTGCCAGTCATATATACTGTGTCATGTTGTCCTGTTTAGTACAAGATCCATCAAGAGATGCATCCATCTATGTATGTCAGAAAAGTAACCAATAGGTTGACAGTTCATCATGTGAGGCTTTACCTATAGTAGCGGAGGGCTGTGAAGTTACCAGGGAAGAACAGCAGTACAGAGAAGAGCCACAGATTCTGTTGCCACTACAGCGTGGTTGGGGTGAGGTGGGGGATAAATCAGTGAACATGTGGAATCAAGACAGATGAAAACAAGAAAATGGGGCAGGGGGAACTGAATAAACAAATCTGGAAATCCCTTGAGTATAATGAAAAACAGGAGTTGGGACAGTAGAAGTAAATTTATAGCCATAAGGTATGTGAGTAGTGGGTTAGAAAGAGTCTGGGTGCAATCATGGACTTAATGAATACTCCTGAAGACTTTTATGTGCTTTTCACAAAAACCGTGTTAGGTGGTTTTAACAACCATAGCCACCATTCCTGACTCAGGAGAACAGGAAAGTCCTTTCTTCCAAGGTCATACAGCTCAGCTAACTTTACTGTAACTAGCTATATTGCACATTCTTTTCTTATATCAATTCTTTATTTGTAAGATTTGAATAATAATTGTTTCTGCCTCACAGGATGAGAAATAATACATATGAAATAATTGACATCAGGCTCATAGTAAATACTAATAAATGTGTTAGTATTATGTATACTATGAAAGCTGCAATTTGAGTAACTTGACATTTGGCAAATTTATTGCCTGTTAAGTGTATTTCATCATTTATAATCTAAGATGGTCTGGTTATTATATATAGTCTACATGTGTGTATCAGAATTACTTTAACCTGCATGAAAGTTGTCTTTACTCAAAGCAATTTCCAAGTGTTGGGGAAATTTATATATATATTTGTTTTGATTTTACCTTTTATGCAGCAAATCTCTTTACTTGTTTTTCCACTGATTATTCAAGAAGATAGAACGTATCTGAAAATATCTGCGGCATCTAGAGTTATACTAATGTTTCTTGTGTGTTTTCTTTCACAGTTGTGTCCCTAATGATGGTGCTTCCTTAACTGCCAAAACTTTGTAATGCACCATTTTTTACTAGTCCTTTAGAATTAGTTTTCCTTTCCAGAAACTTGGATATTAAAAATTATCTAAGACTGTGTGGGTATCTTTAACTGGTGACTGTATGCAGACGTAGTTAGACTCCGTAATGCAGGTGCTTGTCATTTCTTCTTTTTCACTTATTTCTGCAGGGATAGAAAAACTGTGACCGAGTCTGAATTTACCCTGAATGCAACAGACTTACGAAGTTAGAACATTGGAGATCCGAGTGGGAGCATTTGCATATTCTGGATATACAGCTTTCCCAGTCTGCAATACTCAATGGTGCACATTTCTCAGACACACTTAGTTTGGAGTCATTGTCTCAGCTTTAATTAGACCCTGTCTTTCCCCTGCTCAGTCTGCCTTGAAAGGAATACACGCTGGCAGTGTCAGATATTTACATAATGGTTGGTGTTTCACCGTTATGTATTCAGATATCTGAATCATATCCCCGAGGTTACCAGGAGACACTCCTACTGTGTCATCACTTTTTACTGGAAAAGTAAAAGGTGGGGCATATTTGTTGTCCCTTTCAATATTGCCTTGAGTATCCATGTTTATGTCTTTCTCTAGTCTTAACTAATAAAGAATTCTGCTATAGTCCTTGGTTTTTCAAAACACAGGGCCACCCTTGTCTCTCCAGGTCCTTCCTGCCTCACTGAATTTTGTCCACAGAAGATAAGAAAATATCAATTAATGTTTGATCTTTAAAATGCCAGTATGTTGTGAGTTAGAGTATAAAGGAAGTGTCTCACCTTCGGGGTCAGCCCTCAGCTTTGTGAGCTTTGGATGTATTATTTAACTTTTCTGCTATCAGCTTCATCTTCTATATAATGAGTCATCTCATGGGCCTTGGGTTGTCTTTATTTAGTTGATGTGTCAAAACAAACATTTGTTCATCTTGTTGGGTAACATGTTGTGATGCTTGTAAATGCTGTGTAGTGGTCAAGTCAGCTCAAGCATATCTAGTTCTTCAGATATTCATCCTTTGTTTGTGATACTTCAGAATTTCTAGAGTACTTTAAATTTATGGTAGATTTTTCAATAAAAAAAAAAATGTTGTGTTTACCAATAGGGATTAACCCTAGGGCAGTGTGCGTGTTAAGCAAGGCCTCTACTACTGAGCTGTATCCCCAGCTTCTAATGTTTGTAATATGCAACACATAATTATTTTCCATACTTGCTTACTTTGCATAGCACGGCAGAACTTTGTGTACCTGGTTTATTTCACTTAACGTGCTCTCCACGTGTCAGAATATTTCATTATTTTTGAGGGAGGGATAAAGTAGGTGGGTAGCTAGCAGCACATGAATATTCACATGTGTGAAGGCTTGAGGTCGGTGTTAGTTGTCTTCAGTTACTCTCCATTTTAATTATTAAGACATGGTCTATCACTGAACTTGGAGGTGGCTGACTGACCAGCAAGCCCCAAGGGATCATCCTGTCTCACCCTTCCCAGTGCTGACTTTAGACATGGGCCTCCATGTCATCCAGGCTTCTGTCCTCTTTGAGTTCCTGGCCTGACTTCCTTCAGTGATATAACACAGTGTGGAAGTATAAGCCCAATAAACCTTTTCCCTCCCAACTTGCTTTTGGTCATGGTTTTTTATCACAGCAATCAAAACTAACTGGGACACTTGGCAAGCATTTTACCAGCAAAACCGTCTTGCAGCCTCAGAATTTCTTTCTTTTATGACTAAGTAATATTCTCTCATATGTTTATCATACTTTCTCTTCATTCATCACTTGATGGACAGATAGGGTTGTTTCCGTTTCTGGGTTTAGTAAGTAATGCTGCAGTAACCATGGGAGTGCAGATGTCTCTTTGACATACTGACTTCATTTCCTTTGGATTCGTGCCCAGGCGCGGTGTTGCTGACTCATGGCATTTCAGTTTTAATTTTGTAAGGAACCCCCATAATGACAAAAATAATTTATAATAAATCCCCTGCCAACAGTGTAAGAAGGTTCCCTTTTCTGTACATTCTCACCAGCACTAGTTTACCTTTGGCCTTTTATATAATATTCCAACCACCACTTTTTAAACCAGAGTGCATATTGAGTAAAAACAGTAGATACTGTGGGGTAGGGGGACAGTGGTGGCACACACCTTTAATTATAGCACTCAGAAGGCAGAGGCAGGTGAATCTCTGAGTTCAAGGCCAGCATGGTCTACAAAGTGAGTTCCAGGACAGCCAGGGCTACATAACAAAGTGAAACCCTGTCTCAAAAACCAAAGCAAACAAAACTAATAGATAGTTAACATCTCTATTGTTGAGATAAAAGGGCCCAGTAAAAAGAAAAAAAGAACAAAAAGTGAATCTTGCTGTACGGACTTATTAACATTTTCCCATTTTAAAAGTTAGTGGCAGAAAATGTGATACCTTTACAAATAGAAATTTTAAAGACTTTTATTGTTTGAGAATTTCATATATGCATAAAATGTATTTTGATCAAATCTACCCTATATTTCTTCACCTACAACTACTCCCTGTTAATAACCACTCCTAACTAGAATGAAGTTCTCTCACAATATCTCACAGTGGTTTTAACTTTTATATTGAATATTTTTCATATGCCTGTTAGCTATTTGTATGTATGCTATCTTTTGAGACATGTCTGAAATATTTTAAAATTGTTTTGTTAATAATGAGATTTTGGACTTTGTTCTGCATATTGAACCCTGTTAGATGTGCAGTTTGTAAATATTTTCTCCAATTTTAATTGCTTTGATTGTTTCCTTTGTGGTACAGAAGCATTTTAGTTTAATATTCCAGTTTTCTATTTTTGTATTTTCTTTTTGTGTTCTGGGGGTCTTATCCAAAAGCTCCTTGGCTATCCAATGTCCTGAAGTGTTTCTTCTAGTAGTTTGTCCCGGGTCTCATATGTAAATCATTAATTCACTCCGAGTTTATTTTGTTTCTTGTGAGGACTGGATAACTGATCCCCTCACCCACTCCCCATGTTTTGAGGTAGGATCTTGCTTTGTAGCCAAAATAGCTCCAAACTCGTGGTTCCTGTGCATCTGAGTGCAAGCCCAGCAGATGAGATGCTTAACATTGTAAGTGAGAGAGTTTCTTGCACATAGAAACTGATCAGAAATGTTAATCCTTCCTAGGGGGTAGGTTTTAGTGAAAAACAAAATGGCTTATCGAGAAATAGTGAATAATACATTATTTATTATCCTCTAAAATCAGTATACCTGAAAACTACTAAAAACCAGAGGAAATAAGTTGCTGTTTTGGTTGGACTTTAGTGTGCAGAAGGTCTTCCTGATCTTTTCTGTGTTACCAGGAAAGAATGCTACTAGGGTATCATTCATTGTGTTCTCACCTACAGGATCTAAACTGGTCTCTAGCCTCTAATTTAGAGCATCTTGGGCAGATTTGTACACAGAGAACACATCAGATAATTAGCTAGTTTTTTGTTGTTATATATATGTATGTATGTATGTATGTATATATATATATATATATATATACATATATATATATATAAATTTACTTAGCTTGCTATATATTCTTTCCCAAAGGCGTTTGTATACTTTTTTCATACTTAAAGTAAGATTCAGTAGTGTCTCGTGATTGTGCAGAAATCTGATGTTAAGAGGCAGAAGTTCCTAATATTATTGTATTTCATACTTGGAAATTTTAGTCCATGGCCTATAGTTATGTGACAAGATGTGGTCTTATAACCACTTTGTAGAATTACTTTAGGTGCATGTTCTAAATAAATTGCTTAAAACATGAAGAAAAACTACATTTGAATTAATTGTTTTTAAAGTACTGATTATGTTCCTTAGTTGAAAACAATTTCTGTCAAAGGAGACCTCGGGCTCTTTGTGTTTTTGCATCTCATTGCTTCCTATATAACTACAGAGAACACATAGGTGGTTACTTCTGCTCTCCTCTAGGTTGGTATGGCAGTGATGTAAACAAAGAAAAGATCCTCACTCCACATTTAACATGACATTTTATTAGATCCTGAATGGGTTCCTTTTTAAATGCCTCTCTTCCCAATCATTGAGAAGTCTCATAGTTCTTCCTCTGCATAGTTTGGTAACCTCAATTTTCTGCACCTGTGTTTCTGTTAGGGTCCACAAGATGTTTAAAATTGAAGTTTAGCTAACCAAAAAGTAATTAATGCTAAATCAGAACTTAAGGCAGTATTGAATTATGCTGTGTTAATGAACAGAATACTTTGTTGTCTACTCTGTGAAAATGATTTCGTACTCTTTTGGTCCAGTAACCAAGGCTGTCCCCACAGCTTTGTATACTAGCACCAAGGTCTGCTGCTTTTCTATACAAAGAAAAGTGTTCAATTTAAAATACCACACTAGCCAGATGTTCTTACCTTCCTCCCAATATATGTGCCCTAAAACCTCAAGAGAAAATGTCTATGTAAAATCACTTGTCATATGTAAATTGTAAAATGCAGACCCTCATTCTGAAGCTAGCTGTTTCTCATTTGGATCTGACATATTAAAAAGCATATAATTAATGGTTGACATTAGTAATTAACATTAACTTTATGGTGTTTAATATGCCATCATTCATTCTTCAAATAACAAGAAATGCATTATGTCTTGGCATATAGATTTTAGTTACAAATGCTCCTTCAGTTTCCTTAAGATATAAACATGAAAAAGAATAAAATGTCTTGGAAAAATTTTTGTTTTAATTTCTTGAGTTTTTTTTTCTTCTTAGGAGTGTTCATCAGCAATTGTGTCAGGAACTTCAAAAGGAGAATGTGGACCTAACTGTGCAGTCTTCATTATTGGCTAAAGAGCGCCACCTTGCTGCAGTCGCCAGTGCACTGTGGAGGCATTTCTTTTCATTTCTGAAGAGTCAAAGAATGGCCCACTTGGTGCCTCTCTCCCAACTTGCAGACGCCGCAGCAGGTCAGCATTAATTGTTCATTGCTGATTGATTTCACCTTTTGCATACTTGAGTCAGTAGTTTCCTGTGTTTGCTGTGACAGTCTCTTGCTTTACAACAAACATTGGGACAGACCAATGATGAAACAAATGACATGTTTAAATTGTGTGTCTCTGGCTTATGTATCGTTAAAGATTAATGATAATTCATTAAAAGGAAAAAGCAATTTTCAGACGTAAACATTGAATGCTTGTAAACTTTTCTTACACTCGCAACTATTTGCAAAGTAAGGTAGCATTTGATTATATCTAGTTCAAACAGTATGCTTTCATATTCTCTAAGCAATTATCTAAATATAAGATAATTTGTATGAAGACCAAGGGGGTTGGGGAGAACAGCCCTTCAGTACCGAGAGGATAAGATCAGCATAGAATGAAATGCTTGAATGTTAGTGCCCTAACTTCCCCTAGATTTTATTTAGACTGCTGTTTTTATTTAAAATGACTGTTGGCACAAAGACATGTCCTTAGGCTTTCAGGGACTCTAAATAATATACATTTAGGCAAGATTTTAAATATATGGACATATTTGCAGTTTACTGAGAAAGGGGCATTATATTTTTTTCCAAAGAGCTGTTGTGGCCATAATAATGTTAAGAAGTTCTAGAATAGACAAGAGATTTGTATCATTACTGCATGTATTTAAATAAAGTTCATTTGGAAGTATTTTATGTATTTAAATGTAATGCTTTGAAGAAACAACAGTAACAGAAAATCCTGGTGGCCTAAATCAGCATTTATTTTATTCGCAGACGGATGAAGAAAGATGAGCTAAAAAGTCCATTAATGGTGGAATGAATGATACAAATAGATAAGTTGATATCTTGCAGCAGTTCAGACTTCATACAAAGTATATGGAAACTTTCTACAAATATGTCAGGGTCATAGATTCCAACTAGTGTGGTGTCTGAGACAATACACATTAGTATGCAGTAAGTTGAACTGTATTCTGTCATCCAGAGTGCTAGGCCATCAATAAAAGTACTATTACCTCAGTTTAGTTGGCACTGTCCTAGGTTCTGAAAGAAAAGGCCAATAAATCCAAAGTCAAGGGCTGGAAAGATGGCTCAGAGGTTAAGAGCACTGACTGCTCTTCCAGAGGTCCTGAGTTCAATTCCCAGCAACCACGTGGTGGCTCACAACCATCTGTATTGAGATCTGGTGCCCTCTTCTGGCCTGTAGTCATATATGCTGTATACATAAAATAATATAATAATAATAATTATAATAATAATAATAATAATAAAACTTAAAAAAAATCCAAAGTCAAAGGTATAGATTTATGATTTAAAGTAGACTCGGGTTAAGAGGAAATGGTTTCTTTCATTTAAGAAAAAGTTGCTTTTGTAGGTACTCGGGATATACCAGTGTGGGAGGTACCACAAACAAGAACACCCTGTTCTTACAGAGGTTATGATCTAGGGGGTGATGGGGCCAAAGATAATTTGTTGCTGTTGTTTCTATGAGTCCTGCTCTGTAACCCAGGCTGGTGGAACTTTGATCCTGCTGACTCAGCTTCCTAAATCTGGATTACAAATGAACAACAAATCCATATCCAGCAAAAACAAACCAAAATGGGAGGGAGGGGCAAAAGATGGGCTGCAGTTTTAAATAGCATCCGCAGGGGAGGCAAAGGTTTCAGAAGCAGAGAGAGGGAAAAAATAATGTTTAGGGAACTAGAGAGAAGAGATACAGACTTGAGTGGAGTAGGAAAGGGTGAGAGGCTGAGATGTGAGTAAGTAGTAATGGAGGGTCTCTGCTCTGCCTAATAAGCAATTGTAAAGACTTTCACTTTTACTTCAAGATTAGAAGCTGTTGGTATTTTTTCAAAACAGGAAATGTAATCCTTCTGGGTGATCAGATAAAGGGAAACAAAGAGGGAAATAAGGCAGTTGGAAATTATTCAAACAACCCAAACCATTTTGGACTGAAGTTGTGGTATAGATAGTCAGAAATGGTCAGATCTAAAGGAAGGAAAGGTATTTTGAAGGTAGACCTGACAGAATTTGCTAAGCAAATAAAGTAAGGTAATCAGAATAGTTCATGAGAGTAGTCAAGAATAACTAGCAATTGGCTGAGATTAAAAGATTATGAAATGTCAGAAAATTGACGATTCTCAAGTTTTAGGGTGTTTTGCTTTAAGGTGTCCATTAAAGTCAATTACATTAAATGAGAACTAAATATAATAAGTTAGGCTTCCTAGAGGAGCTCTGAGATGGAGGTTTATTTGTAAACCATCCATGGATAATAGTCTTTAAAGCCAAGAAACTGGCTAAGACCTTCATGAGTGTAAGAATGGATGGAGAGAAAAGATTGTGGATCTGTTCACAGCATATTTCTGTTGAGATTTGTGGGCTAAGGAGAAACAGAGTAATGGAGTACAGGTAAGAGGCAAACCAAGAAAGTGTGATGCCCTGCAAACTAGGAAGGGGAAAAGCCCAGTTAAATGAAACCTGAGAATCGATCATTGACTTTAACAGGAAGGTCAAGTAAGTAATCTGAAGAGTGCTTTTGGTTTTGGTTTTGCCTGGGGGAGGGGGTGGTGTTTGAATGCTGTAGCTGGAGGGCTTCTCTCCAGGTTCCCCAAGCCCCGCAGTCCCACAATCCATTTATAAAATAATCACTCAGACGCTTATATCACTTATAAACTGTATGGCCGTGGCAGGCTTCTTGCTAACTGTTCTTTTATCTTAAATTAACCCATTTTTATAAATCTATAGCTTGCCACGTGGCTGGTGGCTTACCGGCGTCTCTACATGCTCTTCTCCTGGCGGTGGCTGCAGTGTCTCTCCCCCAGCCTTCCGCTTCCCAGAATTCTCCTCTCTCCTTGTCCCACCTACCTCCTGCCTGGTCATTGGCCATCAGTGTTTTATTTATATAGAGTGATATCCACAGCAAATGCTCCTATACATATGGAGTCAGGTGACTTCCTCTATAGTTCTCTGCCTTATGAAAGCATAGTGTCTCACTGAAGTGTAAGCCAGTTAGCCAGAGAGTTCCAAGGATCCACCTGTCACTACACCCTAACACCAGGATTGTAGGCATGCAAGGCCATGCCCTGCTTTCATGTGGGTGTTCAAGAGTAGAACTGAAGACCTCATGATTATAAAGCAAGTACTCTTCCACACTAAGTCATCCTCCCAGTTCTGAAGAGTGGGTATTTTATGTCAGAGAATCAGTGAGCTAATTGAAGGTAATTGAAGTAATGTAACTGTTAAAGGAAAATAGTGTATAAGTCATGGACTATGCCATCAAACTTCCCAAAGAGGGAAAAGAAGATATGAAAGCTGAAGAGAGATAGGAAAAAGTTATCCAGTCAGTTGATTGTGGATTTGTTATTAGCAAAGAATTATTAAGAGTTTGAGTCCTAGAAGAGAGAAGCTGGGAAGCAAATCTATAGAAGTGGAGTCCTTAAAAATGAAATTATATAGAAGTTATAATTGATAATACCCAGTGCTTTGGATATCAACATGGGAGTATTTTAATATAACAGAGGATAGATCATTAGAATAGAAGAATTCTAAATAAATAAGAGATCATGGCAGAATCACTGTTAGGGAGATTTTGAGCCTAGAATACTGTAGGGCATATAACAGGAAGAGTTCATTGCTGTTATAATTGATGATGTATATGAAATTCAAAGGTAGACATTTTAGGGAGGAAGAAGTGAGAATGGTCTAGAAGTAGCAATGTAGATAGAACAAGAAGTATAAAAATACCCTCTCTGTTCATAAGTTCAGTTGTAAGAGGTGAAGGAAAGATGAACAGCCACCATTAGAGAGAGCTTCCTAGGAGGAGTCAGTGCTTCTGAAGAGTTGATTTGCTACCATAGGTACAGATTAAGTTGATGGATTCTTAGGAAAAAAAATTTAAAAAATATCTAAAGAATTCCAGTTTCTAGATTGTGGGTTCTGAAGAAAGTGGTTATCTTTGATCAAAGGAGACCACTATTTAATAGAGGGAAAAGGTTAGTATTTACAGTGAGCATTAACACCTGTGGTAGGTGGCAAGAACCTGGTCAAAGAAGAGTAGGTGCTAGGAATGCTTGTAACTGGTTCTATGGATAGTGGAGGCATACTAATAAAACCCACTGGCTTGACTTGAGGGAGCAATGTCTATAATCACACTAAGCTAGATGCTTTTAGACCTTTGAGAGATCAAAATGCTGTTAGACACATTTGACAACGTGAATTTAGTTGCTTAAGCTTTAATTACATTTCTGAATGTTATATTTTATTTGGAACTTTTGAAATCCTTGTAGAGGTGAGGGGAAGCTTTTAAAATGTCTGACCAGAACTTTCTTCTTGAATCTAGATTTTACTTTGCTCGCTGTGGACATGCCAAACACAGCACCATCAGATCTTCAGCCTCAGCCAGTTATATCAATAATTCAGCTTTTTGGTTGGGATGACATCATTTGGCCTCAAGTTGTAGCAAGATATCTAAGTCATTTGCTACAAAATAGGTATGTATGCTTCTTATTTCAGGCATACTCCTCTGATACTTCAGTATCCTGGAAGGATTTTTCTAATGAAAACTAATCTGTATTATATATCCTCTCATTTGGTAGATAACATTTTACCAGTATAATAGCAGGTAGTATGAAACCTAATTAGGTAGTTTGATTTATACGTGTGTGTGTGTGTGTGTGTGTGTGTGTGTGTGTGTGTGTGTGACTGTTGCAAGTTCTCAATCTTGTAAGCCTTCTTCATTATCTTAAAGTGGCCTTTCTGTATTCTCTAGAGAGAAAACATTGTATGGGTATTATTGTTGAGTCAATAAAACATGGTTATATTATTGCAGATTTAGACTAAATGATAACTAAAGATTTGACTCTTATGCGACCATGAGCAAGGCACTCCACTTAAATCATGTAGTAGTTGTTGTTTAATCTGTCTGTATCTCCTGCCTTGTCATGCAGAAGCTATAAGGAACAACCTCAGTAATATATAGAGACAGATATATGAAAAAAATGAGATAAAGTTACTATAGTGCTGCCCAATGTGGTAACTTCACAAAAGCATTGAGATGAAGAGGATGAAATCATCACCCAGGCCTGAGAGGCTGAGTAGTTCTTGTATCAGCTGCCAGGTAGTGAGTGAAGAGTGACGTAGTGAGTCAGTTGTTTTCTAAGGAGATTAGTCAGCATCATTAGGTTTATGTTTTCCATTGGGCTTTGTTAAAAAGTAAGAGAATTCAGCATCAGTTGGATTTTTAGAATTTCTTCTAGTATGAGAGCTCTCTAGTAATAGTGAATTTTATTCATTTTTTTGCTCATGAATTCACTCAATTTTATTAGCAAAGAAGCTCTTAGGCCCCAAAGTAAAGACCAGTTTGTAAAACTGAGCCTTTTAAAAAATATACAATGAATGGTTACTCCTCTTGATGACTACACATACATAAGGCTGTGTGGTGTTATTCAGAAACTTGAGGACAGCCAAAGCTACTCAAGAAACCCTGTCTTGAAAAAACAAAAACAACAAAAAAAAGAATCTTAACAGTGATGACATTTCCCCGTCTTTTGTAACCTTAATGAGTAATATATGAAACTGCAAGACCACGTTTGAGCATCTATTGTTTCCAGGATTATTGGTGACTTGGGCATATTTCCTCCAAATGAGCTTGCGTCCTTGTGTCAAAAGCCCTAACTCTCTCACTTTGACTTCAATAACTATACCTTTGATATTACACCCAGAGTTGTGTGTTGTGGAGATGATAGGGTTTTTTCTTCACACAAGTATTGGTCTCAGCTCAAATGTGTAACATGGGCCTTCTTAAGAAGTAGGTCCATTGTCCTAAAGAACCTTTCATAAGTAGGTGATGTTCTCCTAAAGCCATTACTAGCAAAGCAGACTCTGACCTTCCTCTTTCAGGCTTTCTTTCCTTTGTCTTTGATGTTTAGTATTTCATTGTCCTGTTCTCCTTGGGCATGAACTTTGGGCTGGGGGCTGCCCTTCTCTCTGGAGAAAGAACTGCTCCCTGTGGGGTTTCTCTTTCATGTACCCTGATAGTCTTCTTCAGTGGTTTTCGCTCAGCATGGCACTGCTTAAGGCTGGGCTTAACCCTCAGTTCCATCCCTTATTTTTTGCCTTCCTTGAACGTTCATGAACCTCTCTCTTTTCTCATGGTAATCCAAATGATAGTCAGCATTTTCAGTGTAATTCAGTGTATACATTTGGAGACATGAGGTCCACCTTGGAGATGCAAGGCTCAGACTTTGGGGAGCAAAAAACAGTGCGTGCGTGCGTGCGTGCGTGCGTGCGTGTACACATGTATGTGGGTTTTTTTTTAAATGTTTTATTTTTGTTATTGTTTTGTGTGTGTGTGTGTGTGTGTGTGTGTGTGTGTGTGTGTGTGTGGTGTTTTTCCTGTGCCCTGGCTGTCTTGGAACTCGCTTTGTAGACCAGGTTGGTCTCCAACTTTTAAGAGAATCTGCCTGCCTCTGCCTCCTGAGTGCCAGGTTTAAAGGTGTGTGTCACCACTGCCCAGTGTGTATATGTATTTTTATATGGATGTACATTAATATTTATTTCTAAAATAATGTTTATTAGTAATAGTTGAAGAAACTGAAACACAAAGTTGTTAGCTTTAAGAAAGTTATAAAGGTTAATGACCAACTTATATTTCTATATTATATACTTTTTAAGGAAAACTTCTATTCAAACTTTTAAAATACTTTTAAAACTCTGATTTATGTGCATTTAAAAATGGTTTTAAACCAGGCATTAACCTTAATACTCTGGAGGTAGATCTCAGATGGATCTCTGAGTTTGAGGCCAACCTGGTCTACATAGTAAGTTCCAAGATAGCCAGAGCTACACAGTAAGACTCTGCCTCAAAATTCATTAATTAAACATTGTTTTAGGGGTTGAGGAGATAGCTTAATGGATAAGGTGTTTGTTGTACAAAAATGATGGCATAAGTTTGGATCCCAAGTACTTGGAAAAAAGTGACCTTCTGTTACCTGAGTGCTAGCATGTATAAGCAGGCAGACCATAGGAGCTTACTGGCCATCCCTTGTGCTCCAGGTGACAGAATCTGTCTCAAAATACAATGTGGAAAAGCAATAAAGGAAAACATCCCAACCAAAGCTTGGTTGTATACATGCACATCTATCAAAACAAAATGGGAAGAAAACATTTGACTTGACTTTGTATAATGCTATGTTAAAGATAAAACTATGCCTATCATTTTTATTCCCAGCAACCCCTCATAGATTAGAAGTTAAATTCAGCTATGTGTTTGGCTTAAGAGGAAGGATGTTTCTTTTATTCCCTAGAAGGTAGTATTTTAGAATTTTGTATGTGGTAATCTTTGATGATGAGTACTTATGAAGGGAAAAGAAAAGGATGGAAATATGATTGGTCAGTCAAGAGTCATATGTAGAGACATATTGTTGTTTAACAGCTTTTAATCATGACCTCTTTTGTTTAGTTGCTATTGATATTGCAATTTTTGTTTTTATTGTTATTGGGTATTTCTGCTTACCTATTATAATAATATAATAGGTAAATTTTTCTAAATTTTTCTCTTGGCATAAACCTACAGATAAACCACCTGTAAAAAGGCAAAATTAAAAATTAGAATATTAGAAATGAAAGCAAATATGCTTAATATATCCTTTCATGTATATCTTTAGTATTCATTTCCAGCATGTCTGAAGTACTATTCATCTGAAGTCAGTAAAGCTAAGGTGTCATAGTCTCTCCAGCTCTGACCTGTCAAAGGGTTCTTGGGGGGAGGAGTGAGGAATGAGGAAGTATTAGATAGAAATATAGACAGAGACAACAAGAAAGACAGAGACACAGGATAGATTCGGGAGGGCCCTGGGTCAATACCCAGTCACCTCGAGTTTATTGCTAATGGGCTTTTTACACACTAGCAAGGGGAAAAGCAAAAGACCTCCCTCTTGCAAGATCAAAGTACCAACAAGTATAGACCTTTCCAAACACCTGGTAACCACGCCCTTGGCCAAATCATTCTATAGTGGAGCCTTGCTGGGCAAAGCAAGCTCCGACTCTGACCTTGAGAGTCAAGGGAGCCTCTGTGGACCCCCACACTAAGGGAGTTGCCAGAGTGTGTTTCATTACAAGCTCTGTTCTCTATATATCCCATTTCACTTTTGTTTTTACAGCACAGTATGTGAAGCACTTTCTCAGTCAAGCTGTATATCTTTTCAATCCTTAACTATAAGATCATGGATCCGTTGTGTTTTGCAAATGCACATAAAACACCTCTCTGAATCAGATTTGCTAATTGATATGAATTCTGAACAGGCAGTAGGTAAGTGTCATATAAGGCATGCGGGGAGTGTATATGGATTAAATAAAATAATATCAAATATTCAAAATATAGTTATAATTAGCTATGAATATACATAAAATGTACTTTTGTAGTCCGTTTCTTTTTATTGATACTTTATTTTAAAGCTAAAAGAATTAGTTTCCTTCAAGCTAAGAACCAAAACTTGCTGCTCAGAAGAAGAAGCCAGTCAAATATCTGACTGAAGTACATACTGAGTACCTTAAAAAAGAATACCCAGCTAGGAATATTTGCACCACTTTTATGATATAATTTGCTTGTCTGTTTTACTATTAGTCACTGAAGATATTTGTTCATTATAGAGTTCCCATAGTGTTCTGTTTTGTGTGGAATATGCCTTTTTTAAAGCTATTATTTTAACCTATTCTAAGTTTCACTCAGGCTGGCTGAAAAGGTTGTACTTTCTTTCTTATATCTTGTGTAGTTGTTTGACGTAAATAACTTTGGATTAGGTTGATTGTAAAAAGCTTAATTCAGTTTTTAACTTTGTGAAAATTTGGGTTTTTATAACATATTTCAAAAATGAAGGATGTATTCCCAGCACATGTGTATGTACAACTTATATTTTATTGCATATTTATATAATAAGCATGATCATTGTCTTGTTGTAATAGAAAAAGAGTACATGGAACAGCTGGCTGAAATGACAAGGTTATTATTTAAACTCTCAGAAGTAAAGAATATCTTCTCAAAGGCTCAAATTGAACATTTGCCTAGCTCAGAAGACCCCAAACAAGCACTTATTCAGTTCCTGGAGGTATTTTTCATTTATTAGTGTAATCTTCCAAGTAATCAATTATAGGTTTTTGGATTTTGCTTTGTTGTTGTTGTTGTTGTTGTTGTTGTTGTTGTTGTTGTTGTTTCCAGAAAATCTTGAAGTGTTACTCAATTTTTTTCTGTAGAAATTTAACTTGAGTCATATTATTAGTTGTCTTTTATTAACAAAAAATCTGAAGGAAAGGAAGTGTTTCTCTAAGGTATAGTAGTAGGATTCATGCTAAAGACAGCAGGAAATTCATACTTAATGAAGACTACATGGAAGCTTTGTTCCAAGACCAACTGAAATGAAAGAATATCCTTTGTTGCTATTGTTGGTTAATATAAGTACTAACTTTATTTGTGTGGCATCTATGATGGTTCCAACTGAGTATTTACTGCCTTACAATGATGCTATAAATATAGGCACCAATTAGTTCATGGTATGATCAGAACTTGAAAATCTAATACATCACTTTTGATTTTTCTTCATAATAAGTCCCATTCAAAATTTTAGTTTTGGTTATTAATTTAAAAGGAATGTAACATGGGATGGTGTTTATTTCATCAGCCTAGCCAAAACTGTTGATGTTTTTACTACTGTCTTTAGTAAATTATTCACAATAAAAGTAGATTTACAGCATGATGATATTAACTACATGAAAATATTCTAATTTTATGAAAATAATTACAACCAATAAGCTATTTCCATATTGTTAGCTCAGTTAATTCCTTTGATTTCTAGTAAGTTAAATACAGTTGTATGACAAGTAGAGATGTCTATAAATCCTAATGATTGGTAATAACAATGTAGTAATATACAGATGTGAAATACAAACTTTTGTTGAGTATTTTATATGACTGTTAAGTGAGTCCTGACTAACAGTTTTGGGTAACAAAGGAGGTAGAAGGCAGGCTTTCCATTAGCAGTTAGATTTCCTCTAATTTAATCCAGCCTAAATGAATTTTCTTTTTATCAATAAATCAATGATAGGTTTTTGCAAAATGCTAGATAGCATTTCTAGGACTCCTTAGGGGTTTGAAAAACCTAAAGTAGTGTTTGATCTAAGAGGAGCTTTACTGATCTGAGAATTTAAGATACACAAAGGTTAAAATAATGATACTTAATGCCAATTTGTCAGTAGATTCATCACTAGGAAAGAGTCAGAGTGTCTTGGTGTAAAGTATTTAGAATGTATCCTATGAAGAGCATAAAGTTTTTTAAGTGAGTCTGATTTGACCATGTGACTTTGTGAAAATTAGCAAAGTAATGTAGATTATGCTACAAATTTAGAAGGAATTGAAAGCTGAGAATATTGCTCCTTTGGGTAGATAGCTGGTTTTTTCTAGTTCTCGTGGGACTCAGCATATAGACACTAGGACTTGTCATAGAAAAAGGATCCAAAAGTACAAAGTACAGGGAAAGGTACATGGGATGAAATCATCTGAATGGGTGTGGCACACACACATACACACACACACACACACACACACACACACACACACACACACACACACACAGAAAAAGCTTCTATGAGTCTTTCCCCAATGAAGTTAGACAGGACATAGTTAATTCTGCAGCAACAATTTGTGACAAAACATCAGATTTTGTTGACCAGGAAAACTCCTTAGCATTCAGTGTCCATGGCTGGTTACATACAGTCCCTTTGGTGAATTCTCGACTTGGAGAGTGAAGGCAAGTGTCCAATATAAAACCTATTGATTGCATGGATATTGTAGGGTTAAGGTAAGGCTATTTTCATTAGAGAATCACAGTGTGAAGTCCTCCAAAAATCTAAAACCCCAAACACCAATTAAGGTCCATTCTTAGAAGTGGGCTTTTTTATATAAAGTACCAGTGTTTGGCTTAATGTGCATTTTCTGCATGGAAATAATAGTATGATATGGTATATAAAAAGTTATTATCAAAGTACTAAGAAACACATTATGAACTAGAGAGATGGTTCATTGGATAAGATCACTTGTTGCTCTTTTTGAGGACCCAGGTTTAATTCTTAGCACCCACATGGCAGCTAACAACTAGTTAATTCCAGTTATAGGGGATTCACTGTGCTCTTTTGGTCTCTGTGGACACATTAAAATTAATATACATAGAGAGATATAGATATTATAAATTATATATAATATATATTCCATATATATTATATTTGAAATATTCAAATGTGGTTTATAGACTGCTGGGAGTTATTGAACCTTCTCAAGATATTCTATATCTCTCTGGGTAGTGGTGGCACACACCTTTAATCCCAGCACTCATGAGGCAGAGGCAGGCGGATCTCTGTAAGTTCGAGGCCAGTCTGGTCTACAGATTAAGTTCCAGGACAGGCTCCAAAGCTACACAGAGAGACCCTGTCTCCAAAAAAAAAAAAAGATGTTCTCTATCTCAAAGGTATACTGACAATTGCACAAATTCTGTGAATGAGTTAGCATGAACCAGCCCTGTGGCCTCAGATTATAGTAGTATCCATTAGAATTTATACTTTATATACTCACAGAAAAGTAAAGCTTATTCGGCCTTAATTAGGGAGAAAAATTTTAAATTTCATCCAGTTTCAACTCTTACATTCTCCAAATGAAAATGCAGAGTGCAAGCGAAGGACTTGAGTGTGCCAACGCAGTGCATTGTCTAAAGAAAGAGCCTGTGAGCACTTGAGTCGCAAGCGGAGCTGACTGCTTTTATCTTGAAAGAAAACTGACAAAATGTGTTTATTCAGACTTGGGCATTTGGCAGACATTTCTTTTTTTCAGAAATGAAGTAAGTAAGCCTATCACTTCAAAGAAAACAACTGACAGTATCTGTTGCTAATAATGCAGTTCAGCTTTTCAAGAAAATTGGAATTTAGGAAATTTACATGAACCTTCGTGAGCTAAGAGCTCCTGAAATTTAAAGACTTGTGTGGGAAAGGGACAGAATCAATGTGTATTGTTTTTTTCCTGGATGGAAATACCAGTATTGGGAAACAGTATCACTCATGAACTTTACCAAATTTAATAAGCATTCATGGATAAAAGGTTTATTCAAAGTTACTGAATTCTTGTTAGAGTCAATGAAAGTCTCCAATTTAGTTACTACTGTCCTTTAAGAAATAGCTCTTGAAAACTTTGGCAAGCCGGGCGGTGGTGGCACACGCCTTTAATCCCAGCACTTGGGAGGCAGAGCCAGGCGGATCTCTGAGTTCAAGGCCAGCCTGGGCTACCAAGTGAGTTCCAGGAAAGGCGCAAAGCTACACAGAGAAACCCTGTCTCGAAAAACGCAAAAAAGAAAGAAAAAAAAAAAGAAAAAGAAAACTTTGGCATAATAGCAAAGAAAGCTTCCTAGTTATTTGAAACATCTCTCGGGAACATTTTTTCTAGCTATGTGTACTTGTGAGGTTGGATTTCTTCATTAATCCTGCTCCCACTAGCCTGCTAGCACCTTCTTCTTTCTCCTTGCATGTCATACATGAGAAGTCTGGGTTCCCAATTAGTGACTCTCATGACCTAAACAATAAAAGTTTTTCAAGGCACTCATGCTTAGCATGTGTTCAAGGGAACCGAGATCAAAAGTTTGTGAACTTCTGAAGAATGAAATGTTTAAAGCACAGAAAGCTAAATAGAAAAGGAGTCAGTTAGTAAACTCTATCTCTTCTCATTTGCCCACTTGCCTGAATTTCTTCCCTGTTCTTCATTCCCCGTGACTTTCTTACAGTTAGGCTCTCAAGCCTGTGCTTCCTCTCTTCTCCAACTTAATCAGATCTCTTGGAGCTTTCGTCAACTACTCTAACAGCGCTCTCAGCGCCTGTGCCCTTTACTGTTTGCTTACCTGGAGACAGCACAGCCCTTGCTTTGTCCTCGGGTGTCCACTAGGAGCTGGTAAGAAGAGTCACATAACTGTGGTGCTGCCCTTTGTGGTCCCAATGGAGGCCTTGAAATCCTTTGTGAGTTCCCAGAGTGCTTGGAAAACGTCCCTGGACTTTCTTCTTTGATTCTTTTATAGCTTCTTACAGCTGGCTTACTCTCACCTTCCTCAAACGTTTGTTGGGTTTCTTATCTCTTTTTTTTCTTTTTCTTGCTGTCTCACCTCACGTTTCTGTTAACCACCTCTTGGTTGATCTATCTTTAGCCTCTTAGCCACATTTTTCTTCTCTTCCACTAAGAACATTAAGCTAGCTAGCTGATGGCTCATAAAGAATATTCTTTGAGCTAGAAATTTTAGAGGGATACCAGTTCATATCAGAGAATTTAATTAAGAGATTTTACTTGTAAGAATTTGGTAATAGCCGGGCGGTGGTGGCGCACGCCTTTAATCCCAGCACTTGGGAGGCAGAGGCAGGCGGATCTTTGTGAGTTCGAGGCCAGCCTGGGCTACCAAGTGAGCTCCAGGAAAGGCGCAAAGCTACACAGAGAAACCCTGTCTCGAAAAAAACCAAAAAAAAAAAAAAAAAAAAGAATTTGGTAATGTAGCTGGGCAGCGGTGGTGTACGCCTTTTAGTCCCAGCACTCGGGAAGCAGGCGAATCTCTGTAAGTTCAAGGCCAGCCTGGTCTACAGAGCGAGATCTAAGACAGTCTCCAAAGCTACACAAAGAAACCCTGTTTCAAAAAACAAAAAATGGTAATGCTACTTGCAACTCTTTGCTGTAGGAATCTGGAGATTTCCAGTCATGAATTATGAGCCAATCTGTGTAAAAAGCTTTATTTGATTACCGGCTTCTTGTATAGCAGATGTTTCTTCTCAGTAGTGATTTTGCTGAATCAGATGTTCTGTAAATAATTACTAAAGAATGAATTTTTAAAAAATTCTTCCTTTGACCTTTAATTATAAAAGGCAAAACAATTCTTTTCATTAAAAGTTTAAATTGCTGTGAACCTTTATTGGAAATCTAATGATGAAGGCCTAAGTATGAGATATGCATGTAGTGAAGAAAAAAGAAAAAAATTCGTTTCTCAACGTTTGTATTATATAAGATTTAGAAAGTTATAGCATGTTTTCCTTTATTTATAGGCTGTTGGTGTGACTTACGGGTCTCTCCAGACATTTTCTGATAAATCTGCCCTGGTCACAAAGTCCTTAGAATACCTTGGTGAAGTATTAAAATACATAAAGCCTTATTTGGGAAAAAAAATTTCCAGTGCAGGGTTGCAGCTGACTTACGGGATTATGGGTATGTATTTTTGACATGTTTTTGCTAGAAACATTTCCTTAACTTGAGCCATTAGGACCCAAGTGGAAAGAGATATATCTGCCAAATCACTCAACTATGTGCAGGCATAAGAAATACATGAACTAGAGTGGTTTGCTTAAAATAATTCATGCTGGCCCTCATTATTTGCTGTGCTCTTGTTGATACTAATATTAATTATAACAATAACAGGAGATATATCCAAACTACCTGCTCCTGATAGTCCATTTCAGTCACCTTTTAATACCCGAACCTCTAAAATGAGCCTTTTGTTAATATTTGCCTACATTTGGGTAGAAGTTAAAACACCAGAAAGCCATCACTTTCTTTCATTGTTAGTGGTCTTCTATTCATGGAGAAGGAGCTCCAAAAAGCACACTTAGTATAATGCCAATGATGTTGATGCTTCAACTCTTACTCTTTACAAACTATGTTTTCCCTTTTCAAAAAGAAATCCTCTTGTGCTTGTTCTATAATGATGGGGTTCATATTCCTTTAGGAAGTCAGTAATTTGAATATCTTTGTTGACTAAAACCATGTTGCTAACCAAAAATAGGAATGAAATAAAAGGAATGAGAAATATTTCCTTAGAAGTTTTATATAGAATTAAGTTTTGGATTTTTTTTTTTTTTTATTTCTCCATGGCCCAAACCTTGTATCTATTCCCTTTAATCTTGAGAATGTATAAATAAACCTTATTTGGGCTGTCTGAAACCTTTTATCTTTGTTGTGAAAGATAAAGGAGAATGTGAAGCTGTGGAAATGTGGATAATGTAGAAGGTACTGAAAGCAGTACTTGCAATTCAGATTACTTAATTTTAGAAAAAAAGTGGAGATTTATTACCAATTCAACAGTAATATTTATATTATTATTTTAGCACCTCAAGCTTATGATTTATTAGTCTCTAAGAAAGTTGCTTGACATTTCCAAATTTAGTTTTTGCCAAGGTAAATGGATGATTACAGAGTATGTCTTTACAGAGTACATTATTGCTATATCAAGAATCACAGAATCTCTTGTGGATCATGTGTGGATTGGGGGCAAAATTTTGCTCATGAAAAATTGAGGGTTTCTTTGTTGTTTTTCCCTAGAAATTTTTTTTTTTTTTTTTTTTGAAAAAAGATAGGACTAGATTCTTTCCGTTTGCCTAGGTCTCAGAGGGTGAGAATGGATTACATAGCTAATAAATTACTTATTTATTCATTAGAAATTAGAACAAGTAACTTGCTGTTTTCTTTACATAAAAGACTTAGAACAAAATGGAGAAAGAGCAAGTATACAGGCTTAATTAAGAGTTTGAGCCAGTGTTAGGGTTGGGATACCATAGCTGTGGGAAGGGGCGGAGCCACTGAACTCCGTGGCTTATGAGCTTGCCAGGATACTTCTGCTGTTTCTTTACGAAAACTGCATTTCAGCTTACGAGTATTTGGGACTGTAATTATAGTTGAGTGATTTCTGAAAAAGAGAAATTGATACATCAGTAGTACCCCCAATTCCCCTTCCCATTGTATTTCTGAGGGTGGGAGTAGATAGGAGAAACTTGGTTTTGGTTTCATGTAGATTTCTCATTCATTGTATCTCATAGTTTTCTTTTCCCATGCCCTGCATTTCACCATCCCTGTCTGTTCATTCTGTCCCCTTTTCCTTGGTTGATGTTCTACAGATGACCCTTAAGTGCCCATTCCTCTAGTTCCCACTTTTGCTACATTCCAAGTAGACTTTGTCTTTGTCATGCCATTTCATTTCATTTGCCCTCTTTTAATGAAGAGGGTTTGGGTGCCTTAATGTAAGTCTTTTCACTCCTGGCATATGTCTCTTCCTGCTGTCTATTTGAATATGTTTCTGTGATAAAATACATTTTTTTACATAGAGTAACAAAATATTCTGATTAGGAGATAATTGCAACTGAAGCTACTTTTCTTTATTAGGAATTCTTGTTAAATCATGGGCACAAATCTTTGCCACCTCTAAAGCACAGAAGTTACTGTTTCGGATCATAGATTGTTTACTGCTGCCGCATACAGTGTTACAGCAGGAGAAGGAGCTGCCTGCACCAATGCTGACTGCGATTCAGAAGAGTCTTCCTCTATATCTCCAGGTATACCCACTGTGGAAACTGTCTCAAAGTATAGTCTAAAATGCACATGTGAAAGCCAGACATTGTAATCTCAAAAGTGCATATTTGCATATAGCACATCCATTGAAAAAGGTTTGGATGCCTTTTGGCTTTTTAAACAAAAGTGAGAGAGGCAAATTTTCAAGAAGCTTGAATTGGGAATGAAGGCAAGGAGCTCAAAAAATTTCAGAAGCTCACTCTGGGTTTTCCTTGGAGACCGCAGTTCTATGAGAGCCAGATTGGGCTGAAAGGGGCAGGAAAGGCAGCACCACAGGGAACTCTGGGTGTGAAGGGCAGAATGTCTAGGAGTCAGAGGGCCATTTCTGTCAGTAACCTAGACGAGGGCAAAAGCTTTAAGAAAAATCTAGTGTAGTAGGGAAAGGCAAATAGTTCTTGTATGGCTGGAAATTCATATAGGAAGAAACATGTAATGGAGGGCTTTATATTCAGTGCCAAAAATTTGGACTTTATCTTATACATACGCAACATTGGTACATTTTGAACAAAGAAGTGTGAGTTGTGCTTCTATTTGGAAAAAATAACCTTGGTGTGGGAGTTAGATTTAAGACCTATGAGACAGTGACGAATTCATTGAAATACTCCACACGTTATGAGAAGGTTTAAACTAAGGCAGTAAGATTAGACTCTGTGCAGATGTCAGAAATGTTGATGAACTCTGATTAAAAATACATTACTAAATGTGGTAGAGAAACAAATGAATGTTTCCTAGACTAGACTGGTAGAGACTAGAAAGTACAGCTAGACATGGTGACACCTACCTGTAGTACCAGGATCCAGGAGGCTGAGGCAGGAAGATCATGATGAGTTCCTGGATAGTTTTGGATACATAGAGAAAAGGCTGGGTTTTTATTAGCGTTAGTTTGAAGTAATATGGAATGTGTAAATAAATAATGACATCCTGTGGGCGTCTGAAATATTGATCTCTTTCATTAGTGTGTGATACTGAGAGTTAGACCTTTCTAAATGTGAGGTTCCCTAAAGAAGGTGAGTCAGAAGGGAGCAGATTTTGTTTTGTTTGTTTGTTTGTTTTTCAAAACAGGATTTCTCTGTGTAGCTTTGGAGCCTTTCCTGGATCTCACTCTGTGGACCAGGCTGGCCTCAAACTCACAGAGATCCACCTGACTCTGCCTCCAGAGTGCTGGGATTAAAGGCATGCACCACCACATCTCAGCTTGGGGGCAGATTTTGGTAGTTAACACACAGTCTTCCATGGTGGATTTTTTTTTTAAGCAGAATTTTGAGATTACTGAGAAATTCTAAGTTGATTCTACTCATGTCAAAGTTTAGTGTGTCATCAAGCAGAATGACAGAGAATAGGAACAGAGCATCACCTGGCAATCAGTCGCATGGAGGAACAAATGTATGGAATGGAGTTGAGAGTACCAGAGAAGTCTGGATGTGTGTTCTGTGTAGTCCTCTTAGAACTAGTTTACCTATAAGTAGACATTTCTTATGTAATAAAGTGAGATTTTTGTTGTTTTTGTTGAATTGTCCATTTGGCAGAACTGTCAGGAAACTGTATCTTTAATGTTTAATGGTGTTCTGCTGTCTTTGGATCTGTGGATTCTGTCTGCCACTATCTTCTTGCTATGCCTTTCCTTAATGGGCTCCACTTGTGTTCATTTTAGCTGTGTTCTTGCTAGTATTTCAGTAACTCTACACTGTTTTTCACTAGAAATGAACTTCTATAACTTCTTACTGGATAAACATCCAACTATAGCTACAATGGAGTCCTAGTAAACATGCAGAAAATTATTTCTTTTTCTGAGGGAATGAGTTTAATCACTTGTAAGTATTAAATATTGTTATGACACATGCAGCAAGATAGTATAATGAATTCTTGTGACTTCTATAAGCTGTTAATTTCTTTGAACCTCGGTTTCCTTAACTGTAAAATGGAATATGATATTAACTCCTTTGTTATAGAAATTGAAATGAAATAATGAATATAAAGCACTTGGTACAATAGCACATAGAAAAATTACTAAGATGTTTATTCTCAGTCCAAGCATCTGCATTTCTCTCCCATTACAAGTTGTTAAAAAAATGATTCCATTTCTCTACATGGCTAATTTTTAGGGTAAGTGTTATGTTCTTAGCCGAAATGACTGAGTGATAACTCCCTTCCACCCATCTGTGCCTCTGTGGGATTAGTGGTCCCTACTCTGAGGGGTGGCCTTTACTCTTTTATCTTTCTGCTTGATGATACATTGAGCTTTGATTTAAAAACTTTAAAAGACACTGATGACACATGCATTTTATAATTTAGTAATGACATGGCTGTGTAGTTGATCATGGTAGTCATGTTCTGTGCAGGAGGAAGAGAGGAAGAAATACATTCCCCTTCTCTTCTGGAATGCTTGCCTCTAAAATATACATGCTTGGTTAGATTCTACCACATATATATTATTCAAACTCAACTCTAGAAGGGCTATATATGCCTTACTTATTCATGATACCAGAAGTCCTATTTGATGGTAAGAAGGTACAAATTCTGCCATAAATATCAGTGCTTGAGAACATATTAGTAAGTTCCTAAACACTATTTGAAACTTTGCCATTTGACGTTTCTCTTTTTTCTTATTTTTCTTTCTATAGGGCATAAGTATTGTATGCTGTCAGTCTCAAAATCCAAATGCCTACTTGAATCAGTTGCTAAGGAATGTCATTGAGCAGTATATTGGGCGGTTTCTCCCCACCTCACCGTGTGTTTCAGATCTTGGACAGCATCCTGTTCTTTTGGCACTGAGAAGCCCAGCGTCTCTTCCAATGATGACGACCCTAAGGAAGCACATTGTCCACACCATACGGTAATACCGTTATTACAGAGAGGCATATATAGAAGCTATTAATCTCATCAAAAATAATTCATAGTATCTCAGAAATATTAATATTTTTCAGCATTGTAGTAGCTTAGAAACAGTTTTTCCCAGGAAACATTGAGAATTTGTTGCACCAGGAAGGAAGAAAACGAATGTAATTATATCTTAATTTCAATAAAGATGTATTTAAAAGTTTATTACCACCTAGCAGTGTTCCACAGCATGGCTATAACTACTTGCTTATTTTTCTACTGAAGAGACATCTCTTTCTTTTCCTAGTTTCATTATCTTAACTTCTATGAATAAAGCCTATATAGCATTTATAGTCTTATGTGAACATACATTATCATTTCTCTGGGATGAGTGGTAAGAGAGTGACTGCTGTTCATTGTGACAGTTACATAGTTGAGTCCACCAGAATGTTTTGGATAGCTCCTGTGTACTTTTAGATTAAAAAAAGAATTATATGTTAAAATTGTGTCAGTTTCACTGTGTAGCTTGTACTTTCCTTCTATACCTCCCTAAAGATACATTTTTACGGGATGGAGAGATGACTAAATGGTTAAGAGCACTGTCTGCTCTTCCAGAGGACCCAGGTTCAATTCCCAGCAACCACATGGCCGCTCACAACTGCGGCAACTCCAGTACCAGTGGATCTAATAACCTCACACAGAACAAATGCAGGCAAAACACCAGTGTACATGAAATAAAAATTAAAATTAAAAAAAGAAAAAAGTTATTGTTTTAAAAAGATAGATTTTTATGGTTTTCATCACAATAGAAACTGTATTTTCTATGTTTGTAGCGATTACTTTATGAGAGATAACTGAAAATATGAATGTTGATGAGCGATATGAAGTCTTAGGTTATTAATTTACTATTTATCTCAATTCTTTCATTTCCCGTCTTGTATTAATACTTTCTGTAAAATATCTGCTATCAAGTATGGCTTTATCCACCTGGAGGTCAACTCCCCTCTCTCTCCCTGTGAGCTTGGAGCAGTTTCTTTTCAGGAATGTTAATGTTGACACAGTGAGCTCAGGAAGTACTTGGAGACAGAGGGATACCAGAAACTTACTGGACCCAGCTGTCGCTTCCTTCTCATAAAAACTGTTTTAGCTCAAACAACAACAGGAGGACCAGCTTAGCAGCAGACTGATTTGAGTCCTGATCATTTCCATTCTTCATGTACGTTCCTTGGGTGTCTCTAAGGTTGGTCATGCGAGATATCTTCTACTTTGGGGTATTTCGGCAAATACATATTTTAGTCATGCCTTTCCCTCCTTGTAGACTAGGCCTTCCTCTATACTGTTGTTTATAGAATATCTGATGCAGCAGTTTAGTGTCCCATACATGTTAACATCAGGTCATAGGCCCGTACTTTGTATTAAAAATAGTGAAAAGGGGCACATGATTAGAGAATTTGCTGCTACTCAGTGTTCTCCAGATCCTCAGCACTGAACACTGGCAAATATGTCGAGTTTTCTTGGCAGTTACCAAAACATTAGACTATCTTTCTTCACTCCTTTTGTTTGTTTGTTTGTTTGTTTTTCTAGGCAGGGTTTCTCTGTGTAGTTTTGCGCCTTTCCTGGAACTCACTTTGGAGACCAGGCTGGCCTCGAACTCACAGAGATCCGATTGCCTCTGCCTCCCGAGTGCTGGGATTAAAGGCGTGCGTCACCACCTCTCAGCTTTCTTCACTCTTACTCTCAATGACCTACAGGTACAAGATATGATTCTCAGATGCATAACCTAAGGGACTGGTGTGGACAGATTGATTTTCCTTTATAAATGACTCTTCTGAAGAAAACAGGAGGATTTTACTGAGATGGAAGATAAACATATACCAGATCATTTTGAATTACTTTGGAGGACCTGCATTCAATGCAAGGAATTGTCTGTCATATTTGCTAGATAAAATAACTTTAGTTGTCTTGAGGATAAAGTTAAGTTTTACTGAGAAGATATTTGAAGAATATTTCTAGAATATTCTATTTCTAGTAATTTCTAGAATATTCTGGGCAATGTTTGGTGGTATGTTTTCTTGATTTTGGATGCTTGAAGTGATGAAGAAAGTATGATGCCATCAAACTTGGCCCAGGTGTAGGACAGATGGAGTTATGTATTATTCCAATTGAAATAATTTAGGGGTGGGAGTGGTTTAATAACATTCGGTCCCTACCTATAATTCATTTTTTAAGCATATTTAATAAATTTCTTGTTTTTTTTTAAAGAACTATTTATTTTATGTCACATATGTGTATTAGTGCTTTGCCTGCATGTATGGAATTGTACCACATGCATGCCTGGTGTCCGTAGAAGCTGAAAGAATGCTTCCGATCCCCTGGAACTGAGAGAGCTGCCCGCCATGTGGGCACGGAGCCAAACTCAGTGTCTGTGCAAAAGCAACAGGTGCTCTTACCTGCTGAGCCGCCTCCAGCCTTAACTGCTTAGGAGTATTTTTGTTTGCTTGTTTGCCTGTTTTATTTTTTAACTAACCTCTATATCCATTAGCCATAACATTAAAAGAATCGGTAATAGAAATTATCTTCCTTTGTCTTCATGCAGTGTTTAACATTATGATGCTATTTGTTAAACTTTTGAGAGTCTCTGGGAATAGATTATTGGTATCTAGTATTAAATAAGTTTCTGTGTTGAAATGCCTTCACTTTGTTCTCTCTTGTCTCTGTCTCTCCCACTTTCTGGTGAGTAGGTGGGTGAGTAGAGGCTCTTTTTCATGGGAGGGCCGGAGGACAGCCTCTGAGGTCATTCTTTTGGTGTCATCCACCTTGTTTTTGAGACACAGTATACCACTGACATAGATTTGCTCAGCAGCTGTATTGGTGGTCACCCCGAGGTCTGCCTGGCTGTGGCTCTGTAGTGCTGAGATTACAAGTACAAACAGCCATGCCTGAGTTTTATGGGAATTGAACTCAGACCCTTATGATTACAAGGCAAGTACTTTACTGACTGAGCCATCTCCCCAGCCTTGACTCGATCTTTTTAATGATCTGATATAATTGTAGAATTCTGTTTCTCTTATATTCCTAGAGTCACGTTACTTGGGCTGGAAGCTTTATTGTCTTTGTTCATTTTACATTTCTCTTATCACATTACATCATGGCCATCCTTGTGTCTCGTCTTCTAAAACAAATGACCCCTCTTCCCCCCCCCCCTTGTTTTTTTTCTATTTCTTTTTCTTTTTAGTGCTGATTCACATAGTGTCACCCTGCCTGGCCTGGAACTCAAAAAAGGTCCACGAGTTTCTGCTCCTAAGGGCCTGGTTTAAAGGTGTATGCCACCAGTCCAGCCAGATTAGTTTTGACACTTCCCTGCCCCCAAACCTTCATTGGCTCGCTTTTGTCTGTGTCATGTGATGTACACACTCATCTTTTCTATTGATGGTGTTCCTGTCCTGTGTATACCCCACTGACCCTGGTTTAGATATTGCTCTTCAAGATGCTTTATCCTTCCCTATAGTAAAGCTTGGTCCATGGCACTCTCTTCATTACAATATCATCCCTCTGAGGTAAATCCCATGTGTCTTTTATAAAAACCTGTGCCTAATACCACAGGGTAGCATGCATTGTTTTGAGCCAATTTTTAGGTTCAGAATAATTTTTCCTTAGTTGGATCTGCATTTCTAGCAAGATTATAGTAATATGTGACGGTGTTTGAGACATTGCCTGATTTTAATATAAACTCCATGACAAATGGAGAGGTGAATTCAAATTCCTAAAGCCAAGTTAAGCCCCTTGGTTTGTAGCAAGAATCTTAACAGTTCTTATTAATAAAATCAAACCTGAGGTCAGTTATTGAGGTGAACACTGGAAGATCAGAGAGACAGAACAAGCCACAGCTAACCTCACCTGGCCAACTTCTCAGCTGATCTTGTTTCCTCAGACTGGAAGCCTCAGTATCCTCATATCTGAATGGCTCTCAGTTGAACCGTGCTGCTCAAAACCTAAAAGCTTAACCAGCCAAATGCTTCTAGGTTCTCGTCCTCACACCTTATATACCTTTCTGCTTTCTACCATCATTCCCTGGGATTAAAGGCGTGAGTCACCATTCTTGGCTGTATCCTTGAATACATGGATTTCTGCCTAGCTCTGCCTCCCGAGTGCTGGGATTAAAGGTGTGTGCTACCACTGCCTATCCTCTATGTTTAATATTGTGGCTGTTCTGTCTCTGACTCCAGATAAGTTTATTAGGGTGCACAGTATTTCAGGGAACACAATACCACCTCATGTTTAGTATCCCAGCTGTCTTCCCAGCTTTCTGTTCTACATCATGTCTTGTTAAGGATAGTTTTTATTCTTCTTCATGCGTTAGGTTTTAGCTGACTAGAAGGGTGTGTGGGGTTTTGTTCAGCATCAATCGAGTTGGATGCCTGTGGCTCCCTCCATTCTTTACCTTTCTACTGTGAGATCATTTTGAGTTAGGACTTCTTTCTCAGAATTCCTGGCAATTCTTTGACAAAGCACCAGTCCCATATTTTAAAATTGCCTATTTTTTTCACATCTAAATTCTCCACTAGCTGATGTCTGTTGTTTGCTCTTTTTTACTTAATTGTATATGCTTACTTTTACATTTCTTCCTGCTGTTCATTATGTACCAAATAAATGTTTAATGTTAAAATTTGGGGCGTTAGTAATTCAACAGTTCACAGAACACACCAAAACAAACACTGCCTTAGATAGTGGTTGTATTTAGGATATTAAATTTGTGGGGATCACTGTGTATGTGGAACAAGGGTGATTTATGTAGCTCCTTAAATGAGTTTTGTAAACTCCAGTGTTTTCTGTATCTCCTTATGTATAGTATTAGTTTTGAAACAAATATGTGTATCAGTTTTGGTTGAGTGGTATCTGGGGCTGGAATGTACCTCAGTGGTACCTACCATGTACAAGGTTTTAAGTTCATCCCAGGTACCAGTAAAATTAAAAATCCAATGGGGAGGTGCTAAGTAATTTTTGGCCAATTTTCATATTGTCTAGATTTTTGAACAGTGACCAGGACCAGTTCTAAATGGTTGAGTGGGAGATGAGTCAAGGAGGTTGTTATCCTTACAATCTCTGTGGAATTTTAATGCTACAGTTTATCCTGCCCTGAGAGATGATGATACTCAATCCTAAGTCAGTTCTTTAAATTTCCTAGTGGGGGAAGATAAAGCTAAAACTGGAAGCTAATTCCTAGGATAGTCCTTTTATTTATTTAGAAACATGAGACCCCTCCTAAATTCTAAGTAAATAAATGTGAGAAGAGATTTATTTATGTAAATTTGACATTAGAGGAAATGTTGATTCCTGGCAAAACCGATAAGGGATATGAGAAATTCATGGGAAAGGGAGAAAACAAGTTAGCAATTAGGTTTGCTAAGTTCATTTTTAAGCCAGGTTGCTTTAATTGTATGTCTGTACTAGGTTTTAGAGCACACAGCACAACAAAATGGTCTTTAAAGTTATCATGGCAAGTATACATTCTTTTTAAACTATACTTTATTTAGGGAATAAATTTTTCCAGTATCTTTAACATGCATGGCATTTGATTCTGCTCAGTTGAAGCTTGAAATAGAAGAAAAGTAAAATAGAATTTGCTTCTTTTCAGGAAATCCTATCTTGAGTTTAAAGGGTCCTCACCCCCTCCTCGATTAGCATCCACATTGGCCTTCATCCTCCAGCTCTTCAAGGACGCCAGCATGGCTATTTGTGACCTTGAGCTACTCCTGCCTGGCATCTTAAAATGTTTGGTGTTGGTCAGTGAACCCCAAGGTCAGTTGGCTCGGTCTTGATTTTGTCAGCATTTTCTGTGTACAGGTTAAGCAACTATTCTTTCCTGTGGTAAAAGGTACATGGCTGTTTTCCATCCCTTGGTATGTCTCATGGCTAAAGAATCAAATACCAAACAAGAGCTAGGGTGAGGTGGGGCAAAACAATCAAATACTGGCAAATTTTAGTCTATTTTAGTTTAGGAATTTTTGTTTTTGCAATCCCCCACTCCTTGAAGCAAGTAGTTTATTTATGGGGTACTTCCTTTGATTAGGCTTTTTAGCTTCTCAAAAAAAAAATGTTTGTGTTGACTTACTCTGATTTCACATGAGACTTGTCAAGTACCAGGAGGTGGGAGGTCAGTGTGATTCTTCTCTTGAGTTTTCCGCTAGTGTATCCGAGCTAATTGAGTCGAACCCGGGAGGCTCCTTTGAGTTCAGCCCATTTCCTTTTCATGTCGTCAGCCTCCCTTGGTTGGTCACTTCGACGTGTGCTCTCTGATCCCCACTGTAACGTGCTTTAGTAAGCTTGTTGAGAATGCAGAACAGGAGTCACAGCTCCATCTTGACTCCTTGATAGGCAGTTTGCCCTTTGTCCCTTGTTTTTGTGCAGGTGTGTGTGTGTGTGTGTGTGTGTGTGTGTGTGTGTGTGTGTTGTTGTTGTTGTTGTTACAATGGGACTACCTTTTAACTACTAAGATGAGTGTGGAATGGACTCTGAGGAATCCAGGGGCAGTGCCCAAATGGTGATGGAAAGCTCATTGACCTCTGACATGTTTTGTCTTTTCTCAAAAATGTATGGTATTTTCTAATCTACATTTATATCAGTGCTTATAACATTCTTGTCCCAGTCCGAGTCTGTGAAGAGTGATTTGTTATAGTTCCGTGCTGTACTATCACTTGGCAGGAGGACATGCCCTGTGGTGGCTCCAGAGAGAAGCAGCTTTTTAGGAACCTTGCCCTTGCTAACTTGAACATGGTAAAGTGCCGTGAAAGCCTTGCACTTCATCGTTCAAGATTTCCTTATTCAGAGCAGACAGCATGGTAGTTGTCATGTAGCCATGGTTTGGTTTCCTGTGGTTTCACCTGCATGTTACTAACAGCAGGTCAACAGCTCTAACTAGAAAATTCCTGAAGTTACAATTCATAAGTTTTAAATTGTGTGCCATTCTGAGCAGCTTTATTCAGATTGAATTCCACCAGCTGTCAGAAAACATGTCTCTGAGACAGAAGTAGATAAGCTTCCTTACCTATGGGAAAGCAGATGATAGCTACAGGGTAGGGTTTCTTTTTGAGATAACAAAAGTAGTATGAACCTGACTCTGGCTATACTCGCACAGCCCTGACAATACTGTGAATCCCTGCACTATATGTGAGCATCTACTTCCACACACTGAATCATGTAAACTGGGACAGTCAAGGTGTTAGTTTAAAACAAATATGACTACTCAGTTTGAAGACATTTACATTTAGTAGGCCGAAAACAAGAATTTTATATCATTAAGAACATGCTAAGTTTTCCACATACTTTGCTCACATCTGCATTAGTCAACTTCACATTACCTTAACAAATCAACTTAAAGTAGGAAAGGTTGGCTTGCCTCTGTCTTGTAAGCTTCAGTACATGCTCAGTCGATGCCCCTGCCCATAGGAGTTTGTGGTGGGCAGTGATCAGGGTGGGAACACCTGAAGGCAGAAACTGCTCGCCTGCGGCAGTGGAAACAGTGGAGGAAGAGGAAGAGAACACGCTCCTCCATAGCACCTTGGGCTAGCAAGCCAGCATTTAGCTCATGAGCCTGCAGCACAGTTAAGAGCCAAATAGCAACAGTATTTTTGTACTGTATGTACAGGCACACGGTTTTAAGAATTTGTTTAAATAAATAATTAATACAACTATTGGGCTAATTTTAAGCAAAGGAACATCAATGGTTGGTCTAGTTTGCTACTTAAAGATTTGTAAGGGGTGGAAGGTATGTGTCTATGAATTTAAAAATAAAATCAATATGCCTGTCTACAAATCCATGTCTTTTAAAAGGCTCTCTTGTCTGTATGTATCTGTTTGTAAGATTAATGTGGGAAGGGTTTTTTAATATGGATACCTTTCTGAAGGGAGAACATATCTTCTTATGTATTATTTCAGCTTTGAGACTCAAAATAGACTTTTAAATTTTTTAGGTATTCTAAAGAACAAAACAAACTCATAACTTTCATTTTGAAAACTTACAAAAAGAATGTACCTATTTGAAGAAAACAACGTATTTTTCTAAATCAAAAGTGTTAAAAATTTTGATCCAGATGGTCAGTTTAGACACACTGTATAATGCTATCATTTTCTCCTAGTTAAAAAGCTGGCCACAGAGAACCTGCAATGCATGGTAAAAACCTGCCAAGTGGGGTCAGAAGGAGAACCTGCCACCCAGCTGACTTCTCTGTTTAGGTAACTAGAAAATATGCCAACTGGCAGGGAGATGGTTGCCAGCCATTTGACAGCCAACATGCTTTTTAAATAACTAATTATCCAAAACATAATGTGTTACTACTTGTTTACAGTGTTTCAATTATAGTATTTGGGGCAGTGGGTTTGTTACATTGTGTGGCTTTATTGAAAAATCAAAGTGCCAAGGAAAAGGGTAAGTTAACTGACTTGAAATTACTTGTGTCTTCCTTGAGAAAGAATCTTGAATGTCATTAAGAAAAAGTGAGACATTAAAGTCCCCAAAACAGGTGTATAGGCTTTTTCGGAACTTGTTTAGACCTGGTCTTCAGGATGCTCTGTAACAATGCCTTTCCCTGGTCTTTTGACTTGCTTTAAACACTGAAGCTTCAGAAAGCTTAATTGGGAAACATGGACTCTATAGGGTAGAAGATACGCCCAGCCACACTCCCAGGGCCCGGCTTTGCCCTTGTGAAGTCTTCTATGAGGGCGGTTTCTTTGTGCCATTTCTTTCTCAGGGTCTCCACCAGCTTGCTTTTACATCACATGTCCCCCCCTTGCCACCGCTCAACATGTGATTTGAGGTGTGTTTCTTTGATTCTGTGTTGCATATTTGGTTTCTTGTTTCTTCCCTCTCATCACATAATTGGCACTTGTCTGCTGTTTCTAGTTTATTTCAGTTATGATCACTTTATGTTAGTGTGTTCATGAAAACCTTGGGAGGAAAGAAAAGATCGAATCTTTGTTATATATAATTTTTTAAGCTACTTGGCTTTTATTATATTGATTGGGGAGTGTGGAAATTTTAATGGTAAAATATATGTTTTTTTTATTTATAAACTCTTGCTCATTTAAAACCTGTAAATCTATGTAGTGAGTAACTTTCTGTCCTTATGACTGTATTGACTAATATAGACATACGATACACTGAAAAATAACTAGGAAACTTGACCTCCAGTGTTGCCTCTCACACCCCTCCTGTTCTAGCTGGAAGTGGAGGATATCATGAGAAGTCCCTGAAATTAGATTGTTCCCTCCTCCTGATTCTCCCTCCAGTCATTTTTCTGCTAAGTTTTGCCAAGCTGGGCATGGTGGCATATACCTGTAATCCCAGAATTCTAGGTGACTGAGGCAAGAGGATAATGAGTTCAAAGTCAAGCCAGACAATATAAAACTACTCTACCTCCAAAAGTTAAGAAACAAACAAATAAAAAAGCCTTACCAGTAGTCTGCATGTAGACTCTTTCCTCAACCTTGATGAAATGATCCTTGTGTTCAGGTTAAAAGTGATTATAATATATAGAAGAGGCCCAAGGAATTGCCTCAAATTGATTCTCAAATTGCCTGTTTTACTTTCAGGCAGTTCATCCAGGACTATGGCATGCAGTACAGTTATCACGTGTATAGCATCCTAGAGACAGTAGCAACCCTGGATCAGCATGTTGTCATCCACTTGATTCCTACCCTCACTCAGTCTCTGGAGGATTCAGAGCTAAAATGGGGCCTTGGCAGGAATATCACACAAAGGTATGTTTGATAATGGTACTATTTTGAGTATCATACAGTCCACATTTTCTCATTTTATTAAAATGGCTTGTTTCCCATTTAGGAAAACGGGATATTTTCTTTTGAGATGAAAAATGCTTCAATGCTGTGACTGTTGTCAGTTTTGTGATGCCTGCCTGAGTGGACAGTAGTGTGGCTTTGCAGGGGTCACACGTCATTTCCGTGTTCCTGCAGACGTGACTCCCTCAAAGCTTCACACCTCCATGGTGCTTATATTTTCAAAGCAATGTTCTTAGGGAGAGATGGGTTTCAAAGCTTCAGGTGACTTGTCTCACAAAACCCATATAGATTATAACACTAGGTAACTAGTAGAGTCCGTCTTTGCTGTACAGTCAATGGAAATGCATACTCTTGCAAACACTGCTGACAGCTAGCTTCTGAGCTCTTCATAACATTGGTCACTGTAGACCCTGCCTCAGCCTTCTCTCCCTCCTTGAGCTGCTGGAGCCAGGCCACAGGAGAAGAAGCATGGCTTGCCTGTGTCTCTACCTACATAAACCCTTTCTTTTCTGTAAAGAAAAAGTAAATCTCAAATACAAGAAGTACTACAGAATGTTAGAAATAGCATTTTCTTTTCAAACTGCTATTCAAGTAAGGAGAAGGTAAAGAAGAAAATAGGATGTGCTGGTGTTGTGGCCCTGATCTCTGTTCTGGTGTAACACTTACGGTTCTACGTTTTTGTTGATGAAGCATCTCCCTATTGTAATCATGCCATCATTATCCTTAAGCAGGGTGCCATAAGCACGTTCTGTATAGATGGCCATTATATTATTGGAAATAGTTAATAAGCTCTCACATCATTTAACCTTCATTTTGTGCATATAAGTCCTACTAAGGACTGAATAAATTCTCGCACCTGAGTTTACTCATTAGATACATGAAGCATTGTTTTTAAGTGTTGTGCCAACAGCCTTGGTGCAGTGGGAAGGGGCTTGGACTTGCCTAGGCTTAGTGTGCTGGGCTCTGCTGACTCCCCATGGGAGACCTTGATTTGGGGGGTGGGGGGGATGCGGGGTGGCTTGGGAAAGAGGACTGTGGGGTGGGAGGAGGGAGGAGGGGGGATCTGTGGAGTGAGTAGAAAATTTCTTAATAAAGAAAAGTATTGTGCCAAATCTGCTAGATGGGTTAATAGACATTTGTAAATACTTAAATGATTTTTTTTTCCTTAAACAGGGAAGCATATAGCAAACTTCTGTCCCACCTGGGACAGGTGGGACAGGACGAGAAGAGGAGACTGGAAAGTGACAGAACATGATGCTGCTGCAGACTTCCTGGCTTCGATGTCTCTCAAGCTGCTCTGTGCCACTCCAGCTGGCACTTTAATTCATTGTGTAATGTATCACGAATAATTTCCTTTTTACTGCGTGTATAAAATATATAAATAAGGAACAGAGGCTGATTAGTGACTGTATAATAGGATCCTGGAACGTTGTGAAACTGCTCTATCTTGAAGAGATTTTTTAACTAAATTAAAGACTTTTCAAACCAGAACACTCTCTGTGAATGAGTATTATCCAGT
Organism: Peromyscus leucopus; assembly: GCF_004664715.2. Classification (NCBI taxonomy): domain Eukaryota; kingdom Metazoa; phylum Chordata; class Mammalia; order Rodentia; family Cricetidae; genus Peromyscus; species Peromyscus leucopus. The sequence goes on from NC_051064.1 coordinate 37,129,717, forward strand.
TCATACTGGTCACCTGTTTAGTTGCTGGTTTGTTCTGTTGACTTTCATATCTTTTGTGTTCATACTCTTTCTTTTTTTTTTTTTTTTTTTCCAAGTTACATTACTGGCCTATTTTGTTTGTTTAAGGGAAAGTGAGTATCAGGATACGAGGCTGTGTGTTTTCTTTGTTGTTGTTTTCTACATGTTTTAACTTTGAAGTGACTTGTTTCCTTTTGGGGATTGTGTTTTTTATTATTGTTCTAGTGTTCCCTTAAGAAAACACTTACTTCCTAACTCAAAAGGAAATATTGAGGATGTAGCTCAGTTGTAGAACACTGGACTGGATCCCCAAATTACAAAAAAAGTAATGATGTTTAAAAAAATTAGCAAGTCTTTAAAAATGCAATCAGCATTCTCTACTGCTTTCCTAATTCTAATCTCTGAAATCCAAATGTATATGTTACTTATGTAATTGTCCAATGGTCTATTTTTCTCCCCAAATCAATTGTCATTACTTCCAACAAACGGATTCAAGGCTGTGCAAAACTACATAGCAAGGAATTTCCTTTCAGTGTGTTAGTGACTAACTGGGCTAATGCTGTGTCGAACTGTTGGCTTCAGCAGCTAAAGCACTTTGACTTCTTGTCCTGGTTGTGAACCTAGCATTTAAATTGAGCCATCTCAGTTCTCATTTCTCATCTCAGGAGTTCTCATTTCTCTAAGGCAACTCAGAAAGGCTCTTAAAGAGGTTGGGAATAAAGCTTAGTGCAAGAGTGGTTTATATGGGGAACTGGGTTGAGTGTGTGTGTGTGTATACATATATAAACATAATGTAATATAACATGGCATGTCAGAGAGAGAGCCAGAGAGATCTCCTTTTCCCAGGGTAATTTACAAGGGTAGTTCACAGATCACATGTCACCAGTGGCTCACGCCTATAGTTACAGAACTGGGGAAGCTTGTTCGGGAGGATTGTCAATAGTTCTCAACCAGTCTGAGCTAGAGTAAGAACCTGTCTCAAAAAACCAAAGAGAAAAGGCAAGGGGCTATGTTTCTGAGCCCGTGGCTTAGAGTCAGAAACATGGGGGATATGAGAAGCTGCTGCTTAGCTACTACATATTTAGAGCATAGGTGCTAAAGATACTTAAGACTTGTTCTTGAAACTAAGTAACAAGTGATGACTCCAGGAAAAGTGCTCATCCCACAGATGTGAGGTCTGAGTAAGAACAGGGCCTGGGAGCATGAAGCCATTGGGGGTGGGATGGAGCAGGGATGGGATCGGATCCCTGGAGCTCAGAGCTGTAGGTTCAGTGAGAGACTCACAAATGGAGGTGGAGAGCCTTGTTGAAGAAGGCATCCACCAGCCTCTGGTCTTCACACACACATGCTATGTGAATACAATACCACACACAGCAATCTTTTCTATTTTAAAGAAGTTGGGTTTGCTTGTTTCAAGATATTTTTCTTCCCTGCTGAGGAGTTGTGTCCCCTTCCCTGTAAAATCTTCAGTGACCCTTCTTCACTTGGTATTGTACTTATGTCTCCTTGCATTGCCAAGCTTTACTTGATGCCTGCTTCCTTTAAAGCCCATGGTGGTTTAAACGAGAATGGCCCCCATAGGCTCCTTCCTGTGTTCGAAGGCTGGTTCCATTTAGTGGTTCCATTTAGTGGAACCGTTTGGGAAGGATTAGGAAGGGTGACTTTTCGGAGGATATGTGTCACTGTGGGTGGACTCTGAGGTCAGGCCCATTTTCACTCTGTCTCTGCCTGCAGCATGATGGTCATGGATGAAGCTTCTGAAACTGGAAGCAATTTCCCAATTAAATGCTTTATTTCAAATGTTGCCTCAGTCGTGGTGTCGCCTCATAGGAATAGAAGAGTAACCAAGCCCCTTTTCCTTGAGGCTGCTTCCTCCACCACTGGAGGAAACCATTGTCCTCTATTGCATCCAAATATGTTCTCATTTCTCATGATCTTTGGCCTCTCTGATGAAGGTTGAAAACCACATTCTATGGGGAAAGGGTAGATACTTAGAAGACATTTGGATACTATATCAGTTAGTTAAAATGGTAGGAGGTTCTCCTCTGGGGTCTGGGACCCCTTCAGCCGAGGGTTCTTGGCCAGGTTTACAATACAAGGCATGAGTTTTCTCTTATTTAAATCCAGTCATACAACTGTTAGTTACCCCCATAGTTGCCACATTGACCACTGGGTCTGTATTGTCAGGCTGGTCATGATTGTAGTTCTCAAGGTTCACAGTTGGTAGCACTGTGCTACCCTTCTCCACCAGCAGGCTGCATAGTACCCACCTTTCAACGCCGTGGAAGGTAGCCACTGGGAAGGAACTTTTCCAGGACAGTATCCACTGGATTTCTCCAAGTCCTGTGACCAAAGTGCAGTGCCTTTCACAGTAGGATCTCACCTCAAGTTCCAAAAGACAATCAAAGGCTATTATAGTCTATTTGGGGGGGACCCAGGGATCTAACTCAGGTCATCAGACTGCACTGTGTGTGTATACAGACAGAAAAAGGAGAGTAGAGGCGATGAATTTGAGGAGTGGCAGGAGGGACATGGGAGATGTTGCAAAAAAGAGATAGAAGGAGAAATGCTGTAAATACTGTACTCACACATGGAACTCTCAAAAATAAATAACTAAAAGGAAAAGGCTGGCTAACGGGAAGGAGCAGGAGCACTTGCTGCTCTTCCAGAGGATGCACGTTTAGTTTCAGGCAGCCACATCAGGAATCTCATAATCACCTGTCCTCCAGCTTCAGGAAATCTGACGCCCTTTTGGCCTCTGCAGGCACCCGCACACCACATGTAGCAAACACTTACAAATATAAATAAAAAATATCTTTTAAAATAAATAGTTGGGAGATAGTTTTAAAAGTATACAACATCCTTAGCAATCATGGAAATGCAAATTAAAACATCTTACCCCAGTTAGAATGCCATTTATCAGGAAAGCAAATGCTGGCTAAGATGTGAGGGGAAGGGAAGACCTACTCACTATTAGAGCATGTCTTAGGGTTTCTGTTGCTGTGAGGAGACACTGTGACCACAGCAACTCTTGGAAGGAAACATTTAATTGGGACTGGCTTACAGTTGAGAGGTTTAGTCCATTATCATGGTGGGAAGCACGGGCACACAAAGGCAAACATGGTGCTGGAGAGGTTCCGAGAGTTCCACATCCAGATCAGCAGTCAGCAGGGAAAGAGTGAGACACTGGGCCTGGCTTGAGCATGTGAGACCTCAAAGGCCACTCGAAATGACACACTTCTTCCAACAAGGCCACACCTTTTAATAGTGTCACTCCTATGGACCTATTGGGACCATTTTCGTTCAAACCACTAGAGAGTACAAACTGATGTAGTCCACAGTAGAAATCAGTAGACCTTAAAAGGTTGAAAGTAGGACTATGATAAGACACGGCTATACCACCTCTTAGTAGGTGGCTCAGGGTAGTATAAGAAAGTAAGGTGAGCAAGTCAATAAGCAGTGTTCTTCCATGGCCTCTGCTTCAGTTCCTGCCATGAGCTCCTACCCTTCCCTTAATAATAGACTACCACTGTAAGCGGAAATAAACCTTTCCCCTCCCAGGTTGTTTTTGGTCATGGTGTACATCACAGATGTAAAAAAAAAAAATTCAGACAGCCATGAAATTGACAGTTTCTTTCAAGTTTCTTTTCTCCAGACTCACCAGCTTTCTCTGAACACTGTTCATTCTGCACTCAGGTTCATTCAGCTGGCCAGTGTGATGTATCGTCCTTATTCATAAAGCCAAAAATTAATAAATTTCATTTCTATAGAAACTTAAAGCAGTTAAATAGGAAGAAAAATGTACATATTGGATATGTGAGCATTCCAGTCAAATACCTATAAAGCACCAGATGGGGTAGGTATAAAAGATGATTGAAGGGCAACAGAGTGTTGAAAATGTTTTATTAGACATTAAGATTTGGTTTTGATTTAAACTTCAATTTAATTAGCATCTAACTAGATGATTTCCATGGGCAAGAAAAATTTGGAGGATCATCTGCAAAAATCAATCAGTATTGAGTTCATTTGCACTAGGATTTCATAACTTTAAACATCTATATATCACTTTTTTTTTCTTAAGTAAAATCATGTGGTGCATGATGTTTCAGTGATGGGACTCATACACCAAGGTAATCCCATGAGATTATGGCAGATCTACAACATCCCCAACACCTAGGTACATAGTCATTGTAACATCACAGTGTAATATAGTCAACAACAAGTAGTGAGGCTGGGACAGGTGAGCCCACCGCCCTGCCAGACACAGAACTGTATATAGCACATACAACTATGCACAGTACATACTACTTCACGATAGACGACTTGGTGCTCTGTGTATCTATTCCCCCTCTTTGTTTTAGATTATATACTCCTACAGTATAAAAGTATCCAGCAAAACTTACTACCCAACAGTACCAGCGCCACATATCCATCCAGAGGCCACAAGTAGTGAACGACTACCACCTATTTCCACCTATTGTGTTAGTCCACTGATTTTTGCCTAAGGGTGCATGCATTTCTCAGAATACATCCCAGACACTAAGCAATGGATGACTGCATTTGATTTGTTTTACCATCTCAACATTTACTTAAGAAAATAGCGTGTTCATGTCTTAGACTAATTGACGTTTATTATCCTGTGGCTTCTATCAGACCTTTCCTCAAGTTTGGTTGGTTTTTGTTTAGTAGGTTGTTTTGTTTTCTTAGTGATTTTGTTTTGTTGAGACAGGGGCTCATTGTGTGAGTTCTGGCTCACTATGTAGCTCAGGCCACACTCAAACTTAGAATCCTTGCCTTAGGCATCCAAGTAGTGGGATTAACACACTGGCTTCACTTTTTAAAAGAAAGATTTCAGTTCTCTTCTGCCATGTGGGTCCCAGGGCTCTAACACAGGTCTACAAGCCTGGCGAGGAGCACCTGTGTCATGTCCTTTCTCGTTGTTAAGATATTTTCTCCTTATTTCCATGTATTCTCACTAAACATCTTTTTTTTTTCTTTTCTTTTTTGAGTGTCCTGCCATGTATCCCAGGCCAACCTTAAACACACAATCCTCCTGCCTCAGCCTCCCCACCAAGTACTGGAGTGACGGAGTGCCAGGTGAACATCATCAAAATAACCACACTCAGTTCTCACAGGACCTTTGGCAGGTGAGATTTTATATAAAAATTTGTGTTTCTGAGTTTGGGAAACCCTTGAGGAAATCTCTCTCTACATCCTAAATCTTTTCTGCACTGAGCAAAACCAAATGCCTACCCTTCTTAGAGTCAAATGTGTTGCCTACTCAAGCAAGAGTATAAAATTCTAGTAAAAACAGTGTGCTTTATTTGGTTAAGACAATCAACCAGTCTAGGATTCTAGCAAAATAGCATATTCTTTCCTATATTGGTTAAATACAAGAGTTGTGTTTTCATCTGTATGGCGAGGTTACCTAGATTGGTACCACCTGGTTATAATTGACCAATTTTATTATTTTATTTATGTATTTATTTGTGAAAGACAGGGGCAGAATCTCTGCTTCAGGCTGGCTTCTTTGAACTCTTGGTAGCCAAGAGTGATCTTGAATTCGGATCCTCTGACCTTCACTTCCCAAGCAAACTGGGATTACAAGCATGAGTCACCACAGCTATAGTACTAGAGATGGAACCCCGGCTTCCTGCAGGCAAGGCAAGCACTCTACCAACTGGTTTACATCCACAATCCTTCCTTAGAACTTCATTGTGCTGATAGTGGCCCAGTTCATTACATGTTATAGATATTATTTTATATGAAGTTTGTAGGTTGTTTGCATATAATAAAGATGAAAGATGAGTAGGTAAAATTTAATGTATGCATTTGACTTACATTGTGTCAGTGATTACACAATGAAAATAAAGATGAACCATGTTACCTAGAGAAACTGTCTGTTTTGTCCCTATTGCATTTATAATTTGTGGGAAAACAATTGAACGTTTCCACTTTTGCAGTAGCTGAAGGGGATGTTACACATGTCCTTTAGGTGTGAAGAAAACAAGAAGGTACAAAAAGTGCCATAATTGTAATTTAGTTGACATTTTAAAGATTAGGGGGCTTGCTGCATCTTATATTGTAGACAGAAAACCATGTCTTTGCTAGCTTTTCCTCTCACAACAGAATGATTGTTGAAACTTGTTTTATGTTTTAAAGTAAAATCCTCAAATGATGTTTAAATATTTCAAAGTCTTTTGGTCTTATATGGAAAATAAAATACAGTCTTTAATTCTGAGGATTGAAAATAGAGGACAAATTACTATAGGAAACTACACTGGAATCGTAGATAGGTGTATAGCTGAGTATTTCGGATGGGATTTGCTTATAATATGCACAAAATATAATTTCATAGATTTTTTTTCTCATTGCAGATGATTTTGAGGAAAGGATCCAATTGTGCGATCTGGATGCTTTTTCTTTTTAGTAAAGGAGTGTGATAGTTTTGATTCTGTTCTTTGATTATAGATGTGAGGAATAGTCCTACACTCTGCAAAAAGTATACAATGAAGACCATCAAGGAGAAATTGGTAGTTTATGCTGGCTTAAGTGAATGGTTAGAAATGAATACAGAAGTCTAAGGTTGTCAGTCGGGCAAACTTTTTTTTAAGCCATTTCCTTTCATTCAGGATGTTGGACTGGGAACATAACTATTTATTTATTTACTATAACATTATTTAATGGTTTTACAAGGAAAACTGCTAGAGAGAAGATTCATATATCAAGTAGAAAGGTCAGTAAGTGTGAAACACCTGTTATTAAGGTCTGTGTTGCAAGAATTCAGGAGGGCAGGAATGCACTTTCCTGACAGGACTACATTGACTTCTAAAGGCTCATAGGCAGCCTTTAAAAGTGTTCTCTCCATTCATCTGCCCCAGCTGTCACTGCTCTGTCTGGAATCGTGTTTGTTCCCTTTCCTCCTCACCCTTTCTATCAATTCCTGCCCTTTAACCCAGGAACCAGATGATTTACATTCTTAGAACAGTGCTCTAGGTATCTCACTACAGTGCTTAAAGTTAGTGATTTGCTAAGGTAAAGAGATTGTTTTATTTGGGAGGATCATGAGTTGGAGGCCAGCATAGCCACATAGCCAACCGAAGCCACCCTGAACAAAAAGAAAAGGATTATTTTTTCATTTACTTATGATGCTTTTTAAAAAGTGGTTCCATGAGTAAAACAGACAAATTCTCCGATATAAGCACTGCTGACATGACTGAGCAGCCGCGAGAAAGCAACTTTTTAATAAAAATGACCTGAAGTCTCCGCAAGACTAGAAAAAAAATGAGTGTAGGTTAAAATGTGATTATTAAGATGATTTATTTATTTGTAGTTGTAGATAAAGTAAACCCAAAAATCTAGACTAAAAAAAGAACTATGCATTATTAAAAGTGGTGATAATAAAAAATGTATTGGCAGTGGTGGAGAATCCCACAAGTCCTCAAGATTGACATAGCCTTTAATAACTTGGAAAATGTCCATTAGAACTGCCAGCTCTCAGTTCAGACTTATGTCACAGCCTTCTGTGATGCCATGGGTAGTACCGCTAGATGAGACATTTAAGAGAATTCTTCCAGGCAAGAATTTGTACAAGTTTAGGAATCTTTGATGTTCCTACTAAGGAAAGGTACAGTGTCTTTCTGATAATCTCAGACTCGTTTATCCACAAGATGTGGTTCAGTGACAAGGTTCCAGAGAAACCTGAGCCTGTAAAGGTCTGACACAGGGCAGAGTAACTTCTCCAAGTCCATTGCTCCTGTCACCTTGACTAAGATACGGCACTTAGAGCTTATGATGTCACCTGCTGAACCTCCTCTGAGCAGAGCTGCAGCACATTAAGCTTTGAGAAGTAACCCTCTGATGTTTAAGTAGTAAAAGGCAGAAGTACGGAAGATATGAGAAAACCGATGCCATGTGTAAAAGGTACCTTACTAACAGTGTTACATGATCCTGGGTGGCGCTGATTAGAACAGGGTATAAGGAATGTTTTAAAGATCCATGAAACAATAATGTGCCAGTAAGATGGCATTAAGCTGCACCACAACAAAAGTTATACATATTGTATGTTAACATACACTGAAAAGAAGTGACGGGATTCTCAATGTTTTAGAAAAGTGTTCTTTTTTTTCTAGTATTTATCACAAGTTTAGACCTGTAAAATAATACAGGGAAGCATTGAGCACGGAGGATGTTCATGCTCCATATCCGATGTCAAGCTCTCCTTCGGTCTCCTGTTGATGCGGTCTGACAGAGTGCTGGCTTTTCAAATTGTGCCGATCCTGTGATGAGGCACCTGAAGAGTCTGAAGGTTAGGGCATGTGAAATATGGAGCCGGAAGGAAGCATGCTGCTATTCCGTTTGAAGCAAAGGGAAGTGTAGGTCCATAGAACACCTCTTCTTTGCCTTCTCTGCTTACATCCAGTACCTACACCAAAAGAAAGGAAGGGTTACTCAAAAATGCATATGCATGAAAGAGCACCTTAGCCATTACTATTTTTCTCTCTGGGTATATTAGTTACCTTTTTGTCTCTGTAATAAAATATGACCAAGAACAGTCATGACCATTATGCCACCCAGACTTGCCTGCAGAACAATCTTATGGAGGTAATTTTGCATTGTGGTTCCTCTTCTAAGATATTTTTAGTTTATGTCAAGTTGACAGGAAAAACAAAAACAATAGAACTGACCCCTTTTCAACTTGACATAAAAACATATCACTATTCAACTATAATACTTCCTTGTTCATCCACGAGATCTCATATTAATACCAATATCTCAATAAAAATGACATTCCAAACTTTTAGAGTCCCACAGTCTTTAAAAATTCAAACACTTTAAAAGTTCATTTTCTAGGTAAAAAGGAGAGTTCATGGGGGGATACCCAGATCTCCCTGGGAAGGGGAAATAGAAGAGATTTTGTGAGTGGACTGAGGGCAGGTGGGGATGGGAACATGGGTGATCAGGTTGGGGTGGGGCACGGAGAAGAGTGATGAGGAGGACTGCTGGGGAAAGAGCATTTTGGGGTCTGGCAGAAGCCTGGCACAGGGGAATCTCCCTGAAGTCTATGAGGAGGGCCCAGCTTAGACTCCCAGCAATAGTGGGTAAGTAGCCTGAAACTGGCTGTCTCATCTCCTGTGACCGGATAACTGTGCCTGGCCCAGTTATCATCAGGGAGGCGTCATACAGCAGCTGATGGAAGGAGATGCAGAGACCCACAGCCAAACAGTAGGTGGGGTTCAGAAATCCTGCAGAGGAGGAGGAGAAAGGAATGTAGGAGCCAGAGGTCCAAGGATACCATGGGAAGGCTCACACATTCAACTAACCTGGGCTCATAGGGCCTTGCAGAGACTGATCTGACAATCAGCGAGCCTGCATGGGACTGACCTAGGCATTCTACATATATGTTACAGTTGTGTAGCTTGGTCCTCTTATGGAACTTCTAACAGTGGGGTGTCTCTGACTCCTTTACTAGCTTTTGGGACCCTACTTCTCATACTGGGTCGCCTTGCCCAGCCTTAATACATGGGGAGATGCTCAGTCTTACTGCAATTTGATATGCCATGATTTATTGATACTAATAGGAGACCTGCTCTTTCCTGGATTGGGGGTTGGGAGAATTGGGGAGAAGGACTGGGAGACAACTGTGCCCAGGATGTAAAATAAATGAATGAATAAAAAAACCTCACAGTTCAAAACCTCCTTAAAATACCCAAAGCTTCTAAACAGGGTTCCTGTAAAATCAGAACACAACTTGAACACTTTCTTACTCCAAGGGAAGCACCAGGGCACAGTCACATCCAAATCATAGCAGAACCAAAGTCCAGCAATGTAAACAGCTTAATGTCTGACATCTGGGACTCGAAATCTGGACTGTGTCTCCATTTCTCTAACTCTGATGTTTGCAGCACACACAGCTTGTCTCCTAGGCTCAGGCTGGCTCCACCCTACAGCTGCTGCTGCTCTCAGCAGTCATCTCATGGTACCAGCATCTCCAAAATGCTGGAATCTCCACCATAACTGGACTGTACCTTCACCAGGAGCCCCTTCTGTGCTCCCTTAAGGGACTCGGACTCTGCCACATGGTGTCAGGTTTTGCTGTTATCAGCTATTCCTCCAGTCCTGGAGCTTCTGCAACTGAGGCTGTACCTTCACCAATGTCCTCCTATCCTGTCCTCTCACGGTAAAACCTCCCCTCCTCTCAATGACCCTTTCATGCCTTCAACGCCAGTACCACCTGAGAAACATTTATACATTACCAAGTTCAGCTGCCAGTATGAGATATAGCCATCTTCCTGCCTCCGGACCATAGCTGCTGACTTTGAGGAAACACTTGGAAGATTTCCCCTTTGTGGTGCTGATGCTGGCCTCTTCTTAGTCAGCACTAATTTCTCAGCTCCAGCTAACCAGGATCAATTGTTCCCAAAAAGCAAAGGTTCACTTTACTGGTTCTGGTCTTTTGTTAATCTTCAACCCCAGCTAACCAGAACCATGGTTAGTTCTTAATTCAAAATATTTAATGACTTGATAGGGTCTTTTAGGGACTCTCAAACTTCCCTCTGAAACTTCCCAAGCCAGGCCTCCATCAGGTTTCTCTTCTTACCTCCCATAACAGATCTCTAAGCTCTGAATAGTCAATGCCTTTTCCAGCCCAAAGTTTAAATACCACACTTCTGAAAACACGTCGTCAGGTCTGTCACAGCAATACCCCCTACACTAGTCCTGATCTCTGTCTTAGGGTTTCTCTAGGTGTGATAAAACACTATGCCCAAAAGCAATCTGGGGAGGAAAGGGTTGATTTCAGCTTACAACTCCTAGGTCACACTGCATCACTAAGTGAAGTCAGGCTAGGAACCTGAAAGTGGGAAATGAGCAGAAGTTGTGGAGGAATGCTGCTTGCTGGCTCGCTTGCTCCTATGGCTTGCTCAGCCTGCTTTCTTATGTACTCCAGGACCACTAGCCCAGGGGTGGCACCACCCTGAATGGCCTGGGCCCTCCCACATCAATCACTAATTAAGAAAATGCTTGATGGGCTAGCCTACAGGCTAGCCTTATGGAGGCGTTTTCTCGGTGGAGGTTCCCTCTTCTCAGATAACTCTAGCTTGTGTCAAGTTGACAAGATGAAACACCTCATACCTCTTCTGTCTCAACTCCTTGGGTTCTCCCCCCCACCCCAGAATATCAACTTACCTCTGTGTCTAAGACAATTGATCATATGAAAATATGAACTCCTTCCCAATAACCAAACCATGATTGTTCTCCTTTTTGTTCTGCTTCAGTGTCCTTGTTGGTTTCAACTGCTCATCCTAAGGGATCCCCTCACCTACTTCCTCTCCTTGAAGGCTTGGATATTTTTTTCTGCCATCAATATAGACATAGCCAGTATGCCCTCTTCCGGTCTGTTTCCAACCTCTTTTTCAGATAGCCTAGTTGAAAATAGCTATCCATTGCCTAGCAGTTCCCTCCAGGGTTAAAACCCTCCATCTTGGAGGGAAACTTTTTAAGACACAGAATGTAAAAGGGAAGTAAAACAACAGGATATTTTAGGACAGGATGTATGCATGGAGGTGAGACAATGGGGTGTTCTAAAAGGAAGTGAAACACTTCCATCCTGAAAGGAAGCTCCTTAAAACAGGAAGTAAACATCTCCAAATGTCTTCAGGAAGTCCCTGAAATTGACCTGATTCATTAATCCTCTCCTTCCCCAAAAAGTATAGAAACAATAAAGACTGATGAGAATCCCTCTTGGCCAGGCTAGGCTTCACAGATACTCACACAAGCTGAGCATCAAGGAGCGACTCAGCCCCTGCAGCCAGAAAGAAAGAAACAGAGACCAACTGCCTGGCAGAGTCTCAGACCACCTGAGGCACTCTGAAAGGACACTATCCAACCTGTTGAGGTACCGGAAGGCTGTGTGGTGAGCACCAGGTTCCCAGCTTTTGGGAACTATCACCCACGCTGGGGTGGGCTTAGGTGACACAGTTGTCTTTGAGTCATTTCTGCTCCTGTAAGTAACCCCTCACCCATATTCCCGCAACTCCAATAAAACTTGCTGGTTCACCAAATTGAACTTGGGTGTTATCCAAACTTTGGTCTGTCATTAGTTCCCTGTGTGGAGTGAGTAAACATTTGCTCACATCTCCTTGGGAATAGTATCACACAACAATTACAGTCCTCTTAAACCAAATAGACTTATGTGTAGGTGTTCTCTAAAACTGCGGAGTTCTGAGCCTCCTTATTACCAAGAAAGGAGGAGCCTCTCTTCCTCCAGGAAGAGTGCTACTTCTATACGAACCAGTCTGAAGTGGTGGGAAATGCAGACGACCCCCCGCCCCCACCCAGCCTTAGCATCTGAGCTCTGCTGACATTCCAACTCTAGGGGACAGTACCCAGCTAGGGATGCTGGCTACCCTGGCTGGCTCGTCCCTCATCCTGGTAGTCTTTGGGCCCTGCCTTCTTAGTTTCCAAGCCTATTTTGTATCTAAGAAACTGAATTCTTTTATTAAGGTGACATTACCAAAAGGCATGTCAACAGCATCCTCCATAATTTCTAGCAACAAGTTACAAGAGCAACGACTGTGCCTATCTCAGAAATGTTGACAAGAGCCATGTCGTTTTGGGAGGCTTTCCCATTTGGATTAAACAATGACAATTCATGAAGTAAAAGAATTTGTTTAGATTCTAGCGCTCCCTGGCCTATGGATTCTCCAGAAATAGCGGCTACCACAGATGTATTGGTTACCTACTCTCTTTATGCCATCTCCCTAACATTGGCCAACCTCAGGCTAAACATGAAAACATTTCAGTCCTCTTCTCCTTTCCCTTTTGGGCCCCACAACTAGCTCAGCCCAGAAGTGGATTGCTGGCTCTGGTTCTTGCTCTAGAGCCCCCTCTGCAGGCCTTTTCCTGAATAACACCTGGGCTGTTCTGGAATCACTCCTTCCCTTTGTGGTTCCTTGCCAACCATTTATCAAAACCATACAAAGGTTAAGTACTGCCTTCAATTTACAGAGAAAAACAAAAATTAAGTGACCTTCTCTAGGTAAGTTGGCCGTAAATGGTAGACCTAGCCATTATTTTAATCCAAGGAGGTAGCCCAGAAGAGCAAAGACAATAATTATTGCCTTCCCCGCTAAAGAATACATTTATAGAAGTCAAAATAACAGTGAGGTAATCACCCTGAGAGCTTTTGTGTGGTTCCCTGGGCCAACAGCGACTGCATATGTTAGGCAGATGTAATGTATTTAATCTGGGAAGGAAAAAGAAAGCTTTTGGCAGATTTTCTCCAAAACACTCCCCTGTAAACTGGCAGGAAGAAGACGTGTGGGAAACAGCCGTGCCAGATTGGCAGCATATCCTCCAGCCAAGAGGAAGTGATAGGAAAGGAGAACAACAGTAGAATAATCTGGAAACAGACGAATCACCTGCACACTCACAGCTGCCCATATGTACTAGTCACCCCAGGCACACCAGATTAGAGTCAGGCTACATGCCAGACATCCACCTTCATGCCCATAAAATTAATAAGAGTGCCTTCATTTTTGTTTTGTTTTGTTTTGCAGGATCTATACCCAGTAATTGTATTACTAGTGGTTCTAAACCTTCATATTTAGACAAATATTAATGTAAGAGTTTCTCAGCTTTCCTCAGTCTGTGCTGCCCTTACAGTGAATGGAGCAGCATATGCTAACTTGGTAGTAGTTGAAATGGCTTCTCGTGTGTCACCCCAGGTAGCTGACCCCACAAATGACTGTTAAATGAACCTGGATTAGAGGCCAGAGGAGCAGTCTGTTGAGATAAGAGTATTGGCTGGTATTTTCAAAGGGAAAAAAAATTAGTCCTGGGTATTAATGAGAGAATCTCTGAACCATTTAACTATGGTCTTCATTAATCAGCCCAGCTATTAGACTACTGGTTTCTAAGTTAATCTTGGATTATGAATCATTGTGGTTTGTGACAAAAATTTAAGCTTTGATAGTTTTAGTGTATGTGACTCTCACCACCACTCTGTAATTTTCCACATGTTCTATAATTAGAAACTTATACTGTCTAACCAACATTTTCTTGTGGTCGCCATTCCCAACTTCCATGGCCTTGCTTCTCTACTGGTTATTCTCCCAGCAGGTACTAACCACGCTAGGGAAGTGGCCTGCTTTTAAACACTTAAAACACTGCTCTCTCCAGCCATTAATATGTACTGTTGGTACATGAAAATAAACAGATCTGCAGTCAACAACAAAGCAAACATTTGTGAGCCTTAGTTAAGAGGAAAAGATACCCAGCAGTTAATTGCCAATAGCTGGCATGCACGATGCATGATCTAGAAGGCTATATTGTTGGGGTTCAAGAGATGGCTCAGAGGTTTAGAGTGCACACTGCTGTTGCAGAGGAGCAGAGTTCAGTTCCCAGCACCCATGACGGGGAACTCATAACTATTTCTAATTCCAGCTTCAGGTTAATCCAACACCTCTAGCTTCTGAAAACACATGTACTTACATGCTCAGAGGCACATACATACATACATACATACATACACATCATTTAAAAATGAATCTTTAAAAATGCTATTATCCATGAAAATTTGCTTTACAAACGTCTAAGTGATAAGCTATATGCTGATATGGGCACATCTATTAATTGTAAGGGTTCTTATAAATGTCTATTGGTCTAGAGACATGGCTCTGTGGATGAAGGGCTTGGCCTGAAAGCATGAAGATCAAAGTTCAGATTCCCAGAACCCATGTAAAAATCAGACTGGTATAGTGGTCAATTCTAATTCCAGCACTTGGGAGGCAGAGACAGGACCTGCCCATGAGCTGGGTTGCTAGCTGGAGTAGTCCTAACTAGAATTCCAAGTTCAGTGAGAGATCTTGTCTCCATAAATAAAGTCAAATACAATGGAGGAAGATACCTGCAAGCAACTACAGGGTTTCATATGCAAGTATACCCATACACACATGTGCCCTACACACAGGCAAGCATGGGTACTGATGCACATCCCCACCACACAGGCACACAGCAATGTGAAAAGTGAAAGCAGGACTGGTGAGATGCTTTAGTGGTGCCAATGCTTGCTGCCAAGCCAGATGACCTGTGTCTACATGGTCAAAGAGGATCAACTCTGCAGGTGGTCATCTGACCTCCACATGGATACCATGGCTGGCAAGTGAACATGCCTCGAACATACATACATAAATGTAAAAAAGTATTAAAGAAAGAGAAAACTTTTTCTCAAGTTTTTCTAGACTTTGTAAATAAGAGTGCTAGCCACAGGGACAAAGTTGCCCAGAGATTAGATTTTGCTCATCAGTATGGCTACTGAAATACAGAATTACCTTTTTTTTTTAAGAAATATACTGATATATTTCATTATGTGATCTTAAAGGTAAAATTCATTCCATTTACACAAGCACTTATTAAAACTTCAAAAATCTGTTTTTTTAGTATTACCTTAATACTGAGGAAACTCTGGAATATCATGTCCTCAGTGGTTTAAAATATACTTGCACATTGTGTTTCTTGAATAAAATTTGTGCTGGAATAACCAGACATTACTAATAATGAATCAGTGGACAAGCAGGATGGAGAGATGGCTTCATGTTGATGTCAAGAGCACTTGCTGCTCTTGTGGAAGACCCAGGTTTGATTCCCAGGGGGATCTGATGCGCAATCTTCTGGCTTCTGTTGGAACTGCATGCATGTGGTACCCAGACATACATGCAGGCAAAACACTCATGCACACAAATAAATAATTAAAAAGTTTTGAAAAGTTTAACGTACAAGGTTAGTGAGCCACTTAATATTTGGAGATAAAATAAATTATATCACTATGAATTGGCTTTTGGTTTGTTTTGTTTTTAGAATGTTCTGTCTTACACATTAACTTGCCAAAATAGGAGACTTGAAAAAGTTTTGAGGTGTGACCACATTGTGCTCTTCTAAAGTTGACATGTTGGAAGATTTTCTTGTTTTTCTCTTAGAGTATTAATTTACCTCTTGTTCAAAGAGCCAATCCAGCATTAATGTTAGTAGAAATATAATCATGTCTTGACTTTTGCAACTTAATGAAAATGCAAACCTAATTCCACTGTAGAAATGATCTAATGACATTTCATAGGCCACTTACAACACAGCATTCTGGCACCACGGAACACTCCTGCCCAATCCAATGTCTTCACAGTTCTGAACAGTGCGAACGAAGACCCAAAGGACTGAACACTGCAAAACACATGCTTGGGTGAAGCCAAGCCTCACCTCGGGAGAGAATGGTGCTCGTGTGTTAGAGCCAGCTGCTGCCTATGCTCACATTTGTCTATGGTGTTACTGTTTCCTAGTGACCACCTTGCTCTTGTTTTTATTATCTTCTACTTTGAGTTTATTTCTAAGTTCATTTTCTAGCTTGTTAAGCTACATTTGTCCCACATTTTGCTGCATATTGCTTTTATTATTACAAAGTCCTAAGGTTCTTTGTTTCATTATGACTTTCAACTCAGTTTTCTGGCAGTGTGCTTTATGATTTCCAGCTATGGAGAGGTTTAATTTTGCATTTTGTTAAGCTCAAATTTACCTGCATTGTATTAGCAATACATAAGACAATTTTTTTAGATCTCTCTGCTTAGCTTTATGTAAAGCATGACTGAGTTTTATGAACGTTTCCCTGTGTGCTAAGAAAAATGAGTTCTAGCTATTCACTGTAAAACTCAGGCCTATTCAACCAAAGATGGCAATCACACTTCCCATATCTACTGGATCTCTGAGAGTAACAGAAATACATAAGATCCTCAGGAAAACCTGTGGTGAGACAAACCACAAGGAGAAAAGATAAACAATAGCATGAAAATAAAGGAGAACTATAACTAACATAATACAGCAAGTAGACACGAGCAGACAACATGGAGAAGCTCCTTAGCAAGCACATACTGTCGTATGTGATACATGGGGATATCCCATAGGAGATATAACTGAAAGGAAAAAGTTGGAATTGTCAGGTGTGGTGGTGCATACCTTTAATCCCAGCACTCTGGCGGCAGACTGTCAGACAGATCTCTAGAGTTTGAGGCCACCCTGGTCTACATAAAGTTTTAGGCAAGCCAGGGCTGTATAGTGAGGCTGTATACTATCTCAAAATAATAGTAATAGTAGTGATGGTGATGATGATGATGCTAGAATCATTCTGCAACCATTAAAAATATTAAAACAATTTTCAAAAGTCTTCCCACAATGATTAGGTTTAAAAATATGAGTTATTATAAGGATATGTTAGATAAGTCAGGGCTAAGACACATCAAGATTTTACCAGAGTACATGTGAAAAAGAAAATGGGTAAGAATTATAAAAAGCACTAGAAGCTACATGTAACAACAAAGTATGTATTTCTGCTTTGAGAGACTCAGCTGGCATCCTGCCAAGGCAAGCTTGCCTGGTTCACTTGTGAAATGCTAGGGCTGTTCTTTGGGGCAGAAGCTGTGCTATCATGGACTACCCATAAACCACTATTGCTAGGAACCTCTGCCAGGGAGGAAGAATGCCTGTGCAGGTGACAATTATGAAAATGAAGAAAATGTAATATACAAAATGCATGAAGATGGGGTATCTTTAAACTGGTTTGAGCACAAAGTACTATTGCCAAAGTTTCTTTCCTTTTTAAGCATCAAAAAAGGGGGTAAGCTATCCAACGCTCTCCATTTCTAGTATATTTTATAGATATTTTAAAGTTTGTCCCCATCATAATTTTTTAAAAGGTCTCAATCATTTAGTAGGCATCATTTCTAGGATATAAGATACAGGCTGCAGTGGCTATACAAAGAAAGGGACCTTGAGCCTCTTTCTGCACATTAAATATCTCCTTCTGCAGCTGAATTGCAAAACATAACCTCGCTGAACCACTTGCACAAACTTCAAAGGGAACTTCAACCACTCACCTGGATACAAGCCAGAGGCTCATTTGTCCAAATTGAATATCCACCAACTAAATATATTCTCCCATTATGGACAGCAACTCCAGATTCATTCTGGCCTAAAGTAAAGAGAATTGAATAAAAAGAAAAAAAATTCCATTTCTTACATGCTTTAATTAACCCTTTTGCCACCGAGGGATACAATTTCCCCCTGTGGCATGTTTGTATACTCCCCAGGAATCTTGAAGCAATTAATCACTGTCTCCAGAACTACAATGAATTAGCCAGTACTTCTCAAAGAGTGAATCTGTGTCAAGTTAGGACCAGGCCAAAATATCTATTAACCAAACCTTACTAAATGTAGCACTCCATAGAGTAATAATAAGTTACTTAGAACCAATAATTCCATATTATTCTGGATGTCATTAGTTTATGGTGGTGGAAACAAAGGATATTTTAGATGTGTAAGATATCCATTGTGCTCCATGTAGCATTTGTGCCAACAAATTTAGACACGTGCTTGCCTTTATAAAGTGACAAGTGCAACCCCAAGGCATAATAACAGCCCCGCCCCCACCCGATGCCTCACATGAAGACAAATGGCCAACAAGGCAGATGAAGGTGTGACCCTTCTTCCTTTACATTGTCACCAGTTCTAAGATTATATTAACGTTCCCAAGCTGAGACCAGTCTACATCATCCCTAGATACTGATACACCAAAATGATGAAAGGATTCCCCTTCCATTTCAAAAGAGAAGACAGAAGAACTCACTAGCACACATTCTTCCCCGCAGGCAGAGAGTGAAAGTCTCTTTTTATTGATGAGCTGACACAGGATTGACTGAAGTAATAAATAAGTTGGAGGCAGAATCCCAGATCCAGGGATCTAGGATCTAAGACGCCACTCTACCTGAGAGATCAGAACTTACAAGAGGCCTACAAATCATTTCGCCGAAAGAGGAGCTTGATATGAAGCATCCAAATCCCTGGTTGTGTTCCCAGTGCAGCCTCCCAATAGCCTCTGTGAGTGACTGAATGCTCACTCTGCATTTAAAATGTTTTCAAGAACTGCTCGAACCCACCACTTACAGTTGGTGATTTTCCTGACTTAAAGCAGCCCTGCAAGGATCCTACCATTGGTGGCTGTTAATCACAGGAACTGATAAGAGAGACGGAGTTGTCAGCTCCATCTAGGACATGGGGTAAGCGCATTATTACTACGTTCACTCCACCCCTTTGTGTGATGAGTAGGATCCACATGTCTGATTGTTCTGCAGAGATGTATAGGTAGGGATGCATGGCCAGAAGGCTCAAATGTACAAAGCTGCTCCAAAGTCTCATTTCCGGACTACGCACAGAAATAATACACGGCAGTGACAAAAATTAAAGACCACCATTTTCCTAAACTCCCAAGAGATAAAAGAGGATGAGGCAGTGAGAAGTTGAACTTCTTGGGACTGGGGATGTGGCTTAGTTGGTAGAGTGTTTGCCTAGCATGCACTTGGGTTCAATTCCCAGCACTATATACAATTTGACATGGTAGAACACAGATGTAACCCCAGTAACAATGGAGGAGGATAGAAGAGGATCAGAAGGTCTTTGAAGCCATTCTGATGTGCATGAGATCATGATTTTTTTAAAAGAGGAAAAAATAATTATTAACTCTTTGAGTGCCTTTTTCCTCCTACACATATCAAAGTTTTCACATGAATATCCATTGAGAAAAGCAAGTTGATATGCTTCTCTTTGCCATTTGAGAATGTACACAAAGGCAAAATAGAAACTAGATTCCCAGCCACCTGAAGGAGCCCAGTCTCTAGCTATAAATCATGCATGTCTTCCTGGATAAAGAAAACAATTTGTATGACCCACTGTTCACATAATATTTGGAGATGTACTCTAGATGTCCAAGAAACAAGTTTGGGGATGTCTTGAATCTCTATTCTAGTTTTTGTTTTGGTCTTTATTTTCAGACATTTAAAAATATTTTTTAATTTTATTTTTAGGTGTGTTTTGTCTCTGTGTGTATCTGTGTACTTACTACATGTGTTCCTGATAGCCTTGGAGGCTAAAAAGGGGCTTAAGATCTCCTGGGACTGGAATTACAAACAGGTGTGAGCTCCTCTCAGGGTGCTGGGTATCCAACCCGGGGGCCTACAGAATAGCAACCAGTACTCGTAACTACTTGGTCATCTCTCCAGCCCCTATTTTTTTTTAAATTGCTTAACCAAAGATACTTGCCGGTTAACAAGTTGAAATTACAGCGTGTCCACTGGTCAGTGTCAATGTTGTAAGAATCTATATGGCGCACAAGAATCCGGTCATTATTGTAGTCTAGGTCATTGCCTCCAAGAACATAAAGTTTTCTCTGGACAGCAGCCATGGAATGGTAGACCCGTCTCTGGAGCATGGGGCTGCGGCTTATCCACTTATTCTGAAAAAAAAAAAAAAAAAAAGAATCAGGCACAGCAGTGGTTTAAAAAGACCCCACAGATCGCAAAGGCAGTGGTGCCTCACTAGCAATAAGAACACTAATGTCGGCCGGGCGGTGGTGGCGCACGCCTTTAATCCCAGCACTCGGGAGGCAGAGCCAGGTGGATCTCTGTGAGTTCGAGGCCAGCCTGGACTACCAAGTGAGTCCCAGGAAAGGCGCAAAGCTACACAGAGAAACCCTGTCTCGAAAAACCAAAAAAAGAACACTAATGTCAACTTGCATCTTATTGGCATATTATTTATGTGTTGAAAGGTATGGGTTTTGTACATGAAAACAAGAAAGAACTACATAATCCTAGCTTGTGGCCTACATTTTAAACAGAAATTCAGGAGGTTTGCATTTTATAGGGCATTTTGCATTTTATAATGCAACTTTAAAATTTCATGATGCTTAGATCATGGAAATTACTTAGGTTTAAGCACATGGCCGAGTACAGTGTAGAACATACTGTAATAATCAAAACAGTCTAGATTGAAACTATGCAAGCCGTAATATTGTGCAGTCTTAAGCAATCCACTGACCCCACCCCCTACCCCCCTGTGCTCATCTCCTCATCTACACAATGGGGATAATAAAACCTGCATGACATTCAGTTATGGTGTAGAAAATGCCTCACATGTAATAAATGTCTAGTACATGCTCACTGTTTTAAAAATACAGCATTTGAGGACATGTATGGTGGCGCATGCCTTTAATTCCAGCACTCAGGAGGCAGAGGCACGTGAATCTCTGTGAGTTCAAAGCCAACCTGGTCTACATACTGAAGTTCAGGCCAGACAGAGCTACATAGTGAGATCATGTCTCAATAAAGGGGCAGGGGTATATAAACATCGAGGAAACAAGGCCCCAGGGAAGTTAGGGTAATGGTAACTTTCCTGTTCTATCCAAAATTAACCTGAGACCAGAGGACAAGCTAAGATTTACAAACTTACTGTTTCCTTTGTATCTGAATCCTCCCATACTTTAACACATATGAAATTATGTCTTTTGCCAACTAGAATAGCATTAGGTCTAGAGATATTTATGTATATTGGCAGAAGGCCAAGCTTTATATGACAATGTTAAGGAATGGAGAAGTCTTTAATATTTGACTCTAGATTATCCTCAATAATAAGAATTGTAAGATCAGCCATCTTAACATATGATTCCTATTTAAAATGCAATACAAATTTTAAAATTATCTGAGAATCAACCATGGCTTTGAATTTACATTTCAACTAACCAATTGACAGACAAGAAAACTGAATGATAGATCAGTAAATAAACCTAACCACTTCCTTCTTCATAGACACTCAACATATAGGAAGAACCTCATTTCCTTTTTGCCAAGACAAAATTGGAATTGAACCAGAAAAATCATATGATGTTTTGCATGCACAGAATTTCACCAGTTCACAAAGCTGTAAGAAAAAAAGCAATCTACAAGCATAAACATGCTTGTATAAACATTGGCATATATACTATATACTATAGGCACTAATATATTATACACTATACACTATAGGCACACACACTGTGTCATCTAGTCACTATAGGCACACACACTGCGTCATCTAGTCACTATAGACACACACACTGTGGTATCTTTTCACTATAGGCACACACACTGTGGGATCTATTCACTATAGGCACACACACTGTTACATCTATTCACTATAGGCACACATCCTATGGCATTTATTTGTTATAGGCATGTATTTGCTCATTTCTAATTTCTTGTGGTATACTGCAGAAAAAAAGAAGTTGTTTAGTTTGAGAGGCTTATACTGTCTGGTCCCTCTGAACACAGAATCTCCCCAATCAAACACAGTCTTTAATAAAAAGTCAAAGCTAGATTTCAGACATTTTGCTAAGAAATATCTTTAATGCATTATGCTTGAGTGAATTTTAAAATTCTGACGATGCTTATCTTGGGTGCTCTCTATGTGATAACCTATTACAGTATTAGGAATCAGTGTTTGCATTAGCAGTCCAGTCCCCTGCCACAAGACTGTAGATGCCATCTGGTTTGCAAAGCCTGCCTACATCCCCTGATTATATCTTTAGCTTCCTTCACGGCAATGCCTGCCAGGTGAGCCGCCACCCGCTGCAAAGGCAAAGAAGCAGAGAGGCCTGGTGGGGTCATTCCTAATAAGCTAGCGTGTGAATACTAATCAGTAGTGGGAAGCAGAGGTCACCCCAGCCTGCCTGTTGGCAGGTAGCGATGTGCTCTGTGGCAGATGGCAGGCATTATCGACTCTCCACAAAGGCCTAGAAGAGAAATCAGCACCAGGGCTGAATGATAGAGTTATTGAGATTCTGAGCAAGATGCAAGCAGATGTGATGTTTGCCAGTACCCACCGTAAACAATATGCCAGCAGAATTTTTAAAAAAGAGCATGTGTGTACAAACACGAAACCGAACTCATTTAAGCAATGCTAATGCCATCTTCCTCCTTAACCATGTGTGCACCAAACTCAGGCTTCTGCAATTAGTGGTCCCTCGTGAGACAGCTGACCCATGAACGTTCATTCTCTGCAATCTACAACTTTTAATAGTATCAGGAGACACACTTGTAAAGAGAGAAATGCCCTCCTCAGTGAAATCATTATGAGAAATCCAGCAGGAACACTGGGGGCGCTACACACACACTTGTAGGACCTTATCAGACACAGCCTGCCAAAGTCAATTGGGGTTTCATATCCAAATATTGCTGGCTGGTGGATATTAAACCTCCACATCGCACCATTTTGGAATACTGTCACAATCAAGAAATATTTATATATCCAAGTCCTGGAAATAGTAAAATTCCTAAGATTTTGCCCATTTGAAGATACTTTAATAGAAGGAAAAGAGAATTAAAAACATTTCTCATTTTAGGGGAAAAGGGGAATTAAGTGTGCACCAAAAGTACACGGAAAGGACCGTCTGTTAGAGGCATACCATTCCCAGACTCTTTCAGACACTTCTGATCTGTACTATTCCAGAACACTGTTGGCTGTGGTAAGTCAAATGACAGTATTTGACTTGAGAATAACAAAGTCATCGTGATGTTTCCTGCCAAAAATGGCATCCCTTCCAGAAGGACATAGGTACAAACCAAATCCTCTCTACAGAATGCAAAGCTCTGTGTCATTATGTGTAGCATGAAACTGCAGGAGCTGAACTTTTGCAATAATAATGAGGAACCAAAAGTATTCCCCTAGATGCTTTCTTTTCCCTTTGTAGCTTAAGGTGCATTTGTGTGGCATTCCAATGACTTTCTGTGGAAGTCTTTTGTAAATGCATTTTAATTAAGGTAATGACTTCTTATGAAGTTCTTACCTGGTTGGGTTCATACACCATCAGTCTGTTCTGATACTGTGCCGTGTTAGTTACCCCACCTGTAATGGAGTAGCACAGGTTAGACCTTTCCAAAATAAGTAGGAGCTACAAAGAAAACCCATGACATAATTTTAAGAAGTTTATTGTAGGGGGATGTGGGATGAGAGGAGAGAGTGTAGGCAGAGATGACTAGAATTGGGAGACATTTGGGGGGTGGGTGGGTGTGGAAACCTAGTGCAGTGGAATCTCCCTGAAATCTATGAGGGTGATTCCTAGTAATGGGAGATACGAAGCCTGCACTGTCCATCTTCTGTAACAAGGCAAGGCTTTCAGTGGTGGAACTGAGACATCAACCCAACCCCAAAATTTTCGACCTACAATCTGTCCTGCCTCCAAGATGTGCTGAAATAATGGTGGTGCAGAGCTTGTGGGAGTGGCCAACCAATGACTGGTCTAACTTGAGGCCCATAACACAAGAGAGAGCCCATACCCAACATTGCCTGATGGCCAGGAACCAGAGGCTGGATAGCCAAAAATGTAGGATAGAGTAAACACAACTAGCCAAAGGGGGGGAAACGTCAATGAAATGATTCCTAATGATATTCTGCTGTACTCATAGTACAAAGCCTAGTCCAATCATTGTCAGAGAGACTTCATCCAGCAACTGATGGGAGCAGATGCAGAGACCCACAGCCAAACATTAGGCAGTGAGCTTGGGAAGCCCACACAGAAGAGGGAGCAAGGATCGTAGGAGCCAGAGTTGTCAAGGGCACTACAAGAACACAGCCCACAGAATCAACTAAGCAGAACTCATAGGGGCTCACAGAAACTGAAGCATCAGGAGCTTGCATGGGTCTGCATTAGATCCTCAGCATATGTTATGGGTGTGTAGTTTGGTGTTCTTGTGGGACTCCCAACAGTGGCAATAGGGGGTGTCTCTGACTCTTTTGCCTCTTTTGGGGACCCTTTTCCTCCTACTAGGTTGCCTCATCCAGCTTTGATGCCAAATCTTATCGTAACTTGTCATGCTATGCTGTGCTCCGTTGGTATCCCTGGGAGGCCTGCTCTTTTCTGGAGGGAAACAGAGAAGTGGCTCTGGGGCAGGGGAGAGGGTGGGGGAGGGAACTAGGAGGCAGGCGTGGAGGGAAGGGAAACTGCAGTTGGGATGAATCGTATGAGGTATGAATAAGTAAGAGAAAGAAACTTATTGTAGAAGAAGCAGATTCCTCTTCCAGAAGTATTATGGTAGCAATCTGCTTGAGAGCAAGCAGTGAGTAGTCGCTAATAACAGCTCTGCATGGCCAGGTACAGGGGCAAAGGGGTCGGGTGGTACAGCACACACAGAGTAAGTTTCTCTCTATGTAATTTATTCTAGGGACAGAGTGGCATACACTGTCCCTGTCTCTGGCTATGTTAGCAATGTTAGAGCTCTAAGCTCTGTGCATTAGCAGGGTGATAGCTTCGTATTTCTTTGGAAGAACCACATATAGCAAAAGGCGTTATCTACCAAGACAGTTAGGGCCAGTACTGTGTAGGAGGAAACAACAATATCCATGAATGTGCCACAGTGAAAAATACAGAAATCATACTTAATAATACATTTTCAGTTTGCTGAAAATGTTATCTCAATATGAAATCCATATAAAATTTACTGAGGTTACGGCGCAGCTGAGTCACATTCCAAACCCTGACTGTGACACGTGGGGCGAGTGGCCCCGGCACCAGGTGGGACAGCACACTAACTGCGACAGTGCAGTCGCTTCAGTCAACTTCAAAAGAACTCCCTTACAGTGCTTCCAGCTGAGAGACCAGCTTAACTAGGAGCCATAAAAGTCAATACTTTCAACTGTTTTCCTACCTGTCCCCACAGAGGCTGAGGCCTAAATATCACCAAAATCTGAAACTTTTTGAATGCGGACATATTAACACAAGTAGACAATCTCACAGCTGACCTCAAGTAAGATGTCACAGTAAAACCACAGGAACACTAAAAATTTGTATGAAATTATCTTCTGATTTTGTGTATGAGGTTAAATAAATTTTCTGTTTAAAAATGGTTGCCACCCCTAAGACATTTGATCATACATATACAACTATCAGAAAATCTGGAAATCTGAATGTATCCAAACACTTCTATTTCCAAGCATTTTCAACAAGGGATGCTCAGCTCTTACGTGCTTCTCTTCATGTTTGTGCTGTACAATGAACCCCGTAAAATCAAGACATTTTTAATTCTAGTTTAATTTTTTCTAGCAGGTGGAAAAACTCCAAGGAACAGTACATAAATCAAAAAGTGAGATATTTTAAGCCATGTAATAATGGGAATATGAAGACTCTATAACCCATCTTTATAAGTACCACCCATAAGTAGTTACACATACTAGTGTAAAAGAGTATTCTTAATAAGAATCAGAAAGACCCAATTCTTAAATATAGATTCAAACTTGGGTCAGGTGGAAAAGATGTTCCTGTAGGACTTTCCTCATTTGGAAGATACAGGTAGCTCTAAGACTGAGCACAAGGCTTTAGCACACTCTCCTACCATAGGCTGCTTTCTGATGCTAGGACCCCATCATTGCTTTTTAAAAATCACTTACTTTAGATTAGGTCTAGTTGTAATGACTTTCTCTGTCTCTTTGAAATGTCAATTATTTTAAGACACTTGCCACTTTTAGCAAACAAGAATATCTTTTTTAAGGACCTAGATCTCTTTGAAATATCATGGAGGCAAGTGATGTCCTTGCCCTCAGTTTTTAGAAGAGGAAAGGAGTCTAGTTTTGATTGGCACCAACTAGCGAATTCAAATGGCCTCATTACAGGGGGAAAGGTTGCAAACTAAGGAAAAACTGCATGTGCCTGCTGGGTCCCCTGAGCAGCCTTCCTCCACAGTCCTCCATTTGTTCTCTCTGGTGCTGAAGAAAACCCGTGTTTCCATAGAACTGATTCTGAACTCTCATCTCTGTCTCCTTTGACTGTCGTTCCTCAAGCAGCAATTTGTTTTTTGTTTTGACAGTCTAAAGGCCCTGAGTAGGTCTCTACCATCAACTCCAACTCCAGAATTCAGAGGATTAATATGTAACTTAGAACAATCTATTAGTACCAATACTACTAGACACATAAAGATGGTCACCGGTCCAGGACAGTCATTTCCCCAAGCCCTGGTAAGAAGACTGGATACTCCATGTAATTAATAGTGGCCAGGGTTAACTGGGAAGTTATATTTTT
Source organism: Peromyscus leucopus (assembly GCF_004664715.2). Lineage (NCBI taxonomy): Eukaryota > Metazoa > Chordata > Mammalia > Rodentia > Cricetidae > Peromyscus > Peromyscus leucopus. The sequence continues at coordinate 37,156,652 of NC_051064.1, forward strand.
TAAAAATTCTGTAGCCTTCAATCACCTTTAAAGTACATATTATACAAAGGAAGGCACCACTTTTATAATCAACAAAAGCTTCATCTACAGAGAACAGAAAAGAAGGAGATCCCTGTTCTTAAAGAAAGCTTTCTCTGGATTTACTGAATGTCTCATTTTTAAAATGGGGCCAAAGTAAAAGAAACCACATTTAAGAAACCCCAACATAGAATCAAGTTGTACATCAAAACAAACAGAGAGCCATATTTCCTTTTACTCCTGATCTCTGCTTCCTCTCTGACTAAAAACAAAATGTTGGATTCTCTCTCAGAATAACCACATAAGAATAAATGAATCTATTGAGACCACACATGTGCTCGAGGTCAGATTGCCAGTGCTTGTGATTGGGGCTATAACCACCAGATTAATGTCCAGGTCCCCTCTGATCACTTCTCTTAACAGAAAACAAGCAGGAGGCCAAATGCCCAGTTCTTACTATGAAACTTTAAAGCATCTCTACTTGTTTTAGAAATATGGATCAGAATTAAGATCTACTGCAGTGAACTACCCACTTTATGACAATATTGAACTATTTGTTGAACTATGTGTATCAGAGTCTGCCCATCATAGACTACATGTACAATTGGTGAATTACAGTGCATCTACCACATCCCCTCAGCTACATGGGGTACACAACTGATCACCACACTCTTCAGAATTATTGTTCAGAATCATTATTTATTCACTTCCACAGATGCATCCATAATATGATTTTTATTAATCTGCACTCAATAATTAGATTCCTTAGCATTACACAAAAATTTTTGCTCATATGATGCTGTTTAGAAATGAGATATTGGATCACTAGTTGGGAATAAAAATGCAAGTCCCAGTTAGTTATCTGCATGATTACCTCTAGAATGTGAAGACACAGGAGGTGCCTGACAGACTCATGCTGTAACTTTTGCCAAGTCGGGATTGCAAAGGGAAACTGGGGAATTGCCTCGATTGCTTTTCCTTTTGAAGTAATTTACAAATGAGCACATAAACAAATCCATTTCTTCGCAGTACAAAAAATAAATTTTACAGAAAGCATCCAAGTTTTCAGCCCACATTTATTCCAAAGAGCTTCATCATTACATTCCCTTCACATACAACTCTTCACTTTAGATTAATCTGCTGAAATGAGATGCTAAGGATTTGCATACAGATTTGACTATACAAAAATAGATATGAAATTAATAACAGTCTCTATATGTTTTAATTTCTCCTGCTCTGGAGTACCCTTGCCTGCAGCAGTATTCCTGGCTTTGAAAGTCATCAAGCTGATTTGTCTGCTCTGGGTTATGATGCCACATGCTGCTGTACTGTCCCCTGCAATCAAAGCACTTGCAAAGATAGATTCCATGCCTTCTTCTATCGAGTATATTTTATAGATTGGCAGTTTGATCTCTCTCCCCCACCCCAGGAGGGATAATCTGCATCTTAACAGCTTTCCATAGATACAGCTGTCATTAAATATGCCATCTCATATCAGCATCCATTTTTTAAAACCAAGTTTTCTCTAACTTTGAAGTGTCATAGTCAAAGTTAAGACTTCTCAGCCAAAATTGAAAATGAGCAACCTTGCCTTATACTTTTGAACTGTACCTTAAAGATATACTGCAGGTTCCCCAAAGTCAAATAAGTCTTTAAAAACTGCCAGGAGGAATGAAAAGTTACTACCATGCTACCACGAGTGAGAAGCGCATTCTATCATCAAGACAAGAGGAAAGCATTTTTCTTACGCTTCCCTGTACAGCTCTCCACAAAACTTGTGTCAAATGGATGAATGCATACCGGAGACGGTGACAGGTGACTGCCAAACAGCCTTTGTCTCTGCTACCAAGAAATGCTAAACACTCACACCGTGTGTGGGGCAACAATAGCTCCACACTGACAGCTTCTACAAAGCAGTGGCTTAGAAAAGCTCTTCTCGTGCTCTGGCTAGAGTAGGTCCTCGTCTGATGCTATTTTTTTTTCCTCTTTCAAATTGCATTTATTTACTGGTTGACTGCGGAGAGAGGCATGCATGTGTGCCAGGGTGCACGCATGGAGGTCAGAGGACAATTTGCTGGAATAGGTTCCCTCCTTCCACTATGTGAGGGCTCAGTGACCAAACTTCAGCCATTAGGCTTGATGGGGCACCTTTACCAACTGAGTCATCTCACAGGGCCTGCTTTTTAAAAAAAGAAAAACAACAACAACCAGGAAACACATCTTTGAAGAGTGAATGATCCTATGCTTAAATTCGAGGAGGAGAGGCCGGTGGTTCCTAACACTGACAATGTTATGGCCTGACTGAAAGCAAGATCAAAGAACTGTTCACCTCCATGCTCGAAAGATGGAAGATTCTGCCTGCAAATTGAGGATTGAGGGAACTAGCTTGACTTTTCTGACACTCTCTTGCATGCTCACAGTACCACTCTCACATCCACGTAGGGAAAGGATAGAAAGAACAGGAAAAAGAGTCTATCTTTGGGGAGCCATGTACCACAGCTAACCTCAGGTTCTCCATAAGGAAAATGAAGATTCTGCTCTCCCTCAGAGGCTTAGATGACTAGCACACAGGCCATAAAAGTGATCCAGAAGGGGACATTTGCTACAATTCTGGAGTCATTGTATCAAAATTTCTTACCATTTCCATGTAAAAGACATTAAATTATTGGATGTATTTTGCAGTCTGAATGCAATTTCCTGTAGTACCATTTGTTTTCCTTCGTATGGATATGTGTATGCATGTGTGTGAAGGTATGCTTGCACAAGTGTGTGAAAGCCAGGGGACAGCCTTGGGTGTCATTACTCAGGCACTACCCACTTTATTTTTCTTTATTTGTATTTATTTTTGGTTTTTCAAGACAGTGTTTCTATGTGTAACAGCTCTGGCTGTCCTAGAACTGGCTTTGTAGATCAGACTGGTCTCGAACTCACAGAGATCCTCCTGTCTCTGCCTCCTTGAGTGCTGAGTGCTGGGATTAAAGGTATGTACCACCACCATCCGGCAATTCGTTTTTTGTTTGTTTGTTTGTTTTTTAAGACAGGTTCTCTCATTGACTTGTAGAACACTAGATAAGCTAGGGTCTGGCCAGCAACACCAAAGATCTGACCATCTTTACCTCCCCAATACTGGATGACAAGTGCCTACCCCTGGGCCTGGTTTATTTTTCTTCGGATTCTGATGATGGGACTCAGGCATTTTACCCTCCCAAGCATTTTACCCACTGAGATATCTACCCAGGCCCTACAGTTCTTTTTTTAATAAGCAGAATAATTGGCTACTGTACTTGGCCTTTTTATTCTTTAATAGTTTCAATTTCCTCTTATTTAAACTTATTCCAATTTCACACTCATAGTTTAATTACCCTAAAAATGGTGACATTAAGTTTGAGCTCATATTAATTATTTTTATAGAACTAAGCTGACTATTATCCTTTGAGAAAAGTGGCACAGTAAGAATAGATACAAATAAGTTTTAAAAATAAACACTTTTATTTTGAGACAGGATTTCATTCCCTAGTCCAGGCTAACCTAGAACATACTATGTAAGTTGGCCTTGAACTTGTAACAATCCTTCTAGGTCACCCTCCTATGTGCAAGTGTTGGGGTTACCAGTGTGAGACTCCATACCCAGCTAAAACAAAACATTTCTAGTATCTATTTTTACAAGCCACAAAATGGTCTATATTTTCATGATGCTTATAATTCTGTATAAAGAATTATAGCCAGGTATCTTTACACTACATTGGCATGTTGAATAACACATTTAACCATGTATTAAGTTAAAACAAGTATCCCTATGATTTTTGTCACACTTAAGAAGCTCACACAAATGAGTGTGTAACTAACACACTAAATTGTGTAAGAAGAAGAGTCTCAAACTTACAACTGTGTAATCTATAAAAGACTGCTGCCCTTGAAAATGTAAATGATGTTTATGTCATCTAGAGTGAACAAGGACAAATTTCTAACCTAGAAATAGGTAAAGTGCCTACCATATGTTATTTTTAAATAAGTGAAATCTACCAAAATGCTATGTCAACTAGGGGAACCTGCCACTTAAGATCTAATTAAGAATTCACTGTCACTCCCTTTGCTCCCGTTGCAAGTCGGAATCCTGCCTCCAAAGATTCTGCACATTGTCAGCAGGGTTCCAATCTCAAGTCACAACCTCTCTGTAGTAGTCCTCAGTGGCTTTGCTGGGTTATTACTGGGTCTTTAATTGCTCTCTCATCAGCCAGGTTCTTCAGCCACTTGTTATGATGTAGCTTTCAGCATCTTACATCTCTCAAGTTCTTAGAGTGGTCCCATTCACTCAGCTTCTTTCACTAGTTCTGTCTCTCTAGGCCAGAGACACAAGAGATCATCAAACCAAAAGGCTGTTCTTTCTGTGAGAAAAACCCTGGAGTTTTCAACTTAAAAGAATGGTTTTAGGGAATGAACAAGAACAAATATCAACATTCCAGGACATCATCATTTTTCTATGTATCATTGACTTTTAGGGGATATGTTATGGAGAAGTTCTATTTATAAGTTAAGTATGTGCAGCCAAATATTAGGCAGACCTCAGGAAATCCTGTGGAAGAGGAAGAGGAAGGATCATGGGAGCTAGAGGGGCCAAGGACACCATGGAGGGGGGCACAGAGTCAACTGTCCTGGGCTCATGGAGGCTCATGGAGACCAAACCACCAAACAGAGAAGCTGCATGGGACTGACCTGGGCCCTCTGCACGTGTGGCAGTGTGTGGCTTGGTCTTCTCGTGGGACTCATGGCAGAGGGATTGGGGGATGTCTCTGATTCTGTTGCCTGCTCTTGGGACCCTACCCTCCTGCTGGGTTGCCTCATCCAGCCTTAATAGGAGAGGAGGTGCCTAGTCTTGGGGCTGGCTGATATGCGTGGAAGGCCTGCACTTTTCTGAAGGAAAGAGAGAGGAGTAGATGGGGACAGGGTGGACTAGGAGGAGAGGTGGGAGGAAGAGGAAATTGTGATCGGACTGGGAAAATTAACAAACTAATTAATTAATTAATTAAAAAGAATAATTCAAGTGTGTGTTTCTCAGACCTTCTCTAAAAATGGAAAACAACTGGTGACTATATGGTCAGTGGTTCTCAATCTTCCTAGTACTGTGACCCTTTAATACAGTTCCTTATGTGTAGTGACTATGAAATTATTCAGTTGCTAGTTCATAACTGTAATTTCGCTACTGTTATGAATCATAATGTAAATATCTGATATAGAAGAAATCTGATACTGGACCCCTACGAGGGTTGCCACTCACAAGTTGAGAACCACTTGTTTAGAGGGAAAACCTCATTTTTAAACCCTGTCAAATATTAGCTCTCTGACCAGGGAGCCATTGGACCTCCTTATGCTGCATTTTCTGGACAGCAATATAAAGATGAACAAGCTACTCTTTGGGACACAGCTAAGTGAGGTAGGGATAAAGCTTTCACTGGTTCTTCAAGGTGAGATCAGGATATCTCAATGCTTTCCTTCCTTTAAACCACTTAGTTTTTTTTTTTTTTTTCTTTTTTAAACATTGTGGGTAACTCATTTCTCTTTGGCCTCCATCTCAGTTCAGTAGCAAGGTTTGCTTTAATTTCTTTCAGCTGGCTGGGAGTTTAAGGTTTGAGTAGAAGAGAAGGAAACATAATGACTGGGATCAACCGGGTGCTAGATTCTAAGACAACACAGATTTCATTCTTAGTGGCTATTCCACTTCACTGGGAACGTTCAAGCTGACATTCAAGTCATGAAGTTCCCAACTATGTGGCTCCCTGTGTGACAGATGCTTCCTGGAGTCCAGGGCAACAAGCCCTGCCCCTGATTGGACTAGCCAGGGTGCTAGCTGCTAAATTCATTCCTGAAGGAGCCCCTGAGCTATTCCTAGCCTGGGAACCTTTTATCATCAGTGGATGCATTGGTATGCCTCTGTATACACGACCAAAACAGAACAAAAGGCTTTCCAACTTGGTATAGGTTTTGAAAGCTTCATTTTAAAAAACGTGTCAGTTTGCTGTTTTGTTTTGTTTTGTTTTGTTTTGTTTTGTTTTGTTTTGTTTTGTTTTGTTTTGTTTTGTTTTTCCTCAGAGCTTTTCCCAAGGTCCTCTCCTTGGGCCCTCCAGCTTGGATAAGGCACAATCTCAACAGAAGTTTTCATCAAAATCTCACTTGGATCTATCAACAAGGAAATGCCTGGTTTTTGCTCCTTACCACTGGTACTCAGAAACCACACCCATCATCGCTCTGAACTGGTACCTGGGCCCATAGCCATCATTTCCTTCCACTGGTACCCAGAAACCACACCCATCATCTCTCTGAACTGGTACCTGGACCCATAGTTATCATCTCCCTCCACTGGTACATAGACCTACACCCATCATTTCCCGTTTTTGGGCTGTGTTAGAGAATCTCTTTCTTCTTCACTGTCCCAGGATCTCTTCCCTGTTCAGAACTCTTCATCTGCTGTCAGGACCCAGGATTCTCATTCCTGGTACTGGGGAATTGCTCTCAGGTTTTCCCAAACAAATGGAAGCCTCTCTTTCCTATATCTCTCCTTGCTAACAAATTTATTTAATTCACTTACATCCTTTTTAAAAAAGAAAAGTCCCTCTGTTGATCTGGATTTTCTTTTTTAACTATACTTTTTTCTAAGATAAATTTCTTTTTGCTTTCCTTTTTATCCTTTTAATCTCCTTTTCCCTTCTTAAAGTCAAAAGCTATTTATAATGAAAGGGAAAAAATGTTGCTGTCACAAGGACTGAATTATATATGCCCCCAGAAACGTACAATCTCTTCCCATAGGTAGGAGTGCGGGGGAAGCCAGACAATACCTGGAACATTTTCTGATGACCTCTGACTCAGGGATGAAATTTCAATGATACAGTGTCCACAGGAATTACAGTAAAGCAGCCAGTGTAGTGTGCACCTGTAGTTTCTACCTCACTTTCTCATTACACCTTGACTACAGTACTCTGCTTCCTCTCTCCATCTTCTATTCATCTGAAATACCTTTCACTGACATGTTTGCAACAGAAAAATGTAGGACAAGTATTTTGGACTATGCTACTTCTCTAGTACCAGACAAGTCTCACTCACTGCAGGCTTCTGTTTAGGCCCTGGTTGCTTCAAAATCCTCTCCCTCGCTGCCCCTGGGTACCTCATGCTTTCAGAGGGCCCACCCAGCATCCTTCTTACTAGTGTTTTCTAACATGGTACCCTTGGACCCTTTCCAGACCATGTCCTGCCCACTGCCCATCTATCTCCTTGCTGTAGTCATCATTCAGTCTGTGATCTTGTACTTGCTCTGAAAAACAGAAGACAAGGTTCTCTGTCTAAGTCAGAGGGAGGGGTCTTACGGAATGGAGGCAAGTTAAAGCCGTGAACGAGAGTAGTAAAGAAGGCTACTGGGGAACAGAAAGCTGAGAAGTGTCATGTGCTTGGAGAACTGAGAAGATGCCCCATCAAGTCTTCTGATAAGGGTCCTACAGTCGCAACAGACTGCAGCTGTCAACCCTTTTATCCATGGTTTTTGCATTTACAGATTCAATGTGCCTTCAAAACATTTGACATAAAAACTGTGCTGGTACGAAACCTATACAGATTTCCATATCATTGTTGTCTGGACAACACACCATATCAACTATTTACTTAGCATCTATACTATGGTATGTGGGACAGCATGCATGGGTGCTGTGGATATTGCTCTGTATAAATAAAACACTGATTGGCCAGTAGCCAGGCAGGAAGTATAGGCGGGACAAGGAGAGAGGAGAGAGGAAAAGGACAGGAAGGAGAGAGACCAGCGAGCCACTGTCATGAAAAGCGAGATGTAAGGTACCAGTAAGCCACGAACCATGTGGCTACTTATAGATTAATAGAAATGGGTTAATTTAAGATATAAGAACAGTTAACAAGAAGCCTGAGCCATTAGGCCAAACAGTTTAAATAATATAAGCATCTATATGTTTATTTTATAAGTAGGCTGTTGGACTGCCGGAGCTTGGCAGGACCTGGAGAGAAGCTCTCCAGCTACACATGGGATTTATGTAAATAATATTATGCCATCTTAAATAAGGAACTTGAGCATATGAGGGATTCCCAACTCCCCATTTTTCTTTTATTTTTGAGATTATAATCTGATTACATAATTTCTCCCCTCTCTCTCTTCCCTGAAAGCCCCATCTCCCCTCTGAGAACTTTCCTATCAGCAGGGTGTATAACTGTGTGCATGTGTGTGTGTTCTTGAGCCAAGCCCTAGTGGTTCCTGAAGGACAACTACACAAGCAAAGCGGACAATCAGGTGTGTCCGGTATGGCATTTCCTAAAAGACAAGGGGATTCCTGAAGTGATGACATGACGATGCTCAAGAGGAACGTCAGGGAGGAGGCATGAATGCCAGGAAGCAGCAGGGGCTGGGCCAGTTGGGACCAAGATGCTCCTTTGCATGTCCACTTGAAATTAGCTTCTGCTGTTCACATTACTTCTGTATCCTGGAAATACTCACAGCACCACATCATCACACACTGCAACTGCCTACTAGACTCAACACTGTTGCTCCAGCATGAAGCCAGAACAGGACATAGAGAAGGCAGGAACCTTGCTTCACATCTCATGAATGATAAGGGAGGCGAGTTTCACACCTGTCAGTAATTGTACTCTATTGTTTCAATGTTTCACACCCCAACCACAGCCATGCCTGCTCTTAATTGCCAATATTTTAAATGTAAACAAAACAAGATCTGTTGCAGATAGAGAAATGCCCAAGCTATGGTATTTTAACATTACTTAAAATTGCCTTGTTCTAATTTTAGTAGATAATATAAAACCCAAAGTTCTTTCAATAGACTTGAATAAATTAAAGTGACTTAAAATGGGACAACACTAGCTTCATCTAAACCCAACTAAGATGAAAACAAGCACTGTTGTTAGGAAATTAAAGAAATGTCAACAAAGCTTCTTTTGTTGATGATATATTTAAAAACAAAATAAAACCAACAAAGACAAAAAAGGTTGATTGTCAGCTCCTAGAGGGCAGGAGGTGCATTTACTGAACAATTATATTTATCTATGGTGCAGCCGCACAGTAGTTAGGATACAGTATTTACTAAGAGGATCAAGAAAGCATGAGGTGATGCTCTTGAGCAGCTGCAGTACCATTTGTCTTGTTTTCAAGCACTCATTCATGGTTAGCATCTCACTATCTTGCTGCCTCCTGACAAAAGTAAACAGGTAAGTTCTGTAAGATGGGCTCAGATTCATTTTCCTTCACATACACACACAAAAGAATCTTTTTAGTAGTTCACACGTTATCCTGCACAACAGAGGGCATGTATTTTAAAACACAGCTACAGGACATTTAATGCTTATTTTACTTCACAAATGTGGATTTCAAATCAAAATGGGATAGAGCATTTGTGAACTGGGTCACAGTGTCAAATGCTACAGAAGCCTTTAAATTTTGACTGTCTCTAACACCTTAAATTAAATGCTAATGGGCATATTCATCCAACCTAGATTCCTGAATTCTCTGGTTGTCATACTGACAAGCTGTGGACAGTTTTCAAAATTCCTTGACCCCCAAATAGGCAGAATGGGAGGCGAACAGACAGAGAGTGAGCATGCTATAAATACCAAGTCTCTGAAGAGGCATTCATTCTGTGTTCTATGAAACAGAACTAAGCCTTTAAGATCCACACTCTATAATCCACAGACAAAACTTGTAAAGTACCAGGAGGATGCCAGTGACTCAACTTTCTATCATTTGGAAATACTTGATTAGTTGGTCAACATTAAGAAATAGCTTCACATATTTTCATCTATTCCAAGGAACCAAGCTAACATTTCCAAATCAGAGTCAGGAAGATGAAATATTCCTGTCTTCTTTTAAAGGGGCCCAAGAGCAAATCCAGCCAGCCCTCCCCATCATGGTTAAATTCACAATTGATTTATTATAAGCTAGGCCTGAGGAAAGAGGCAGACAACTGAAGGTATTAGAAATGTCACTGGTGATTTCCTCTTCTTCCCAATTAAAGGTATCATACTCTACACAGGAAAGTGAGCTTCTCATCTCAAGTGCACAGTAGGGAGAAAGAAGCCTGAGAAAATTCTGATTGTTTTCATTAAATATGGTTAACACAGGCAGCAGACGTTAGTACAAGGAACAAAGAAAATGTATTTCCCTTCACAGTAGGAGTTAAGCAAAATGAGATGGTAATAAGATATACAGTAAGGTGATAGATTTAATAAGATGGAAAGGGAAACACATAGACCTTTACTGAAAGGGAATTTCACTTGATCCCAGGATGGTAGGTCTGGCCAGGTTTTTGAGCTTCTGTTCCCCTAAGCCTCACTGAAAGGAGCAAAGAACAGTCATGGCCTTATAACTATGTGAGGGGAAAGTCAAGGATATTTTAAAAGCTAGTGTTGTGGTACCAAATATGACATACTTATTAAAATATTTATGTGAAATTCATACAAAATTTAGAAAGCACATTGCAAAATTTAAGAATATACTGCATTAACAACACATGAAACCAAATGAGTCAATGGAGGAAATGTAAATTGGGAGAATATACAAACTGCATTGATCTCATAAACCTATCATCGCTCTGTGTCCAGGGAAGTCTGGGCCAGTTCCTGCTATTAGCAAAGACTCAGTTGCAGCCATTTTGAAGTTTTTTTCAGCAAAGCCAATCACAGTCCTGGTGGCTCTTTTAGTAGTTGAGATACATATTTAAAGGAAAGGAAAGAAGTTGCTAATAAGCTAAGAATTTTATTTAAATGTATCTACATAGATGCTAATTTCTAATGTTTTTATTTGGTATATAGATAGGACCAGTAAACAGTGGGTTCTCATTTATTCTCTTTGTATATTCTTAGTCCTTATTTTATGCATTAGTCCATTAACTACTTAAACTCTAATATGAGATAGGTTCCATCAATGAAAATAGCTGAGGCCTCAGCCAGAGAATCTGAGCTTCTGACTGTCTCCTGGGTTATTGAAGATAGTAGAAGGAAAAATGAGCAGAGCCCAAACTAATTTAATCTAGGCATAATTTTGTCAAAATTGATGTTTAAAAACTGGAAATGGCAACTGGGGAAATCTAAGAAGCCTTCACTTCCTAATGTGGTTGTCTCTCTAAGTCAGAACATCAGGGTTGCCCTTCAATATTTAACCTAAGGATCTATCTATTATTGTTATGTGTCCTTGGTGAAAAAGAAACCCAACTTCTATTTGGGTTACAAAATGGGTATCCTCCAACTGAGAGACAAGGCAACTTCTCCCCCTGAGAACAGAAAATACAGGTTGATATCGTGGGACTGAAAACATAGGCCTCCTAGACTTCTGTAAAAACAACGTGGCTGCCAGAAGGGGGTTGAAGAAAGCCAGAGTGGATAAAAAAGATCAGCAATGAGTGACAGGTTTTGGTACATGGTTTGACTATGTTTTGCTATACCCTGTTCACTATACTGGTTTCACTAACTTTTTCCATAAGCAGAAGTGAAAAGAGTAAACTTAAACAGAGCGTAAATGTCCTTCAAATGGTCAGTAAGAATGGGAGAACAAACTGGAATTGGATACACCACTCACTAACAGTTACAGATAACACAAAAGCTTTTTTCCATTAACTTATCCCTTCCTCCAGTACACAGCATAGCTAGCCCCTGGATGAGAGTCTCTTGTTATACTCAACAAAATGGATCTACTAGGATTTTATTTTTCTTGCTTCCAACGAAAGGGCTCCCAGCTGGGCAGCCAAGAGTGTAAGGGAAAGCAAAGGTCTTGGGTAAGACACTGGTTGTGCAAGTCCCCCCACAGATAATCAAGAGCTGACAATGTGGACAATAGAAGGCTTGGTAGAAAGACAGGTGTGATGGGCCATTAACTTTCGTCCTGAATGTTTGCAATACTCATCACTCAGAAAAAGAATCACAGAGAAGTCAATTATTTCCACTTTATACTGTTTTCTACAGAGCAGGTGTTTGATAAGTGGTGGCTAATTAGCAAAAACGAAATTCTTAGCTCAATCGTTCAACTACTTGGGGCCACTCTCCAGAAGATGACTTTTAAATTTAAGCTACCACAAAAGTGCTCTTCAATAAACACAATATAGGAGGCACGCTCTACCTGATATCCAAAGAAGACCATCAGCCACATATCCAGCATGACACGAAAGGGATCGGTCAAAAGACTGCACAAAAGTCCATTTGTTCTTCTTGGGGCAGTACCGTTCCACTGTGGGCAGAACCTGGCGCAGTTCATTTCTGCCGCCTACTGCATAGAGGAATTCATCCATGGCACCCAGCACAAAATGCTCCCGGCAGTTTTTCATGGGTGCTATCTCTGCCCAGGAATTACTGCGAGGGTCATAGCGACAGGCAGTCCTCACTGCACATGTCCGCCCACTGGGATGCTCCACTTCCCCTCCTGCTACAAACAGGAAGTCCCCCATGACCGCCACACAGTGATGGCTCCTTCCCACCGGCATGGGAGCCAGCTCACTCCAGTTGGCAATGGCGGCTATGAGAGCGTTCTCCTGATCCACAGGGTTGAAGTACCGAAGTTCCTTGACTTTACAGACCTCACGCTTTTTCCCACCAATGATATAGAGAGTGTCTGACTGGAAGCGCGGTTTGGTCCTGCGGGTCTGCCACACAGGCTGTGCATAGATGCTTTGGTGATACTCCAGGGCCTCGTTGACAAGGGCAGTTGCGGTCTCGCTTGCCTGGACCAGGGGATGGGACAGGGCAACTGTGTGGAGAGTATCCACGTCCATCAGGCCAAAGCGGATGTACTGCAGGAGCTCGTCCAAATGCTGGTAATGGCAGTTGTGTTCCAGCCACCTCACAGCTAGCTGAAACAGAAGGAAGTGGGATGAGAGAAGGCACAAGGTAACATGGCAAGTCACTGTTATTCTTTCAGATAGCAACTAAATTCTCTCCTACACAGCAGAACACTGGAATATTTTGGTGCCTAGGTGAGGAATTTTTTTTTCCTTTTTCTGTACCAGCAGAGACACAGAAGAGCTCAAGGCCGTGCTGTTGGAGTGAGAGAGAGTGTTAAGTAGCACTCTCAGAGCTTATGACAACTTTTAGGATGAACAATAATTGCTTTTCAAAGAACAAAAATACTGTGAAACAGCCCTTCATCTGCACTGAAGCCCTGTCACCTGACCACCAGGAAAAACCCATGGTGGGCAGTGGTACCATCACAGCTCAACTAATGTACGTCAACCACGAACGAAGGTGCGCTATCAATATGAGTCATGTGAGAGAACAGGTGATCACCTGAGAGAAAATCAATATGCCACTAGAAGAATGATTTAGAAAAAAAGAAAAAGCCCCGCCCCTGCCCCACTGCTTTGGTAGATACAGCAATTAGGAGGAAGCAAGAAGAAAGGAACAAGGCAGCTTCCATAATTTTTCCTTCGCTCTTGCTTTTCACCATGACCGTTGTCATTTGCAATGTAAGATGCCGGTGGTTGGTTAAGAACCATTTCCACAAACAGGAGACAGAATTTATCTTTGTATTATGGAGACAATAGCAGAATGCAATGCTAATTTTTTTTTTTTTTTTAGCCAAATGTGACTTGATATTTGGGTGTGTTAAACCATCCTACACACTAACATAAACTAGGATACTGAGTATATCCAGTTGACAGATCTGACACTGAAAATTCCTAGCAGTATCCGTATGAAACCAAGTCTCCTAGAGAATATGAAACTGGAACTAAAGTGCTTGGCAGGGGAAAGGAATGAATTTGAATACTGGATTTAACTGCTTGTGTGCTTTCTGTCTCGTGGCACTGCAGTTTGGGTCTTCCCTGTTTAGGTGATGCATGATCTACAGAAGGACAAAGGACGAGGTGTGCCACCCTCAGACCATTACTCCCTGGTGAAATGAACTGGGCTTGAACTGGTATAAAGAATTCTCACAAAGTCTCTAAGGCACTGGATGATTCCAGAATGCCAGGGTTTCTTTATCCACTTGACAAAGGGCTCTAAAAGGCGAAGTGCACTGTGGGCTTGTCCTCTCACCTGGAAAAAGAAAGTGGGGGAAGAGGAGCTACTTCTGTTATGCAGTGAGTGCCTCTCTTAATTAACTACTGTGTAATTAAATGAAATGAAAAAAAGAACCCCATTGGGTACCAATGAGGCAGAGACCAGCAAGGGAAGATAGACAACACTCTATAGATGTTTTTTTTAATAGAAGAGTGCATTTTTACTTAAATAGGACATCAGAGAAACATTTTTGTGTGATAGCATCGGCACTAATCAAAGTTGCAAGAGAAACACATACCTTATCTTTCACCCAGTCTCGGCTAGTATGAAGAACGTTCTCACATGTGGCATCCTATTTCCTCTCCATCTCGGTTTTAGGAGTTTTGAGAGATGGGTCCTCCCATTATCCCCATATGGAGGTAACTCAGTAACTCATAAATGACTTTTTGTTTGTTGCTCACAGAGCTTTCAAACATTCTCAGAAGTGACGTCACCCCACTAAAAGTTGTTTCTCAGGCACCAAGTATGTTTTCTGACATACAACCTACTTCTCCCAATATGAGTTGCTGCAGTTGATGAGGTTTTGCTGTGAACCAGTTTCTCAGCATCCATCCAGTTCTGCATGCCTTGTATAGAAACTACAGGAAACGGCACTGGGCAAATACTAGACAAATGTTCACGTCTCCAAAGCCTCATTTTCAGCATGGCACTGCCTACTTAGTTAGTTCTTTCTCTCTCCATAAGTCAGTTTTTCCTAAGCCACAATCAGTCTTCCATGTCACCTCCAAATACACAGTTTATCTTTCTCTTTCCAGGACATGATGGTACTATTGGCATGAGAGATGCACAGCTTCAGTTCTGCTTGGCTTTTAGGAACTCCCAATTCAAACTGGCAATGAACCAATGGTCACTGGCTTTCCCTTCCCATGCCATGTTACATTATCTTCTGAAGCTGTCTATTCCCCAATACTATATATTAATACTATACAGTAGTCTGTGCACCTATATTAGCTTGGTTTTGAGATTATTTTTATTTCTGTATATAATTTTTACACTTCTATAATGTATTGACATTTTCAGAACATACAAGCCTGCTGTCCATGAGTTCATCTAAATCAAAAGGAAATGTAATATACAATAATTCTTCTGCTGTTGACTTCAAACCTCACTTGCACATGAATTACCCAGTTTTCTGGTTCAAATGTAGATTCTGTCTTAGTAGCTAGAGTGGTGGGAGCAGGCATCTACCTTTCTAACAAACCCTAGATGCTGCACAGGCCAATGCCACTGTCTCTATTTAGATGCCACACAGGTCAATGCCTCTGTACCTGTTACGTTCTTTTCACTGTGATAAAATACCTGTCAGAAGCAATTTAAAGGAAGAGAGATTTACTTTGGCTCACAGTCTTAGAAGATTATAGTCCATGAAGACTAGGAAAGCAGAGCACAGAAAGTGGCCTCTATGTTGATAGAGGCAAAATGTGGTAGCCAGTCAGAAAGCTGAGCCTGAGACCAGAAGTGGTAGTTGATAGTCTTCAAAAATCCACTCCCAGTGAACTAACTTTGCCATCAGGGCCACCTCTAAATATTCCACAGCCTCCTAAATCACCAGCTGGTGACCAAGTCTTCAAACATGAGTCTACAAGAGGATACTTCACATCAAACCATAACCTGACTCTGCTGTCTTTATTTTCTATTCAAAAATGTAAAGAAGAAAATCCCACTGAAACAAGCAATAATTCATGGTTAGCCACATAATGAGAGACCTGGGAAAGACAAAACAATAACCCACTACAAAATCACAGCTACGCTGTGAGCCTCAGGAGAACACTGTTCCTTGAAATGCTGAGTAAAGGGAGGATCATGGAGGGATCTTGAAACTTGTTTAGAGAGCTGAGAGACCATAGTAAGCATCTCTGAAGCACAACAGAGTAAGACCCCACTTAGCTGTGCTGCATATTTTATAGGCTATATGTAAAAGAAGGGTATCCTGGATACTGGCAGCTTTCAAGATGACATGGCATTGAGGAAGTACCATCACAGGAGGCTAGAACTCTCCTCTTCTTTGTCTAGCCTGCCAACATCCTCATCACTGTAACCTCCAGTATTGAAGGAGAAGAAAATAGAGCATCTAACCATCATCTTATCTCTCACCTTTTTGTTTAGAGAGCCAACATATATAAAACATGTATAAAACATGTATAAAAGAAACTATAGATTCACTTTGGGAACTCACCATCAATAGTGCTTAGGAAAAATGACCAATAGGCAAGATTTTGTCAAAACCTTTTGGCATCATGCATTCTCATGCCCAGGAATAATGAGGGATTCTCCTGTGTGCATTCTACCTATCTCTGTTCAAAACAACTCTATCAGGAATTGTCCCATCTAAAACTACTACTACTTAGTTCAGCCTCAGCTAATCTGTCTCAGCCTTGGGTCTTTGATAAGGACAGTGCCTGGTTCATGATGTTATAAATATTTGCTATATGGACAGAATTTTATTAACAGCTGTTTTTAGTGTTTCTTCTAGTTTTTTTGTCATTATCAGTCCTTTATTCCTTTATATTTATTTAATTTATCTATCCACTACAGGCTTCCATTGGTATTTTATTATCTTACCTTTATGGCTTTCCTATAAGGCCTCTATAAGCTCTGAAAATTCCACCTTGCAGCACATGGTACATGCATGTTGGATGTATAAAGCCTTTGCCCTGCTCCTTGCATCCTGGATGCTGAACACTGGTATTTGAGGTTCTTGACAGAGCAATGAACACTACAATCTTTTAAGCTTTCAAAATAATAATGAAACTTTCAGGCGAGAATAAAGTTTTGGTTTCAGTGTCTTAATTTTACAGGTTTAAACTGAATCCAGACAGATGTAAACTGAAACCTTTTAAATACTTAGCACAAACATTGAAACTAGAAATCCATTGTTCAAATTGCACAATGTATCTGCCAATTATATTACTTGTCATTATTTTCTCATCAATAACTTTAAAATAGAACCCAAACAAATATGCTATATATAATATGTAATTCAAATGACTGCAAACACTACAGACAAGAAAAATAAAGTATACTTGTAAAATAACTATACTTTGCTCCACAACATGTTGACAGTATTTTCAGCAAATCTCATGAGTTCCTTCAAAAATAAACAACATACAGTTAAAGATACCAATTGAAGACTTTGCAGGTGATGAGCAAACACTCAGGGATAGGACATGCTTTGTGTCTATATTGTTCCACATTCTTACAGAAATATATATATTTTAATGTCAAGTCATTCCTTGTGAACTCAACTGAGATCAAAGATAGGTGGAAATGGAATCCTTTCCCTTTGTTTTCTTCAGCATTTCTCTGCTGAGTGCTACTTTAGGGAGTAGAATATAGGACATATGTACATATACAATGCTAAATTCAATAGTACATAATTTTAAACTCTATATATTTTGTTTTAAATTAATTTCTGTGGTTTGCTCACATATACGTCAAGTATATCACATGAACAAATGTTCTATTCCTAACATCAAGTCCTCAAGTTATGCCCTTTACTGCTCATGTTGGATACACTCAGAAGCTGCAATGTTGAAATCTAATATTCTTGGTCCTTTAAAAAGAAGTAAATGTTTGAAGCCTAACTCTACTTATATACACTAGAATGTGTGTGTATTATAAAATTCGATCCCAAAGCAATAAAAAAGTACAAATTCTTAGTCTCGGAAGTCTAGAAAATTTATTAATTATAAAGTCATCCCCAACTCCAAAAGACACATCGGTGTGCTCTTCCACAGAGAGAAGTATTTTACACGTGACAGATGTGAGGGACACGTGCCCTTAAAATGAAGGTTCGTAGGAGGGGTGTTCATGAGGCCCCTCCCTCCCTAGGTTTCTCATGGCAGTTAGTGGCTGCAGGGAGGGGAGGAGGCCCTTTTCCCAGTGGTTGTAACCACTGGTTAGTTGCCCATGATCCCGAAAATAACTCCTCATCCACGCTCATGCAAGCAACCCCAAGGAAATGAATTGAACCACACACAAGACATGAACAAATGAAACCAGAAGAGGGACTAGTTGAAGGAAGAGCAAGAAGATTAATGGAGTGGAAAGGCAATAAGGTGGAGTGATTGGGTGAACATAATCCGAAAATATCATTTATGGATGGAAATACCATGAAGCTTTTAGTATATAATTAATATGTTTAAAATGTTTTTAAGACATGAAAAAACAGGTTTTCACAAGATGAGTGATCACATCTTAACACTAAAAAAAGGTAAAATACTATCACAGCATTTAAAAATGGTAGGTACTGGTCTTGATCCACACATAGTCTTTTCACTGAGAAAGGTATTCTCTTCACAGAAATAATCAGCCAGTGCTGAGTAAGCAGAGCCTGGTACTGTTGTTTTCAGCCTTGACTCTGTCTGCCCTGGCCTAAGCTTGGCTGTAGACAGTCTTGCTCAGGATGCACTGAGCCTTCCTTTTTCAGAGGACGTGCTGGGAAGGCACACGTGACTCTGTCCTTCCCATTCAGACAGGCCAGAGCGCCTGGCTCTCCTTGGAACCTGAGAGGTATCATAAACCACACAGTGCCACCTCAGAAAG
This sequence comes from Peromyscus leucopus, assembly GCF_004664715.2. Classification (NCBI taxonomy): domain Eukaryota; kingdom Metazoa; phylum Chordata; class Mammalia; order Rodentia; family Cricetidae; genus Peromyscus; species Peromyscus leucopus. Next base: position 37,175,276 of record NC_051064.1, read on the forward strand.
AGGTAAGGAAGAACACAAGAACCAACCAAGCTGCTGACATTCATGAGCCTCCCAAAGAGCCAGATATGTGAAAGAGCAGACCTGGACAGGGAGCGGAGAGCCAGAACAGCATGTGATGAACAGCCATGCACAGACTATTGAGCACACTGTCTTCTAGTCATGACCTTAAAAGAGAGTTCAGTGGTTGTTACTACATTAAAGCACATTATTTTACATACCATTTTTAATGGACCTTTATTTCTGGAAAACACAAATCCTATATAATACAATTTTAATATTGATAAAGTTTATTTAGGTAAAAAAAAATGTGGAGAGTTTCTGCAATGAAAGTAAGCAGGTATCTAGATTTTCCATGCTGTGTTACACAGAAGCCACCTCCTTAACATGAGTCATATAAGGTCCACATGGTGATATACTAAATCAGAATAATGACTGTCATAGAGAATGCCTATATTAATAAATAAAAACACCAAATCTTCAGTCACACTCTTTTCTTTAAGACCAAATGAAAAATTTCAACTAAAAAAAAGCACAGCATTACCACAAAACCCCAAAGCAGTGGAACTGGGGATGCCAGATCAGTGTGCTTCCTCTATTAGAGCAGTGACAATGTCACCATGGAGGAGTATTAAAAATTACAACAGTGCTCACTTGAGTGCTATAATTAAAACTGTGTCAACATTTTGCTTGTAAAACAGATTTTTCAAGGAAGGTTGCACATTAACCATTATAGCTGACTGCAGACACATGACACATAGGCGATTTTTCCTCTAAGAAACATATTTCAATGGAATCAAATCTTTTGAGACCCCTGGATCATGTGCTGTAGGAAGGAAAACTCTGGCAGGTTTAAAACAAAGATTCAGCTTAGCAGATGTGATGATAACATATTCTTTCATTGTCCATTTAAAATTTTATGAAGTTGAGACATTGATAAATGCTTTTATTTTCACCTTTTACCTAAAATGTATGCTCCAATAACCATCTTTATGCATGCATCAAGGTTCCAAAAGCAAGAGCCCTTGACATAAAGTGTGAGTCTTACCTATAGAGGAGGATACAGACACAGGCTACAGGGGTGTGATGGAAACCACCCCAGGCCTTCCCCAAGGCCACACATCCGCAGTTCACAGAGTCAGGAGTAACAACCACAAGGGATGAAAGCTGCTCTCTGGTTTAGTCTGATAACACAACAGGGTACTTTTAAAAGCAGTTTGCATATAGAGACCAAGAGAACATTCAAATGAGAGAGAGCAACATTTAGTATTTATTGTTCTAGAACTGGCTACCATTTTGAGCTGATCTTTTGAAAAGCCAATTGTAAAGAGCATCATAAAGTTGTGTCAGACTATAATTGTGTGAACTTCAATCTGGCTCCTTTATTCGATTCCTCCAATCTCCATGTCTGTTTTTGTGGTGCTATCGTGCTGTTTTTATTAGTGTGGTTCTATAGTATAACTTGAGATTGGGTATGGTGATGTTTCTAGCACTGCTCTTTTTGCTCAGGATTGCTTTGACCATCCAAGGATTTTTGTATGTCTATATGAATGATGTTTTTGTATTTCTGTAAAGCACAGCATAGGAATTTGGGTTAAAAGTGCATTGAATCTGTAAATTGCTTTTGGTAGGATCGTCATGGAGGAAAGCCTCCATCTTCAACCAATCATGCTGGAAAACTGGGCATCTATATACATCCATGTATATAAGGAGACCTTTATCTCTCAGCCAACACAAACATCAGCTCCAAATAGATCGAAGACCTCAACATAAAACCTGAAACTGCTACATGAGAAGGTAGTGAGTACACTACAACATCTACACGTTTGTAAGGACTTTCTAAACTGGGACTCTGGTTGCTAGAGAAATGAGGCTAACAACTGGCAAACTGGAAGTCATGAAACTAAGAAGTTTCTGTACAGCAATGGGAACAATTGAGTGGAGAGGCTGCCTACAGAACGGAAGACATCTTAGCCATCTATCTATCCAACAGAGTATTGGTCTCTAGAATGTACAAAAAAAGTTTAAAAAACGAAATGCGAAGGCAAACAACTCCTTCAAAAAAAAAAAAAAGGCTGTGGATCTTAACAGAGAATTTACAAAAGAAGAAATGTGAGTGGCTTTTTAAAGGGTTCAATATCATTAGCCACTGGAGAAAAGAAAATTATATAAAAAATGAGAGTCTACCCCAGCACTGTCAGAATGTCTATATCAGGAAATGAAATGACAGTGTAGGCTGCACAGGAAGTGGTGAGAGGAAGCACTGTGGGCGAGAGTACAGAATAGTGGAGCGGCTGTGGAGATCAGTGTGGAGATTCAACAAGAAGTGAGAAGTGCATCTAGCATGTGATCCAATAATACCACTCCTGGGCACATTTCCAAAGGACTCTACACTCTACTACAGAGTTTCTCTAGCATGTGATCCAACGATATCACTCCTGGGCACGTTTCTAAAGGACTCTACATTCTACTACAGAGTTTCTCTAGCATACGATGCAACAATACCACTCCTGGGCACATTTCTAAAGGACTCTACATTCTACTACAGAGTTGCTTGCTCATCCATGTTCATTGCTGCTTTAGTCATACGAGCCAGGAAATGGAATCAGACTAGATGTCCATTAACTAATAATGGATAATGAATATGTAGTACATATACACAATGAAATTTTATTCAGCCATAAATAAAACTTATTATTTTAAACAGAAAAATAGAGGAAACTGGAAAAAGATATATCCAGTGAGGCAACCTAGGCATAGAAAAGCAAATGCCCAATGTTCTCCCTCATATATGGGTCTTAGCTTCAAATATCTACTTTTGTGTGTTGGACCTGGAGTCTCTATGGAAGCCAGGAAACCAGGGAGAGGCCACTGAGAGAGGTGTCTTAAAGGAGAGGAAACGTAGTATGTTGGTAAGATGAAAGTATCAGGGGCAAAATATCTGGAGGAAAGGTCTGAAGAGAGAAGAGGGGATGAAAGAGACAAAGGATCGGAGAGAGAGCTAACTGAAATGAAGGGGGTATGAAAAAGCCATGTGGAAACTAGTATCCTGTCACCAAGTTACAAATACAATGTATGAAAAAGCTGCAGCTGACAATGAGCCATTTCTCCTCATTTATAAATGAGTAAGCTGATAGCAGTCTTTTCTCCCTCTGGGTAACTATCACCTGTGTATCAAAAAATATTTTAAAAATAGAATTCTCCAAAACTCCCATATGTGGGACTGGCAGCTAGATCCCACTGTATCTGGTACTCAAGCCATGGGTTTCCAAAACCCAAATAGTTTTCATTGATTTGTTTTCAGAAAAACAAAGTGAGACTTTTCATCTCCAATCCTATACTCAGCCAGGCATGTGCACGTGTCCTAGTTTGTATCTGGGACTGTGATAAAAACACTGCCCAAATGTAGGTGACGAGAGGGTTTGCTTGGCTTACAGGTTACAGGCCATCAACAAAGGAAAGCAAGGCAGGAGCTAAGGCAGAGACTGTGGGGGAAATCCGCTTAAAGGCTTACCTCTCCTGGCTTGTGCTACTGTCTTTCCTACTCAGGCCAGGCCCACCTGCCCAGGCATGGGACTACTCACAATGGGCAGGCCTTCTACCTCAATCAGCAATCAAGAAAATGCCTCACAGACATGCCCACAGGCCAATCTGATGGCAGCAATTCTCCAACTGGGGTTCTTTTTCCTGGGTGACCCTAGTTTGTGTCAAGTCAACAAAACCTAAGCTGCCCAGCATATATGCATGTGAAAGCTTATATACACAGAAGTCTATGCAGAAAACCTGTTTATAACATGGCTTTGTGAGGATTTTCAATCCCTGTGAAGAGCTTTGATCAGAATATATAATCTAATATATCAATGTATTAATAGCTATATCTCTTATACAATTAAATAATCTCGACTGAAGAACCAAAGACATTTTAAAATTTCAAGGTGATTACTTCAAAATGCTACTTGCATTGAATTCAAGAATCGGGTACTGCATGAAAGTAAAATATTTAGTATGCTTTGTACATAAATTTTGCCTCCAGATTGACAAACTTTTTTGATGGCAAGACAATAAAATGCAACCAACATCACCCATGCCAACATCACCCAACACAACACTCAAGAAAAATAAAACTCATTCTTCCTCATCTCACATTTGACCAAAACAAATGCATAATTATAGAAGTAATGTCCTATAATTGACCTTCAGTATTTTTATAACAGCGAGCAGAAAGACAACAGGCATCCATCTAGTCAATGAGACTGGAGATTGTTTCAGGGCATTATATGACACCAACTGATGACATAAAATGTCTAAATAAGATGCTAGTGTATATCTATATAGCATATCCTATTGGACTCTAAAGGAACTTTGCATATGACCAATCAGAAATAAGCCTAAACTGCTGGAATAACCCTGGAAAACAAGAGAAAAACCCTACTGTGTCCCACTGGAAAACAAGGAATGGAGTTTCCTATATGGCCCCCATTTACATTCTCTCCCAGGCATGCAGTGAGATGATACCATTATCAGGGTAGCATCACAGGGAATCTTGTTTGTTTGTTTGTTTGTTTTTCCCATCATTATTTGGCATACATTCTGTGAGGTAAATGTGGCAAGATATCCAAGAAGCAGGACATGAGGACAAAAACCTATTTCCGGCATGAGGCTGAACCTCAGATAAATTGGAGCTTATCTCATATATGTGAGGATTAGAGACCTCCCTCCCACACACACACATAAAACACATACACACTTAACTAGTTCTGTAAAAATGTATCTGTGCATTTAGGAAAAACACAAACATAGTTTCAGCATGTGCACACCAGGATGATATTTCATATGTCATCAGGTTCTCAAGAAGATTAGGAGTGAGATAACATGTGAAAATGCTTGGTAAATTATAACAGTTATAGACAATATGTATAACAAATATCATGGCAACCAAGGGATGGAGATATTAATGTAAATATTATTTTAACTTCAAGAGAAAGTCATCACATTTAGACTATCTTTTATATGACACAATATTGAATGGTGTTGACATAAACTTTTAGGATAATTGTAGATTATAAGAAACACTGTATTGCTGGGCAGTGGTGGCACATGCCTTTAATCCCAGCAATCAGAAGGCAGAGCCAGGCAGATCTCTGTGAGTTCAAGGCCAGCCTGGTCCACAGAGCGAGATCCTGGACAAGTACCAAAACTACACAGAGAAACTCTTCTTGAAAAACAAAACAAAACAAAAAAACACTGTATTAAATGTTTCCACAAAACAATATTAAAAGCACAACAGTGCAACAGACTTGAGATACGCCTTTTGATGGTCCTATCTCCACAAATGACTCAGGAATTCCATTGCAGTAATTTAAGTTGTGTAGCTTTGTGGAATATACAGCCATAAAAGCATGAGTAAACAGATAAAAAGCAAGAGAGAAAGATTCTTGAGTGGTTTCTGAATAATAATTATTTTTCCCCTTGGCTTTGCTATCCTATTTTAGTTATATTTGAGTTCTTGTCCATATGAGTATCTTTGAATTTCATCTCACTTAACTTAGGGATAAGGAAAAACACATACAGGCTAGCTCAAGAGTTGCTGAAAACTAAAATAATGGATGATTGTCTAAGCTGACTACTTATCTTCTTTTTGTCCTTCTGTGGATAAATGATATAACCATGAATCTTCCCTTCAGTTTTTTTTTTTTTTTTTACTTATCCATTCCTCAGTTTCTTGAGAGTTCACTATGTGCCAAGAATGTGCTCAATGAAGAAGATTCTGATAAGTACACATACATGGATTCTTACTTGCCATTCAATTCCAAGTCTACTAGCACCTTATCAAGATATCAAGTCAAGTATCCTGAGTCTCTGCATGATGTACTCATGCAACTGGAATGAAGGCAGCAGATCTTAAAGATCTGGGAGTTAGCGTGTTTGGAGACAGAGATCCAGCTGCAAGTATGGGCCATCTTTCTATGCTGCCATTTCATTGGTGTTTTAATGTTGCTGGGGAATTTATGTATTTTGTGGCTAACAAAACTGTTTAATTTGTAAATACCCCTTAGATCATCCTGGGAACATCGAGCCTTTGAATCCCTCTTTGTGGTTTGGTTCATGAATAATGGTCCAACAGAAGATTCACTGGGCACTCATACTCCCCAACTAAAATCAAATCTGTAATAGCATGGCCAAATAAACCTCACAGACTCAAGCATCCAACTAAAGTCATGGACACAGAGATAGTCAACTTCTTCAAGTAGTGATGCTATGATGAAATGATATACAGGAAGTTTCTAAGTTGCACAGGACTATACACTGTGAGGAGCCAGCATCCACTCTTAGGGTGTTGGGTCATGAAGCAGACACCATAACATCTGACAGACCAAGGGAAGGGGAGACATGACCTAAGCTGCCAATGCATTACAAAGGCCATCCGGTGACTGCCTTCACCTCTTGAATTTCAGACTCACTACTGATACTTTAACAGCATTATTTCACATGCTATTCTTTAACTTATCCTCTGTATTCTATAAATACCTAGGAGAAAATGAAGCCCTCTTTCCCACATTGTAACACTTGTGTTATGCAAAAAGATACAGTTTCCACTATACTTATCATAGATTTTTTAAACAAAGATAGAACTTCAGATATTTGATTCAGCAAATAGTTGGTCAAAAAGAAAAAGGGGGCTTAGGGTACTGAATGGATCCTTAAAACAAGTGATTGTCCAACAAGTCTCAAATAAGGATTTGAGCATGCAAAAATCATAATGGTTATAATTTTCCTTCAGAGAAAATGGCTAAGTTTGGGTGGAGATGGCCTGCGATGGTCCATCTGGAGTGCTCATGTGAGGAAGATGATGTGTGAAGAAATGACCCTTAGTCAGGAGAACCATAGCTTGGTGCTTTCCGAAGACACATGATAGCAAGGGGACTGGAGCACCTGAAAGAGTGGCCATGAGACAGTGGCTGTTCCAAGTGCTCATCCCTAGGATATGTGAGACAGGGCTAGACTTAATTCCAGGGGCAACCCATAGGTGTTTGCCAAATGAGAGTCACTCTGGGGCATCACAGACCTATGCCTTCTTCATAAAATCAAGATAAAGAGTCAGGGGGAGGGGGTAGATTTGAGGAATAAAGAGGAAAAAGAAACACGACCCAGTAACTGAACTCAGTCCTGGAGGGAGAATAACTTTCAGCACAAGTCAGGTAATGAGGTGTAGATTGTTGGTAGGACCTTTGGAGAGGCACATCTGTATACAGAGGGCTAAGTCAGCATGTGGGCACAGTGGTATGAAGTCCACACAGGGCTTCTGAGAATATAAGATATGCCTCCTGTTTTGGAGATAAGTTTTCTACATTTCAATATAAAGAGGACAACGTCTCAGGGAAGTTCAGAGCCCAGGAGGTCTTAGGCTAATACCAATTTGAAATCATGATTTCTATTTCTTGGAATAAGAAATCATTATGGAGCCAGGTGGTAGTGGTACATATCTTTAATCCCATCCAGCACTTGGGAGGCAGAGGCAGGTGGATCTCTGTGAGTTCTGGGCCACCATGTTCTACAGAGTGAGTTCCAGGACAGCTAGCCAGGGCTACACAGAACAACCCTGTCTCAAAAAACAAAAACAGAAACAAACAAAAAAAGAACAAAACCAAAAAAGAAAAAAAGAAATGGTTATGGCTTGAGTCTCATTAATTTGCAAACCAGGTGGCTCCATGCGGTGGTTTGAATGATAAATACCCCCCCCTCCCCGGTAGTCTTTGGCATTTGAATGCCTTGTCCCCAGTTGGTGGCTGTTCAAGGAGGATTGGAAGGTTGGCCTTGTTGGAAAAGTATGTCACCAGAGGCACGCTTTGAGGTTCCAAAAGCCAAGTACCATTTCCAGTTCCCTCACTGTATTGATGCTTGTGGTTGATGCGAGCTCCCAGCTGCTCCTGCGCCATGCCCAATGACTGATGCAAAGCTTCCCCAAGTGACTGTGTTAAATTCTTATCCCTTTGGAACCATAAGCCCTAATAAACTCTTCCTTCTCTAAGTTGTCTTGGTCATGTATTTTAATCACAGCAACAGAAAAGTAACTAAGGCAGTCTACAAAAGAAAATGACTCATCTTCACAGACACCACAAGGTAACATTACAATTAGAACTCATGCCACTTTTCAAAATACAAAAACAAACAAACAAAAAATATTGATTGGTTTGGTTGACGTATTTCTCTCTAATTATCTTTTATTTTCTATTGCTTAAAAACAAGATATAACTAATCAGAAATTCTGTGAAGCATTCCTGAGGGCTATTTTATCCATATAGTTCACTGAATGAAAGTAATCTTTGTGGTTGAATGTGATGAAGATTTGGTTCTTCATATATAAACAATCCTTTTCTCATGTCTCCTTAAATACACGTTCTAAACAGCACTGTCACTTAAGGAAGGGCTGAATTAAAATCATAAGAGGATTCAATGTCTGTCTTCACTTTGGAACCTCAAATGAGACTGAATTATTACCTAAGGACTTTCTCTTTTTTTTTTTTTTTTTGTTTGTTTGTTTTTTTTCGAGACAGGGTTTCTCTGTGTAGCTTTATGCCTTTCCTGGACTCACTCTGTAGACCAGGCTGGCCTCGAACTCACAGAGATCCGCCTGGCTCTGTCTCCCGAGTGCTGGGATTAAAGGCGTGCACCACCACCGCCCGGCCTAAGGACTTTCTTCACCATTCAAACACAAATACATTTTTATTTTTATTTTTTTTTTTTTTGGTTTTTCGAGACAGGGTTTCTCTGTGTAGCTTTGCGCCTTTCCTGGTGCTCACTTGGTAGCCCAGGCTGGCCTCGAACTCACAGAGATCCGCCTGGCTCTGCCTCCCAAGTGCTGGGATTAAAGGCGTGCGCCACCAACGCCCGGCTACAAATACATTTTTAAAAAGCCAAGAATATATAATACAATCAAAATGTATTTTATGAAATTCTCAAATAACTTAATATATGATAAATATAATGGAGCTCAGTACTGGAAAAAGAAATTGAGTTTCTGTAATAGTTTTTTGCTAAAAGAAAATAAATACATAAAACCCAGAAATAAAAATTGTGTAAAGAGAACACCTAACTGAAGTTATAACCGCTATGGGGCTGGCATTTTAACACCCACAGCCATAACTGCGTTATCATTGTTGCATCAGGAAACACTGTTCAGGACTAACTATAACTACGGTGAGCTTGGGTAGTGGAGAGATGTGACCACACAAGATTATCTCAGACACCTGCTATGTCGGGCTGCCAAGCACAGCCTGGAAACAGAAGGAAGGGGTTTTCTCCCCCTTTTCAGGGTGGGTGGGTGGTTGTTTTGTTTGTTTTTTCTCCCCTCCTATATTTTTCTTTGTAAAGGGTCTGCATAAAGCTCATTATGATATGAGCTGCAGGCATAAATATGAGCATTACTAAATGCTGGTGTAAATTTTTACACTGGACGTCAACCAGGTACAAGATCTACACAAATTAGAAATTGTAAGTTCTTAGGGCTTGAGGAGATAGCTCAGCTGGTCAAGGGCTTGTCACCCAAGCCTGAGGACCCTGAGTTCAACTCCGAGAACCTATGTGAAATAAATAAGCATGGAGCATGATGTCACACGCTGGTCATCTCAGTGCTGGAGAGGTGTAGACGGTGGGTCTCTGGGCATACTGGTCACCCTGACCTAGTCAATGAGAAACTGTCTGGAAAAGGGGGAACAGTACCTGAAGAACAACACTTGAGGTTGTTCTCTGACCCCCCATCACACACACACACACACACACACACACACACACACACACACACACTCACACAGACTCACACAGATACAATCCCCTTACTTAATAACCTTAGCAATTCTGTCTTCCTGTGTTAAACCCTCCCTGTACTTCCCAGGAAGGAAGCAGAGTAAGATGCAGGCTTCGAAGTGGGAATTTGACAAACTGGAGTGAGACAGGCTGTTGAGGGAACTGTGAGGAAAATGGAGATGCCAGCTCCAGCTCTGCGACCATTTTGACTTCACTGGATCCGCTGCTTCTCGTACAAGATGCAGAACGGCACAGACTGCTGCAAAGCAGTCAGAGCCTCGCTGTCACTCTGACTTCCCTCTGCACAATCAGAATGGAAACATTTGCTCTATTGGAAGGGAGTGATAAGGATGGATTTTTAAAGTTTCCATTTTTAAGTGAAAATGAAAGAAAAAATGCTCTTCTAGATGTGTTGTGCCTTTGAGCTCCATTTGAAAAAAGGGGGGAAAAGGCAGAGAAAGCTGCTGTGAAGGTCACTGAGTGAAAGAACTTCCTCAGGGCACAGAATAAATTAAATCCCAAGGAAAAAATAAAATGTGATTTCCAGAGTGTGAGGCACAAACTCCAAATGACAATGATTGACAGCCAAACTATATCCGTGCAATATCCAAGACTGCACGTTCTCATTTACCTCAGTGTAGCCAGCAAGCGCCCATTAAACATCCGTCTGATGCCCAAATTAACCTTCTTGGCAAACTGAAAGAGGCACAAACTATCATAATCAACCTTTCATTATCACAGCAGCCTCTAGTTAAAGGGTCAGAATAATTGTGCCATCAGAGCCTTGATTGTTTTCAATCAACAGCCGGCTGGAGTGACAGCTCGGTGATGGAGAAGTCTGATGAAACCGCACCAGCCCTAATCAGGGCAGATGAAAGGAAGGCATGATTGGTGCAAATGAACAGTCGTGCCTCTCCTTTTCATTTACAATCTGAAATTACTCTTAAATTTGTGAGGTTTTTTTTCCCTCCCTTATGAGCACCACTGAAAGAATGTTTGACTTATTATGAGTTCTGACAGTGCAGAGTTATAAAACACAGGTAGGGTTATCAGCTGAGGCTTTAAGTGGGTATTCAGCATAATTCTAACAAATTCACTCTTGAAAAGCACAAAATGACTAAAAAGGCTTCCAATGACCTAACCTCTCAGTGCAGTTTGATAAAGACCCACCCGTCTGCTCTGCTGGCATTGCAAATGCTCGGGAGAGAAGACTGAGAGCACGCATGCTCTGTGGGTGTTTTCATCGGCTCCACAGTACTGGTTACTCTGCCCCAATCCTTTTTGTTCTCTGAGAACAGACAAGAACATTAAGAGCTGCAAAGGCTTCATTCATCAGGGGGTGCGCATCAGATAGAATCCACTGTGGTGACGAATCTGAAGCTCCCCCGGGGAACCACAAGTGGCATGGAAGAGACCAGAACCGCAAATCCAAAACTGAGATCAAAAAGATATCCTGAGAGGAGAATGGAAGTTCTATAACAGGGCCAGCTAAATTGGGCATTAAACGGATTTGGAGAAGTTTAACAGAATAAAGTTACAGTTATTAAGGTTTCTTGTATTAACAAGCTATAGATATTAACATCCGCTAAAACTGAGTGATAAATGGAAGAGCAAAAACAAGCCTCTGGCTCCTGTTTTCTTCCCTAAGTTTGCAATCAGCTAGTGACTAATCATGGGATCATGGGGTGCCATGCTTTAAGTCAAAGCTACAAAGCAAAGGAAAATCTTTCAGTTGTAAAAGTTGTGTGTATTATTTGCATGTGCACAAGTACATATATGTGTGTGTGTGTGTGTGTGTGTGTGTGTGTGTGTGTGTGTGTGTGTCTGTGTCTGTGTGTGGTATAGACTTGGGAGGATTTTAGTTTTTTGGCATTTTAGCATTCAGGATTCTACCCCTCTCGACTGCATCTCTTCAGACTGTGATCAGCACTACTGGAAGGTGACAGAGGGCAGCTGGGCCTCAGCTGTCAGGTTAGTTTTGAACATCTTAAGTAAGTAGTTTTACATAAAATGTAGACTATTTTATTAGCCAAACTGCTCATTGCCATGACAGCATAAAGGCACGCAGTTCACAAGTAAAAGAGAGAATGATTAAAACAACAGGCTTGACTTTTCTATGCAATAATTAGCAAAACTAAAACTTCCCTGAGATCTAGATAGACTTCATTTTGAGGTCAGCTGCTGTCTACAAATGTACCCTGAACATACAAAATTCACCAAGTTCTACCTATATATAGAAGGACTTCAAGGAAAGAGCCCTGATCTTAGGACATTCGGGGACAAAACTGCTCTGGTGTTTTGAAGATAAATTTCAAAGGAACATATTATAGCAAACAGTTCAAAAATGTATCTTCCAAGTCCATCCTTGCTCCCATGCATTTCCTCAGGGACTCAGCGTCTTCAGCATGTCCTGGGCACACAGGCACCAAGCAAGTTTTACCAAAGGTCCCAAGGAGCTGGTTCTCTCAGTGTGGGACTGGATTTTAAGCTATAATGTCCTTCTCAAGAGAAAGCATTTTGTATACAGGCCAAATAGGGATAATTTGGGAATAATAATTTCTTATCAGGTTGAAGCTAACACTTCCTTGTGGGTTCAAAAAGCATGCAGATAAAGGGCAAGCCAATTTGATTAAGTACATTTCTAAGTCCCAGGACTTGAGGAATACGGAAAGATACTAAAACATCACACAGCCCGTTTACAGCACCCACATCTTGCACAGGATGAGAAAAGCAAAACATACTCTTTAGGAGGCCTGTCAAACCTGGTGAATTGACTCTATTGTTTATTCTTTTTTTGATATGCATGAACTCCTTCCACAGAGTATCTATAGTGGGCAGAATGAGGAATCCCCTTCAGTCTTCATATCTAGCATCAGTCTCACACCCAATGAGAGGGACACTTACATGTGTTGACCTCTTACCTAAGCAGCAACCTTTCAGAATGCAGGGTTTACTTTTACTTTCAACTGTGAGAAATTTCCCATTGTGATTGGCTGGCTTATAGTCAATTTAGGATAATTAATGCCAAATTACATTGTAATTCACATAGAATTTCAAATTAAAAGCTATATTAAGAGCAAATGAATTAATCAAAATTAATGATATTATGCTCACTTGTTTTAAAGTGTTAATAAGATGGGTCTTCCTAAAACATTTAAACTTAGGCATATCATCCATCACTCCTTTAATTATCTGGTTTCCTTGTGTGGCCAAAGAGGGTGGTGTGTGGCCATTTCACAACAACAGGAATGCACACTAGGCAGACATGTGTCTCTACCTCCAGTGTGAGGGGCTCTTTTAGCCTGCCCTTGAACAGCATATCATATAAGTGCTTCTTCCCAAAACTGACTTACAATGTTTTTTTAATAAACAGATGGGGAGAGTGTGAGACAATTCTGATAGCTACCTTTAGAAAACATGAAGGTCCTTTTAATTCTCCCTAAAAGGGATTATATTTCTGGTTATGTGTGTGTTTTTCCTACCAGAATATTGGGATCCATTTGCAGTCCTTATTGTGGCATTCCCACAACACAGTGGAGGTTGCTGAACCAAGATGGGGAATATCACCATAGAGAATACACAACCTTGCATTATGGGCACAGAGGGAACCTCAGAATTATTTCTCCCTATGGGTTCTTACTCTGACTATGATCTCAGAATAGCCACTTTTCCAGGTATGTTGAGTCTGAATGCTCCTCCTTCCTACATGGTGGAGATGGCCTACGGAGCTCGTGAACTCTAGGTAAGGACCTACCACTGCACTAGAACTCAATCCAAATCTCAGTCTTTAAATGTTATCAAAAGTCACAGGGGTAGGAGTGAAGGAAACAGCACATAAAGATACCAGAATTAAGCAACAAATGCAAGGCTCTTTCAGACGTCTCATTTAATGTTTCCATGCTTCTGGGAAACTCAACAGAGTTGTTTTGATGCTGTCTCTTAGAATGCCAGGACCAGGAAACCATAGTTGTCTGACATGACCAACCATCATGAATCTCACAGCCCCTCGACTGGCCTCATATTATAGAATGTGGGCCTATGAGTTCATGTGTATTGGAAAGAGACTAATACTTGTCAATATTGATAAAGTAATATTTTCTTTTTCTTAAACCCTATAACTAAGTGGTCATCCAACTCTCAATTTCTGTCACATACATTTCTAAGGTTTCAATATACCGAGCATAAAATGAAGATGTAATAATTCATCTTTTCCATTCTTTCCATGCAGTTTCTAGTCTCAGGTAGACACCACAGCCGACAGACTTCTCCCACACAGTCTTCATTGTTGCAGCAGAAATAATGCAACTCTTACTCAAGAGTTCTCTTACTCTGAAATTTCCTCATTGGATCTTCAAGTGACTCTTGATCAGCTGTCCCCTCCTGCACTGTATTTCACCACCTCCTATTCTGAAGACAGGAAGGTACTTCTTTGAATATCTGTCCATTCTTCTTAATTGACCCATCTCAAGACCCAATTTTCTGGTAACACCCTCAGCAACACTCTCCTTTGCTACTTTTATCAGAGTTATTTTTGTCGCTTCCCACAAAGTTGTACAAGAAGTAAAAAGGAAAGCTGGCCAGTTACTAGAAATACCTCTGGCTGTGATTTCATTCATTACAGAGTAAGATAAGACATGGAAGATGGAGGAGCTACTTTGAGGTTCTTTTTTGGTGGTGGTGGTGGGGACTTGGTGTATTTCAGGAGAACACAGTGAGATCTCCATTGAAACAAACTATAAAGTGAGTTAGTTAATCACTGAATCTCATGCTTAGACTGTGGTTTTCTCACTAGTTAAAATTTGGATAAAACTTGCCTCATTTACCATAACAAGTGTAAGGAGAGAGTCACATGAAATTATGTGTAAAAATTCATTAAAATATGAAGCTCTCTAGGCTTGTAAGAATTATTATTGTTGTTATTATTGATGGACTTCTGTGCCTGCCCTCGGGGTTTCTACCTCATATACAGCTTATGGTTGGGTTTTATTTTTAAATCCCTGATAACCCAGGTAGCAGCAATATTACTGCAGGCCACCAATGCATAAGTAATATTCTCCAGTCATCTTTTTCCTTCTCATAGCAGCAACAAAAATATCAGTCTGGAAACAACATGAATCACAATGAAAATTAGAAGCAGAAAACATAAATATGTCATATCTCATAAATCACCTTCTTGTTCTCTTGCACTCAATTCTTAAAAAAGAAAAAAGAAAGAAAAAGAAACCATTAGCTCATGGGACCAGCAGCACATAAATACAAGTTGGCTTTCTTGTAATTTCTGATAATCACCTACCCCTTACAGCTACTTGACAATACAGAGCTCTGGGGCTGGGAATCAGCTGCAGTGAAGTTTCTCTGAAACGGTGGTGTCATGTGTCTCACAAAGGCATAAAGCCCAGACAAACAACAGCAAAGCCACTCGTCAAGCTACTGGGAAGGAACCCTCACAGAGAATTAGCAGCACGTAGATCCGGAGGAATGACTAAATACACAGTAGCGTCTTCACGCACCAAGCCTGGAAATCTCAGCATTACTCGGTGTCCAGCTGGGGGCCCATAAAAGAAGAAGCATCCTCAGGGCTGCACTATCTGGGATGCAGAGGAGCTGCTGTTTACTCTCTTTACTAACATTTAATAGAACGTAGACGACTGTATGTAGTTGGGTGGAACGGTAGGCGGTTTCAGGAAGAAAACTGAGAAGTGGTGCAAATTTGATTAGCTTAGGGATCGGTGAACAAAAATACATATGGAAATCAATGCATGAATATACCCTGCAAATGTCTGTCTTGGAAAAAAATAGCAATACAATAATACCACAATGCATGCACAAGGATGAACAGGGGTGCAATGAAAGATTATACTTTGGGGGTAAAATTCTCAGACCTCAGAATCTGACTTCCACTTTGATTTACCAAAATATGTATTTAAAATGTGAACTCTATTTGAGGAATTTCTGGATTATATAGTCATACGCACACCCTGATTTGTTTGACTAGGATGGTACCAGAGACCAGCAGATCTTTTCAAAGATGTGTGAGCATGAACAGGAGTAAAAAATGAGCAAGTCGCTGGGGTGACAGGAAAGGAACACTATGTGCTGTGGAATGTCCAGATAGTAACACTGCACTTTCCCTTGAAGCCAGATCATTTCAACACACCCCAAGAGAGAAGCAGAGACATCCACACCAGAGCCAACAGCACCCAGGGATGCAGGGCCTACCGGTCCTTTCTGCTGCCAAGCATTTAGCACCCACACTACAGCAGGGAAAAAGTGTGTTCAATAGGATCTAGCCTGACAGAGCTGGTCCTCAGTACCTGGTTGTCATGAGTGAAGCACATGTCATAGAACACAGAAGAATTAGCAAGATTACAGGCACAGGGCAGGAAGAGCAGCCATGCTCCGTGTACTGTGGACACTGCTACACAGAGAACCGGAATGGCCAAGAATTTCTTCTGAGGTTTTTATTTCTTTAGTACTGGAGATGGGACACAGAGCCTCATGCATAACAACAAGAACTTTACCGTTGCACTCACCTACGTTTTCCTAATTTTATTTAAAGCCAAAGAGATAACTTGATGAATCTTTGTGTTTATCACTTCTTAATAACTTTACGCAATTGGCCAAAGTGGATAGAGTTCAAAAGTTAGAGGACATAGATTTGCAGCTTTATTCTGCAATTTCCCAATCACATCATTGGAACAACCAAAGAGCCATGAATGTAGAAGCATTCTCAAATCTGTGATTCACTGGGTAAATTAGAAGCATAGTGGTGTATTGTTTCACCTATTGCAGTTTTTGAGGTCCTTACTTATGCCTGACTAGAAGTATATTTGGGTCAGTTTATCATCTAAGAGATGCAAGACAGAGCCCACAGAAGTCCTCCACATCCTCCACTCTCTAACTGTGAAAGGGTAGCGGGTTTACCTTCTGGGATGACTTTTAAGGAAAATGATTAAACTAAAATGCAATGTACTGGTTCTGTGGTGCAGATGAGAGCTGAAGAAGAGCTTGTCAAAAAACAAAAAACAAAACTAGCCCTGCATTGAAGGCTGTAGACCACCCTAAACACTGCATTGAGGGCTGTAGACCACCCTAACCAGTATGTAACCGACACTGCATTGAGGGCTGTTGACCACCCTAACCAGTATGTAACCGACACTGCATTGAGGGCTGTTGACCACCCTAACCAGTATGTAACCGACACTGCATTGAGGGCTGTTGACCACCCTAACCAGTATGTAACCGACACTGCATTGAGGGCTGTAGACCACCCTAACCAGTATGTAACCGACACTGCTAGAGACACAAATTTCCAATAAACTACAAGGAAGTATGGATTTTTAAGAGACCAAACTCATGTTCTATAACATGTTTCCTAAAATACATATAGCTTTATATAGGACCAAAAGTATACCTTATTGTCCATTCAATTTTAATGCGAAGGCTCTACATTAATGTCATTATTTATTATTTATGGGATGCAAGAGAACGACATGGCATGAACAATGTGAACATTGCAGGCACAGCCTCTGCCTCTTGAAGTGTATAATCCCAGATGGATGGGAACAGCCAGCCCCCAAGAGATAACAGTGACACTTGAGGAGTAGGTAGGAAGCGCCTCCAACCCACTGTCAACAAAGGAATAAAAAAGTACTATCATTAGAGAACATGTAGCAAGTGTTAGTAAGTTATTTAAGGAAAATAAAAATTCTCCAACTGCAAAGATTACAATGAAATATGTATTGTGAGAAATTCGAGGGGAAAAAATCACTCAAAATTTGTCATAAGTTCTGTTTTTAGGGATCTAATTCCTAAAACTATGTCTAACACATAACCGGTGACAAAAATATTCAATTTATTTTCCCAAGCTATCTTGATTTATTTAAAAGATATCCTTTTTGTTGCTACTATTTTAGAGATGAAGTCCTAATTCTAAGAGCTGTGTTTACAGTCTAAAACAGTAAAAGTTCCTCCCATTGTGGGTAAGGCTTGGGGAGATTAACAGAGTTGGCAAACCTGTGCTCTGTCTCCACCTTCAGTGACCTCAGAGGTCTCAGCTGCTCAATTTATGCTGAGAAGAGAGACAGCATTCCTGGTTAGCTTCTCTAGGAACTTGGGCCATGTGGAACTTTTCCTATCAATTCTCCTATGGAATAGATTCGCCTCGCTCTCAATCTAGGGAAATCAAATCTGTGGCCCAACAAGCAGGAAATGGATTTTTTTGAGAAGAAAGAGATAAGTAGCCCTCCTGTAGGAAGGGCATAGAATGATTTCATTCTAAGCTGTTTTTCTTTTTTTTTTTAATTGAAAATAGATTTTTTCCATACAATATATTCTAATTATGGTTCCCCTCCCACCAACTCCCCACCCAACCCATTCGGCATCTGTTTTTGCTCTGTCTCATTAGAAAACAAACAAGCTTCCTTCCATATTTGGCTTATTTGTTTAACACCATTCCTTTGACAACTATGCATTGAGTATATTAAAAGTAGACAGCATGGTGACCTGACACAAACATTGTATAACGGTTACTATAGTCTAATTAGCATATTTATGGCCACCCATGTAGGACATCTAATCCTCAGAATTTGTTTGTGAAAAGTTTTGAGCCTTCTAACCAGCACCTTCTTTGGCAGGACCCCTGCTTAGGACTCTACAGGTTGAGTCTAGTGGGAGATATTTAACAGTACCCTACTGCAACAAAGTCTGGAGTTAGCACAAAAGCGTTCACTGGCCTGAGAGTAAAATCGAACTGGTAGAGATTTGCCAGGTAACACAGTGAGAGACCTTGTGCCTTTAGGTCCTCTGTGCTCACTAGCTCATTTTTATTGCCAGTTGTGGTTCCTCTTTCTTTGAAGCAAATAATTTAGTGGTTTTCATTTGGAACTTGAGAAACCATTCCCTTCAAAACATAAAACCAAATTGTTGAGCTACACTGAGGAGAACTTCAAACAATATACATTGAAAGCCCTGTTAGGTCATAAAACATCTGAGATACAACTGTGGTTCAAATATCTCTGTTTCCTTGGAAAACACAATGAAATTAACCAACAGACCAAGTAACGATTGGCCAAAGGAAGGAAAAACTGTCTGGGACAGACTAAGAAGAGACTTAAAGTGTAAAAAGATCAAACGGTCTGAGGATGGTGGTAAACGCCTTTAATCTGCACACTCTGGAGGTAGAGGAAAATGGTATCTGTGAGGTCAAGGCTAGCCTCATCTATAGAGTGAGTTCCAGGCCAGCTGAGGACACATAGCCCCTTCCTCCAACCCCAAAAAACTCAAAAGGACAAAGAAAATGCAGAAACAAGGAATAATGTTAGGAGGCTCATGGATCCACAAAATGGTCACTGTAGGTTGTAGCATACTTTATCAAGGGGAGGGGCAGAAAAAGGAAAAGGTAAATAAATTAGTTTGTGCAGTGGGAATAATTTAATGGTTCTTATGACAGGCCTTCAGAGCCAAGCTGGTAAATAATGAAAATTAGACCTTTCTCTGAAGAAGGGATTGTCCCGGATTACATTATCAGTACGTAGTGAGACAGCCACCTGGGTAAACTCGTGCGTGGTGACTGTGGCTCACCTAGCTATGCTGCACATATTAATCAAACGGCACTGCCCCTCATCCGCATTTCCATTACCCGCCCTACTTTGTGCCAATTTCCTTTCTCTTCCTCAGCATCCCTTCTTCACTGTTCTTTAAGACATGGGATGGGGATTTGTCAAAGTCAATGAGCACTTTATTACAGTGAGAACGTTCTGTAATGAACAATTCAGCGGTTTAATGAGATTCTGTAGATCTGTCTCCAGCCTGTCCGTCAAGTCTCACTTCTATAAAGCACCCTGACACTAATCCTCTGGCAGACCCAATCTTTACCCTGGGCTGAATATTAGATTCTTCCATGGTATATTGCATTACTAGTATAACCTCAGCAAAAAATGATGAACTTAACTATACTTGAGGCACTAGAGTTGGTCTGATTTGATTTTCCTCTATTGAGTATGAGGGAATTACTTACTTACTAAGATAAAGCAAAAACAATTTCTTATTGCCTACTGAATGCCTAAATTGATAATATTTATGGGAGTCTTTTAATTCCTTTTTGGTGATCAGGTCTAAAAAACTATCTTACTGCCTGCAGAAACCTGTTTCTAAATTCTACTTTGTAATACTAGCAGCCTTGAAAGGGGTGAACAAGATAGCTTCTAAGCAGACAGAGTGGAATTTTCCTGATACTCAGATATCTGCACATTACTGTGTCTACCTCTGGCAATGCCTTCAACCATGCCACAATGACAGACAGATGCCACAGGAATGGGTGGCCTCAACTCTCAATCTTGTTAGAAAAGAAAAGTACACAATCTAGTCTGGTTTTACCCCTTAATGAAGTACAAAGAATTTGGCTACTTCACACTCTGAGCTGGCCATAGTAACTCCTGATGCTTTATATGACAGAGGAGAGCTTCGGATTATTGGAATCCCCGCCAGACCATATCCCCACCAACACTTGGAACCACTGCCTGAATACACATTCCCAGAAATGCCCACGAAGCAGCCAACACTTGTAACTTCTTTTTAAATCAAGGCTGTGGACTAGTGGAGAGATGTGGTTGCCATCAACAGACTTGGATTTTAAAGGCAGCTCTGCTCTGTAAACTGGAGCCAAGTACAGAGCCTTCACTCTGCTTGTTAAGAGATGGAGACGGAGACAGCCACTCCTCAGGCCTCTTGTGCTGATAAGTCAATAAAGTTTCAAATACCTGCGACCCGACTGGCCCTTATCGCTAACTATTTTCAATAAAAAGAAAGACAGCTGCTGATTAAAGTTCAAAGAAGGAAGCAAGGTATCAGGAAAGTAATACATCAGTAGAATCAAGTGTTCAGGACACATTTTGACCAGCGGTAAAACAAACAAACAAACAAACAAAACCTAACTCCCGGAATATGCCTGGTCGGATAGGAGCTTACTGCTTCCTCCGCCAATAGAACACTGAACTCTTCCTAGGACTTGTGCAAGACAGCCACTTTCATATCACCCTGCAGGCACAGCACTCCAGGTTTCAAGATGTGTAGACAGTGCTGCAGAATGAGATAGACAGTGAAGGGAGAGGGGGAAACGGGCTGTGTATCCCAAAGACTTCAGGTGCAGTATCCAAGGACAGTCACTAGGGATGAACAGAAGAGGATTTAAATTGAATAATCAACTTTCCAACAAAAAACATCCTCCCCATCCCCTAGACAACGCAGTGACAGGATGTGAGAAGACTCCATAGTCAGGGGAAAGGAAGGGCTTGTGAAAGCAGCAGCGAATGCACAGTGAACTAAAGAGGGAGATGGTTTTTCCCACTGGAGTGTGGGAAGAACTTGGTTCCATGTGAGGTCTCCACATCCATCTATTGCCATCAGGAAATGTTTCTGAAAGGGAAAGGGGATAGGGCTGGTGGAGGGGTTGGGGGAGCAACAGAGAGGGGAATAGCGGGGTATAAGTGATCTGATCTGGGAAATGGGAAAAGGGGGCCTCTAATCGGGGAGGGGAGTAAGAGATAAATGCAAAGGAAGGAGGGGGTAAAATAACTGTAAGGATATCAGAAAAAGCCACAAGGAATCATACTGTTATCTGTCTTAAAAAACTATTACGCACATAAATCTATGTATATACATATAGAGTTTAAAAGAAATTTTCTTACTTGGGCTGACAATGCTCCCTCCCAGAGCCAAAGAGCATCTAACAGAAACCCTGACACCAGGCATAAGAAGCCCTCTTTTGAGAGGTTGATCAGAATTGTCCAAGAGACTCCCCAAACTTACAGGGTGTTTCTAATGCTCTTGGTTGCCCCCAGATGTGGATGGTTAAGGCCCCTATTGCTAAAGACACCATGTACTTCAAACACAGAGACCAGGGTCCCCTGAGCGGAAGCTGGCTTGAATGCCTCCTCCTTAAGGGCCAATTTTCATGGTACCAGAAGGCGCTACACAAACTTCCAAGGAGGGAAGCAACCAACAGCACTGCCCAGCTATGACACTTACGAACCACACAATGGCCAGCGTGGCAAGTTAACCTGAAGGATGCAGTTATGGACACATACCTTGGTAGCAACCCAGAACTCTCTAATTGGACTTAAGATTCACTCAACAACAGGAAAATCATGCCTAGTACTGGAAACCAAGCCAACTACCCAAGGTTAGTAAAGTCGTGGATCTTGAAGGTGAACCTCCAACCACCACTTTACTAAACCAACATAATCACTAACTACATTCTAAATATTTTTCCTTATACCCACAGATACATGTATTCCTGACCCCTCATCAAAGGAACTTCTATTTACAACAGACAGAGACCACTACAGAAAACCACAACCAATCAAAATGCAGACTTGGGTAGTCCAGTCTCAATGGATACTCCCATATTATATACCAACCATATTATATACCATATTATATACCCTCCTCCCTCTCCCCCACCTCCCTCCCTGCAACCCCTCCCATTCTCTCCTCCAAAAAGGTAAGGCCTCCCATGGGGAGTCTGCAAGCCTGGCACATTCAGCTGAGGCAGGTCCAAGCACCCGATCCCTGCATCAAGACTGTGCAAGGGGTCAAAAATAAGTACAGCCCGCCGGGCGGTGGTGGCGCACGCCTTTAATCCCAGCACTCGGGAGGCAGAGCCAGGCGGATCTCTGTGAGTTCGAGGCCAGCCTGGGCTACCAAGTGAGTTCCAGGAAAGGTGCAAAGCTACACAGAGAAACCCTGTCTCGAAAAACCAAAAAAAAAAAAAGTACAGCTGAATTATTTTTAGTTGTTCTAAAAATTTATTTATTTTTATTTTATGTACATTGATGCTTTGCCTGCAGGTATGCCTGTGTGAGGGTACTGGATCCTCTGGATCAGGAGTTACAGACAGTTGTGAGCTGCCATGTGGGTACTGGGAATTTCTTAATGAAGGCAAAAAAAAATCTTTAAAAAATTATAATAAAAATAAATTATCTTGGAATATGCATAGCCAAATAGTGAAAGAATTATGTATGTTTCTTTTCTATAGCAAAAATGAAACACCATGACCAAGGCAACTAGGGAAATGGTTTATTGGGGCTTGTGGTTACATAGACTCCAAGATGGGAGAGCAAAGCCATGGCAGCAGGAGCAGGAAACAGAACACAAATTGAGAACAAACCCAACCCATACACACTTCCTCCAACCAGGCCATAAAACAAAACAAAAACCAAACACTGCCACACCTGAGGTTCAGGGAACGGTTTGGAAGAGGAGGCAGAAAGACTGTAAGAGCCAGAGGATCAGGAAGCTTGCTGTGCAATTATGTCTCCTAGTGACGTCAGATGCTACACCCTAAAGTCTCACCCACGTGACCACCCAAAGAAAGGTGACAATATACATGTCCACATGGAGGGAGGGAAAACCCACAAGGCCTCAACCCAACAACAGGAACTACAGTCAACGAAGGAATGCTGAGAGCAAGAGAAACAGTCTTCCCCAGGGAAGAGGCCACCCACTGGTTATCCAGTACCAAATGGTCAGCCCTGAAAACACAATACAGGTAACATTATACAGAGCAAGCAGATTGTATTTGGGAGTATATATGTGTATACACATACTTAAATGCATGTAACAACAATTAATGGGGAAAAGGCCATGGATTAGAAAGAGAGCAAGAGGGGTTTGGAGAGGAAAAGGAAGGGAGAAATAATGTATTTATAGTCTTAAAAATAAAAGAAAAAAGAAACAACTTAAAAAAAATCCAAATTCCCTAGACATGCACACTTTACTCATAGGAATTTTTGGAATGGACTCCAAGCCAAGTCTTTTAAAAATGCTGAAGATTCCAGAGTACGACCATGTTTGAATACTTGTGTTTACCTATGACCACTTGTATTAATTTACCTGTTCACCTTCATTCACATCATTGACTTGTAGACAAGTCCTTCACCCAAACTTAAAGCATAAAAATTAGCAAACCTCAAAACTCATTAGCTAATAAGTTATCTACAAATTAGCTAAAAACTCAAATGAAAAAGTTTATTTGAACCACTAAAAGCTATTTCTAAGTTTTTCTCATTAAAATAATTTTTAAAAGAAATATTTATGGTTTTCCCCAAAACTCTGAATTCCTTTTGTTTCAATGGCTTAAATATGTATTAAATTGTTTTACAATCCATTCTGCTCATATTCAGCTTAAGAAATGCTTTTGGTTTCACAGGGAAAATCCCTTCCCTTTTCTGATTTACCTAGGTTTGAGGAAGCCACAGTGCTGGTCTCCTCCTGCTGCAGACTGGCAGGTGTCCACCAATGACTTGCCCACCGCAGGAGCAGGACTTCAGTACACCTGGCAGCCAAGCCTCAACAAATAGTGGTTGTTGCACCTGAATCCTTCCCTTTCTAATCATGGCGCGCCTCTCCGAGGCCAGGCAGCACGCCCTTACCTGCCAGATCTGCTCCTCGCTCAGAGAGGTCAGGCGGTCACTCTTCAGCACCTCCTGAAGCAGGCAATAGGGCAGCGTGAGAACATCTTCTGGGCGGCTCTTCAGGAGCTCCGAGAGATGCTTCACTAGGAAATCAATCACTGCCTTCTCCAACAAAGTGAGGTGAAAGAGGTCAGCAAGTCTGTACAGATCCAAGTAATTAAAGCTATTTAGTTCCTGGGTGCCAAAACAAACAACAAAAAAAAAAAAACATAAAAAAAAAATCTCTTAGGAATCCACATAGAACAGGCAAGAAATTAGGTCCACTCACCACTATTTTCATTACAGGTAGTGGGGGCATTAATATGAAGGCCATCCCCTACCCCACCAATTATAAGGCTTTAAGTTTTTCTTATCCCTCAAACCCATATTCTTTTTAAAATAACTTACTTATTTTTATATTATGTGCATTGGTGTTTTGCCTGCATGCATGTCTGTATGAGGGATCCCTTGGAACTGGAGTTACAATTGTGAGCTGCTGTGTGGGTGCTGGGAACTGAACCCTGGTCCTCTGGATGAGCAGTGTTCTCTTAACCACTAAGCCATCTCTTCAGGCCCTAAACCTATCTTCTTAAAGAAATCTTTAAAAGGGGATTTCCTGAAAGGGCGTCCTGGTTTTTGCTGGCTGAAATGCTACTTTGCAACCTTTTGGAAGCATTTGGAAGTCCTTACCAATAAAGACTATGATGGGTATTCTTAGTTGCCAGCTTGACTACACCTGGAATTAACTAAATACCTAGGCTGCTGGACACACCTGTGAGGAATTTTAGTTAATTTGAGGTTGGACATCTATATCATACCCCTCCTTCAATGCCTTAAATATGGGCCACACCCTCTCATGGCAGCCTTTATGAAGGACAAGAAAAAAAGCAGCTTTTGATTTTTGCCTGCTTGCCTCTACTCTCCCTCACCGTTCCCTGGCATCAGAGACTACTTCCTCAGGATTCCGTTGCATACTGAAGATCAGCTGAGACACCCAGCCTCACGGAGTGAACAACTATTGGAATCTGGGACTTTCTATCTGTAAACAGCCATTGTGGGACTTGCTGGACCACAGCCTGTAAGTCATTCTAATAAATCCCCTGTGTGAACACACACACACACACACACACACACACACACACACACACACACACACACAATCAGTCCTATCTATCCTCTGGAGAACCTTGACTATACAAGGACAATCATTGTTTTAACAGGCCTGCAGTTTAGCTCTTTGTCTACTGAAGGTAATACAAGAACCGTTAAGTGGGGATTGAGGATTAAGTACAAACCCAAAGACACACTGACTTTGCATTGTTTCTGAAACTTCAGCCTCAGTATGTCTGTACATAAAAACAACTCATCCCGTCTTAATGGAATTGAAAGACAAAATTTACATGTACGTCTTAGCAAATGAGTTAATCTCACAGAAAATACTCATGTCTTGAATATATATCAAATCCCCCTAAACATGGACCTTGTTTTGTTAGCCTTGAACATACAGAAAACCAGTGACATTCCTCCTACTTATTCCCTAAGTTTCTGAAGCCATGCTCTCAAACAGATAGCCAGGATTCTAGGAAATGATATCCATAAAGCTGTAGTCCCCAGGAACTCCTGTACTGTGCTCCTGTGAGAGCCAGGGTGGTACACACATGTGCTGATAGAAAGCTTGCCTACTTAAGTAAAATAAAAATAATGGTGTATTAGATTCCCTTCACTCTTAACTTCATTGTCGTTAATATGTGGGCAGTGTTCTGTAAGAGCAGGACTTGAGGATGCTATGAGACATCCATTTATTCCACAGACCTATTTATTTAAACATGACATATTTCCTTTACCTAGCTTTCTAAGACCATCAAAAATTCTAACAATATTTATCCTATTATTATATACATAATTTCATGATAATTGCCAGTTTAAAAGAATATTTCAAAAATCTGATACTCATTTAAATGCTCAAATATTATGGGATCATATATACCACAAGTTCACGTGTTCCATTTTTTTAAAACCAGAGTCCACTTAGTGCTGCCTATATCTGCTTGGGTGTAGGATAACCTCCTGTTGCCTCTTAGGGGCCACATTCATAAAGAAAACTGAATTCCCTTCCCTTAGCAGTCAATAGTTTCCAGTTGTGCCTCAGTTAAGGGTGGGACTTCATGAGCCCCGTTCCTTTCCATGCTGGGATTGATCTTGCCCAGGTCTTGTACATGCAGT
This sequence comes from Peromyscus leucopus, assembly GCF_004664715.2. NCBI lineage: Eukaryota > Metazoa > Chordata > Mammalia > Rodentia > Cricetidae > Peromyscus > Peromyscus leucopus. The sequence goes on from NC_051064.1 coordinate 37,201,753, forward strand.
CACAGCTGCAGAGCTGAGGGTTCATATGTGTAACAGCCCTGTCATGTCCAGTAATGTCAATGACATACTGTGTCACTACAGAAATCCACTGCTCAGGCTCTTACAACATGTCCTCCACCTCTTCCACGATGATCATTAACTTTAACGGAGGGGTATGATATGTCCCATTTAGGGCTGAGCACTTTACAGTATCTTATTCTCTTTATACCGACCAGTTGTAGTTCTCTGTGTTAACCACAATCTACTGAAGAAAAAAAACAACCTTCTCTAATGAAACTTCACTGATATGGTGGGACAAGGAAGGGGAGCCCCAATTATAAGATTCTCGATAGGTCTATTTGCCATCAAGTTTTAAAGGACTAAGTGCTTATCTTCCAAATGCTATTTATTGAAATAGATGAGGATTCACTTATGCTTTTCACTCAAAAATAGCCTGACTTCTTATTCACATTTTATCAAAGGAATATAGGAGTTATGGGACTAGCTTTTCAAGGATACTTAAAATTGTCCTTCAAAGTTTACTTCTTAGGATTGGTAAGTACTAGGCTGGCAGGAAAGAATAGGAGATTCTAGTGTGCACTTTAGGACACGTCTGTGGGATGGGGTATATCTTTGAAGCAAGTTCATCAATTTGGAGCCCTGAGAAATAATTTGGTGTCATACAGCATTACTCTGCTGTTCTTCCAAAGCCTGCTTTGCAACCATTGCAGGGGTGGCAGGATTCTGATCCAGTGGCCAGCATCATCTGAGTCAATGGCCAGATTCAGTGGCCAGCATCATCTGATTTGGTGGCCAGCATCATCTGATTCGGTGGCCAGCATCATCTGATTCAGTGGCCAGCATCATCTGATTTGGTGGCCAGCATCATCTGATTCGGTGGCCAGCATCATGTGGTTCGGTGGCCAGCATCGTCTGATTCAGTGGCCAGCATCATCTGATTTGGTGGCCAGCATCATCTGATTCGGTGGCCAGCATCATCTGATTTGGTGGCCAGCATCATCTGATTCGGTGGCCAGCATCATGTGGTTCGGTAGCCAGCATCATCTGATTCAGTGGCCAGCATCATGGCACAAAGAGGAGAGTGGGCAGGAGCAGAAACACCCATAGTGCAAAGGTGACGGACATGCAGCAAGTGAAGAAAGCATGAACTGGATATCAATGGCAACTGAACACACTTCACCAGGGGTCTTTCTAAATTTCAGCGCTCATTCTGGATTTCTTCCAATTATAAGCCCATGACTTAAAAGCAGTTCACTTCAAAAGTGCAGATAATTTAGACAATTATTTAAATGAGGGGTTTTAAATAACTGTTCTTTTTCTTTTTATACAATATAATTTGATAATGTTTTCCCTCACTTTTCCTAGATCCTTCCCATCTCCCTACTCACCCAATTTATGTTCCCCCAAAGTTGTTCTTGTTATTTATTTTATTTTATTTTCTTCCATTTCAGCATGTGTGTAGTTTGCACATATGTGTATGGATGTTTGCCTGTGTGTAGGCACATGCATGCTTGTGGGTGGGTGTGTATATAGGTGTGCGTGCATACGGGAGGCTCAACGTTAATGTTTGGAATCATCCTGCATCCCACTTCCATCCTATTCATTGAAGCAGTTCTCTCTCAGTGAAACCCTTAACTCGCTGATCTGCCCTGTCTCCCCAGTCAGCTTGCTCTGGGTTCCCGCCTTTGCTTTCTAAGGCTGGATTACAGGCAGGCTGCCACATCCATCTGACATTTATGTGGGTTCTAGAAATCCAAACTCCAGTCAGCACTCATGATTGTCCACACTTTAAACACCAACTCATCTCCCCAGTCCCTTTGAAAATTTTTGCATGTGTATATATGTGTATTATATGTTCATGTTGATGTGGGTGTATTCATGTACATATGCACAAGTACATGTGTGTGCATGCATGTGTATGTTTGTGAAGGCCAGACGCTCATGTATGTTATGTGTCTTATTTGATCTCTCCACCTCTTATTTTTTGACATAGGGTTTTCCCTGTATCTGGAACACATCAGTGTGGAAAGACTGACTAGCCACTGGGTTCTGGGGATCCATTTGTCTTTCCTACAACACTGGAGTTACAGATTCAGGTTGCCATGCCCATCTGGGTGCTGGGGATACAAACTCAGGTCCTCAGTCTGGCACAGTAAGCATGTTACACCCGAGCCGTCTTCTCAGCCCCACTGTGTTTCCTTTAAAGGTCATTCTTTAATCTTCTTCAGGACTACATTACTAAAAATCCAAGAATTATGTGCCATAAATAACTGAGAAGCCACCGAGAAACCCTGTCTTGAAAAACAAAACAAAACAAAAAACAACAGCAACAAAAAAATGAACAGCAAATGAGAAAGCCACTGTACCTGTCTGTGTGTGTGAGAAACAGTGGTTTTGAGATGAAGATGCTCAGGCTCCATCTCTGCATTGCTCTTTAAAAACAATGTCCCCAAATCTTCAGTGTTTCCCAGCCATGTCAGAAGCTTCTGTCCACCCTGCCACACATACTTTACATCTCTGTAGTTCAACTGTGTGCTGTGGGAAGTTGAGGGAAATGGAGAACCCACCTCCCTGAGATCATGATGCAGTAGCGCATACCCCTCCTATTGGGGCAGATAGGATCAGTGAGCTTTCAGGAAAACCGTGCATCAGTTCATCAGGCAGAGATAACCACTGTCAGTGTACACACACACACACACACACACACACACACACACACACACACACACATTTATATTCTAGGCTTTATAAAAAAAAGAGGTTGCTTATGTGCCCCCCACCAAAATGAAAAATAAAAAAATACTTGTATTCAAGGCAGAACACCACAGACACAGAGGCGACTCAGGACAGTAGGGACGGACAGGTCTCCACATGCAGATATGGTACTCCTATACTGGTAGGCCATCACCAGACTTCCACTAGTCACCATTTACAAATGAAAAACATCCAACCAACTCACAGGGCTCTCATGGAGACACCTCTTGAAAAGCACTTCCCACAACAACTGGGCTCATGCAAAGTATAAAGCAGACTGGGGCCTGTCAGAGCAAAACCAGCAAAGTCTAAAAACCACTGTGGCTTTGTATCTGGAAACCAAAGCTCATCACTGTTGGGAGTGGAGGAGGCTTTAAATGTTTGAAGTCCTGAGTGATTGTGTGTTGTTGACATGAGGCAGCCATGGCAAGGACCTTAGCCTCAGACCTATGGGAAAATGGCAACACCATTTCAGAGGGACAGAAAAGCCTTCCTCTTGACCATGTGAAGATGTTGATAGTGTGTATGGAAAATGTCCACCATAGTTCTCTCTCCCTGGATGTTTACAATCTGAAGGCTGCCCGCCTATAGAGACTGCTCCTACTGAGAGATTAGCTAAACCTGTCTCCTTGTGACTGTCCAGCTGTATGCAATAACCTCACCTCTCTGTTCAATTGTATAATACACACACACACACACACACACACACACACACACACACACACATGCTGAGCTTCTGGTTATGCAATGGCTTCTCAATCAGATAACCTACTCTACCAGATCCCAGCTTTACTGTGTGTCTATGTGTCTCTATGTTGGTGATTTCTTCACTCCCTCGCCTCACCAGACAGGTCTGTCCCTGAAGCCATGCTGGAGGTGGCACATCACTGAGGCAAGAAGGTTAACATGAAAAATATGGGCTCTCTAGATATCCATTACCTGAAATAAAGTGTACCAAAACATTAGGGAAGAAAGAAAAGAGCCAAATAAAAAGGAAAATATAGGCTTGAGTGCTAAATTCATAACTTCATGGTCCTCTAACCTATATTACTATCCAAGCATTTTCCTTAGCTCAGAATCCATTTTCTTACCAGCTGTAAAGGGGCATCTCTCAGTTATCCATCCCATAGCCCATTGTACTAACATATCCAAAATGTACCTGTTTTTTTTTTGTGAGCTTGCTTCTTCTGTATATTCTTTTCCTTAAACAATTTTTGATTTATTTATTTTATTTTATGTGTGTGAAAGTCTGTGCACCGTGTGCATTCAGTGCCCCCAGAAGTTGGAAGAGGATGTGGGATCCCCTGAAACTGGACTTGTAATCAAACCCAGGTATTCTACTAGAGTAACAAGTGCTTGTGACTGCTGAATCAACTCTCAGCTCTTCTGTATCTTCTTGGAGAATGGTCACATTTAGATTTCTGCATCAGGAGCCCCCACACTGGCCTATATCCTTCTTTTATAGCTATTTAGTCAATTGCCAAATCCTATCTGTTCTTCCTTATTAGCATTTCTTTTATGTCCCTTATCATCTCTTGTCTGGACTTCTGGAACTGTCAAAAATTACAATTCCTGCCTCTGGTATCAAATTCTCAATTCTCTATGTAAGGATCTGACCACACCATGAACTGTTCAAAAGTCATATATTTATATAAATGGAGGGGACACCAGAGTGGGGAAAAGATACGCTCGGGGTTGTCTGGAGAGAGTGGGAGGGAAGTGTTGGGGGTGGGAAGGTTTAAGAGACATTGTCTTCATGTATGAAATTGTCAAAGAATAAATGACATTCTAAAACAATAAAATACTTAGATATATATTGAATAACAAATGATAAAGAAAATGTATGTAAAAACCATAAGACATAAAAACAAACTTAAATACACAACTCTTATGCTTAGGTAAGAATTCAACATTTGCGATGTCAGTTCTCCATAATTTAAATATAAATCAAATTAAAAACACCACCGAAGGTGGAGGGGACTGGACCTTAGCCCCCACAATGCCCCAGTTTCAGCAGAAAGTAGCCAGAACTGAAGTTTATGTCCATAAACCCCTTGGGCCCCATCACTCTCTAACAACTGTCCCGTAAAGTCATTTCTCGTTTATAGAAGCAACACTTTTTAAGAGAACTTTTAAAAGCTTAGTAACAGACTCCCATTTGCTTATAGGAAAAAAAAAATAAAACTGAAAACACTGCACTGTCTTCCATGACCTGGATCCTGCTGAATTTCTCATCCTGCAGAACGGTATCACTAACCAGACTGGCTTGGCTCCAGCTGTGACAACCTCCTGCACATTCACAACAAAAGGGACGAACACAACAGGCACTGTAATATACTGCAACCAGTGATAGGTGAGCACCAGTCCTTGTAGAAGGCAGTCTTCTGGAGGATCTGTCTGTCTGTCTGTCTATCCCTTTATCAATAAATGAAAAAATTATATAACTGAGGTAAACACTCCAAAGGGGAGATCACGAGGCTGGGTGGCTGTAGCAGGGGTTTGATCTGCAATGAAAAGTTACTTAGGGTTTACTGAGAACACAGGGCTGACAGAGACAGGGGATGCACATCTACTACAGTTTTCTATTTCTTCCCATCCATCTTCTGGTTGTCTATATTTTATTAATTCTTTTGATTTTTTTACCTTTTAAGATTTTAAATGTTTTACTTTATTAATTTATAATGTGTGTGTGTGTGTGTGTGTGTGTGTGTGTGTGTGTATGTGTGTGTGTTTGCATGCGTGCATTCATGTGCACACAAGTGGCAGGCTCTGTGGAGATAAGAAGACAATTTGTGGGAGTTGTTTCTCCTTAAATCATGTGGGTCTCAGGACTCGAACTCAAGGAATCAGGCTTCGAGCAAGTGCCTTTAGCAGTGCCAAGACCCACCGCACTAGCTCAAACTATCATTTAAATACGAGTTGCCTCCTTATTTGTTGGCCTCATCATAACTCATTAAATCACGAAACCTACATTTTAGATTAAGATGGAGCTGGAACTGCAGGAATGATGTTCCAGACTTGGGAAGCAGCAGGTGCTAATTTCTTTTGAATAAGGAATATGGTTTCTTTTCTTTTTCCTAAGCATCATGCCCAGCATGGCCCTCTCTGTCTTCATGGGATGATACCCTATCACATTATTCCACTTTGTCTGCTCTCAGCATTCATCCCCATCTGTAATTATCCTCTACATTTACCTGTATTTATGTGTGCATGTCCAGCCCCCAATAAATCAGTCCTTCGGGAAGACGACCTGCCAGTCTTGTCTACTGTTCTACTCCAAATGTCAGGTACATGCTGAATGGATGGATAGACAGATGGGTGAATGAATGAATGAATGAATGAATGAATGAATGAAAAATCTCACTTTACTTTTTCAATTTCCCTGGTTCAGGTCAAATTGATCACATTCTCTTTGGGCTTCTACCCTCCCTTCTGCAGATTTCTAACAGGTATCTGAAGTACTTATTACAAATCTATATCCCTCCACATATCCAAGGACCTTGGTGGCAAGAATTATGGGTCATTCTTCATTTATCCACCTGGATACCATCCTGGTATTCACCATGCAGTAGGTAGGTGATCAACATGTGAGCTTAATGAAGAAAGTCCAAAGATTTTTTTTGTTTACTTAAAATTAAGTGCACAAAATAGCCTATGTCTTTCCAACCTGTCCAGCTAATTCTGAACTTCATCCAAAGCAGGCCACTTTTCATACTTCATTAGCATCCCTAATATTACCTATTTACTTTCTCTCATTTTTTTCTTTTTTGAAACGTGAACCTAATTAATCTTATCAATAAAAACCAGGAGTCAAATATTGGGGTAATAACCTGAAAGATCAGAGAAGCTGAGGAACAGCCACTAGTGACTTCTTACCTCTCTAGATCTTCAGACCAAAAGAGCTGAGATCCTGTCTCCACCTATCCTCATTACTTTTTCTCTCTGCCTCCTGAGTGCTGGGATTAAAGGTGTGAGTCTCCAAATGCTGGGATTAACCACATGAGCCACCACCGTGGGGTCTCTATGGTTAACTAGTGGCTAGCTCTGCCCTCTGATCTTCAGCCAAGCTTTATTTGTCAGAAAACAAACAAAATATCACACAACACTTTTTTTTCTTTTATTTCTTGAGACAAGTTTTCACTTTGTAGCCCAGGCTTGCCTGGAAATCACTATGTAGCCCATGCTGTGTAGCCTTGAGTTCATGACAATCTTCTTACCTCTGCCTCCCAGATGCACAGGAAAACTGCTATCAGCTACCACACCTAGCCTCATTCTAGCCTTCTGCCATGCACAAAGACAAAACCAGTGGTCACTCCATTTTCCAAGAAGACAACCTGGTAATAATAATTCAAGTTGACGATACTGGAAAATACAATGTAAATACAGGTACACACAATGGACAAGCAGAATGCAAGCATTTGTCTCTGAGGAAAAAAAATGTTTTCATAAACCCTAAATTTCATTCATTCTAAGAAAGAATAATTTTTCCACCGACTGACTACTTGGACCAAAAGTATTTTGACATTTTCCAAGTGATTTTTACCTTAATTATGGGATTGCTTCCATTCTCTTACATTCGGTGGCTTTAAAAACTTAGAGCATGCATGGAGAGGCAGGAGGTCTGAATGGAAATCACAGCTCAGCAGCAAGACAGTCTCCTGAGTAAAAGAAAACCTTTCTTTTCCTTCTAAAAAGGTTTGATTTCTGTCACACTGGTTCTCACTTGAAATTTAGTTTTTATTCAGAATTATAGGGCATACATTGTTGTTCTTCAGGGAATCTTTTTAAATAATATTTATTTTTCTTTGGTTCAGGGCTATTTGGCTTCTCTTTTCCCTTCTACTTGTTTCTTATGATACGAATGACAAGTTAAATTACAGAACAGTCACAAAGTGTGTTCCCAACACTCTACTAGCTATAGAATAAATGCTACTTTTCCAATTTCAATATTTCACAAAAACTTACATATTTCCCACATTTGGACTTTTTCTATGGCTTATTCCTGTGAGAGTCTCAAAAGAGTTATTCTTGAGATTAACTTGGGAAAGTCATAAGAGGGAAAAAACTCACAAAAAAAGCTAACTACTGCCTTACTTTGGATTACAGTCAATATAATTACCCCTTTAAGACAAAATGGTCATATGGTTAAGCCAGGGGTGGGAGGAAGCAAGTGAGCGTGAGGTGTCTGGTTGACCTGCTACCCTTCTGCCATCTTCCCCAAACAGGGACGGCGATGAGAGAATGACTGTCTTGGCCTCTGTGATATCTGTTCATGGGTCTCACTGACCTATGAATGAGGATGGGTGTCACTGGCAAAAAATTCCAATGCATTTCTTAGTGTTTCAGCTAAGCTGATAATGACATTTCTATAACAACTTTGCTCTATAATTCAAAGTAGCTGTGAACCTATCCCTCAGATAATGTCATCTAGATTCATGTCATTCCACTGATCTTCTTGGGTGGCAAAAAATATGAAATCTAATATCTAGAGTCTACATATGCTCTGCCCACAAGTGACAGCCCAGTTTCTGTGAGCCATAGTGAAAGGATGTGCCCTCTGGACCAACTGCAATATAATCTGCCGGTCAGTGATTCCTGTTTCAGAAACAATGACCATCGAGTTTCAGCTACTCTGATGGCCCTCTGGCCTCTCGGTAGCTCCTTGCCCACCCAGCTCTGCAATGTAATTATACCCCTAACACAGGAATTATATATAACACAGGAAAAAATTGTTATCATGTAATCACATCTAATATTATCATGTGATCACATCCCAACACCCACCCCAAAACATGATACCTCAAATCCGGGGCCCTAGATTTAAATAAACAAACAAACAAAAACAACAGAAAACCACAGAGATGCTTTCACTTACTGGTAGGAAACCTGATTGACACAGCACCTGAATAATGGCTATTTCTCTTCTTCCCTCATTTAGTTCTAAGAATGTCACTGACTTGTGGAAGAATAATAAGTACCAACAAGACATACTACCAGTGTGAAAACCCTGACTTGGATTGAGGAAAATATTAAATATTTCTCAAGAGTAAAGTAAATAGAAGTTCCATTTTTGATTCCCAGAATTTTTACCTCTAAGATGGGCAAACTGAATAATATTTCAGATAATTTTTTTTCTGTGCTAAAGAAAAGGTCACCCTGGGTATGAAATCAAGAAACTATAAAATACTCAAAATTATTCCAAAAAGCCCAATATTCTATTACAACCAGCATGGCTCTGTTGGTAGTTCTGTCAACTCAAAGTGAAATTAAGACACCATGTCAGCTACTTACTGAGACCAAATGCCAAGTACTACACAGTAAGGAGCTAGGATACTTTGTTACCGACTAAACTCTAATGCTTATGATTGGGTTACCTCTTTATAAATCTATTTTGTATTGAAAATACAGTAGTTGAAATACACTATACACTTAATTGCCACATCTCACAGCTCTGTCCCAGTGTTCTGCAGACTGTGGGTTGTTTACCCTAGAGACTGTGAAGCTAACTGGGAGCTATGGCTCGACACCACTGCACAGGATAACTAGAGCTTCTCACAAGATACATGGTTAGCCTCGGGAAAGGGTCAACATGCAAAGCATGCCTTATTCTACAGTGTGTCACTGCTACACCATGGTAAAACTGAGACTCAAATCATCCTAAGTCAGGAGTCATCTGCAGCAGAAAGTAACTCTTGCATTTTAAAATTCTACAATATCCTAATCATCATCAATATCTTAATAATCTTCCCATTTGTTGTAAATGAAAAAATATTTGTTGTATTATAAAAAAAAGTTATAAGACATATCCATGACTGTTATGGAAGAAGTAACAACTTCATTATAGATAGGACTTAATAATTGAGAAAGATATTCTCAAATACTTGATCTAAACTCAAGAAATTATCTTATGATGCTATCTAGGTGACAGAGTTTTCACATAATAAGTGAAGAGTAGAATGCCCACCTGAGATAAACAAAGGTTGGCTGCTGCAGTGCATCTTGGGTCTTCTGATCTGACCCATGTCCAATTATTTTCTCTCTCTCCAAAATGTTGAAAAAGAATGTGATTTTTCTTGGTTTTAGTGATGATTAGAAAAATCCAATGTCCATAGTATTAGCCAGAACTGCAACATACAGTTTCAAGCAGGGATGAATTCTCTCATAATTTTCCTCATCCCAAATGATTATTGTTTGCTGTAGTGGGTAGCCATTCCAGCTTGGATCTGGAAGTTCCATCCCCCATTGAGACTCTGGCAACTGTCACGCCTACGAGGTGGGGGCAGGGGAGGCGTCTGGAGACCGGAGACTTGGATGGGCGAGCGCTCTCGGTTCCTGGACCCTAGACGGTGGAAGTTGACTGAGCAGAGCTCCGGAGAACACCGCTGGACTGTGATTCACCTTCCCCAGACCCCACGACCTACCTATCCTTTTATTTGTAAGTTACCCACTAAATAAATCTTCCTTTTAATGACGTGGAGTAGCCATAATAATTTCACCAATATCTGGCGCTCACGTGGGGCAAATTCCAAAGGCCTGATGTGGGGCTTGGTGGAACCTGGAGAGAAGCTCTCCAGCAACAAATGGCGCCCAACATGGGGCAAATTCCAAAGGCTTGGCTGGCTCGCCCGGGTTTTCCAGGTTTTGGAATTTTTTCCAAAGCATTTAGAGCTGCTGTACAGCATAGGGATATTGTATGCTCATCATTCTTTAAAAGAATCTCTTTCTGGAATCTGCCTTCAAAGGTAGCAGTTTGCAAAGAATTTAAAGACTGAAACAACAGGCTAAAAGACTTGTAAAGTGGGTCTTCAGCTTAAATACATACTCTTCTCATGGGGACCACCCAGATCTGACTGACTCCTTCCTTGGGATGGCAAAGCACTCCAGCTTGCAGACTGCTTCTTTTCTGACCTTTGAAGCACTAGCTGCCCACTGGACCTTTCCCTCAGGTGCAGACTGTGTCTTTATTTCTTTATATTGTCTTTATCCCTCACAAAGTCTCTACTTGTTAAGTTTTAATTGATGGAAGGCAAGTAAAACAGTGTATCTGTAAATATTTAGCTTTTACTATTCTTATTTCTTGGTTCACAGTAAAACAGACTCCCCTGCTCTACAAATATTGAAATGTTTAAAGAATTTAAAGGTAGTTTATGAAATGCTAACTAAATGTATTAAACATCTTAATGTTAAACAATCAGGTAACAGAACACAGACTGAGTATTAGCTAAATACGGCATCCTAAACACAGAATAAAACATTCATAAAAATGTCTGCTATTTGCAAGGTGCCATTAAAAATGGATACACTGCCATCTTGTTCCTGATGACTCAAAATATATTGTAAGTTCAAATGATTGTGGACACTTATTTGGGTTTTTAACTTTTTATTTTCTGTCTTCTTCACTGGGTCATAAAGGTGCTGATGGCATCTTTAGTTTAGAATTTTAGTAAAAGAACGTGATTTAAAGTTGAGTCTCCTAGATGGTCCCAGCCAGTGGATAGCATCTCAAGTCAAATTTTCATATCCAAAGACTAGGAAAAGTGACAATGTGTTATGGAAATGTGATGTGTGTTATAGAAACACACATACAGTGACATCCTCAGAATGGAATCTAAACGTGCAATAGTTATTGTACCTGATATATCCTTTAAAATTACTGTCAATGGTGCTTCGGCAAGAGCTTTACCTGTTCTTCCAATTTGACTCACTGACTGGGTGAAAGGAAGGAAAGAAATGCTGAATGCCGAACAAAACTTTGCTTTTCAATAAGGATCATCAAAAATCACAGCTCTCAGGTAAAAATCATTATTTTTCTTGTGTGTATAAATGCTTTACCACTACTTGCTTATAAAAGTTCATTGCTGACCCTGTCTGCTTTTCTGAGTTCTAAGTAATAAGGGGTGGCTTTTCTGTTTCCCTTTCTATTTCTTGTTTGTATATCAACCAAAATATAGTGTAGTTGCCCTGACCCTCTAGACTTTCCTACTGTTTCTGAAGACCCTCCATTTCCCAGGCAACTACACACAGATCTCCAACATGGCACCCGCCTGCTTTCTTGGACCCAACTTCAAAAGGCTTGCCTTTCTCTCTTCCTGTTCTTCAGGCTGCTCTTTCCTGCAGCTGAACAGCTCACCTTTCCTCTCATTGTTCATTCAAGTTTGAATAAAATGGTCCTTGAGCTTAAAAAAAAAAAAAGAAATCAACTTCAGCGATGAATGAGAAGAACAGACTGAGACAATACAGTGGCCCACAAACATGTGTCTGTTACTATAATATACTCTGCTTCTCAGGCAGAAAAGGCACATTGAGAAATTGGAGGATGGGGGAGCTACGTTTCTTTATGACCTTATTTGAAAGATAAAGTCCTTGGGGAAATACAATTTATTCAGATTATCAAGACCCTGCTGTGCAAATCTACAGTCGGGGAGCACACTATGGAGATCAAAAAATATTTACTTTATTCTGTGGGGTAGAAAAGCTTTTAATGAATGCATAATTAAGACAAAAAAGTGTATACAGCTTTAGAAATTCCACGGCTGAGCCAAGCCATTAATACCATACCCAGTTGTGATTCCACCTGTTTCCTATTTGGATTACAACCTAGTTATAAATCAAGATATTACGTGACTCCCCAACCCAGTGCAGTAGGAAAGGGCTGTGCTCCAGGAGTCAAGGAGGCAACATAAAGGGCACTAGCATGGGTACGTAGTGAGGGGCTAGAACAGGCTAAAACAAAATAACAGATAAAAACAGCCCAACTTTCAATAGCCTTGGAATGAATCATGCAGGGAAATAAATTATCTTTTTGATTATGTGTGTAAAAGGACGGTGAGTTTTCTCAATACTACATTTGGAGTTGATAGGGTGAATCAAATTGCTAAGGAAGAGAATAAATATTCCATTGACCATATAGATCAGACTTATTTATTATGTGATAAAATAATGTAGGCCCAAGCATTTTATGTGTATAAATATATATATATATATATGTGTGTGTGTGTGTGTGTGTGTGTGTGTGAATAAATAAGTATATATGGGTGTGTAAATATATATATATATATATTTATAGACAAACATGTAAATATTTCTGGATAGCCCTAAGTAACTATATATTCATATGCTAATACAAATATACATTTTATATGCTTTGATTAAATAAAAACAAAGTATTACCAGCAATTCAAAAAGCACAAGAAAAAAAATGCTCTAATTCTTGTAGGTTTTAGAAGACTTATTTAAATATATTTGTGCTATATAACAGTGGAATTCTACAATTAGGTTACTGGTACATTTTCATAATCAATTGTATGCATAATATCTGAGGCTCATGAATAATTTTTTATTGTTCTTTGGGAAAGTTTCTTAGTAAGCTAGAATTCTGGGGGGGGGGCAAAGAAATATGGCCACGATCAGGTAATAATAATGCTGGCCTCAGTCACCATGAGCTGAAAAATGTTGCTTCAAAATTCACCACTGCTTACTCAGCATGGAGCACAGGGGAAGCATCCCACCATGTTAGCTCCTGTTTCTCAAGCATCTCCTGGTGCAGGATCTACGTTGCAGGACACATTGCATTCACTATCTTAGTGAATCCTTCAACAACACCAAGGGGTAAAAGGATGCTGTATCTATTTCACAGACTAAGATCGAAAGGCAGAAAGGTTAAGTCACTTAAGGTCAAGTGACTTTGGGGTATGAGCTTGTGTCACAGGGAGATAAACAAATCAGCACAAGAGGAGATAGATAACTAAATGTGATACATTGTAATTAGTCTCCCAGAAGAATGCTCACAGTTAAAAGGGCATCTAACTCAAAATGAGTGCACTACTCGGCCAGCTATGGAAAAGGAAATGTGTATTCCAAGTACCTAGGGTATTAAGAACTCAAAAGATGACGATTGGAAAACCAACCCACATAAAAGGGGTTTGCACAAAGTTTTAAGGAAATGTACAGTGTTCCCTAAGATGGCAGTACAGCACTTGAGCAGTAAATTGTCAAAAAATAAAATTAAATTAAAGATATAGGAAGTTTTTTAACAGATGCAGACTAGTGTGTCAAATTAAGAGGAGTGAACACTATACCAAAGGTCACAGAGAACCATCAAACACTGAATGACTTTGAGCAAGAGTACAATATAATCAGCTTGTTATTTGAAAATAAAGTTCATGGATTAAAAATTACTTTTTAAAATCAATCAAACAGAACATTGGAGGAAGAATTGGAGCAAGAATAATTTGCAAGAAGTTTCTTTAATCTGGGAAGTACCAAGGACCTGGATTAAGACGGTGTTACAGAAATAGAAAGAAGGAGAGAGAATGAGAAACGGAACAATGGATGTATGAAAGTGACATTGCATGCTGGCCACAGGGGAGGGAAGATTCTAGGGTTACTCTTGGTCTCTGGCATGAGTTCCACTTGAATATCTGCAGAATGTCCAGAAGAATGAACCCAGGAGATAGAGGATTGGAGATGACAAAGTACATCATCCTTGGGATATAGTGAGAGAGAGAGTACATAAAGGAAGTAAGAATGAGAAAGGTCAGAAACTAGTTTGCAATTAGAAGATAGAAAGCTATATAAGATTTTTGGGGAAAGAAATTATTTTGAAGATTAAAAACAGATGTTCAACATTGTTGTGGTGATAATTACAAGTAGGGAGCTGTGTGGAAGTACTTCAGGAGAGTCCAAGAGAAAGAATGCAGACGTCAGTGATGTCAGTGCCAATCAGAAGACAAGGTGGCGAATTTGAGAACCATCTAAGAGGCCAAGTCAATTAAGTTGAGCAAGAATCACAAAGTCATGGAGCAGTCTAAGAATTCTAGTTTGGGTAAGAAAAAGCAAGTGAAGTAAAAATACCTATGGAGGAGTGGCTTCTCCTGATAACCTAAATTTCTAAAGACCAGGGTTTCTGGTTGGGATAACTAAAAGAATGATATTGCCTTAATAGCATGGCAAAGAGCAAGCATGTGGAATTGGATGAAGACAATCAGGAACTGTGTATAGGGTATCCAGTGGAAATGCATGTAGGGTATTCAGTGGAAATGCAAGTAGAGTATCCAGTGGAAATGCATGTAGAGTATCCAGTGGACATGCATGTAGGGTATCCAGTGGAAATGCATGTAGAGTATCCAGTGGACATGCATGTAGGGTATCCAGTGGAAATGCATGTAGAGCATCCAGTGGACATGCATGTAGAGTATCCAGTGGAAATGCATGTAGAGTATCCAGTGGAAATGCATGTAGAGTATCCAGTGGAAATGCTAACATAACACACATCTGGAGCTGAGGTGCAGAGTGCTCCACAGTAGAAAGACAGCTGCAGTGAGCAGAAGAGATGGACCACATACAGTGTTCCCTATCCTCGGGTTGATGGGAGAAGAAGAGTTTGTAAAGGAACTGAAAAAGAAGGAGGGGAACTAGGAGAAAGGAGAGGGGTGTGCAGGAGAGAACACAGAGGGCTCATTGTTAGATATGATGAAAGACTCACTGCACAAAAGGTAAGAAAGCCAGTGTCAGGTTCACAGTGATGGGAAGAAGAAGAAGGCGGTTGTAGTAATAAGAGATAAAGAAAAATTTCTCCCATCTTTCTGGTGGAGAGACTGAAACCATGGGCAACACAGGAGGCAAAAGGCTGTAATGAGGAGCTGAAGGTGTGTGAGTATCAGAGAAGAGGACACACATCTCATTGAGTGTAAATATTTACAGTTGGAAGATGGATACGAGAATGACTGTCTCAAATGAAGCAAAGATTTCATTTGAACCACCCCTAATTTCAAGTAGTAATAATGGAAGAAAATGAGATACATACATTGTTGATTCTGAACTACAGCATCCATAAGATATTGGAAGAATTTTTATTTTTTGAGAAAAATGCATGCACAAAATCAGATTTTTGGGGTGGGTGGGTAGAGTGTTTCTGGTTTTGTTTGTTGCCTAGCTTAAAATGGAAACTACAGATATTAAAAAAAAAAATCCTTCAAGATTTCTTCCCTCCCTTTAAAAACTCACAAAGAAGATTACCCAAATAACAAATTAAAATGCTGAAATGATTCTCCCAGCAGACAGCAGGCCTTACGGCTGTCAATTGCTGGCATCCTTCGAGACGGGCTTTAAGAATGAAAGCCAACACAATAGCATATGAAAAAAAATTAATTGGGACCCAGAAATGGCTACTGAAGATCTTATGATGCATTTCTGGAGCCAAATATGAATGATATTTGGCAAATCTGATATTCTGGATTACTTGTGCTAGGTGGCAAATATTCTTGATTAGAACAAATAATTAGTAGTTGGCTATGACTTGGGGTTGATACATTTCTAGCCTTCCTGATTATTTTCACTGAAAAAGAATCCAAAAGATTAAACTATTCGTAATATATTTTCCAAAAGTTATACTTTAATATACTCCAAACACAAAGGTACCATCTCAAGGGAAGCATAGAATGGCATGCAGTTAGTGCATTGGACTATGGCCGTATTAAATATATATGTGAGTAAATCATTTGTCTTCCCTAATAAGAAAAAAATAGCTCAGCATTAGAGAAAAATGAATATGGGTTATAACTTTTCAACCTTGAGGATAAATTATTTTATACAGAATACCCACTATATATTTAGGTAATACAGCTAATTTAATAATTAAATTTAAAATAATATATTATTTAGAAGACATCACCTCCAATAAGTCATTGTCGCATTATTTAGTTTAAGAAATAGTAATCCGTTATAATAATATATAAGCTCCTCACTGTCAAGTTCAGTCACTGTCGGAAGTATTTCCAACTAAACAAAATGTATTAAAATGTATTTAAAAGTAATAGAAAGCTACTTATACAATTTTCACACCATTATTTAACATATTAACAATAAAAAGCAGATAAATTAATGAATGAAGGCTAACTTTTGTCCCCTCAACACATATTGAGTTCATATAATATGGAGGAAGGGAGAAAAATCTGAAATTGGTGGGAGATGAGGTCCTAGGTTTTGTACCCCAAATCTCCCAGGGTAAAAGCAGGGAAAAGCATTTTCTAAGCATAGTGTACCCTGTGGAGGATGATTCAAATCTGCCTGAAGAGACTATCAGTCTTGGAGATGGTGTCTCAGAGATCAGTGCTTCCTGATGTTGGAACCAGAAAAAATCTTTTCTTAAAAGAGAAACCATAAGACTGCTATTTATAAAAACAGGAACAGAAATCTCCCCAAAACTCTCATGAGAGAATAAAAATCTTTAAATCTGTATACGTTCACCAAAGAAAGAAAATTCCCAACTGTCTCTGTGGTCCATTAAGCGTACAAGCACATGAAGATGAAGGATAAAGAATAAGCATGTACAAGGGATGAGATAGGGGATGCGTGGGTTGGGGCACTGCCATCTCTCCAGGTTAGTTCTCAGCTACCCAAAGACTAGTAGCAAGAATCGAGGTTCTATTTACTAGATTATCCAGGTATGAGTACTATACAGAACACCTTCAGTGTGAGGAAGTGACTTATGCAATATTTGTAATAGAAGAAAACAGAACAAAACACTCTGCATGTTTCCTCACAGAGATAAAAGGCTCTACCTATGCCCCTTGAGTCCTCTCCTCTCAGAACCCAGCAGCATGTCTCCTCTTGCAGGTCACGTCTTTCACATAAAAGTGCTAAACTAATGCCGCTTAATGACAAATTAATGTCCATGAATAAAAAATACACCTCTAATAGCATAGAGTAATTTGCCATTACAATATCATCATTGGACATGCCCCTGGTTTAATACGATGTATTTAATTCATAACCTAATGAGTGATATATAAAAAGAAGGAGATGAACCCTGCAATTACATTTATGTGAGTCTGTCACCTTATTTGTAAAACCTTAGAGTCATTTACATTCAAATTAGAACAAATGAGTGATTTCACAAAGTGCAGTGATAAATGACCATAGAAGCCCGAGACAAAACTGCATTTCCTGTGAGCACATTAACAGTTTCCTATTATTTGTTAAAAATTACAATGCATATTGCCCAGTGTGGTGTGAATAATGACTTTTTTACTGATTGGGTCAGAAGACTAATATGTAGCAAAATAAATAATTTTTCTTTCCATTTTTCCTGATTTTTTGCTTTAAATGAATTACTGACTTTTGGTGGATTCACACTGCCACCTGCTGCCTAGAAAGAGGTAGTGGCAGTCTGTTCCAATCATTGCTTTGGTGGTTTTATTGGAACAGCCTACAGGATGCTCTTTTTATTACTGCGTTTTAGTCGCATGTCATTAGAAAAGCTGTGAGACCTGGTGAAACCAAGGGCACTACTGTTAATTGGGCAATGGAATGTGTCAGCTTTGGTAAGAGGTACAAACCTTACAGAATTCTTTCCCTTTAGAAAGCTAATGACAAAAGATGGCAACCTTGGCAAAGCACGTAACTTCTAATGGGTCAATTTCAGGGCACACAACATGAATCCAACAGTTAACACCCCTGATCTATGGCATTCTCAAGAGAGGAACGTGTGTGTGTGTGTGTGTGTGTGTGTGTGTGTGTGTGTGTGTGTGTGTGTGGTTGCGGGTGTCTGTGCATCTGTGTTTTATTCACCCCTACCACCAAGGCACAGTTTAAAGAGAACTTAAAGGCAAGGTCTCCCATGGGGAGTCAGCAGAGCCTGGTACATTCAGTTAAGGCAAGTCCAAGCCCCTCCTCCCTGCATCAAGGCTGCACAGTGTCTCACCATAGGCACTAGGTTCCAAAAACCTGGCTCATGCACTAGGGACAGGTCCTGATCCCACTGCCTGGGGGTCCCCTATACAGGCTCTGTTGACTCCCCATCGGAGACCTTGCCTTGGAGGAGATGGGAATCGGGGGTGGGTTGGGAGGGAAGGCTGAGACTTGGGAGGAGGGAGGACAGGGGAATCTGTGGTTGGTATGTAAAATGAATAGAAAATCTCTTAATAAAAATGTTATTTTTTAAAAAAGAAAACTTAAAGCCTTTGCTTGCTACTGAGGATCTCCTATTACCAGGACTTCTCTTATGGCAAGTTCCCATATACAACCTCTGCCTTAGGATCCTGCAAAAGGCAGCTTGGCTGGGAAAGAGTAGGCCCAGCCATGGAGATAAGAATAAAGACTTTGTAGGTAAACTAATATACTGAGATGTACTAATGTATTGAGACATACCAACAGGTAGCTAGTGGACATTTCTAAATTTAAGCAACATACTAGTTCTGAATTTAAACTCCTCCATCTGTAAAAAGAAAACAATGCCACCCAGCTGAAAGGGCCACTCAGCAGAGTGGAAATGTGAACCTTATAAAAACTGACAGGCCCTCTGGAAATGCTGCCTCCCTTCCCTTGGAAAGAAAATGATACTCAAGGGAATATGGCTTGGCATGAAGAGAGGCTAGAAACATGAAACCCATTTAGGAGCAACTCTTTTAGCAAGAATGGTGAATGTCTTGGGGCTGGAGAGATGGCTCAGAGGTTAAGAGCACTCGCTATTCTTCTAGAGGTCCTGAGTTCAATTCCCAGCAACCACATGATAGCTTACAACCATCTATAATGAAACACTGTATACATAATAAATAAATAAATAAATAAATAAATAAATAAATAAATAAACGTTTAAATAAGAATGGTGAGTGTCTAATGAAAGACAATAATTTCAGTGATAGAAAAGAGACCCAGGTGTGAGATACTTGTGAAGCTGACTCTACTCAAGTTGGATATCTAAAACAACACTCAAATTTATAGAAACAAGCGGATCAACCACACCCTTATAGCATGTTGTGATATATGAAGTTTGAACTACCGATGTGACATTTAGGTGGAAAACCTCCAACAAGGCACTCACTCCCTGGGAACTCAGAGGCCACTCCTGCTGGAGAAGCAGGTGGGCTAACTACAGACCTTTACCACTCCCTCCATCCCTCCAAGTCCAATCTCCCAGTCTCATCCCCAGTTCTGCAGCAAAATCACCCGTGGCAGCCTCCCTGCAACCTCATCTCCTATGGCTCCCACAGACCTTCCCCTCCTAACATTCCTGTCCCTACTTGTTGCTTTGTCCCAGCCCCAGCTCCTGCTGGCGACTCCTGCCAGGAAAGCAGGTAGATAACTGCAGATCTTCATCTCTCCTTCTGCTCCTCCAAATCAGATCCTCCAGTCTCATCCCCAGCAGTGTGGCAGCGGAATACCTGCTGCAGCCTCCTTCCCTCCTGCACCCATCTCCAGTGGACCACACAGATCTTCCCATCCTGCACCCATCTCCAGTGGATCACACAGACCTTACCTTCCTGAACCCCTTTCCAGTAGATCACACAGATCTTCCCCTCCTGCACTCATCTCCAGTAGATCACACAAATCTCCTCCTCCTGCACTCATCTCCAGTAGATCACACAAATCTCCCCCTCCTGCACCCATCTCCAGTGGACCACACAAATCTCCCCCTCCTGCACTCATCTCCAGTGGATCACACAGATCTTCCCCTTCTGCACCCATCTCCAGTGGATCACACAAATCTCCCCCTCCTGCACCCATCTCCAGTAGATCACACAGACTTTACCTTCCTGAACCCATCTCCAGTGGACCACACAGATCTTCCCCCCTGCACCCATCTTCAGTGGATCACATAGATCTTCCCCTTCTGTACCCATCTCCAGTGGCCCATACAGATCTCCTCCTCCTGCACCCATCTCCAGTGGATCACACAGATCTTCCCCTCCTGCACCCATCTCCAGTGGACCACACAGATCTTCCCGTCCTGCACTCATCTCCAGTGGATCATTTTGATCTTCCCCTTCAAACTTTCTTGCCCTCACTCTTAGCTGTGTTCCAGCCTCCAACTCCAGCAGGCACTCCATGGGAATTCACAGGCCACTCTGACCAGGAAAACAAATAGATTAATGACAGATTTTCACCTCTCCATCCATTCTTCCAAGTCCAATTACCCAGTCTCATTTCCAGCTCTGTAGCAGACCTTCTGCTCTGACTTCTCACTCTGTGCCCCCATTCCCAGGGGATTAACTAAGCAGATCCTGGTGGATCACCTTACTTTCCTTCCTCTTGCAAGCCCCTCCACCGTTTTCAGCCTATTCCTAAGTCTCAAACTCAATACTGAGAAACACATTTTACCTGGAACCCCCAATGCCCACACTTATTGGGACTCCATAAGATTTTTCTACAGGCAACACACAGCCACCATTCTCCTGTGAACCAGATAGGAAACAAAACACAGTGAACAAAACATCCACCCAATAAAGACAAGTCCAGACATCAGCACCTAGAATAACAATTACCAACCCCAGATACCTAGATGTCAGTGTAAAAACACAGGCCAGGCAGTGATGATGCATGCCTTTAATTCCAGCACTCAGGAGGCAAAGGCCAGTGGATCTCTGAGTTTGAGTCTAGCCTGGTCTATAGAGCAAATTTCAGGACAGCCAGGGATACACAGAGAAATCCTGTCTCTAAAAATTGAAACAAAACCAAAACCAAACAAATAAAAACAACAGTCAATAACTGCCAGGGCAATATGTTTCCACTAGGGCCGAGCAATCCTATCACAGTAGGCCCTTAATATTCCACCATAGCTGAAGCATGAGAAAAAGACCTTAAAACAGCCCTCATGAGCATGATAGAAGTCCTTAGAGAGGAAACAAATAAAACCCTTAAAGAAATACATGAAAAACGCAAACAGTGGAAGGCAATGAAACCACTCAAGACCTGATAGTGAATATAGGCTCAATAAAGAAAACCCAAACTGAGGGAAATCTGGAAATGAGAAGTTTAGGTACTTGAACAGGAACGTCAAAGGCAAGCTTCACTAGCAGAATACAAGAGATGGAAGAGAGAATCTTGGACATTAAAGACACGGTAGAAGATGGATACCTTGGTCAAAGAAAATGTTAAATCTAAAAATCTCCTGGTATGAAACACCCAGGAAATCTGAGACACTATGAAAAGACCAAATGTAAGAATAAAAGGAATTAAAGGAAGGAGAAAAAGGTCAAAGGTACAAAAAATATTTCAACAAAATCATAGAAGAATATTTCCCTAACATAAAGAAGGAGATGCTATCAAAGTACAAGGCGCATACAGAACATCAAATAGACTAGACCAGAAAGAAAAGTCCCCTCAGCACATAATCATCAAAACACTAAATGCACAAAACAAAGAAAGAATATTAAAATCTGCAAGGTAAAAGACAAAATAACATACACAGGCAGACCTATTAGAATAATACCTGACTTCTCAATAGAGACTCCAATAGCCATCGGGGCCTGGACAGATTCACTGCAGTCTCTATGAGACCACAAATGCCAGCCCAGACTACTACAGCCACCAAAACTTTTAATCACCATAGATGGAGAAAATAAGACCATGAAAACAAATTTAAGCAATATCCACCTATAAATCCAGCCATACAAAAGGCACCAGAGGGTGAACTCCAAGCTGAAGAAGTTAACTGCAAACAAGAAAACACAGGGAATAAATAATCCCAGACCAGCGAAGTCAAGAGAGAAAACACACACACACACACACACACCACCACCACCACCACCACAGCAACAAAACAGGAATTGACAATTCTCAATATCACTGATCTCAATTCCACACACAAAAAAGATACAGACAAATAGAATAGGTGTGAAAACAGAATCCATTCTTGTGAGTTCAAGGCCACACTGGGAACAGAGCCAGGCATGGTGGCACACACCTTTAATCCCAGCACTTGAGATCTCATGTTTTTGCTTGGGAAGGACACACGCCTTTAATCCCAGGCAGTAATATGTCAGGGCAGAGAAAGGTATGTAAGGCATGAGAAAACAGGAACTCACACTCTGGAGGCGGAGGAGTTGGTAAGGTTGGCTGTGGCTTGTTCTGTTTCTCTGATCTTTCAGCATTCATTCCAATATCTGGCTCTGAGTTTTTGTTTTGTTTTATTAATCAGACCGTTTAGAAATTTGTGTTACACCCATGTTTGTAAAAGAAACACTACTATAGCTTAACATTCACCTTCACACATTGACAGTGGGAGACTTCAATACCCAACTCTCACCAATGGCCTTGTCATTCAGACAAAAACTAAACAGAGAAATATTGGAGCTAACAGGTGTTATGACCCAAATGGACCTAACAGATATCTACAGAACATTTCACCCAAACACTAGAGAATATACCTTCTTCTCAGCGCCTCATGGAACCTTCTCCAAATCTGACCACATACTGGGACACAAAGCAAATCTCAACAGATAAAAGAAAATTGAAATAATACCCTGAATTCTACCAGACCATGGATTAAAGCTGGATCTCAACAACGACAGAAAGAAACAGAAAGCCTACAAATTCACGGAAACTGAACAAGTTTCTTCTGAATGAAAAATGGGTCAAGAAAGAACTTAAAGACTTTCTAGAATTCAATGAAAATGAATAAAAAACATACTCAAACTTACGGAATATAATGTAGGTTGTTCTAAAAGGCAAGTTTTAGCACGAAGTGCCTACATTAAAAAAAATGGAGAGATGTCATATTAACAACTTAAGAGCACATCTAAAAGCTTTAGAACAACAAAAAAATCACACCCAAAAAAAGTAGATGGCAAGAAATAACCAAATTCATGCCTAAAATCTATGAAATTGAAACAAGCAACTAAATGAAACCAAGAATCAGTGGAACAAAGAGTTGGTTCTTTGAGAAAATCAATAAATATTATTATTTATGGAATAATAAATAACATTTATTATTTTATTATCTATCCAAATTAACTAAGAAGTGGAGATGCAAAATCCAAATTAACAAAATTAAAATGAAAGGGAGAACAGAACAGCAGACACTGAGGATATCCAGACATACTTTAAAAACCTATATTCCACCAAACTGGAAAATCTAAAATAAATGGTAAATTCCTTGATTCATATAATTTACCAAAGTTAAATCTTGAGCATATAAACAATTTAAACATAACTATAACTCCTAATGAAATAGAAGTAGTCATTAAAATCTCCCAACCAAAAAGTCCAGGGCCAGAGGGCTTAACACACTTACCAGACTTTTGAAGAAGAGTTAATGCCATTATTCCTCAAATATTCCAGAAGACCAAAACAGAAGGATCATTGCCCAATTCATTTTATATGGCTACAGTTACCCTGATATCCAAAACACATAGAGAATCAACAAAGAGAATTGCAGACCGAATTCCCTCATGAACATACACGCAAAAATGTTTACAAACTGAATCCAAGACACATCAAAAAGATCATCCACCATGATCAAGTAGGCTGGTTCAACAAATGTAAATTGATAAATATAATCCAATATACATTTTAAAAAACTGTGGAAAAAACACACATGATCATTTTCATTAGATACAGAAAAGGCCTTTAACAAAACCCAACACCCCTTCATGATAAAAGTCCTGAAGAGATCAGGGATACAAAGGACATACCTCAACATAATAAAGTTTACAGCAAGCCCGTAGCCAATATCAACTTAAATGGAGAGAAACTCAAAGCAATTCCATGAAAATCAGGAACAAGACAAGGTTGTTCACTCTCTCCATACCTATTCAATATAGTACTTGAAGTCTTAGCTAGGACAATAAAACAACTAAAGGCATGACAGTGTATATATAAGTGACCCTAGCAATTCCACTGGGAAACTCATACAGCAGATAAACACCTTCAGCAAAGTAGTTGGATACAAAATTAATTCACAAAAATTAGCAGTCTTTCTTTACACAAATGACAAATGATCTGAGGAAGAAATCTGGGAAACAACACTTTTTACAATAGCTTCAAATAATATAAAATATTTTGGGGTACCTCTAACGAGGCAAGTGAAAGATTTGTCTAATACAAACTTCAAGTCATTTAAGAAAGAAATTAAAGAAGATATTAGAACATGGAAAGATCTCCCATGCTCATGGATAAGTATGATTAATATAATAAAAACAGCCATCCTACTTAAATCAATCTACAGATTCAATGCAATTCACATTAAAATTCCAATACAATTCCTCACAGACCTTGAAAGGACAATATTCAGCTTCATAAGAAAAGACACAAAAATCTAGGGTAGCTAAAAAAATCTTGAACAATAAAAGAACTGCAGGAGGTATGAGTATCTCCAATTTCAAACTGTACTACAAAGCTATAGTAATAAAAAATAAAAATAGTGTACTGGTCCCCAAACAGACATGTTGATCAAGGCAATCAAATTGAAGACCCAGACAGAAATCCACACACCTATGGACACCTAATTTTCAACAAATGGTACTGGTCAAAATGGATGGCTGCATTTATAAAAATACAAATAACTCCATACTTATCATCCTGCACAAAACTCAACTCCAAATGGACCAAAGACCTCAATATAAAACCAGATACACTGAGCCCAGTACCAAGCTGTTTTATTACTGTAGCTCTATAGTAGAGCTTGAAGTCAGGGATCATGATCCCTCCAGAGGTTGCTTTATTGTACAGGATTCTCTTAGCTATCCTGTTTTTTTTTTTTTTTTTTTTTCCATATGAAGTTGAGTATTGTTCTTTCCAGGTCTGTGGAGAATTGTGTTGGGATTTTGATGGGAATTGCATTGAATCTGTAGATTGCTTCTGGTAAGATTGCCATTTGGGGGGTGGTGGAGGGCAAGGAATGGGGGTGGAGAACATATGGAAATGGGAGGGTCGAGCTGGAGTGGGGACGGAGTGCAAGAGCAGGGAAGGAGATACTGTGATAGATGAAGACATCATGGAAGTAGGAAGAGGCAGGGTGCTGGGGAAGCTCTCAGGAATCCACAGGGATGAACCCACCTTGGACTGCTGGCAGTGATCGAGGGGGTGCCTGGACTGGACCACTGGTCTACTCTGGTGACCGGTCTAGTCATTATCATAGAGCATTACCTAATGACAAATGGAGGCAGATGCAGGGATCCTCAGCCAGGCGCCAGGCTGAGCTCCGGGAATCCAGTCGATGGGAGAGAGGAGGGATTCCACAGGTGGGGGACGTGGAGATCATGACGGAAAGACATGCAGAGCAGAGATGGCCGGCCACATTAGTGGAAGCCCATGAACTGTGGACTAGTGGCTGTGGAGCCCCCATGAGAATTGACTAGGCCCTCTGGGATATGGGAGATGGTTGTTTAGCTCAACACCCGGGCAGGGGGCGGGGTGAGTCAGGATCCATCCCTGGTGCATGGGCAGGCTTTTGGGAGCCCAGTGCCTGTGGTGTGGCACCTTGCGCAGCCTTGTGTGGCAGGACTTGGACCTGCCTTGGTTCAGTGTGCTGGGCTCTGCTGACTCCTCATGGGAGACCTTGATTTTGAAGGATGTGGGGATGTGGGGATGTGGGGTGGCTTGGGAGGGAGGGCTAGGAGTAGGGAGGAGGAAGGAGGTGGGATCTGGGGGTGGTATGTATGGTGAGTAGAAAATTTCTTAATTAAAAAAATGAGAAAACAACAACAACAAAAAGAAACAGCAGGGAAAAGGAGCCCACACTATGACCTCCAAGTATCCATTTTCTCCTCTGGGAGAGGGGGTGGGGTGGGCACTAGGGTGGAGGTGGAGCAGCAGCATTAATGTGTCACAAGTTTCCAAGGTGTCTGCTAATGGCTTAGGAAGTCAGGGAGCTTCTTCAAAGGGTTCTCCTCAGGCAGTTTTAAAATAAGAACTAGATAAAACAAACAAACAAACAAACAAACAAAAATCCCAAAACAAAACAGGCTCCTAGAAGAGTCATCTGTCTTTCACGAAAGAAACAAGAGAAATGTAAGAACAGCAAAATAATAGACATGGTAGTGGCAATACTTTTTCACAGCCCAGTTGGACAAAGGCTCCAACAAGGATGGCAAACACATTAGCACTGGCAACAGACCACAACTTCTTTGTATATTTTAAGCATTGGGGAATTTTCATTTACCAAACAACCTAACCCTCGTTATATATTCAACTAAATGATTCTAAATGTGCGTGATTCCCAAGTGCTGGGATTAAAGGTGTGTGCCACCACTGCCTGGCATCTATGTTTAATCTAGTGGTTTGTTCCTTTGTCTCAGTCGGTAGAGCATGAGACTCTTAATCTCAGGGTTGTGGGTTCGGCTCTCTTGGGAAGCTACAGTGACATGGTGAGCTAAGGCTAGTTGGTGGCTATTGCTCTGATCGATACGGCTTGCACCTCTGTATTTAGCTCCATGTTTCCTATTTAATAAGACTGTTTAGAAATTCATCTACATGATTCTCTATGACATTTAAAATCAGTTGAGCAATACTGCCAATGAGTGGAACTATATAAGGCTACATTAAAATAATATAATATGAACTCTGGTTGACCCAATCTGGAGCCTTTACCTCGAGAGAACAACATCTGTATTGGAAAGAGTGAGGTACTGGTGTTTCTATACGGGACTTGGTCCCCGTCCAGTCAGTTTCCTTTTGTGAGTTCAACATCTTGCAACAGTCACTGATAATAAAGGCAGAGGTCACAATAGAAGGAAAGAACAGTATCTGCGAAAACTGAGTTTCAACCATCCTTGTAAAGCCTGAGTAATAACTGTTCGCAGAACATAACTTCATTCAAACCGCACCTTGACTTGCATGAACTAAATGGAAGTTCAGCTGCAAAGTGCACAGCTACTTAGGTCTCAAAAAATTGATCTGATAGGCAGGAGAAATGCACATGGACTTCCAGTGTTCATCTGGAATACTCATCTATAAAAACAGATATAAATATATACACACTGTTTACAATAGGCGTGATGATATAGGCCTATCTACAATCCTCCACAGTTATACCACTCTAACTAAATGTCTGTCTGTGTGTCACTGAGTGTTATCTGCCATAGGAAAGTAAATCCAGTTGTGCTTCAAAAGCTCAAGTAGTAGTATTTGATGTAGAAATGTCAAATAGGAATAATTTCAATTTCAAAGCCAACCACACACTTCTGAAATCTCGTAACCTTCCTAGATGATTCCCATTGACCACTAGCACAATGGATTTAGAAATAGCTCTCCCATACCACCCAAAACTATTGAGAGGAAAAGGAAAGAAAACCAGATAAAAATGTTAAACATTTACTGTTAGGTTAAATGTGTCAAGATAATGATGAAAATTTTATATTCTGTATTCTTTCTTAGGTAAACATGGCTGATATTCCCTACACTGTCATCTTGGGAAGTTCTGGTTCCTGTTTCCCAGGTTTGTCAGAAAAAAACAAAACAAAACAAAACAAAAAAAAAAAAACAGAAAAAAAGATGTCAAATGTGAAAAAGCTTTGACAATTCCATAATGGGTAGCAGAGGAGAATGATATAGGACCCATTTACAGCACATTTAAACAAATTTAGAATTAGGGAAAATGATTATAAAGGTTAAAAAAGTGACTGGGTAGGAATATAAGATTTTTTTTCTTCTACTAATATGCACAAAGATACTAGAATAAAAGTGTGTAGGTTCATTATTTTAATTACCTTTCATTGTATTGTAATAAATGCAAGGGAAAGTGAGACCATGGAACAAATGGGAAAATCCTAAAATATAAATTAATACTTAGGGCTGAAATATGATTCAGTGGGTAAATGTATTTGCTGCTAAGTCTAATGACCTAAACTCGTGCCCTAGGACATACATGGTGGGAAGGAAGAAGTGACATTCATAGGCTGTCGTTTAACCTCTACACACACTTGCTGTGTGTGCATGTGAGTATGTATACTCACACATTCACACAGACACACAGACATAGGCGCACACCCACGCAAATACAGAGAGAGAGAGAGAGAGAGAGAGAGAGAGAGAGAGAGAGAGAGAGAGAGAGATGTGACAAGAAGGCCAGACTATTAGCCTTGCCAAAGACATCAGATCCATATAATAATAAATAATACATTAACAATAAATAAATTCTTCTAATTAAATGTAATCTTAACTATAAAATAAAACTTTCGGAGCCATGAAGCTTCTATAGCCGTTCAACATCTTACCTAATAATTATGTTGTGTTGTTGTTGTTGTTGTTTGGAATTAGAAAGTTCTATCACCCCCAGCAGCCACATTGCATCAAGCAAGCTGGGTACATTGTGAATCTCTGACACTTTTTTAATGTGTAAATTTATTGTGAAGAATGAATGTAAAAACACTTGCAGATACACAACAGCATAGTGTGTGTGACTTTCTTTCCATCCCTCTTACAGAGCCATTCCTAACTATCCAGCAAGTCAGAAGAAGGATGCACAGCTCACTCATGTGTTTGCCAATCTTTACCACCTTGGAAGTTCATAGGATTATTAATTCTATGTGACTCTGTGGCCCATTAACTACTGTTACCCATCTTCAATGGGTGTTCAACTTTTCTTGCATTTGTGGTCATTTCCACAAGTAGTATTCCTATAAACTAGGACCCCTTATCTCCCTAGGACCCTATGGGGAGGCCTGTGAATGGATGCTGAGACCCTGTGGGAGGCCTGTGAATGGGTGCTGAGACCCTGTGGGAGGCCTGTGAATGGGTGCTGAGACCCTGTGGGAGGCCTGTGAATGGGTGCTGAGACCCTGTGGGAGGCCTGTGAATGGGTGCTGAGACCCTGTGGGAGGCCTGTGAATGGATGCTGACACCCTGTGGGAGGCCTGTGAATGGATGCTGAGACCCTGTGGGAGGCCTGTGAATGAGTGCTGAGACCCTGTGGGAGGCCTGTGAATGAGTGCTGAGATCCTGTGGGGAGGCCTGTGAATGGGTGCTGAGACCCTGTGGGAGGCCTGTGAATGGATGCTGAGACCCTGTGGGAGGCCTATGCGTGGGTGCTGAGTCAGTCTGCTGCCTGAGGACAGTGGGCCCCTGGAGTGGGCAGAGAGGAAATGACATATCCATGGCCATGAGAGGATACAGGAGCCACAGTTGTCTTCCTGGGATCGTCTTACCTGTGTCCTCAAGAAACTACTAGCACAGGGTACACACATACACACACACACACACACACACACACACACACACACACACACAAGTGTACTTTTTCTATCTTTGGGCCTCAGTTGGTAGGGACGGTTCACAACTGCAGGGCAAGGGAACGTGAAGGGCAATTAGTAGATGCAAGCACACATACCTGGATGAGATAGTGGGAACACAAATTGAGAAGCTCCAACAGCTGTAGGTGACTGCCAGCTGCTAACACATCCTGGATCACTCCTGGCTCCAACAAAATCTGTTTTTGTTTGTTGATAAAGAGAAAGCAATCAGCTACATCAAAAATGGAAATGGTACTGCTTAATGTATAAATGCACCACACTGTATTTAAACTGCTACTCTACACACTTATTTGAACTCAAACTGTGGCTATGGAAGTCAGTTTCTTGCTTGTACCCTAATTATCACAAGACGCCCCCTCTCAAACAGGAGCCTTTCTTTGATTTTTACATGAGCCAACAGCTTTTCCTACACCCCAAACTCTGCTTAGTTCCTTTATTTTTGTAAGAAAATATGAACATCTTTAAAGAACACAGTAGCCTCTTAACATTCATTTTGTAACATGGTCATTAATTGCAAAATGAATCAGTTCCAATTTTTCAAAGTGTATTTCAGACTCTTCAGTTCATCACAGTTTAGTGAGGAGGTGTTTTAGGGCAGGGCACTTGCATCTCCTCTGGCTACAGGGAGTGGGTGGATATTGTGAGTGTGTGTGGGTATTGTGAGAGTGGGTGGGTATTGTGAGTGTGGGTGGGTATTGTTGGGTATTGTGAGAGTGTGTGAGTTTTGTGAGAGTGGTGGGTATTGTGAGTGTGTGGGTATTGTGAGTATGTGTGGGTATTGTTGGGTATTGGGAGAGTGGGTGGTATTATATATGTATTATTCTACTTACAAGCACAAACTTTCATTTTCTTCATTTTTAAGTTTGGCTTCTCTAGTCCTCTTATTTACAATGCAACTATCATTTTCATGAAACAGCAAGCCTCACAGGGACAGAGAACAGCTCAAGTACCTGGTGATATCAATTATCTACTTGCTGGTTAAGCCCAACTGTTGGACTGCTGCTACCAGCCCACTGAAAAAGGCCCGAGAAAGACACACACCATGCTGAGGAAATTCACTCCAACATGCGACTGAGTGCACAAAGAGGCCTTTAGTGCTGTCACGGCCATCTTCCTCAGCCCAGTCATTCCCAGTCTGGCCCCTGGACGCCTATGTCCCCAAACCCACTGTCATTTCACTGCCCTGTCCACATGAAAGCAGTTAGTGAGTGCACTCTTTCTCCAAATGAGGCCATCCATCTCTTGTCTCTGGGTCAACATTCTTTCTTGATTTTCTTTTTCCTCAGAAACCATTTTCATTCCCAGTCTATGTGCCTTTGGAAATGACCACAGCTTGGCCCAAAGACCTTTCCCTTCTCTCTCTGCTCACCCTGTAATCGCGTGGCCTTAATGCTATTTATATGCTGATGGCACTCAGCTCTGTTCCCCACCTCCATACCCCAGACCCTCATTCACAACTACGGGAAATGGATGAAGTCCTGAGTGAATGTGTATCATTGACATGGGTAGGGCCATGTCAAAGACAGCAATGTCTCAGACCCGTGGGAGAAGCAAAGCCTTCTCCAGGCGAGGCTCGGAGACATGGCAAAGCCCTCCTGTGGTCCAAGTACAAGTGTTAATGAACAATTGACCAGTGTGTGTAAAAACTATCAACCATAGTTTCCTTCTCTGGGATAACTGCAGCCTGAGTGTGCTCCTCTACAGAGATGTCCACCTTTTGATGTATAAAAGAAACCTGCCTCCTCTATCATATCACCAACCAAATCAGTCTTCTGGATCATCTCTACATAGATCATTCTTCCTCAAGGTATCAGCGTGGTTCCTTCCATCCCATCTTTTAGTCTTCTGCCCGAACTGGGATTCTGACCTACTATCACAATTGGTACCTTCCGTCAGAGTGAGCACAGCCCACTGTACCCCACCTTTCCTTGACATGTCTATGTGTCTGTCTGCCTTTTCTTCCTTCCCTTTCTGCCCCAGCTAGGTCAATCCCTCAAGCTGGGTAGAGCCTGGCATCCAACTACCACCTCAGCATGACTCTTAGCTGTCTAAAGGGCAGCTCAAACCCTAAGCATGCCACAGGCTAGATGCTTGATCCTACTACCACTCACCACCCCACTCCTTTTATAATCCCTCTATCTCAGCATAAAAAATATAGCAGTTATTTAGAAAATCCCAGAGTCATTCTTCTTTTTTTAAAAAATAAAACTATTCTTTGATAATTTTCTATACATATATAATGTGTCCAGGTCACACTCACCACCAGTCCTCTCTACTGCCACTTCCCCACCAAACTCCCCTCCCACCCTCCAGACAAGTCCTCTTCCCACTATCAAGTCATTATGTTGTTGTTGTTGTTGTTGTTTGTTCTATGAGCCACTGAGTTTAACCAGAGCTTCCTGCACAGGCATGGCCATTGAGCTATCCACCAAAGCATGTGTAACGCATCAGATGCTATACTTTTGAAGACTATAACTCCCCTCCCCAGAAGCTATGAACTGCTAATGGCTTTCTGGGGAGGATCCTGGACCCATGGGCTCCTCTCCCATCTATGAACTGAATATTGGCATTAGTCCAGTTTTGTTGTCCTCTCTCCAAATCTATTACTTGCGACTCATACTTTAGCTTACTATACACTTAACAAACTCACTCGTCAAAGTGGAAACATGGCTTTCAGGCTACCGCTCATTGTTTGGTGTGTACAGAACAACACTGTCAGAGAGGCTTGCCCTGATCATCCTCTGTGAAACTGCATATCACTCCAAAATACCTATCATTTCCAATCTTGGCTGAATTATCCATAGCACTTACAGTCTTTTGACATAATTGCACATTTACTAGGTTGCTTTCTGTTTCTCTACACATAAAGATACAAACTCCAGGAGGGAAGAAATGTGTCTTGAAATGGTGCTTATCTGATTATAAATCTGGATAAATAATTGATTCCTACACACATGCTTGTCTCAAAATTTATTTTATTAATTGATCTGATGGAGCACAAGAGGAAAAAGAGCTGTAGCTGTATTTATGTACCATTGAAGTAAAGATGTGAAAAAAATTAAGCACAGGGGTCAAAACTGCAAATTCTCATCTCATTCTGGGAGGTTTTTAACAGCTCTTTCTTCTTCTGGTCAGAAGAGATATTTAAATTTCTGCAAATCCTCAAGGAAGGGGCTTTGACTGGCATGAGGAAATGAGTGTATCTCCCATCACAGGAGCAAGAGTGGTGGACAGACTGGCAGAAGAGGTGCAGCCTGAGGCAGGGAGCAGGGACTCGATGGATTAGAAAGGGTAGCTTTAGCCTTTCAACCCTGTCCGTTGTGTTCACTTCACACAACTGGCATTCCTGATAACCTCCAAGGTGTGGTAACGCCAAACGCAAAGACAGCTATCACAGAGAGACAAGACGAATATTCCACAGCATGTGTAACACGTCCAGTGGGCTCACTGTGAGAAATCCTCACACTAGAAACCCATACTGGGATTGTTTAGGCCTTTGCTTTTTATTTTTGTTCTGTAGGCTTGTTTCCTCCTTTCATTATAAGATTTTCTAAAAGAAACTTTAGCATAGGAAAATCTCTAAGTCCTTTGAAAGGTTTGCAGAGAGAAACTTCCAGGACAAGTATTTTTTTCCTTAATAGAAACACCCAGCATGTGTAAGCGTCACTGGCCGGAGTCTTTGCAGTTGCGCCCTGCTGCTGTTTGGTGAGTGGCTGCTCTGCTGGATTTTCCAAAGACTTTGTGCTTGGCCAGGAATAAGCTGAGGCTCAACTCCCTGCGCTTTACAATAAAGTGAATTTGATGCCTTCTTGAGGAACTGACCAATAAAACTCTTCAAAAGTAAGGATCCTCAAACACCCACATTTATGGCAGACAACCTTCTAGTTTGTTTCCCCTTTGCTGTGACAAAACACTGACCCAAGCCAGCTTCAGATCCTTCAGAAAGTTATAGTCATCACTATTTACGCTGGCATTCTCACAGAATGGGTGGGGCATGAGATCAACCCACAGGAAGGGAGGGAAGGCCCCTGAAAGCTGAGAGCATCCTGTTAGAGTGGGAGGGAGCTAAGCTACCTGGCTGGGCAGATCTGTAGCATTCAGCCCTCTAGAGGAATTCAGATCGGATGAAGGTATACAGATCTGAACAAGACAAAGAGATAAAGAAAATGCAAGACATATAAGACCAAGTGTATGCCCTGGACCTGTGTCAAAGGGCTCACTTGTTCAGGCTGAGATGGAGCTGGGGCTCCTCTGAATCTGTAAAAAGTTTTTGAAGCCATCAAGGGGGTGTATAGGTAGGACCAAGTGCTTTCTTCTTGGGGACAAAAATATTGGATATTCTCTCCCCCATGATCCACCCACACCAACCTCCAGGTAGAACATGGGAGCTGAGCTCGCATGTGAGGGCCTGGATAGTGCTGTCTCGGGGTAAACGATAATCCTATAACTCAAGTCAAGCTCAAGGCTCTTCCCTAAAGCCATGGTAAGGTAAAGAAGGTCACTTGAACAAAGATGCTCTGATCCCTCATTCCAAATGCCAAGACTGCTCCCTCTCTCTCATTTTTGCTAACTAGACGAGTCTTAACCAATGGCTGTGAGCAGGGTAACCCTGGGTTGTGGAGAGCCAAGAAAGCCCTGAGTGTTTCAAAGAGTTGATGAAGTCTGTCATGGACAGCAGTGCCTCAGCCCCATGGGAGTGGCCAAGCCTTTCCCCATGGTGAGGTACAGAGGGACAGCAGAGCCTTCCTGTAGTCTGAGTGGGAATTTTGGCAATGTGTGCAAAACCCAGCAACTGTAGCTTCCTCTTCCTGGATGATGACATTGGATTGCTCGCCTACAGAGACTTCTTACGAAGGCCAGCTAGCCCCTCCTCTTGCATTGTACATGATCAAAGCGCTGAAGTTCCCGGCTTCTGTTGCACAGTAGGTATGCTCTATCAGAGCAAGCACATCCCATCTGATCCCAGCTTTTCTGCAGGTGTGTCTGCGTGTCTGCTCTTTTTCCATTCCTCCATCGCTCCAGTCAAGTTTCCAGGATAAAGCCCCACAGGCTGTGGTGCTGTGCTGATAGATGTGTGACAAAATGCTAGACTTTAAATCTACAAGTTCAGTAGGAGGTGACAGATTCCCAAAACATTCTGATATGAGAATTCAGCCATAAAGTGGTACAACCGCCTTCCTGGTAGGAGGGATCCTGGGATGCTTCATCCAGCTCGCTCCTCCAGTCAGTGACAGGAGTGGAGTTGGTTGAGTGGAGTTGGTTTATTTGCACCATCTCTGAGGAATGCCTCCCAAACTGAGAGTAGGCTTGTGCACCTAGCCTTACGGAGTCTTTAGACAGGACATGGGGCCAAAAAGTTGTAAAAGAGGAAGAATACGGAGGTTGTGGCAAAATTCTACATAGAGCATGGCATTCACCACCTAGGAGGCCCTGGGAAAGTGGGCTGGGCCCGACAAGTAGAAGCAGGCGCCAGCACACAAACTCCATGTTGCTTCTGTCTGTCTTCCAGCTCATTCTCTTGTGCCATCAGACATTTATATCCCTTTCCGTGTTTTTACCTTGCCTCCCAGATTAGCTTCTGTAACAAATGTCTTTAACATTTATGAAAGTTTCAGTATAACTTTCTTTCTGTCTGTGAATAACTGAGTTAGTATCTTCACAAAAATGTTTCCTTAGTTCCTCAAGGTTCACCCTCATTGCTTGTTTAGGAGGCTGTTGGTTGACTATGGTTTTTGTGGATAGAGCAGGCTAGCGGTGTGATAACTTTAAACCCAGACAACTAAGGTTGGCAAGTGTGTCCATGAAAACAACCACCTTTTAAGCACACGGACTAATGCAATTAAAGTAAGACGTGGTCTAATATCATTTATCAGAATAATGAGGACACTTTCTCTTTACACATTTGAAATTCATTATTTCATATGGTCTAGAGAAATGGTAACTTATTTGAACTTATAAGCTATCAGGTAAACTGAACAAAAGGAGCATAAATAAATTTACTAGTCAAATATTCAAGACACAGGAAGTCTTTTGCATGAAGCACTTCTGTGTAAGTCATACAGATGGGAAATAAAACAAGATCTACTTGAAGCTTTAGTATCAGGTCACTAAAAATTGTGTATCCACAAGGTGGCGCCCTTGTTTAAAGCAAAACGATTTTCTGTTCCTTGTTACCTCTATCAGACATACTCTAGTCTTAAGAAGAAAATACAATTCAAGTAAGGATAAGAAAGCCTAGGAATTTACTTTCCAAGCATCCCTCAGTGCCCTATGTGTGCTGACAATACTATCCACCTCATGTGTTTTAGTATTAACAGAAAATGTACACATACCACAGCATGTTGGGACAAACTGAAGTGTGAACAGGGTAAATACTGGAGCACAGTGCTTGAGTAAAGTGAAAAGAGCCCAGTGAGACTGTGATGGTGTGGGGATCCAGTGGGACTGTGATGTGTGGGGATCCAGTGGGACTGTGATGGTGTGGGGATCCAGTGGGACTGTGATGGTATGGGGATCCAGTGGGACTGTGATATGTGGGGATCCAGTGGGACTGTGATGTGTGGGGATCCAGTGGGACTGTGATGGTATGGGGATCCAGTGGGACTGTGATGTGTGGGGATCCAGTGGGACTGTGATGTGTGGGGATCCAGTGGGACTGTGATGGTATGGGGATCCAGTGGGACTGTGATGTGTGGGGATCCAGTGGGACTGTGATGTGTGGGGATCCAGTGGGACTGTGATGTGTGGGGATCCAGTGGGACTGTGATGGTGTGGGGATCCAGTGGGACTGTGATGGCGTGGGGATCCAGTGGGCACAGGATTCTGCAGGAGCAATGGCCAAGAATGCCTGATTTAATTGAAAAACCCTGTAGAGGGATATGAAAAGACTTGGTCTTTTCACAACATAGAGAAAACTCCATTTTCTTATGGCTCCTTCATCATTAGAATGATTCTGGCATTTCAAGGCCTTGAGATTAATAGTATTGCCAGCCAGTCGTTTCCAACACGATTTTCTTCATTATGTTTAAATTAATAAGATGCATTATTTAACAGAATGTAAAGATAAATTATACATACTTACATCACCTTTACAAATGTGGCTAATTATTTGAAAAAGCAGAATACATTTTTGATCGTTTCTAACTGTAAGGGAAAGAAGCAGTTGTAGCAAATTAAAGTATAATGAAACATGAAGGTCATTATAGGTTAAAAGAAAAGCTAAATTAATTATTAAGACCTACTTATAACCAATGTTCTTTCAAGTGTGATGAAGATGGTAGATTCCATCCCTCACAACTTTATCATGGAACTGAGACTCTCTAAAACAGAGCCAGCTCCATAATATGGGGACAGATTATCTAAAACAGAGCCAGCCCATAACACAGGGACAGATTCCCCATAACAGAATCAACTCCATAACCGGGGACAGACTCTCCATAGCATAGCCAGCTCATAACCCGGGGACAGATTCTCCATAACAGAGCCAGCTCATAACCCAGGGACAGACTCTCCAAAACAGAGCCAGCTCCATAACATGGGGACAGACTTTCCATAACAGAGCCAGCTCCATAACATGGGGACAGACTTTCCATAACAGAGCCAGCTCATAACCCAGGGACAGATTCTCCATAACAGAACCAACTCTATAACATGGGGACAGATTCTCCATAACAGAGCCAGCTCCATAACATGGGGACACTCTCCATAGTAGAATCAGCTTCATAACACTAGGACAGACTCTCCCTAACAGAACCAACTCCATAACATGAGGGCAGACTCTCCCTAACAGAGCCAGCTCCACAACATGGGGGCAGACTCTCCCTAACAGAGCCAGATCCACAACATGGGGACAAACCCAAAGAGAAAACATTGATTTTCAGCTGCTGACATGTTGAAGATGAAACAACGAATAGGATCAATGGCAATTTTGCTTTGGAAAAGGATTGTTTTACTTTTATTTTATGTGCATGGGTATTTTGCCTGCCTGTGTGTCTGTTCACCATGTGTATGCAGTGCCGCCGAGGTCAGAAGAGAATATCAGATTCTCTAGAACTGGAGTTACGGATGGTTGTAAGCCACCGTGTGAGTGCTGAAAACTAAACATGGGTCCTCTGGCAAGGAGCCAGTGTCCTCGACTGCTGAATTATCTCTTCAGCCCCCTGGACACCAATTTTCAAGTGTAGGCATGATTTAACAATGTCGCTGCTGGGTATTGAATGGAGAGAGAAGATGGAGCTGAATGCAAATTATTAAGTCATGGTGCAAATAATACAATGACAGCATGCACACAGAGTTATGCCAAGGGAGCCGAGGATTGAAGATGTCTCATTTCATTAAAGATGTCAGAGAAATAAGCCCCGATGTGAAAAGGAATCATCAATACACAATTCTTTGCTCATTTGGGGAATTCCTTGCATAAGCTTTGTAAAGGATGCAGATAAAAATACAGCTTTAGAGTCTGCCAAGAAAAGTCATTGGCATTTTTCTATCTAGCATCATCTCATAAAGAAATACATGATTGACTGCTACTCATTTCCATAGAATTTGAGGAGGGAATGAGGCAGAATGCCAAGATAATATGCTTAGAAAAATAATTGGCACAGTTTTTAGAGTAAAAAAAATGTTTCTATTATTAATTTCACGAAAAGCAAATTTAATTTTACCTCCAGTGTTTACGTGGTGCCTACTATCTTCCGGATATCATGTGGCCATTTTGTTTATGCCATCTGTCCTTCCTGTACCACCCCCACTTCCTGCCTTTCAAGTAGATATAAACACCACTGGGGATAAGGAAACTGAAGGCAAGGTAATCCACCCTTTCATCAGCAAGTCTTTTCTAACTCCAGCATTCCCGGCATCTTTCTAGACTCTGTGGAGATGCCATAGGGATACAAAGATGCATCCTTGTCACCACGGTGCTTAGAGCTTAGGTTTCAGTCCACTTGGCCTCTACTTACAAGAGTAAGACCCAAAACATGCTAGATTGGAGACAAGAGTTCAGTTTTGAGGTACAGCAAAATTCAAGAAAACTAGAGTTCTCCTATAACTCCTGTCCCTACACGTATGTAACATTTTCATATGAACATCTCCCACAGCATGAATACTAGAGAAAGCCAGGGGCTTTGGGAGAAATGATATGTCAATGGAGACTTATCAGTTAGAGCAAATGTGCCATTCTGTATGAGATGTTGATATGGAAATGTTACACATGGGTAGGGACAGGAGGTATAGGAGAACTCTAGTTTTGTTGAATTTTGCTACAGGAAAAACCTGCTTTAAAAAAAGTCTATTGATTAAAAACTAAAAACAAAAAAATGTTAAATAATGTTTACCCCACAAACTATACAAAGGCATAAGGTTAGGAAGATGTGGTCTGCAGATTGCAATTTGCCACCTAGATGCATATGGTTTTGTCTTCTTGTTGTCTATGGGGATGATACACTTGACATAATTTTCCCTTCAGTGTACTCCTAATACCCAGTGAGTCCTTAACACACAGTAGGTGATCATTAAGTATTTGCTGAATTAATGAATTTCATCTTGAGAGCAAAATATTAAGAGATAGTTCCTACATCATAACAAAGGAAACAAATATTCACAAATTAATGTAGCACAGTCAAACTAATGCCTTCATTAGAATGTTCTTAATGTTATTCTGCTCCAGTGGAATATCTACTTGCAAAAAGAATCTTCCCACAAGCTCTGCTGGAGGGGTGTGGATACAGCTTAGTGGAAGAGCATTTAGTTAGCATGCTCAAAGTCCTGGGTTCAACCTCCAGCTTTGGGGGAAACAGCTAGCCACTTATGCACTGTACTATTCATCAGAAAAATCATATTTTTTTTTTTTGCTATCCTGATATTTTTTTTTTTAAAGAATTAGGATCTCAAAACTCACATATACTGACTACCCTGTACAAATACTAAATGCGGCCAGCAGAGGGCTCAAGG
The DNA here is from genome assembly GCF_004664715.2 of Peromyscus leucopus. NCBI lineage: Eukaryota > Metazoa > Chordata > Mammalia > Rodentia > Cricetidae > Peromyscus > Peromyscus leucopus. Next base: position 37,241,424 of record NC_051064.1, read on the forward strand.
ACTCCATTTTTAGGGAAAATTTTTAAAATTTGTTATCTAACAGTAGCCTTCCTCGGTAAAAACTCTGAGGAGACAGTTCTTCCTTCTGGTCATATAATCACACATCTCTGAGTTCACTTAAAAATAATCCAAATGGAAAAAAACCCAGAATTACGGTAAAGCATTATTATTTATATGGCCAGCATTTACAGATAAGCATACTCGTCTAATTGGAGGAAAGGCGGTGAAGTAAATTATAGCCACACGTTTTGTTTGTTTTTATTTGTGTACTTATGTTTTAAGGCAGGAAGTTACTATGTAGCTCAGATTAGACTCAAATGCACTGTGTAGCTGCAGCTGATCTTGAAGTTGTGATTCTCCTGCCTGCCTCACCCTCTTGAGTGTTACAGACAGGCACAGTCATATGCAGCTGATGTAACCATTTAAATATCAGGAACATAAATCAGTCAGAGAAAATAGGAAACTGAAAGCAATATAAGGCCAGAAAAGAATATAAGTAAATAAATGTTGTAAATAATATAATAAGCAATACATAACACACGCAATTGCTGTGCTCATGCTGTTATAAGTGGGCCTCAAAACTAAACAAAAGAACTGAAGTGGTGGCCCTGGGGGTAAGGTACCATCTGCAGCAGCCTGAGGGCCTGAGTTTGGATCCTGAGCACCTGTGTTTAGGATGGGTGTGGCCATGTGCCTATAACCCCCACATGTGGGGCAGGAACAGGCAGACCCTCCCCTACCTCTCAAAGGAAGGTAAAACTTGCTGGTGAGAAAGTCTAGCCAACTGGTGATCTCCAAGTCCACTGAGAGACACTGTTTAAACAACAAAGTTTGATGGACAATGATAGGGAAGACATTGCCCTCCACATGCTCAGGCATGGGTGGGAGTATACACCTACGCACATACACTCCATACACATACACATGCACTCACACTAAAACAGAAATACAAAGTAACATCAAATGGTGAGAACACTAAAAACAAGTCTATTGCCTCCAGACCCAGCGATCTAAAGGAAAATTTCCTGCAGATATTAAGGTCATTGAATGTTTCTCTTGGTGATACCTTAAAGAACATCAGAAGTAAAAAGTAAAACACAAAAATTTGCTTAGAACCCAAGCATTGCTTTCTGATTTTTCTGGCTTGATTTCAGTATAAAATCTGAAATATGAGCAGTATTTCTTAAAGGAGGCTGTCCCTCTCTAGGGGACAACTGGGAAACTCACATGAACATCTCCAGTCATCCAGAAAGGATGCCAGATGCCAGGCAATGTAAAGAGCACTCATCAAGAATTCCCCGACAGCTGTATGCTAAGATGCCCTGCAGTAATGCACATGCAAATAAGATTTTTATTTATAAACAAAATAATGAGAGTCCAAATATTAACTCTAACATGTAACCATATTTGTATTGTTTTTCTGTGTAATAATACATTCACTTTTCCAGTGTTAGGACAGTAAAAGATGAATGGAAGCCCTTTGATGTCTCTGTCTTGGAGTTTTACTAAGAGCTACTCACTATTTACAACAGTACAGTATCAAGGATATGCTCAGGTATGTGTGCCGCCAGTAAAGCATTCATGTATCAGTCAACTGTCCCAGGCATGCTCAAGCCACCTGCACATGTAGACAAGTATTTTCCCACTATACACTTCACTATATATGTATTGACTTGATTTTAAAAATAAAATTCTTTCCTTACATTCATCCACTACATATGGTCAAGTCATTTCATTGGGGTTTAGGGTCATTTATGTAGGTCAGTTACATTACACAATAATTTCATTTCAAGTTAGAAAGCATTTTCTCATATTAAACTCTGATAGATGGGACTGAGAATTGAAAATCCAGATAACAATTTTTAAAAATTGACTGATATATGAATGTTTTATTGCTAACACACATACCCGAGCAAAGCACTGTACTGTTGTAGAGAGTAGCTCTTAGTAAAACTCCAAGAAAAAGACATTGTGGAGCTTCTGCTCATCTTTTACTGTCTTAACACTGGAAATTGAAATAATAAAAAAGACCCCACAGCTCCTGGGAAACCATCCTGTTCATATTTTTCTCCTCAACAAACATATCAAGAGAGCTATTACAGTAACAGGCACATTCTTTTTTTAACCTGAACAAAGGAAAGAAAGTTCATGTACTTTAGCAACCTGAGACCTCTTATGAAAATAAATGTACTTCCAAGACTTGCCATAATATAAATGGCTAACTTTCCACTCAGATAATTTCAGCTATGATCCTGGGCACCACTCAGAAATGTCAGTGATCAAGAAGAAACAGGTACAGTGGCTTCTGTCTAGAAATACTTCAAACAGAGGCACCATCTACCCACTGCAGTGCAGAGGTGCCCCTTAAAACACATGTGACAATGGGACTTTCTGCTGAAACATTCAAGAGGAATAAGTGTCCAGAAGGGCAGACCCACCCTGAGTAAGCAAGTGCATTGAGCTATCTTTATGAGTGGCTGGATGCCAGAATATTTCTATGCTGGATGATGTCAGCAAGAACAAACAATGGTTGCTTCTTGTCCTACTACTGACAATAAAACCATCATGAAGAGCAAGAGGAATACGTGTGGTTCCCTGGGCTGGCAGTAGGTTCTGGAGCAACAGAGAGCTGCAAGCAGAGCCAAGGGAAGAGAAGAAAGGCAGACCCAGATCATGTAATGATGGCGGGTTAGGAGCACTGTGGCCTGCACCCATGCTGGTCATCAGATATGGTTTCAAGTAGTAGGAGCCTCTGATACCACCAGTAATGGGTGCGTTCTGTGCCAGAGCTCAAGCGTCTTGGACCATAATGGTTCCTATATGCAAAACTGAGGTGGAAAAGAATTCAGATGCCATGGACATATTCAGTCCCCTTTTGTTTTCATTAAATGACTGGGTTTAACCATTTCTCAATATTTGTGCTTAAATATGACCATTGCTTAAGGGATTTCTGATGTCAAACTGCTGGAAGATTTGGAGCCCTGCATACCCTTCTGCCTTGTGTCCTCAAAATAGGGCAAGCATCTAAGAAATCTCCGAAGTCCTTCTAAACAAAGCCCGGGTCTACACAGAGAACCCTCCCCTCCATCTACATCCTATCTTCAACCAAATTCAAAGACAGTGATCCTCCACTCAAACCCAGGAAGCTTACTCTCCCACTTCTCTCAATAATAAAAGGTAAACTCTCCCCAGAGGCAAATAACAATGATTTTTTAAGAGTCAAGAAAGAAAAAAAAGAATTGACTGATAGAACTTAAACTTTTTCCTCAAGCTCCTGTGTAGAAAAATCCTTTCTGTGGAGAAATGCAGTCATGAACAGTGTCATAGCCTGGCAAGAATTAAAGTGAGGAGAAAACGACCATTCTCTGCAAATTAAAAATTCTCTCCCTTAGAAGGTGGATTTCATGCAAATCAAAGCAACTCAGATTCCATCTTATACCTGTCAGAATGGCTAAGATCAAAAACATTGATGACAGTCTATGCTGGAGAGGATATAGAGTAAGGGGAACTCCTTCACTGCTGGTACGAGTGCAAACTTGTACAGCTACTTTGGAAATCAATATGGAGATTTCTGAGAAAATTGGGAATCAATCTATCTCAAGACCCAGCTATACCAATCTTGGGCATATACCCAAAGTCGATCATATCACAAGGACACATGCTCAACTATGTTCATAGCAGCATTATTTATAATAGCCAGAACCTGGAAACAATCTAGATGTCCCTCAACTGAAGAATAGATAAAGAAAATGCGATACATTTACACAATGGAGTATTACTCAGCTATAAAAACAATGGCATCATGAAATTTGTTGGCAAATGGATGGAACTAGAAAAAAAATCATCCTGAGTGAGGTAACTTAGACCCAGAAAGATAAACATGGTATATGCTAACTCATAAGTAGATATTAGGGGTAATGTAAAGATTAACAGGTTACAACCCACAGCCCCAGAGAGGCTAAGTAACAAAGCAGGCCCAAAGAGGGACACATGGATTTCCCTGGGAATGGGAAATAGAAGAGATCTCCTGGGTAAACTTGGGGTGGGGGAGGGCGATAGAGGATTGGAACATGAGAGATGATGCTGGGTTGGTTAGGGGTGGGATGAAAGGGGAGGGCAGTGAAAGAGATGTCTTAATAGGGGAGGCCATTTTGGGGTTAGGGAGAAACCTGGTGCCAGGGAAACTCCTAGAAATTCACAAGGATGATTCCAGTTGAGACTCCTAGCAATAATGGAGAGAGTGCCTGAATTGGCCATCTCCTGTAATCAGATGCTGACAACCCTAATTGTCATCAGAGAGCCTTTATCCAGTAACTGATGGAAGTGGATGCAAAGATGCACAGCCAAGCACTGGGCTGAGCTCCTGGAGTCCTGTTGAAACAAGGGAGGAGGGATTGTATGAGCCAAGGGGGTCAAGATCATGATGGGGAAACCCACAGAGACAGCTGACCTGAGCTAGTCAGAGCTCAGGGACTCTGGATCAACAGGTAGGGAACCTGCGTGGGACCGACTTAGGTCCTCTGCATGTGTGTGACAGTTGTGTAGCTTGGTCTGTTTGTGGGACTCTGAGCAGTGGGATCAGGACCTGTCCATGGCACTTTAACTGGCTTTTGGGAACCTATTCCCCCTGCTGGGTTGCCTCACCCAGACTTGATGCAGGGGGAGGAGCTTGGTCCTGCCTCAACTTGGTGTGCCACACTTTGTTGACTACTATGGGAGGCCTGCCCCTTTCTGAACAGAGACAGAGAAATGGATGAGGGGCGTGTTGATGGGAGGGAGGCAAAAGGAGAGGAGGGAGGGGAAACTGTGGTTGGTATATAAAATAAGTGAAAAAAATTAATTCATAAAACAATTTAGGATGCAACAAGAAAACAAAGAAGGTAGATTTCAGGCTGTGTTTTGCAGATCCTGAGACACAGCTAAAATGGCTCAAGGGCCTTCCACCCTCCAGGCTTCTGCAGGCATTGCTAGATGATACAAGATCTTGAAATTAAAATACCAAAATACTATTGAATAACATTAATGCTGTTCCCAACAGATGCACTTCAGCAAATTTCCTTCTAGAATTGTTTTACATGCTACAAGCCGAGTAAGGCTCATAAGTAAATCTGACGGAGACTTTTTCCATACCAAGTGACACATTTTCCCCTGAAGGAATCGTCCATTGGAAAGCAGTTCCAATTAAGATTGCTGCCACTCTGCTGCCTGGTTTGATGCTCAGGTCTCTAGAGAAAAGTATTCTGTTGTGGAGAATAAATAGAGTTTCCATGAAAATAAAGTGCTACATATACATACCTCCCAGCAGGCTTCCTGTTCAGTATGCCATCTATGGGGGTATCCAGGTCTACTGCAGGACGGGACCTGTCATCAATACCCTGCATATGTTTGTGTAAGGCTTACACACACACACACACACACACACACACACACTCTTGCACGCACGCGCGCGCACACACACACACACACACACACACACACACACACGCGCGCGCACACACACACACACACTCAAGTGAACTTATAAGAACCAAATGAAAATCAGGAAAAAAAATCCTTCAATACATAAGAATATGTAAACTAAGGAAGAATTTCTGTTGGTAGTCAACTCTTATCTGTGTGAATAGTCTTATATAATTGCCATTATATATAACAATGTTTTTCATTCGCAAGAATATCACATTTTTTTTTTTTATTTCTGAAAGACTTAGAAGTGGTTAAGAGTGACAAAATATTTCCTTGTACATATGACACTAAAGCATTCTCTGGGTCAGAGAAAGGCTGTTAGAATGTGTGTCCTTAAAAACACATTCTTTGCTGAGCTCAGAAAGCCAAAGATTAGAATCTTGGCTACTGAAGAGAAGAGAAAGGCTGTACCAACACTAATTTTCTTCTTTAGATGCTCATCCAACTGGCTCATAGCTGACAAAGTGAGCAACATTCGGACATGGAGTGCTCTAAAGAAGACGACAGATGTCATTGTTGTGTGGCATGGCATTTCTCCTTCTGCTTAGGGCTTCTAGAGCCTCTCCACCAAGTAACAAGTGATACAGCAGGAAACAGAGTTTCCTGGAAATGAAAATAAAACTAAGCACTCTCCAGAAAGTATAACATGACAGTCCTTGGCACACATTCAGACCTTCTTGACATCACAGCCAGGGTGCTGAACAGGAAATCCTTGGCCCTGAGTTCCACTTGCTTACATCCTGGCACCAAGCTACCCAGTTCCTAGAGGTTATCCTGAAGCACTGAGCTAGCTGGCCTACTTCCCAGGATTCTTTTCTTCATAAACTAGTTTCAGTGTTACCTGTTCCTCCCCATCTACCTAAAGTTTTTTGTCTGTCTTCTTGTCATCTGTCTGTCTTAAAACAATTCTTGCCTGTTTCTGAGTGGCTGAGCATTTTTAAAATCAGTAATGAGATGCAGTACCCCCATTTCCCTCTCATCTTTCCCATGTCGGGAATGAGATGCAGTACCCCCATTTCCCTCTCATCTTTCCCATGTCGGGAATGAGATGCGGTACCCTCCCCCCCCCAATTTTCCTCTCATCTTTCCCATGTCTCTTCTAGTCCAGACTGAACCATGAGAAAGTGAGAAGGAAGAGGCCAGGAAAGAGGAACCAGGTTCTTGCACACTGGGGTACACAAAAGCCAGTGCCTTCTTGGGTTGATTCCTCCTCCTTTCATGGCAGATCTTCCCAGCGACAGTCTCCAGAACAAGGCCTGCTCCCCAAGGAGATGCTGCCTGTCACCTCTGTCCCATCCCTGTCTCTGCCGCAATCCCAGCAACTGTTGGTGGCCGTGCAGGGACACCACAGGGACACAACACATGCTGAGCCTTGTTCAAGCAATCTGTGAGCAGTGTGTAGACAAAGGAAGAACGCTTTCTAATGGGTGCAGAGACGAGTCTAGGCTTGTGAGACACGCGTCTGCAATGACACAGGAAGCGTGCACACACGTTCAGAGGAGCTGTGAGCCCTGAGGAAAATCTGACTTTCCTTCAGCACTTCCTGGATGAAATCTGTGGGATGCTGCTCAGAAGGCTGTACTTTAGAATTGTGTGTAGGAGGAACACACACACACTGTTGCACTTAGCAGTATTCATTCAGCACTCCCACTCTGTACTCCAAACTTCTTTCCAAGACAGCAGTGATTTTCAGACACTTAAAATACTTGCATTTTATAGTATGCTTACTACAACCAGCTAAACACATAATCAGCTGTCAGTGTGCATGCATGTATGTATGTGTTTGTATGTGTGTGTTTCTTATACACATAGTTCTAAAGTGTGTGTGTATATATATATGTGTGTGTGTATATGTGTGTGTGTGTGTGTGTGTGTGTAAAACATACCATATTATATATACACATATATATTGCTTAAAAGACATCACCGGAAAGTCCATAAGGATCAGTAACAATGAAGAAATTGGAAAAACCATGCTTTCATTTATACAAATACATTCCAGATTCTTTTTTACTCAGTGCTACTTTCAACTCCACAATAAGAGAAGGCATCTTTGCATATTTCTCAAACATGCTACAAATGCAATGCTTTGCTATCATCTGTACCCCCATTTCAAGGCAAAATGGATTTATTGCAAAGTCATTTTTTTGAGAGAGAGTCTCACTATGTAACCCTGAGTTGCCTGGAATTTGCAGTGTAGGCCAGGCTGACCTCAAATTCACAAATATCCATATGCCTCTGCTTTCTGAGTGCTGGGATTAAAGGTGTGGGTCACCACATCTGACTGCAAAGTCATTTTGATATTTAAGAAGCCAAAGTTCCACTGGGCAGTGGTGGCACACATCTTTAATCTCAGAACTTGGAAGGCAGAGGCAGGTGGAACTCCGTGAGCTTGAGGCCAGCCTGGTCTACAGAGCAAGTTCCAGGACAGAAAACCCTGTCTCAAAAAACAAAACCAAAACCAACCACAGTTCTACCTCATCTTTCAGTTTGTAGTAGAGTGTTGGCATGGAGGAAGAATGAAAACTCCAAGTTCACTGACATGGGAGGTGCCCCCTTCTACACACATAGACTAAGGACATGGAGCTGTCTGCAAACATCCCCAAGTACTTCGGTGCCTCTTTCAACAAGATGCAACAAACATGACATGTCTCCTTCTCAATGGCAGTCAGAAAAAGGCAACAGATTTGGAATAAGGAAGAGGTTTCAATAACTAGGTCAAAATACACAAGGGGAAAAGATTGTATTCAGTCCATTGCACCTCCTTGATCTCACTGTCTGTTTTGTTTTGTTTGAGACACAATCTCTCTATTTAGTCCCAGCTATCTTGGAATTTGCTATGTAGACCAAGCTGGCCTAGAACTCACAGAGTTCCTCCTGCCTCTGCCTGGAATTAAAGGCTTATACCACCATGCCCGGAGGATTTTTCTGCCTTTCAAGAAAGATCACCACATTTCTTAAAGTTGTTTTACAAATTAGGTTAAGGAGTACCCATGAAGTTTCTAACATTGTGACATTGTGTTCTAGCTGCTTCACAGTATTCAATGAAAGAGATGCTCCTTCTTGCCCTGTTAGGACATAATTTAAACAGTGAAGTTGATGGTGTGTGCTCCAGCCTCAGTATTTCTCTGTGGATACTCTCAAGAATGGGCCTCCGGTCTCAAGAAAGAATAAACGTAAGTCCAGGATAGGTCGGAGGTCTTTCTTTCCTTTCCCTTTTAAAAAAAGTCATTATATTTGCTACATATATTTTTTTCCATTACTGTGATAAACACCATAACCAAAAGCAACTTGGGAAGGAAAAGGCTTGTTTCATCTTACAGTTTACAGCCCATCACTGAGGGAAGTCAGGATAGGAAGTCAGCGAAGGATTCTGGAGGTAAGGAATGAAGCAGACCATGAAGGAATGCTGCTTACTGGTTTTCTTGCTCTCCATGGCTCACTCAACCTGCTTTTTTATACCACCCTGAACCATCTACTCTCAGGTGGTACCTGTTGAATGCACTAGCCCTTCTCACATTAATCAAGAAAGTTTCCCCAACAGAAAAATCCAAGGGAGGTATTGAGTCAGTTAAGGTTCATTCTTCCCAAATGACTTTAGTTTGTGTCAAGTTGACAAAAATTAGCCACTACAATTGATCCCTTGTCAACTTCAAACACTTATCACTGTTAAACTACTGTTTCCTTTCTTGTTTCTCTCCAAGATCTCATGTTAATATCACAATATAAAGCCTAGTATAACTTTACAAGTCCCACTTTAAAATTTCAGTCTTTTCACAGTATCTGTCTCTAACTACAAATTATCTCAACTATGGGCTCCTGTAAAATAAAAAATAACTTACATACTCACTTCCAAGAGAGAGAAAAAACAAAAACAGGGAACAGTAACAATTAGATCAAAGCAAAATCAAACTCCAGTAGTGTAACTCCAATCCTGTAGCTCAGTGTCCAAGATCTTGGACTCACTCAGTATCTTCTGGTCTCCAAAGAGCTTGGACAGCTACACCACTCTGGCTCCGCCATCCAGAGCACACACAGCTTGTCTTATAGGTTCAGGCAGGCTCCACTCCACACCTGCTATTGTCCTTTCTGATCATCCCAAAGAACTGCCATCTCAAATATGTGGAAGTAGTTCACTACAATTGAGGCTGAACTCTCACCGACGGCCTCTTGGTCTCTCTTCAGGGACTCTGACCCTACCACATAGTGCCAAGCCTCAGTTTCTCTCTGTGAAGTATGGGTTATTGATTTTACATAAGAGCCAGACAAGGCAGATATGACAGTGGTGTTAAGAGATAAATGCACACATAAAACAATTTAGAACTAATACATTAATTTACATATGTAAACCAAAAGCATAAAATACATTATTTGCCAATTTCATTACAAAAATGTTTGGCAACTCTGTATAATAACTGCCTGCCTTAATTTCTTAAGATATGAAATTTGACTAGGCTAACCCTGAATTTACACACACCATCCTCTTCACTCCTTTCTTTCTTTTATTCAATGTATGTTGTTTTTGTTTCTTCTGTTTTCATTCTAGATGCCAGATTTGTCTAAATTATTCTAAGACGTACATCCCAAACTCAACTGGATTAAGAAAAAGACTGAACAATATCACACTTGATTTTTTTTACATCTTTGAGTATTCTGCCTGCATGCCTGTCTGTGCACCACTTGTATGCCTGACACCCATGGAGGCCAGAAGAAGGCATTGGATCCCCTAGGACTAAAGTTACAGATAGTATGAGGTGCCATGTAGGTGCTGGGAATTGAAACTGGGTCCTCTGAAAGAGCACCTAGAACTCCTAACTGCTGAACCATCTCTCCAAGCCCAAATATCATACATTCTAACAACCATCGAAAGAAAATTCAGAGGAACGGTAAATTTTCCCACATTCTTCAAGAACCAAATACCACCTTCTCTGTGAAATGCAGTGCTGGCAGTCCCTGGTGACCAGGTCCACCACTTTTGTGTGTGTGCTCTGCTTCTGCTATACCTCCCAAATCTTCTTTAATACTGTTGCGCTGGATTGTTTATGTCAACTTGACACAAGCTACAGTCATCTGAAAGGGGGGACCCTCAATTGAGAAAATACCCCTCTAAGATCAGGCTGTTGGCAAGCCTGTGGGGCATTTTATTAATTAGTGTTTGATATGAGAGGATCCAGCCCACTGTGGGAGGTTCTACCCCAGGGTTTGTGGCCCTGAATTCTATGAGAAAGCAAAGTGAGCAAGCCATGGAGAGCAATCTAGTAAGCAGCAGTCCTCCACATTTCTGCCCTATTTGGATCCCTGGTCTGACTGCTTTCTATGATGAACAGTGATACGGAAGAGTGGGGAAAATACTTTACTCCCCAAGTTGCTTTGGGTCATGGTGTTTCATCACAACAACCTGCCTAATACATAAATTGGTGCCAGGAGTCGGGTATTGCTCTGGCAGACCTGACCATGTAGTTTTAGGAAGACTGTAGACTGACTTTGGAATTTCACTGGAAAGGCTATTGAGTGTTGAGAGTTTGGTAAGCTGCTCTGTGGGAGCTTGGGAGATAAAAGTATCGAGAGAAATTCAGACAATGGAGGACTGGCTTGTGAAGTTTCAGAGTGAAGCAAGGATTCTACTGGGCCATTTGTGTGAAGAATCTGTGGTGTCTGGTCAGCTGATGCTGAAGAATCAGTTGTAATTAACAAGAGACCAGAACCACCGAAGTAAGACCTTTGTTTTGCTGGGACAAAGAATGCTGGTCAGCTGGGGCTAAGGAGTTGGTTGTGAGCAAGAGGAGACCAGCATGGTTGAAGTGCAATCTTTCAGGAAATTTTCCCCCAGAGCCAGCACACAGCAGCTGCGTTCAAGAGGCAGCCAATGTTGTACCTCATGCTGGAAGGAGAACTTGGTATAGTAAGAGTCACCCAGGTGGTACTGTTTTTGAAGGCATGAATGGGGTCATGGAGAGCATCAGAGGCTTTGACACTATGTGACAGGGCTGGAGTCCCTGAAGTGAGCCCGGAGAGTGGTGAAAAGCGAATGTGGTGAAGGTGCAGCCCAGGGCAGCAGGAGACCCAGCATTTTGGAGATGCCGGTACCATGGGAACAACCTCCAAGTACCTCTAGCAGCCATGGAGTGGAGCTGGCCTAAGCCTATTAGACAAGGTGTGTGTGCTGTGGCAAGCCCTTTGGAGGAACCCCAAAAATCATGAATCCTAGAAGCCTGACCCCAAGATTTATGCTGTTGGACTTTTAGTTTTGCTTTGTTCAGATTGTGACTTTGCCCTGGTCCTTCCCTCTTGGAGTAAGAAAGTCTTTAACTTATTATTGGTTTTACAGAAGCCCACATTTGAGAAACTTAGAATTATTAAAGAGACTTTGAAATTTTAGAGACTGGATTTTTAGGGAGAGTTTATCTTTTAAAAGAAACTGGATATATTAAATAGACTGAAGTTTGAGTTTGTATTTGTAAATGCCATAGGACTTTTCAGTTTGTAATATGTTTTACATTGTGATACTTTTCTCCAGCCCCCATCAATGCCTGAGGCAGTTGGCAGAACTGGCCCTGAGGTCGTAAGACCAGGAGATCTAGCCCTGCCCCTCATCTGCTGCAGCACTCAGGAGAGTGACCCCTATGCCATGCCTGGGCAACACAGTAGAGCTGGTCCTGAAGGTGTAGGTGTGGGAGATCTGACCCTCAGGACGTGAACGCAGGAGAACTGCCCCCACTCCACTCATGGCTGCAAAGGGTGAACTCTCCTAGACAATGCAGGAGAGCTCAACCTAGTGGTGAGGATAAGGGAGAGCTGGTGGGCTGACCAACCCTGCAACTACCCAGGCCCAGAACTAGGATTATGTGTTGGCCACAATATCCACCCCATCTCTGATCTACTGGAGCACATGAAGGGACTTGACCTGCAGACCCAAAGCTGCAGGGTCTCCACAACACAGGGCAACCACAGGATAACCAAGAGGAGTCCCAGTGAGGGCCCAGCATGGACAGCGTAGCAGAAACCAGTGGCCTGGAACCAGACCAAGGACTCTTTGCAATGAGCACTTGCAAGTAAAGATACATAAATAAAAGGGTTTACTGTGTGATTCACAGTGTCACACTACAGCTTCCATGATGAGATTTCCCCCAACACACACTTTTTTCTTTTCTTTTTCCTCTTAACTTCTATTTGGCGGTAGGGGGCTGCAAGAGAAGAGGGCAGATATGCAGGGATGGGAGATGAATGGGATTGAGATGCATGATGTGTGAAAGATACAAAGATTAAATAAAAAGAAAATTAAAAAAAGAAAGAAAGAAAGCAGGCTGAGCAATCCTTGGACAATAAGCCAGTAAGCAGCATTATTCCATGGCTTCTGGACCAGCTCCTGCCTCCAGGTTCCTGCCATATTTGAGTTCCATATTTGAGTTCGCCTTCAGCGATCAACTGTGATGTAGACAGTAAGTCAAATAAATATCCCCCCCCACTTGCTTTTAGTCAGGGTGTTTCATCACACTAATAGTAACCCTAACTAGGACAACTGTTTTGATTTTTTTCTTTGTGGATATGGGTCTTGTTCACTCTATCGCTGGACTACCACTTGCCCTGCTTTGCTCTTGTTTTTCAGACAATAAGCCATAATTGAGTCACTGAGCTGAAGTGATAGCAGGAATTCAACTAACCGTGATTCTTTTCCTTATGAGAGTTTTTTGGACTGTGGAAAAACAATCTTAGCATGCACATAATTCAGAGATATGTTTAATGTTATCTGTTTCCTAGATAACATTAAAAACCAAATGGTTCTACTCATTTTTCCATTACGTCAGTTATAAAATTAGGTAGATATGAAATTTTTTAACATTAAAATTACCAATATATAAAGTGACTAGATCTCATCCATTGAGGATAATTTCCTTTGATTAGGGCACAGTCAATAAGCAAAGATACTCATGTCACATTCGTCACTACCATACCTGTCCTGTGTATGCAAACTCCAGAGCCTGCTTTAAGCCCAGGCTGGTCACACCACGTAAATTCACTTCATCAGCTCCACTTTCCACCATACAAAGACTGAACATTGCCTGAAATGTGGAAAAAAGAAAAAAGAAAAGACTGAATTATGGGATCTAAAAAAAAAAGAGAGAGAAAGATAATGTCCTAGGGAAACTAGGAATTAGAAGTTTTCAGTTAAAATATAATTTTGGTTTCTGAAACACTTCCACAAAGCTTCATTTGCATAAGCACCTATCTGATAGCTAAACAGTTACAGTAAAACACACACACACACACACACACACACACACACACACAATGTATCTCTCAGCACACTCATCCAGGCAACAACATTCAGGCTCACTGAACTCACTTTCTGTTCTGGGATCAAACTGTTACATGAGGCGCAGCCATATTGAATATTCTGCCCAATGGATGCCGAGAGTCAAGTCTCTACTGATGTTGTTGTCTTTATGGTTTTGATTCTGGGTACACATCAAATACTCCTTGCTTTTTCTCTGTTTCAGTTACCGACAGTCAGACACAATTTGGCAATTTAGATGTAAAATACCAAACATAAACCATTCACAAGTTTCACATTCTGCACAACAGCATGATGAACTCTTTGGTGTCCACCCCTTTGCTCACTGTATCCATGTTATATATTCTACCCACCCATTAGTCACCTAGAAGCCATTTCCAATATCAGATCAGTTGGCATGGATACAGACCACTCTAATGCAGGTTGTAACGTCTCCATCAACAACTCCACTCCATCACATCATTCAAGAAACTATAGCACCTCACATCTCAAGAAAGGTGACTTCAAAACAATGAAATACATCGAGAGGTGCTATAGGCACATTATTTTATTATCTAATTTAGCATTAGATATTGTTATTAAGCTCTTACTATCCCTAACTTAAAGATCAAACTTTTATAATTTGTTTTTATGAGAAAAATAAAAGAATCTACAGGATTTAGCACTATATATGACTTCAAGCATCTGCTTTCAGTTATTTGAATATGGTCTCCACAGATAAGGGAGACCTTATGTATATAAAATGAAAGGAGATCCTCACCTGAAAGGGAAATCAGCATATTTATGCCCACCACAGCATCGTTCGATATATCCAATGTATGGAAACAACCTAAAAATTCACGAATTACATATTCACACACATCAAACATTCCCCTAAGAAAGACAGATACCAGCACCTAGAATTACAATCTTCTCAAATCCGATGCCTAGACATCAGCATAAAAACACAATCAATAAAGCCAGGATAATATGTCTTCACTAGAACCCAGCAACACGATCTCAGCAGGCCCTAAGTATGGCAACAGAGCGGAAGCAGGAGACAAAGACCATAATCAGCCTTCATGAGAATGATAGAAGTCCTTAAAGAGGAAATGAGTAAATCTCTTAGGGAAATCTATGAAAATTCAAGCAGTGAAAGGAAACCAATAAAACCACTCAAGACCTCAAAGTAGAAATAGACTCAATAAAGAAAACTCAAACTGAGGGGAATCTGGAAATGAAAAATTTAGTAACTTGGACAGGAACCTCAGAGTCTAGCTTCATCGGTACAATAAATGGAAGAGAGAATCTCAAGTATTGAAGACATGATAGAAGAAATGGATACCTCAGCCAAAGAAAATGTTAAATCTAAAAAACTCTTAGCACAAAACACCTAGGAAATCTGGGACACTGTGAAAAGACCAAGTATAAGAATAATAGGAATAGAGGAAGGAGAAGAAACACAGGTCAAAGGCACAGAAAATATTTTCAACAAGATTATAGAAGAAAATTATCCTAACCTAAAGAAGGTATAAGAAGCATACAAAACACCAAATAGACTGTACCAGAACAAAAGATTCCCTTAGCACATAATAATTCAAACTCTAAACATATAGAATAAAGAAAGAATATTAAAATCTGCAAGGTAAAAGGCCAAATAACATATAAAGGCAGACTTATTAGAGTACTACCTGACTTCTCAATGGAGACTCTAAAAGCCAGCAGGGCCTGGACAGATTCACTGCCGACTCTAAGAGACCACAAATGCCCACCCACACTACTACACCTACCAAAACTTTCAATCACCATAAATGAAGAAAATAAGACATTTCATGATAAAGCTAAATTTAATCAATGATTACCTAAAAATCTAGCCCTACAAAAGGCACTAGAAGGAAAAACTCCAACCTAAAGAGTTTAACCACATACAAGAAAACACAAGAAATCATCTCAGACAGCAAATTAGAAGGGAAACACACACACACACACACACACACACACACACACACACACACACATCACCACCACCACCACTAACAACAAAAAGGAATCAACAAATAATGCTCATTGATAACTCTCAACATCAGTGGTCTCAATTCCCCAATAAGAAGACACAGACTAACAGAATGGATGTGAAAATGGGATCCATTCTTCTTTTGCATCCAAGGAACACATCTAAACTTCAAGACAGACATCAGCTCTGCTAAAAGGCTGGAAAAAAGTATTCCAAGCTAATAAACCTAAGAAGCAAGCTAGTGTAACCATCTTAATATCTAACAAAATAGACTTCAAACAAAATCTAATCAGAAGAGGTAGGGAAGGACACTACACACTCATCAAAGGAAAAATCCATCATGAGGACATTGCAATTCTTGACATCTATGGCCAAACCACAAGGGCACCAAGTTTATAAAAGAAACAAGACTATGGTTTAAATCACATATTGACCCTCACACAATACCCGACTCACATCAATAGACAGTCATTCAGGCAAAAGCTAAACATAAAAATGCTTAAGCTAGCTGCTGTTATAGGCCAAATGGACCTAACATATTTACAGAACATTTCACCCAAATATAAGAAAAGATAACTTGTCAGCATTTCATGGAACTTTCATCAAAAATGACCATGTACTAGGACACAAAGCAAGTCTAAACAGCATGAAATAACACCATGCTGACCACCATGAATTAAAGCTGAATATCAACAACAACAGAATCAACTCAACAGAAAGCTTACAAACTTGTGGAAACTGAACACTAATAGGTCATGAAAGAACTCAAAGACTTTCTAGAACTGAGAAAAATAAATGCACAACATACCCAAACTTATGAAACAAAATGAAGGTGGTTCCGTAAGAGGAAAGGAGTGCCTACATCTAAGTGCCTACATCTTAAAAAATGGAGACATCTTGTGCTGGCAACTTAATAGCATACCTAAAACCTCTAGAACAGTGGTTCTCAACCTTCCTAATGAATTGACCCTTTAATACAGTTCCTCAGGTTGTGGTGACCCCCAACCATAAAATTGTTTTCATTGTTACTTCATAACTGTAATTTTGCTGCTGATATGAACTGTAATATAAATATCTATGTTTTGGGAGACCCCTGTGAATAGAGGTTGTTCAACCTACAAGGAGTTATGACCCACAGGTTGAGAACCACTGTTCTAAATACATAGGACCAAAGCTCATATGAACTCACATAGAGTGAGTCAGCATGCAAAGGGCTGTCCTGAGGCTGTGCCAGGTCCCTTGCTTATATTTTATGACTCCTGGTTTAATGTTTTCATGGGATTTCTGAGTGTGCAAACAAGTGGGTCTCTGTTTCTTCTGTCTGTTTTGTCCAATTCCAACACGTTAGTTTTTGTGTTATCTTATTTTATTATTATCCCTTAGAAGCCTCTTTGTTTTTTAAGTGCGAGATAGAGAGGGAGTGGATCCAGATGGGAAGGGAGGTGTGGAGGAACTAGAAGGAGTAGAGGGAGGGGAAACCATAATCAGGATATAGTATATAAGAAAAAATATCTATTTTCAACAAAAGAGAAAAAGTTTTAAAAAAATGAAAAAGAACATAGTGTTATTGCAGAGTACCTGAATTCAGTACCCAGTACCCAGCCAATCATTTGATTAGATTGCCTATAACTTTAGCCAGCAGATCAGATACCTTCTTATAGCCTCCACTGTTGCTGGGGTTTTTTCTGGCTTTTTTATTGGAGGGGGGGCACCATCCAGCTCCCAAATAAATCACACACGGAGGCTTATTCTTAATTAGGCATGCCCAGCCTTAGCTTGGCTTAGTTTCTAGCCAGCTTTCCTAAACTATCCTGTCTACTTTTTGCCTCTGGACTTTTCCTATTTAGTTCTGTATCTTACTCTTACTCTGTGGCTTGCTGGGTGGCTGGGTGGCTAGGTGACTGGGTGGCTGGGTGGCTGGGTGGCTGGTTCCTGGAGTTCTCCTCCTTCTCTGGTTCTCTGGCTCCTAGATCTCAGCTCTCTCCTTCCAGCTTTCTATATATATATATAATCTGCCTGCCAGCTCTGCCTATCCTTTCTCCTGCCTTGCTATTGGCCGGTTCTTTATTAGACCAACAGGTGTTTTAGACAGGCACAGTAACACAGCTTCACAGAGTTAAACAAATGCAACATAAACAAAAGTAACACACCTTAAAATAATATTCTACTACACTCCACAGACACCTGCACTCATGTGCACACACACATATACACATACACACAAATAATAATAATGACAATAATAACTTGAATTGTATTTGTTTTAGTGAACTTGATGACTACAAGCATATAACCCACTCAGAATACTGCCATAAATATGCAAGTTCTTAGTAAAATTTATACCTTGTAATAACAAAGCAGTATCAAGTTCTTTTCTACATTTTCTAGGGAAAATAATACAATAGGAGAATACTGGAAACCCAGTGCTGCTATAGATTAAAAACAAACAAACAAACAATAAACAACCAAACAGAGTTATCTTTAGAGTTTATGGATTTGCTTATGTATTTGAAGAAGATAGTCTGACATTCTGTCTTAGTTAGGGTTCCTATTGCTGTGATGAAACATCGTGACCAAAAGCAACTTGGGGAGGAAAGGCTTTATTCAGCATAGACTTCCACATCAAAGAAAGTCAGGGCAGGGAGTCAAGCAAGGCAGGAACCTGGAGGCAGGAGCTGATGCAGAGGCCATGGAGGGGAGCTGCTTACTGGCTTACTCCTCATGGCTTGCTCAGCCTGCTTTCTCAGGACTGCCAGCTCGGGGATGATCCCATTCACAATGGACTGAGCCCTACCTCACCAATCACCAATTAAGAAAATGCTCTACAGCTGTATCTTATGGAGGCATTTTTCTCAATTGAGGTTCCATCCTTTCAGATAATTCTAGCTTGTGCCAAGTTGAAGTAAAACTAGCCAGCACACCCAATAAATAATAGAAATTGTTATTATAACTCAGACAGATTGATCTTTTCTCCCATGTGACTTCCTTTCCTTTTAACTGAATCAAGAGATGATAAATAATGCTTCTACCCCTCACTAAGCACACTTTTAAAATTTCTGCACTGGCTGTAAGCCTTCATTTTTGCCACATTCTCCTATGGAATGACCCCATGGAATTACCACTTTGAAACCCTATCACCATATTTAGAAATGTAGTATTATTTCTACTCTAGCATCACATCATATGATCTTCGAAGTTCAGGGCCAGCTGTGGCAGCAGAAAACCAAGACTTGGGAGGTAGAGGCAGTAACATCCCTTAGAACTCAAGGCAAGTCTTGGTCTCCCAAGAACTCAAGACAAGAGGAAGTAATATAATGTTACAAATGTCATATTTATCAAATTAAAAAATAAAATGACATGACTACTAAATCAAGGTCAACGTTTCAAGTTTAATAGGTTTAGAAAGCACTCCAATCAGGGAAAACATCGTCAGATACCACTAACTTGAGGAACAACATGGACCCAGAGAAAACTCAGCTGCCCAGACTAGCTGAGCTTGTGAAACAGTGTCTACAGACCAGCTAGGGCCCATCATGAGAACAAAGGTTTTATAATTTAGGGCTGATGTTCTTGAAAAGGTAAACTGCAGTGTGTGTGAAGCCAGGTCCTGTGTCTTCCCTACTGTGGCCCCTCTACAGTAAACACTAACATTGTGGCCTCCAATAAACACAGGTAAAGGAATGAACAAACTGAGATGTTTCTCAAAGACTACACACAAATGATCGACTGTTATAGTGCTGAAAGCAAGGAGAATTTGTTCTGCGAAAACATGTCTACATGTTAGATATGGAGATATAAAAATTGTACTTGTTAGAAAGAACATCTACCATAAGCTAAACACTTCAAGCAAGTTCAGAGCTAGACATTTAGAGACAAAACACACACACAAAAACATATGGCCACAACATTCTGCCAATGCCTGGGAGACTGTTCTGCTGCAAAGTATGAAAACACAGCTCAGACTCTTGTTTGGTTCACGCTGTCTTGTGTCGGGCAGAGCCTTGGCTAGGCTGAGATTTACAGTCTTCACAGCTTACTCTTGGCTGGTAATGTGCTGCCACAGCCACAAATCTTTCTCATTGAAAACCCATTTTTGTGGAAACGTGGTCAACTTGCAGTGCCTACCACAGAGGAAGCTTCGGATTTACGATGCATTATTCTTTCTTTATTCACATGGAAATGACACAAATTGAGTTCTAAAATCACGGTCCATGAATTAAGCTGGCCTGGATCACGCTGGTCGTCACTGAGTCACACGACGAACTGCAACCACACCGAAGTGAGTACTGGAGCCCTCAAGACTGACAGAAACTGACATCTTCACTGACTAGTAGGATGGCAGGTGACAGGTGTGCTGACACACTGTCCCCAAAGATGCTGAAGTAGGACGGTTTTTACCTGGTAAACCCTGCAGCTTTACTGTTCACATAATACATGGGCAAGACATTAGCAATCTAAATAATCTCATGGGCAAAATAAACTTCAGTGGGGACACATTCGTACCTTGCCTTTCATGATTGAAAGTAAACAGCATATATAAGGAAGTCATTAAAAAGAGGACCTTTTGATAACTACAGCAGATCTAGTCTGTATCTTCCATATGCCCCGGGCTGCCTAATTAGTTCACAATCTTTACCATAGTCCTGAGATGTTGCTGAGATTTGAACTAACTTCTGAGTCAACAAAGATTATACATTTTGCTCAGTTTAATGCTGTGGTCATAGTTTATTGCATATTGTTTATAGCTCATGTACAGAATGTGTAGCAAACTTCAGTGAATGAGACCATTCACTTAATTGTAACAGTGTCTTTCCCTTCTATAGGGAAGGTGAGGACCCTGATGACAGCTGTTCTGGACTACTTACTTCTTTTATCTCTCAAATATAGTAACCCAAACCATCTCGGGAGCATCACTGCCTAAGAGAGTGGGGATGTTTGGTTGGAAGACTTTTTCCCCTGCATTACATTTATAACCACATTAATTTTTCTCCAAACCATAAAGTCATGCTCTACGGGAACAGGACACTATAGGGAAACTAAAACAGTAAAATCAGAATGCCATAAATATCCTTTGTAAGCTGTCATGGAAACACCAGTTTCCTCTGACCTCAACTATACAGAGTAAAGACAAATCATATGGAGACTGCCACAGAAAACCATAGCTGAAAAATGCAGAAAACAAGTGACCATGTGGTGTCCCGCCCTGACTGAGGTGTCTACAACACAACCCCAGCACCTAAAGCTCAGGGATCACAGGGGAAGATGCAGTGGAAAGACTGTGAGAGCCAGAGGCACAGGAAGTTTTCTGTGAGACTGTATATCTGAGGAATGTCAGAGAAGCTATATCCAGGAAGTCTCCTCAACATAGCTGCCTAAACATGACTTGAATAATGACAATGGATGTGCTAACATGGGAGGGGGAAATCGCACGGTGTCCCCAACCCTAGACAAAGAACTATGAGACAACAAAGGAATGCTAGGAATGGGGGAAACAGTCTCCCCTAGAGAAGATCCCCCATCAACTGGTTAACCAGAACCGAGAGGTCAGCCCTGAAATCATACACATACAAGTAACATTAGATGGTCTGAATAGGTTGTATTTACACATTTAGAAAAATACATATCGCAACAGTTAAAGTAAAAGAGATCATGATTTTGAGAGAGAGCAAGGGGGCACATGGGAAGGGTTGGAGCAAAATGGAGGGGGAAAACTATATAATTATATTTTAATTTAAAGAAGAAAAAGTATTTAAATAATTCAATAAAGAAAACATCTTACAAGTTAAAAACGATGCCACACACTGGTTTTCTTAACACCTTCAAACATATTGCTTGTTGTGATGTAGAGCTTGCATGTATTTATAAAGCAGGTATAAGGGAAGACATTTCTGAAAGATCAAAAACATCCTAAAGGTTGAAAACTAGCGACTAATTGGAGCAAGTGAGCAAACACAACAGAGGATTCTATACTAAAGAACATAGACAGGAATCCAGGGGAAACCTAAAACAGAGAAGAGGCTTATACATGACCTATCAGAGCTGTTCTGAATGTGTTTAGGTATGATAGCAAAACCAACTTCTCTCTAATAAGTGGATTTCTTACATTATTTTGTATGTTACCTGCTGGGTGTTTGCTTCTCATTGATGAGCTAGCCTACATTGGGATTGAACTCCAGATCCTCCTGCTCCAGGCTTCAGGTGCATCACCAAGCCCAGCTAGGATCTAAAAACCAGAGGCTGGAGAGATGGGCTCAGCAATTGAGTGTGGATTGACCTTTCAGAAGACCAAGGTTCAGTTCCAACATCTACAACGTGGCTCACCACCATCTGTAATCCCAGTCCAAGAGACTGGCCTCCATGGGCACTGCATACAAGTGGTACACAGACATACATGCAGGCAAAACACCCATATACATAAAATAAACGATAAAGGTAATTTTTTAAAATCATATTAGATACTTCAGAGGCTGCTGGGTTTTACTACTTCAGATATGGTCTCTGAACTACTGGCATTGGTGTCACCAATGAACCTGTTAAAAGTGCAGAATCTTGGGCCCCACTCCATACCCACTGAATGGGAAGTTATGTTTTAATGACAGCTCTGGATAGACCACACACATGTGAATGTTTGAGAAGCACAGGTACAGCCAGTCTCCTACCCCTTCATCACTTCTTGCATATCTAGATATTTGAAGTTTTGAGATGCCTAATGACCTTGCTGGAGAAGTGTTTGTAAAACCTCAAGGATATCAATTATAATTGCTGTCTTGATAGCTTTCTCCCACAGTATCAGTACATGTACAGTCACTTCTGCTGATTAGTCCTTCAGATATCTACTGGTAGTTTGTAGGCCTCCCCTAGGGGGAGAAAAACCAGCTAACTCTGAATTCTGAGTCATCCTAGCAATTCTGTTGCCCAAATTTCAGCAATTCAAACTTCTCCCCAGATGCAGAGGAAAAAAGACTTCTGAAGAAATGGAAGTTATTGAGAAAAGAAGAAGGAGGAGGAAGAGGAAGAGGAGGAGGAGAAGAAGAAGAAGAGGGGAGATGGAGGAGAAGAAGAAAGGAGAAGAATAAGGAGAAGATGGAGAAGGAGAAGGAGGAGGAGGAGAAGGAGGAAGAGGAGGAGAAGGAGGAGGAGAGAGACAGAGAGACAGAGAACAGCACAATTCCAGCTGTTTTTGAAAGAGTGATCATCCTGTGATCTTGAATAGGATAGAGATCAAAGCCTTCAGGCAAACACTTCACCCTATCACTTTCCCCCCAGTCCTGTGGGTTGATTTTCTCTGGTCTACTTCCTTCTTTTTATATTTTCCTGAAGAAGAATTTCAAGTGGTTGCCTCAGAGCTGCTTTCACACAAACCACTCAAAATATAACTCGGAAACTCAAAACAGAAAATCTTGAAGCAGTTACAGCTTGCTTTGAAGAATGGCAAGGAGTTTCTTGTCTGTCCAATCTGATAACAGGAATGGCTTCCTGGAGTCCAGCTTGAAGACTGAGACCACATCTAGCTTGCATGCCTATGGTTCACATGTAGCCATGAGATCTATAATTCAAATAGCCAAGGACCAGGAGCAGGCAAGCACTACAACAAAGCTTTGCCTTAGAAATCACAATGCCATCCACAAAAATTCAGTGTGATTTTTACAGAAAACTTTTTAGAAGGATTTTGAAGGATAACAATGTGGACTGAAGTCAATTAAAACTTTGTATTCTCTCTTAGAGCACAATACAAAGTAACACACAACACCTGTAATGCCAGCACTGGAGAAGCTGAAGCAGGCCAGGCTGGGTGGAGAGAAGAGCTAAGTATTATGTATCGTGCTTGGCTACCATGAGGAAGGCTGAGGGTCCTGTCTCCATCACCACAAAAACAAATCCCATGGAAGCAAAAGATTTAGCCTAAACTTTAACCTAAAATGTTCAGCGTCCTCTTATTTTCTCTTTCTTCACACTCAACCATTGTGATGGCTATTCTTGGTTCTCATGACTACACCTGGAACTAACTAAAACCCAAGCAGCTGGGTAAACTTGTGAGAAAATTTTCATAAATAAAACATAAAAAATTATATTTTGAGTGGTTTGTGTGAAAGCAGCTCTGAGGCAACCACTTGAAACTCCTTTTTTTTTCATAAAAAAAGTGGGAAGACCCACTTTTAATTCAGATCTTTTGAGATAGAAAGATACATCATTAATCCAATTATTTAAGGAGGGAAGGTCCACCTTTAATCTGGGCTATGCCTTCTGCTAGCAGCCCATAGAAAGGACATGAAAGAATGAATCATTCTCTTTTGCCCGCCTGTTCTTGTATTCACTGGCAAGTCCATTCCTTCCCTGGCATTAGAGTCCACTTCTTTAGGATTCTGGCGTATACTGAAGTCCAGCTGAGACAACTACTGAATTCTTGGACCTTTTTGTTGGCAGACAGCCATTGCTGGACAAGCTGGACCACAGCCTGTAAGCCATTTCAAAAAATCTTTTTTATACATAGAAAGTGCTTCTAGAGTAACAGAAGTAGTAAGGATGGACTTTTAAAATATCTGGAACAGGTTTTCCAATTTGCGAACACCTACAGTTACTGAAGTCTTTCCTAGCTTGGAGAATAATGAAAGTCCGTGGTGTGAACTATTTTACAATCTCAAGGAGAAAAATGTATTTTATTTTTCTGATTCACTAACTGTGAGGGGCAATGGATCTGGTGACTCTGTATATAAAACTTTTGACAATTTGTGGGAAAAAGGATGATGCTGGTTGGTTGCTCCTAGCATCCCTGGATAAATTGGCAATTGAAAAGAATGAGCTCCATGATAAAACTGACCAACTTCTAGCATCTCAGCATACAGTGAAGAACAACAAAGAACTTAGTGATAAAATTGAACAGCTCCAGATGGACAACACAGTCTAAAGGGTTCTAAGTATGCCCTGGAAGAAAATCTTCTCTCCAGCAGCCACAGAGCTCAAGTTGTAGAAAATCAAACCAAAGGCATCATTATAAGGTTGGCTGAGCTACAGAGAAAGTTCAAATCCCAGCCTTGGAGGGTGCTGACAGTTAAGAACAGGCATTAATTGTTAAACAATGGGGTCCTGTAACTTGAGATGGGGATGTGTGGGAGGACCCTATTGAAGCTGAAAACATTGACGGCCCCTCAGATTCTCAAAAGTTTTTCTCACATGAGGAAAGCGTCTGTCCACCCTCAGCAGAAGATGTGCTCACATCCCTGACCCCTGAAATATTCCTTTTTTTCTGGCTTTGACCGAGGAAGTTGATCCTTCATTGTCTGCTACTTGCAGTGACTTTCTCTGAAGGAGATACCAGCCAAGACAATAGTGTTGTGCCTCAGGGCCCATCAATGGTAGGCTGTAGACCTATAACCAGAATTAAGACAAAACAGGCTCCTAGAGGGGAGGTAGAAAGTGTAGTCCATGATGATGTGTGCTATACTACTAAAGAGTTTTCTAACTCATTCCAGCAAAAGTCTGGGGAATATGTGCGGGAGTAGATTTTAAGGGTGTGGGATAACGGTGGAAGGAACATAAAACAGGATCAGGCTGAGATTATTGATATGAGCCCTCTTAGTGGAGATTATAGGTTTGATATGGAAGCTCCCACAGTTTTTTTTTTTTAAGTGTCAAAAGTTTGCTTAAATGGTCTGCTGATGCATTTGTTAAAAGATAACATAATGAAAAGAAGTTGGCAATGCCTGGTATCCCCTGACTTAGTGTTGACGAAAGGATTTTCAAGGCTCAGGAAAATTTCAATGTAGATTGAGTATGTCATGTAAACTTTATCCTCAAGAGTGGGAAGCTTGCTCTTCACTAATTCTATAAGATGCAAAGTGGTAAGAGGGACACCAGCACATTTGACAAGCTTTTTTGTCACCCTTTTCCTGGTATCAGACCTTAGGGCTGGAGACATTGCTGCTCAGTCTGGATGAATTATATATAATGGGTTTAACTGTGCTCCAAGGTGGCAGGAGCCAGGTGGCATCCCTGAATTGCCAAAGGCAAGGTGATCATAGTTATGATCAAAACAATGTCCATAATGGACTAACCCATAATTGGCAGCACAAAGTAATTTTTATGATGCCAGGTTTCTTATGGTACTTTGTTCCAGGAATGAAATCAGTAAGAAGCCTATTGAATTTAAGTGTGATCTGTATAAGCAGAAAAATTTGCAAAGGAAAGCAAGGTTCAATTGGATCATGGAAAGGGGTATTGAGAGGATACCTAAGAGTTTTTTTTACTGTTGGCCTTTCTCTAGTCATTCTGCAGAGAGACCTACAGCCTTTTACAAGGGACTGTACGCAGAAAGAAAAGAAACAGTCAGACTTCCTGGGGTCTGTTGGGTACTCATTCTTAATGCTGATTCTAAGAGGTCCCAAGAAATACTGTGACCTTCCAATTGAAGAAAGAGTTTATGGAGTCAGGCAATTAATGGATTTTTGGCTGGTATCTGACAGTATGTCTACTGGACCTGAATGTATAATTGGAAAACATACACTTAGAAGTTGGCAGAATTTCCACATTCATTGCTTGACCTGTGGAGTGAGGGCTGTCATGGCTGGAAATGCTAAACAGAAGCCTTTAGAGTTGTTCTGACAGGGAAAAGAGTGAATCAAAACAGCATCACATCCTTAGAGGAACTTCAGAAATTAGCGCCACTATCAAGGACTTGAAAGATGCAGGGCTGGTGTTCTGAATACATCTCCCTTTAACTCTCCTATGTATCAGTACAGAGGACAGATGGATCGCGGAAAATGACAGTTGCCTAGCAAAACCTCAATCAAGTAGTGAGTCCACTTGCAGCTACTATACGAGATGAAGTATAGTATCCCACATGTATAGTATACTTGAGCTGATTAGCACATTTCCTGGTACATGGAATGAAGCTACTAATCTAGTAAATACCTTTTACCCAGTACCTGTCAATAAAGACCGCCAGAAGAAGTTTGCTTTCAGCTGGCAAGGGAAAGAGTACACCTTTACATTTGATCGCATAACAACTCTCCACCCCCGTGTCAAAACTTAATTGAAAGGGATCTTTATCTTCTATCTCTTCCACGAAATGTCACACTGGTCCACTATATTGACGACACTATGCTGACTGAAAAAAACTGAAGAGGTAGCAACCACTTTGGGCTTGCAGGTAACACACACGTGCATCAGAGGATGGGAAATAAATACAACCAAATTTTGAGGGCCTTCTACCTCAGTGAAATTCAGAGATATTCTTTCTAAGGTAAAGGATGTTATTACATCTAGCCCCTCTCATGACCAAGAAAGAACCACAAAATTCAGTGGACCTATACAGATTCTGGAGACAGTACATTCCCCACTTTGGGTGTGTTACTCCAGCCCATATACCAAGTGACGTGGAAAGCTGCTGGATTTGTAGAGCCCAGAACAGGAGAAAGCTCTTCAACAGGTGCAGGCTGCACTGCCAGTTGGACCACTGGATCCAGCAAACTTGCTTGTGCTTGAGGTGTCCGTGGCAAATAGGGGTGCCATTTGGAACCTTTGGCAGACCCCTATAGGTGAATCACAGAAGGGACCTTTGGGATTTTGGAGCAAGGGTCTATCATTATTATCTGCACACAACTATTCTCCCTTTGAGAAACAGCTCTTGGCTTGCTATTTCCCGAGCCTTAATGGAAACTGAATGCTTGACAATGGGCCACCAAGTTACCATGTGACCTGAGCTGCTCATCATGAGCTGACTGTTATCTGATCCACTAAGTCATAAATGGAAAGTTTGTATATATGTGATTGTGTCCAAGCAGGTCCTTAAGGCACAAGTAAGTTACTTGAAGAACTTGCCCAAATGCCTATGATTTCTACTCCCATTATAATGCCATATGCTGCCAAGAATGCACGTATAGCCTCATGGGGTGTGTCCTCAGATTGGTGCAAAAGATTATGGCCTAATTTACTGATAGTTTTGAATATTATACAGGTACCACCAAGAAGTGAACAGCTGGGACAACCCTGAAGGACACTGGTGAAGGGAAATCTTCACAGGGGGCAGAACTTCACAAAGTTCTGGTCACATGGTCACACACTTTGTTTGGAAGGAAAAATGGCCAGATGTGCAACTGTTCACTGATTCATGGGCTGTAGCCAGTGGATTAGCTGGATGGTCAGGGATGTGGAAAGAGCGTGATTAGAAAGTTGGTGAGAAAGGAAGAAGTGTGTGGATAGATCTCTGCAAACGGAAAAAGGATTAGAAGATACTTGTGTTCCATGTAAATGCTCATTAAAGTGTGACTTCAGCTGAGGAAGAGTTCAATAATCAACTAGATAGGATGACCCACGGTGTGGACAGTCAGTCTTTCCCCCCACTCAACCCTGACATTGCCCAAAGGGCTTATGAATAAAGTGGCAGAATGGAGGCTACTAATGGGCTTGGCAACATTGACTTCCACTCACCAAGGCCGACCTGGCTACAGCTGATGC
Organism: Peromyscus leucopus; assembly: GCF_004664715.2. NCBI lineage: Eukaryota > Metazoa > Chordata > Mammalia > Rodentia > Cricetidae > Peromyscus > Peromyscus leucopus. The sequence goes on from NC_051064.1 coordinate 37,269,626, forward strand.
TGAGTGCCAGGTCTGCCGAGAGCAGAAACACTGAGCACCAGATATGGCACCATTCCTCAGGGTGACCAGAAAACAACCTGGTGGCAAGTTGATCACATTGGACCACTTCCTCTGTAGAAAGGACAATGGTTTGTCCTTACTAAAGTATGTCCACACAGTATTGCTTCTGACCAAGGAACTCACTTCACAGCCAGAGAACTGAGACAGTAGGCCCACGATTATGGAATCCATTGGTCTTACCATGTTCCTCACCATACTGAAGCAGCTGGCCTGATAGAAAGATAGAATGGCCTTTGGAGATACAGTTACAGCACCAATGAGGTGGCAGCAGCCTGGTGGGCTGGGTCAGGGTTCCAGAAAGCAGTATATGCTTTGAATCAGCATCCAATATAGGGGAGAAACTGTACCCAGGATCCACAGGTCCATGAATTAAGGGTTGAAAGGGAGTAGTTGCACTCACTATCATCCCTAGTAACCTACTAGGAAAAATTTTGTTTCCTGTTCCCATAACCTTAAGTTCTGCTGACCTAGAAGTCTTGGTTCCAGAGTGGGAGTGCTCCTGCCAGGAGCCACAAAAACATCCCATTGAACTGGAAGCTCAGACTTCTTGGCCACTTTGGGCTTCTGACATGCTTAAGCCAACAGGCTAAGAAAAGAATAACAGTGTTGGGAGAGGTGATTGATCCACATTACCAAGGGGAAATTGGTTTGCCTCTTCACATGAAGTTACCTTCATATGGTAACTTGAAAGATGATGTGTGAAGTACAGGAGGTTCTTTAGGATGTTTCCTGTTGCTACCAAGTTCTAAAGCCAATGGGAAACTGCAACAGCCTAATCCAGGCAGGATGACAAAAGGCATAGACCTGTCAAGAAGAAGGTGTGGGTCACTTCTCCAGGGAAGGAGCCAAGACCTGCTGAGAGTGGAGGAAATACAGAATGGGTAGTAGAGGATGGTAGTTATAAACACCAGTTAAGGCCATGTGACCAGTTGCAGAAACAGGGCTATTCTGACCACAGAATGATCCCCCCATGCTCATGGATTAACACAGCAAAAATGGTCATCCTCCCCAAAGCTATCTATATATTCAAGGAAATTGTCATCAAACTTCAACACAGTTCTTCACAGATCTTGAAAGGACAAATTTCACTTTCTTTTGGAAACACATACGCACAGCAAGACAGAAGAGTTAAAACAATCTTGAATATTAAAAGAACCGCTGGAGGTATCACCATCCCTGATTCAAGTTGTACTACAAAGCTATAGTTAAAAAACAAAACACAAAACAAAACACACCATGGTATTGTCACAAGACACAATTCCAATGGAATTGAAGACCCAGATATAAATCTACATACCTATGGACACCTGAAAGAGATATCTTGATAGAGGGAGACATCATGGGGATAGGGAGAAACCTGGTGCTAGGGAAGTTCGCAGGAATCCGTAAGGATGACCCCAGCTTAGACTACTAGCAATAGTGGAAAGGGTATCGGAGCTGGCCTACCCCAGTAATCAGATTGGTGAATACCCTGTCATCATAGAGCCTTCATCCAGTAAATGATGGAAACAGATACAGAGATCCACAGCCAAACACCAGGTCGAGCTCCAGGAATCCAGTCGAGGAGAAGGAAGAGGGATTCTATGAGCAAGTGACATCAAGATCACGATGGATAAATCTACAGAAACAACTGAACCAAGCTAGTGGGAACTCACAAACTTTAGACCAGTAGCTGTGGAGCCTTCATGGGCTTGGACTAGGCCCTCTGGATAAGCGAGACAAGACAGTTGTGTAGCTTTGTCTGTTTAAGGGGCCCCTGGCAGTGGGATCAGGATCTATCCCTGGTGCATGAGCTGGCTTTTTGGAGCCCATTACCTATAGTGGGATACCTTGCACAGCCTTGATGCAGGGGAAGGGGCTTTGACCTGCCTTAACTGAATATACCAGGCTTTGCTGACTTCCCATGGGATCCCCTACCCTGTTGAAGGAAGGGATAATCGGTGGGATGGGGGAAAGGCTGGAAGGTGGGAGGAGGGATGAGAGGGGGATCTGTGGTTGGTATGTAAAATGAATAAAATAATTCTTAATAAAAAAATAAAATAAAATACACATATTGTTCCAGCCACAAATAAACAACATCCATGTTCAGGGAGAAAAAAAAAGCACATCATGGTATTGACACAAAATGCAGACATGTTGATCAATGGAATTGAAGACCCAGATATAAATCTATAAAGAGGCCAGAATTATCCACTAGCAAAAACAAAACAGCATCTTCAGCAAATGGTGCTGGTCAAACTGGATGGCTGCATGTAGAAGAATGAAAACAAACTCATACTCACCAGCCTGGACAAAACTCAGCTCCAAATGGATCAAAGACTTCAGCATAAAATCAGATACACTGAACCTGATTGTCTTATTTAGGGTTTCTATTGTTGTGATGAAACAGGACGACCGAAGAAACTTGAGGAGGAAAGGTCTTATTTGGCTCATATTTTCACATCATAGTTCATTATCAAAGGAAGTCAGGACAGAAACTCAAACAGGTCAGAGATCTGGAGGCAGGCGCTGATGCAGAAGGCCTGAAGAGGTGCTGCTGGCTGGCTTGTTCCTCATGGCTTGCTCATTCTGCAACCCAGGACCACCAGCCCAGGATGCACCACCCACAATGGGCTCCCTGCCCCCAGCAATCACTAACTAAGAAAAGGCCCCACAGCTTGCTTACAGCCAAATCTCATAGAGGCGTTTTCTCAGTTGAGGCTGTCTCCTCTCGGATGACTCAAGCTTGTGTCAAGTTGACATAAAAGTAGCCAGTATACTGATAGAAAAGCAAGTGAGAAATAGCCTTGAAGCCATCGCCCCAGGAAAAGACTTTTTGACCAAAACACAATTAGCACAGGCACTAAGATAAATAATTAATAAATGGGACGTCATGAAAGTGAGAAGCTTCTGTACGGTGAAGGACAAACCAGCAACCTACAGGCTGAGAAATGATATTTACTGAATTTATAGGAAATTATAATGAACTGATTTTTCAAAATTTACACACAAGTATATTTGGTATTTGCACATATATCATTCCATATTGAGTGAGATAAAGTTTTTCAATAATTAGAAGATGATTGGCAATATGGCTTAGCAGGTAAAGGCTCCTGTTGCCAAGCCTAACAAACTGTGAGAATTCTCAGCACCTACATGGTGGAAGGAGGGAACTGCATTCTACAAGTTGTCCCCTGACCTCCACACATGTACTGTGTCATGTAGGCACCCCCCCCACACACACACACTGAAGAAATGAGTAAAATACTGTAAACCAAATTTTAGGAATTACTAAGAATAAATAACTCCAAGGTACTGTGTTACCTCATTTAAACACTAAATGGAAACTATAAACAAGAGAAATTTAGTGAATAGCTCAAGGCAAGAAAGCTGGTAAGCAGTAGAATCGAGCCTTAAACACCCACACTGTTCCATTACTCTTTACTTCGGTTTCTCTCTCTCAAGAATAAACTGATTATCTGCGAAAGTCACGGGCCTTTGCATCCAAAGAGAAACAGAGGCACCTAACTGTTTAGATGTATAGACATCCTCTCCTTTGCTCCTTCCATCCATAGCTGATACCCCGAGGGTAAATACTCACTACTTGTTGGTCACTGAATTATTGCTGCCTATGACTGAATCTCACAGGAGGCTGATTTCCCCAGACAATGGCAGAACCAGAGAACATGCCCTGGGTGAATTATGAACACAATAAGAATGATTTGGCAGAAAAATCTCTCATCACTTTAAATTCAAATATTTCTAAATGAGAAGAATACTGATAATTCAATTTTTCGGGAATCCAGGCATGGGAGCCCAGAATTCAATCAACATCAGATGGGCTAATTAAATGCAATTGATTCAACAAGCAGCTGGATCATCCCACCGTGTGGACAATTCATTTGAGTGAGTTTTTTACAAAGATGATAAACAGAATCGCAGCACATCTACAGATCCCAGTAACTATTCATCAGGTTCACATGATCCCCCCCAGCTTTTCCTTCATTTACAAGACATCTGTGTTCTGTCAATACTCAATTTTAAAGTGTTAAAATTTCATCAGCTTCATTATCCTTTGAACATATTATTAAGACCAAGCTGACGTTATGTATACACATGGGATCAACAAGCATAAGTGAAATTTTTATTGTAATTAAAACTTACCATGAAAGTTCTAATTTTGAAAGCATTAAAAAGATATGGAAGCAAAAAATTTAAACAAAAACAACAAAATCATCTTTCCACACACATTCAAAGCAAATACACATAAAGGACTTAGCACAATAGTTAAGGAGTGTAAATGATGACAAATGTTAGCTAGTATGATTACTTTATAAATATTTCTCTAGCTTCATACTACTTACATTGTGTGTAAATGAATCAGTTCAAATAAAGGAATAACACATACAGACCAGAGTTCACCAGTCTCCATTCAGCATAATGAATACATGGAGCCATAAGTATGACATGAAAACAATAGTCATCATGCTCAACTGCAGACAATTTCTATGACACTGATTCAAATAATTCAAAATGGGAATACAAGGATGTTTTTCAGTTTTCTATCTAAAAGGGAAGTGATGCCTGAGCACCACCACTATTAACTGAAACCTACACCTTGAATGCACAAAGAATTCTTAATGAATGTCCTCAGTTTAAGGAAATTATGAAGCTATTATATGCTTTTCACAGCATTCCCACTGCATGGTGTATGCAACAGGGGCACATCTGAAATCATCTTTGCACAGCATTCCCACTGCATGGTGTATGCAACAGGGGCACATCTGCAATCATCTTCCTACAGCATTCCCACTGCATGGTGTATGCACAGATGCACACCTGAAGTCATCTTCCTACAGCATTCTCACTGCATGGTGTAGGCATAGAGGCACACCTGAAATCATCTTTGCACAGCATTCCCACTGCATGGTGTATGCACAGGGGCACACCTGAAATCATCTTCCTACAGCATTCCCACTACATGGTGTATGCACAGGGGCACATCTGCAATCATCTTCCTACAGCATTCCCGATACATGGTGGATCCACTGCAGCAGATGTAAAGCTGCTAATTGTCAGCCAGGCAATTAGTGCTTATCTGATGCTCATCAAGTGTGAACTTGGTAACAGGCTGGCTAAATAATGTCACATGATTGCTTAATTTGGCTTTGCTGAATGTCAGGGCCATAATTAATGATGCTCCCTCCCACCTCATGGCTAAATTGAAAAGCTAAGCCTTGAGGTCTCTTCTTCATAGATACACTGATTAACCATCATATACCAGTTGCAGAATGCCAACTTTGGATCATAAACAACAGTCTATCATGACTTAGGTGAGACAATGAGCATATTTTGGGTTTTTATTTGTTGGTTTTGCTTTTAACTTTTACAGATCCTTAGAATTATATGTATGTGGAGATTTATTTGACACAACTGCCCTAAGAAAAGTCAACAGCAGCCAGGTGGTGGTGGTGCAGGCCTCTAATCCCAGCACTCAGGAGGCAGAGGCAGGTGGATCTGAGTTCAAGGCCAGCCTGGGCTACAGAGTGAGTTCCAACACAGTCAGAGCTATGCAGAGAAACCCTGTCTCTCAAAAAAACAAAAAAACAACAACCAAAAAAAAACCAAAAAAACAAAAAAAGAGTCAACAGCAGCATTTTAATTCTCTTTTCTAAACCAGGATCTGCTGTTTACAGAGACCCAAACTGGAAAGAAGCCACACATCACCACACCAGATCTTCAAACAAAGAGCCAAGGGTACTAGTTTCAGCTGAACAGGGGCTGGTTTGGTCTGCCTCTAACCACCTCCTGGATTCAGATAACAAATTGGCCAACTGGGCCCAAAGAATCAGAAAACATCTGCTGGGTTATGAGTTTTGGAAACTTTTTAGCAGCACACAGCCATTGAGAAATCTAAGAAGTTCTACATGGGACATGGATAAAGGCATCATTTTCCTGGGGTTTAGGCTTCTGCCTTAGTAAAGCCACATTTTCACATGGAGAAAGAAAATGGATACTGTCCTCATGTCTCTGAGGCTGTCTGCTCCCCACCTTCACACCAACCAGCTAGCATAGAGAGATCTATATGAATAAATATCAAGAATGAGTTTGTGTTGATGAAAACTTCTTTGACTTACAAAAGCAGAAACAATCAAGTAGACTAGAACTGACCACCACTATATTTACAGTTATATTCTTTGATCCAGGAATAAATCACTGCTGGGTAAATATGAAGGACATAAATTCAAAGCTCAAATAATGATATATGAAGAAGCCATTTGGAAACCTACTACTTTATAAGCCAAAAAATGCATATATATATATGTATGTGTGTGTGTGTATATATATATATATATATAATTTTAAAGGGAATTACACTACATAAGTGGATAATGCAAGATAATGCAAATCTCAGAAGCCACGGGTTATTAAATGAAAATCCAAGTACCATATGGGGGACACCTCCCCATATGCTGATCAGGAAGATCCTAGGGGTCTCCAAAACAATATAGGCTATTGCCATTGCTTTTTGTGGCCTACCACAAGAACTAGACATTGAACCCATTGCTGAAGACAACACACACTTCAGCTGTAGGACATAGATTAAGCTGGAACTGAAGAACTGAGCTGGAAGCTTCCTCTATGCTAGCTAGATTTCACAGGACCAGAAGGTCCAAGGCAGGCTGCTGGAACAAAGTAATTAAAGGTCTTACCCACCAACAGACCTGTTGCATTACATCAGTGTTGTTTTTTTTTGAGTTATACAAACAATATATGAATATGGTTTTTTAAAATAGTTTTCAGTAAAATTAAAATCCTACTTCCTGGAAAGGCAGTATTTGAACAAACCTCTTCAAGACAGCCAAAGAACATGTCATGTAAAAGAAGATAATTCCCAGAGAGGGTGACTGTGCATGGGTCCCAAGTGGAGTGTGCCAGGTCAGGATGGCAGGTGATGAGATGACAGAAAGTGGGGGCAGCAGGAGGGATCAGTTTTTAATCTGCAGCAGAGTCACAGCTTCATAATGTGTTAAGAAGTGGGAACTGGAGTTGTATTTCCAACAGGCTCACTGGGGCTGCGGTACAGGAACAGCCTCTGTGGGTCTGGATGAAATAAGAAGACAACGTGACGGGTGCTTCAATAGTCCATCCAGGAGCTGATGGAAGAGCAACGTAGATCAGGGTGACGGTAGCAAAAGTGGTTGAGACTTGTGTATATTTTAATGGTGGAGCTGTGAGACTTGCTAGCAGTCAAGGACGACACAGGCGTTTGGGGCCTGTATTGATTATAAAGCTATAACTAGGCAGGCTGGTGGTAGCGCACACCTTTAATCCCAGCATTTGGGAGGCAGAGGCAGGCAAGTCTCAGTGAGTTCAAGGCCAGCCTGAGCTACAAAGCGAGTTCTAGGAAAGGCACAAAACTACACAGAGAAACCCTATCTCGAAAAACAAAACAAAACAAAAAGCTATAATTAACTAAAGTGGAGAAAACTGCACAATAACTAGTCTTGTGAGCTGCATTGAGACTTTAATATTGAATACACTAGGTTTGTGCTACTTCTTAAACAATTAATGAGAGGTAACAAGCAGGCTGTTAGATGTACAAGTTTTAGGTTTTGGGAAAGAGCTCATATTAGGCACTGTCTTAGTTAAGGTTTCTATTGCTGTGAAGAGATACTATGACCATGGCAGCTCACATAAAAGAAAAATATTTAATTTGGGGTGGCTTACATTTTCAGAGGTTTAGTCCATTATCATCATGGTACAGAGTGTGGCTGCATGGAGGCAGACATGGTGCTGGAGAAGGAGCTGCTACATGCTGATATACAGGCAACAGGAAGTAGACTTTCTCACTGGGTGTGGATTGAGCATATATGAGATCTCAAAGCCTGCCTCTAGACTGACAAACTTCCTCCAACAAGACCATACCTACTCTAACAAGGCCACACCTCCTAATAGTGCCACTCCCTTTGGGGCCATTTTTTTTTTTCAAACCACCACTGGCAAGGTTCTCTAGAGTTACCCAGTGTACCTAGCTAGATGTCTCAGCAGCCTCCATCCTGTGTTGAAGGGCTGGAGTTCTCCAGGCACTACACCAGGACTGTCCTGTGCTGTCAGGAGGACAGAAAAAATTAGATCCTGGCAAGCATGCTTGTCTGAGCCAATTCCTTTTAGTCAACATCTTTTCTACTACAAATGTATATTGAATGTATACACTCTATGTATTTATACATACTAGAAATGAAGGGAAGGGGAGGAGAGGCTATGGGGAGAGGAATCATGAGACACTGAGATCCCCATGGAAGCAACGGTATATGTGTAAACAGAAGTGCAAGGACTGCATCTGACCCAATCCTATTTTGAGAAGCTGGAAGAAATCAGGCAAAACTAACAGGCAGTGAGTAGGAAGAAAACCTGGAGAAGGTCAGATGCCAAAGTCAAATAAATTTAAAAAATAAATATTAAGGGATGAAGATGCTGAGTAATGGAAAGCCAAGTGTTGATTACTGCATTTGACTATATTTTACTATAATTTGTGTGAATATATTAGTAAGCAAGATATAGCTCTTACTTCCTTTGCTACTATATTGGCTAGGGTTTCTGTTGCTATGAAGAATCACCATGACCACAGAAACTCTTATTAAAAAAAACATTTAATTGGAGTGATTCGCTTACAGTTTCAGAGGTTCAGTCTATTATCATCATGACAGGGAGCGTGGTGGTGTGCAGGCAGATGCGGTGCTGGGAGCTGAGAGTGCTACATCTTACAGTCAACACAAAATTGACTGGCTTACTGGGCAGTATCTTGAGCATAGAAAACCTCAAAGCCTGCCCCCACAGTGACACACTTCCTCCAACAAGGTCATACCCACGCCAACAAAGCCACACCTCCTAATAGTGCCACTCCTTATAAGATTATGGGGACCAACTACATTCAAACTACCACAGCTACCTTTGTTGTTGTTTTTAGTTATACAAATAATATATGAATATGGTCTTTTCAAGCACACTGCATTTCTATCCATAAAGACATGTCCTGGGTTCTTCTACTTTGAAAGTAACTATTGTAGATGGCCTGCTAATTTGCTGCCAAAATTCTATACACATCAGCATTTCATACCAGGATGCATTTCAATCTTTGCTTTTATAATCTATTCAGCACAGCAGGACACAGGTGAACAAGGGTTGAAAATTTGGGCTTGGGTTTGCATCTAAGCTAGATCCCTCATTTTTTGACTTTGGCTGGACAAGGTGGCTTATTATTAATTCAGTGAGTTACCCCAGATGCAACTGGCTGGATTCCCATGGTGTACCATTTTCTTCCTTTGCCTTAGATTATAAACATTCAGCTTTGGAAATACTGGAAAATGAATGCAAATTCTGAGTGAAGGCATTTGTTGAACTTACTTCAAAAGATTAAATAAAATTTTATTGAATGTTTAAGTTGTTTTCTAAATATTCCTTTATCCATCCATAGAATCAAAAGGCCTCAACTACTGGCTCTTTCCTTGTTAGAATTGATGAGGATATATGTGTGTATTTGTTGAGGGAGGGGAATCAGTGACTTTCCTATTAATAGTAAAAAATATTCAGCATTGGTGCAAATTTTTATCATTTTCTATGTACTGCTACTATATCAGTAGATTTAAAAAACAACAGAGAAGATACTGCCAAGTCCCTTTATAAAGAAACAGTCCTGTGTTGGCCAACTAGTTCTGAGCATGTGGCCTGCTCTGGAGTATGGTTAATATACCCAGTGCCTACTGAATAAAACTTATTTTTCCCTCTCCCAGTATCAGTCAATTGTAAATAGCTTTTGGGTTAGAATTTATTTTATTTTATTTTTCAAAGAGAGAGAAATAACATGTAGTTGAGGGGAGCTGGGAGGCGTTTAGTGATTACATATAAATAATATATATACAATATTTATATAATGCAATATTTGTACAATAAAATGTTGTATGAAATTTTTCAAATGAATAGAAACAAAACAAGCAAAAAAACCCAAAGAAACTAGATTAAAAAAAACAAAACAAAACAAAACAAAAAAAACGGACATGAGCTCCCTTCCTAAGACCATGTGAAAAGTTAATACTAAAGACGCTAAAAAGAAAACCTCAGCTAACACTAGGTGCTCAGGTCTCCTGATAGCCAAGTACTGGAACAGACAGATCCTGGAATCTTAGCCCTCTGCAACAAGCAACTTTACAAACTCTCTCCTTATAAAGACTAGGAGAGTTATTCCCCATGGGAAGATTCAAGTTTATTTTAGGAGCACTTACTACAGCTCACTTATTCCCAGGTTAGGGGAAGCAAGTGTTCTTTTTTCACAAAATGACATGCCACGGGATTTCTGCTATTTATGGCTATAAAGGCTCCTGACAAGCACCTTTTGGGAACACAGCAGCCTCCGGATTCATGAAGTGTTAGGATTTGAATGTGCAGTGGAACTCAGAGGTTCGTGTGGACGGTTTGGTCCTCAGTGCAGCAGTGCTCGGAGGCGAGCCTTTGCAATGGGATGGATCATGACAACTCTAGGTTTACACATGCATTAATCCACTGATGTATTCATATCTAAGTGGATTGCAGCCAGGTGATGGAAACCGGGAGGTGGTGCCTTATGTAGGGAAGTCGGTCACTGGGAGGATATACAGTGTCCAGGCCCTTCCTCTCTCTCCTTGCTTCCTGGTTGCCAGGGGATAAGCCAGGTTTTTTACTCTGCAATCCCAAGCTCATGATGCTGTGCTCACATCACGCCGCGAACACCGAAGCGGGCTGACGGGGGTAGAAGCCTGAAACTGGAGAGCCAACGCAACTTTGCTCCTTGAAACTGGCCTGCTCTAGGTATTTTGTCACCATGATGGACAGCTGACAATATGCACACAAAGTTGAAATGTTAGAAAAAGGGGACATAACAGAATCAAAAGAACAGGTAGGCCATCCACCCTCAGAACCTCCCTACTCCCTTGATTCCTACAGACAATCCTCCACCTTCCCTTCACCCCATCCCCTGTTGCTGGTTCCCCATCCTCTCATTAAATGCCATACCAAACCAGAACAGTAGGCAGACTCAAGGTGGAGACTCACTGTTCAACCAAAGGCCATGCCAGCCACCAGAAGTCCAGGTAGACTGCTGGCCCTTGAACCTCATCCACTCTCTTGGCAACCCTCTCCGCTAACACTATCCCCAGTCCCCCTTCTCCTCATTGCTGGGTCCCAGCCCCCAACTCAGGGGGAGACTCCCTGCTGGACCAGAGGCTGGGCCACCAGAACTCCTGGTAGGCTGCCCTCCCAAGGACCTCTCCACTCTCTCAGTGTTCCTACCCCCTGACATTCTCCCCAATCCTTCCTCTCCTCCTTATCACTATGTCCCAACCCATAACTCAGGTAGAGACCCCTTGCTTCAAAAGAGGCCAGCCTACTACCAAAAGTCCAGTCCCCAACTGGGGCAAAAAAGCCCTGCTCAAACACAGGTCACACAGATCAGAAAGACCAGAAAGGAAACAGAAACCAAGGAACAAAACACCCATCCATCAAAGACAAACTCAGAAATTGGTACCTAGACCTGTATTCACCCCAAACCCAGATGCCTAGATGCTAGTGCAAGAATATGATCAACAATAGCCATGGCAATATGTCATCACCAGATACTAACTGTCCTCCTACAGCCAGCCATGAATATTACAACACAGCTGAAACACAAGATGAAGACCTTAAAACCAATTTTATGAAGATAACGGAAGTCCTTAAAGAGAAAGTGGATAAATCCCTTAAAAAAAGCAAGGGGAAAGCAAGTAAAAAACTGGAAGAAATAAATACATTTCTTTAAAAAAAAAGCCAAGAAAAAAACAAGTAAACGGTTAAAGGAAATTGAGAAAACTGTTCAAGACCTAAAATAGAAATAGAAACAATAAATTGAGGAAATTTTGGAAATGAAAAGTCTAGGTAAATGAACAGGAACTACAGAGGCAAGTTTCACCAACAGAATACAAGAAATGGAAAAAAGAATCTTAGGAGTCGAAGATACGATAGAAGAAATAGAAACATCAAAGAAAATGTTAAATCTAAAAATCCAGACATAAAACATACAGAAAATCTGGGAAATTTGAAAATATCAAAATTAAGAATAAAAAGAATAGAAGGAGAAGAATCCCAACTCAAAGGCCCAGAAAATATTTTCTCAACAAAATCATAGAAGAAAAGTCTCCTAATCTAAAGAAGGTACCTATAAAGGTACAAGAAGCTTACAGAATGCCAAATAGATTGGACCAGAAAGGAAAAGCCCATTTACCACATAATATTCAAAACACTAAACACACAGAACAAAGAAAGAATATTAAAAACTGCAGGGGAAAAAGAACAAGTAACATATGAAGGTAGACCTATTAGAATTATACCTAATAAAGATTCTAAAAGCCAGAAGGGCCTGGACAGAAGACTCTAAGAGACCACAGATGCCAGGCAGACTACTCCACCCAGCAAAATTTCCAGTCACCATAGATGAGGAGATTAGATATTCCACAATAAAGTCAAATTTACATAAAGCAATCCACAAATCCAGCCCAATGGAAGGAAATAGAAGAAAGACTTTAACCAAAGGAAATTAACTACACCCATGAAAACACAGTAAATAAATATTCCCATACTAGCAAGACCAAAAGGAACACACACACACACACACACACACACCACCACCACCACCACCACCACCACCACCACCACCACCACCACCACCACCACTACCAATAACAAAATAACAGGAATTAATAATCATTGATCATTAAATGCCCCAATTAAAAAACATAGACTAACAGAATGGATGCAAAACAGGATCTGCCCTTCTGCTGCACATAAGAAATAACCCTCAACATCAAAGGTAGACATTACCTCAGAGTAAAGGGTTGGGAAAGATTTTCAAAGCAGAGGGACCTAAGAAGCATGCTGGTGTAGCCATTTTCATATCTAACAAATAGACTATAAACCAAAGTTAATCAAAAGAGACAGGGAAGGACACTTCATACTCAAAGGAAAAATCCACCAAGATGACATTATGCCCAAAACACAAAAGTACCCATGTTTGTAAAAGAAGCATGATTAGACCTTGTATTACACATTGACTCTCACACATTGATAGTGGGAGATTTAAGTACCCCCATTTCACCAATGGACAGGTCATCTTAAAAAAAAAAAAAAAAAAAAAAAAAAAAAAAACCACCAAGCAAAAAAACGTAAACAGAGAAATACCAGAGCTAACAAACATTATAAACCAAATGGACCTAACACATATCTACAGAACATTTCATCCTAACATGAAAGAATATACCTTCTTATCAGCACCTGACAAAAATTACTCCAATCTTGACTACATACTCAGTTAAAAAACAAGTCTCAAAAGATACATGAAAAATAGAATAAGCTCCCACATTCTATCAGACCACCACAGATTAAAACCTACAAACTCATGGAAACTAATGACCACTGGGCCAAGACAGAAATAACTAAAAAAAGTAAAGACTTCTAGAATTCAATGAAAATTAATGCACAACATACTCAAACTTATGGAACACAAAGAAAATGTTGCTAAGAGGAAAGTTCATGCCACCAAGTGCCTACATAAAAAAAATTGGAGAGATTTCATACCAGCAAATTAACAACACACCTAAAAGCTCTAAAACAAAAAGAAATAAGCACACTCAAGAAGAGTAGATGGCAAGAAATAATCAAACTCAATAAAATAGAAACAAAGAGAACAATACAAAGAATCAATGAAACAACCGAATTGGCTCTTTGAGAAAATCAACAAGAGAGACAAACATTTATCCAACCTATGCAAAAGACACAGAGAGAATATCCAAACTAACAAAATCAGAAATGAAAAAGGATACATAACAACAGATATAAAGAAATCCAAATAATCATTAGGTCATACTTTAAAAACCTGTACTCTACAAAATTAGACATCTAAAAGAAATGGACACTTTTCTCAATAGATACTCCTAAGGAAGTTAAATCAAGAAAATATAAACAATTTATATAGACCTATCTATAACCCCTAAGAAAATAGAAGCAGTCATTAAAGGTCTCCCATCCACCCCCCCAAAAAAACAAAAACAAAGCAAAATAAAACAAACAAACAAACAAAAACCAGGGCCAGACACTTTTAGCACAGAATTCTACCAGACTTTCAAAGAGGAGTTAATGCCACTACTCCTCAAATTATTCCACAAAATAAAAACAGAAGGAACATTGCCACATTCATTTTATTAGGCCACAGTCACCCTAATATCCAAACCTTACAAAGATTTAACAAAGAAAGATAATTATAGTCCAATTTCCCTTATGAGCTTAGATGGAAAAATACCCAGTAAAATACTTACAAACCTAATCCCAGAACACATCAAAAAGATCATCTACCATAATCAAGAGGGCTTCAATCCAGGGATGCAAGATGGTTCACCATACAAAAATCTATCAGTGTAATCCACTATATAAATAAGCTGAAAGAAAAAAAAAACACACATGATCATCTCATTAGATACTGAAAAAGCCTTTGATAAAAATCAACAACGCTTCATGATAAAAGTCTTGGAGAGATCAGAAATACAAGGGACATACCTAAACATATGAAGGCAATTTACAGCAAGCCTATATCCAACATTGAATTAAATGGAGATAAACTCAAAGCAATTCCACTAAAATCAGGATATCTATCACTCTGTACAAAACTCAAGATCAAGTGGATCAAAGACCTCAATGTTAAAAAACCAGAAACACTGAACCTGAAAGAAGAGAAAGTAGAGGAACACTCTTGAATGTACTGACACAGGAGACAACTTCCTGAACAAAACACCTATAGAGTTGGCACTGTGATCAACAATTAGTAAAAGGGACCTCACGAAACTGAAAAGCTTCTGAAAGGCAAAGGACAATGTCAAAAGGAAAAAATGGAAGCCTACAGAATGGGAAAAGATTTTCATTAATTCCACATCCAATAGATTGTGGGATGACTCATCTAAGGCCAGCTGGCCCAAACCAGTAATAAGATACTTTCTGAGAGCCAGCCTGGGTCTGCCTAAGGGCCTTAGCAACAGCAGCTGAGACATGATCTGGAGATGACCTGGACCAATGAGAGGCAGCCATGGCACACTAGCAGATGCATATTCATCAGACCTCCCCCCAGGGCAGAGGTGAGGGTATATAAGGCTTGCCTCTTCCTGAATAAACTGAGCTTGTTTCAACATTCTCCCAGAGTGTGTCATTGACTCTGTACCTACCCACCCCCTCCCCAAATGGAATAGCACAGGACCCTGCCACATCTGGCACCCAAACAGGGACCTTGTCTCATGGCACTGGTTGTATACCCCTTGAGTTGTGTATTTTGGTGAGTAGGCCCCTCTACATTGTGTGCTTTCAGTTCCTTTGGCAGGTAAGCATTAGGACCCCCACTTTCTTGTTGTTGTCTTGTTTGTGAGTCTGTCTGTGTAGTAGATAGGGTGGCACATACTTTTGTTCAGGCTCACCTGGTATTTCCATATAAGGGCTAGACCTTCAGGAAATGGAGTCACAGTCTTTGTTTATTTTTTTTTTATCACACCTTCTAACACTATGAGAAATTTCATCCCTCACTGTAAAGAGGCCCCTATTGGAGCCCTCAAGTCCCTCCTAACCAACCAGGAGCTCTAGGATACAACATCAGAACTAGAAAGGTTTTGGATGGAGGCTGTGGTGCTTGGTCCATAGATCTCTTCAGAGACCATGTGGGAATCTGATCTTTGGATGAGAGTTCTGTTCCTGGCCAGGAAAAAGGGCAGTGGCCTTTGGAGTAACCCTCCAATTGTTTTTTATGCCCATTTTGTTGGCTATAATCACTGCCCTAAAGTCTTCCTCTACTGAGGAGGTATTAAGGCCCACATTAAGCACTGCCAGGAACAGTATAACACCAAGTTATCTATCACCTTCATCCCATCCATGACTGATATTTCCTCTGCCTCTGTTGACAAAAAGACGAATGAGAACAGGTATAAATTAAAGGAATGGGATGGAAAGAGAGAGGAAATGATTGAGGCAGCACACAAGCCTACACTAGCAGCCCCTCCCCCCATGTCTTGAGCAGCTACCCCCCACACACACTGCAGTATCCATGGAGTGATTTGCCTGGATGTCTGCCCACTAAGCCAGCTGCTCTGTGTACCTCCCAGCCTATTCCACCTATGGTGCCACACATGCCCACTATGGCATTTCCAGTTAATGTGGGCCCCAGTGCAGCCAACCAGCCATGGATACCTACCCCTCTTGCAGATCTGTCTTTGGTCTGTAAGGCTGCAAGTGAATCAGGTCCTGACTCACCGTATTGTGAGCAAGTCCTATGGCAATGGGCAATGCATTTACAGATTTATTATGACTGGCACCATTTGATGAAGGCTGTGTTGGAGCCTGCAGTCTTCCTTAACTGGCATGCTGCCTATGATGACCAGGCCAAGTCTCAGGCTCATTTTAATATACAGCATAACACCACTGTTTCTCTTGAGATGCTCACGGGCCAAGGACCATATGTTAATCCTACCACACAAGCCCAAATTGGACAAACACATTTATTTCCAACACATCTCAGAATTGGCCTTCAAGGAACTTAAGTCTTGCACTCCTCACAACCTGTCTGCGTACTTTTGTAACCTCATCCAGCAGCCAGGAGAGTTGTTTAGCAACTCCCTGGCATGGGTTAATGAAGCAGTGGAGCAGAGGGTGGATCCTGGCCCTACTCGGGAGATGCTGATTTAAACAATTGACATTGGAAGGACTTAATACCCCCACCCACAATGCAGTAGCTGCCATCCACAATGAGGATATTCATAGATAGGTAATAGCTACTAGAGATCTTGATCCCAACAGCAGCCTGATTACTGCCCTCACAGTCTCCCTTAATGCCCTCCTTGCTGATAAACAGAATAGGGAAGAGACTCAAGCTGCCCCCATGGATAGAATATTCTGGGTATGTGGCAGGCCTACTTATATTAGGAGGAACTGCCCCCAGGCTAAGCCTAAGACAAGATGTCCAAAATGTAATAAAGGGTTCTATTGGGTCCATGACTGCCACTCCCAACCAGAGGAGGCCAAGGTTCCTTAAACTCCAGGTGGGGCACTCCTCAGCCCTGCAAGTAAGAGGAGGCTCTACAAACCCAAAGATCTTTTAGACACTGCCCATCTTCCTTCACTCTCCTATGATGACTATCTTCCTTGATGGGCAGCCTTTTAAAGGGTTGCTAGATATGGGTGTGGATGCCACCATTTTAACTGAGGCAGAAGCACTCTGTTTCCCACAGTGGAAATTTAAACTTGGTCCTCCAATTAGTAGAGTTGGGTGTCAAAAAGATTCCAAGATAACCACCCACCCAGTACATTGGAAGGACCTTGATGGCAATCAAGGAGCCATTCACCCTATCATCTCTACTGTGCCTAGAAACTTGTGAGGCAGGGATATCTTGGAGGATATGGGGGCTGTCCTTACAACGGAAAAGAGGTCCTTCTTTGATGATATTGTTGTCCATGAAAAAATGGGCCTTACTGGCTGAGACCTGAAGCAGCACCCCCAATCTAAGGGCCACTGTCCCCCCGAAGTCCAGTGTTACTAAACTACCAGATCCTATTCCAATCAATTGGCTTTCTAACCAAGATGTATGGGTGTAACAGTGGCCTATTATTGAGGCTAAATTATCAATATTAAAATAGCTGGTGGAGGAACAGTTACATGCTGGACATAAAGAACTGTCCACCAGCAGGCATAATATTCATTATTCCAAAAAAGTCAGGAAAGCATCGTCTATTGCAAGACCTTCACGCAGTCAATGACCAGATGGAAAAAAATGGGCTTGGTGCAGCCAGGCCTCCTGCACCCCAGCACAATTCCTCCTTCCCATTGTATCATGATATTAGACATCAAGGACTGCTTTTTCCAGATTCCCCTAGCACGGCAAGATAGGAGTCACTTTACCTTTACAGTCTGGGAGTACAAACATGTATAATGGATAGTTCTTCCACAGGGAATGAAAAACAGCCTCTCGATACGATAATTATATGATGCTCAGGCTCTAGTTAATGTTCCTAGAGATATTGTGCTAGTACATTATGTGGATGATTTGCTATTGGCATACCCTGATTTGGCTAATTTATAACAAATTGTTAAATCAATGATACAAGACTTGGCTTCCTTAAAGTTAATTGTGGCACCAGATAAGATCCAAATAGTACCTCCTTTTTCTTGGGCTTTGTTATTGCTAAAGATGTTCTCTTCTGTCCTTCAAATTAGATATAAAAGACAAATACTCCCTTTCAGAACTACAACAATTATGTGGGACAATAAGTTGGCTTAAATCCTTCCTACCTATTCCAGAACAGGAAATGAGGGAACTGTTCTAGCTTGTAGAGGGCCATACATGCCCTTCACAGAATGTCAAGCTCATTACCGGGGCAAAAAATGTTCTAGAAAAGGCTCTTACTATACTATCCACCACCAGCCTGTGGTGTCATAAGCCTGAGTTGCCCTTGTTAGTTATAACCCTGTGGACACCTGGAGGATTCCTGGGGGCACTCTGGCAAGCTGGTCTATTAATGTGGACTCATCAGGTACACTTATATTTACATAAAGTTACCTCTAAATTTTATCAGATATTTAAAATGGGACTAAAGGCATGACTTCTAGCTCTAAGGACTTATGGAAGAGAACCTGATAAGTTAATTTTCCCATTTTCTTTAAAAAATACACAGGCTCTATAAACAGATTCCATTTCCTTTCAAGAGATGGTTACTGGGTTTACTGGAACAATTAACAACCATTTGCCAAAAAGCCAAATACTAGCAGAGTTTCTGATGCTCCCAAGAGATACTCATTCACTCAGTACCATGATCTAAGCCCATTCCTCATGCCTTCTCAGATGCCAACAAGAATAAATATGGAATATTGATTCAGAGAAAGGGAGAAGACAAAACATATATTATTCCAAATCCTGGTTCTGTACAACTGGGAGAATTATTGGCATTTTTCAAAATCCTAATGGAATGTCAAAATGAGCCTGTTAACGTATTTTCTGATAGTCAATATGCTGTTCGGGCAACAAGAGTGTTTGCATTCTCAAGGGTTAAAGATGCTCTAAATCTAATAGCCAATACAATGCTTTTAATACAAGATGTATTGAATCAAAGAAATAAGCCCTGGTATTTATCACATATTCAGTCACATTCCAAACTACCAGGAATCCTGGCCAAGGGGACTGAGATAACTGATACCATTATTTTAATAGCAGCTGTAGATTTATTAGAACAAACTGGAGCACTACATCAGCAATTTCATTTATCACCACAGAGCTTGCACAAATTGCTCCCTGAATTGCCAATTTGTTAATGCAAACATCTATCTAGGGCCTGTGCTACTTGTTTGCCACATGTACCTTTAGGGCCCCTGCAAAGAGAAGGGGTAAATCCCCATGGCTTATTGCCCAACACTATATGGCAAATGGATGTTACCCATTATGCACCCTTTTGCAGTTTAAGATATGTACATGTAATAGTAGATACCTACTTGGGCTTTGTGTAGGCCCTGGCCTTGCCTGGAGAGAAGGCTGATAATGTTATTAAGGCACTCAAGTCAACAATGCTAGTCATGGGATTCCCTTGGGCCATTAAGACTGACAGTGGCTCTGCTTATGTATCACAGCAGTTTAATGATTTTTTTTTAGTTCATGGATAATGTCCAATACCACAGGAATTCCATATAACCCACAGGGACAGGCCTTTGTAGAGAGAACTAATAGAACCCTTAAAGAGCTCTTGAAAAAATAATAATTTCCTCAGAAGCCAAGAGAGATCCCAACCTGGTCCTGGTGAAAGTTCTTTTTCACATGAACTTTCTCAGCTTTGATGACAAGGGGTTAAGCCCTGCTTACAAACACTGGACTTACCTGCCTTGGGAGACACCATTGCCCTTGGTGCATTGGAGGGATTCCATCACTCTTCAATGGCAATACCCTGCTCTCCTATCAACCCAGGGGCAAGGGTAAGCTTGCATTTTTCCCCAGAATACCACCATGCCAATATGGATACCCTCCAGAGATGTGTGTCTGGTAATAGACCAAGAGACATTGGCCAAAGAAAAAGCTTCAGAGGGGTAATATATGATTTGCTCTGCTACGGCAGCATTAGTAAAGGTCATGTCATCACTGGCATGTGACTTAGATATCAAGCAATTGCCTCACCCCCTACAAGGTTGTTAATGCAACACCAGAAAGACTTCAACTGGCACAATAAATTTGACTAGGGTCCCACCCATGTCCTTGAGACTGAATTTTTGACTAATCCTTCTCTTGTTCAAATGTCTTCTACATCAGGTTAGCCAACAGTAGGTGGCCACAAAGGTTTCATTGGCTCTCAGACACCTAGAACAAAGTCCTCCAAGAGAGGTAATGCACACATGGCTCACTGAGATATAGAAAGTTACTGCCTAAAACCCACTACCAAGACAACACTCCAGGATTGATGCTCTTCAAGGGCTGGTAGTCAAAGATGGGTAAGAGCTTGTCTGGCAAGCCAAACTAAGCTAGGCACAGCCCATTATGCTGAGCTCTCCTGAGGTGGAGTCAACAAGGTTAAGGCAATGCACCCTAGCTCCCACTGAGCATGTCCCATAAAATAATAAAAAAGGGTGGATATGTGGGATGACTCATCCCTAACAGGCCTGAGGGCCAACCACCCAAACCAGTAATAAGATACTTTCTGAAGGTCAACCTGGGTCTGCCTAACAGCCTTAGTAACAGCAGCTGAGAAATGATCTGGAGATGACCTGGGCCAATGAGGCAGCCATGTCACACCAGCAGATGTTGAATAAACTGAGCTTGTTAGCAGCTTTCCTCAGCTGGTATCTCACAACTCTGACACCTCTAACATCTTGGGGTCTCTAAGACAATCCAGACTTCAACTTCATAGCTTCATGCAAGACCTCTCTAGGCTTCCAATCAGGGACACACCTGACATATGCCTGGCCTCAGTGGTTTTCCTTAGTTGTGGAGGAAGCTTCCAAAACCTGTTTCTTCTATCTTTTACTCTAAAGCCAGAACCATGTGGCCAAAGCTGCCAAGGTGTGCTGCTGGCTGGGGCTGAGACTGGCTCCCTCATTCATTTACCAGCTTTCTATCCTTCACTGCCTGAGCTTAGCTGTCCTGAAACTGGATCTATAGACTAAGCTGGCCTCGAACTCAGTGATCCACTAATCTGTCTTCCCAGGGCTGGGATTAAAGGTGTGTACCACTAGACTTGGCTCTTAGTTTCCCTTTAATTCCTTTTCACAAGTTGGAAATTTAGCTGGGTGGGCTCTTGCCCAGAGGTAACATTCCCTTTATTCCATGTCTTAATCTAAACAGATAAGCATCTCCTTGAACACAGGATTTAGCTCTATTCCACTTCCTGGTCCTCCTTTTCTCCTCAAATTGTTCTACATCTTGTATCTTTTCTTGTTCAGCTTGCTCCTTTTCATCATAAATCTTCATTAGAGTTAGCATTAATAACCACATAATAGAGTCTATACTAGGCTATTTTGAGATTTCTTTTGCCAACAGAATTAATCCCAAACTCCTCACTTTAACCTCAGGCAGACTCTTCAGACAAGGGCAAAAAGCAGCTATTTCCTTCACCAAAATAACATGAGAACAATCTCTAGGCCTCATATTAATATTTAGCTCCTCTGAATAATCTTGATCCCCACAGATTATCAAATCACCTTCAGCACCACTATTTCCCATACTCCTACTATTATGACCCATTAAGCAGCACTTAAAGCATTCCACTGCTTTCCTAATCCAAACTCCCAAAGTCCATAGTATGCCAAACAAAAACATGGTCAGGCTTTCACAACAATAACCCAGACCCTGGTACCAACTTCTATCTTAGCTAGGGTTTCTATTGCTATGAAAAGACACCATGACCATGGCAACTTTTATAAAGGAAAACATTTAATTGGCATGGCTCATTTACAGTTTCAGACAGTCAGTCCATTATCATCATGGTGGGGAGCATGGCTGCACACAGTCAGACATGGTGCTGAAGTAGTAGCTAAGAGTCCTACATCTTGCAGGCAACAGGAAGTAGACTGAGTGTCACACTGAGTGAAGCTTAAGCAAAAGAGATCTCAAAGCCTGCCCTCACAATGACACACTTCCTCCAACAAGGTCACACCTACTCCAACAAAGTCATACCTCCTAATAGTGTCATTCCCTATGGGGGCCAATTACATTCAAACTACCAACCCGAGCAGTGGAATCTCCCTGGAACCTAAGATGGTGACCCTAGCTCTGACTCCGAGTAATGGGGGATACAGAGACAGAAGCAGTCATCTTCTGTAGCAAAGCAAAGCTTCCAGGGGTAGGACCGGGCCATAAAACCAGCCACCAAACTTTCACCTTAACCATTTGTCCTGTCTGCAAGATATGCTGGGTAAATGGTAGTGCAGAACTTGTGGGAGTGGTCTACCAATGATTGGTCTAACTTGAGACTCATGCCATTAAAGGGAGACCATGCCTAACACTGCCTTAACAGGCAGGAACCAGGGGCTGGATATCCCAGAGACCTAAATAGAACTAAACATGACTAGCAAAAAAAAAAAAAAAAAAAAAAAAAAAAAAAGATTCCTAATAATATCCTGCTATACTCACAGATCAGTGCCCAGCCCACTGGTCATCAGAGACTTTCTCTGGCAGCTGATGGTAGCAGATGCAGACATCCTCAGCCAAACATTAGGTGAAGCTTGATGATCTTCATAGAAAGAGGGGAGGAAAGGCTGTAGGAGCCAGAGGGATTAAGGACACTAGGAGAACATGGCCCACAGAATCAATTAAACAAAGTTCAAAGGGGCTCAGAGACTAAAGCTCTTAATTCCTCTTAATTATACTTTTTAGATTTGGTTTCACCAAAATAAGCTGTACAGTATATAATTGATAATTGTCAACACTGTTAGAAAGTCTGTCTATCTACATTAGGACATATGCCACTGTTTTTGTTTGGGTTTCTGTTTTTTTCTAGATGATTCATCAAAAGTTCAAAGCTTCAATGCCAGCAGCTTACAGCTGCCTGAAACTCCAACTTCTGGGATCCAATGTTCGCTTCTGGCACCACAGGCATGCACACACATGTATTCACACTCATGAATAAAAATAAAAATGTAATGCTAACAAAAACATACAGGCCTGGGCCTTTTATTCTTCTGGGTGCTTTCAATAACTCTAAACAATAACTGTTATTTCTTTCCTGGGTAGAAAGGTTTGAAGGGATTTGGATATTTCTTGCTAACATTAGAACCAAAAGATAATATTCCAACACACATTAGCAGACATGCCTTCCTTAGAAAAGCACCTTCATAATTCTTTCTTCCTTCATATATACACGAGCATGGGGAAAGATAAGGGATAAGTTCCTCTATGCTGGGCTGGTTAGTTTTCATCAACTTGATACAAACTACAGTCACTCCGGAAGAGAAAACCTCAATTAAGGAACTGCCGGCATCAGTTTGGCCTGTAGGCAAGTCTGTAGGATTTTTGATGATTCATGGTTGATGGTGGACAGTGTTACCAACTGAGCAGGTGGTCTGGTACGCATTTAAGAAAAGTAGCTGAGCAAGACAGGGAGGGCAAGCAGGTAAGCAGTACTCCTTCATGGCTTGTCCTTCAGTTCCTGCTACCAGGTTCCTGCCTTGACTTCTTGCCCTAACTTTCTCCTCAATGATGGGCTGTAAAGTACAAGATGAAATAAACTCTTTTCTACCCAAGTTGGTTTTAGTCAGTATATTATCATTGCAACAAAAACCAAAGGAGACCACAGGGCTAAGATAACATAAGCTATACAATCAGAATATCTAAGGGGATCATTATTTCTAGGTATGCTCATGAGAGTGTTTCTGGATAAGATTAACATTTGAATAGCTAAAGCTGAGTGCCACAAATTGGGTGAGACTTGTCCAGTGGCTTGTAGATATGGATCACATAAAAGACTGAAAAGAAAAAAAGGATTCTTTCTGTGATAAGCTGGAACACTGTGCTTTTACCTTAGAACTCACACTTGGACTGGACTATAAACCATTGGCTTCCTCCTACTTCCTCAGGCTTGTCATTTGTACAACTGTACCATCAGTTTCTCCTAGCTATCCAGCTTGTCCTTGCAAAATGGGGGATTCCTTAGCCTCTATAGCCATATAAATTAATAATAATATAAGTGTGTGTGTGTGTGTGTGTGTGTGTGTGTGTGTGTGTGTGTGTGTTTTGACCTACCTACATATTTCTATTGATTTTCCTTTTTTGGAGCACTCAGACTAAATAGTGTCCTATTTATTATTCTTGGAGCATCATAATTACTATATTGGGCCTGTATAGGCCCTTTACATGCTGCCTGAATGATGATGGTGCTCTACAGTAGGAGAGCAGTCACCTCTGGAGGACTCCTCTTGATCTGAAAATATCCTCTCTTGTTTTTCTTAGAATTCCTCTTCTGTGAAACTAAGACCTGAGAGGACTAAAGCTGTCAGTTCTTCAAGGAGATATTGTTTGATTGGAACGTCCAGCTGCTCCTGTGTGATGGGGGGCTGGGGAGAGGACCGCCCACTCAGAGAGTCTCTGAACAAAGGAAAAGTGTCAAAAGGCCCAGTTCCTCATTCCTGGTGGTTATTGCAGCTTCCTACCTGGAAGTTGCAAACCGCCCACGTCCTCACCCAAAGTGCTCAGCTGTTGACCATACTTGGACACAATCCCAGCTTCTGGCGGACACATCATCACCCCTTACCTATAACCTATAAAGTCTCCTTGCTTTGGTTTCTGGACACAGCTTCTCCTGCCCCCATCTCTGGGACTGGAAAACCTGCCCAGGAGTTGCCTTTTTCACTTGCTCAAATAAACCTGCTGTTATACTTTATCATTTTGGCTTGATCTGGCTTCCTGCATAGGCAGAGAAAACTATTATTGGGGGGGGGGGACAGAAAACCTATTAGAAATGTTTCATTCTTAACAAGCAAACCATTCACTCAATGTATAAAAAAACTAGAGCCTTCACTGGAAGTTTACATTCCATGAAAACAACAAACCAATTATTAGGAAGCCATTACTAAGGTCTAAAGCTTACATTACACTTCAATGTAAGTTCTTGGTAGTGTACATTTATCCTCTGAGGTCCATCTGTTTACTCCTATCATCCTAAGGTTCTTAATAACCATTCTTTTTTTCCATTTTCTAACAGTTTTCCTTTTACCAAATGTCAGATGTTTGGGATTGTACAGAACACAGTCTTCAGCCTGGCTTCTTTCACTTAATATGAACTCAAGTGTCATCTATGACTTCACAGCTTCATAACTCATTCTTTTTTTTTTTTTTTAAATCACCGACTAACATTCCATGGTATGAATGGAACACAGGTTCCTTATTTGTCTAATGAAGGATATCTTGGTAGTTCTGTGTTTGGATAATTATGTAAAATGCTAGAGAATATCTTCAAATGAGGGGAATGAAAAGAAAAAAAACAATGTGGGCTTCCAATGATAACACTGTCAGGAATTATCAAAAGGGAAAATTTTCTTGAAAAATCTCATTTGATATCTACAAAATGACAAAAATATTTTCAATATAAATTTTAGTACTACCATATGCTATCTAACAATGAACTTCAAAACTATTTCTAAAAATGGAATGCCCATGTCAAAATACACATTCCCTCAGGAGCTCACTCAAAGTTTTATCTGCTCCCTACAAACCATATGATGGGAAATCATAACCAGTTTACCAAACAATGCATAGTTTATAATATAAGAATTATAGATGACTTTGTGTTCAATACATGAAGTCA
Source organism: Peromyscus leucopus (assembly GCF_004664715.2). NCBI lineage: Eukaryota > Metazoa > Chordata > Mammalia > Rodentia > Cricetidae > Peromyscus > Peromyscus leucopus. Next base: position 37,295,528 of record NC_051064.1, read on the forward strand.
ACTTTCAGAGAAATGAAAGAATAAACACAGAATAAGCACATAAGCATTAAAATACTACTATAGCAGCACATGCTCCATAAACACGAGATTCAGGAGTGCTTGTTCGGCCTCCAGCAAAATAATGAATCATAGAGCAGGCTACTGAAGAAATGACTATGTAAAACACTGAGTGTTTAAGATTTAATTTCAGTGACATTTATGTACAGTTAAATAGCTACAGACTAATGCTTTGCTATTTAAAACAACAGGAGATACTTACATATTCACAAAGTAGTTGAAACAGGACTGGGTTAGTTTACTATTGTCTTTCTTTTTTTTTTTTTTTTCTAAAAGGAAGATCCAAGAAGTAAGTTATACTCAGTTAAAATTTACCCTTTCAAACCTGTCCTAATCAGAACATGGGATACTTGTGGAGCACAAATGAACAGCTAGATATTATACCACCAACTCTAGTTACTGCTCAGAATGTGGCCATAAGAAAGTTGTGGTGTGATTGACTGAATGAAGAGCAAAAACAGATGATTGACTGATCTTTAATGTTCATGTAGCATCTGACAGTTTATAAGTCCATTTGTTCTTACTAATTTTATTTTTAAACTAAAAGGTAATGTACTACAAGTGCATTGAAAATTCACAGAATTGATGGAGTTAGGGGAATAGACCAGGGATAAGGACGGAAGGCATCCAGCTTGGGGACTGGATGCAAAATAACTGCCTATGGCTATATTTTCTTTTATCCTTAGTATAATAAACATTATCTGTCTGCACATTATTTTTGATGACTGAATAGCAAGCAGTAAAGATTCTGTAATGACCATTCCCTGCTTCTGTGAGTGGTACTATTAGCATCAAGTCTTCAATGGACCCTGTCTTAGGAGGTAAGACAAATGAATATATGAAATAGACTGCATGTCTAAATGCATATATATATATACATAATTGTTTATATAAATATATTTGCACATATAGATATATGATATAAATACATATATCTGAGAGGAAGTAAGTTCTTAGGATATTGGTGAGTGCCCACAGGCTCAACACAGCTAGGAACTGTTTCGATTGGATTGTAACAGGGAAAATGAAGATGTAGGACCTATGATGTCTTTGGCACTGCAGTGGGTTCTAGGGATGCAAACATTACAGTAGAGAATATAACCTTGGCTCCACCCCTAGCAGAAGACTTAAAGAAACATCTTTATTCAAAAAGCCTTCCTATGTTGCTCTTCCAATGGTACAGCTTCCTTTAAAAATTATCATGGTCATTCTTTTCCCAGTTTCCTCCATAGCTCCGGTCTGTGGATGGCATGAACTTCCTTTATTCCTACTGTTCAGGTACTCAAGCATCAGGCCTTCCATCTTACTCTAAGTTTATCCTCCCCTTCCCCACCCATAAGTAAGGGCCTGTTGAGTTCACCTTCTCCTAACCATGCTTTAAAGAGATTTTTACCTCTCTAGTCATATGCTCCTCCCCAAGTTCAGACAACCATCATCTCAGCCACTCTTTAAGCTCCTAGTAGGCATTACTGACATTTGAACACCTCTTTATTTCTGAATGAACAGGAAATTAGTACCCACTGATACAGACAACTTATCAATGAAATACATTGATCTACATAAATCTTTGAGAATATGTGTGTGAGCACAGTAAATGCTCACCCATGGCAGTCAAATTTACTATTGATGCAACTGACTGGGAATACCTGAAGGAACATAAGATAAAACAAATGCAAATCCAAGCACCTGAAACCCTGATATTGACTATATTATATTACAGTTATCTGTCCACCTGTCTGTATCTTCCACCAGACTATGAATTCACTGTCTAGAAAATAAGAGGCTTATGACAAATGTTTAATGAATTGAAATATTCTAATCATGCATTTTATTCTCATTTAGTAATCATTTGTGCCATTTACTCCAATAATGAATGGGGAATATGATTACAAAAACACGTGGAACAAAGATCCTTTTTCCAATGTCATAAGTTTTTGCTCTCCTCTCAAACCTGAAAATTATACAGTATATTCAGACTCAAATGTAAAAAAAGATGTTCAAATATTTAACTTTCTAAAATATCCTATTTGAATAATTTTACCAACACATACATGGAGTTATGTTAGGAAGTCAAGACATCTGCCTTCTTGGCTGTGGGAGCCCGTTCTCAGGTTCCTCATGGCTTTGCCCAGCAGGTCTGCATAGAGGATGATTAGGACCATGGGCCTGAGTGCAGGTGTCTGAGATGGTCTGCACTTGGCTGTGCTGGGGGAGGAGGTCTTTTGCTCCACCCCTTGGCATCTCTATAAAAATCCTGGGGCAGAGACAGTCGGGGCCATTGGGAGAGGTTCCAGGCCCTCTCAAGGCTATCCTTTATTTTCTATCTGTTTATCTCCACAAGATCTCCGCAATAAATCCTTCTATCTAATATTTCCTGCTGCTCGCACTCAAGAAAACTCTGGGGAGCTGTGGGGTTGGTAGGTAAACGCCCCACACTTGGCCAGAAAGTATAGGTGTCTATGAATATGAATATTTAAGATACAGATTTTAAGATATGACTATTAATATAAAGATAGCAAATTTAAACAGTATCCAGAACCGACAGATGTTCCATAACCCTCAGAGTGGCCTATTACCCAGGATTGCCCACACAGGATCTCATGATCTGACCTGTGAGTTCTGTGGGTCCAAGGGACTTTGGAGGGGGAAGATTAACAGCTGCCTTATGCTCACCCATTCCATACAACATGCATGCATGCATGCATCTATACACACACACACACACACACACACACACACACATGCACGCACGCACACATGCACGCACCCACGCAGAGATATACACATGCACGCACATTTACCAGGATCACAAGGTTTCTGAATGACTTCTCTTGTTATCTCTGATTCAGTATTTCCCAACTCAGTCATATTCAACAATACCTCTATGGACTTCACTACATTGACTTGTTACACTCCTTCTCCAAGATGTACATAATCTTCAATTCCTTGAAGGAAACAAGCTAAATTTTAAATCTTCTTTTGAGGAATGGGAGACTTTATGCATTTAGTAGCATGGCAGAGGAGAGTAAAAGAGCTTCAGCTTCAGGAGAGACATCTCCCATGTTAGTTGTTATGAATCTTGGAAAAGGAGTCAATTGAGAGGCAAGGGGCTAAGGTCCAATGCTGAGAAGTGCAAAGCCATGAGGTGAAACAGAATATGCTTGGAGAGCAGTGCTATGACAGCACTGAATGAACAGATGGGAGAAGGGAGGGGCTGCAGATGGCACAGAGAGTGTGTGAAGGCTGACCCTAGCACCTGAGCGGGGAATGCCCATTCACTGCACAGTTCTGCACAAAGGTTTGGAAAGCAATAGCCAGAGAAGGAGAAAAGTCAGATGGCTACTGAAGTTTTCTATACAATGAGGAAGGGGGTTTCAGATTCAGAAAATGCAAAGATGGAAAAAGATGAAACCAAGCTATTCTGACCCATCAAAAGGTGAGTGAGCCTGCAAGCACCTGAGCCCTATATCCCCCAAAAGAGCTGACCCTTCTTTGCATGAACACCCAGGTGTAACATGGCCAGACACCACTAGCCAATCCAAGAAGCGAAATAGCTAATGTTAACTGAAACTGTGTGCTGTGGGATGATCTGTATGTCAAATCTGTTGCTCTGATTGGTCAATAAATAAAACACTGATGGCCAGTGACCAGGCAGGAAGTAGGTAGGACAAGGAGAGAGGAGAATTCTGGGAAGCAGAAGGCTGAGGAGGGAGACACTGCAGCCACCGCCAGGACAAGCAGCATGTAAAGACTCTGGTAAGCCACCAGCCACGTGGCAAGGTATAGATTTATAAAAATGGGTTAATTTAAGATAAAAGAACAGTTAGCAAGAAGCCTGCCACGGCCATACAGTTTATAAGTGATATAAGTGTCTGAGTGATTATTTTATAAGTGGATTGTGGGACTGCGGGGTTTGGTGGAACCTGGAGAAAAGCCCTTCAGCAACAACTGTGCTGAGTGTGAGATCCCACGTGCTGTGTTTTCTCCATGTCACTGAATCTCTGCACCAAGCCATCCTGAGAGCTGTGCTTGAGGTCATCAGCTGACTGATGAAAAACACAGACCCACAGAAGGAAGATGATCTGCTCATGTTTATTCACAGCACAGTGGGTGAAGAGGAGGAACCCAGCAACTATTAAATGAAGTAGAACCTTCTATTTGCTAAGCACTGTAGAAAACAACTTGTACAGTCCATGCTGCAGACAGAACTCAGACTGTCTCCTCAGTTCATCCATTTCATCTTCCCATTGCTGCTTTGCCCTCTTCTAGAAGAATTCCTGCTGTAATTTAGTTAGATAGTTGACAAATACCATGCTGTGCCTACTCCACTGGAATGAAACCTAATTTTTAAATTTCTTTTAAAAGTCATTCTTTCTTGACTCAATAATGTTTTTATACTTCCTTTTAAAATGTTAATGATTATAGGAAGTCAAAGCACTTTGTGCTCAACTGGACATTCGTTATTCATGTTTCAAGCAAGGAAATCTGTTGTTAACTCTCAGGCCCACATCAAGGAACCGTTTACACCAAAGTGTGTGCCTGCTGACTCCTATGGTCTCATATTTTCTGAATCAGAACAAGAAGTATTTTAGTTTCAGAATCATGTACTAGATACAAGAGAGTAGAGCATAACGTCTAGTTTATTTCAAAGTATTTACTTAACTTCATAGAATTCTATCAGAAGGAAAAATGCATGAATAAAACATTTAGTATATATATTTAGTATTTAAGATCTTAAGAATTGAATTATTCATGAATTTCTATGAAAATTGGGGAACATTTCTTTATTCATTTAATAAACAATTTACTGAACACTTAAAAAGTATGAGACAACATTGTATTATTGTAAGAGAGAGAGAAGTTAACAAGAACAGCAAGCCACTGTATCTAGCTATTCCAATGTACAACGTAAGATACAAGAGCAAACAAACAATTCTAATTTAGGGTAAGTAGTTGTGCAAGGCAGTTCTTTATGAGTCCCTAAAATTCTGTATATACTCTGAATGAAACAATGTTCTAGTTTGTTCTCTATTGTTGTGAAAAAACAAACAATAACAACAACAAATGTGACCAAATCCAACTTGGAAGAAGGAAGTTTAGTTTATAGTCCATCACTGAGAGAAGCCAGGGCAGGAACTGAGGGCAGGAACTGAAGCATGGGTATGAAGGAACACTGCATACTGACTTGCTTCCCAAGGCTTGCTCAGCCTGCTTTCATATTCCACCCAAAACCATCTGCCCAGGGGTGGCACAACCACCAATACACTCAACCTTACCACATCTACAATTAATCAAGAAAATGTCCTATAGATGTGCCTACAGGCAATCTGATGGTGGCATTTTCTCAATTGAGGTTTCACTTCCCAAATGAGTCTAGCTTTTGTCAAGTTGACAAAAAAAATTGACCAGGACAAAGAATGACCATCCTTTATCTAAATCTCCTTCAGGGGTGCTTCCATAGCAACCAGTCTTGGAAATATCACAGTCTGGACCAAAAGGAAGGTTTGCCTACAAACCTGGAGGAAAGAATTTCTCTTCTAGTGGGGTAGGAGGTAGTCAGGGGATTCCTTGTCTCAGCCTGCCCTGTACTAGGATTATGGGGGCTGTTACCCACCTGTAAAAACACTGGTGTTGTGGATCCAAACTCTGGTCCTCATGTCTTCCTGATTATATGGAAAGTACTTTATCCACAGAGCCATCTCCCCAGCCTGCCTTAAACAACTCTATATCACTGTTAGTTGGCAACTGAGTGTAATTGATACTATATCTTATATGGGAAAAACAGGATTATTAGAAATATCTAAACCAATCATCAGCTGGCCTGGAGACCTCTGTTGATTTCTGTATTATTTAAAGATTTTTGAAAAGGAATTTTTTATATTACTTCTTTATATTATATTACTTCTTTTTTATATTACTTCTTTTTTATATTACTTCTTTTATTTTTTTGAGATTATAATTACAACATTTTTTTTTTCATTTCCTTTTCTTCCCTTCAAATCCTCCAATATACTCTCTTTGCTCTCTTTCCAATTCATGGCCTCTTTTAAATTAATTGTTGTTATATGCATGCATTTATATTCATAACACAACCTGCTCAGTCTATAAAATGTTACTAGTATCTATGTTTTCAGAGTTGGCATTTCGTACTTAGATAATCAATTGATATGCTCATCCCTGGGGAAGACTACTTCTGTACAATGATTTTTTTGCTTTACATCATAGTTACTGCTATGAGTCATCAGTTCTCCCTTATACCGATTCTGGGAGTGGCCATGGGATCCTCTTGGCCAATGGGAGATCAGTATACACTAATTTTATATCTCAAAAATATGACCCCAGATCTGCAGGGCATCTCCAATAGAGAAGACATGGGAGCACTGCTGGGTAACTCACAGGCTTGCACAGATCTGGGTTCTGGCTCAGCAGCATCTCCTTCCAGCTGTGCAGCCTCAGGCAAATGACACAAGCTCTCTGAACCCCTGCCTCCTCATTGGAAATGACCATCACCGTGACGCTTCTTTGTGGACTTGTCACTGTTGTGAGGATGATGTGAAGGGACAAAAAAGTTTATGTGGTGATTTGAATAAGAATGACCCCCACAGGCTCATGTATGTGAATGCTTAGTCAACAGGGAGTAACACTATTTGAGAAGAACAGGAAGTGTGGCCTTGTTGGAGGAAGGGTGCCACTAGGGTGGGACTTGAGGTTTCAAAAGCCTGCACCAGCCCCAGTGTCCCTCTGTCTCTGCCTATGGAGCAGAAGGTAGCTCTCAGCTACTGCTCTAGCACAACATGCCTGCCATGCCTGTGGTCATGCTTCTGATGATGGACTGAACCACTGAAACTGTAAGCAAGCCCCCAATTAAATGCTTCATGAGTTACCATGGTCATGGTGTCTCTTCACAGAAACGGAACAGTGACCAAGACAGTCATTAATCAACAAGTAACTCCTAAAAGAAAACAAGACAGACTGAAATAAGGGTCTGGAGAGGCGGTTCAGCTGCCCTTGCAGAGGAAACAAGCTTGCAAGCACCCACATGGCCACTGAACTCAAGGTCCAGAGAGTCCAGCCCCCTCTTCTGGCTTTCCAGGCATACACACAGTAAACTTTACAGGCAATACACTAATACACATAAAATAAAAATAATTATTTTTAAATTAACTTAAAAAATGTATAGTCAGAAGTTAATCTCATCTTCAGCTAATAATTGTTCAGATTTTTTTTTTTTTGTTACTCATATAAGAAGTTAAAGAGAATATTGGTTAAGAATCAGACATGGATAAAATTAGGAGACTCAGGAAGATGAAAATGCCACCCCTGCAAGGCTGTTGTGATCTCTGGGGGTTAAACTGGGGACAGTAGGAATGTAGGCCCCTAAGAGGGTGGTTAGTGTGGGAAAGCACGCGTTATAATAGCAAAGCAAAAATAGTAAAATCTGCAGAGCAGAACAGAGGAGCAAAAAGAACACAAAAATACAACACACCCAAACCTGTGGGGTACAATTTAAACAGCTCTAAGGGAGAAGTTTGTATCTATAAGTGCTTTCATTAAAAGATTAGAGAACTATCAGTAAATTACTTAATGATATACCACAGGATATAAGAACAGGCTAAACTCCAAATCAGTAAACAAAAGAAATAATAAAGATGAATGTAGAAGTTAATGAAATGGAAAAAAAGAAGCTATACAAAGAATTGATGGTGGGTTTGAAGAGATGGGTCAGTGATTAAGAGCATATGAATACTCTGCTTGCAGAGAACTCTGGTTCCCCAGCACTCCTAGCAGGCAGGTCACAACCACTTGCAACTCAAGCTCCAGGAGATCTGATACCTTTTTCTTACCTCTGCCAGTACCCACAGGTGCGTGCACACACACACACACACACACACACACACACACACACACACAAAATTTTTTTATTTTAAAAGTATCAATAAAACAGAATTGACTCTTCAAATATACAAACAATTGGCAAATCCTTAGCCAAACTAACACATAACTAAATGGTCCAAATTAACAAAATTAGAGATGACAGAGAAGGCATCACCAGATACAGTGAAATTTAAAAGATTATTAATTCATACTTTGAAAAGTTATATTTTAAAATATTATAAAATCTAGAGGAAATGAAAAAATTTCTAGACACATACAACCTACCAAAATTAGGCTAAGAGGATATTAATAACTTAAGATCTGTAATAAACAATAAAATTACCCTGGTTACTCTTTTATTTCTGTGATAAACTAGTGATCAAAACTAACTTGGGAGATGAAAGGAATTATTAGGTTTACAAGATACAGACCATCACTGAGGGATGCAAAGGCCGGACCATGAGGCAGGAACGACAGAGGAACACTCACTATGGTCTGCTCAACTTGTTTATACATCCCAGGGATTGACACTACTCACAATGGAGTGAGCCATCCCACAGCAATCATTAATCAAGAAAATGCCCTCACAGGTGTGTTCAGACCACTCTTATAGAAATAATTTCTCAGTTGAAGTTTCTGTTCTCCAGGTGACTCTAGTTTGTGTCAAATTGACAAAATAATAACCAGCACAAAGACTAAAGAACTAGCAAACATCTCTCAGGTAAAAAACAAAACAAAACAAAAAAACTCAAGCCGAGATGGATGCCCAGCTAAAGCCTACCAATGTTTCTCAAACTATTCTATGAAACACAAAGGAATTAATACTGACAAATTCATTTTCATACTAGTTTTATACACACACCAAAACTGGAAAAGGAAATGGGGGGAAAAAAGAAAAGTAAAAAGAAAATTATAGAGCAATATCCTCAATGAACACAGATGCATAAATTCTCAACAAAATATTTGTAAATCAAATTCAATTACACATCAAAAACAGCATTCACCATGATCAGTGGACTTAACGCCATGCAAGGATAATTTAACATGAAAATCAGTAAGTGAAATACAGCACATAAGTACACTTGAGGACAGAAATCACATGATCATCATAATAGATACAGAAAAGGCCTTTGATAAAGTCCCCTGATAAATATCTCTTGGGAATGAAACTCCTAAAGGAACTAGCAATAGAATAAACACATCTAGTAATATAGTAAATGTTACATACACAAAAAACCCTCTATAACCAACTTCACACTAAACAGAGTTAAACAAGTCAACGCATTTCCAGTAAAATCAAGAATGAGACATTGATGTCTACTCTTTTCACATTTTTCCTCAATACAGTCCTTGAAGTCTTAGCTAAATGAATAAACAAACAACTGAATGAATGAATGAATGAATAAATAAATAAATAAATAGATAGATAAATAATAGGGGAAGAATATAAATGGAAAGGCAAAAGTGAAATTATCTCTATTTAGTAGACAATAACTGTTCATAAATAAGGGACCTGAAGCTCTACTAGAAAATTCTTAGAGCTGATGAATTCTTTCAGAAAATTAATGAGGTACAAAAATCAGTAGCTATTCTATATGTCAATAACTAACATGTAGCTGAGAAACCAGGAAAGCATTTCCACTCACAAGTGCTTTATAAATAAATAAATAACCTAGGAATAAATCTAACCAAGGAACTGAGAGATTCCCTACAGTGAAAAAAATTTTAAGCACTGAAGAAAGAAATTGAAGAATAAGAGGAAAAGGTGGTCAGGAGAACACAGCCCACAGAATCAGCTAAGCAGGGCTCACAGGGGCACACAGAGACTTGAGGTGGCAATCACAGAGCCTGCATGGGTCTGCACTAGGTCCTCTGCATATAAGTTGTGGTTGTTTAGCTTGGGGTTTTTGCAGGGTTCCTAACAGTGGGAGCAGGGGCTGTCTCTGACTATTTTGCCTGCTTTTAGAACACATTTCCTCCTATTGGGTTCCCACATCCAGCCTTGATATGAGGGTTTATGCCTAGTTGTGTTGCAACTCGTTATGCCATGTTTAGTTGATAACCCTGGGAGGCCTGCTCTTTTCCTGAAGGGAGGGCTGGATTGGGGAAAAGGGGCGATGGGGGCACTAGGAGGAGTGGAGGGAAGGAAAACTGTGGCCAGGATTTAATATATGAAAGAAGAATAAAAAAGAATTCTAAATTTGAAAGAAAATAAAGGTGGAATGATCACTAATGCTCATGGATTAGCAGGATTAATATTACAAAAATAGCAATATTGTTAAATATAATCTACAGAGTCAACATAATCTCCATTAGAATGCCAATGACATTTCTACAGAAATGGATAAAAACATACCGGAGGTCAGACAGAGCACAAATGACCCCAGACAGCCAACGCTCTTGAGCAAAAAGAACAATACTAGAGGTAGCAGAAGCCCCGATTAAAGTACACTGGGAAACTATTGTAACAAAAAAAGCATGACATTGCCTCAGAAAACAAACACACAGATCAGTGGAATAGAACAGAGAGGACTTGGCTTCTCTTCCTATTGCCCTCATAAAATATTCATATGAAGGAAACTTACAAGAAAAGAGGTCTATTATCTCCCCATTCATGGGACAGTATATCATGGTGGGTAGCTCGGGGCAGCAGAAGCTTGATGCAATTGGTCACTATCTGAAGGAGAGAGCACTGAATGCTACTCAGTGCTCAGCTTGCTGTCTCCATCTTATACAAGGTCCTCCACCCAGGAAATGGTCCTTCTCACAATTAAGGTGGCTCTTCCCCATAGGCATGTCCAGAGACCCACCCCCAGGGGATTCTAGAGTCTGTCAAGTTGACACTTAACATGAAGAAGTTCCCATCAGTAAACGCACACAGCCACAGCTACCTGGCTTTTGACAAAATTGCCTAAGTAGACACTGCAGAAGATAGCTCTTCAGTAAATGATTCTGAGAGAATTGCATGTCCTTATATGGAAGAATGAAAGTGTATGCCTATCCCTCACCCTGTGCCAAACTCAACCCAAAAGACCCAAAGGCCTGAAACTCTGAGACGGAAGAAAACAGAGGAAACACTCTAGGACACAGTTATCCCATTTCTGAAAAGGACACCAATTGCTCAGAAAATTACCAAGAAAATAAGATTTCATGCAATTACAAAGCTTCTGTATAGCAAAGGAAAAAGCTCAGTGAAAAAGCCTACAGATCGAGAGAAAATCTTTGCTAGCTATGCATCTGACAGAAAGTTAATATCTAGAATATATATATATATATATATATATATATATATATAGGACTCAAAAATATGAAAAACACACTAGATAAATGGGCAAATGAAATGAATAGTTCATTTTCAAAAGAGGAGTTACAAAATGGCCAATCAATATAGAAATGCTCATGCAAATTAAAATCACTTTGAGATTTCATCTCATCTCAGTCATTAAGAAATCAAATAAGGGTGGGATTTAGTGGTGAATGCCTTTAATCCCCAGCACTCGGGAGACAGGATCTCTGTGAGTTCAAGACCAGCCTGGTTTACATAGTGAGTTCCAGGACAGTCAGGACCACATAAAGAGACTCTGTCTAAACTAAAAACAATAGCTGGGGATGATGTGAGAGAAAGGCGATCCTTACATAGTGCTGGTGGGTCTGCAAACTAGGTTACCCACTGTGACAATCAGCACGGTGCTCCTCAAAAATGTAGAAACAGGATATGAGTCAGCTATACAACTTCTGGACATATGCCCTAAGTAAACATACCACAGAGATACCTACACATATTGCTGCACTAGTCACAATAGCCAAGTCATAGAACCAGCCATGATCTCTCTCAGTGGAATCTTTTTCAACCTCTCTTGCGCTTTATTCACTTAGGTAAGATCTGTTAATCACATCAGAGCTGCTAGAAATGACTAGTCTCACTAACCAGCTTGCTCTGGGATCTTTTGACTCTGCCTTCTAAGGCTGGAATTACAGGCAGGCCAGTATTCAGCAGTTGTATGGGTTTCCGGGATCTGAATTCCACCCAGTACTCATTCTTGTATGGCTACACTTTAATCACTGAGATATCTCCTCAGCCCCCAAATAGTAAGTTTCTAAAATTAAAAAACAATAGTCAGACATGGATTTCACTTCCAGATACGTGAGTTAAGAACCATGTTTATTATTTATTTACATTCTGCATTCTAATTACTTAGTCTCTGAGATTCAGTTTCCTTTAATGTAAAAATGACCATCTTTAAGAGCATGTGCATGCATTTGTACAAGCTGCTTATGTGAAGGGTAAATGAAATATAGATATAGAAGACCTCACCCACTCAAGTAGTATCACCGCACATCACTCACAACTGGAGACCAAATTCCAAGTTCTAACAAAAATGAACCATATCTTCATACGCCACACATGTCACCATCACACCATTCAGTGATTGCAAAATGCCAAATGCATTAGTCAGATGCAAAGGGGAGATCTGCTTCCCACTGCAGGCACCCAGGCCAGTTCCAACCGGCCCCGGACATAAGTCTGTCCAGAAAGAAACAGCTTCTCAACACTTACACTTCTGCAGACAACCATGGAGTTGGCTCAGGGCCCGGGAAAGGTCAGGAAACACTACTGTCCTCTGTGTATTGACATCCTACAACAAACACATCCACCTTTACTTACCCGGAAGTAGTCACTGCAGGCCGCTAGGACTGCCTTGTGAGCATGGAATTTCTGTTCCTCAGCAATCAGGGTCACATCGCAGAGAATACCATCACTTCTTTGCTGGTTCAGTGCTGCGAGGACAGTGTCATTGTGAGATTCTGAGTGGCACAGCCTCTGGCCCGTCAGCATTTCTTGAATACTACAAAGGAGAGCAATGAAGCCCTGTTTAAATCCTTTCACCAGCTCTGCTTCCCAGGGGCTCTCTCACCCTTTCAACCTTGAGGAGGGCACTTGGATTCCAGTGTCCTAAGAGTTTGACCTTCCTGTTCTCAGTTTTGCCCTCTGCTCTTGTCTGTTTTTGTTTTCTCTGACTTTTTCCTTTTCTTTGCCCTGTTCTCGGGGCCTCCTTCTCTTGTTAGCATCCCTCTTTCTGGGGCTTAACTTTGTCTACCTGAGTCTGTGGACCTATGATTCTGCTTCTAATCTCCTATTTCCTCAGTGTGTATACATGCAAAACTTGCCATGTGTACGTGTGCAGCTGAGCATAACCCCCCACCCCAATGTGTGTGTGTGTGTGTGTGTGTGTGTGTGTGTGTGTGTGTGTGTGTGGCATGCAAAGGAGACAGGGAGTCTCTTCCTACTCTGTCACTCCCTCTCTAACTCCATTCTTCTCCAGGTTCAGCTTCAGACTTATCTAAGGTGTCTCCCTAGGATACAATAGCCCTCCAAATGGAAGAAAACTGAGCAAATGGTGGTTGGGAACAAAAGAGCTATACATGACCATCCCAAATCCAAGGCAGTAAAACCACAGCTGCCCGTGAAACTTGGGAAATGATACACCACACAAAGAATGTTGAAAGAAATTAATTTGTAATAAATGGGGCATAAACCTACAATCCTAGTACTGAGAAATCCCTGAGGCAGGAGGACTTGAAGATCAAGGCCATATTTGGCTACATAATAAGTTAAAGGCCAACTTGAGGTACATGAGACCTATCTCCATTAAAAAAAAAGTGTCCTTTGTAAATGAAAAAGAAAATTAAAAGTTAAAACCTTAGATCATCAAAAATCTCTCCACATTACTCTAAAATCTCAGAACAGGTACTGGACTCTGACTGGTGAGTTACTCCCAGAGGATGACAAGGTGATCAAGCCCTGTTTCCACACAGTAAACTCTTTTGAAAGCTTAGTGAAAAATACCCAAGGACATCTGAACATGATCTCTCCCTACCTGACAATTCCATATCCAGTTCAAGAATGAAAAAGTGTTGCTGTGGGATGTTCTGTATGTCAAATCTGTTGCTCTGATTGGTCAATAAATAAAACACTGATTGGCCAGTGGCTAGGCAGGAAGTATAGGAGGGACTAACAGAGAGGAGAAAAGAAAGAACAGGAAGGCGGAGGGAGTCACTGTCAGCCGCCTCCAGGACAAGAAGCATGTGAAGATGCCAGTAAACCACGAGCCACGTGGCAAGGTATAGATTTATGGAAATGGATTAATTTAAGATATAAAAACAGTTAGCAAGAAGCCTGCCATGGCCATACAGTTTGTAAGCAATATAAGTCTCTGTGTTTACTTGGTTGGGTCTGAGTGTCTGTGGGACTGGCGGGTGACAAAGATTTGTTCTGACTGTGGGCAAGGCAGGAAAACTTAAGCTACAAATGGCACCCAAGGTGGGGGCACAAACCCACGACCCTGAGATTAAGAGTCTCATGCTCTACCGACTGAGCTAGCTGGGCTTTTCGGAGAGGTCTCTTGGCTGAAGAGGCTAGCTACAGCAGGCGGTAAGGCTCTTAGCTCTGATCTCTTGGCTTTCTTCTTTGCATTGGTTCTGTGTTTCTTATTTAATAAGATGGTTGGTTACATCTACAAAGTATTATCCAGAGGAAACAGCATTGCTACCAGCCTTGCTCATACTGTTGGTTTATTGGATAGGATCTACCTTACTTGTACCAATAGACTGATAAAGTGTAGTTAAACACAAATCTCTACCTTAAAATTAATCCACTTCTTCCGGTGAAAAACCAGTGTAGTCAGTATGCTTTAGGGAACATTTCCCACTGGGGAGCATCAGGAATGTAAAAACTATGGAAAGAAAATAACTTGACAGAAAGTAGAGCTATAGGAAGCTTTTGTGGGAAGGTGGGAGGACTATTTTCAGTAGACATGGCAGATGAGACTGAAATGCTCACAGTCATTGAATATTCATGTGTGGCTTCTGAGATAGGCAGGCTTTCAAAACCAGTAACTAGAAGTTACATTCAGAAACATAAATAGCTTTTTTTTAATGGAAATTTCTATGGAAAGCCTAGAATGGAGATTAATTAACACCATTAAGAAAAAGAAATGGGGAAAAGAAACAGAAATACGGTCTCAGCAGAGCAGAACTTTAGGACAGCCTGAAAAACCTTTCCTAAAATGATGATGTTCTTATTGCTAGCAAACCTGTATTGCTTACAGTATTCAGCCAATTATCCTGCATGATTTATAATTATTAACAATTTTATATATATAATTTAATAATTAACAAATTAACAATTTAATCTTCCTAGTAACTCTAGGATAAGGTACTATTGGTACATCTATTTTACAGATAAGAATACCAAAATTCCAAGATTATGAATTTTAAATACCTAACATTAAGGACACAAAGATTTTTCCTGCTTAAAAAAAAGAGATAATCTGTAAGAAGAGTCTCTAAAAATCATGCCCAAGGTGACAAAAATTTCAAAATCCTCTATTAATTTTATATCATATACAATTAATCTCAAAATCAACCCTGTAATGTATGAAAACACAAGGGCATACAATAATCATAAAATTATGTAATCATGCTTCAAAACCATTTTCTTATGTACTAGGACCAAAATTTTGAAACAGAAAATGGATTTTTAGTGTTATAATTTTAGAAACTATATTTGAAACTTTCATAATTTCCTTTCTCCTCTCTTATGTATTTTGATATTGCATTTGTAGTGGGAGAACAAGAATATATTAAAATAATTGCCTTAAAATATTTCCTTACTTGCAAATCTAGCACACAGTCCACGTCATTATTAAGACCTAATAGGTATTTGCACTTAGATATCTGTTGAAAGGGAATAAGTCTTGGCAGGGAAAGAGCAACTGTGGGTCGCAGTTTGGCAGAGACTGGAGGACTGAGCTTGAAAACAGTAGTCATGACTCCTTGGCTCTACAGACTCAATAGCTCAGATTGAAACAGTCAGCCTTGAGAAACGCCAGAAGCTGATATTTAAGACAACACTTGGCAGCAGACCCTAAATATTTTAGAACCAATATGTTATGAGTTCTTAAAAACCAGAAATAAATACTCTGAGATTTGGCAAGAAATGAAGGCCCACTAATCAACAAGTACCAACAAGTCATCATTGTAATCTCCAAGTAGCTTCCCCCTCGTCTCTGTGATACAAAGCTGCAGAAGACTTGGCCTCTGTGAGTGTGACGTCACAGCTGCCCACAGCACAGAAGAGACCAGGCTCACTACACTTGGTTAGTGATCGTACACTGGGAGCAACATGAATCATAGGCTGCAATGCACCACGCTGAAAATTAAGGTGGGGAGCAGACAGAGACTTGTCTCTAGCTCGCCTTGCCCTTAGAACAAATGTCACATCAGCAAACTCACCTCCCAGGTCAGAGCAATGTCCTTTCACTACCGGAAAACAAATGAGAAAAGGAAAAACTGTTTCAAAAACTTTACAAAGTCCTGGGAAAATGTGTGATGAAAAAGGCTCTGCATTTCTCAAGGGGAATACAGATTTGAGAAAGTTCTTAAAATTGGAGAGATTCTTCCATGAAAGAAATGGCACCCCTCAAAATTCACAGCTAGTACGGAAAGTGTGCTGGCTCTGGCCAGTGCAACACCGGTACCCTTTTCTCTGGGGGCCAAGAGCTGCACTGTCAAAACAGGCTGCTGAACACTCGATACCGGCTCATACAAGCTGAGGTGTGCTGTTAGTGTAAGTATTTGATGTCAAAAACGATATGAAAAGAAAGGACCCAAGACAGCTCATACTTCTATATTGAGCACATATTTAAATTATAACTTGTGACACAGTAATTTATATTAAATACATCACTAAGATTAACCAGAGCTGTTTCTTTGTTCCTTTTTTTAAAATGTATTTACTTTAAACTCGATATGCTTCCTATTATGATTCCATTTACAAATCCACAGTTCACGGGAGTGCTATAAGGGTGCCGGGTGACTCCAATCAGGTCGCCAGGGTGTACACCATTCTTGCATCTCACAGGGCTGACCCAGGTCCCTGGCATGACAGTAGGCGACACAGACTCTCTCAGCAGCAGATTGACTTTTAGTAATGCCGGGGAGTGAGCACTAGACTGGTCACATGCCAGCATCTAATAATGGAGAGATTCATGCATGCGGTCTCAGGGAATAGGGCTAATCATGACTTTGAGCCTTCAACTTTCATTCTGGAACTGAAGACAAAAACTAATAAATAAAATGCAGAGCACGTTTCTAACAGGCTCATTCTGAATCTCTGCTTTGGTGCAAATGGCTACTTTGGGTGCACTCAGTTCTCACGTTGGTCACAGAAAGCCCCCAGGGTCATATATTCATTTAACTGAAATCAGGCAACAAAACAAATCTACAGCTTTACCTTTACATTTCCAATTTAAAAGTTCTGTGGATTTCTATTTTAATGATTATCTACTACTTAACAGGGTCAAAATATTCTTATACATTAATAGTAAAAGAATGCTATTTATTTACATGAATAGGTCGTTAAAATAAATCCCATAATAGATTTTTTTTTCTTATTTTTGTATAATGCTTAATAAATTTTCTAAAGTGGATGCTAGAAATAAAAATAGCCACAATAATAAGCAAAAATTAAACCTGATAGAACAATTAAGAAGTATTAAGACTATGAAGGCCGGGCGGTGGTGGTGCATGCCTTTAATCCCAGCACTCAGGAGGCAGAGGCAGGTGGATCTCTGTGAGTTCGAGGCCAGCCTGGTCTCCAAAGCGAGTTCCAGGAAAGGCGCAAAGCTACACAGAGAAACCCTGTCTCGAAAAACCAAAAAAAAAAAAAAAAAAAAAAAAAAGACTGTGAAGAAAGGAGCTTAATTATAAATGAATATTCTATACTCTTCCCTCATTCATATACATGAAAAATGTTTAGTCTTATTATTATATATTAGCCTTATTATTCTAGATACTGGAGCTAAAATACTAAATGAATGAATGCAGTAGCAGTCATCACACAACATTCAGTCTAGCAGGACAGTGACACAGTGGTTCCCAGCTTTCTAATGCTGCGACCCTTTAATGCAGTTTCTCATGCTGTAGTGACGCCCACCCGTAAAGTTATTAATGTTGCCACTTCATAATTGGAATTTTTCTACTGTTATGAATGGTAATGTAAATATCCATGTTTTCCGATGGTCTTAGGTGACACTTGTGAAAGGGTCATTTGATACCCCTTCAAAGGCTGAGGACCACTGCACTAAGTAATTTCACCTTCCCAATGAGAAATATCCAAGATGCAAACTGAAGATGGATGAGTTGCCACACGATGCAAAGAAGAGAAAATGTCTGCAGGAAAAGAACACAGCAATTTTTGGCCTGTGTCAGCAGGGAGCACATGCTTGACACACAGCAATAGTTGAGGGCTATTTGAGTGCTGGACTGAAATACCAAGTTAAGTTTCAGAGAGGTGAACAAATTTGAAAGCTATTCAGAGTGGGGGGGGCAGTTAGGAGCTTAGGTGATAGATTAGATACAGATATGGATGAGAAAGGGGTTCTCATGAAAATGCTCATTTTTCTGCTTTATAAAACTTGATATCCCAATAGTAGGGTACCAGGAAAAGAAGAAAATGATGAACTTAGCTTGGGACATGTGAAGTGTAAGTGGTCTTGATTCATAGCTCTGGAGCTCAGATAGCAGTCTTGGCTAAGAAGAGAAACTTATGATTCTTGTTCTCAGAGGGGCCAACAGAGCATGGCTGTCTCAAGAACATACTTGAGGTACAGCCAGTAAAAATTGCTCAGAAGGAAAAAGAGATCTGGAGCACAGAAGGAAGACACGGCTTGGTTTGCCTCTTGAGTGGCAGGAAATAGGAACACCAAAAACATGTAAAACTCTGTACAATTTTGGGCTTCTTCTAGGTAAAGATTTTTGTGAACTATCACTAGACAACATAGATTATTCAGTTTATCAAATGAGGATTTTGTTAAGCAAATCACACCCACCACCACCACCACCACCACCACCACCACCACCACCACCACCACCAAACAACCAAAAACCAAGGATGGAAGAATGCTGAAAGCTGCTGGTAGCAATGGCTTTACCAGAGGCCATGGGAATATACAGCAGGTGACAACTAGTATTCAACAGGTTTGACCTACTGGATGAATAACTCTCTGATGGGGAGCCCCACTTGGCAAAGACAGTGGGGTCACTAACTGTCTGTAGTTCTCATGTGCCACTACATTTCTTCCCTCAAAATAGCCATGGGTATTTTTCCCATTGCTTGTATGTTTATCTGATGTATATATTCCATCATTTGGGCACACATATAGCTGTGGATGATCAGGAAGATTATTTCTGCTTAAGCTACATAATTTTGATGAGTAAAAATAACTAGAATATTTTTCATAATTGATGTAGGAAAGTAATAGTATTCTCAGTCACAAAGACAGCTAATTTTAGACTTCACAGCAAATTCAAAACAGACCAGCTGCCCTTGCAGAGAATACACAAGGACAAGTTCCCAAATGTGTGCTGAATCAAGGTCAGGCATGAAGCAACTTTGGTAGACATAACCCCTGCAGTAATTGACTTTCTGCATATACTCCTAATCTCAAGGTTCAAGCAGCTAACTGTTAATTGTTTAAGTCCTGAATTTCAATGCCATTTTCTGTCTGGGAACCTTGACCACTTAGAGCTATGTGCATGGCCAAGCGTTACTGGCTGGTCAGTGCAACCTCCCTAGCCTGAGAGAAACTGTGTGACTTATCATGTGTTATGAGATAGGGTCGAACTCTGTATATGTAACTTATAATTGTCCAGAATTTGGCTGTTGAGGTGAACGTGTGCTGAAAGAGGGATGTAGCTGAATGTGCAGAGGGAGAAGTGTGGGGAGATGTTATCTGAGTGTGTTGGGAGAGAAGTGTGAGAGATGTAAGAAGAAGAGACAGAGATGTGTATGTAGGGCAGAAATGCATGTGTAGAGTGAGTGAGTAAATGATGTGGTAGTGTGTGAAGGAATATAACAGAGTAGAGAGAAGAAATTTGTATAAAAGAGAGATGTGGAGACATGTAAAAAAGAAATGTAACTGTGTGAAAAAAGATGTAACTGTATGTAAAGATAAATGGCTGTGCAAGAGAGAGGTATTATGTAAAGAGATATACAGCAATATATAGCTGTGTGGAGACAGAGATTTTCAGAGAGAGGATTTTTCAAAATGAAGTAAAAGAGAAAGTTACCATCAGAAAGTGTGTTTCCTTATTTTCCACTCAAAAAAGTCTAGCCCTCACCACATTTGTGGATTTTTTTTTTTTTTTTTTTTTTTTTGCATACCTTGGGCTGCTGGATGCTGGCCCTCCAGTTAGGAGTAGAAGACATTAAGTGTTGAGCAAAAGTTACAGAATTTAAACTGGTTAAGAACGGAACATAGCAATAAAATGAGTCCCAACAATATTCTGCTAACTCATAGATCAATGTTTTGCTAAGCCATCTTCAGTGAAGCCGCCTCCTGCAATAGATGGGAACAAATACAGAGACTCACAGCCAGACAATGTGCATAAAGTGAGAGACCTTGGACCACTCACACCTAAATGGTATGTCTCCATCAGATCCTTCCTCTCAGAGCTCAGGGAACCCCACAGAAGAGGAAATTCAATGATTTTATGGAGGGCATGGAGGACATCAAGGAAACAAGGCCTTCTACACACCTCAATACAGTAGGACCAACGTACAAGTAAATTCACAGAGACTGAGGCAGCATGCACAGGGCGTGCATGAATCTGTGCCAGATGGGGTCTCAGTGCCGAGAGGATAAGGGGGCACAGCCCTGATCCCTATTCCAAAAGCTATCTCCAGTTCATAACTACCTGCAAATGAAAAATTAATTATCTCCAACAGAGTCTCACTGGGTAACAAACCATTCTTACAGCCAGGCTCCATGCCCAGCAATAGTTGGCCAACACAAAAGGAACTCAGTGGCCTCTATGGACGTTTTTCGTCTCAAATGTTTTCTTTTTAACATTACACACCCTTTGTGTATATATTATGGTTTCTGGTTTTGTGTTTTTATGGGATTCCTGTGTGTGTAAACATTTGTGCATCTACATCTATACGTGTAGATGGCTCTTGTGCTGGCTCCTTTTTCTTCTGTTTTTGTTTGTATTGTTTTGTCCTATTCTGGTTTGTTTTTATTTTACTTTATTATTATTATTATTCCTTAGATGCCCGTTTGTTTTCTAATGAGAGGTGGGTGGATCTTGGAGGAATTGGGGGAGAGGAAAATGTAATCAGAATACATTGTATAAAAAAAACTATTTTCAACGAAATAAACAGTGAAAGTATAAGGAAAAGGAGGAGGAGGAAGACTGAGGAAAAGGAGAGAGACAGTTGGTAGAAGTGGAAAGTAGCTAAGCTAGCAGATGAGACGTAGACGTGAGGTCAAGTGACAGCCCTAGTAAAATAGGCGAACCTTCAAGCTAGGAAACGAGTCCACAGTACGAGCAAAGCAGCTACTAGGGCAATTTCATAAATGAAGGGACTGCTGCGGATAGGAAGGTCCATGCTGTGGCTGTGTCCATATGTGCCCCAGTGGAAGGAAAAGCTCTCTGGAGCAAACAGAGAAAGCTGAGCATCCAACGGCTATGAAGCTGGGCAGAGCCTCCATCAGTGGTCTCTGTGCTGAGGAGGAAGATGTGGAGGAATTCATGGTCTTGTTGCAACAGTTCCAAATGGCACGATGGAAGAGTGAGAGGAGGGGACAGGGCTCTGGGCGGGAGCAGGGGAGGGGATGACTGCACCATGGGAGATATGGCCGTGGGATGGTAACTGGTTAATATAAATGGCTGACTTGGGGTAGGAAACCCCTTTGAGAACACACACTGATTCTGGCATCAAGGAGCAAGTTCTTTGTCTGAGATGGTGCCATGTAAACACCACAGTACTCACGTACCATACTGGCAAGACACCAGGTGTAACACAGGGCATTTTGGCCATGGTATTAACTGCATTCTGAACGTGGTAGTTTGAAAGAAAATGGCCCCAAAGGGGAGTGGCACTATTAGGAGGTGTGGCCTCGTTGGAAGAAGTGTGTCACTGTTGGGGTAGACTTTGAGGTCTCTTTTGCTCAAGCTTCCCTCAGTTTGACAGTCAGTCAGCTTCCTGTTGCCTGCAAGATGTAGCACTCTCAGCTCCAGCACCATGTCTGCCTGCAAACGGCCATGCTCCCCATCATGATGATAATGGACTGAACCTCTGAAACTGTAAGTGAGCCACCCCAATTAAATGTTTTCCTTGTACGTGTTGCCTTGGTCATGGTGTCTCTTCACAGCAATAAAAACCTTACCTAAAACACTAAGATAGTTTTGGTTTTTGCTCTGAGGGCCTCTAAACATCAATTGTACTCCTATCCCTGATGATGATAAGAAATAATGCTAGTCCTTGAACAACATACCCTAATTCCCCATGTTTATTTACCTATCCTCTTTTTTAAATGTCATATATTTATTTCTTTTACATCCCAACCACAACCTTCCTTCCCTCCTCTCTTCTCACTCCTCCCCCTTCACTCCCCCACCCTCAATCTACCCCCTTCAGTATTCATTCAGAAGGGGGCAGGCCTCCTATGGGCATCAGCAAAGCATGGCATATCAAGCTGCCCTAAGACCAGGCACCTTCCCCCTGTATTCAAACTGGGTAAGGCAATCCAGCATGAGGAACAGGTTCCCAAGAGCCAGCCAAAGCACCAGGGACAGCCCTGCTCCCACTGCCAGGAGTTCAAACAGACCAAGCTACACAACTGTCACATATATGCAGAAGGCCTGGTCAGTCCCATGCAGACTCACTGGTTGTTGGCTCAGACTCTATGAGTTCCTATGAGCCTCACTAGTGGTTTCTGTGGGGTTTCCTGCAATGTTCCTGACCCCTTCGGCTCCTACAATCCCTCCTCTCTCTCTTTACCAGGACTCCCCAAGCTCGGTCCAATGTTTTGCCTTGGATCTCTAAATCTGCCTCCATGAGTCACTAGAAAAAGGCTCTCTGATGACAATGGGGATGGGGGTATTCACCATCAGATCACAGGGGGTGGCCAGTTTAGCTAAAGGCCCCCTTTCTAGTCATCTCTTACAGTACTCTCTTCCTCCCTCCACCTCTCACCTGATCCCTCAGGTTCCCATGCCCACCTGCCCCTACTCCACCCAGGGGATCTCTTCTAGTTTCCCTTCCCAGGCAGATCCATTGAACCCTCCTTGTTCCCTAGCCTTTCTGGGTCTGTGGGTTGTGGTATGGTTATCCTTTACTTGACAGCTAATATCCACTTATGAGTGAGTACACACCATGTCTCAATCTTTCTTCTGAGAACCTTTTGACTGCTTCCTCAGAAACTGATGCCGACTTGCCTCCAGGCAGATTGGATGCCATGTGCTTTCTCCCTGGCTGCCTCTCAGATTTTTAGAATGTGAAGCTCTCTCCTGCCTTGGTGCATTTCCCAGCTCACTCCATCCTGTGGCTCTCAGGAATATCTCTCTCCCCTGCATTTGCACTAAACTTTTCCTTCAGAACATTTTTCACAAGGGCATTTGCATTGCTGATTGTGTAGCTATTTGTTGAACATCTGGTTCTCCCTAGAATACACAGTTTATGGCAGGAGAAATAAAATTTTATATTATTCATAAATGGTACTTTACATCAAGTTGAGTACTGGCTTAACAAATATTTATTAACTAAATGAATAGTCAAACAAGATACTATCAGGAATTTTTGAATCCTCTCTAAACATATTGCATTAAAGGGGAAAATATTCAAATGCATTCGTAGTTTTCTGAGAAAAAAAAATATTATCATGTGCCTTTAGAGTGATATATCTTTTGCTCAAAGGGCTAACATCCCAAATAAGAAAATGACAAAAAGCAGTATTAGCTAAAGAATCATGAAGCTTTTCTAGGTTTGATCAAGAGGTCTTAGTGGTACATCCTTGTTCCAAGTGCCCAAATCATAAGAATTATGACTGTTTTGTTTATTCAGTCAAATTGCGTTCAGATCCCGCTCTGTGCTCAGTGCTGCTGTGTGGCCAGTGGAGGCCTCACTATGCTGAGCAGGGCATGCTCCTTCAGTGTGTACCTGAGGCAGCGTTCAGACGGCATTCTCCAGCTGGGTCCTCAGAGTCAGGCTTAGAAGTTTTGAGAAGAATCCGCAAGCATTCCAGCTGGATTAAAAAGGACGAGAAAGAAAACTAAAGTGAGCCAAAGTACAAAGAGCGTTCTAGAAGGTCATGACACCGATGCTTCACAATTCCGAGGAGAGGCCTGGAGAACGTGAACACTGACATTTCATATCTCCTCACCACTTCCTTTAAGGTGCCTTTGATGTTTTTAAACTTTCAGGCTTTTTACATTATTAGAGACTCAAGTATAGGAAGTGTGATATGACTGAGACTCGATTAATAGCTGACTAAAGATTGAAAGGAAAAACATCAAATAGTCATTGGGAATAGTTTTCCAACTAAGATTTTATGAAATGCAACTACATTGATCTGAATTACAGATACTTGTCTGTGGAAATTTAGGTTTCCTTCCAAACATGACTAGTGAAATCAAGTTTATACCAATTTGGATAAGTATATACAGAAAGATACTTTTCTACTCAAGGAGGTGGATTCTGGAAACTCATCAAAAAAGCAGCACACAGAGAGGATGGATGTGAGGAGGTAGTGAAACCGATTCTCACAGCAGCTTCAGGCTTAGCAAATGAGAGCAGGTAGTCTGTCAGGCTTGCAGCTCCTTGGCTGTGCACACTTCTCATCCATCCTTGCTGCCCACCCTTGCCTTTGTATTTAAGCAGTGATGTAACTCTAAACAGAAAAATAAATTATTTGAACAGTCTGGGATCTGGTCCATGACTGCATTTTACAACACTCATTAGAGAATCGAGCTCACATTTGGTAATACACCCAAGTGGCAACATTAATTAGAATCTGAATAAGCTAAATAGGCTTCCTTCTGTCTCAATTTTACTTTGAAAAGCAGCAGTAATAGGGTAAAAGAAAACAGAACACGTATGAAAGCGGTGTATTAAACTGTGCCTATTTCTTCTGGCTTGTGTAATAAAATATTTGTAATCTGACTTAAAATTATATTATAAAGAAACCTGCAATTGGTATGATTTTTAAATGCTTAATGTAATATATTGTTTAAGTATTCCATTATTACTGAATATTGAGTTGTTTCAAACATTTATTTCATACAATTTACCTTTTAGCTTTTTTGTTTTCAATTATTATAAATACGCTATTCCTTCACTTGTTTCTAGTGTAAGTTCTAACAAAAACTAAGGGGATCATCATCCTCACTTGCTCCACCATGGGTGAGCAGCACAGACGGTCAGAGTAATTCTAGGCGCATTGTTTAATCAGCTGAGAGACTTGCTTAGCAACTTATTATTGCTACAGTTCCTCCCTAGAATGTGGGGTTATAAGCTCAATGGTATGATATCAAACACAAACACAGATAAACACTTGAGCTTTGAAATGGAAAAGAATATCTATTATAGGTGGGATTTAAAAAAATCTTACTCTTTTGAATTCCTATGTTTTAAAATGCTTCTAGTGATCCAGCAAATGGAGAAGAGAATTTTAAAGATTAGAATAATTCACCATTAGAGGATATATCTAATTTGATACATTCCAAACAGTAATGGAAAAATCATAAAATGAATTCAATCTCTGATAGAGATACTTATTGTTTCTAAGTCAACACAGTAAATTAGTTCTTCTCCAAAATTATCTAAGTATGATCTCCTACATCCTACATAGTTTAATTAAATGAATGAAACATCTAAAGGTGAGTCAAAATGAATCATGGATGTATCGCCACAGAAAAAGTTTTCTTACTATTTACTATTTAATATTATTTTCCTACATAATATTTTCAACTTGCTATGTATATAATATGTTGGTATAAAAATAAGATTTACGGGCAAATACATTTGTTTTATGAACAGTTTCACAGACAGGATGGTGTGCTGGAGGTACCATATCCTTCCGCAGCTTTTTTTTCTGCTTTTTCCCTGCTTGGAACCTGGATTCCTTTCTATTCTATGGCTCTGAACGTCACCAGGAGCTCTGGAGACCTTGATCAGTCCCTTATCTTCTTCCTCTTCAGAACCCTCCGGATTCAGAGTTGGCCAGCTCGGTGAACATCAAGAAACACAATGATATAAAAACAGGGAGTTGTTTTCTTCAAGCATCTGGCTCTCTGTGATCTCACCACACACGAAGGCACACCTAGCACAACCTTGGGTGTGATATTCAGTTAGAAGCACAAGAAGAGGCTTCTCTTGTTTGAACTGAGAGCCGTCACTGTGGAGGGCTCTTAACTGTGGCCATCTGCCGCTTTCTGAATCCACGGCTCTAACAAAAGTACTCTCCTGATGCATCTCTAGTCAGGCTGTTCCGAGTTCTTTGTTCAGGTAGGTCCTTCCTTCCCTCTCTTCAAGAGCTTTGTGATCAAGCACTGGATATATGAGTGTTTTGATGAACAGAGAATTCACTGATGTCACAATAATTCAAAGGAGAAAATATGCTTGTGAAAGTAGTTAAGAAAGCGTGTATTCAAATTCTGCCGTCGATTAACCAGTTTCTCGGCTCAGCTTCACAGATTTTTAGAAGGAAAGTGAATTTTCCCCCCAGTGTAGTTATTATACATGAGCAAGGCAGTAAAAGATATCAGAATTTTCTACTGCAAAAATATACCTCATCAACACATGGATTATATCGAGCTAACAGTTGCTAAGAACCAGCAGGTATAGGATATGCTCTAAAAACAGGGCCTGTGTTTTCCCTTTTCAAAGGAAATTTCCATTCAGAGACAGATCTGTCACCGGATCTCGATTAGCATCAATGTGCTAAGTTCCTTTATGACTATACAAATGTGAGTTATGTAGTTATTGTCCCAGGTGACAAGTGTGTCTTTGAATTTTTACTTTTTGTTTGTAGCTAACATGTCAAATATTAATATTTTTTATTTCATCTTAATCTATAAGAGTTTGAAAGGAGAAAAAAAATCTGAGAGGAAGATCATGAATGTACTTTTAACCACTGCCAAATTACTTGTAATAATAATAATGTCAATGCCAGAAAAAGTTCTGTTATTTTATTGTTTAAGGAATAATGACAATAAAATATCTGTACATGTTTAATAAGACACTTTTTTTTTTTTTTTTTTTTGGTTTTTCGAGACAGGGTTTCTCCGTGTAGCTTTGCGCCTTTCCTGGAACTCGCTTTGGAGACCAGGCTGGCCTCGAACTCACAGAGATCCGCCTGACTCTGCCTCCTCTGTGCTGGGATTAAAGGTGTGTGCCACCACCGCCTGGCAGTGACACTTTTTAAAATACTTTTAATCTGAGGTCACTTGAATCCATGGATGTTGAACCTACAGATTCAAAGAACTAACTCAAACAACACAACCTGGGATAGTGAAATCAGGTCTCAAACCCAGCAGACTCCACACCGAGTCCACACTTTCAACCACAGGTAGCACTAAAAATGGGGCACAGTCCAGGACACTGGTACCTACTGTAAGGTGCTGAAGAGGCTCAAGGCAGAAGAGTTAACAGTTATGGCTGGTCAATTTTTACGTCAACTTGACACGTGCTAAAGTCATTTGGGAAGAAGGAACCTCAATTAAGAAAATGCTTAGAACAGGTTGGCCTGTGTGCCAGCCTGTGAAGCATTTTTTTTTAGTCATTGATGTGAGAGGGCCCCCGCTCACAGTGGGTGACACCATCTGTAGACAGGTGGTCCTGGGTGCTGTAAGAAGGCAGGCTGAGTAAGTCATGAGAAGCAAGCCAGCAAACAGCATTCCTCCATGGCCTCTGTATCAGCTCCTGCCTCCAGGATCCAGCCTCTACTCCCTTGCCCTGACTTCCCGCCCTGGACAATGGACTAAACCTTTTCCTCTCTGTGTTGATTTTGGTCATAGTGTTTTATCATAGCAATAGAAACCCTAACTAAGACATAAGGCAGCATCAGCTCATTACAGAAAAGGTTTCCTATCATTTACAGTTCCCAAAGTTAATAAAGAAACATTTCAACCACTACAAGGAAAACAGAACAAACCTAAATGTTCCCAGTCCTGCTTGATCTATATATAGAAGATTGGGGCTGTAGCCACCAGCTGTTGGTGTCTCCCTGCTGTAGGCTGAATTATGCCCCCATACCAATTCACATGTGGAGTGCTTAACCTCTAATACTTCAGTGATAAGATTTTTAAGGAGGTAATTAAAATTAAATGTCATGAGTGGGCCCTAATTAAATTGTGTTCACACACACACAAAAAAAGCTCAGTGCACAATCAATTGTTGTGTAGCAATCTCCTGAGAGATTAAAAATTCTATCTTGGAGGAAAGCTCACTAAGATTCAGGATGTTCTAAAGGGAGGGAAAACTTGCAACCTGCAGGGAAGCTCTTTAAACTCAACAAGTAAACAACAGAGTCCTAGAAGTCCCTGAAACTGAGCAGATTTCTCCCTCCCCACGCTGATAAAGCAGAGAGGACTTCTGAGACACACTCACACTAGCCAACCTGCTGAAAGAAGCTCAGACAAACTGAGCTACCTAGAAAAGATCCTCCAACTGGTTGAACTTGCTGCCATTTGTGCAGTGTTCTCAGGTTTCCAGCTTTCATGAACTGTCAGTGCTGGGATGATGGGCTTTTGGTGATACAGCTGTCTTTGAGTCATTTCTGCTCCTGCAAGTAACCCACTCCAGTAAAAAACTCATTGGTTTACCCTTTTGGATTTCAGCGACATCATTACTTTTGGGTCTGTTGTTGGGTTCCTATCTGGGGTGAGTACACAGTTGTTCACATCTCCCCGGGAATAGTGTCACACATGACTAAGGAAGAAGAAAGTCTATGTAAACACAGAGGTATAGCAGCCATATGTAAGCCTAGGAGAGGGACCTCAGAAGAAATCAACCTTGCTGACATGTTATCAAATTTCTACCATTCAAGAGATGTGAGAAAATAATTCTGTTGTTTAAGCCACACTCCCTGTGGTATTTCCTATATCAGTCCTTGTAAACTACTGGACACCCCTCCCCCCAGAGCAGGGTGCAGTTCTCATAACATGGATCCTCCATCCAGACGGCCATCTTGCCATCACTCTGCTCTGTAATTAAAGTCAGGCTGGCCTCTAGCCATTGCTGCCAAGTCCTCCCAATTTGCTTCAAGTTACCATGGCTCAGAGGCTGTACCAAACCCAATGACCACATTGCCCACAAGTCTATGACAGTCTGTGCTCTGCTCAGATGAAGCTGAGTCATGGGTGGGTGAGAAACTTCTGACCCAGATGTCTCCTGAGATAGATCCTTTTCACTGTTGACCCATTGGAACATCTGGCTCCCACTTTGCTTTTCTAACCAGTGCTCAATTTTCTCTGAGAAGTTAAAACATACCACTGTCCACAGAAATTCCCTCCAGGAAGTTTCTTAGATTCCCATGCACAGCATAATGTGCTTGCTCCATGAGAGCCTACTCCTTTGCAGGTTTTATAATAGCCTTGGGGGACCCAACAGAGAGAACTGAGTGTCTATAATGTCAAATTCCTACCCTGCCGTGTGGCTCAATTACAGGCAACCTCCTAACACCACATTCCTGAGGCTGAGCTGTGTACCTGCATCACTTCGTAATAATGTAAAATGGTGTTTTGTTTTGTTTTGTTTTGTTTCTGATCAGGCATTCTCCCAAGCTCCTACCCATCATGAAAAACCCCTCCAACCTAAGGTGTATGAAAACAAGCATATAAACCTGTTGTAAGATTCTGTCCTTTGTGTATGCCATGGTCATTGCTACCTCAAAATGAGAGAAGTGTAATTACCTGCACTCACGAGATCAAGCTTAACAACATTCCCTTGCAGGAGTATGTAAGGGTTACCAGATCCTCATTCGACATTACAAACACATACACCCCTGTCACCTCTGTGGCTTATGGTCTTGTGAGATGCCACAGTCTATAGGAGGTGGAAGAGTAACTAAGTGAGTTTACTTCAGATTATTCATTACAACTGGATATTGTTATTGGGTTATCTGAATCTATGAAAAACAAAACAAAACAAAACATGTGTTTGCCATGTGCAGCTTGATGGCCACGTGTGGCTTGCTGGCCATTGCAGCCTGCTCTTGTGACTTTACTCATGTGATTCCTCTTAATCCTGAGTTTATAAATTGTCTGATGTTCTGAATAAAGTTGGTTATTGCATGAGACTTTAGTCTGCCTCATTTTTAGGCTCCATGCTCCCAGGTCCCATTGCCTCTAGGGTGGTAAACACTCACTATGCTCCTTTTTTTCTCTTTTGAAATGGTCAGGTATGTTCTGTGCCACTATGTGCTAGAAGTTTATGATTTTCTTTTTTATTTCAGTTTAACAGGGGGTTACAGTTTTTGAGTTTTTGCCTTGAGTCTCAGAAGGTGGTTTGAATGAGACTGGTCCCCATAGGTTCACAGATGTGAATGTTTGGTCACCAGTGGGTGACACTGTGTGGAAAACTAGGAAGGATTTGGAGCATGCGCGGCCTTATTGGAGGAAGTTTGTCACTGGTGGTGGGCTTTAAGGTTTCAAAAACTCATGCAAGGCCTCCTCCCAAGTCTCTCTCTCTCTCTCTCTCTCTCTCTCTCTCTCTCTCTCTCTCTCTCTCTCTCTCTCTCTGTGTGTGTGTGTGTGTGTGTGTGTGTGTGTGTGTGTGTGTGTGTGTGTCCCTCTCTCTCCCAGGCCTCTCTGCCTGCCTTCAGATCAGGATGTAAAGTTCTCAGCTCTTTGTCAGCACCCCGCATGCCGCCATGCTCCCTGCATGATGATAGTGAACTAACCTCTCACACTGTAAGCAAGCCCTGAATTAAATGCTCTTTCTAAGAGTTGCCTTTGCCGTGGTGTCTCGTCCCAGCAGCAGAACAGTAACTAAGTCATCAGTACACTGGTACCTCAGGCATCTCTTCTGCTGTTGTGCTTTGTTACCTACAGCGTCTCCTCCTGGGCACGGTTTGCAGAGGCGCCCTTCCATGCTGGCCTGTTTTACCTCCGACAGGGCACTGGTCCCTTTACTGCTCAGGACTTTCTTGCCCTCTTTTTTTGAGTGGCCAGAGGGAGGAGAAGGTGTTCTGCTAGATGGTAACCATCCTGCATGTTTCCAGTGTCACTTCTCTGCTCTCCTCTACGTGTTCCAACAGCACTATACCACACTCAACAGTATAGTTCCCACCTTATAATCCCTGCATGGGGGCAGGATCTTCTATACTAGCTCAGCCTCCTTTGACTCACAGTTCTGGCAGCCACAGCTTTGACAGTTGTCCTAGTCATACCCCATGGCCTCACTTTTGCTTGCCAGGTAAATGACTGCGCGATTCTGTTTACGTGGTCAGGATCCACACCTATATATTCACTAGTCTTAACTATTATTCCAGGACTAATATTATTGTAAAAAAAAAATCCTCAAAGCAAAAAGAATAAAAGTATAATGTATCTCCATTTTTGAATAAAGAGCATGAGATCTTAATGAGAGGTGGTCTGCAGAGTGAGCTCCAGGGTTTCCATTTATATTATGGAATTCATTGGTTAAATTTCTTTTAACTGATGACACATAGACAGAATTTCTTCCAGGGTAAAACATCAAGCCACCCCAGTGCATGTGGTTGGAGACCTTTTGGATCAAGTGAAAATCTGCTGCATGAGTAGCTCTCTCTTCCAGCTGTACGAGCACACCCCTCTTCAGCTCTGACTTTAATTTTTAGCTCCATCACATTCTATGAATAGTAACACGAAATGCTTGGATCAGTTACACAGCCTTGTCAAAATAACCTAACCTGCAATTATAACATCCTGAGGTGCTTCTCTCAAATGTTCCATGAATACTATTTTATTAAGGAATTTTGTATAGTTCTTTTGCCACTAAACTCAATTATTCCCCTAAATCTTTACAGATGGCAAAATGTAGGTCTTCTGCATTTTACTAGTACATATATAAATTATTTGTAAGATAGATAATATATTCCTGAGCTACATGACACAGGATGTATTTCGTAAATGTAATTATTTTAGTCCATTAAAAACTCTGTATAAAACAGTTCTTAGACAGCACAGGTCCATTCCCACTGATCATTGGAAACCTTCCAACTAAGAGAAAATACATAGTGTAGAGTTCCCTAACTTCTGATCAAAATGTGTCCAAATACAATTTTAAGATAGAGGGTCTTAATGCTAGATTTTAAAACATGGATGGCTCATTCATCAAAGATTTACTAAGTGTTTAATATGCTTCCAGTATCTACTGAACAAGGTATAATTAGACACTCAAGAAAAAATAAAAATAATGTCTCCCTTGAAAAGCTTACAAACTACAAGATAAGGTAGGCCATTTACATTTGCAGTTATCCTAACAGCATCAGACAGCTGGCATTTTCCTTATTGTACAAATTTTTCTCATTCCAACTTCTCTAAAATGAGAGTTGTACCTTGAAAACATTAATTAATATGCGCCTACCTCTCCACTTGGAGAAGCAAAAGCACAGCTTGCCTCTACGTTACAACAGGAAACGCTGTTGTTCACGGGAGTGGTTAGTACACGGGCTTCCCACTGAATTCTTATAACAACCTGTCATTGTACAAATCCGGAGTCTTCTGGCAGGGAGGGGAACATGAGCTTGGCTAACTGAAATGCCGAAGGGAGAAGGCTGCAAGCTCACATTGCCCGTGCAAAAGAGAATTCATCCACTGCAGTGCTGGGCAAAGGTAACCCCAGAAGCACTGACGGATGCAGGGGGAGAAGCTGGCTTCTCAGCTCAGGACACTATGCCCTGAAATAGGAAGCCTGAGTAACAGTCCTGTGAAATGAAGATCCTGCATGCCTTGGAGGTGTGCCTCAGTGTCCTCATAAAAGCAGTGGTTCTTGGAAGTAAACTGCCTGTTATGTATCGTGGTGTCAATACTGGTTCTGTGACCTTCATGGCACTGGTTTCTCTAAACCCCATTTCCTAGAGAGTAAAAAGGGTGTCTAAAGGGAACTCAATAAAAAGGTTCTAGTTTAGGATGGCGGATTAAGCACCCATTCATTAAAATATTTATACCTATTGGGAGACACATTCCGATTCTGGCAATGTTACATTAAAACAAATGTTTCTCTTTATTTTTCTTGAAGAAATCACAGCACAGATACCATAATAAAGATGTTTTAAAACAGTGGTGAACATACAATTTCAACAACAACAAGAGCAAGACCTAACAGCCATACAAATTATTGAAACTGGGTATATAATAAGTGACTCGGGAAAACCATGAAAGGTGAGCTCCAACCTGGCAATGGGGGATACAAAGAAAAGAAATCCAACTTCTATCAAGGAAAAAAAAATATGACTCAGAACCTGATGAGACTCTCGCTGCAAACTGAAATGTTTGCCCCTATTCCAGAGTCACAGCTCAAGCCCTGGGTGGTAACGGAATGACCGGGAGACTCCTCTGGGAGGCTACTACATGGTTTGACATTCCATCCATGGCTCAAGACGGGCCACAGCAAGTAGAAGTTCTCATTTCCTACATGGCCCTTGCCTTTTCTGACTTCCTGCCCTGGAGTTGGCATAGAGAAGTTCTCTGACCTCACCTTGTCTGGGTCATAAGACCTTTTACAACAATCCCAGATCTTCCCCAGGAGCAGGGAGTGACGAAAGAGAAAGGTCTTACTGTGCTGAATGTATTACCTCCGTCAGCCCTGTTTATGCAGTTAGATTTCAATATGGCTGTCCAGGCTTCAGTCATGCCTGTAGAATGAATGATCCACAATCCCCCAAAGGAAGGGCTTCCTAGAGAACTGCACAGCTGGAGAGCACAGGGAAGACGACTTGTGCTCCTCCCACACCTCGGCCTGTGCAGTCTCCGTCTGCAGCTGTTATAATATCTTCCACAATAAACTAATAAGCACCCATGTCTGACTGAGCCCTGTGATCCACTGAGCAAATGGAACAATCCAGAGGGAGGGAAGGGAAGGAGGAAATGATGTTATTATATTACAAGCTCAAAAATTAAAAATATACACATATATTTTTAAAAAGTTAGGTGGGTAGGGAAGGGAGAGTGAATCTAGGAAGAGTTGAGGAAGAGCTGAATATGATGAAATACATTGTAAGAAACTCTCAAAGAACTAATTTTTTTAAGGCATGAGAGAACTTTCTTCTCTGCTGTCTACCATGTGAGGATACAAGCAGCCCTCCATCCACATGCCAGATCTGCAGGGATTTAGTTTTAGGACTTCGCAGCCTCCAGAGTTATGAGAGAGAAATATTTGTGTCTAAGCAACTCAGTCTATGATAATTTGTTACTGAAGCCAAAACAGGCTGGGACCGTTGAAAATAGGAAAACTAGGGAGAAATGTGTTTTAGAACAGACCACCTAAGGGCCCTCTCCTGCACTGTGACTCTTGTCTGCCCCACCCAACCGGCTTTTCAGATATTTGTTCTCAGAAGAGAATGAGTGGATGTGTCTCCAGACTGTGGACTTAGGAACAATGGAGGGTGCACGTGTTAGCTGAAAAGCAAAGGGAGCAAGTGAAAGTTTCCACAGCCCGTGTGGAGACTCAAAGCTTCATGTCTCTCCCGGCTTCCAGAGTGCCAGCAGCACTGAGAACTGAGGTTACTTACAGGGGTTAAATAAACAATCAACCCAACCCTCGGCTACCAGGCTACCACAGGTTTCCTGAATACACCAAACACCCAGTTCAACTCCATCTCTTTACGTGAAGACCCTGAGTTAACAACCTCCATCCCCACCCAACCCTTACCCCATCCCCTCATGTCTGTGTGTTCGAAACAGCTTTCCTGCCCTTTGAATCTGAATACATACCCAAGAATCAACGAAGGTTTTGAAGAAAGCAGAAAGAGAACACAATAGAATCACCAAAGCAAAGAAACAGGGAAGGTAATTTTTTTGACAGGATAGAGAAAATTATTTCTTTCTAGGCTGGGAGCAAACATCAATGCCAGAGCTCTTAGATCAATCCTCAATAGCTCAAACATAAATAAATAAATAAATAAATAAATAAATAAATAAATAAATAAGTAAGTAAGTAAGTAACCAATGTAGAGTTTTATACACAAATCAATTTAAAGAATAATAAAGTTGTTTCACTTTTGCAAAGTACACAATTATCTCTTAAAGCATTGTTTTCGGGAAATTATTAGAGGATGTTTGTAAGACGAATTGCTAAATGGTCTTATTAATTAAAAAAAAAAAAAAACAGAGCCAGATATTGGGGTATAAACTGAGAGATCAGAAAAGCAGAAATAAGCCAGCAATGTTCTTACCACTTGGAACTCCTCAGTCAAAGAGACCTACTTCCTGTATATCCACGCCTATATGCCTTTGTTCTGCATCTCACTTCTCTCCGCCCAGCTACCTCACTTACTGTCTGTCTGTACAGACCTCCAGACCTCCACGGTTAGTGCTGGGATTAAAGGAGTGTGTCACCATGCCTGGTTCTGTTCCCTAGTGTGACCTTGAACTCACAGAGATCCATCTGAATGCTAGGATTAAAGGAGTGTGCTACCATTGCCTGACTTCTATGTTTAATATAGTGTTGGCTTTTTCCTCTGATCCTCAGATAAGCTTTATTAGGGTGTACAACATATTGTGTCCCCCAATATATCACCACAGATGTTTTCCATCTAAACAAGAGGATAATCTGGAAGAAATGAGAAGACAGAAGACATGACTTAGGAAACCAGAAACTGAGCAGGGATAGGACAGAGGCGTTCTCTTGGAGACTTGAAAAGAATGCCCCAAAGCACACCCAGGAAGAGAGCCACACTAGAGCACTTGAGGGATGCCCGGGGGACTCCCTCCAGAAGGAACTGGAAAAACTGATTAGAAAATTGAAAGTCATGCAGGAAAGAAAAGCATTCCTGAGAGATTACGGACAGCCTTTAGACAAAGTGCAGCCTTAGACAGCTAAAGCCGAGGCAGAGAGAAACATGGAAAACCTAACACAGCCAATATGGTAGTGTATCTAAGTTTAGAGAAGAGCGGTGGGAGATGTGCAAATGTGTGACAGATTTATTCATCTATACTTCATATTCCATCATAGAAGAGCCATAGCGCTAACACAAAGAAATCAAAGAACATATCACTGGGGCCATAAGCACGGTAACGGGAAATAGCAATGTAAACATCTAAAGAAACAGCAAAATGAATCCCATACGCTTTTTACTTTTCCACATAAAGAGAATTATCCAACTCCTGAAATCATGTGAACATAATTCTGTCAAAAATGAAACTAAATTTAAAAGCACATAACAATTCTCAGACTATATAATTTAATTAGCTGAATTATAGTTAATGCAATTCACAAGGCACACAACTAAATGAGCTAACCCAAAGAGCACATTGTTTCTCGAACACATATTAAATATTATCTTGATGATAATGAGATACAGCACCGATGATGAGCCAGAAGGTACCATTCCCTTTTAGTTGGATAGAGGCCCACAGTCCGTCTCTGTTTCTTCCCTAATCCCGTCTTGCAGAGTGAGACATTGTCTTGCCCAATGGTTAAACTTCGGGAGCGTGATGAGAGAGAAATCAGTCCCAGTATCCCTCACACTTCTTGGGCACCTCCTCCAAGAGACCTTGCATGTGACATAAGGCAACATAATCCATTTTCTTCCTGCTACTGTTCCCAGACAATGCTAAATTAGTCACTGACATCAGCAAAACCTTAGCCCAAGTTCATGTGTGAGGCCACTGGTGACATGCCATGCTGACCCATGCTGTTTCATTTGCCTGGACCCAATTTGGCCTCCCTATTTTTAACAGACTTCAGAAGTCTCCTGTACACACAAGCAGAGCGTGTCTATATCTGACTGTACTTTTTCTATTATTAATAAAAATAAGTTTTAAATTTAAATTATAAATCTGACTATTTCAGGCTTATACTGGATCATGGTTTTTTTTTACTTTTTAAATTTTTTATTGAAAATAATTATTTTCAGACAATATATTCTGATCATGATTTTCCTTCCCCCAATTCCTCCCAGATCTACCCTACCCACCCAACTCCATGTCTTCTTTCTTTCTCTCTCTTTAGAAAACAAACAGGCAAACAAACCAGAATATTAAAAAAAAAAAAAAGAAAAACATAAAACCACAAGGTTGGAATTGGAAACCATAATATACAAGCAAAAGTAAGATTAAAAAAAAAAATGCCCAAACAGAGGGATATGAGACAAAAAGTCTAGATAAACACCATTGAGTTCATTTTGTGTTGGCCCTCTATAGCTGAACATGGGGCCTACCCCTACGTGTGGTTTATAAACCCTGCGAGACTCCATTAGAGAAAACTAATTTTTCCTTTACAGGCCAATGTCAATTGGAGATAGCTTCCTGGCTAGGGGTGGAAGCTCATGTCCACTCCCATTCTCCCCTCTCAGTGCTGGGAACCCACTTAGATTGAACCTGTGCAGGCCCTGTGCATGCTGCCACAGTCTCTGTGAGTTCATACATGGGTCACTGAAATTTTAAACTATGTATTAGGTGGGAAGTACATGTGTGCTACAGAGCTTTCCATTTAAGACTCAAGGACAGTTACCTTCAAAAGTCTACACAATATAATGTAAATTGCATTTCCCCATTTCCCCACTGTCACTTCATGAATATAGGATATTATTATGGAATCCCAAGTAAAGTGTGAGAAATATGTGGAATGGCCTTTAGCAGTCACTGTGACATACTGGGTTGCTTATCCCTTTCTCTGTTTGATGGATGCTTCAGGACTGACTGGCCTGAGCTGTCACCTACTTGAGAAAGCTGATGGAAGCATAGTGCAGGAAGCCTCAGAGTCCTCTGGGCTCATGTAGGTTTTCAGCTTGAGTGGTAAACTGGAATGTTTTATATCCTACTCTCTGTGGTCAGGGTTAAGAAATGTATTCAGAAATCTTTTAGTACTAAACATTGTACTTTACACATAGAACTTCTAAAACTGTCAACAGGGAGTGACTGACTGAGAAGTCTAGATGTAATGATCAATCCTTTATCTAGGAATTTGACTAGGACATCACCATCCTCAATTGCGTCTTAGGTACTTTTCTCATGGCTTCCACAAGGTAGCTGATAAAAGCAACTTAAGGAAGGAAGGACTTGTTCTGACTCATAGTTGTTCAAGAATACTGTCCTTCATTGCAGGAGAATCAAGGAGGCAGAAGCTTGGTGCAGTTGGTTACATTGTGTCCATAGTCAAAAAACAGAGGGACACACGCCAGTACTTGGTTAGTTTTGGACCACAGACTATGGAATGGTGTTGTCCAAGTTCACAGGGGCAGTTCCTACCTCAATTAACCCAATCTAGAAAGTCCCTCACATATATATGGCTTGTCTCCAAAGCAAGATGAGGTCATGTCAAATTGATGATTAATATCAATCATCCATCACAACTGTGTATGACTGCTTCATACTGCAACAGAGCTGAAGAGTGGTAGGAGATCCTCTGACCTACAAAGCTTAAGATACCATTTGCTCCTTTACTGCAAAGGTTGCAAAACCTTATCTAAGCCACACAGAAACCCTTCCTGTTTTCCATGATTTGTCTGTCCATCTTGGGATGTTCCTAACGTCAATGGTGTGGTGGTTTGAAAAAAAAAATGTCCCCCACAGGGAGTGGCACCACTGGGAGGTTGGAGTAGATGTGGCCTTGTTGGAGGAAGTGTGTCACTGTGGGGTGAGCTTTGAGGTCTCCTATGCCCAAGCTACACTCAGTGTAGAACACAGTTCACTTCCCGTTGCCTGAGGATCAAGATATAGAACTCTCAGCTCCTTCGGCAGTGCCATGTCTGCCTACATGGCACTGTGTCCCACCATAAGGATGATGGACTAAACCTCTGAAACTGTAAGCTATCCAATTAAATGTTTTCCTTTATACGAGTTACCATGGTCATGGTGTCTCTTCACAGCAATAGAAATCCTGACTAACACAAATGGTTACAGGGAAGAAGACACTATTAATCAGTATTAAACCTACCTAATCACTAACTCTAGCTTACACTTCATGTCACAAACATGCTAATTCTCTCGGACAAAATACTTGCTTTCCTGTGAAAACAGACATGACTTGGCTGCATAGCAAATTACTGTAAGTAACCACACACCGAGCACACATTCATTCATGAACTCACTAACTGATTCATTAAATCAGCATTTAAATGATACTATATGCCATGAAAGCTCATAAAGGAGTAAGATTTAAAAGACTTTGCAAAGCAAGCACCTGGCTTTTTATTTTATTAACATGATAACTGATAAAAGGTGTCATTCAAACTATAATTTTCCTTTTAATAAAAAGATGTAAGGTAGAAGAAAGGGCGTGGGCATGAGGTTGAATTCTTTAGCTGGGTTGAACCATGTGTTAAGTGGCACAGTAACTGAATTACAGGGCCAGGACCAGGTAACACTTAGTACTGTGCTAAAATGAGGCTGCTTCCTAGAAGGCTTGCCATAAATGTACTGTGCATAAATTGTTTTTATCTGTGCAATTCACAGACCTTTTACCACAAATACAGAAATTCCAGATACTTTCTGATGCATATTTCTCTGTTAGAGAAAAGATGCACTAAATCCTTTATAAGTATCTACATAATTCCATTTTTATTTCTAAAGTAGCACTTTAGTAGTCTTGACCTAGGGCCCAGCCCTTGACACCTGAAGGAGACCCTCACCAAGAAGAACATAAAAGGGCATTGGGAGAAGCTACTTCAGGAAGAATGATGGCCCCTGGAGAGGCAGGGCTTCTGAGGAAACTTTCCTATACTGTGGAGGTGCATGTGGCCAGTGCTGTTATGTCTATTTTTTCAATATCAATTTTAACTTCTTAAAAAAAGGGAGGGGGGGACAAAATCCAAAAATAAGCCCTTAAAAGCCTGATTTTTGACAAAAAAAAAAATATCTGCAGGTTCATTCTCAGTTTCAAGGCGATATCACACTACTTTTGTTCTTATAAAATAAGTAAATAGCAACATGAGGTACTTCGAATGTAATGAGCACATGAAACATTGAAATCGAACTTTCATTTCCCAAAAGGAATACAATATTGATTTGAGCAACAAATTTTAAAGTCAGCATATTGAATTCATCAGTAGCAAACCAATTGTGGTGGTTTGAATGAGAATGACCCCATATGCTCACATATTTGAATGTTTGCTGTCTAGGTCATAGAACTATTTAGGAAGGATTAGGAGGTTGGCCTTGTTGGAGGAGGTATGCCATTGGGAGTGAGCTCTGAGGTCTCTAGAGCCCATGACAGCCCCAGTCTCTGTCTCTGACCCCCACCCCACCATGCTTCCTGCTGTAGATCAGTTGTGAGCTCTCAGGAATTGCTCCAGCATCATAATCACCTACCTACCGCCAAGTTTCCTGCCATGATGATAATCAACTCACCCTCTGAAACTGTAAGCCAGCCCCAATTAAATGTTTTCTTTCATAAATTGCCTTGGTATCTCTTCACAACAATAGAAAAATAACTAAAACACCAGTTACATACTGAGTTTCTTCTCCTCAGGTCTAGCACACTCCTAGTACCTTTGAGAAATATTCAAATTTAGGGGAAAATAAAAATAGTAAAGTTGTACTTTGTGAATCACAAGAGCAATTACAACAGGATTTTTTTCTTTTTTCCTTCCCTACATCTGGAGTTGAACCTAGTGTCTCAAGTGAGCTAGTTAGGTTCTCTGCAACTAAAATTATCCCCAGTCCTGTTGTTACTTTTTATTTTGAGGTATGGTAGCATTAAGGTATCTAGCCTGGCTTTGAACCTGGGAATCTTCCTGCTTCAGAAGCTTAGATTATAATGCAAAATCAATAGTTTCAGGAGAAGACTTTTAAGAGAACTATCCCACAAAATTAAATAAAAGATGCCATTAACAACTTATATAATCCTGCTATGATTCAATCAAATAGAAAAAATTATTTTTTAAAAAAGTAAAATTACCAAATAGTAATTCAGTCAACATTGTGTGAAAAGATGGAGAAAATAATATAAGTGGACCCAAAGGTCCTGAATCTGAGTGAACCAGTAATGACCAGTATAAGCTGTAAAGAATACTGGAGAGAATGACAGAAGAAGACTAATTACTTAGAATGAGTAACAGACACAGGGCTCCGGTGACTTGAACTACATGAGATTTTAGAAATATTCATCTATTTTAAAATAACCATCAACTCCTAATACATATCCCTCCATCTAGGACATGCAATTTGAAACACAGCAGACACTGTCTCCATTCTCATAGAACTTACACTCTAAGAGGGAGAAACGGCGTAAAGACAAAGAGTAAAACAGCGGATAGCAGCGGCGCGTGCAAAGAACCAAGAAAGCGTAATAAGATGCAAGCAACTCAATGGATACTCAGTTTTAGCAGTCAGGGAAGGCTCTGAAGAAATAGTTTTAAAATACCAATTATACAAACGTCAAAATACTAAAGAATAGTCCCCAGGTTGGAGGCAAGAAAGTTTTCCACATTATGTCTTTTGATGAGAAATGTTTTCAATTGTGTGACTTTTTGGTATGAGTCAGAAGAGGAGGAGGAGGAAGGGAGTGGAGTCTGTTTTTATGGATCAGTCAATAGGCTAGTGTGAGTTGGCTGTGTGGGATGACGAATCTCAGGAATGTGCAGGTGTCTGAGGGGATAAAGGGCTGTCAAATCCATGTCTGATTATTTCACAATGACTGACGTAGCCTTCTTCCCGAATTAGTCCCCATGTTCTCAGTGCACGTCTATAACCAAGACATTTTTGCACCTTGTTATAATCTGTACATAAAACTGCTGAATATTATTAATAAAACAATTTCATCACATTTTTACAGAAAAAAAAAACACACTCAAAGAATATGTGTGTAACTATGGCTTTGGTAATTGTGTGCTATAGAAAAGCAGAATGACCCACACAGCACATGTCTACACCACCAACGTGTTCCTATGAGTCTTGGGAGTTAGTTACCTGATGTTGTGGCTGATTTTTGATGTTGTTTTTGAGATATGGCATCATCAGTGCTGTACAAGGAAGTAAACATTGTCTCTGACATTGGCCCACTGGCCACGAACTATACCCATAGACCTTTATTCTCACCGCGAGTCTGTGCTGTCTGGAAGGGCCTGCACCACAAACTTTGCAGACATGTCCAAACCCTACAGAATTTGATAGGATTCCTGCTAAAACCTAAAGTTCAATGGCTTTCCAGATCTTTGGAGTTGTAAGTTATATAGCATTATGGTGATCAATGAAACAGCAGAACTGACTCAGTTTTGATCCACATGACCCATAAGAAACACAAAGGGCTGGCAAATCCAGATGTTGGGATGAAGCAGCAATGTTTTAAAAATCAACAAATAATAGTAAAGTGATGGAAACTGCATCAAATCTCCCAAGGAATTGCTTCCCAAGTTAAAATAAAAACATGGAGAGTCATTATTGATAAGAGACTTACCTACTGTTTTAGTCTGCTAGAACTATTCAATAGAAGGCAGAAGCCACACCCTTTAATCATCTATAGTCATAAGAGGTATCACATTATTGTTATATCTGAAGAATTTAAGACAAAGGACAATCATTCTTCCAATGAAGAAAAGTCCTGTCAGGCCATTAAATGATTTCCTTTCTGCCACAGTTGATTCTTCTTATGAAGAATAGGTTCAGAAGAGTATGCTAAAGAAAACAGCCACGGAATATCTTCTCCTGTGTGTCAAGATGTAATGTGGATTCTGTCACCTAGCATATCTGGAACACATTAGAAAATCAAGGACAAGTCTAACACAATCCTTAAAACTGTAAGTCACATATCTTCTGCAGGTCATTTCGCCTTTATGAGCCAACATTTCTTTCTCCTTAAGAGTAAAACAACATTTCCCAATACTTCTATTGAAACTATATTAAACAGTAAATTTGCAGGCACACTCTAAAGTATAAGATAGAGTAGAAGTATAGTGCATCAACAACCATTTTAGTACTGTGCTAAATCAAGGCACAGTTACAAAGCATCATCACTCAGATCTTTTCATAACTTGGCAACTCTAAGACAATTAATTTCTTCCCTCTAACTGGCATTCCTTAAGATCTTACAACACGAGTCTATTTGTAAAAAAAAAAAAAAAGTTTTAAAATGTTTAAACTTGCTGGGTGGTGGTGTTGCATACCTTTAATCCCAGCACTCAGGAGGCAGAGGCAGGGAGATCTCTGGGAGTTCAAGGCCAGCCTGGTCTACAGAGTGAGTTCCAGGACAGCTGGGGCTATACAGAGAAACCTTGTCTTGAAAATTAAAAAAAAGAAAGAAAAGTTTAAACTCTAAGAAGTGCACCATCCCCAAGTAGCATTGTTTTGTCCAGATCATGTGAATAAAGTAAGAGCAAAATCACTTCATGATTGTCGGGGCCAGTTTAGAAAATGTCTTTTATTCTGACACCTTGAATTCATGCATGCCTCCCAGGTAACATTTTTCAATTATTTAAGTGCTGGTTAACATCACTTCTGTCGGCATGATCAGTAATCACTGTCTTAATAATCACAGGGATCTGATTCCAGCTGCTCCCACCTTTGATATAACCGTGAGCAACAGCCTAGAGGACAGGAACTGACAAGGACTGACTGCAGCTGGGGGTCAAATCAATGCTCGTGGTGTGCAATCTGTCAGTGAGCTGCTTCCGTCAGAGACATGTACCAGAAAAATAAGACCACAGACAGAGAAAGAATTTAAGTCCTCAGAGTGTGGTACAAAAGAAAGCACTTCCTCAACACAAGAATGGCTTTTGAGTCTAGATTTGAAGAAACATGCTAAGGAAATCATACCTCAATGATGGTCTTTGGGTAATTATGAGAAGCCATCAGCAATAATGTTCCTACAGATATGGCATTTCCCTTCCCTAGATGGCTGGAGTAAGGATCTGTGGCTATGGCCAGGGGAAAAAGCAAGGAAGCACAAAGTCCTTAACTGTCAAAGGAAAGAATAGAGACTTGGGGAATGTTCTTGTGTGAGCACAGTAGGGGTCATAAAACAAAAGAGGAGCAAACAAAGAAAGCTGAGCCTCAGGAGACCTGTGTTCTTGGTCCCAGCACTACAACTCACTTCCTGGAGTGACTTCTGAAAAAAGGAAAGGGATGCAGCTCAAACAGTTTGTGCTGGGGCTTCTTATAGTTATAGCTCAAGTGAAATTATATTGGTAGCCAACAAGAACAGGGAAACCAGTGTCAGCCTCTGTGTGCTCAAGAGATTTCCGTATCAGAATAGCAAAACTTCTCTTTTGAAGTAAATAAAAAATCATATTACCTATGTAAATAACACCAAGAGACTCAACCTTTTAAGAGCCAATTCTAGAAGAATACAGGCAATGCATTTACCAGAAGCCAAGCCCATTCTAAGTAAATAAGAAATGGCCCATCATAATTATCTACTCCAAAATAAGTAATGAGTATATATATATATATATATATATATATATATATATATATATATGTGTGTGTGTGTGTGTGTGTGTGTGTGTGTGTGTGTGTGTGTATTATGTATATATAGGGTATGTAAGCATATGTTTATGTGCAGGTATATAAATATGTATATTATTTGTATGTGTGTATACATATATGGTTGTGTGTATATTCACACATAGAGCAAACATGGACTGCTGTTACATTTGTTCTCTTCGCTTGTTTCCTATTTTTACCCACAATCCCTCCTCTAACTCTCTAGTGCTGAGAGATTCCTTAATTTTTAACTAAGGCAAGTGGGCAAAAGAGAGGTCCAATAGATTTCCTACACAGGATCATCCATAGAAAGGCTTTATTAATCCCTCTAGTTTTTCTCCTCATCTCCCTTAATGAACACCCAATAGGACCTCTAGGCATAGTCTTACTGCAAAACATAGACATACAGAAA
Organism: Peromyscus leucopus; assembly: GCF_004664715.2. NCBI lineage: Eukaryota > Metazoa > Chordata > Mammalia > Rodentia > Cricetidae > Peromyscus > Peromyscus leucopus. The sequence continues at coordinate 37,340,283 of NC_051064.1, forward strand.
GACAGACCACAGCTATGAGCAACTGCCACTGATTGGCTGAGGATGAATAAAAGATTGAGGATTTTGATGCTAGCATCCTTCCCAGCTCTAGCAGTTTAGCACACAACATCTACTATCAATACACCTTAAAATTAAGGAAACACACAAGGCATTGCCAGAGACCAACAAAAGGCCCGTCTACAGAAGTAGGTGGTGAAAATAAATGAGGAATTCTAGAATAAGAAGGAAAAAATGGGGGAAAGAAGGCCAAACATAAGTGGTTTCACAGAGGAAGTAAGAACCGAAAATCTGTGCCCCGATCTGCCTGAGAGGGAACTAAGTATGTTGGGGGCCGGGCTCACACATAGCAACTGGTGTAGCTGGCAAGGACAGTGAGGATAACACATTGGCAGGAAAACACCAGATCAGGGTGACAAGGTGACACATGCAGGTAGGTGACCTCGGTCTGCAAAAGGCAGCAGGGCTTACCGTCGCCATGGAGTCGCTGTTGATGGGAAAACTGAAAAATGCTCAACTAAAATGTTTTAGGAAGATCTCTGAGGTCATGGTACCCAGACCCCATAGAGCAAAAGGCTCTAACCTGGGACCTATGAGCATACACATACCACTCTTCTCTAAACCCTGACCACCATGCATTTTGCAGAGGAATGAAGATCTGAACAACGTATTAGGTTGCCAGAATTCTCCCACTTAACCTCCATCAACCCTGCAAGCACCACAGGGACATGAGTTCAGGAGAAGAAAGCACTGTTTCTTGTCCTTAAGCTTCCCCCCAGTTAGGGTTACTATTGCTGCGGTGAAACACCATGACGAAAAGCAAACTGGTAGGAAAGGGTTTACTTGGCTTACACTTCCACATCATGCATAATCAATCAGGATAGGCACTCAAGCAGGGCTGGAACATGGAGGCAGGAGCTCATGCTTACAGGCTTGCTCCTCATGGCTTGCTCAGTCTGCTTTCTGTTCTTTCTTTTTTCTTGGTTATTTATTTATTATTGATTCTTTGGGAATTTCACACCATGCACCCCAATCCCACTCATCTCCCAGTCCCTCCATATCTGATCCTCCTTCTTTTAGTGCCCCCACAAAAGAAAGCTTAAAAAGAATAAAAATAAGATAAAAATAAACTGAGAACAATAAAAAAAAAAAAACCACTTTGTTCCTCCATCTTTCCCACCTCTCCATTGCTTCCTCATCCATCTTAGTGGCACTGGGAGCTGCTATGTATCATGCAGTAGAACATTTTGTCCGAACAGCTTTGCTTGCAAATGTTTATTGTCTAATGAGTTATTGGTGATGTTCAAGGCCTCTGGCTTTGGTACACCATCAATACTAGACTCTCACCAACATTCCTCTCCGATATCCTGCTGTTGCCCTGAGTCATGGAGATCCAGCAGCTATGGTTCCACAGGATCAGACCCTTCACACACTCCAGCAGATCATAGATGGTGTAGATGATAGGGTGCCTACTCCAAGCCCTGAATATGTGCCTGGGTGGCAGCTGACTTCGTCAGTCCAAGCTGCTGGGCCCACTCCTCTCAGGTGATGGGTGGACCCAGCTCTTCCAGGCTCTTGATGAGGGGTTGGGCAAGCTTTCCCAAGTATAGGGTCTAGCTCTCCTATTAGGGGCAGGACCAGCCTTGTAGGGTTAGGATCATCAGGGCCCATTATCCCAGGACCAGGGAGGTTCAGGGTCAGCTCTCCTGTTGCAGGGAGTCACTCTGGACCAGTGAGGGGTGGGGCCAACTCAGAAGGGCCCTTGTACTTCAACACATGCTTTGCATGGACTCCTGTGGTAATATGGGCAACAGACAACTACACAGATCCCAGCTGCTACAGGACCATGGACCCAGATGTGGTCATCGGAAACATGGGGCTGGTGGTCACCATGGCTTCAGTTGGCAATGCAGGCCTCTCATATCTGAATGGGCCCAGCAGCACATTGGCACATGGATGGCACCACTCACAATGGGCTGGGCTCTCTCCTATGAGCTTGTAATTAAGAAAATGTCCTACAGGCCTGCCCACAGCCTCATCTTATGGAGGCATTTTCTCAGTTGAGGTTTCCTCCTCTCTAATGGCTCTACCTTGTGTCAAGTTAACATAAAACAAGCCAGCTAAAGGTCTTCTCACTGCTTGTGTGGGGCAGATCAGCAGACGACAAATTAGAGGAAGGCAGCCGCTGTGTGACACCAGCTGAGATGAGCTATGTCGTCAGGGAACTGAGCAAAGGTTCCCAAAGGGAAGCCTCTACTTTTTTCTTTGGAAGATAATACAAAGAAGGGCTTTCACAGATTATCAAAATGTGGCTACCATATCTGAGCTTTACCTGAATTGTCTTATGACAATCACCTTATATCAAAACTTTTGTGCTTAATACAATCAATCTCTCCCATTTGACTAAAATGTATCTACATCACTTGGGACACTTGGGACAGAATTAATCAGATTAAGTATGTCTAACTCTTTTATTTTTATGAACTCAAGATTGATTTATTTTTTAACATAATTTGTTATTGATTCTTTGGGAATTTTGCATCATTCACCCCAATCCTGCTCACCTCTCAATCCCTTCATATCTGCCCCCTCCACCCCTGTAACATGCCCCTCAAAATTTAAAAACAAAAACAAGGCAAAAAAAAAAAGAAAGAAAGAAAGGAAGGAAGGAAGGAAGGAAGGAAGGAAGGAAGGAAGGAAGGAAGAGAACAAAAGAAAGAAAGAAAGAAAAAGAAAGAAAGAGAGAGAGAGAGAGAGAAAGAAAGAAAGAAAGAAAGAAAGAAAGAAAGAAAGAAAGAAAGAAAGAAAGAAAGAAAGAAAGAAAGAAAGAAAGAAAGAGAGAGAGAAAAACCACACACATTGCTCCTCTGTCTTTCCAACACCTCTTCATCCATCCTAAGTGGCATCAGGAGCTGAGGTGTGTTATGCAGTATAACCCTTTTGTCCAATCAACCCTGCCCACAAAATGTTCATTGCCGTGAGTCATTGGTCTGGTCCAAGGCCTCTGGCACACCATTATCAATGGACCTTCTTTGAAACTCCTCTCGGATATTCTGCTGTTGCTCCAAGTGATAGAGATCCAGTGGTTATCGTTTCATAAGGACCAGTCCCTTCGTGCACCCCAGCAGGTCATAGATGTTAGCACGGGCCAACCCAAGGCCCAAGATGTGGGTCTGGCTGGTAACTGACTGGTCAGTCTGGGCTACTGGGACTGCCCCCTCAGGCCAGGCGCAGAGCCAGCTCTCCCATGAGGGGAGGGGTCAGCTCTCCTGCTTCAGTGTCCAGCAAGGGGCAGGGCCAGCTATACCAAGGTCAGTCAAGGGCAGGACTGGCTCAGCACAGTCCTTATTTTTCAATGCACATGGTTTCAATTACCCACTGTGGTATGGACATCATCACAGACCCCAGCAGTTGCAGCAGAAACAGGACTCAGACATGACCTCAGCAGCAGCTTAGGCACGGACATCACCAATGTCTGGGTGGCAGCATAGGCCACTCAGATCAGTATGGCCCGGGCAACAGCAAGACCCTCGGACAACAACATGGTCTCAGGTGACTGTCCAGACTCCAGGCATGCACTCAACCCCTGGTGGCAATAGGAGCCATAGACATGATGACCCAGACCCTAGCTGCTGCTGGGCAATGGACCCAGACATGACCCACAGCAGCAGCCCAGACAATGCCATGGCCTTGTGTGGCAGCGCAGGCCACCCAGATCAGCATGGCCCTGGTGGCAGCATGGCCCTCAGACATCAACATGACAACAGGTTGTGGCCCAGACCCCAGACACTCATGTAGCCTTTGGTGATACCACAGGCCACAGACATCAATACAGAACTCGGCTGTGGTAGGACCACAGACCCAGACATGGTCCTCATCAGCAGAAGTAAGGCTAATTCTTAATGATGACACTAACAGACTTTAATAAGAATTATACTTTTTGTAGCCCAGGCTAGCCTCAAATATGATAAATACCCGAGGCTACCTTTGAATTCCTGATCTCCTGTCTCAGCCTCCTATGTTCTGGGCTCACAGGTGTTAATGTTAAGCCTGGTTAAGAATCTTAATATTTCTTAAATGAAATATCAAAATCCATGTTTCACTACTTCCTAAATAGAAGACTAACTAGTTGGTATTTCTTAAAGTTAATATTTAATATCAACACTAACTGAGGTTAAAAAAAAAAAGAACACACCACTGTCATCGTCTCTCTTTTCCACTCAAAGCAGTTCTGGCTTTTTTAATCTTATACTTACATTCATTTGTTATTGGAACACATGAACCACAGAAGCTGTAGCTCTAAAGGGATTTCCAAAGATAGTTATTGTTTGAAATATCTACCTTGTAGGGAAAGCACTGAAAGAGACTTGAAGTTTTGCTTACTACAATGCAAAGGAAGAGATGACCTGGAGGAGAGATGAATGTCCTATCAGTAGCTCTCCAGAGCAGATCCTAAGGTGTTAATTATCTCAGGCTTCCAGGCAGCTTCTTGACCTGAAGTACACTCCATTTTCATTGTACATTTCTATTTTTGATTGTGCACTCCACACCACCTATTAAGATTTCCCTTCTTTGCATTTCAATAATCTGCCCATGCTGATGATGCTCACACTTGCCTAGATGATGGCTGCAGACATCTTAAAGTGATAGCTCCATTTCTGCTGTTCTGTGAGTCTACCCCAGGCAAGAAGCACCTCTTACCTGACTTTATGAGGCATACCCATAAAGTCCTGTGAGTGAGTGAGTGAGTGAGTGAGTGAGTGAGTGAGTGAGAGAGGATGCTATTCACAGACCATATCTCACTGCAAAGCCGAACCTGCAAGAAATAGCTCATCTTCCTGTTTCCTGCAATGCAGCTCAATTTCAATCCCACAAGTCAGGAAGTCTGCCTTCTTGCAGTTGCTCAAGCAAGGTCACAGCATGTTTCTGGGACTTGGGTGGTATAACAGTAAGGGGACCTGAGCTTCAAGTTGCCTCTGACCTCATCGCACCTGACACTGAAAACAAGTCTTCTCCAGTCTCCAGCCTATGAAGTACTGGTGGCATCTGGTGGCATCCTATGGCACTATACACTGTCCCTGAAATGAATTAATGCCTTGGCTCAACATTCAAGCCTCTTTGTTTCCCTCCTCCTTCTCTGGGTACCTATTTGCTCAGTTATTTTGCTCATTCTCTCTCTACCTAACTTTCTAGAGCGTTCTAGGTGCACTTCCACTGCATCTTCTGTCCCTAGGCAATTTCAATCCCAATCAGATTCTCTCATAGGCTCAGAGTCTATGTGCTATAAACACATACCATCTCACCTGACAGTTTCCTATGAACATTTTAAAGACAGCTCAACTGCAGTACTGCTTCCACCACACAGTTGTGGGCATCAACACTCTCCTATACAAATACACCTCCATCCATGCAAGCATGCAGACTGGTTTGGCTGCTCACAAAGGAGGGTCATCAGATTTCTCTCCCTTATCCTCACTGTTCAACTGATGACCAAACCCTGAAAATTTCACCTCCTAACTAGTCCTTAAACCTTAAACCTTCTCTCCCCTACCCCCACCTCTCTAGGCTAAGCAGCCACCAGTCTCTATAATCTGACCCTGAGCAGAGGACTCCAGTGTTTTCCTGTACTATTCAGTGTTCTCCTGTGGACAGAAACCACCATTACTCTGATTAGTCCTTCCTCAGTGACTTTTTACTGCAGTTAGGAAACAAGGTCTGCACTTGATGCCCTCTCCCTTTCTCCTCCTGAACTCACATCTTTCAGACCCCCACGCCCCGCTCTACACTTGTCATAATATCATGAGCCTCTGCTCAGCACTCAATGTCTTTGTCATTTGACCCGTATGTGTAAACTGATCTGATGAATGCCTTTCTCTTTCACCAGGACGCCAGCTGTGCAATGACAAGGACCCGTTTTCCTCACCACTGAATCATCAGCACCTGGCACAGGGTCTGACACTTAGGACAGCCAAGCAGTCACCACGCGCCAATGAGCATTCTAGAAAGAAAAGAAGGTTCCTAATGAAAAAGGCGGCAGTGTAGAGACAGCAACAATGGCATATTTAAGAAGCAGCTTCTGACAATGAAATAACAAAATTGAACTGCGGTGTCAGATCATGTGGCTGCTACTGAGAAGAGTCGATGGGAGGCAAAGGGGGGTTTCTCAATGCAGCAGGTGATGATGGTTACGTGGCAGGGAATGGTGGTGGGAAGCCATGATTGGTAGTCAGATTCCGGGCACATGCCAAGGGCAGTGCCCAAGAGAGTCGCTCAAAGAGTAGGATGTAAATCATAAGAGAAAAAAACGTCCAAGGATTATTCTAGGTGGAAGGCATAACCCCCTGAAGACAGGAAAGAGCTGGATGAAGTGGATTTGGAAAAAAAGGAAATCCAAAGCAACTATAGGAATTTAGCCCCTAAGTTATATACCAGTTGATTCTGGTGCCTTTCTTCTAAATACCACCTTCATGAGCTGAGCATGGTGGCACATGCCTTTAATCCCAGGGACTCAGGGTGCAGAGAAAGTCAGATCTCTGTGAGTTCTAGACCATCTAAAGCTACATAGTAAGATCCTGTCTCAAAACAAAAACAAAACAACAAGACCACTTTCCCTATAGAGTAAGTTACCATTGCGTGCTTTAGGGAAATGAATGGCTATGCAAAATGTAGAAATACCTATTTAAATCCTTGACTCTTAGCCTTAGCGTTTTCTCATGGGACTGTTAATCTCTTCCTTTCTTGTAACTCCTTATATTTATAATGACATTAGACTTAATGTGCCTGGAAAGGTCTCACTGCTGGTTCAAAAAACAATTAACTAGGCAGGGACATGAAATGGCAGCTTCTCATCCTTCAGCAATTTCTTGAAAGGGGAGGCAAAGCAGGGAAAGGACTCACTGAATGGTGGAATAATGTGAGTGAAATCCACAGAGGACCACTTGGAGCAGCAGGAGAAAAAGTACCAGGTTCGAGGTTAATCTGTTTTGTGATTTGCTTCTCAGGAGAAAGACACTATGAAGACAGGAAGGTCAAAATGGTCTCCTTTTCCGTTAGTTTTAATCACACCTACTGTCATTTCAGGATACAAAATAGAATCCTTTCTCGCATGTGCTCCATTCTCTCTTATTTATTCAGCGCATTTGGCCACTGGGCTCTGTGTGGTCATTATTATTAATGCGCAAGTTAGAAATACACATTAGACTTGGCAGCTGTGCCCATGGACATTACTGCCTATAATTTGGTCCAGATGGCCAAAAAGATGATTTGAGCAGAATGGTTGCTGCTGATCACCTAATGAGAAAGCAGTCTTGAAATCGCTGATGTAAATGATGTTTTACAGTTCTGCTTCTATTTCTCTTCTGTTCTCTCTCTCTCTCTCTCTGTCTCTTCAGCTCTCTTCTGCTGTCCTTGCCACAGACGGAAGAACCCAGCCTAAACTCCACACACGTCACTTAGCTTGATACTTTAGATGGAAAAGTAACGTAAGTTAAAAACAATTCTAGGTCTGAAATGGTGAACCTCTGTCAAAATATTTTCCCTCCTTCAATCAAAAAAAAAAAAAAACAACAACAACAACAATCAAGACAAAACAAAACAAAAACAGTAAGCATTGAAAGTTTACTGTGAGACCAGTTAAATTTCTTAAACTTAACTCATGATGAAAGTCACCACAATAGTTGGAATAATGATTCAGTTCCCAGAGACAAATATACATGACATCCACACTCCCCTGACATAGCCACACTCAAAAAAACAAAACAAAACAAAACAAAAAAAAAAAAAAAAAAAAAAAAAAAAACCTCTGGAAAGTTCCAGGAGCCCAGATCTCATCAAGCATACCCTTGATAATTTCTGTGGCTATGTGAAATTCATTTCCTTTCATGGCTAGTCTAATGGCAAAGGTTCTTTTTTTTTTTCCTTAATTGCATATCAATGTTTAACAGTTCCTCATCACCTCAAAATGTGATTATTCAAAACGTATGGTTTGAAGCTTCCATAAAATAAAAAGCACAGTACAATCTGAAAATTGGAAACTCTGCTCCCAAGACGCTGTTGTAGCTACACTATCTCATAGCACTTCACAACCTATCTTTTAATCAATGACTCATAACATTTCATCCACTGTAGAGATAACACTCTCCTGCTGGCTTACATAATGCTATATAATCATCAGCCATGCAATAAAACCAAAATAGAAACAGAGTAAAAGCCATTTGATTTTCTCTCACACAGAAATGTACATCTTAAAAACCAATGCAATCACCATCCAGATAACATAATGCTATTTACATGAATGCTCTCTGCAGCAATCTCTCTGTTACCTTGTTCAGAAATTTGAGCCCAGAGACAATAACCTGTTTCACAGTGATGATGTTAACGACAGACACATCATGACTTCAGACCCCTTGGGCACATACATGGCTAGTACCAGCTGCCTGAGTATCCAGCAGCTATGTGACTGGCTTAGCCTATTTTTGTTGTTGTTACGACTGAATGACCAGAAAACAGAGGACCAGATCTGGGCAGCAGGGATGATCCTGAAGAGGTGGGAGTAAGAAAGAGGTTTGTACACAAGCCTTGCACCAAGTCAAGTCACCCAAAATCTCAGGATTGCTGGCTGCGGTGATATGAAGCCCCATCCCTGGCTGAGGAGCTATTGGCAACTGATAGTTACTGGGGGAGGGGAAAAGTCAGATTGCTTTAGGAATACAGTCTTCAGCATGGTAGATGGCCCTATACCCAAGCACACACAAGCAGTGCAAAGTGGACTTGGTGGCTTGAAAAAAAAAAAAAGCATGTGAAGTTGGTCCGGGGGTGGGGGTTCCTGAGAGGGGAAGGAATAAAGGGTAGATTTTCCTCAAAACATGTCATATGCATGTGTGAAATTCTCAAACAAGAACGAAAACAGGCCAGGCGGTGGTGGCACACGCCTTTAATCCCAGCACTGGGGAGGCAGAGGCAGGTGGATCTCTGTGAGTTCGAGGCAAGCCTGGTCTATAGAGTGAGTTCCAGGACAGCCAGGGCTGTTACACAAAGAAACTCTTTCTTGAAAAACTGAAACAACAACAACAACAACAACAAAAACCCAGAAGCTGAGTGTGTGCAAGTTGCTGCTCCCAACAGTGGCTCCCAAGTTCGATTGCCAGGTAGAACCACTTGAAGTGTTTTCAATACACAAATAATTCTGTACCAATACAGATTCTAGCACAGTGGATATAGGGGAGCCGGGGACCTTGCTTTACTACAGCCTGGGGTCGTTCTGAAGGTCAGCCTGGTCCCAAATGTCACACTGGACTTCTCTGCAGCATAGTGGTAAATACAAGATTCTCTAAAGCAATGACAAGTCAGAAGCAGTAAGAGAGCACTTTTCACATGCACATATATATACATATACATATATAGTGTACATATATATACATATATATGTACACACACACACACACACACACACACACACACATTTACTCCTATATGGGGAAAACAGCATGACTTTCCATTATTCCAATAAAGAGGAAACAGCAGACTGTTTGCTCTAAGCCTCCTACAGAGATGTAGCTTATCTTGCTCTCTAGACTAACCCAACTGTGCCCACCCCAGACTCCCTCTGCCCCCCCAATACAATCAGCCCTACGCTCTAGAAACCTTGACAGCCCAGCAACAAATGAAGGGTGAACTCAATGACCCACACTGACAGAATAACCTGAAACAGAGTAAGAAACTGGCAGCTCTGAGAAGGATGATGAGGTCAGACAAAGGAAATTTACCATAAAGAGTACTGGGATACCAAGATTCACAAATGAGAATTTCAGCAAAAAGCCAAGTTACGTGCTAGAGAGAAAAGCTCAGACTGTGTTGTGAGTTTCTGAGATGGCGTTTCATCGATGGAGAAACCCCATCCGCAGCTGACAGTAAACACCCTCAAGAAATGAGAAACTGCTGTGGCTTAAGGCCAAAGTCAACACGCTGTGCCCAAATAAAACCGGATTGGAGGTAATTAATGTTCTCATTGACAAGAAACCCAAAATTTCTTAAATTTTGAAAAAGCAAACTAAAGTTTAAAAAGAAAAAAAGAAAAACAATCAGCTATGTCTATTCAAGGACATCGCACTAGAAAGACTAGAGAGTATACTAGGCTAAAGGGTTATTTGATTACATTGATGTCACTGCCTATCCTGAGAACAGAATTTTACGTCCAAACCAGATCTGTACCTCAATTTTAAACCTAAATTTCCAAAGCAATAATCATAGCTCTCTCCTAGTGAGGAGCTGAAAACAAACCCACTATCTACATGTTTACAGTAGGCCTTTTTCTTACTGATATCATTTTCTAATGTTGGTGGTTTGTGTATCCGACACAGAAGACACACATTCCTATCTTCTTGACTCCCAAATCCTTAATTAACCACAAACCTCCTCCCACTATAATTAACACATACTTTTTAAAAACATATTTGCCAGGCATGGTTGCACACACTTTTAATCCCAGGACTTGGGAGGCAGAGGCACGAAGATCTCAGTGAGTGAATTATGGGTTAGCCTGGTCTACCTACTAAGTTGCAGGCCAGCCAGAACTGCATAATGAGACCCCATGTTTAAAAAATGTAGATTTGCAAAGAAACCATAAAGAATTTTTGTTATCTTTGCCAAAAGTTGTTTATTTATTTATTTACTTATTTATTGACATGAAAAAGTACTTTAATTAAAATGTAATATAACAAAAACTATTATATGCTGTCTTATAATCTGGCAAAACTTCATTGGTAAAATACTATTGGTTCATTCCCTTCTTTTTTTTTTTAATTATGAAAATGTTTTCATTCATTTTACACACCAAAGATCTCCCTCTTTATTTTTAAGTATATTTATCTTATGTGTTTTTTATGTATTTGAGTGTTTTGTCTACATGTATGTATATGTGCCAGGTCCCCATCTGACACTCTCAGAGGCCAGAAGGTGTCGAATCTCCTGAAACTATAGTTACAAATAGTTGTGATCTACTTTGTAGGTGCTGTGAATCAAACCCAGGTCCTCTGCAAGAGCAAGAAGCACTTTGAATCACATCTCTCTGGTCCCTTGCTTTTTATCTTTCAAACAGAGTCTTTATATCCCAGATCATCTCAAATTCACTGCATAGCCAAGGGCAATCTTGAACTTCTGATAACCCTGCCTCTGAAGTGCTGGAATTACAGGCAGACCCCACAATCTATTTAGGTGACACTGGGGATTGAACCCAGGGCATCAAGTATGTTAGACAAGCACCCTAAAAACTATGCAATGTCTCCAGCCCCAAATAATCTTTTGTTTGTTAGATTGTTTTTCAAGATTGGTTTTCTCCTTGTAACCCTGGGTGTCCTGGAACTAGTACTGTAGATCAGGCTGCCCTCAAACTCACAGAGATCTGCCTGTCTACCTCCCAAGTGCTGGGATTAAAGGCGTGAGCCACCACTGCCCAGGTTCAAATAAACATTCTTATCATTAACAATTTCCTGTCTTATTTTAGCTTGTAAATGAATGTTACTTAAAAACTTCCCAAAATATGTATGAATGGAACTGTAACATTTATAGAACCCTGAGATAAATGAAAACATGTGGACATAGACACCAGATACAGGCAGTGCCCATGTGGTACAGGAAGTCATCTCTTTCTCAAAGACATGCTTCATAGGCCACTAAGTGATGCACACAATTTATGGCTAAGAGTAACTTCCTTCAAATGTTCTTAGCAATCACAACTCCAGAAGTCACCAGTGTGCTGGGTTGCTGGTAGATCGCACTGTTGTCTGGATTGACCCCAAGCCCATATACTGGGCAGTAACCTTGGAAAAGTCAAGACGTACTAGCCCCATTTGCATTCCTAAGTCAACACGACCCAAATGGTGTGTAAAATGCAGGAAAATTCCCCCACATCCTTCAAGGATGAGGGATTCCTGCCTGGCTGAGGGGTTGGGGGAAAAGCAGTAAAGCAGAGAGAAGAGCAGATCTGACCAGGAAGCATTCTCCACCGGAAGAGCAATCCTAAGACTTGAAAGAAAAGGTGAGGACTTCTTTGAGCTGGAAAGTTTTTGAGCTTTTCCAAAATTTTACCTAATTCAGCCTGAAAGGAAATTTCTAGTTGTCTAGAAACTTGTGAACAACTAGAACCTGACTCGCAGGAAGCCCAGAAGACCTACCCACCAGTTATTTCTGTGTTTCTACAGATGGGGGCTGATCTAAGGCTCTTGCACTAGTGGTACCCACTGAAAAGAAAACTGACCTTCCCTCCTTTTCCCCAGGGACCAGGATGAAACTCTAGCAGCTGCACACCAGAGGATCAAGTCAGTTCTCTACGTAGAGAGGGCGACATGCCATTAACCCCAGGATATGCCCCTTTCCCTAGGCGTTCACTGACCCAGCTACTCTCCCCTCAGGTTATTCTTACAGGCTGTGTGAAATTTAAGAGTATTCCACCTGAATTTGAAGAGAGCCAAGGGTAAAGGAGGAAAGCACTGGCAAAAGAAAGGAACTGGTAAGTACCGGTTTTGTGTTGGATATTTCACTGCCTATTTCATAGTTTGAGAGTAGTCCTGGGACATGCTTTAGAGGAGTGTTCTTTAGAATTCAATTGTTGGGAATTCAATCCTTAATGCACCTTGAGGTGGGACCTTTGGGAGATAATCAGGATAAAATGAGATCATGAGATGAGGAGCCCCATGATTGCATTAGCAGTCATATATACCAGAAGAGACCCTGGAACTTGTGTCCTTGCTCTGCCACATCATGTGATGACCTCCTTCTGCCATGACAGGATGCAGCACGAAGGACCTCACTGGATTTTGGATTAGGTTGGACTTCCTAATCTCTAGAACTATTAGTCAAAGAAAGCATGATTCTTTGTACACTACCTATTCTGCTACATTTCATTATAGCAATTAAAAAAAACAGATTAGGATAACTTATAATGTAGGTGATAGAAATCCCATTATACAGGCCAAACTGAGACCCAGAAGGGATGGCACTTGATTGTGAATCTCAGAGCCAAAAAGTATCAGATTTAGTATTCACAGGCTCCGAGACGAGGTTCTGGTTGTACCATTCTCCCTCACACTTTCAATAGTAAGGCTAAAATAATAAATAATATAGCTTCTTCCAAGTAATGATTTTTAAATGAGGTATCAGAATTTGTCATAAAAATTGCAGAATGCTTCCTCCTCCACTGCTCTTATTGTCTGTGCCATTAGCATCAAATGTGTTCCCACTGAAGCAATCAGTTAGGATGGAACTACGTATTCCATCCATATCCTGCATGCCAAATCAGTGTTCTGCCAGGGTGCAGATGAGGGGTGTGGTCCTGCTTCGAAGTTACTGGGACTGGCTCATCTGAGATAGAAAGTGGAATATATTATGACTCAAATAAGTATGTAGGGGAACGCTGAGAATCCATAAAATCTGCCAAAGATTTTCTTTCTTCATTAAAAAAAAAAAAAAAAAAAAAAAAAAAACGGTCTCCTCAGGCTAGGGATTTCAACTGTATGAAGGAGAAAGCTATTTTAGACAGATGTACATCCCCGGATGCTTTCTCCATATGTGGACCTAATGTGCTTCCAAGTCAGGTTTGTAAAACTGGTACTTTATTATACATTCTTTTAAAAGACTTCACCAAAATTTATAGTGCCATATGTCTAGATCAAGATAAATTAGATTCATCAGTGCACTGCAATGTGCCTCTGAAACAGGGCAGGAACAACAACAACAACAATAATAATAATAATAATAAGAAGAAGAAGAAGAAGAAGAAGAAGAAGAAGAAGAAGAAGGAGAAGGAGAACCAGGAGAAAGATCAGCACTTCCTCCCAGTTGGCAAATCTTAGGTAATGACTTTTGGAAGGCAAGTCCAGAAATAAAGAATGGCAAGACAGGAAAAAGATAGATGAAACTAATTCTATCTGTTAATTCGAACACTAAGGGGAAATAAGATGTTCTCTCAGGTCAATTCTGAAAACAAACTCTGCAAACTGGAAGGAATGTTGAAGAGCAGGAAGAGAGAAACCCAGCTCAAGCCATCTCCACTCTCCCCCCAAGGCCCAGTTCACTGAGAGGCTCCATGTGACATTTGTTCAGAGTGTTTTCCTTTACTTGGCGAATGCATCTATGAAGGGAAACTGATCCCATGTGTTTATACTGACCCTTCTGGTAATTAAAGGCTAGCTTGAAATGACACTTTCTATTTTATTTCACCCCGTTAGCATGTGCCATCACTCTGACAGGCAGCTCTCACAGCCAGTCACTGACGCAGTGTTTAATCCAGGTGCAGCTTCCACAGACTGTCACTTATCTCTCAGGCCTCCCTTGGGGTAACCTATAAAAATGATGATCTAACTAGGATCAAAATAGGTATTTACTTGTCACCAAAGGTTTCTAGATTTGAATGTACCTTTTCAAATGGCTCTTCTAATCCTTGTGGAAAACAGGAACAAAGAGACTAAGCTGTAACTCTCATTTCACTTGTCCCACATATGAGATGCACCTTCATCCAAACTACATTGTACGTAAAAATCCTTATCTGAAGGGCTTGGGAGAAGGGCCAGTCAGTAAGTAAGTAAGTCCTTGCTTTGCACAAGCATAAGCATAAATCCAGATCCTGAACACTCTTGTTTAAAGTCACAGCAACATACTCATATAATGCCACTGGGGATGTGGAAACAGGAGGGTCTCTGGGGCTTGCCAACCAACTAGCCTTCCTGAACTGATGATGAGCTACAAGTTCAGTAACAAACCTTTTCTCAAAAAATACGGTGGGTAGGGAGTGAGAGAAAGACCTCTGACCTACATGTATACACTATACACTATTGCACCCACACCTACACACACACACACACACACACACACACACACACACACACACACACACACACACTTTATCTGTAAAAGTACCCAAATCTGTGATTCTCCTAGAAGACGATATTAGACTTCATTATCTAATTTACCAGAATCTCTTATTCCAATAATGAAAAAACCCTTAGCTTATTTCCACTGAATTTACAGAATATGTCTGTGCATACCTTCTTCTCAAATTTTACTTAGTTCATAGAGAATTCCATTCCAAGTGGTGGTCACATTTACCCTGCCTCCACCAACTCCTTCCAGACTCCCCCCTTCCCTACTCATCCAACTGAATATCCTCTTTTTATTTTCATTAAAAAAAAAAAAATCAAATACAGTTTGTGCCCCCAACACACTTGGGCAGGAAAGCAATATCATGAAGAGAAATTGGGTGCCAGCCACTCAATGTAAAAATACAGTCTTAGCATAATAGTTGATGGGAACTAACTGCCATATCTACAGACAGCACAATGCTTGGCTCGTCCCTTGCCTTCGGAGCTTTCACAGAAGTGGGTACTGTACCCCCTGGATTGTCCCTCCAAGTCTGCAATGCTTCTCCTAATCTCTTTCGGTAACTTGTCTTCCATCCCGGTTCCCTCTTCTTGATGCACTGTGATCTAGGTCACATTTCTCCATCTAGCTTCCATCATCCCTTCATCTACAATTAGCTCACCATTATCAGTTCTTCCTAGCATTGTCCTCTAACTCATCTGGCAGAGCCTCTCACCTTTTAATAGGTCGAAAGGTCTTCACTTATGTGATCAAACCCAGCCATAACTCTTCATTCCTCTCCTATAGAAGGACTGAACTAACCTCCACAATTAGATTTTTTTTTTTTTTAAACAAAAAGTTTCTCCATGTCTGTGCTTCAGTGGAATTCTGTATGAGGGCAGGCTGATGCTGTGGATCAAGCCTTGGGCTTTAAGCATGCTAGACACTCTATTATTAAGATAAATTGCCAGCCTGAAATAATACAGTTCTATTGTACATTTAACACTTAACTGCCTCGATTTTATAATTGTGCATATTTCTATAGCCTGGACTTGGTCACTGGGAAGGAAAGGAGTGGAATGTGCAGAGAGAAGTTAATGGTTTAAAGTTTTCTTTCATTGTTTTAGTTTCATATTCTTCATCTATAAAACAGAAACAAGACACTACTTTATAAAAACATTGTAAATCCAGCAGAAGCAAAGTAGCTTGTATATAGAAGGGGGTTCAAAGGGATGCCGCTGGGAGTGATGTAAACTCGTGTTCTGAATCCTCAAGAAGAGACAAAATCTCCAGAGGACTCAGGACTGTGTTAGAACATCCTTTGGCATCTTGCCGTATTCTGGGATGGGTTTTAACTAATTACTTAATGTCTTAATACAAAGTATGTCTTGAAAGCCTCACAATGCTCCTTTTTTTTTTAAAGCAAGGTCTTATTTTACCCCTTTCTGCAATGAGAAGTACAAAGGATTGGCTCCCAGACCTTCACAAACTCAAAGTATGTGGATGCTTGTCCTTTATGCCATAGTATTTGCACACATCCTATACATATACTCTGTATATTTTAAATACCTCTAGATATTTCTAGCACCTGTGCAATACCAGGAAACAGTTGTTATACTGCATTGACTAGTGAACACGGACAAGGAAAGAAGTCTCACAGGTTCAGTACATACATCATTTTTTTTTCCAAATAATTTTGATCTGAAATTATTTCATGGCAATGTGGATACAGACAGCCACTCAAATTCAGCTGACTTTTTCTATACTTCTTAGCCCCGTATCAAGAAAAGAACAAGCCAGGAATTTAAGACATTTCAAGCTATAAATGATTTTATTTCACAATATTCAAAATTTTCAATATGAGAGCCTTTTATGCTCCCCAGCTTCTCTGAGGCATTGCAGGAGAGAGATGCAGGAAACCTCAGAAAAAAGCCTGGACGGGTTGATTTAAGAATGGATGCAGAAAGCTGGGTGTGGTGACACACACCTTGGATTTCAGCACTGAGGCAGGTGTGTGAGTTCGAAGCCAGCCTGCTCTACAATAAGTTCTGGGATGCCCAGGGCTATGTAGAGAAACCCTGTCTCAAACAAAACAAACGAACAAAAAAGAATGGATGCAGGGCATTTACCAAAGACCTTAAAATGCCTGGTCACCTGGCCACTTTCATACCAAATGTACTAATGCACATCACAGAACTAGAGAAGACCTCAGTAGTTAAGGACTGTGAACCAGCAGGACACAGATGGCCCAAATACATTTTTAATGTGGTCCTCACAGATTTCTTTTCTTTTTTTAATTAAGGATACCTTCACATTAAAAAAAAAATTCCAGAGACTTCTGCTTTCCTTGAAAATCTGGCTCGTGATTCCCACCTAGCCTTGTGTTTTCCTTAATCTTAACTGGCAACCCTCCCCCTCTATCCCCCCCCCAAAAAAAAAATGTAATAGAAAAGGCTTGGATCCAAATAAGGTCTTCTCTCCACATTGGCTCTGACCTTCCTCGAGGTTTGGATCTTGGGTCCCTTAACTGTCCATTGAGAGCAATGGCCTGACTTCACAGGGACTGTGAGGATCCCGAAAGAAATGAATGGGAAGTGCTTTCCAGACCAGGTCAAGTGTTCCCCATCATTATTCATTTTCTGTGCTCCGGGAGTCTCATAAACCCTTTGCCAATTATCTGTCATTATTCGGCTTCCTCTTCCTGCCGCTACCATGTCACTTGACATAGTTCATTATCTCAATTAAAGAATGGTGTATGTCTCCCTTGTCCCACTTAAAAAGAAATAGGGGGGAAATGGACAGACATTAAAAGAAAGCAGAATGAATTGCTGGATGCCACTGGATCTATTTTTCTATTTGTGAGCAAAGAATGAAATTAGTGCAAAGTATAATTACTCATTGCCGACCTCTTCAAGTTCACCCAGTAAACCTCTGAGGCGGAAAAGGAAAAAAGGAAGGAAAACAACAACAACCCTAGCCGCTGGCCCAGGTGTTAGGAGCTCCTATGAGCTCAGGTTTCTGATGTCTTTCATGGGCCTCATTTGAGGAAAGCATTCTTCAGCCCTTCAGAAGAAAACAAAATTTTAACATGCGCTCTGAAAGCTGATATTATGGGACAGTATGCCAGGGCAAAAAATTTATATCTATCTTCATCAACACACAGATGGAGCTCCGACTCCTAATCAATTAAGCTGGAAGCTGGATTTTCACAAACGGGCAGAGGTGATGAACACTGCGCTTTACGCTGCAGTGGACATAGAAAAGCTGTATGTCATGAATGCCATCTATACTCTTACCTTAGAAATGCGCAAATGCTGTTCCTGTTCTGGTCAATTTACAACAGAAGAGCTTCCTGGTGTGGGGCCACAATAAAATCGTCTGCTCTTGCTGTTAATTTAATACAAGTGAGATGCAAAACAGAACTGGAAATTGAGAGAAAGGGCAAGTTTTAAATTGGAGTCTGCTTTCTTTGAAGATCACCAAAATGGGAGTAAATTATAATGCAAGACACAATCCGTTGAAAAACTCGTCTGATGGGCCCACTTAAAACGCATATGGTATAGTATATTGTCACTTTTTTAAAGTTGAATGAAACCATTGTCTGAATACAAATTAACGACTGCCAATTTGCCACAAGATCCTCAATGTACATATTATTTTTAAAAAATCAAAATAAATAGGATTTAAGAAACCATTTCTTCTGTGTCCCAAGGCTAATGTTTAAGCAAGTCTCCTTGGTAACCAGGAAGCATAGTGCTTACTGGCTTGGGGGAGGGGGTTGCAACTCTAGGTTGGTAGAATAAGTAACCGGAGTAGTAACTGCTCCCGCTAGACGACGCCAGTAGAGGCTACATCCCCTGAAATCGCAACTCCAGGTCTCTCCCGGTCTGGCGCATCCGCAGCCACCCACCCGCTCCCTTGGGTCTGGAGGTACTAATCCCGAACCCGTCACAAGGAGAGAGACTGGCTTACCCGAAGAGGGGGAGCAGTCTGCCGGGCTTGATACCCAAGGGGGCCGGTGGGCACCTGGCTCTCTGCGAGGCACAATGGTTCTGCTTCCCCCCTGGAATCTGGGCTCAAGGAAACTGCAGCAGCTCCGTCTGCCCGGCCGGGGCTGCAGCAGTGATGATCGCGCGCTCTGGAGTGTGTGGATGCGAGGCTGTGTGCGCGCTAGCCCGCGCGCTCCCGAACTCCCGCGGGGAAACTGTGTCCCCAGAATGAGGAAGCCAGCCAGCTCCGCAGGTGGCGCGTGCAGCGGGACCGGCTCTCCCCTCCCCTCCCCTCCGCGGACCTCCAGCTGCCCCTCACAGCCGCTCCGCCCTCCTGCCGCTGCGCGCTCCCGCCCCGCCGCGGCCGCCCGCGACACGCGCGCTCCCCGGAAGTCCCCGTCTCCGCGCTCCCGCACCTGAGCCGCCTGCCGCGGGTCACACGCACAGCCTGCTGCCCCAGCAGGCCTCCGCCGCTAAGATCCCGACTGCAGCGCCACTCAGGATCCTGGTCCCAGCACTCCCAGGGTTGGATGCTACTGCTCCTGCAGGTGCCTCATCCCTCCCCGGAGCAGAGTGCACTCCCCTGTCCCCGACCCCTGACTTGTCCAGATGCACTAGCCTAGAAGAGCCTGGCCTTCTCAGAATTCATGTTGACCTACCTTTGAGAACAAGTGTGGAGCAACTTTTTGAGAAACAATAGCGGGCACAGGTAGACACATGTCCTGAACCTGAGCGAAGAGGGAGAGTATTTGATTACCCCTAATCAGCACTATAAATATTGACACCACTGTTGAATTACTGGGTTTGGCATACTTGCTAGTCACTGTGTTTTAAGAAAAATGATTAATTTTGCCGGGCGGTGGTGGCGCATGCCTTTAATCCCAGCACTCAGGAGGCAGAGGCAGGGGGGTCTCTGTGAGTTCGAGGCCAGCCTGGTCTACAAAGTGAGTTCCAGGAAAGGCGCAAAACAACACAGAGAAACCCTGTCTCGAAAAATCCAAAAAGAAAAAAAAAAAAAAAAGAAAAAGAAAAATGATTAATTTTAAAATTTTAATAGGTGATACTTCGCCTCTGAATTGGAAACCTTGGTCTAATGTGAAATGAAAGTTCGAGTGGTAGACTTGAAGTTGGAAAGAAATACTTAGCAGATGTGAGTGATTTAAACTTCTGCAATATTTAAAACATATCCACGAATTCCACAAGATAATAAGGTTTATGTTCTTCCCCACAATGGAACTAGGCAGCGGCCTTGATCAATCTGGGGTGTTCTTAACACCCTCATTATTCTCAAACCAATGGTTCAGTAATCATTTTCCACGTTTAGACCCACAAGATCTTTAAGATGTGTTAGGCCTCCAGAGACCTGTCTTCTGCCTCTCTCTGCTTTACTCAACGGGACTTCAGGGTGCTGACTCAGCACTCCTGGGCACCAGCATGGGTGCTGAGAAAAGAATTAGAGCTGACTACAAAGCTGGGCGGTGCTAGTCTCTAGAATATTTCATAAACAACAGATTTTTCCTTTTATGCTGGAAGATCAAATGAGCAATCACTTTGAACCCCCCAATACTGACAATGGTGTCAAGAGATAAAGCCCTCTCCCTTAGCATGTTTACTGTCGGTCTTGTTTACCAAGCCATTTCCGGGAAAGGCAGACTTCCTGGCATTCTGGCTCTTAGTCTTTCCTCTGCCTCTGCTTCTGCCTCCAGTGCACCTAGCTACAGATGCAGGAGCTGTACTGTACTGGTACCCCTGGGGTTGATGTCCCTTCACCCATTGATCTCTGCATTGTGCCCAGTGTTTTCCTATGATGGACTCCATTTGCTGTAATGAGACGCTTCCTTGTTTAGGGGCGAGAGCTACACTTATCTGTAGGTCTAACGATAAAATTTAAAATACAGTTAAGAATTTGTGCTGCCCTGGCAAAGCGGTGGAGGTAGATTATCTCCTAAGACCCAGGAGCTTGGCTAGGTGAGTGGGTCTCTGCAGGTGTCATACAGGGAAGGAACCACACAAAGAGGTAAGAATGAAAACTGGGTGCAGATCATCAACCTAGATCAGACTTCGGGGAGTCTAATAACGGGTGGTTTATTACCAATTTTTTTTTTTTTTTTTGGTTTTTCGAGACAGGGTTTCTCTGTGTAGCTTTGTGCCTTCCCTGGAACTCACTTGGTAGCCCAGGCTGGCCTCGAACTCACAGAGATCCGCCGCCTCTGCCTCCCAAGTGCTGGGATTAAAGGCGTGTGCCACCACCGCCCGGATTATTACCAATGTATTTAAACACAGTACAATTTGAAAAAAAAATCCTGTGTAATACAATCCCTGCTGCACAAAGAAGCATAATTACATTGAAACTCAACTCTGGTGTTTTAGTTTGGGTTTCTATTGCTGTGAAGAGACACCATGACCATGGCATCTCTCTCTTTTTTTTTTTTTTTTTTTTGGGTTTGATTTTTTTGTTTTTTGTTTTTCAAGACAGGGTTTCTCTGTGTAGTTTTGGTGCCTGTCCAGAATCTCACTCTGTAGACCAGGCTGGCCTCGAACTCACAGAGATTCACCTGCCTCTGCCTCCTGAGTGCTGGGATTAAAGGCAGGCCACTACCACCTGACAACCATGGCAACTCTTATAAGGAAAACATTTAATTGGGGTGACTTGATTATAGTTTCAGAGGTTCAGTCCATTATCATCACAGGAAACATGGTGGGGAGCATGGCAGCATGCAGGCAGACATTATGCTGGCTACATCTTGGCTTGCAGGGAACAGGAAGTTGATTGACTCAACGGTTGGAATTCCAAGCATGGGAAACCTCACAGCCCACCGCTACAGTGATGCACTTCCTTCAACAAGTCTATATCCACTCCAACAAAGCCACACCTTCTAATAGTGTCACTTCCTATGAGATTATGGGGGCCAATTAACATTCAAACTACCACATCAGGGTACATGTCATTCCCTCCAAGAAGATGGGTTCTAGAGATAGGCTACCTGTACTAGCTTAAGGGCCTACCGGTCTGTCCTGCTCTCCATCATACAAATAGCATAGAGGTCATGTTGGCTGTTAGCCACCTCTGGTCCTGGTTGTGGGAGCTTGAGGAAGTCTCTGGCTATCAAGGTCATTTAGATTACTAGCAACCTCTGGTCTTGGTTGTAAGAGCTTGGTATGGTCTGGCCCAGCAGATAACACAGATCACCAGGCTGTTGATCATTTCCAATTTTCAGCTTCCTGGATGGAAGACCAGGTTTTTTTTTTTTATCTTTCCCATTGGAGCAGACAATCCTGTGTGCTTAACATTCCTGGTTTCTCTGGAGATCTGTGGGCTCAAGGACCTTAGTGTTATGTTCACAACAGCAAGGTTTCTGGTCTAGGCCTGATTTTCCTCCTGTTGAATGCACCTTAAGTCCAAGTAGACAGCTGTTATTACAACAGCATGTGAGTGCCACTTGTGTTTTTATGCATATCGTGCCACCATGGTCCTTGTTGTGGGTCACAGGTGTCACAGCTGGACAGGACTATTAATTGCTTCCCTCCCTTGGGAGCTAGCATAGTGCTTTCTGATACTATCAAAGCTAGACCACAGAAAGGAGACTTCCGGATTAGATCCAGCTCGAATCACCCAAGACCCTTGTGCAGTGTCTTCAGCAACCTCTAAGAGGCAACCAGTGGCAACAGCAACAGCCTATATTGTTCTGGAAGCCAGTTGGACTACCCTGACCAACCACTTGAAAGTAGGTTTCCCATGCCTGGTTCTGGGAGTTTCTCTTAGTGCACAGTCCTTATGAGGAGTATTGTCAGCCCAAGAGGCATACTCCTAGATTCTAGAACCTAGACAAAGAATTACAGACAGCTGAGGACTCCTGAGAAGAGGAATCAGCTCTCCCAGGGATGAGCCCCTAGTTACCTAATACAAAGTGGCCATCTCTGAAACCACATACCCAAAAAACAACAACAACAAAGACTCAACAGGTTCTATTTATATATATATATATATTGTGTGTGTGTGTGTATATATATATATATATATATATATATATATATATATATATTGTGTGTGTGTGTGTTAGATGTATAACAATGTTATCAATTTGAGAGTAGCAGTGACATGGGAGGGGTTGTAGGGAGCAAAGGGAAAGAAGAAAGTGATATAATTATATCTTAATTTTAAAATGTATTAAACAGCCAGGGATACACAGAGAAACCCTGTCTCAAAAATAAAAAAGTATTAATATAATAATAAATTTAAAAGGCAATGTGCACACAATTGCCAAGCATTTCACTAAGCATTTGTATGCTGTGCCTTTTAGGATTTTTTTTTTAAAAAAAAACTAAAACTCTCCCTAAGAATCATAAAGTATTCCCCACTACAGGAACTACACACTGAATACTTTAAACCAGCTGTAGTGACTAGATTATCTGTTTAGAGTAAAAAGAAAGTATCATTAAATATAATTAAATAGTAGAAGCAATAGCCAAGTACATACACACAGGAAAGGGATCTTTATGCCACCAGCTTGTGTGAATATGGAAGTATTCCTTATAACCTTGCTGGGTAACTATCGCCTCCCACTCCTATACCCAGTATAACGTGACATGAAGAGGTTTGATAAATGTTGTTTACTGGCACATATGTTAAAAGTTAGATAAGAAAGTATATGTAAATGCCTAGTAAAATGTGTGGTTCCAAAGGCAATTTTCCCTGGTGACTCTTGATGTGCTTACTCCATAGTATTCTTAAAGCTTTTTATTTCTATAGGATAGGCAATGTGTGTTGCACAGCTACCAAAACTCAACACAAGCATAGTTTCCCATTTACTTCATTTAAACAGAGTCTAGATATCATCTCTCCCCCCAACCATTAAATACTGTGTTCATTCTTGTTAAGAAAATAGCTAAAGCCAGCCATGGCGACACACCCACAACCCCAGCATTTGAACAGTTGAGGCAAGGGAATCAGAAGTTTGAAGCCATCTTGGGCTAGTAAAACCATCTGAAAAAGAAGGTGGGAGGGGAAGAAGAAAGGAAAGAGGAGAAAGGAGAGAAGAAGAGAGGAGAGCTAAAAGAATGTTTCCTAAAACCTGTTCTTTGGAATGATAGTCATTCGTCCCACAAGTGGACTTGCTTTTCTTTTATTCCTTTAAAATTAGCATCTATTGGCACCATACTCAATGTAAAGAGAGACCGCTTCTGTCGCAATTCAGTGATATTATAAGAGAGGAGCGGAAGAAGAAAAATGAAGCCTATGTCCACCAGTGGCAAGTGAAAAAAATTATTTCTCTAAAATTGAGCATAGGGGAATTTCATGGAAGGTTATGAGGAGCTTGAAAATTGATGGCAGGCATCCTTGGGCAACAAGCCTGGGAAGTCAACAAGATTTAGAGGAAACCCAGAGAACACAGAAAACTGACAGCAGAAGAATCAGAAGGGTATAGCAGGAATCTTAAAAGTTCTTATTAATAAAATCAAACCCAGAGCCAGGTATTGGGGTGAACGATGAAAGACCAGAGAGGCAGAACCAGCCACAGCTACCTCACCTCGCCAGTTCCTCAGCTGATCCTGTTTCCTCAGACTGGATGCCTCTCAGCTGAACTGTGCTGCTCAAAAGCCTAAAAGCTTAACCAGGCTTAGTTTCTGGTTTTCATGCCTTATATACCTTTCTGCTATCTGCCATCACTTCCTGGGATTAAAAGGCTCACTTCCTGGGATGAAAGGCGTGAGTCACCATACCTGGCTGTTTCCAGTGTGGCTTTAAACTCAGAGAGATCCGGATGGATCTCTGCCTCCCAAGTGATAGGATTAAAGGCGTGTGCTATCACTGCCTAACCTCTATGTTTAATGTTGTAGCTGTTCTGTTCTCTGACCCCAGATAAGTTTATTAGGGTGCATAATATTTTGGGGAACGCAGTATCACCACAGAAGGGTGGCACCATTGTTCAAGTGGGTGCACACCATCTATATACTCTCCACACTGCACACTCAGAGTCCAGCTTCCACTTGTCCTCACTTAGAACCTAGCCTGTCCCTCTGATGGCTAGGGTGGAACCTTTGCCCATAGCTTCAAGATTTGAGAAAGAAAAGTGTAGACGCTTGGGTGGCTAGCAAATAGAACAAGAGGAGCTGGAAACCCAGAGAGCTGGACCCCTGTCACTGTGGCATATGAAGGATTATGGTCTTATGATAAGGGCTAGCATTTTGTTGTGTTTAAACCACTAATTTTTTAGTTTTATTCTTATACTCCATATGTGTTAGTGGCATTTTTTGTTTCCATCTATATATCATCTGCTTGCCACAGAACAAGATATAGCATACCATAATATATTACGATAAACTTTCCTACAATCTCTGTTTTAACAGTCAGAGTTGTCTGTAGACAGATCAGATTTCACTTCAAAGCCATGTCATAATAGAGAGTTGTGTTAAAGTTCCTTATTCAACTGGAGAGTGAACACCTATTGGAGCCACTTTGCTTACAGTGAGAGAGGAGGTGTCTTTCTTAGACTCAGCCTTCTGTCATGAGGGTTAAGTAATCAATGAGCCATATTTCTGATAACTGTACTTCTGCAGAAAAAAGAGCAATACCAATTATGACAAAATCAGAATTGATGTTTGGCTGACATTCTGTAGTTTTGAAGTAGAAAATGCAAAATAACTCTTGTCAGCACCTCAACTTCTTTCCATGCCTGCAGGTACATTTTTTTAGCTAATTCATCCTATATATAAGGATCCAGAATCACTCAAGACTGGTTATTCCAAGACAAGGGTGTTTCTGCTAAGATGTTTTATGTTTCTGTTTCCTCTGGCACAAAATGCCAAAAACATTCATTGTTTTCAGACCAATTTAGCAGCATTGACTAGACATGCAAGGAGAGACTTAAAAATATTTTTATTATACTACTAACTAGGTACAAACAAAGCATGAGAGGGAGTCTCAGGCATTACAAAAGCAAGTAAGATCTTAAAATAAATTACACACTTTCATGTACATGATTTGCAAAGATTAAAAAAAAAAGACAGTATTATTCTTTGAATATAAAATTTCCCCACTGGCTCGTGTGTTGAAGACTGGGTCTCTGGCTGGTAGTGCTGTTTCAGAAAGTTCTGGAAGCTTCAGTAGATTGGGCCTGGCCGTAGAGGGAAGGCTAGGAAAGGCATGTCTGTGAAGATTATCTTGTCCCAGGCACCATCCTTCTTCCTGTTCTTGACTGCACTAGGTAAGCAACTCTGCTCTGCCATGTCCCATCCCATCATGCTTTGCCTCACCAGAGCCCAGAGGTAACTGAACATGGACCCAAACCTCTGAACCTGTGAGAGGAAAGACAAAGAAAATCCTTTCTCTTTTTGTTCTTAAGATGTATATGTCTGGAGAAGGGGGTGATAGTGTCTGAGGAGGTCAGAAAGGAGCCTTGGACTCCGTGAAGCTAGAATTACCAGGCAGGAATGAAGCTTTGAATGTGGGTCCTGGAAAGTGAATGCAGGTCTTAGAAAGAACAGTGTGTGCTCTTAACCACTGAGCCATCTCTCCCACCCCAGGCCTTTCTGTTTAAAGTCATTTATGTTCAGTATTTTGTCACTGCAATCAGAAATTAACCAACAACACAGTAATGTGCAATACTAAGGAGAATATGGCGAAATATAACTATGAGAACGCAAGCAGGTGCACATATTTTATAGGATAGTTTGCCAATATTCATGTTTAAAAAACATTTTTGAATTCATACAATGTTTGATCCAGCCACTTTGCCTCTAAGAATTATCCTAAGGTTACCTTAAACAGATTTGCATAAGATGCTAATGATAGCTTAGTAATATTCAAGATGGACCTTTGTCTTGGATATAAAGAGATAAAAGATGGAGATGGTTAGAGGTCCATTGCTGAGCCACGGATGAGAAACAAAAAGACTTGCCTCAGGCCAGTTGTGTGAATAATAAATAGCTGTGTAAAAAACAGAGACATCTTTGCACACTATTTTCACAAATATGTCAGTATAGGTTTTAAGCTAAAGTTGAATGGATATAATGCAATCTAGGGTTAAAAAACATAATCTTGTGTAAACATAAAAGAAAAAAAAGAATGAAGGAGTTACATGAATAACTGTGTGTTTTCATATTTTACTGGTTCCAAAAGAAACAGGTGGGTGTCAAACTTGTTTCAGCCAGTCTTTTATACAGAAAGATACCAGAGCCTTCCCTGCCCTAACATACCATTTGCACTGTGCTAGTCTCAGACCCAGGCACTTCACAGACCCTTCACTAATGGGAGGTTTAGGATGAGCCCATCTCTCTGCACCCTGGGATCCTCTCATACCGGATGCTAGATTGCGGTGGAATACCAATGGGAAGGGAAGCTACCATGCTGTCCAGCACAGGGACAATGAAGGCTCCTGCTGAGGGTGACCCAGCACAGCGCTCCCAGAGGCAAATGGTATCTCTAATGCCAGTGATGTTCCTGTCCGAGGATTCTGGACTTGGGCCTTGGCCTGGCCACAGAGACGTTAGTCCTTTATGAAGTTGTTTATGTCTTCTCATAATCCAACACAAAGAAGCCTCTCCATTCTTCTCGGTTAACAGGCTTTATTCTTGCTTTATTAGTGTGTTCATTTCCTCAAGAGCTGCTTTTCTTCTTCTTCTTCTTTTTTTTTTTCTGGGAACACAAGCCCTTGCTGTTCCTCTGAGGCCGAGCTTTTGAAATTCCTAAGTGGAGAGGCAGGTGTGATTTGTTTGCTTACTCTGATGTTTTACCGGTCCTCTCTGATGCCATCCCTCTCCTGACGCAAGGTTTTTGAAATGCCTGCTGCCAATTAGCATCATCACATTCTAGCTGACTCACCTCTCTGGCTTTGTATATGGAATTTTTAAACAAATGCACTTTAGTGTTATTACTTTTGATAAGTAAAAAGGTGCTTTATTAGATGAATTGATATTAGGGTTCCTTGATTTGAAGGACTGGTAAGGGAAAGCCAAATTCCTTCTTAGGGATCAGGAACCCTAATAACTTTACTTCATTAAAATTTGAGATCCCAGGAGCATCTCATTCTATGAAATGAGCCCACCTTATGCTGAGTTTGAGGTCAGGAGATAGGGGCAACAGGACCATGTGGGATGGGGAAGGAGGACTTCCTAATGAGACAGTGAAATTCTCTGCAGTGAAGGGCAAAGGATGTTATACAGTCAAACTAATAACTTTCCGCTTTCTCCAGCTCTTAGAGAAGGACTTAACTGGGGATTTCTAGTGTTCCCTGTGATGATTAAATTTCATTGTAGGGTGTAGAATCACAATGGAAACATACTTTGGGGAGTTACTTATGAAAGGCAAAGACTTACCCTGAATTTAGGCAGCACCATCAAAGGGTTGAATAAAAAGGAGAAATGAGCTGATTGTGTAATGTGACTGGCCACATCACTCCCACTGACACGCTGTCTCTGTCACGAGGAAGTGTACCATTGAACTGCTAGCCAAAATAAACCCTTACTTCTGCAAGTTGTCTTTATTTTATCACCAATTTTATCACAAAAATATGAAAAGTAATACAGATAATCAGTACCAGGAGTGGAAGGGCTGATGTGATAAATTTGACTGCATAGTTCTAATGTCTTCAGAACTGGTTTGCAGGAAGAATGGGGGAGACTGTAGAACTATTGGCTAAGGAAGCCTTGAGATCTTGTAAACAGGATTGAATGGGCCACTTTGGTGGCAGTTTGGAAGACCAAAATGCTGACAGATACGTTGATAGTGGAGGTCAAGATAGGAGGTTTCAGAGGTGAACAGGCCCCTATCCATAACTAGAGTAGATGCTGTTTATGTTATATTCTTGCAAAGAATCTGGCTTCGTTCCACCTAGGTCCTGAGAACTTGAGTGAAGCTGAATTCAAAAGTACTGGACTAGTTTGTTTGTGGAGGAAATTTCAAGAAAAGTTAACAATGAGGCTGTGTCATGGGTACTGCTTGCTGCTCTTATCTAGGACCACAAGGAGCAAAAGCAACATGGGAAGTAGAAGGACATGAAAAACATGCAATATGACAGGAAAAAAATACAAAGGAACATGAGTGAGTTCAAAGTTGCAAACTGGTAGCCACAAAAAGAAGCAGCTGTAATCATCGAAGGGTCTGTCACCTCTAAAGAGAAATCCTTTGGGCCCACACCATGGTTCAAGAGGTAAAATGGCTTGCCACCAAACCCAATGACCCAAGTCCTGTCCCTGGAATTTTCATGGTGGAAGGAGAGAATCAACTCCTCAGATTGGCCTTTGAACTCTACTCATGTGCTATGTCGCGCGTGCGCGCACACGCTTGCACACACACGCTTGCACACTCTTGCACACACACACACACCACAGAAATAAATGCATATGTACAAAAATGACTTTCCAAAAAAATTTTTACAAAGAAACCCTTGTTTTGCACAGAGACAATAGGAAAGGTGCCCTGAGGGCAAGAAGCCTAAACATCAAATGCTCCAGCTTGTGAAAATGCAAATCCATTTCAAAGGAGGCAGTCTACACTGAGAATGCCTACAGAGAAGTTGCCAGCCTAAGTAAGCAGCCGAAGAAGTACTTCCCCAAAGTAAGCGCCCAGCAAACAATGCAACTGTAGTTCAAGTGAGCTAAGCTGCATAGCTCCACCTAGCAGAACTGGACAGCACTGTCCGCATGGTGCTCCTTCTGTGGCCCCGAAATACACAGGTGTAGAGTCACATCAGGCTGCACCAAGGTTTTTGGAAGGTCATTAAGCCTGGCAATATGTGGGAAGGTCAAAAGCCCCACAAAGAGATATTGAGACTCCACTGCGTAAAACTGTGACGGTGAAGCACTGTGAAGGTTCAACAATCCCAAGAAGTTAGAGATGCAACCACCCTGGGACATCTGCTGAGGAAACTACAGGCAGAGAGGAACCTGACCAAGAGAGAAGCTGTGAGTGCTCCAGGCAGCAGATCTGGAAGGGCAGGACTACGCAAACTTTTGTAGCCCAGATGATTCTATCATGAGCCCCAAATGCCAAAATGAGTGTACGCTATTGATGTTTTCCCTTCCCTGTTGGGTTTTGGTCTGAACTTTCTTTCCTATGCCCCATTCCTGTTTTGGAATGGGAATGTTTATTCTGTGCTCTTGTATGTTGGAAGTGTCACTTATGTTTGATTATACAGGGGCTCATGGTTAGGATATTGCCTGGAATCTCCAAATATACTTCAGGCTTTAGAATTTTGAACAATACTGAGAATACTAAAGGCTATGAGGACCTTCAGAGGTGCACTAAATGAATTTTGCACTTTGAAATAAAAATGATACTTCAGGATATGGGATAGAATGTTATAATCTAAAATGATGTGTTTGGTGACTAGGGAGTCAGCTCAGGTAGTAAAGTGCCTGTCACACAAGTATAAAGACCTGAGTTTGGCTCCCCAGCACCCACATGAAAACTTGAGTTTATTAGTCAGGGTTCGCTAGCAATGCCAGAATTTATACAATGAATCTCTCTGTGTGTGTGTGTCTCAGCAGGTCTTCAGTAGATGCTGGAATCCCAAAGAAGTAGGTTCCAATGTCAGTGAAGGAATGGATATACTAGCAAGGTGAAAACAAGCAAGCAAAGAGCAAAGGCTTCCTTCTTCTATATTCTTATCTAGACTTCTATCAGAAGGTATGGCCCAGACAAACATTAAATGTATGTCTTCCCTTCTCAAGCTCTGAATTAAAGATATGTTTCTTACTACCTCAAATGTCTGAACTAGAATTGGATTCACCTTCTTCAAATCAAGCAAAAAAAAAAAAATCTCTCATAGGGGTGTCTCAATTTTGCATCATAGTTCATTGCAGATGTAGTCAGGTTGACAACCAAAAATAGCCATCACACTGGGCTTGGTATCATGCATCTGTAATCCAAGCAGTAGAGAGGTAGAAACAGAGCTTTATCTCAGGAGCTTGCTCGATCCAGGTTCAGTGAGAGACCCTGCCTCAAAAAGCAAGGTAGAAAGTATGTTGACTTCTGACTTCCTCACGAATGCTCACACACAGACACACTTCAGAACCTCACATACATACATGTACACACACAAACACACACACAAATATACCCCCCACACACATACACACACAAATAAAAAACTAAAACAAAGATAATGATGTGTTCATGTGTCAAATTGAAAAGGGGTGTAATTGTGATGGTTAATATTCACTGACAACTTGATGAGTCTTAGAATCCCTGTGGAAACGCAGCTCTGGGTGTGTCTACAAAGATGTTAGCTGAGCAAGGAAGACCTATTCTGAATGTTGCAGCACCTCCCATAGGCTAGAGTGTGGGCTGACTAGAAAGGACAAGAGCTGAGCACAGGCATTCATCTCTTCTTGACTTTTGGCTGTGCACCCACGTGACCAGCTGCCTCCCAATCTTGCCACCATGCCTTCCCTGCTAACACAGATTGTACCCCTACACTGTGAGCCTAAATAAGCCTTCTGTCTTTGTAGCTGAAGTTTTCTCCAGTCCCCCCAGCTTCCCACAGTCTCATGGCCTGCTTATAAAATAATCACTCAGGAGCTTATATTAATTAAAACTGCTCGGCCATTAGCTCAAGCCTACCACTGACTAGCTCTTACGTTTAAACTCAGCACATTTCTGTTAATCTGTATGTCACCACGTTTTCTGTGGCTTTACCTGTGTGCTCCCTGGACAGCGGGCTGGCGTGACTTAGCCTTCCAGCCTTCCCAGAATTCTCCTTGTCTGCTTATCCCACCTATACTTCCTGCCTGGTTACTGGCCAATCAGTGCTTTATTAAACCAGTGTACAAAAGCATTATTCCATAGCATGTCTTCAACTGTGTTTATGATAACAAGAAAAGTAACTATTACATTACTTTAAAAATTTCCTTTTTTTAATATCTCTTCTTACCCATTACTGCTTCAAAATATGCCTTGTGTAAAATCTCCTGAAGTCACCTCATTTATTCTAAATCAAATTAACAAAATCTCCTTTAATGGTGTAAGTCTTACAATGTCACAAGTAACTTCTTTAATGTAAATATATCTCCTGGGCTTTATTTTTAAAATTTCTTTTCTTATGTTTAGGCCACCTATCATAGAATTAAAGTTGAACACTTGGCAATACATTAAAATTTTAGTTTCTAATCTTAGAACAATCTGTGTGGGTTCAATTTGCACTGAAAGTTCATTCTTATTTTATGATAATATCATGTAGTGATGAAATTGAAGCTTTGAAAATTCTACCTTCAACATAGTAATGTATGAACTTAAGGATGCCATTAAGAAAAAATCCTATTGTTAACTTTTTCATTCACTAAAATCATTCATTCATTAAAATCTATCTAAGGTTTCCCAGGTCACATCAGCCTAGAGATAAAATATAGGTCATAAAGGCTGCTGAGAAGAACACAACCATCTCCCCATTTCAGCCTGTCTGCTTAGCAGAAGCTAGCAGCCCTAGCTTCCTCAATTTTTATTCCAAGTTGTCTTAAAAGTATTTTATCAATGAACTCTACTAACTTTACCCAACCCATTCTTGGGAGCATAAGAAATGGTTTTCTTGCTGCAAGAATGATGAGTCTCCATGGGTGCCTTTCTCTTTTCATTTTTTTTTCGAATTTGTTGCTAATAATTCCTTCTAGGAAATGGTCATTGCCTTTTCTGTGACTGAAGAGGGAGTGCTCCATGCTTCCAGAGGGAAGACCCTAGGATGTAGCTACGAGTCCTGCACTGCACAGGATATTCCTAACCGTCCTTAATGGGAAGGAAGCTCACTAATTCCCACCTCTCGGTAAAATAGACCTGAAGTTGAGAAACTATTCTAAATACAACCCTGAATCTCAGAGAGCTGGCACATGACTGGAGATCTTCTGTCCTCAAATCACTGGTCATCTGCTATTTTTGAACTAATCACGCTTTTCCTCCCTGATTTCCCCCGTGGCAATGCTTTCCTGCTTGAAATCTCTTAAATCATGAATTTATTAGTCCTTGTCACACGAGGAACTGTTCTAGCAGTCTCCCTGACAAACCTAGACATAGCGAACAGTGGAAGAGACCATGTTGAGGCTCCTGCTGAGTCCCTACAGAAATAAAGATGAGATTGCCTTCCTAATACGGAGTGTAATGGCCATTTGGGGGGCTTTTTACTGTGAGCTGAAAATGCACTTAATACACCCAACCTACACCCACCATAGCTTAGTAGTACAGATCATTGTAGAGTGCTGGATTCTGATGTGTGGCCAAGGGGCTAGTGTAGAGTGTTACCTCACTGCTACTGCCAGCAATGTAAAAAGAGTTTAGAAATGCACATCACTAGCCCAGGAGATTAAAATTAAAATGCTAAGTGAAGTGTGGTTTATGTCACAGCATTGTGAAGTTGGAAATCACAAATAGAACCACTATAAATCAGAAGACAGCAAACGCTTTTGTATACAGGAAGAAGCATCTTGGGACATGAAACCATCATTCTGAGCAGCAGAGAAAAAGGAAAGCAAGGAAAGAAGAAAGCTCTTGCCTCCTGAGACAGTCCAGAGCCAGTGGCTAGCATTTGGTTTCATTTCAACAAATTTGTCATTTTCTGGTTAAGCTTGGCTCATTTGGATTTGATCATTTCTAACATCATAAGCTAATAAATTACTCTTCAAACTCCTTGTAATTCAAATGGGCAATTTGACAACTTTTTTTTTAAAGGCTAAGTTACACATGGTTTCTCCCAGTGTTCTTGTCATAGTTTTGCTCTAGAAGGAGTTCATGTTATCCATTTCGCAGTAACTAAGGAGGCTGTTCATTCGGGTTTTGTCTATTTTCCTGGAGGTTTATGTCATCGTATATTGCTTCAAATGGAAGAATACCTTTGGGAAGAAAAGTAAAGCCTGCACTGTGAAAACTTAAAGAAGGAAAGTGGAAATGGTTCATGACCTTAATCATAAACAACAGGTTTTCTTTAAACAAATGTGAAAGAGGGAGGAAGGATTGTTATACTGCATCTTTCTCTTTTTAATTAATTAATTAACTTACTTATGAGCTATTAAAGTGGTGAAATACTACTAGCAGGAGAAAACCCATATGTATTGTATCTGATGTTAGTATTTTAATGTTTATATGCACAGAGGTCTTGCTCCAGGAATGAAGTACCAATTGTTATGTCCATGTCGTGACCCCTCCCCCCCCCACAATAAGACCACCAAGGAACCGACTTCTGATGCAAAAACAAAAGGTTTCTTTATTCAAGCCAAGCCCGGGTAGGGACTTGGTCCGACACTCCGTTACAGCGAGTGAAGGAGGAAACCCAGAGCACTTATTGCAAGGGGTTTATATAGGAAAAGTTTACGAGCAGTGGGTTACATGTCTTAGTGTCTTAGGATTGGACGAGGGAGCTAGGGGTGAGGTAGTTCTTTGAAATTATTGGCTGAACTATAAGCGTGAAATTACTAATGGCTGACAGGATGCAGGGTATCTATAGAGACATAATTTTTACTCCCTATATCCTGTTTTGCTGGGTCCGGGATATATATACATTCAGATTTATTGTTCCAGTTCATTCACCATTCAGCTATGGGTTCATCTACAGGTCAGCTCTAAGTTCACCTACTGGTCAGCTCTGTGTTCATCTACAGGTCAGCAGATACCTCGAGATGGAGGCAGACTCTCAAGAGGGCTACTGATTTTTCCCCTTCACCAATGAAGTAGTTAGATCCTCAGAGAGCATTTATCATTTTAACAAAGAGTGACAAGTTTTGAAAAGGTGGTAAGATAAAGAACAAAAGATTTAGACAGTAAATTGTGTGTGTGTGTGTGTGTGTGTGTGTGTGTGTGTGTGTGTGTGTGTGTGTGTATAATAAATATTTGGGAGAAACTCATAGAAGATAAGGGTAATTCTAGTAAGGTTTGTTCTCCTTGCAGACAGCTCAGCAATGACTCTGTGTCTGGCAATAAGAGCTGTTTTCCTTCTCTGAGGGGAACAGAATTGCCTTCATTTATGTCCTGCCTTCAGAAGGTGGAGGATCAAGAGCCCTTTGTGTCTGCTGCTTCACGATGGGAAGTTTGACCAATATAATCTCAAAGTAATCCTTAGACCAAAGTGGCTTCCGGGGGAGTGGCTTGTTGTGAAGCCTTCATAACCAACCAGGGATCGTCTGTACCTGGTACTTTTCAGATTACACAGCATTGGTAACTCTCACTCCTCTCACTCAATGCAGCGATAAGATGATTACCCATTCCCTTTTCCTTTGTGGGTAAATGAAGGCTTAGCATTCTGCCTAGTTGACCAAGAAACTGACTGCTAAAAATGGTGGCTGAAATCCAGCTTTCCACTCCCCAACCCCTTTTCTCTGAGTTATGGTTGCATCTGATGTGGGGAAGGAATCCCAAGAATGCAAGCCAGCCTAGTTCTTCCACTGGAAATGTGACCCTTTCTTCCATTGTTGATATTCATTGTCTCACGGAGCCTCCATTAGAGCATGAATCCTTCAGCGTCAGATCCATGGTCTTCCCTTTTTCTAAACGACGTACCCTTCTCTGTATCTTTTAACATTCTGCAGCTTATGGTTTTAGAAAACAGGAACTGTGCTACATAGTGTTGGTGGGGAAAATGGATGAATGTATAGAAGTTATGAAGCAGAAAAATGCAAGTAGCTTTAGATGACATTGTGGTTGGAATGTAAATGTCAGTAGAAGAGTTTTGAGAAATATCCTTAGAAAAGGAGTTTGGGGCAAAACTCTGGGAAGCTGTGAATGCCATTGTGAGGGATTTTTGCCTTATTTTGCCGAAACAGGTAACAAGAGTTCTTTCTTTTTGGAAGGGTTAACTTTCTTCATGGAGGCAATAAGCACCATTATAAAGCCTAGGATTTAGGTGCCTTGAACACAGCATACAATGAGTTCTGTGGAAATTGGTAGGAAAGGAGCTATATTAGAGCAATGACTAACTAAGTCTCCTTGTCCTCAGGAGAGATACAATGTGGGGTAGCTTGACTGGGTATCTGTAAATAGGCTCTGCTGCATGCTGGTAGAAGAAGAACAGTCTATATGAGAAGTCCGATCCCAAATATCACAATACTCAATGCAGCTAAGACCAAAGGGCCAAAGGCAGAATCATAGCTGACATTCCGGAGCCAGTGGCTTGGAGACACTTGACTAAGGGGCTGAGCTGAAAGAAGTGCTAGCCCAGTACAGTGGGTCTGTGGCACGCTTAACTTTGACTAGTATGTGTTCACAGTCTAATCTGTATGAAGTCTTGTTTGTTGCTATAACAAATTATCATAAACATAGAGGCTTGAAACAACGTTCATCTATTACATTACAGATATGTTGCCTAGAAATACTATATGGGACTCAAAATATCAAGGTGTCCATAGAATGAGTTCCTTTTTAGGGACTCTAGGAGACACTGTTTCTGTCTGCCAGCTTTCAAAGCTTGCACACATTGCTTTACTAATAGACCCTTCCTATATTTGCAACCCAGAAACAACTCACACTGTTGTCTCCCAGGTTTTCTCTTCTGCCTTTCTTCTTATACTTTTAGTTATATTTAGGTCCCTTGAATGGTCCAGAATAATATATTCACCCTTCTCAATACAGCTTCTCAATCAAACCTGAATTTTAGCAAAGCCTTTTCCACTAACATATGCCTTTCTATTTTAAAGTCAGCAGATCAACAACCTTAGCTCCATTTGTAACTTAGTTTTTCCTTTGTCATGGAGGGTAACTGTAGTGGGTATTCATTCCACCTATGGCCTTTAGGTATCAGTGCCTACGGCATGGCCTCTTGGCTAGCTTAAGACTTGGGGAGTATGTAAGCAGGTCCCTTCTCTCGAGTGCTCTTGGGTGGTGGAGACTGAATCAGGCAGTATGAAGCAGTGTGGGACCAGTTCTCGACCTTCCAGGATGCTGGAACTAAATCTGCCTTATCCTGTATTAGTGAGTTGTTCCTCTCAAAATAATCCTTTAATAAATAGTCCTCTTATTAGTAATCCCAGTATTTCCTGCATTAGGTAACTACCTTGCTTATTTTTGTTGTTGTTTTGTCAACTTGGCATAAGCCAAAGTTATCTGAGATGTGAGAACCACAGCTGAGAAATTGCCTCCATAGTATCTGCGTATGCACAGGACTGTGGGGGCCTTTTCCTGATTAAGGATTGATGAGGGAGGTCCCAGACCTTTTTGGGTGGTGCCACTTCTGGACTGATGGCCCTTGGGTATGTAAGTAAGCAGGCTGAGAAAGCCATGAGGAGCAAGCCAGTAAGCAGTGTTTCTCCATGGCCTCTGCATTAACTCCTGCCTCTGGGTACCTGCCTTGAGTTCCTGCCCTGACTTCTTCCTTAGAGCATGGACTGTGATGTGAAAGTGTAAACCAAATAAACCCCTCCCCAAGTTGCGTTTGGTTATGGTGTGTTGTCACAGCAACGGAAACCCTAACTAAGATAGTAATGTACTCACAAACTGAAGAAGGATCAGAATACAACACAGATACCTGCCTGCTACAGCCTGCTCTATAAGGAGATAAGTGTCATGCCTGATTTCTGTGAAAACATTTCTACTTGCTGAGTCTACCACACATTTCAAGGGAATAATGTGACCCACATCACTCTCAACATCACTGCTCTGTGTCAGAATTTTTCTCTAGCTGTGAGTAGTTAACTCTCGTACCCTGATGACGCATGGTTCCCTGTGGAAGTAAAACCCACATCCTCCCTCTTCTGTCCCATATGGACAGGGGTAAGCTGCAGCCAGCAGCTGTGCCATTTACTAAAGTTATTAGTAAAATTTCAGGAATTTGGCAACATCAGGCTGGCATGAATCAAAGCAAGACCACACTGCGAAAATGAGCAAATCCTATGAAAAAGGCTTTTCCGCTGGGAGTCATTGAACCAGCTATTAAACATTTTTGAGCATACCATGGGGGTATATATAATTTGAAAGGGAGTGCTTATTGTCGATCTGGGCCCATGTGACATTTCAAGCACAGTGACTGGTTGCTGAAAGTAGTGTTGGTCTCCCAAACAAATATCAGGGCTGAATAGGTGACAATTTAAGGTAATTAGTTCTGCTCTTCAGCAGAATGTACAAGATTCTGTTTGTAAGTGCATAGATTCACCTAGTGAAGTTGACCTAGGGACACTGGGCAGGCATGCCAAAAGGGCATTTTTATCAGTATTTCATAATCTTAGGTTTACAAGAATTCAGGATTTAGCTAGTGGTAGAATGCTTTTCTAGCAAGTGTGAGGCCTTGGATAAGGTTTCTAGCACCCTCTCCCTGCAAAAAAGACAAAATGCAAAGTTAGATAGCCACACATACTTTGTGAGAGCTCATGCACTTTAGAATTAGTACAGGAATTAGATAATTACTCAATCAACAAAAAGTTTGAGTTTATACTAGGAATATAGAAAATCACCATTAAAATGATAGCTAAGGTTATTCACAAGGTACCTTGGGGGAAGTGTGTATGCAGATAGTAGGAATAAGCTGCCAAGAAAATCTCTACTCATAGTGGCTGTACAAGTTTGCACTCCCACCAGCAATGGAGGAGTGTTCTCCTTGCTCCACATCCTCTCTAGCATAAGCTGTCATTGTGGTTTTTGAGTTGAGCTATTCTGACAGGTGTAATATGGAATCTCAAAGTAGTTTTGATTTGTATTTCCCTGATGGCTAAGAATGTTGAAAATTTCTTTGCACTCAGCCATTTTGAGATTCCCCTTTTTAGAATTCTCTGTTTAGTTCTGTAGCCTATTTTTAATTGTATTATTTGGTTTTTTATGTCTAGTTTCTTGAGTTCTTTATATATTTTGGATATTAGCCCTTTATCTGATGTGGAGTTATTGAAAATCTTTTCCTATTCTGTGAGTTGCTACTTTTTCTGAATGACAATGTCCTTTGCATTACAGAAGCTTTTCAGTTTCATGAGGTCCCATTTATTGATTTTTTTTCTTAATGCATGATGTTCAGGAAGTTGTTCCCTGTACCAATTACTTGAAGGCTATTTACAACTTACTCTTCTATTAGGTTCAATGTTGAGGTCTTTTATCCACTTGAACTCGAGTTTTATGTGGGGTGATAGATATGGATCTATTTACATTCTTCTATATGCTGACATCCAGTTAAAACAGCACCATTTGTTGAAGATGCTTTTATTTTTCTATTGTGTATTTCTGGCTTCTTTATAAAAAATCATGTGTCCATAGGTGTGTGGATTTATGTCTGGGTCTTTTATTCAATTCCATTAATCAGTTTATCTATTTTTTTCCAATACCATGTGGTTTCTATTACTATAGCTCTGTAGTACAGCTTGAACATACCTCCAGATGTTCTTTTATTGGACAGGATTGTTTTAGCTATCCTGGTTTTTTTGTTTTTCTATATGAAGTTGGGTATTCTTCTTCCAAGGTCTGTAAGGAACTGTGATTGCATTGAATATATAGATTGTTTTTGGTAAGATGGCCATTATAACTATATTAACTCTGCTGATCCAAGAGCGTGGGAGATCTTTCCATCTTCTGATGACACAACAGAAAGATCATCTTTCTCCAATTTCTTTATTCAAATTTTCTCCAATTTCTTTATTCAAAGACTTAAAGTTCTTATCATACAGGTCTTTTACTTGCTTGGTTAGAGTTACACTGAGATATTTTATATTATTTGTGGTAAAGGGTGCTGTTTCCCTGATTTCTTTCTCAGCTTATTTATTGTTTGTATATGGAGGGCTACTAATTTGTTTTTGGTTAATTTTGTGTCCAGCCATTTCCTGGAAAGTGCTTATCAGCTATAGGAGTTCCCTTATAGAATTTTGGGGGCTGCTTATGGATACTATTATATCATCTGCAAATAGTGATACTTTGACTTCTTCCTTTCCAATTTGTATCCCTTTGATCTCCTTTTGCCTTATTGCTCACACTAGAACATCAAATACTATATTGAATAGATATGGAGAGAGTGGACAGCCTTGTCCTATTCTTGATTTTAGTGGAATCACTTTGAGTTTCTCTCTATTGAATTTGATGTTGGCTATAGGCATGTTGTAAACTGCTTTTATTATGCTTAGGTATGTTCCTTATATCCCTAATCTCTCCAAGGTTTTCATCATGAAGGATTGTTGGATTTTGTCAAAGGCTTTTTCAGTATCTAATGAGATGATCGTGTGGTTTTTGTTTGTTTGTTTCTTTTTTGTTTATGTGTTGGATTACATTAACAGATTTTTGTATGTTGAACCATCCCTGCAGGTCTGAGATGAAGCCTACTTGATCATAGTGGATGATCTTTCTGTTGTGTCATTGTACATGATGTTCATGATGTGTTCTTGGATTCAGTTTGCACGTGTTTTATTGAGTATTTTTGCATGTATGTTTATAAGGGAATTTGGTCTGCAATTGTCTTTGTTGGATCTCTGTGTGGTTTGGGTATCAGGGTAACTTTGGCCTCACAAAATGAATTGAGCAATGGTCCTTCTGTTTCTATCTTGTGGAATATTTGAGGGGTACTGGCATTAACACTTCTTTGAAAGTCTGGTAGAATTCTATGCTAAAACCATCTGGCTCTGGGCTATTTTTGGTTGGGAGTCTTTTAATGACTGCTTCTATTTCCTTCCTTAGGGGATATAGGTTTATTTAAATTGTTTATATGATCTTGATTTATCTTTGGTAAGTGGTGTCTATTGAGAATATTATCCATTTCTTTTATATTTTCAAATGTTATAGAGCACGGGTTTTTTAAAGTATGACCTAAAGATTCTTTGGATTTCCTTGGTGTCTGTTGTTATATTCCCCTTTTCGCTTCTGACTTTGTTAGTTTGGATACTCTCTCTCTGCCTCTTAGTTAGTTTGGATAAGGGTTTGTCTATCTTGCTGATTTTCTCAAAGAATCAACTCTTTGTTTCATTGATCCTTTGTATTGTTCTCTTTGTTTCTAGTTTATTGATTTCAGCCCTGAGTTTGATTATTCCCTGTCATCTACTCCTATTAGGTATGCTCACTTCTTTTTGTTGCAGAGCTTTCAGGTGTGCTGGTGTGAGGTGTCTTCAATATCTTTATGTAGGCACTTAGTACCACAGAAATAGTCTGTGAAGGAAGGTGGAGGCAGAAGACACTCCCTGTGGTTTGGGCTAAATGAGCTGTGGAGAGTGCTTTTGTCTTGAAAGGCACATTCAGTATGCTATGGATATAGGCATCATGGGTCAGGTTAGCCTTGAACTGTCCACACAGCAGAAAAGCAATAGCTCAGCCACTTCCTCTTCTAGGAGGGAAGGAAAATGGAGCCAGAGCTGCAGCATTGAAGGAGGAAACAGATGCCAGATCCTGCTATAATGTGATCTTCGCTAAAGTATGCCTTTTGGAAACTACTAGAAACAGCTGGGATTGTCTCTCAGGCTGTAGAAACAATAGTTTGTGGCAAGAGCTTTACCTGATGGCCATCGTGAGTGCAGTGATCTCCCCTGCCCTTTGGCCTGATGAGTTGAAAGTGCTAGAACCCGAGTGAAGTGTTTCCACGGGGTGCGGGCTTCTCCATCATCCATTTCTCATGGTGGAAAAGGAAACAGTACACAAATTCAGAGTAGAGGCCCCATGATCCCAGGCTTAAAGAGGTAGAGGGGTTGTCAGGAAAGTAAGAACATCTAAATTAGAGAGTTTTCAATGCTGTACAGACTCTAAAGATGAAGGAATGTCCAGAGCTAAAAAGGAATCTAAAGTCAGACAGCTCAGAAAGTGTCCCAAAGCATCACAAATGGCAAGAGAAACAATTGTGAGAGACAGTGGTGGGAGTCGGGGGTTTTGGAGTGGCTCTGACTGGAACAGGAAGCAGTGTCAGGAGAAAGTGATGGCATCAGAGAATGCTGCAGAGGGGAGCTAGTCACTGAAGGGAAGACTTTTATGTATCTCTCTCTCTCTCTCTCTCTTTTTTTTTTTTTTTTTTTTTTGAGACAGGGTTTCTCTGTGTAGCTTTGCGCCTTTCCTGGGACTCACTTGGTAGCCCAGGCTGGCCTCGAACTCACAGAGATCCTCCTGCCTCTGCCTCCGGAGTGCTGGGATTAAAGGCGTGCGCCACCACCGCCCAGCTTTTTATGTATCTCTTTTTAAAATTGTGTTCCATTTACTGAAAATAGATTCTTTGCACAAACAATAGATCCCGATTACAGTTTCCCCTCCCTCTACTCCTCCCAGTTCCTCTCCACCTCCCCTCCCTCTCTGTCTCTCATGAGAACAGGCTTCTGAGAGTTAACAACCAAATATGACATTTCTAGCAGTGAGATATAAGCGGAAAGAGGGATGCCAACAGACGACTCTGGGTTGTATTTATCAGGGTCACCTATAAGGCAAGAGTCTTATACTTGTAGATTGCAAGAATAAATTTTGTTACCATTACTATACTATACTGCCCCAAACAACCTACAGACTCAGTGTAATACCAATCAGTGCCTTCAATAGTAAAAATGAACACAAGCTCAGAATGAAAGCTAGCCTGAAGATCCTATGTGTCCCTCCTGATTCTGACTGTTTGACTTCCAACTCTCTTTAGCAAAGAACTAAAATTGACTGAGGTCTGCCTCCTTTCAATAGCAGGAGCAGGGTTTTTCCTGGTTTGTATCCAGGGTAGTAGCCAGGGAAGCAATGTCCTGCTGTGGATCCTGACTTTAGACCATCATAGCCTCACTCAAAAGACA
Organism: Peromyscus leucopus; assembly: GCF_004664715.2. NCBI lineage: Eukaryota > Metazoa > Chordata > Mammalia > Rodentia > Cricetidae > Peromyscus > Peromyscus leucopus. Next base: position 37,382,732 of record NC_051064.1, read on the forward strand.
AGGACCTAGTGAATATCAAACTACAATGACCATCCTGCCTGCTTTGGTGGGAGCAAATAATGGATTAAATGGGGTTGTTTTCTGCCTTAGGTAAGAAGCCAATTCAGTCCTACTTCTAAGTGAGGAGAAAGAGAAATAGTATAAAATTTCAACAAAGAAATAATTTATTTAGAAATAAGTTTTTAAACCATGAGAACATGTTACAGGTTGAATTTTATTGTCTGCACCTTTCTATGTCAAAATCCTAACTCTCAGCACATGACTGTAGACTGGGACATTCTAGATGGAATTAGTTCAGATGAGATCATCATGGAGTAGAGCAAGTACCCCTACAGAAGTACAACTGTTTTCTTCAAAAGGGAAAATTTGGACATAGTCATACACAGAGGAAGTCTCCTTGTGAAGATGAAGGCTGGCCTGGCGGGAAGTGCTTCTGCAAGCCAAGGAACTGCCAGGCTTACCTGCAAACCACACAAAAGCAAGACAAGAAATATTACTCTGAACATAGTGTTCACGCTCTGCCAAAAGCCCCAAGTTTAAATCCTAACCTACAATGTGATAACACATGTGAGACCATGGAATATTTAGAAGGGATTAAGTAACAAGGATTAAATCTTTATGAATGGGATCAGTGTCTGATGAAAGCAACCTCAGAGAGCTCCCTCATTCCATCATGGGGCAGACAGGAATTTTCTGAGTCTCTAACTCAGAAGACTGGGAAATCGTCAGAACCTGACCACACTAGCATGCTGATTTTGCCTTTGGCTTCCAGAACCAAACAACAACAAACAACAACCTTTCTGTCATGTGGAATGGCATAGTATGTTGTCTATGGTACTTTAATAGCAGTTTAACTCGACTAACACAAAGATGGACAGAACAATTTCCCTCAGAGTTCTCAGAAGAAAGCAACCTGCTAGACCTTTGTGCTTATGTCTCCCTTCCAGAACTGTTTAAGCCATTCAGCTTGTGGTACTTAGCGAAAAAGTCCCTGATCAAGAACACGGGATGTCCATGTGCTTGATCTAAGGCACTGCCTAAAAAGATGTCTAAAATAGTCGTATCTTATGTTCTGCATAAAAATAACCAAAGCCATTTTATCATATATGTTCACATTAAATAAATCTTTCATGCTATGTGAATAGTACTGTTTAAAATACCAATTATTTACCCTGGACAGTACAGGCTAGAGAGTCAAAGCTTGGGTCTCTTCTAGTTTTACAGTTCTGTGTCAACAACCTGTGTGCCAAATCTAATTGCCTCATGGTAATCCAGATTAAAATAATATTTCTATCAGTACCAAGGATTTACCTAAAAAGCTTAAGAGCTTGCATGTGGGAACACAGCAGAGTTGAAGAGTAAATCAGTAATTTCCATTAAGATGCAATTGATTTTAAAAATAAAAATTGTGAACTTACATTTTATTATCAGCAATGAATATTTATAGAACATGTATTGTTTGCAACTCTCTGCGTGGTATTCTGTGGAAATATGGAGGCAAGTGTTTCCAGTATAAGCCGACAGGACTTAAGTGTAGTGGGGACCCTGATTTGAATATAAAGATGATAAACAATGACAGGATGCTCATACAAAACAGTGCAGGCATGGTTGCTGCTCTAAGTACTGTTGATATTCTCTCTCGTGAGAAAGAGAGTCAGTCTTCACTTCATCACAGGAACACATCCTTGGATGTTCTCCCTCTGGTACCCTCTTTGATTTAGCCCCAGGTGAGTAAATTGTGCCTATTTATTTATTTATTTATTTATTTTGTATTATCTTCAGTTGGGATGATACTCCATTATCCCCGGGACCTGGGTTGTTGCAAAAACAAGGAGAGGTCTTAAGAATGGGTCTTCTAGGTAGAATTAGACAGTTCTATCCGAGAACAATCAGAAGGTGTTCTTGGGATCATGGAATGGTCTATACTATGAAAAGGTGTCAGTAACAAGCCCCATTTCCTGGGGGGGGGGGGGGGAGAGAGAGAGAGAGAGAGAGAGAGAGAGAGAGAGAGAGAGAGAGAGAGAGAGGCTGAGGCTGCTGTCACAGATCTAGGGAAGATGCCACGCTGTCCAGAGCCACAGTAAATTGTAATCTGGCTTACTCTTCACAGTGACTGACTGTCTTTGATGTTCTGCCAGTCTCCATCCATCATCCTCTTGCTTGTCTCCTTCCTGCCCATTACATGTTAGGAAAAATGTAAACTATAAAGTCCTTTAAGTCTTCCGTTTCAAAACTACCATCCATCTTAATAATTATACAGTTCTAATAGACCACCAGTGCTATTGTTCTATTTTCTAACCGTGATTATCCCTCCACAATAAGTACACACTTCCACACTCTTCTGAATTTGCAGGCCTGGCAATAACTGCTTTTCTTTTCTGTGTAACTCTCCAATGCTGGATTGAAAACAGTTCCCTGCAATAGGAAATAACAGGGGATGGGAATCACCACACCTGAATTCAGGGCAGGCGAGCCATTCCTCTAGCTTTTGAGTTTGTGTCTGCTTGGTTTATTCATCCCAAAGCCAGCAGATGGTGCTGCCTTAGCTGAAGAATTACCAACAACCCAGACCATGGGGCCATTAGATTGCCTCTTTCTGAAACTGTGGGATAATCTGGGTGGCAAACATAGTCCAGAGCTCAAATCAAGACCAATCACACAAGATTGCTGCATCTGAAAACTAGGTAATTAAACCTGAAGAAATACAGAAAGTCCAAAAGTAAATCTTCACGTCCCACAAGGAAAATTTAAAGCAGGAGAGTCAATTTTAAGAGTTTGCAGTGATGGTTGTGGTGATATATTGTGTACTCTAATAATCTTGCCTGAGGATCAGAGGACAGAGCCAGCCACTAGATTAGAAACAGAGCCAGGCAGTGGTGGCATGCACCTTTAATCCCAGCACTTGAGATCTCACGCCTTTGCTTGGGATTAAATGTGTGTGCCACCACTGCCTGACCTCTATGTTTAATCTAGTGGCTGGCTCTGTGCTCTGATCCTCAGGTAAGTTTATTGGGATACACAATACATCACCACAGATGGTTTTCAGTGTGTTCCTTCCTTCTCTCACCTCACTGTGGTTATGGTAGGGATGCTTACCTCTCCAACCCTTCCCCAGGCTATACATACAACCCAATCAAGTTGACTGCCATCTTTTGCCTGAGAATTTAGTTCTGGGACAGAAAAAAAAAAAAATCTAGTAGGAGGAGTCGGCTGGACTTGAGTCCCAGAATGCTGACATATCTTGAAGCTGAGTTCTTTGGAGCTGCCCCTCAGAGTTTCCTTTATGATGTGGCTGCAATTTTCAATAAACTGTTGTTTTTCCCAAAACTATAGTTTCTATTGTTTTTAGCTAATGAACAAATGGCATTCCAAAACAATTAACATTAAAATAGACACAAGTAGAATACTTTGGTTTTCCTGGCCAGTAGAACTTTTCTAGGAAGAGGTAGTTGGGAGCATTTGGAGGTATATTAGAGCAGTCTCAGGCATCAGAAATGGGAAAAAAGGAAGGGGTGGGGCAGGGGCGGGGCCACAGTTAAAGGAGGGAAATGTGGACAATTCGTAATTGCTCATTGAATGATGAGATGGTTATTCTGGGTGATTTATAGGTCCTAAGCACCATCCTAAACAATTCAATATGGTCAATTGCACAAGTAGAGTGATTAGAATTTGGTTTTATACTGTGTTTTAAATGCAATAGACAGATGGGGTTTTGTCTCACTGGCTTTATGTCTTTGGTAGGACCATACAGATAAGAGTCTTCAGAATGTTGGATCATGTGTTAATTCAAATGTTTATTCCTGTGATGATCACCACGACTAAGAGTAACCTGGGGAAGAAGGCTTTATTTCAGGTCACACTCCATCACCAAGGGAAGTCAGGGCAAGAACTCAAGGTAGGAACCTGGAGGCAGGAACTGAAGCAGAGACCATGGAGGAACTCTGCTAGGCAGTCTGATTGAGGCATCTTCTTGGTTGATGTTCCTCTTCCCAGATGACCCCAGCTGTGTCAATTTGACAACAGCTACCTAGTAAACAAAACATTCTCATTCACTGTATAAGCATAGACGGCATCAGGCAGCAGAAACTTCGTTACGGCAATCAACAAATATTTTTCATATATCTCATAAACACATATCAGCAAGCCATAAGCAGAACTGGTTTTTGTAACTAAAGTGCATATTGAGACTTAGCTGTATCTGGATGTGGCAGAAACACTAATCACTACACAATTAGTCCTTGTGTGCTCTGGGCTGCTATAAAAGAATAAACTCTTAGTTTGCCGTGGATTTTTTTTTCCTATTTTCCAAGTACAAACACAGAAGAGTATTTATAGTAGACCCTGGAGGCACAGTTATACCACTGGTGGCTTTGTTGGACTGTGAGCACTTGAGGCTATTTATGGCTTCAATGTCATAGAGACAAGAACAGTATACACAGGTACCACGTCAAACATTCTTCTGAATCAGAGCATTGGCATCCTTTGCTCCCTTCTCCTAAAACACACACCACATCACAGATGCCCACTATTTATGTGTCTGTGAACCTTCTATCTGTTTTGTTGATTTCTGTGTTGGAAAAATAGGCAACTAGTCACTTGTATACAAAGTAAAGCTGTCAGCCAGAATGATGGTTTGGGAAGATATTAAGGGACTGGTAATAAAGCTGGGGTGAGACATTGTTCTCATGAACAGCATTTTATTTTTTCATCTGTTTCAAACTTACCAGGGAAAACAAAATATGGCATTTTAGCAGAAATGGAGGCAGAAATGAGCTAGATGAGATAAGTTTAGGCATCTTGAAATTACAGACCACTCTTTGGATGAACCACCCAGCCTTCTAGAGGGAAGAAAACTATCGAACTATGGGAAGTCTCTAGCAAGCATGCAGGGAAAGGCGGAGGGGATCATGAGCTTTCTATTTTTTTCTTATATCTTGGCAAGGGCCTGCACATGAGAGTCTCCAGAATGTTAGATCACGTGTTAATCCAAATGTCTTGGTAAATATTTCTATTGCTGTGATGATCACCATTGACCATAATATGCATAATGTGTTTAATATCCATATTGTTATGTTATTGACGAAGCTCAGTGAAAAAGATAATAAAATTCAATGAATGTAAGCTAATTCAAATCCTACATACTATTCTATTCTTGTGCATAGTTTCATGTTCTATTATTTTAGTGACCTCTCAATAAGATCTGAGAATATTAAATGGAAAATTCTACAAATAAGAAAGACATTTTAAATTGCAAGCTTTTCATAGTAATGTGACAGAATCACACTCTACCACAACCAGTCTTGCCTGGGACTTAGATTAAATCTTTGTACAACATATCCACACTTTATATGTCACTCTGTCATCAATTACTTAATACCATCTTCATAACAAATTATACTACAGTATATAATACTGTTTGTATTCAAGGAATCCAGATATGGTAGCCTAATAGTACATTTGCTTTAAAATAATTTGGAGAAGTAAATTGGAAAATATATAGATGAAATTTAACTAGTTATAAATGTATAATGATAGAATGAGTATAATGAGATAGAAGAGATTAGTTATATTTAGGTCTGTACTGAGGGAGACGAGCTCCCCGCAACCCCTAGGGTACTTTTGATCAGGGAGAAACAAGAAGTATGTAGATAGAAATACAGAGGAGAGAGAGACAGATAGAAAACACAGGATAGCCTCAGGAGGGCCTGGTCCAAACCCACCAGCCCCTTCTGTCTCTACTAAAGGGATTTTAAAGGAATGCCAAGGGGTGGAGCAAAGACCTCCCCCCAGCATAGCCAAGTCCAGACCATTCCAGACACCTGGTGACCATGCACGTCACCAGGTGTCTGGAATAGGCTGCACCCTATTGCAGCCCTGCAGTTTAAAGCAAGCTCAGATCTCACTAGGAAACCTTTGTGGATTCCCACACTGTACCTAAAATACAGTCTTTTTTTTTTTAAAGATTGCTGCTGGGGCTGGAGAGATGGGTCAGTGGGTTAAGAGAACTAGCTCTTCTTCCAGAGAACCTGGGTTTAATTCCCAGAATCCACATGGCAGCTCACAACCATCTTCAACTCCAGTCCCAGGGGATCTGGCATCCTCTTTTGATAGCAACAGGCAGGCACACAATGAATAAGTAGACATTCAGGCAAGCACTCATACACATAAAAATAAGTAAAATACCAAAAAGTTAAAAACAAATACATTATTTAAAAGGCTATTACTAATTATCCAACAAGCAAGAGATTTTCTTTTGTATAAACACAAATTCTTATAGTAAACGTATAACCATCCCAATATTATATAGACATATAAATTAACATTTTCATAAAAATAAAAGCTTCCTGTACACATAAGTATGTACATACACAAATACAGTTTGGAGCTGGAATGACCCTGCCCCCAAGGCCCATGCAAAAGTCTATGGGCTCTCGATATGTGATGGAAACTTTGGAATGGATCCTGGGGTGTGCTCTTGTGAACTGTATCTTGTCCTTCCCTGCTCCCATGCTGCTTCCTATACCATAAGGACAACAGTTTCTTTCAGCACACACTCCCCACTGTGGTGCTCTGTATTATCCCAGCCAGAGAAAGAACGGAGCCCAGTGAACGCAGACTAGAGTCTCAGAAAATGAGAGCCGAAATCCTTCCTCTTTTTAAGTTGATTCCTCTGCAATGTTGTCCTGGCAAAGAAGGAAATTCTCTCTCTCTCTCTCTCTCTCTCTCTCTCTCTCTCTCTCTCTCTCTCTCTCTCTGTCAATCACTCTCAATCTCTGTTTCTGTCTCTGTCTCTGTCTCTGTCTCTGTCTCTCTCTCTCTCTCTCTCTCTCTCTCTCTCTCTCACACACACACACTTTATCATTCTGTTGAGGTCTGTAGCTAGAACTGGTATTTTACTTGTCATTGGCAGGAGATTTCAAGCCAATGGTGGTTGCGCTTACACATCCTGAGCTTCTATTCAATCTAAAGCTCTTTTGAAACGTTTTAATTATGTGGAGTGGTACAAGAACATTAAAATGACTGTCTTCTGCTTCAGCCTCTGATCACAAATCTTAATATCTATACTTCTGTTGCTATTTGTTCAGATAAAATGGGAGGCATATTTAAACATCTTTTCTCCAAAGACTTTTAATTAAATAGATATGGCTCAGGAAACAGAGAGACCCACTTACCTCTCAAATGGACAGTAACAGCGTCACACCTGGACTTTTGCAAAGCATCCTTTTTTTGTGAGTACCAATCATCTTGCTAAGAGATATCTACAACACTCTGACTTCCAGTCAAGAGTCTTTATACAGAGAGAATAAAAAGCAAGCTCCATGCTCCTGCGCCTAAAGACTTCCACTTCCTGGCCTGTGAAGACTTCAGCCAGTCTCCCTGTTTCTCTCTTCCTATTCACTCATCCACTACTCACTTGATCCCCAAACTTACTTCCCAGACATATCGCCACATTAATTTCTTGTTGCTTTATAACTAGAGGTTTAAAACAGGGTATGGCTCTGTCTCACAGTTCTCTAGCTCAGTTAGGCTTGGCTATTTCTATACCCAAACTCACCAGTCATTACAGAATTCTGCCTAGGCACACTTGCCTCCCTTGCCTTGGTTAACAAAGTCATAAATCCAACAGAAATGAGCTCTGGCAGGGGTCTCTGTCCACTGAAGCTTAGCAATAGGCTGTGTGTGATCCTTAGAGATGAATGGAGAGGGAAACTAACAAAAGGGCAGGTTTCAAAATACAAGGGAGAAACGTACTTACAACGGTAAAAGCTGAAGATAGGAAACCACTCTAAGAAAAACATGCAAAGGCGCTTTATGTGTTGCTTAGAGTTTAAAAACAGCAGCAGACCTCCAAGCTGCCTACGAACTACCCTTGGAATAGATGGATGTAAGGGTGATGCCACAGAAGGAAATGATGCCTAGAATTAAAAATCTGTCAGGAAGCCATGGTTGGGAGTTTGTAGACTGCAGGGGCAAACCTACTACTGTTAATGGGCATGCTATCAAACTACCCACTAAATTTGCGTCTCACTACCCATAAGTTAGCAGCTTCAGCTCTCATGAGTGTAGAGGATGGTGGCTGATGCAGAAACTCAAGTCAAATGAAGAAAAAAGGTGTCCATGGAGTGCTCAGCCACAAATGGGACATCTGTATCTATGTGTTCTCTTCCCAAGGCTCAGGGTCCATCTCAGCAGGGACCAAAAGACTGTAAGAAAATGCTACAATAATAAGGTATTTGTGAACTATCTGAAAATGTTAATTTCTACAATCTAACGGGTTAATCAAACCTAAGAATTAATTGTAAAATATTACATATATAGTGAATAAATATTGAATGTTTGCTATTTGCCAATCCCTCTACTTCAAATGGATTAAGTCTCATGGCAATCTGTAAGTGTGGGTAGTATTCATGTAGTGAGGGAAGCTGAGTATCAAAAGATCTAAGAAATTACTGCAAGACCATGTAGTCGGAAGTAACATAACCACCATCCAGAATCAGGTCTGTCTGTGGCCAGGCTCATGTGATTGCCCTGGCTGCTAAGGAGGAGTCAGAGAGACAGTGCAAGCAGAAAGGATCAGACTTGAGAAGACAGATTGGCAGAGTGAACAGCACAGGCTCTGGCTGGTGAGTTTCTAAGCCAGGTTCCCCAGCTAAGACAAACAGCTCTGGTTCGAGTTTGACTTTCAAAGCTTTTCTGAAGCTCTTCTGGAATTCCTGGAATGTAAATTCCATGCTTTTATGATGTTTGAAATAAAAAGTAGTTTTGAATGTTTGCATCTCACGTTGTTTTCCGTGCCAAATGTTTCCTCTGCAAAGGCCAAGATAGAGAGTCGCTGTACTGACTGAATTGTTCTGGGCAGAGGAAAATGACCTCACCGTATTAAGCCAAACCACCAGGAGACGTTCCTTACTCTTGTGACAATCAAGTCTGTAGGGGTGTGGAGGATTGGATACATTCAGAAAACTGATATGGGGGAAACTGGGTTGAAAATTGAGGCAGGAAACAAAATTCCCAATGACAAGGGAAAATTAAATGGAAGTGGTAAATAAATGATGTGGGAAGCCATTGAAGTACCAACAGGATGTTCTTAATCAGCATGCTATATATAATCAGACTCTCATGCTGCATTACACTTGCTCACTAAACATTTTTCAGTGCCCACTGAGAGAGCCCTGAAGATCTTCTGATATGTTACAGTCCTTCCCATTTCAGTTTTTCAGAGATTTATGGGCTACTTGTCCTGTTTTCTCTCTCTGGGGAGCTTTAGGATTAGTTGTTGAGTTTCACAGAAAATTCTATTGCAGGGCTGGTGAGGTAGCTCACGATGTTAAAGGTTTGCTTATTGTACAAATTGATGAACTGAGTTTGATTGCTAGAACCAAGCATGCAGAAAGCTGGATGTGATGACATCTGTAATCCCAGAACTCCTAAGGCAATGTGGAAAGATGGAGGCAGACACAAGAGAATCACCACCTCCATATGGAAGAAACAGGGAGACTCTGTCTCACTGAGATGCAAAGAGAGAACTGACTCCTGAAAGAAGTTATTCTCTGGTATCCACATGTACACACACACACACACACACACACACACACACACACACACACACAGAGGTAGAGAGATAGACAGGTAAACTGGAAGAAAATCCTACTGTAACACCAGTGGAAAGTACACTGGGCATGCATGGTGGTTCATGCCTACTGGTATTTGAGAGGTAAAGACAGGAGGATCCAGTCCAGACCTGTCCACTCAGGAGACTACAGTGAAGTGATGTAACTGCTGGCTGCTAAGATATGCAAGAAACCTGTGGGAACACACAAATAAGGAAAGAGACTCCCCCCTAGTTTTTCTGGAGGAAGAAAAGTCTGCCAACACCTTGATTTTATCCTCAACAGATTTCTTTGGGACTCTGACCTCTAGAAAAGCAGGGTACTAAGTTATTTGTTTGAAGCTATTCTTTTGTGTTAACTTGCTAAGAACAGGAATCTAATCCAAGGCAGTCATGAAGACAGTAACAACAGTGCCTGCATGGGGGCATAAATGCCAGCTGATAATTCTAAGTGTGAACTGAAGTTCCCAGAAAAGAAATTCAGTCCTACCTTGAAGGTTCTACATGATGGCTGACTAGACTTTTGGGATTGTGGTCAGCTGGGATGTTAGAGATTTAGAGCAATGCTGGTTACTGATCATCCACGTCACAGAACGTAGAAACTGGTGGTTCTCCGGCCATGTCTGGAGGGAGTCCCAGGATTGGATTTATTGCTGTGAGAAGCCCCTCTCTGAAGGTTGGTGGCAGCATTCCAAGGGCGAACGTCCTGAACTGAATGAAAATGAGCTGAGCACCAGCATTTATCTGATTGCGGATGGAATATGACCAGCCTCACTCTCCGGCCACTGTCTTCTTTCCATTCACATATCCCTGTGAATGGAAAGGCAACCTTGCTTCCTCAAGTTGCTTTTTGTCACAGCAACATTAAAAGCAACTCATAAGGAAAACTGGTACCAAGAAATGGAGTTATTGCTGGGGTTATAACCTGACCCTGTGATTCTTGGGTTCTTCAAATTAGCTTAGATGAGGAACGTGGAAGAATTTGGAACTTGGTGTAGTGGGTAGCCGTTCCAGCTTTGACCTGGAAGTACTACTCCCATTGAGGCTCCTGTCTCGGCCCCACCTACACTACAACTTGGGACAAGAAAAAGTCCTAGAATACTATAAGCAGGGCTCAATGAGCCATTTTGATGGGGATTTGGAAAAGAGGCATGCGGAGAGCAATGTGGGCAGAAGCCCAAATGATGAGGTCACAAAGGAACAAGGATGCTTTCAGGAACTGGGCTCAAGGCCACAGATGTTACATTATGGAAAAGAAACTGTTTGCAAGCCGTCTGTGTCCTGGCAACTTCAGCGAGGTTGAACTCAAAATTAACAGACTGATTTGTTTGATGGAGTAAATGTCAAGACAGGATAGCAATCAGGCTTTGGCATGGGTACTGCTTACTGCTCTGATCCAGGTCTACTGTGATAGAGAGCAAGAAAAGGAACCAATGGATATAAAAAAATATGGTTTGGGCTGGTTTTGTTCTGCAACAGAAAATGTTTAAAGTTGCAAAGAAACGCTGGCGAGTTAAGAGAGTGTATTGCTCTTGCAGAGTTTGGGTCCCAGAACATTGGGTAGCTTACAACTGCCCGTAACTCCTTCTGCAGGGGATCAGGCACCACCTTTTGGCCTTTGCAGGCACCTGCACCCACATGTACATACCCATAGATGTACATACACACGTACACACCCCCACACACATACCTTGGATAAAATGCGAATTGGGTTCTTGCAAATCTGTTGGCTCCTGGCCTATAGTACAGGTTTCAGAGAGGTTCTCTCTCAACACCAATACCTCATAAGGATGCCATTCCTTCATACATTTCTGAGGCCCACTAGTGGCTGAAATTTGCCCAATATAGCACCTTTGGGGTCTTTCTTGTGCTCCAGTCACCTGTTTCCTGAGTATAGTTTCCAAAATGCTTTGTAGGACATAGAAGTGTGTTCAAAGAAAGGGGTGTGCAGTGGTAAGAGTCTAGTAGAGAGAACAGCTGAGGAGGCTGAATGATGTATAACGTGTTTTTTTTTTTGGAAGACATGAATAAATGTCTACTAACCTTATCTAGGGACCAATGAAAAGAGAAAGCAGTAATTCTATTAAAGTCTAACTTGGCAAGGTGATGAATTTGTTGGGGGTTACTTATAGGAATAAATTAAAGGGGTAGGGATGACTCAGGGGCAGCTGCTACACTAAAAAAACCACTCTAATCTACAGGGCTGGAGCTCTGTGTATGACCCGCAGGCAGCTCCAGCATTACAGAGCCGGAGCTCTGTGTATGACCTGCAGGCAGCTCCAGCATTACAGAGCTGGAGCTCTGTGTATGACCTGCAGGCGGCTCCAGCATTACAGAGCTGGAGCTCTGTGTATGACCTGCAGGCGGCTCTAGCATTACAGAGCTGGAGCTCTGTGTATGACCTGCAGGCGGTTCCACAGCTCCAAGCCTCCCCCAGCACTTGTCCTATGCCTTGCTGGATCATGTAGACTTCAGCTTTCCCAGATTTGTGAGGTCTGTTTACTTCCCGAGTCTTCTAAGCATCCTTCTTGCTTTAGGAGGCAATATTTCGACCAGAGGAAAGTGCCACACAGCGAGGGAAGCATGGAGGGACTGCCTGGGGACTCTTACTGCTGCTAGTGCCTGGCAAAGACAGATGACATTTTAAACCCTTGACGCAATTCCTACCTATGTTCCAGCCTTCCTGGGTGCAATAATGCCACCACATGGAAAGAGCATGTTAGTCAGCAATTGAAACTGAACTTAGAATAAATAAGTACCTACTTTGTCCACAAACAAAGCAAAAGGAAATGCCTCTTCTAAAAAACTAGTATTTCAGTGTGTCAGCAACACTTGGAGCTCATTAGTCTAACTTATTACCACCTATCAGCCCTATTCCAACACTTGGCTGAGAGAAAAGCATACCTCCAACTTTCCCTGGGGTCCTGCTTTCAACCCTTAAACGTAAGCCAGAGGGGAATTCTTAAGTTCAGACCTCCTGTTATTTTGTGCATTTTGACAAGAAGAGCTGGGATTATGCATTCATGGTTCAGGATTTATTTCCATTATGATTACCAAATAGGACAGCCAAGGGTGGTTTCTGCTGGAGTCTGTGGGCCTTGTTTTGGCCTTTGAGGACTTGAGTAACCCCAGGCCAGGGTGGGGCAAAGCACGTGGCTCACCTGACTCTGCCTGAATGTGAAAACCCACACATCTTTAACTTTGTGCTATCTGCTGCCCTGGAATTACAGGAAACTCCTGTGTAAGGTTACTTTCTTGTTGCCCTCAGTTTGGTGGAATCACATGAAAATGAGATTTTCACTTTTGAAATACTTTAACAGGCAGTGAATGGAACTGCTACTATACTTCTTAAAGCACACAACAAGCTTAATGAAGCCAACGGGCATTTCTTGGCACCCAGAGAAACTGGCTTTAAAAAATTTTCACTGAATTACGAGCTTGCTTAAAAGCTCTAAGATGGAAATCTTGGAGCAGCCTGCCACCTTCAGGATAACTAACCAATTAACTCATAGAACACAAGTTTTCGCTTCTATCTATTACACCTTCCAATACATTCCTTATAGTAGTCACCAGAGAAATGTTACATGATAAGCAACAGTGAGAACTTACCCTCTAATGTTTTTCCCTATGATGGTGGTGCAGTCTAATTAATAATAGTCATTTAGAAAATTAAATCTCCCCGTTTGCTTTAAATTGGTTAGACACAACCAATCTATTTCATTTAATCAAAAAGGCTAAGTTTTTGCAACCGCGGTCTAGGAAAATATTATTAATTAGGAAACGTAATTTTTTTGTTGGTAGGCTTTAAAAAACTTATGGGTCAATCACAGTATTTCTTTATGGGTCAATTTCACTATTTCTAAATAATCTTAAATAAAATCAGTATGAGAGGAATCCATTCAGAAATGAAAAGGAAGAAAGAAATGAATGGGTAGTGGAAGAGGAGGGGAAGGGAAGAAAGAATATGTTTATTTTTTCCAAATACACTATCAAAGCACAAGTTACACCAGGCTCAATCAAGATTACTCAGACTGAGAGAGGCAGCAGAGCTGAGGAATGGGACCGAGAAGTGCTCATGGAGGAATAGGTCAAATTAGTGGAAAGAAAAGCAAGCTTAAAATTCATAGCATTAGGAACAATGTGACCGGAAAATGGGTGTAAAGACAGTGGAAGAAGGAAACAAAACAAAAAACTGGAGTGCACAGGCAAGAAACAGGACAATTAGAGGTGTCAAAGTGGAAAAGCGGCTGCGAACAAACATTCCTCATTTTCGTTTCTCAAAAGCAGCGGCAGGTAAGTTCAGAACCTTGCCCCTCTGCCCTGCCCTTTGAAGGGGTTGCAAGATCTCCGCCCTAGACTTTCTCAACCCGGAATTTTGCAACCGTGCAGTCCCGTGGGTTGCTGCAGCCGCGCGGCTGGCTACCTCACCGCGAGCATCCCTGACAACGCCGACACGCGTCGGGTCGGCGCAGGCGCCCTCGCGGCAGGCCGGCGGCCGCGGCGGCGGCGGCACCCAGCGTGCGTCCTCCGGGCCGCCAGGGGGCGACGAGCGCGCCCTCAGCGGCTTCCCGGCGCCTGACCCCCGGCGCGCGCATGCTCCGTGCGCACAGAGGTCACCCGCGCCGGCGCCGGCGCCGCCCCCACGTGCGCGGGGATCTGCGGGCATCGCGATGTAGAGATGGGGGCTCGGGTGACGCGCGCCTTCAGGAACTTCAACCTGGAGAGCCGGGCGGAGCGGGAGCTCAGCCGGATGAAGCCCTCCACGGCCCCCAAGCACCCGTCCACCCGCAGCCTCCTGCGCGAGCAGCTGAGCCGTGAGTGCCGCCCCTCCCGGGCCTCCCGTGACATTGAGGTCGTCCCCGCGCGGGCGCGGTGGCGGCGCCTGGCAATCCCGGCGCTCGGGGCAGCGCGCGCGCCCCCCTTGCCTCGCCGGGTGTCCCCTCTCCTAGCTGTCCAGAGGATTGTTTCTTTTGAAAAAAAAAAAAGATTAAAATCGTCTTACGCGTTTACGGGTTTCGAGACGGTTTCCTTTAAAAAAATAAAAATGATGGCCTTCTTTTCTTTCCTTAGAGCATCCAGAAATCAAAGAGGAAGTTTCTAGAAAAGATAACGAGCTGTTGTTGTTACTAAAAGACGTCTATGTCGATTCCAAAGACCCGGTGTCTTCCTTGCCGGTAACGTATGCATTAATTAAGTCAGCGGTTCATGTTGGAGGTCTGAGGAAGTGATCAAGAAAAACAGGGCAGCCGGGTGACAGTGCAAAGTGTGTGTGGGGGTGTGGTGGGGAGGAAGTGCCAGTGGGGAGCACAGCCACTGAGCACAGGGCTTGGCTCACTGGATACTTAGGGAATGCCAGCAGGAATTGATTAAATGCACCGGTGTGAAAGGTTGATCGCAGAAGTTGTAGGGTTGGTTAAGGTACTTTAGTGTTAGCTGAGTGACAAAAGATGGCTTCAGAGCCCCTTTCACGTCTATAGGTTGAGGTGATCTTACCTTAACGACAGTTTCTGTTTAGGGGTTTGTGGGGGCATGTTTGTGTCTTTAAGGGTGTATCTGGACAGGATATGTAAATATCATATGTCAGTTCATATGATATGCTGGAATGGTAGGCATGGCACATGTGTCAGGCATAAGTGTTTATGTGTAGTGGTCAGAATCGACCTTGGTCTTACTCTCTGAGGCCTGGAATACTGTGGGCCACCGACATTAAGTGAATGAGCAGCTGCAGTGCTATTCCAGGCCCTGGGGGAGTAGGGACTGCTGGAGGAAGTGACATTTAAACCTGGGCCTGGAGTGTGAATTGAAGTTGGAATCAGGGAGGCGACCATCGTGATTAAGGCGCAGAGTTAGATTAAGTGATAGAGAAATGCCAACCACAGCTCTCAAAGTTTTTTGCATTCTAAAATATTTTGTACTGCTAAATAGTAGGCAAAAGACTACACAATTACAGTTACTTATATAATACCCATAATTTAATAGTGACTGTAGGATTTAGTAATCACCAGATTCTCACTTAAAGATGCATCGATTCAGGGCGATAGTATGTTATTTTTAAGCTAACACTGAGCAGTACTTAGAAATACTATTTCTCATTTATGCTGAGCATGTGTTTTTGTGATTTTCTGTAAAGATATTTACTTGGTGTTTAGTATAAGAGTTTAGTAGAAGAGATCAGTTTAACCTCTTCAAATATATGCCAGTCACCTAACTGTGTAATGTATTTACTAATTCCTTTCCCTTCTTCTCTTTATAGACTTAGTGGTGCTATTTGCTTTTGCTTCTTACCACTAGATGCATACTACCTCATTTAATAGGGCTCTGTAATACATCCTGGTTACTGTTAAGACCTAAAAAGCTCCTTGTCTCTTCTTCTCTAAATGAACTTGGAATCACACTGTCAGTGTCTTTAGTAAGTCTTGTTTAGATTGGACTGTAGTTAGATTAGGATTCATAGGTTAACTAGAAAAAGATTAACATCCTTTAATTGTTGAGTCTTTGAGGAAGAGTGGAAAGTTGTTTCCATTAAGTAGAAATTTCATCCCCTAATTTAAATATATTGGAAAATGAGTGATTTTTATCTTGTAGCTAACCCTGTATTACTAGTTATTATTCCTGCTAGGAATTAGTTTTTCAGTTTTTTTTTTTTTCTTAATTTTTTTTTTTTTTTGTATCTCTATGTGGAATTTGTAATTCTCTGCCTTTCTACTAAATGAAGAGAGGATGTTCAATTTCATCAAAAAAATTTTTTTAATACAAAATGCTGAAGGGAAAAGAAAAATCTGGTATGTATGGAGTGGAGGTGGATCTGCTGGGTTTGGAAGATGAGAGACACTTTGAGGTTTAGGGAGTCAAAGGTACCCACAGTGGGAGTCTCAGGTGGGAATATGAAAGTGGAATGGGTGGTGGTCTGGAGACTGGTTAGAGCGTACGTGGCCAGGGGAAAGTGAAGGATTTGGATTACAGCTGGATCATGAAAGTGCATGCCAAGCAGATGTAGTCATATCAGAACGGCTTTGGAGAGTCATTGAAGAGTTTAATGTGGGGAAAAAGTGCTGTTAGATTTGAGAGTGAGTTAGGAGGAAACAAAATTATCTAGTTAGAAGAAACCTGCTAGATGTCTTTTGATAGTTCCTTCACATGGCCCTGGCATGGTCTAGGGTGGTTTAGTGGTATATAGGATTAGAGAATGGGATCAAGATTAGGCACAGAGTTTTAAACATGGACTTGGAAGCAGGTAGATTGGTAGGTTCAGTATTAGACACTCTGAAGTTGAGATGTATACAGGTCCAAGTAGCGATGCCCGTTAGGGATTTGGGGCTTAAATACCCAAAGAAAGGTCTTGGTTTGGAGCCACAGATTTTGATATCGTTACATGTGGGCCAAAATGTGAGGTAGGGAGTGAGTGAAGATCCAGAAATTCAAGGCCAGCCCGGCATACATGACAAAGGAAATGTAGTTGGAACTTAATGAGCAGCAGAAGGGACAAGAGCCACTAGGAAAATGGAAGAAACCTGGAAGTATGGATGGAAAACTGGGGAAGACTTAGCAAGGAAGCTGAGGGACAGGGCCTTGGCAGTTCGAGGTAGATTTGTGCATTAGAGTCGGCAGTTTGAGTCAGGTATGGTGAGCTGCTGTAGTTAGTTCAAGTGACTTCTGAAGAGTGCCTCTGAACAAAGCAGCTGGGGCCATTAGGGCGGATCTATCATTTCAGCTTTAACTCAAGTTACAGGACGGATTTAAAGAGGCTTTGGGTTGGCGAGTTTTAAAAAGGTAGTGAAGATACAATTTTATATGTCGGCCAAGAGGTGTGTTGGCAGGTGCAGTTGAAAATGAAAAGAGAAAGGGAATGCTTGGAATAGCTTAGGTGATGAGCTGTGATAAGACTGACCAGGGCAACTGGGAGAAGAAAAGGTTGGTTTCATCTGACATCGAGGTAACAGTTCATCAGTGAGAGAAGGATGGAAAAGTTTTCAAGTAAGCTATTACAGCATTGTTAGGATGCCGCTCCTCTGAAACAGGGCCACCTTAATCAACACTCATTCATTTAAGATACAAGCTGAGGTTTCCTTACCTGAGCTGCTTAGGACCAGAAGTTGTACAGATCTGACTTTAGAATATTTGTATGTACATTATGAAGCATCTTTGTGGTAGTTTCCAATTTTAGTCATGAAATTCATTTATATGTCATATACAACTTACAAAGCCTGAAGGCAAGTTGAGGGGTTATTCTTAGTGTACTTTTATTTTGACTGCTGATCATCACGGAAGTTAGATGTGAAATTTTCTACTTGGCATTATGGTGGAGTTCAGAAGTTTTAGATTTTAGAACATTTGTATCTCACATTTTGAGATTAATAATGCTCAGTGGAGGTGAGTACATGACATGCATTCAGTTACAATTTTACAGAGCATTTCTTAGAGCAAGCTATAGTTAGGAAAAGACAACTACAGTGAGAAAATACAGTTTGAGGAAGTATGTACGGATTTATTTGAAAAGAAACAGTGTAGACTTCAGACTCATGGGAGATGTAAATCTTATCCTAAAGCCCTTTTTTTGGTACTAGGTAAAAGATGGTGAACTACAGCAAAAACCGAAGGAATTCAGACTTCCCATCGGACATCACTTGGATAAGAATGTCATGGACATTCCCAAAGGCAAAATTTCTGTTGTAGAAGCATTGACACTTCTCAATAATCATAAACTTTCTCCAGAAACGTGGACTGCTGAGAAAATTGCCCAAGAGTACTATTTAGAACTGAAAGATGTAAATTCCCTTCTGAAATATTTTGTTACTTTTGAAGTCAAGATCTTCCCTCCTGAAGACAGGAAAGCAATACCGTCAAAATGAAGAAAATTGTAAAACAACATCCTATATGTACTCCCAAGCTCTCTGTCCTTGTTTTTAGTGTATTAAATTACACAAGTTACTGTGAACTGAATGCCCCTACTTTGAGTGCTCTTTGACCCCTTCAGGATTGCTCATAGAATATATTTTTTTTAAATCTATGTATGTGTAGTTCCTTGGTATATGTCAGCATGGCTAATCCCATGTATAAATTAATTCCAAGTAAGAGAGGTTATGTGTCATTTTAGACACACGAGCTTTTAAATTGGTCCTGTGGCCCAAATCATTTAATATTAAGTCTCACTTTCCAGCTTTGGACTGTTTGTTCTTTGTAGGAGACACTGAAGCAAGAGCCCTCCTGACTTCTTTAAGAGTGGCATTTGTTAGGGAAAGAGATTCTTAGCAAGAGAGAAAACTGAGTACAAAAGCAGAAAAATATTTATTACCACTAGAGAATTTTTATGTTTTGAATTGGTTTTAAGTAGAAAATAACTTTCTGTAACAAGTCAGCAGTCTCTCTTGACAAATAAAAAGAGGTGACTTTTGAAGAGATGGGCAGTACTTAGAACTATTTGAACAAATAGCTTCTAACTTAGAAATATGTAAGGAACCGTTAAAAGGATCCAAATTACATGGTCAGATGTTTATACCTATTTTCATTCTAGGAGAAAATGTAGCAAGCAAAAATAAAAATACAGTCCGTGAAGGACATGGGAAATTACCAGTTCATTCACGTAAACTCGGGAGCATAACACACTCCAGTAACAGAATCTCAGATGAGGTAATATGGCATGTTATACCTGTGGGTTCTTGGCTGTATTGTTTGGCCTCTCTGTAACTTAGTTGCTATAAAAGTATAATGCGCCTTGTATGAGTTCCAGGACAGTGGTGACAATAAATGACAAAGGACCAAGCAAATACAAATTCTTGTAGTTAAGGTAGATGTCTAAAACACATGTGACTGAATTGTTTGTAGTTTATGGTACAAGGAGCCAGAATTTAGATTTTAAAATCCAAATAGTATTTTGTTCTATTATGCCAAAAAGAAACACATTTCAAAAGGATGGAATGGAGTTGGGGGAATTGGGATTGTCCATATGCTTTCAAGGGAAGACAGATTAGTTTCCCTCAAGATTCCCCTGGAAATGATGTGGAAGATGAGAGGAATTCAGTGTGGTGATAGAATGAGGCAAGTGTAACAGCAAAGACAGGAAGTGAAAGTGAAGTTTGTAAGCTTTTTTCAAATCTAGTACCAGTGAATAAACTATATCTAGTCATTTGTTGTTCAATACAGAAGTTTAAGAGAACACACTAATTCTAATCAATGCAAAATTACATTTGAAAACTCAATCAGTTAAAACCATTCTCTTTTCATTTAGATGAATACTTGAATCACTAGTACTGCTACTTTTGACTCATTTTTGCTGTGTGGTTAGGCAGATGTAATATGGTTTCTATTATATGGAATCATAATAAAATACTTCCATTTTAAACTTTAGACTGTTGTGCTTTTTATTTCATGTCACAGAAGTTGCGTGGATTTCACGTTTGGGATAACGGAATTTAGATTCCAGTTCTATTACTAACTATGTATGAATTGTCCTCGACTCTAAAACCAGCAATTGCAAATGTTTGAAGAGCAGTTTATGTACCAGGCGCTAATCAGGTGCTTTACATGTATTTATTTAACATTTATCACAGACATGAAGTTAATGTTTTCCTGGGAAAGTTGTATCCTGGGCAACTTCAGTAACTTCAGAGATTAGGGGATGTTGAAAATTAAATAGGATATTTTGTACTATTACCCTGGATTGCCTTTTTGGAGGTTGTGAGAATTATGTGAAATGATATGCAGGTTGCTTGGGTATAAAAGGCCAAGACTACTCAAATGCGTGCTTGTATGAAAGTCCTTTGTGGAGCTTTGGGCTAACGGATGTCTAAGCCCTCTCTATTGTGAGAGACTTGGTTATCATAATTGAGGTCGCTGAGTGGTTGGATCATAGATCAGGGATGTTCTAAAAATGGCCAGTGACTGTAATGTATGCTGGTACTGGGGCAGGCAGTATTTGGGTAATTTTATTGTGAAAGGTGAGGAATGGGGAACTGAGTATGAAGGAAGGGAACTGAATAAGGAGGAGAGAAGAAAAGAATGCCCAGGTTTGGGGTTAGTGAAAAGGAGCTGAGAAAAGCTGTTCATTAAGAAGCCTGCAGTGGGTTTGGTAATATTCTACCATAAAGAGATAGGTTATCCAAACTTGGGGAAGAGGAGGGGATGGTTTTGGCAAAAGTCTAACATAAAGATATCCAAACTTAAGCACAGCTATTGCGAGTACCTACCACTTAGTGTCAACAGGCACATAGATAAACTCAAGTATGCTCACCCAACCACAGAGACGAGATTGCAAAGCCATCTGGGTACTTGATGTAACAGCTCTACCTTTTATTTTTTTGTGGGGATGTCATTTTAAGGCCATGTCTTACTGTGTAGGCCAAGGTGGTCTCAAATTCCTCAATCCACCTGCATCAGCCTCCCAAGTATTCTCCTTAGCTCCAGTGCATCACTATTAGTGCCTCATCATCACTCAGAAAGAGCAGTATGTTTGTGTCAGTCTTTAAATACTCAGAAATGGATATCCTGCTTTCTATATTTGCTCAATGCCTTTATCCTTTTCTTTGATCTGAATCTGTGTATGCTAAATAGCTATTTAATACAGAAACTTTTGGGGATGAATTCCATGCACACTGTCTCCCCTTCTGGTTAGCCACTGGGTAGTGTTAACAGTAGAACTTGTCATGGATTCGGCTTGACCTGACCATAGCCATATGTTGCCATAACTGCCCAGAATAACACTGATTTTTCCCTGTAATGGCTGACCTCTATGACTAGAACCTTGACTAGAACCCGGCATGAAGGAACAGGTCTATCTGATACTAGCTTAAGGTAAACCAGGTACGTTCTGGCTTGGATGAAGTCACTTTTGCTCTGACTACTTTTATAGGTTTCTGTCTTTGTGTCTTCTGTCATGAGGCTCCACCAACTCTTGATGTTATCAGACTGCTTTTGTCAGTAAGTCCCCAATAAACTGCAATCTTTAAAAAAAAAATAGTGTGTGTGTGTGTGTGTGTGTGTGTGTGTGTTTCGTGTTTGTGGGGACACATGCCAGAGGTAAGAGGGCAGCAGGTGAGTTGATTCCTTCCGCCATGTAGGTCCCAGGGGTTGAACTCACATGTCAGGTATGGTGACCGATGCCTTTACTTGGAGAGCCATCTTGTTGGTCCTGGGTTTGTTTCTTGTTATGTAACACTATGGCACTCATTCTCATATACCAAGACAGTTGTTCCAAAACAGTCAGTGAACCAGTCAATAGCAAATGAGGAAAGGAGAAATCCTAAGTCATCTGAATCCATGAAGGAAAGGGTGGCTTGTGTATTGGATGCTCCATGGCCTACTTGTGAGTGAGCATGGGCACGTCCCCAAATTGCTGCATTTTTTGGGGCAGCAGTTTGTTGAATACCTCTTATCCCACTGACGTAAGGAAGGCTGGCATCTTGCTATTGCGGGGAGATTGGTATTACAATGGGCAGTTTGGGTGGCTGCTGATACCCATTTAGCTGCAGACAAGAATATAAAGATATTTAGCTACAGTTACAGCTTGGAAAAAGCTATGTGTCTAAAATATATCAACCTTCTGACCTGTCTCATCTCAGGGTCTTCCCTGCCAGAAATGCCAGTCTAGAGACCCTTGCTCACTTGGTTTCACTGAGGGGGTTAGAAAAGCAAGAGAAGACAAGTTTGAGCATTCAGTTTTGAGCAATCATAATCAGAATGGAATGTAAAACATTAGGAACCTTGAGAGGAGTGAAGACACTTTTCTATGACACTTGCCTTTTTTTTTTTTTTTTTACCTCTCTGTTAATTCAGTACAAGGAAAAGGCACAGAATATTCAGGAGAGTGAAGAGTGCCTCCTATGTCAGAAACCAGGACCACTGCAGAATTTCTAAATGTTACAAAAACTTGGAACCAGCTGCTTTGTGAGTGGAATTGCTTGGATGGTGAGTCTGGGACATGGGAAGGAGTGACATTTCTCTGTTGGAAAATAAAGCTGGAAAAGTGAGCAATGGTACTGTTCATTTAAACCTTCATCTAGTTGTACATATAATGCCTGCCAGATCCTGGGAAATCATTTTCTTAGAGTGGATTTTCCTGGATATGAGAGTCATGTCTAAATGAGACCGATTCACCAGAACAGCTGTCCCTTTCCCCATAGAAAATCACTGACAAAGCCCAAGGTATTCTGTGGGAAATGGGCACTCCACAGAATAAATCAGATTTTCTTTTTCTTTTTTAAGTGCCCAGAAAGAAAAAAAAACTATCAAATGCCCCTTAAGTTCCTTTCTCTTCCTCCTTAGCCCAGCTGGTGGGCAAGATTTCTTAGAATGTAGTCAAGGCCATTGCTAACCTGAGACTAAGTCTGGTTGGGACTGGGTGCACCTTCCCACCAAAGAGATGCAGGAACAAGCATACTGAATAGAAGAGGGTTGGTCCAAGAAAGCCCAGGTGGGATGATGTGCTTGCAAGCAAGTGGAACCTTGGTGGCCCTGTGCAAGGAGGTCAAGCCAGAACAACCTTTGCTTCCTGCTGCTTCTCAGGGGAAGGTGAGGGATTTCCTCCCTCCAGCATTGCCAACTGTTGGAATGGGTTCCCTGCTCCACTCCTGTGAGTGAAGGCTGTAGGGAACAATCAGAGGCCTCATAGTGGACTCACTATTTACTGGCCCCTTCAGTATAAGATCTGATAGATAAATGTGCTAAATATATACTGATGAGCTACCACTCTGAATGCTCTCCAGGGCCCTGGACAGTTAATTGATGCTTTTATCTAGGCAGCAGTGCACCTCCCAGCTTACACATTTGTTACCAATCTCCCCAGTCTACAAAAATGTACCAAAGACAACTGCTCTATTAGGGAAGATCCTACAGACTAATGTGGGGGTGATTTTAACCCAGAACTCAGGCAGGAAAGGCAGAAAAGTGGGACCCTGTTAACCTCCCCGCATCTAAGCAGGTAATAAATGCCAGACAATACAAGTTTTCAGGTGACATGCTGTGATGGGAGTGCCTATCTAAGAATTACAATGCATGCTAGGATTTGCCACCTGCCCACCATGCCTACCATAGCCCCGTCTCAGTGGTGAAAAGGCAGGATGGAAATTTGAGGGTGACTTTGACTGTAGGGAGATGTGGTGGTATCTCCTATTCATGCTGCAATACCTAACATTACTAGAGTAGTAGAAAAAAATCATTCTCTTGGTTCTGTAAGTGCTGTCTGAACTTAACTGATGCTCCTCTCAACATTCCCTCACAAACAGACAGAACCACTTTGTCTTCTCTTGGGAGGTAATACAATGGTCACCATAGATATTGTCTCAGAGATATCAATAGAATCCTACTGTCATAATAAGCATGGTGGTTTGGAACCTCTCTGTTCTCATTACATACTGCCATTAATATAGATGATAGAATGTTAGTAAGGGAGGATTAGTGGGGACACAGTAGAATGATTATATGGTCACCTATGCACAAGGGGACAGACTACCAACCCCTAGAGTCATGGCCCTGGACCATCTGTGAAGCTCTTAGGGGTGCTCTCATTGATTCCAGACACAGAGAGATATAAAGTGCAAACCTCCCCCATCCCTCATACCATTAAAGATTCACAGGTTTTTGAGAGGCTCCTACGTTACTGGTAGGCTTTCCTTTCTCATGTACCTTCCTGCCTTTGGAACACTATCTGCAGATAAAGAAGGGAGCCACACAGGACTGGAAGAGTCACCAGCAGAGAGCATCTGTAAAGACTTTAACTTAGCGTGCAACTGCAGTTAAAAGTCACTAGATGGCAT
The DNA here is from genome assembly GCF_004664715.2 of Peromyscus leucopus. Classification (NCBI taxonomy): domain Eukaryota; kingdom Metazoa; phylum Chordata; class Mammalia; order Rodentia; family Cricetidae; genus Peromyscus; species Peromyscus leucopus. The sequence continues at coordinate 37,407,089 of NC_051064.1, forward strand.
GAGTTGGGCTCTGGTCTGAATAACAGGAACAAAAGTTTGAAGGTTTTGATGGCTTCCAGGAAGGGAGCTGAAACTAGATAGAATCCTTTTACAACAGCAGTTTCCAGCAGTGTACAGTGGTCTTCTGCAGGTGGGCTACTTAGCCCTCATAGTGCAAACTGGCCTGCCTGGCCTCAATCTTCTGTCTTACAGACACCTGCTATAAAGGAGTTATATGCACGTTCACAACAAAGTGTGTTTTTCAGTAGCTTACTAATTTACAAGTTGTGCTCATCCAGAAACTGCCTAACCACCTTAGGTGGTCACCCCAAGGCTATGGTATAGTAAATGCAAGAGAGGTTTGCTGCCAGACCCGAAAATATTTGGTATCCACATGGGCCCAGCAGAGGGAACTCAAATATCTATCTGCTGCTGTGATGCAATCTGTCACTGGTCCTGCCTGGTCTGAGGCAGGAGAAAATCAGAACAGCTGACATGCAGAATTAACAGGTAGTATGGCTGATGGTAACTCATAAGCCATATAAGAATTACAAAGTTGTTTGTGCTGACAATCGTGGAGGACCTGAGACCTTATACTTGTGAATGGACTGTGTCATATGGAACAACTATAACCTAGTCAGAGACATTCCTAGAAAAAGAGTGAGTGCTGGTGGTATTCAAAGTCTAGAAACTTAACATGTAATATAGCTACTCGTATCACGTTGAAGTGACTTCAGCTTTTACTTCATAATATATGCTCCAAGGATTGGGCCCCAGCACGTGGCATCATATAGCACTTTATTTGCCATATAAAACCAAGCAGCAGAATTGGTGGAGTGAAAGAGAAAAAGATCATACAACATTAAAACAACCAGTACTGGGGCTATTGGGTAAAACGACTTGGACTGTGTTGAAGCTTTTGAAGAAATGTTAATCATATGATTGGCACAGCTGCCTGCCTGATTTACACGTCAGACACGCAACCTTACAATACTCCATTGGCAGTGCCCGAACCCCAAACAGGCTCAGGGTCTTGTGGAAAAGGAGAGTGCATAAGATTCTGAAAGCCAGATAGGAGGATACTGTGCATGGGCCAGCTTGTTCTGACCCCAGCCAACTCCAGTCTTAATGGCCATGATTACCCTGTGATCACCCCGGATTGCTGACTGATTTTTCGCATGTCTTTTCATATCACAAATAGTCAAAGTCATTTGAGTGTTATGGAAATGTATGGCCTTGACCTTTGTACCAAGAATATATCTGATTGTTGGATTAGCTTAGGATAAGTCAAGTGCCTTCTGGCTCTGGTGGAGTCACTTTTCTGATTAGAAAGAGCCTGTCTTTTTCCGACTTCAATGGTGAGGCTCTATTATGAAGGAAGCCACACTTCATGGAGGAGGAGTTGTTGATAATTTTTTCTTAATGTTTAGCAATTCTGTATATTAAGACCCCAATTAAGATTGCACTCTCTGCAATCCTGAATATCTTCCTTTTTTAAAAAACTAGTTAACATATATTAGGGCCAAATTATTCTGGAACAAACTGTCATGGAAGCATAAATTATAGCAGAGATATAGTAGAAGAGCTCAATTTTTAGAACTGAATCCCAAATTTCTGTCATTTTTCAATGCATGGATGTACTGAAATACATATTGAGTAGCAACAAAATTCTTCCTTCTGATTCCTGTGAGGATAAGAGCCACAGAGACATCATTACAAAATGACTAATGTCCTAGTTTCTTGTCTGTTGCTGGGATAAAACACTGACCAAAATCAACTTGGAGAGAAAAGAATTTACTACACCTTCCAGATTGGAGTTTATTGTCAGGGGAAGCCTGGCCAGGAGCTCAAGTGGCAACCTAGATGCAGGAACTAAAGCAGAGACAGACCATGGAGGATGTTGCCTACTTGGTCACTTTCAGGCTCATGTTCAGCTACCTGCCTAGGGATTGTACCACTCACAGTGGATTTGGCTCTCTCTCATCAATCAGTAGTCAAGACAATGTCTCATAGACATGGCCACAGGACAGTTTGGTGAAGGCTTATCTTCATTTATGGTTCCCTCTTATGTGTATCAAGTTGACAACCAAGGTTGACCCTCACAAATGATCTGGTAACAAAAGTTTAATCAAAATGGAATATAACTAAGACATTGTATGAATCTTTAGACATAATCCCCAAGTAGAAAAGAAACAGACTGCAGAATTGATGAACAGGAACATTTCTTGGGTGTGTGAGAAAGTATGACATTTGGAAAAGATACAGAGTTTTAAAGAAACAAAGCCACCCAACTAAAATGACTCTTACTGTTCAACTGTTCCCTGCTCCAAAGCAAGCAAAGTGATAGAAGGATTTATGTATAGGGTTGACTGTTGTGGTCCACACAGGAATGTAAGAGTTGATAAAGAGAATGACTATTTCTTATATATATTCTTGTATACTATTCCTTGGAGGTAGGGTGTGTATACACATGTACAGGCCAGCAGTCAACCTGGAATGTCAATTCCTCAGATGTCCTCTCCCTGACTCTTTGAGACAAGGCCTCTCTGTAGCTTGGAGCTTGCCCAGGAGGCCAGCTTTTTATGTGGGTTTACACCCTCACACTCATCTTTTTATGTGGGTTCTGGAGCTCAAACTCAGGCCTCCTACTCACACAGGAAAGCACTTTAGTGACTGAGTTATTTCCCAAGCTCAACCATTTCTAAAGTAAGCCTCAGGCCTTTTTCTCTTTCCAGAGGGATGAATATTGATTAAATTTAGCAATACATGCTTAGTAGCAAAAATTTCATTTAGAGCTAATGATGTCTGAGTCCTTTTGTTCTGCAGCAATATGTGTTGTAGCATATTGAATGGGAAATGCAGCCAATTTTTCCTTAAATATCTCACTGCCTCAAAAGGTAAACATAACATAAATGATCCACCAATTTAACTGAACTATAAAATAAAGATTGCTAATTTTAACTTGGAATTGTCTGTAATTGCCTTTCATTTTTCAGTGATGCTTATTGCACAGCAGTATGTTTTATATAACTTTAATTTACTTTAAATTTAACTTGTTTTCAATATAGGACATTATGATATGGCACTTGTTTATTATGGATTTGTAAATATTTAAAGAGTTGCTATTTCATAGCTGCTCATATAAGAAATAGTACAATGGGCTCCATTTTGGGGTTCAGATTATTATCAGTTAGGGGATACTTGCAAAGCATCTGTATATGTATTCAGCTCTGACTATTTATTCCCCTTTAGATCACATTCATTGTTCCCTTCTTCTTGTCCTGTTTTCAGTTCATTATTGGGTTGGAACTCAGATCTACACATACTAGGCTAGTGCTCTAGCACTGAGCTATGTCCCTAGACCTCATAATAATAATAATAATAATAATAATAATAATAATAATTATTATTATTATTATTATTATTATTATTTTTGAGACAGGGTTTCTCTGTGTAGCTTTGCACCTTTCCTGGAACTCACTCCGTAGCCCAGGCTGGCCTCGAACTCACAAAGATCCACCTGGCTCTGCCTCACGAGTGCTGGGATTAAAGGCGTGCGTCACCACCACCTGGCCCCAGACCTCATAATTATTAATCATTAGTCAGGCATGTCCTCATGTCCCATTAGTCTTCTGCTCCTACAGCTTGCCATGACAGAGGAGGTTAGTTCAGACGGGTCTCGGAAGCTATTTAAAATGTATTCTGAAGGGAGAGAATATTGTATTCTACCTTACAAGGATCCAGAAATACGGCATCATCAGAACCAAACAGTGACAGTCTGTCCTCTCCCTTTGCTACTCTTTTTTTTTTCTTTTTTTCTTTCTTTTTTTTTGTGCCTGACTCTGATACTTCTTGAAACCAGCAAAAGTTAAGGTAGACAAAAATTTAAAGACCTAATTTAAGAGGAATAGAGTCTCAAAACAACATTCTTAATGAGGCTCTCAAATATTTAGGTCATACCATTCTATTTTTTAAGAGACCCGCTTCTAGATAGGTAAGTGTATGACCCACTTCTGAATGTAGATGCAAAATGGAAATAGTTTTAAACTTTCTCTGCTTGCTCAAGTAATTGTTAAGTAAAAAGAAGATAAACTTTTAAACTTTGCCGAGCAGTTTTTAAAGAGAGGTAGCTTTTCAAATCATTCTCTAAAGTTAATGTTGCTACCAAACACAGGTGTTTGTTGGTCTATGGCAGTTATGTAGAAGCTGTATAGTGCAGACAATAACCAAGGCCCAAGTCTCTTGGACCTTACAGCTGAGTCATGAGTTGCTGTTCAGTTATTCCAGTAAGAAACCATCCCAAGACCTTGATGTTTAAAATAGGTACTTGTCTCTCATGGATCTACAGCAGGAACTCAACCGAGTGATTTTCCTTTGAGATCTCAGGTATATTTGAAGCTTGGATGGTGTCATCTGAAGGCTTATCTGGCCTAGACATCTAAGAGAATCCACTGTCATGGCAAGAATCAATTGTTTGTCAGCTGGGGTTCATCTCAGGTGATGAATCAGCTTCTATACACAGCATATGCCTGTGGCATGGGCTTCCCAAAGCCCAGTGGTTAGCAGGGTTTCAAAAGCAAATGTAAGATAGAGTGCAAGTGTAAGGTTCTTTGGGAACCTTATGTCATTCAATTTATGTCATTTTGATGATGTTAACTTTGATAGCAAGGTTGAAGTGGCACCTGCTAGATGTTCACTATAAACCTACAATTTCCCCCTGCTGTTTGGTTTTTATTCTTTTACTCTTTTGGGGGGCCTGCCACCCAGCTCCCAAATAAATTACACATGGATGCTTATTCTTAATTATAAATGCCTAGCCTTAGCTTGCCTTATTTCTAGCCATCTTTCCTTGACTTTAAATTATCCTGTCTATCTTTTACCTCTGGGCTTTCTCTCTTTCTTACTTTTGTAACTTTACTTTCACTCTTACTAAAAGCATATCAGTTTAATTAGTTCACTGAAGAATTTGGATTTTCCCCAAGTATCTTTGCAGAACATAGCTGTGGCTGATATGACTTTGCTCATGTTGGTGGTTTTTTCTTGAGCCAGATAAACTGAGAAAATGACTTTTAATGTTTGTAGAGAAGGTGTGACCCCAGTGCAGTGTGAGATTCACATTTTATTAGATTGCTACTGTCTTTTTACACCTAGTGTTTAGATTTATATGCATTGGAATTCTTTGGTTATGTGACTGCCATAAAAGAGCCTGTTGGGTTGGCTTACTCCAGCTCCTTAAAGTATACTACAGACCAGGTGGTTTACACAGCAGAACTGTATTTTCACACAGATCTGAAGAATGGAGTCCAAGTTCAAGCAAGATTGATTTCTTCTGAGAATGCTATTCTTGACTTGTAGATTGTAGTAGTAGTTTTGTGTCAGCTGCCAGTCCTCAAATAATGACACAGAGATTTATTATTAATTATAAACAATCAACCTATAGCTTAGGCTTGTCTCAATTAGCTCTAATAACTCAAATTAACCCATTCATATTAATTTATGTCCTATCACATGGCATTACTTCTCTTCCATCTTATACCTCCTGTTTCCTCTCCATGTCCCCTGGTGTCTCTTGTGTGCCTCGATTCATTTCCTGCTTCCTCTCTCACTGCCCGGAAGTCCCACCTTTCCCTCCTGCCTAGCTATTGGTCATTCAGCTTTTGTTAGAGCAATCACAGCAATACATCTTCACACAGTGTGCAAACATCCCACATGAGTAGATGACCGTCTTCTCCCTGGGTCTTCACATGAGCTTTCTGCTGTGCCCAGTTGTATCCTAATGCTCTGTTTTCATAAGGACACCAGTCATTTGATTGGGGTTCACCCAGTGACTTCAAGTAACCAATTACTTGAACAATTAATTAATTTGTGAACTCTCTCTGGTCCTCTGGCTTTTGTAATCTTTCTGTCCTCTCTTCCACAATGTTCCCTGAGCCATAGGTGCAGTAGTGTTATGTAGATGTACCCATTGGGACTGGGCACATGCACATCAATAAAAATAAACATTTAAAAAAGTGTTCACTAAGAGAACATTTACTAAGCCAAGAGTAGTGACATACACGTGTACTTCAGCTAGGGAGGCCCAGGATAGGCTGGAACCACATGGTGAGACTTTCTAAAAAAGTCAAATAAAAACAGAGTATAAAGGGCAGAGAGATGGCTTAGTAGTTAAAAACCCTTGCTGCCAAGACTGAACCTAGATTCACCCTCCAGAACCAAAGAATCAATTTCTACAAATTGTCCTCTGGCCATGTATTTGTGCTATGGGATGAACGCATATGCACACAAAATACACAAATATTAAAAATTAAAACCAAACTCTATAAAACATAAAAAACTTAACAAACTATTGAGACATGTACCCAGAATGCACTTTACTTGTTCTAGAAAAAAAAATTCTTTCAAAAATTCAAACTATTTCAAAGAGGTTGAAGTGACTATGATAGCCCCAAGTGCATGAGTACCTCTTCTTGCATGTTGGGAGACATTTTCCAGGGAGAATTCTCAAACAGATGTTTCATCCCATGGTGACTCTAAAAGGGACAAAACTATACTTCTTTGAGATTATTGCACAGCTCTGACTTGTCATTGGTTCAGTTTCTCTGTTGGCTACCTTGAGCTTGAAGACTTTATCTCCAATGAAGGTAAATCTTTATGAAGTGAATAATCTATGGGAAACCTAAATGAAAAGGCTTGTGTTGTATTTATAATATTTCTAGAATACTATAAACTCATGAGCTATAGAATTCATGAAAGATGGACCATGGATAATAATACTGTCATTATGGCATGCATATGGTGTAACATGAATCTTAAAGGTCTTATTAATAAAAAACTCAGTAACAGTTATTGGGGTGAATGCTGGAAGATCAGAGGAGCAGAACAAGCCACAGCCAACCTCACCTTGCCAGCTTCTCAGCAGATCCTGTTTCCTCAAACTGGAAGTCTCTGTGTCTTCATCCAGAATGGATCTCAGCTAAACTGCTGCTAAACGCCTAAAAGCTTAAAAAGACTTGAGTTCCTGGTCCTCGTGCCTTATATACCTTTCTGCTTCCTGCCATCACATACTGGGATTAAAGGCATGTGTCTTTCCCAAGCAAGACATGAGATCCCAAGTCTTGGGATTAAAGGTGTGTGCCACCATGCCTGGCTTCTATGTCTATCTAGTGGCTGTCTATTCTCTGACCCCAGATAAGTTTATTAGGGTGCACAATATATTGGACGACACAATATCACAACAATATGGTGCTTGTTTTTTTTTTTTTTGCCTGACATAATGCCAAGTACTTTCCTGATTTTATCCTTTATATTAGTCTATGTTGTAGTTCATTTCTATTACCACTAGTTTACAAACAAGAAAACTGAACATATTGGGTGGTTAAGAAACTTCTCTACTCAAGTCATGTTGAAAGTTATAGGGGAAAAGCTATCCCAGACATGGTTCCTCTGTAGAGGCTTCATCTGAACTCCAGTGAACTGGAGTGGTGGTGTCTGCCCCTCATCACTGCACCTGCATTCTAAACTCCTAGCAAACAAGAATCTTCTTTGAGGTTAAAAGCCAATACAACTGATATAAAGAACTGCTTCCCATTGTGAAATCTTCAACAGATATCATATCTAAAAGTAAATCTTACAGGGAAAATGGTCATTGGACTAGTTAGAAAAGAAGAGAAAAGAATTTGTCGTGGAAGAATAACATACACAGAAAGGGACAGGTTACAGACTGCAACCCACAGCTCCAGGGAGGCTAGCTAGCAGGGAGGACCCTAGGAAGGATGCATGGATCGCCCATTGAAAGAGAAATAGATGAGATCTACATGAGCAAACTGGGGGTGAGGGGGTAATGGAGGGCAAGGGATGGGGTATGAGAACATAGGGGAATGGAAGGGTCGAGCTAGAACAAACAGGGACAGAGTGGGAGAGCAAGGAAAGAGATACCATGATAAATGAAGACATCATGGGAATAGGGAAAAACAGAGTACTAGAGAAGTTCCCAGGAATCCACAAGGATGACCCCACCTTAGACTACTGGCAGTATTCGAGATGGTGCCTGAACTGGCCTACTCTGGAGATCAGATGGCTGAATAACCTAACTGTCATCATAGAACCCTCATCCGGTGACTGATGGAAGCAGATGCAGAGATCCATGGCCGGGGCCAGGCCGAGCTCCAGGAGTCTAATCAATGAGAGAAAGGAGGGATTCTATGAGCAAGGGACATCGAGATCATGATGGAAAAAATGTACAGAGATGACCAGCCAAACTAGTAGAAACTCATGAACTGGGGACAATAGCTGAGGAGCCTCCAGGGTACTGGACTAGGTCCTCTGGATAGGCGAGACAGTTGTTTAGTGTAAGCTGTTTGTTTAGGGGGCCACCAGGCAGTGGGATCGGGACCCATCCCTGGTGCATGAGCCAGCTTTTTGGAACCTAGTGCCTATGGTGGGACACTTTGGCCAGGCTTAGTGCATGGAGGGGGGGAGGGCTGGACCTGCCTCAACTGAATGTACCAGGCTCTGTTGACATCCCATGGGAGACCTTTCCTTGGAGGAGGTGGGAATGGGGGAAGGGGGTGGTTGGGGGAAAGGCTGGAGGGCAGGAGGAGGGAGAAGAGTGGAATTTGTGGTTGGTATGTAAAATGAATAGAAAATCTCCAATAATAATAATAATAATAATAATAATAATAATAATAATAATAAAGAAAGGGAGAGGTTACAAGGTTTAGAAGTAAGGTAGAGAATGTGGAAGTCACAGTTTACCCTGTCATTTCATCCCACATCCCTGTTTCCTGCCAAGGACTATGCTTTTGGGTTCTTTTACAGGCTTGATGAACCTGGACCAATTTTTCTGGAATATGTCTATCTAGAGTCTCCATAGTTCCTTTTTGCCTCATTTTTAATGAGTCAGTGCTGACCTTTGAGGTGTGTTTTCATGGCTTTCTGTGTGGTATCCTTGGTGATCAGTTGTTGACACAGGCTTTTGAATGTTGAGTAATTAGACATTTATATCTCAGGCATTCCCTGCTCAGAGAAGGAAAGTCAACCTCTTAAACTGAGACACCTAAAGAGAGACATCAGAAGCTCTCCCATCTCGTCACATATCTTATTGTGTTTATTATGGCATTTTGGTTGCTATGGCGACAGGAAGGAGAGCCTGAGTAGGGAAGGATGGTGAAAGACTTTGCTCTGAGGGGAGGCCAATAAAGGCCCTGAATATTACCAAGGATCACTCTCAGGAAATGACCTTGGCTATCATGTCATTATTCCCAGCACTCAGGAAGCAGAGGCAGGTGGATTTCTGTGAGTTTAAAGGCAATCTGGTCTACATAGTGAGGTCCAGGACAGTGAGGGCTATAAACTGAGACATTATGTCAGAAAAAAAAAGAAGAAAGGGAGTGAGAGAGAGAGAGAGAGAGAGAGAGAGAGAGAGAGAGAGAGAGAGAAGCAGTATGACACCTGTGCCTCTTCCCTCTGGCTAACTTCATCTATTGCCTACTTCCCTTAGCATATATTTAAACTCATGTTCTAAAGCAGCACTATGCATTCTCCTGGTTTATCCTTCATCGCTAATATTTAATATATTCAGAATGATTTCTCCATTCCTATCACTTATGAGTCCTGTATGAAAATTTTAATTTAAACACAGGTTTATTGACCCTTACTGTTATTCAAGGTCAGTTCAAGTGCTATTTTTATTTCTAGAAGAATTAATTAATGCATTCTATTAGTTTGGACTTATGTGGAGACTGAGGAATCTTGGACATGTGTGCCCCAATCCGCAGTTTTGACTGAGAGTGTTGTGGCCAGACAACATTTGGGAACCTTCTCTGTCTTCTCCCCTTGAAGGGTGACCCTGGTTAAACAGCTCTTTAAACAGACGTCTTTTTGTCAGAACCGCAGGTCATATAGTCCCCTCCAAACAATTATTACTTATGAACTAGATAAAAGCCCCGTGTTGTCTGATACATAAACTTAGAAATGGGCAGATGGGGTCAGGGACAGAGTTGGTCTAGATTTCGCCCTGGTTTATTTAAAACATCAGAGACAGGGAGAGAGCAACTGGACACCTGTTTTAGAAACATTTTGGTGGAGAGACAAAGGTGAGTAACAAAACTGTTTGTCCTTTATGTGCTGAAAATGTCCCTCCGCACAAAGATCAATCTCTTTTTTTAAAAACAATGATGTGAACAGCCTCCAAGAATTGGAAGTTGGAACTGTGCACTTTTAAATTTTTCAGTAATAATATTTGCATAAATAAATAGGTTCATTTTATTTTAGAAGTAACAGAGAGAGAGATGATGATGATTCTGAGGCAAAGTGAACTAGAGAAGAAACTGCAAACGTTTTTAAAATTATCCCAATACTTGCATCAGTCTTGATTTTTCTCATCTTCTCAGAGAGGATATAGACAAGAGCTCTCATTGTTCGCACGACTGACACTCAAACCCTCTCTCCCAGTCCTCTCTATTATCGTTCTTGTTTTATTTTTATTTTTTTGCAAAACCCTAGCTATGTATTAATTTTAACACATCACGTGGTTTAACAAGTTATTTATCCTTCTCATCGCTTTGTATATTTGGGACTTCATGATTCATATTCTCAGAAAAGTTCTCAGAGAAACTGAAGCCACATAGGCTTATTTCCCTGTTTTACTTTAGCACAAGGTAGGAATACTATCTAGATATTTCTATTTTTACTCTATAATGAGGACACTGAATCTAAAAATTGCACACCTCCCTGAGCTGTTACATTTCTTGTTCACTTTAACCTGAATAAGGGCTTCAGGTTTTCATGGAGTCAGATTTATGCAATGCCTGTTTTGAGGCAGTAAACATCCTGTCATCCTCAGAATTTAGTGTTTATTTCTCCTTGTAATGAGAAAGCCCTCTGGCTCTCCAAGCAGCTGTAATTTCTCACTAGTTCTGCATAAACATTTCAATATATAATGAGTCATTGTTGGATTTGATAAAGAAAATGGAATTAGAGAAAGAGTAATTTACATGTGGGGTGCCCTCCCATTAAGGTTTGTAGCAAATGTGGAAGAAATGAAAATGTATGAGCTAAAAGGGGGTGTGATGGTGCAACTTGTCATCCTCACACTGAAAAGGAGGATCACAAACTCAAGGTCATCCTTGACTACATAGCAATTTTCAAGCCAGCCTGGCCTACAGGAGACCTTATTTCAAAAAGAGGTGTGGGGATGGGGTGGGGTTAAAAGGAAAAAGATGACTGTGGTTTTCAAAATGGGGAGAAATGTTTGATGTTACCTTGATACACTCTGTTGCCAAGGTTCTTTGCTTACTCATAAGCAGAAATGCTCCATGAAGAAGACATTGTGTTCCCAAAAGGACCCAAGTCTCCAATGTAAGAGAAGTCCCCACAGAATCCATATTGCCCTGTTTCCCAACACCTTCCAGTAAAAAGAGGATGGGAGTGTGTGCCTGAAGGAAAAACAACCTGACAAAGATGATGAGCTACCCAAAAGTCTGGTTTGGGATATGGTTGGAGTTTGTCCCCCAAAGTTCATGACCTATAAGCTCGTGGTAGTTTTAATGAGGTGGGACCTGTAAGAGCTGGGGCTCAGTGTAAAATAACTTTGGGAAGGATTACTGCTCTCCTGGAGTCAGTTCTTGATAAAGTGGCCTATAGAAAGCAGAGCACCATGCACCTGTGTTTTCCTGCCATGACGTGATGCAATCCTCACTGAAGTCCTGACAGAAATGTATGTGACCCAGGGTTTTCAGCCTCAGAAACTGTAAGCCAACCAAATCCCTTTATTTTGTAAATTCCCAAGACCCAGCTACTTTTTGTAGCAACAGAACATTGAAAAAAACAACACGGTGAACATCCTCCTAAACTGCCTTACTACTTTTTCTTTTTCTTTTCTTTTCTTTCTTTCTTTCTTTCTTTCTTTCTTTCTTTCTTTCTTTCTTTCTTTCTTTCTTTCTTTCTTTCTTTCTTTCTTTCTTTCTTTCTTTCTTTCTTTTTTTGTTGCTGTTGTTGTTGTTTTCGAGACAGGGTTTCTCTGTGTAGTTTTTGGTGCCTGTCCTGGATCTCACCCTATAGACCAGGCTGGCCTTGAGCTCACAGAGATCTGCCTGGCTCTGTCTCCTGAGTGCTGGGATTAAAGGTATGGGCCACTGCCACCCAGCCTGTGCCTCCTTTTAAAACTTAGAGTGTGTTACCCTGGTAAGACTGAATACTTGGGTAGAGCCTCCTTTCTTCTAGAGTACGTGAATTCACAACACCCTTTGTGAAACACCAGTAAAAACTACTTTCTCCAGGTAATTTGCCACATCCCTTTGTATCTAGTCTTACTGCCTGGAAGCTTCCTAGGGACAGCCTGATGGTGACCCTTGCAGTTCCCTTTTATCTTGTTTAAGTGTAAGATATATTTTTTTCTAAATAATCAAGTGGATATTTAATATTTTATATTTGAGCCAAAATTATTTGCTTTACAACGTTTGACCTTTCTACAAGCATGCCCTGGCCTTGGTACTGGAAAATATCTCTGTGTTTAAACTGATATATTTGGCTTGTAGTGGAATTTGGATCAAGATTGAAAAGCCTCAGTGGGGTGGAAGAGAGCATGAGCAGTGGGGTCCCAGAGAAAGGAAGAGGGGCTGTGCATGTTAACTAACACATCCGAGCCGCAGAGGACCACCAAGCCTCCTGAGCACTCAGTGCTCCTCAGAATATGGTGTCCTATTAGGCTTCTCGGAGACATTCCGTGGATGTTCACGGCATCCTAGAGAAGGCACAGCTATGCTTCATTTGTGCGTGCTAGTCGAGTTTATAAACCATTTAAAACATAAGTGCAGCATTTTTAGCATAAGCAGAGATATTATTCTGAATTTGTAATTTAAACAAAACTTTGCACATTCAGAGTTCGGAAATCCTTCAAGGGGTTTTGTTTCCACAAGAACTTGAGAAAAAATATTAGTGTAGAAATTTTATTAAAGTGATAAGAAACTGAATCTTCCTAAAATTGCAGATTATAAATCACCACAGAAAAGATAATGGCTTGTGTACATAGTTCACATCACCAGAGGCTGAGTCTGGAATACCGAAGAGGAAGAAGGCAGAACATTGATGGTTAACGTCTGGAAATGCGAGTAACAGGCTAATCAATTAATTAAAATGACTTTGTTTTGAGCCTAGTCCAGGCTGGTCTGGGACTTGCGATGCAGCCCAGGATGATCTCAAACCTGTGGTAATTCTTCTGCTTCTGTCTCCCAAGGGCTAGGATTGTAGGCATGAGCCACAGTCCACCCCATTTTTGCTTCATCAGCCCACAACATTACCAATGTGAGACGCTGAGAGAAGACCTTCAGTTGATGATCTTAACTAAGAAGAAGCAGATTATTTTTTAAAGATACAAACGTATTTACAAATGAGAGTCTTTGTCTCATGCCCTCTTATGGTCTCCATGGGCACTTGTACACATGTGACAGATGCACATATATGAAAACAAATCAACTTTAAAATCTTGTTTTTAGAATGTGCAGAGGTTGTTTGGAGGTCCTTTGCAGTATCTCACTTCATGTCTTCTCTTTAGGAAACTCCCTTGGTGGATGCTAGTGGTGCTGGTCAGTGTAGAGGAGAAGGGTTTAATAAAGTTTTAACAACAAACCCGTAACACTCTCTGTGTATATGCTTTAGGTCTTCACATTTCTATCTTTTTTTTTTTTCAGAGATAGTGTTTCTCTGTATAGTTTTGGGCCTGTCCTGGATCTTGCTCTGCAGAACAGGCTGGCCTCAAACTCACAGAAATCCACCTGGCTCTGCCTCCTAGGTGCTGGGATTAAAAGCATGCACCACTGCGGCCCAGCCACATTTCCATCTTTGGCACTATGGTGTTTCTCTTTCCTATGACATGGAGCATGAGGAAAGTGATCAGAAAATGATTTTTGAATGAAGAAATATATTCACAGCATGGCAGATTTCACAGGCAGATTCCATCCGCTGTGATACATGGAACAGATGGAACATATTTTTAAAAATTAACTGCTGCATTAAAAAGAAGAAAGGAGAGGGAGAGAGGGGGGAAAGGGGAAGAGGAAAAGAAGCCAAGTGCAATCGGGTACTGAGTCTCCTAGTTACTTGGGAGGTTGAGGTAGAAGGCACCTGAGCCTACAAGTTCAAGGCCAGTCTGGGCACATAGAAAGACACCCATCTCCAAACAGCAGCCCCGGCAGCAGAGAGCTTTAAAGGGCAGGTTCTCTTATGTGAAGTCACAGTACCAAGTAGATACTACTTTTTCTAAATCACACCAAGTGGCTTACACTTGATATGACAGGATCCGAGGAATTACCCCAAAACCTTGAGTTCCAAAGACGCTTGATAAAAACAGCTAGAGATGGGACAGTTGGCACTGAGTAGACTGGGCAGGAATATGTTGTGACTCAGGTGCTATAGGAATGAGATTGCAACTAATTCATGGTCATAGTCTCAGTAAAATAACGGAACAGACAGGGTCTGTTTTTCATTACTATAGCAAAATACCCTCGGCAGACTAACTTTATAAAGAGATTTATTTAGGCCAAAATTTAATGTTTAAAGTCCAAATGGAGTCCATTGGGTTACACACACACACACACACACACACACACACACACACACACACACACACACACTACTAAAACAAACAAAAGAAAGTAGAAATGGGTTTATTGAGAAGAGAAAAGGAATTACTGGCAAGGACACAAGAGAGGGTTACAGAGGAATGATTTCATGGTTGAAATATATTGTATGCATGCATGAAATGTCATAATGAAACCATTATTATGCACAATTAATATATGCTAACAAAACATGTAAAGCTTTGGGGAGGGTACTTCTTGAGCAAATCAACTCGTGGTGGATGACATGGGGAGAACGCCTGGGGAGTGAGAAGGTACATCTCAGAACAGGAAGACATCAGACTGGGGTCATGCAGTCCCTTCCAGCAACACACCTCACTGGATTTAAGGACTTCCTGTAGCTCTTATCTCTCCAAAGCTCTGCACACCTCCCAATGCCTACACCTTGGGGACCAAGCTTCTAATTCCTAAATCTTGGGAGGCGAACAACATCAAATCCCATGATGAATATAAAAAGTATTTTGAAAGTATATCACTCTTTGACACAAGAATTGTTCTAAATCTGTCTGTGCTCTAGCCCCTCAATATCAGATATATCAGATCTCTCTCTCTCTCTCTCTCTCTCTCTCTCTCTCTCTCTCTCTCTCTCTCTGTGTGTATCAGACTATAATGAGTAGAAATTAAGTATAAAACATTTTTGTCTATAATGCATATTGTGGGTCTAGTAGGATGAATATTTAGTTACATTTTAAAAATGGTTTCAAAATATTATTGGATAAGAAAATGCAACACTCAGGAGAGCAGGCCCGGCACCTCACCAGGGCAGCACAAACAAGCCAACATTGTTAGCTCAGGTGTAGGTGAGCCAGCCCTGAAATTGTGACCATCGAGAGCTGTCCCCATTTCTCATCTGGTGGACCAACCCTACAGCTGTCTAGGCCCAGATCCAGGGTTATGACTTGGCTTGTCCTAACATCCACTCCATCTGTGATCTGCTGGAGCACATGAAGGAACCTGACCCACAGACCCAAAGCTGCAGAATCTCCACAACACAGGGCACCAGTGGGATGACCAGGAAGAGTCCTAGTGGGGGCCCAGCATTGAACATGTAGTGGAGACCAGGAGCCTCGAACCAGACCAATGACTTTGCAATGAACACTTGTAAGTAGAGATGTATGGACAGAGAGGTATACGGTTTGAGTTGTTGGGTTGTACTGAAGCTTCCATGATGAGGTTTTTTAAAAATCCCTCCCCTTTTAAATTTTTTCTCATTTTATTTTCTTCCTTTTTTTTTCTCTTGAATTTTGTTTTATTCAGGGAGGAGTGCAGGGACAGAAGGTGGATGTGAAGGGACAGGGAATGAATGGGGTCACCATACATGATGTAAAAAACACATAGAATAAACAAGCAAATAGATAAATAAATGCATAAATAGAAAGAGAGAGAGAAAGAATGGGAGGGATAGAGGGAAGAAAGGAGAGGAAGGAGGAAGGAGGGAGGAAGGAAGTGGGGAGTCAGATTCCCAGTTTACTGTCCCAACACTTAAGCTTCACCCTCCAAGTCTGAGGAGATCACTGGAGTTCCACAGCTCCAGCAGTCACATCCAGATCAGACTTTGTGTCATTGTCACAAAATGCCTGATGTAAACAAGTTTAAAAAGAAGAGAGAGAGAGAGAGAGAGAGAGAGAGAGAGAGAGAGAGAGAGAGATAGATAGATAGATAGATAGCCACTGAATATTGAACGTTTAAAAAATATTTCAATGTACAGAAAACTTGCAACTTTAATTGGATCAATCTGTATCACTGATGGGAATATCTGACTGTATGTCCTTGTGTGTGTACATATGTGTATAAACATATGTGTATGTGTGTTGTACGCCACTGTTTATTTTTATACGTCAAACAGCGTTCTCCTGAGAGGCTGCAGCACTCTCTGTGTGTGCTTGCATAAACACAAAGGTTGTTGCCTTGGGTCTCTTTTGTACAGCTCTTAGCTTTTTGGAGCAAACCTGAAAATAGACACTCAACACTCCTTCCATCCCTGAGCTCCGTCTGCATGGCTGCTGTGTCTGTCTTCCTGCCCCTAGCAGTGTTCATATAGCATCACCTATGTGCGGGGAACTCATCAAAGGCTAGTTTAGCAACATTTATCTGTTGTTAATTAATAAACATTTATTAGACTTTAGAAGGTGGCTGGTGCTGTTTGAGGCTTTCCATTCGTAGGGAGAACAGTCTGAGGCACACATGGGTCATTGAGGAACAGTCTGAGGTCATTGTGAGAAACTGATGCTCTTTTTCTCTTCCTGAGGTCTTATAATCTCTATGGCATCCTTAAAGGTTTTCCTATTCAGTTCTCTGTATCCATGCAGATGAATAGCTAAACAGATCAGGGTAGCCATAGATTTACAATGCATTTCTTAAGACAAAGACTATCAAATGTTCTATTGACTATAAATACAGTTCCTCCAAGCAGTATATCCCAGATAGATTTAATCAGCACTTTAGCTGTGTTTGAAATACCTTAATTTCCAACTTCAACTTTGCTAACTAACCTTAAAACAAATCACATTTCATATTTAATTGGTAAACTGAGAACCACAGCTGATAGTGTTATGAATTTACAAAGATGTTTTTCCTTTGAATATTGAATATATAGAGCTGTAGCACTGAAAATTACTGAATTACTTAATAAATGCTTTGTGTTGAATGTATCTTTAAAATCACCCTCAAAAGTTGTATGACAAATGAAATCCATGTGTCTGACTCATGAAAATTTATATACACTAATTTTTATATTGTTCAAATTCATTGCAAGTAGTATCCTGATCTTAGAGCTCCACGCCCTTAGATAAAGGACGGCAGCAGGTGCTAGATGTCTCCTCTCTTGTAATTGTCTCCCAAGAGTTCATCACCTAGAAGACAGGCTTTATAATCTTACAGATCTGCTACTTTCCTAGGCATCATGATGTCCAGAGCATAGAGTTTTTGTCGGTGGGGGCTACAGAGCAACCACATCCGGATACACAGTGGTGTAGGAGCACCAAGCCTGCTCGTTGCCAGTGCCTCACAACACAGAAGGATCCTACTTCTCCCTTTTCTGCTCCCTGTACCCATAAGCTCATCTGCGCTTAGTGGGAAGATTGACGTTTCTGAGCACATCCAGAAGGCATCAGTTTATTATGCACAATTGCTTATTGGCTAGTAATGAGGTTAAAATTTAGTCAAAGACCGGCATGGTGCAGAGATCCTGCTATAAATGATGCTGCCTGTCAATATATTTATTCCTACATCCGCACTTTCCATTTAATCCACTCTAAGCAAACATCAAAATTAGATCAACAATGAATTTAAATTCAGGGAGCAGTTCCACATCAAAGTACTTAGTGGGGTTAGGATAACATTATACAATATATTCCAATTTGTTATTGAAGAACAGTGCAATACAGTGGATGTTTGAGATGGAGTCTTCACGTGGTTTGTTCTTTAAAATAAGATAATGGACACATTTTACTGTTAATCCCCAAGGTTTTCTCTCTCATTATATATCAGGCCTGTTGATCACCACTTAGGAGACCTTGTCGGCCCCACGTGGGTTTTAAATTGCCAATTAGCAGCCTTGTCACCAGCCACAAACGGGGAGCATGATTTCAAAAACAAGCATTGCATTTCTTCTAAGGTTGTACTAAAAAACATGAAAGCGAGGCTGCAGGGAGCAAAGGAGGCCTTCAGGCTGCGGAACTGATTCTAAAGGAGGGGACTCCGTGCAAATGTGTCTGCACACCGCAGTCCCTGTGCTCCGAGTGAGCACCCCCTGAGACCTGTGGGGATGTTTTGCTTCACTTCATGCAAACTGCTTTGAGATTTCTGGCATCATTAAGTCAAAATTTAGTGCAGCCATTTTGTTCAGAACCAAACTGAGTGACACTTGCTCAGTCAGTGAAGAGAGAAGTGCAACGTCTGTTTGTCACATGGCACAAATGTGGATGTGTTACACATGGCCTTGGTCTCTGCGAAAAGAAATAGATAACACATTTGCTTATACTCAAGGCATGTGCACATTGCTGATCTAAATCAGATCTTTCAGACACACACACACACACACACACACACACACACTACACCATCTCATTGTTTTCATGTAAAGATAGCACTGCCTATTCTTATGCTTTGTGAATTGGTTAATGATGTCTCAAGTCTAGAGCATGACTTTGAGAATTATGTGTGCTCATTGTTTTTTATTTTTAATTCTTTCACCAATTCTTCTACCCAATTCCTGAATATGTGTCTTTCATTTGTGACCTTTGGTGCTTTATTATTTTAATACTGTGAATTTAAATATGAATGTATAAAGGTATGCCTGAAAAAGTACTAATATAAAGCATTTATATGGAGTGTAAAAAGCATAAAAGCTTTTTATAAAGCTTTATAAAATATATGTCAATCTAGATAAATTTGTTTAGAAAAAAGAATTGGGTTTGAAATTATGTTGGGATAAGTTCTCATCACTGCGTATAAGGGGCAGTGGAAACAAGAATGCCAATATTAGCAGTGTTAACACTTATTGTAACTATATTTTGTGTCAAACACAGTGAAAGGAACCTTAAGTACATAATCTAAGATAAACTGAATTCTCTCTCATTTTTGGGATCCAGGTAGGACAGCGATTTGGACTGAGTCTCTTCGTCACAGCTGACACAGAAATTCGCTGTACAGGTGCCTGAGGGGTAAGAAAAGGGAAAGCTGTCCCAGGCTGGGCACTCAGGGAAAGTTCTGTGGAAAGGGTAAGCACCTGTAGACTGAAAGCTGACAATGGGATGGGAAAATATTACACTGCGTGGAAGCCCGTGCGGGCTGTTCCAGGCATGGCTGCGTGTGCCTGCTAACCTTGTCTCTGGTTGGTCTTATGTGCCTAAGTCCTGTGAACTAACCTGTGTTATACCACTAACTGAGAAGTTCTGGAGACAATTTGACCATCAGCTTCAACTAGAGACTCTTATAATTTGTCAGAAACTATATAGTTTACTTACCTTTCATAAATAGTAATTTTTTGTTGATAACACATCAGGATGAGTGTTACCATCTTCATTTTATTAGTGAAGAAGCTAAAACTCAGACAGGTTTTATTAGAAGAGTTTGGGGGGCTGGAGAGATGGCTCAGAGATCAAGAGTGCTGACTGCTTTTTCAGAGGAGCTGGTTTTGATTCCCAGCACCTGCACAGCAGCTCACAAATATCTGTAACTCCAGTTCCAGGGGCCAAACGCCCTTCTCTGGCTTCCATAGGCACTGTCTGAAGTTGGTTGCACAGACATACATTTATGCAAAACACCCATACACATTAATAAAATGAATGTCTTTAAAAAATACATATTTGAAAAGAACATTGTGCCTATGTTACACTTTGCACCTTGATTTTTCCCTAATATGTCATTACTATACTCATATATGGTTATTCTTTTACACTGTCATTTTAAATAGCCACATAAATTTCCTAACATATGTGTGATACATATGCTTTCAGCTGCTAGTCAGTCTGATGATACTGCTGTATTGCTAATGCTGAGGATTGAATTCTTTCACATTGCGTATACTGTGGGTGGGGCTATCAACTTGTCAATGTGTGTGTGGGTAAAGCAATCAGCTTGACAAGATGTATGAATTCAAAATGTGCATGCTATTTGAGCAAACACACACATATAACAGAAAAACTGTTCAAATGTGAAGAAACTGGAAACAAACATTCATGAATTAGAGACTAGTGAAATCATTGTATAGTCATAAAGTAGAATACATTTGAAAAAAGATCCGTATGTGCTGTCATGGAAAATTATCTAAACTCTATTTTGTCTGGAAAATATTAGGTAAAAGAACATTACAAATGTATATGTAAAGAACATGACTATATATTTGCACACACCTGATTCTCCTTCTGGCTTTTACTCATTGGAACTGCCTGACTCTGGGGTCCTCGTACTCTCATGGGACACCCAGGGAAGCTGATGCCTGGGCACAGGGATCAGAACAGGGCACATGCCTGTCTCACTCCACACACAGCCCCTATCTGAGGTTCACATCAGTCTTATACTGGTGAATACCTGTCAGTGGTCTTCCGACAGCTGTGTCTGTGGTTATTGACTGGGAACCAGATTTCTACCTCACTGGGAAGGTCAAACCAAAGGTCCAGGAAGTGTTGGTCATTGTCTTTATAATGTGACACAGATTATGGTGGCCAGTACAATAGCATGCTGATGACATTCATTTTAATGTACTTGATAACTATTTCACTACTATGTAGGCGGAGCTTTTCATCAGGACCACAGGTCAGCTCTGTCCTGCCACCTGCTCCCAAATAACCACACAGAGACGTATTATTAATTATAAATGCTCAGTCAATAGCTTATGCTTGTTACTAATTAGCACTTACAACTTAAATTAACCCATATTTCATATCTACCCTCTGCCACATGATGGTACCTTCTTTCAGCTTGGCATGTTCATCTCCTGCTTCATCTGCATCTCTTTCAAGACGCTCTAGACTCCTCCCTTCTTCTTCCCAGTCTTCTCTCTGCCCCTAAAATCCTGCCTCACCATTGGCCAATCAGCTTTTTATTAACCAATGAGAGCAATACATATTTACAGTATACAAAGATTGTTCCACAGCACTAATATTTCTTTCTCTCTTATAGGGGATTGAACCCAAGGGCCTTGCACATACTAGGCAAGCTCTCTACCTCTGAGCCACATCCCCAACTCTCTCTCTCTCTCTCTCTCTCTCTCTCTCTCTCTCTCTCTCTCTCTCTCTCTCTCCAGTTCCTACTAAATTGTTCAGTTTGACCTTGCACTAGTTCCATGGCTGAAACAATCCTGGAATTTGTGATCCTCCTGCCTCAGCCTCCTGAGTAACTGAGATGACAGACCCTCTAGT
This sequence comes from Peromyscus leucopus, assembly GCF_004664715.2. NCBI lineage: Eukaryota > Metazoa > Chordata > Mammalia > Rodentia > Cricetidae > Peromyscus > Peromyscus leucopus. The sequence goes on from NC_051064.1 coordinate 37,428,567, forward strand.
ACAGGCTTAGCTAATTCTGATAATCTTCCTGTTCAATCATGGCAGGCTGATGGTCTATCTAGAGGGGGGATTGCTTGACACTATGGCAAAACCCACCTATATGTGTTTGGGAAGGAAGTCTAGACCTGGAGGTTCCTTTGAATCCAGGAGGTAGATGCAGAGCTACCTCTTTCTGCTGCTTGTCTTGATTGTATCCTATACTTCTCAATGTTGGTATTTCTTATGTGTTGGTGAATTGTATGTATTCTCAGTGCTTATTTATGGACAAGATTGCTTTGACCAATGACGAGGAAGCATTTAAAATAGATGGTTTGCTAGTAACGGGCGGGAACAAAAGCTATTTATTTTATAGTTATTTCTTTTTATGAAACAATGTATACTTCGAGTTATCAAATTTTTAATATGATGGGTGGGGGGGCACATGCATGCCATGGTGTGCATGTAGAGGTCAAAGGACAGTTTCGTGGGGTTGGTTCTCAACTCCCACCTTACTGATTCAGGGCCTCTCTTGTCTCTGCCATGCAGTGTACTCCCGGCTAGTTGGTTCCCAGGCTTCCTGCTGATTCTCCTGTCTCTGCTCATCATCTTTCTGTAGGAGTGTTGGCATCATAGATGTGTGGCTTGGTACAGCTGATTTTTTTTTAGTGAAGGTTCTGGGGATCAGATTAGGTCATCCATGGTGATTCATTATTATGAAACTATCTCTTACAGTCTAAGAGACTGGAGCTTTTGTTGAACTTCACAGCCAAAGTTAATAATATACCTTGAGGTCACTTAAAATTTCAATCTGACTATGTACTCAGCCTGTTTGTTTAACCTACCTTTAAGGGAACAGTGTACCGATCATCCTTACTTGCCTTGCATTTCCTGAATAAGCAACTGCTACAACCTAAGCTAATGCTTAGCTACAATCTTAAGTTATGTGCTCTTCCACGCCCTTGGCCAAGAAAAAAGTGCATGAAAGTAGCAAATACAGAGGTTGAGAGCAACTTCCTAAAATCTATCATAAATGTTGAACGGAACATTTATGGCTATTGGTTGATAAACAATGATGCTTGTTGTCTGGTCAGCTAGGATCAGTTGGAGTCAGGAACTTAATTCCTTGTTAAACTCTGTCAAAGATGTCTGTAAAGTTTCCCACTCCTTCCCCGTGTTATGCTTTCTGTTCTGTTCAGTACAAGAGAGAGCAAAGCCCATTGAGGGAACAGTAGCCCAACAGTCATACACAGGCAGTCAGACATGGATGGACACTGCCATACAGCGGGCACACACAGACAGAAGATAGCCTCAGGGACAGATTCACAAGACAGCCTTCAGGCAGGCAGAGATCCAGACTCACAACGTGCGGAGTCTGATGTTGAACATGGGGAGATGGAAGACACAGGGAGCATAAAGTAGAGAATTCAAATCTAGGTTTGCTCTTGGTTAAATGACTCAGAAGGGAAGTGCTTTTATTTCTTTCCTTAATGCTATACCCATATATTATAATGACTCAGGGCTAATCACCAATGCATTTAATCCATGCAATCAGCAGGCACTTTTCCCACTGAGCAGTCTTCCTGGCCATTCACATCTACTTTTAACAGTCCTCTTTTTTTTTTTAAAAAAAAAAATTTTATTGAATAAATAAATCGGAAAAAGAAGGTTAGACCAAGGCTTTCTACGACTCTGCCCAGGGTCTCAGAGACTGTTTTCTCCTGCTCTGGAAATTTCTTCCCTCTTCATTTGACAGCCTAAAGAGTGAAGGGATGAGCTGAACTGAAGATGGTACCTTCTGAACTCTTCAGCAACTTTCAAGTTCTCAGTTCTAGTTTCAATTAGAAAGACTTTCAGGACCATCATTAAAATGTTAGTGATTACATTTGAATTCAGTTCTCTGTAATAAAATGCCTTAAACATTAATAAAGAGAAAACAATATTTTTCTAAAACTTTGTATCCAAACCAGGTAAAACAAAAATAAAAGCAGAAAAATGTCCTTTTGATTTTATCCCAATGTATCAATGTTTCTGTTTATTATATTTGAATTATCTCTACATAAAGGATATCTTTTTTTTTTTTTTTTTTTTTTTTTTTTTTTTTTTTTTTTTTTTTTTTTTTTTTGGTTTTTTCGAGACAGGGTTTCTCTGCGTAGCTTTGCGCCTTTCCTGGAGCTCACTTGGTAGCCCAGGCTGGCCTCGAACTCACAAAGATCCGCCTGGCTCTGCCTCCCGAGTGCTGGGATTAAAGGCGTGCGCCACCACGCCCGGCTCATAAAGGATATCTTTGAGAATTAAACCATAGTATAGAAAAACAATGTTCTGTTTTGATTAGTACATTAAGGATTATACTTTGCCTTTCATGATCAAGGTAAAAATCTCTGTAGATATCATAATCTGTTACAGGCTCATGTTTTCAAGCTGAGATCTCTTCAAACTTGTTTCCTGAAACTTTTTTTCTTACTGATGATTTTATCAGGCACCCAGATCATTAAATTGGTATTTAATTAATCCCATAAAGTAAAAGAAATAAAACTTCCAAGTTTGGAATCTGTTAGATTTTTTTTTATAGCTGCAAGTAGCTGGGCATCTCATTTTAGAAATGGAAAGGGTTTTTTTTTCCCCTCTTTCTAAAATATACTGTTGGCATTTTTGTAATTTGAAAGCATTTGAAATTTGATCAGTTAATTTTTTTTTTCTCTGCCAGCATAGCAGATCTGTCTGAGCTAAGAGAAAAACAATGGGAGTAGCCAGCTACTCAAGGTGGCTTGGTGACAAGCATGCCCAGCGATCTGTCATGATCACAAGTTGTGAGTGTGGAAAAGCGTGAAGCTAGGATTCTTGTTTCTCTGAAATCTACTAACTTTATAAGCAGCCAAGTGAATGCTCCCTTTGAGATGGCCCTGAATGTGTTTTAACTATTAACTCAAGCCAGCTGATGCTGGAGTAACTGGTGAAAGACTAGCGTTGATTTGGAAATCAAGATTTAAAGTGGGAGAAAAGTAAATTTCCCTTTGCTGGCAGATAAAAACTGGAGATAGCTTCTTGGTTAGGGATGGGAGCTCGTGTAGACTTCTTCTCACACTGGAACCTTGTCTGGCTTGAACCTGTGCAGGCCCTTTGCATGCTGTCATATTCTTTGTGAGTTCATATTTCATCACTCTTGTGTCTGGAAGACACTGTTTCCTTTTTGTTATCCATCCTCTCTGGCTCTTAAAATCTTTCTGTCTCCCCTTTCTTGAAGTTCACTGACCCATCACAGGAGGGATTTGATGAAGACATCCCACTTAGGACTGAGTACTTCAAGGTCTCTCACTTTCTGCACACTGTCCAGTTGTGGGTTTCTATGTTAGTTCCCATCCACTGCAGGAGGAAGCTTCTCTGATGTTGGCTGGGCAAGACACTGATCTATGGGTAGAACAGAATCTTGTTAGGAGCCATTTCATTGCTACTCCTTGAGCAGAACAATAGCATTTGATTTTTCCCATAGGGCTATTGCTAAACTAGTTTCAGGTTCTTGGACATCCAAGCAGTGTCAGGCATGGGTTCTATCTCATGGAGTGGGCCTGAAATTGGATCAGATAGTGGTTTATTACTCCCACAAGTTTTATGCAACTTTGCACTACATTATCCTCAGGTAGGTCACCACTGTAGAACGAAGGGTTTGTAACTGGGTTGGTGGTTACCTTTCTCCTCTGGTAGAATACAGAGTACCTTTCAATACCATAAACACTAGTTGGTAGACTCTAGTTAAGCATCAGCTTGACTTCTCTATGTTCAATGAGATGTTTAAATGTTGTCTTTCAGTAATAGGTCTCAACATCAGTTTGTGGAAAACAATTGCCTTGGCTATAGACTTAATTGTTTGGGGGTTTTCATGAAGTTCCTTTGGCCAATGACTCAACTAGATGTAACTAATTCCTAGCACTGGAAGTTTTACTTGGTGGCAAAAAATGTCTAGTTGGGCATTGTCTTTCTTGTTATTTGGTGACTCCAACTCGGTTTCTTTTGTATATGTATAGTTTAAGAAACTTCTACAGTAGTAGATTTCCATAGTCTTATTGAGTATATGAAACTTAAGGATAGACCTCATACCCAGCAGTAAGATGGCCAACAGAAAATGAACTTAATGTTATTTTTTGTAGGCTTTTGGTCTCCTGTTGTTTGGGTGGTTTTTTTTTTTTTTTGTCTCACTGTTTTCTCTGTGTGTATGTGTGTGTGTGTTTCTTGTTCTTTTTATTTATTTTTTTATTCTAGTATGTTTGTGGTTTTGTTTGTTGGCCTATTTGTTTGAGAGAGAGAGAGAGAGAGAGAGAGAGAGAGAGAGAGAGAGAGAGAGAGAGAGAAGGCCTGGAGTTGGCAGAGGGGAAACTTGTGATCAGGATATATTGTATGAAAAAATATTTTCAATAGAAAGATTTAAAATTGTTTCTGTACCAATATTTCCCCATGCATGTCAAAGTCCCTTGGCTCTCATCATCAAGTGCTTCCACAATGCCAGGCATCTGAACCTCGTTTGAGCCTCGGGTGAATTAGGCTCTGTATTTATTTTCACTTTTTTTTTTTCTTTCGAGACAGGGTTTCTCTGTGTAGCTTTGCGCCTTTCCTGGAACTCACTCTGTAGACCGGGCTGGCCTCGAACTCACAGAGATCCACCTGGCTCTGCCTCCCGAGTGCTGGGATTAAAGGCGTGTGCCACCACCGCCCGGCTTATTTCCACTTTTGAGAGGAATAGATTATTGCAATAAAGATTCAGATGAATGTAGTGGCCAAAGTGGAGAATTTGGGAGGATGAATCACATGATCCTATTCGAGGACTTCCAAGATTATTACTGGACAAGTAGTGCCTCACCCACAATGGGGTAATGAGAGAGCTATTTGTATGCTGAGAAGTACTGAGAAGTCCTTCAGTCCTGGCTATGGCAACTTTAGCCACATGAGTAGGCAGTAGGACTCAATACAAGTGTGCCATCTATATTAAATTAGAAAGCTTGAAAAGGTATTTGAATTCCAAGTTACGTATTAGTGAAAACCCACAAAAGTCCCTATTTTGTAATTTTGCAAAGACACAGTGGTACTGCTTAGATACTGTCCTTTGGTGGAAACATGGCATAAAAAAAACTTTAGGAGTTTGAGTTGAGGCCCTTTTAGGCTGCATTTGAACATCAGGTTCCGAGTCTTAGATCTCATCACAGGCTGGCTCAGCCTGCATTCTCTCTGTGTGTCTTCTTTGTTCACCATGAATTGTCCTACCTTGCATTTTCCTCTAATTAACGATGGTTAGAGAATGTGCAGTTTCATTATCATGCTCCATCAACACCTTTGCTTTAGCAGGCTGATGAGAGCTTGTTAGTACATTCAGGGGTAAAGCTAAATTCCAGACTCTTAAACAGATTTCAGATTCTGTGGTGAGTGTGTAGGGCAACAAAGGAAAGCCTGAGAACATAGCGGTTGACTTTGAGGAGAAAAAAATATCTTCCTAAGATTCTTCCAAGTGCCCAAATAGATGCTGTCGCAGGCTCTGGGCATCTCCTTCCTCTTTTCTTGGCAGCAACTGGAGGGAGCAGACTTGCTCCTGAGGGAGAATTGGCCTCCTTCTGATTCAGCACCTGAAGTCCTTGAAGCTGTTGGAGGTTCCAATTAAAGCTACACCTCTTGCTAGTCAGGATCACTTCACTTTATATCCTTTCCCAATGGAGAAATGAGTAGTGATCTCTAACCCATGGTGAAATCCGACCAGAGCGAATCCTGTATTGTTTGCTTTGAATTCAACGCTAGTAACAGAGTGAATCCAGATCTCTTGCTGCTGCATTCAGGGACTTGCTTGTTTTCTTTGTTCAGTGTTTATTTTCAAACTATGGTTGCCAAAATTGAACAAATTATTTGAGATTCTAAATTGAGGCTCTTCTTGGTTTAATAACACAGCTGCTTCTCGATAAAGCGGTGCTTAAGCAAGAATCTTTACGTACAGTCACTTCCTGTGAGTAAAACCACCAGTACATACAGGAAAAGCTCACGCCTCTGAAAGCTGTCCCATGAATGGAAGAGTGAAAATCGCAGTTTCGAGAGGCAGGAAGCCAGCAGGCAGACTAAGGAGGGAGAACCTCCTGGTATTTGCTGCTTCTTGGCTTCAGCTCTGCGCTTGAGTTGTTTTCTGTTTCTCGAAACTAAAATGGTCTTAGCTAGTATTATAAGTAAGACGAAAAGCCACAAAATCTTAACCATGAAATTCGCGCCCTGTTCTTTGCTGGAAGGAGTATATTGGAAGCTCTCAAATGCTGAGATTGGCTTCTGTTGCATAGCTGTGTGTGGAACGCCCCCAAGGAATCAGACAGCTGGGACTTAGTGGTAGCATTTCTCAGCTTTCCCCCATGCTCAAATGGGAAGGGCGTGCTCAAAGTGTCTGCAGGTGCCATTCTTTCAGAGTAGAGAAAATGGGGCCACTGTAGCATGAATCTTAACAGTTCTTATTCATAAAATCAAACCTGAGGCCAGTTATTGGGGTGAACACTGGAAGATCAGAGAGACAGAACAGGCCACAGCCACCTCACCTTGCCAGTTCCTCAGCTGGTCCTGTTTCCTCAGACTGGAAACTTCTCAGTCCTCATCCAAATGAATCTCAGCTGAACTGTGCTGCTCAAAACCTAAAAGCTTAACCAGCCAAATGCCTCTAGTTTCTGGTCCTCACGCCTTATATATCTTTCTGCTTTCTGCCTCACTCCCTGGGATTAAAGGCTCGCTTTTTAGGATTAAAGGTGTGAGTCACCATGCTTGGCTGTATCTTTGAACACATGGATTTCTGCCTCTGGAATGCTAGGATTAAAGGTGTGTGCTACCACTGCCTATCCTCTATGTTTAATATTGTGGCTGTCCTGTCTCTGACCCCAGATAAGTTTATTAGGGTGCACAGTATTTCAGGGAACACAATACCACCTCAGACCACTGTGTCCACTCTTACCTTAGGTGCTGGGACTTGAGCCAAGGGGTTTTCTAACTATGCACAAGGAGATAATGTGTCTACTAAATCTCTTATTCCTAATGCTGTAAGATGAACTAGAAATAATACATACATGAAGATATCATGTGGTACAGCATAAACATATTTTTTGTTACCTAAAAGTTCAACATTTAAAAAAGAAAAGGAGCCAGGTGGTGGTGGTGGCGGCGGCGGCGGTGGCAGCAGCAGCAGCGGCGGCAACAGCGGCGGCGGGGAGGGGGGGGCGACACCTTTTCTATCACTTGGGAGGTAGAGCCAGGCAGATCTCTGTGAGTTCAAGGCCAGGCTAGGCTAGAGAGCGAGATCCAGGACAGGCACCAAAACTACACAGAGAAACTCTGTCTTGAAAAAAAACAAACCAAAAAAAGAAAAGAAAAGAAAAAAAGAAAAGGAGGGGCTCCACTGGTGAAGTGCTTGACCTGCAAGGATGAAGACTCAAGTTCAGACACCTAGCACCCACATACAAATCCGAGCTGGGAATGTGGAGAGAGGTGGATCTGTCTCTAGGCCTTTCTGGTCAACCAGCCTAGCTGAATCTGTGAGCCTCTGGGTCACTGAGCGACTCTCAAGAAATCAGGCAGAGAGTGATAGAGGAAGACACCTACCTGACAATGATCTCTTGCTTCATGTGTCATGTGCTCTTGTGCATGCACACATACATGCACTCACACATCACAGGCAGCCATGCACGAACACACACACAGAATGTATACATATACATAGATCATAGACACAAATGAAGAAAGAAAGAAAAAGAAACCAGAAATATAATGGAAGAAGAGGAGAATCCAGATTTGAGGATAACTTTAAAAGAAATAATGAGGGTCTGGGGAGGGGGCTCTAGGCACTTGCCAAGAAAGTGTGAGAACTGAGTTAGAATCCTCAGAACTCAGGTCAAACCTGGGCACAGTAGCTCATGCCTGTAATCCTGGCATTCCTACAAGGAAACCGGAGGTAGAGATGAATGAATTCCTGGGATCTTGTTGGAGAGCAAGGCTGCATTTGTAACAGGGAACAACCACAAGGTGGATGTCCTCTCTGATCTCCACAGGGGCACTATGGTCAATGTGTACCTGCATGCACACATAAGAACACACATGCACATAGCATATACACAACATAAAAATTAAATAGAAAAGGAGTGGTGGATGTTTATGGGTAAAATATAAAATCTTCTTTCCAAAGTTTATCAGCTGTTAGAGAATAAGCATGAAAAAGAATGAATACCCCAGGTGCCTGGATGGTTTGAGAGAGAGAAAAGACTGAGGATGAAGGTTCTATGTGTCTGTAAGGGATGTACAAATATGAGACTGAAGGTCCTTCAACCAGTGAGGCAGATTATAAGCACTCAGATCTGTTCAATCAGATACTTTATGCTTTGTTTTATGTTTTCTTTGCTCTACTAGGAATAAAAATGGAAACAATTTCTATGGGAATCCAACAGTTTCACAGGCCAGCTCTCCCGATCTGAAGGAGAAGGAAGCCCACGGATTCCCTTGTCCCCCCCCCCCCCCCCTCCCGCCTTCCCCCCCAGCCCACCTCCCATTCCCATCTCCTCCAGGGCAAAGACTCTCCTGGGGATTGAGTTCAACCTGATAGACTCAGTCCAGGCAGGTCCAGTCCCCTCCTCCCAGGCTGAGCCAAGTGTCCCTGTATAAGCCCCAGGTTGCAAACAGCCAGCTCATGCACTGAGGACAGGTCCCGGTCCCAGTGCCTGGATGCCTCCCAATCAGATCAAGCCAATCAACTGTCTCACTTATCCAGAGGGCCTGATCCAGTTGGGGGCATTGGAAAAATCACAGGGACAAATAGCCAAATGAATGGAAGCACATGAACTATGAACCAATGGCTGAGGAAGCCTAGTTTTAAGGTTTAGTCTCTCAGGGTACAATGGGCCCCAAGAGCCAGTGTCGAACAATGACAGGCAGTCTAGAGTTTGTGGTGAGAAGCCTCCTGGTGTGGAAATGCTCAGGTAGCTTGGGACGTTCCCAGAATGAGTGAGATCTTTGGGGAGGAAAGAGAAAAAGCCCAGAGCATCCAATTTTAATTTTGGGAAGGACTTTAAGATCAGCATGAAATTGAAGTTGTCTTCTGGAAGATTCTTGCATCCCACTCAAACAGTAAGGAAGAGAATTTATGTCAAGGGTTTGAAAAGTGAAAACAGCTGTAGCGTCCGTGTCAGAAATGAAACTGGAGGATTACTTCTGCACATACCAACTGTGCTTTTTGGTTTCTGATGCAGGTCTGGAATGGAAAAAGAGGTCTAACCATGACCAGAAAGAGTTTCCTAACAGAGACAGAGCCTAAGAAAGAACCTGGCTGAATTAATGAGAATGAAGTGAGTTTTCTTTTGTGCATGATACTGTGGGCCGAGTTTCTTATCTGTTGCAGTTTTATCCAGTATTGACTTTGGTCCAAACACCATGGAAGCATCTTCTCTTCCCCAAACCCACCAGAGGTAATGCAACTCGAGTGTGTTCTCTTGAAACGAAGGCTCTGCTTGCTTTCTTCCGGGTGGCTCAGCAGGTGCTCTTGGTTTTCCTAGTGGAACCTAGCAGCAACACCAAGCAGCAGAGATCATCCAGGTCATATAGGCCATCATGCTTGTTGAAATAGATGAAAATGCTTCCAATTTGTCACTTTAAAATTTTATTTCAAAGAGGCTAGATGTTGGTACATATGGTAAGGATTTATTTTGATAACATTGACTATCAGTACATTTGGCCACACATTTTGAGTATCTTTCCTTCTATGTAGTTTGAATGTAGAAAACTCAGATTTATATAAACAACTGACTTATTTTTTGTAGCCAGAAGTCAGCAATTTATAGAGAATTTAGTTGGGGCTCTTTTAAAAATATTTATTTTATTGTATGTGTATGAGTGCTTTGCCTACAGGTATATCTGTGCACCATGCGTTTACAGGTAAATTCATGGTGTACACAGAGTCTAGAAGAGGATACTGGAGTTACAGACATTTATGAACTGCCATTCAAGTACGGGGAACCAAATGTGGGTTCTCCAAAAGAGAAGCAAGTGCTCTTAACAGCTGAACCATCTTTCCAACCCCTAAATGAGGCTCTTGGTAAAGTTATGTGATAGTCGCAGCATTTAAACTTCAGATATATGGTGATTATTTTCTCATAACAGATTCATAGATGTGGAATAATTTCTCTGGGTTAATTCCCAGATAAATTTCCTAGGTTGTGGATGGGTAAAGCCTTAAATCTGTGCTGGTAGTCCAGGGATGATGACTTCAGAAGGAAATTTTTGTGTAAAAGTAGAAGCAGCAGAGGGCAGATCTGGACTTTATTTGAGCATGAGATATAAAATGCTTAAAGCTTTGCAAAGTAAAAGCAAATCCCTGTGCACAGAGTACTGCTATAGTAACACACAGTTCTGTCCCTGTGATTTGTTAGATAAGATATAGAAGAAGGAAGGACAGACATTTACCAGGCTGGTTTGAAAGAAGTGTTTTTCCCTAGTGGTAAGAGTAAGACATGCTCAACTGAACTGAACAAAACACACCAAAGTTGTGTGTGTGTGTGTGTGTGTGTGTGTGTGTGTGTGTGTGTGTGTGTTTGTGCTTGTGTGTTCACATTACACACTAGAAGGTTCTGGTTAGATTGTTCTCATCTTGACACAAGCTAGGATCATCTGGGAAGAAGGAAACTCAATTGAGAAAATGCCTCCATCAGATGGGCCTGAAGGCAAGTCTGTAGGGTATTTTCTTGATTAATAGTTGGTGTGAGAGGACCCATCACACTGTGGGCTGTGCCATCTCTAGGCTAGAGGTCCTGAGTTGCGTAAGCAGGCTGAGCAAGCCATGGGGAGCAAGCTAGTAAGCAGCACTCTTCCATGGTCTCTGCTTTGGTTTCTGCTTCCAGGTTCTTGCCCTGCTTGAGTTTCTGCCTTGGCTTTCCTCAATGAGGGACCACGATCAGGACATATGGGCCAAATAAACTCTCTCCTCTCCTAGTTGATTCTCATCAACTTTTTATCATAGTAACAGAAAAAGCTAGGATGCTGGAGTATACTGTAGATACAGTTCATTATCCTACTCACATGATAGTGAATCATTAGCCTTTCCACTGTCTTCAAAAGTTCATCAGAAATACAATTTAAAACAACTGCATACATGATCAAAGGGATACATTATAATTTATTTAAGGATTCTGGTTTTTATTTTGTAGTGTCACATATCAGCTGTAGGGTGTTGACTGTGTTAGGCAAATGACCGAGCTACATCCCTAACCTTTAATTTGTCCTTCTGGGCATTGTTTTTATGGTGACAGTCACTGCACTTAATCTTAACTATATTTTTTCTTTTCTTATAACATATATCTAAATATGGCATTGCTTAGCTCAAAAGCTGAACTCTGTTTTGTTATTCTTCATTTATATTCCAATTGAACTCCAGAGAATTTGTTCAGTTTATGGGCAAATGTCCATTTTCTTATTCTGAGAACTTCCTAAGTGGTATCTTCTAATATGCTTTGTACTTTGAAAAGTTTGAATATAGCCGTTGTCTGAGTCTGGGGAGATGGCTCAGCAGTTATGGGTGTGTGCTCTTTTAGTGGAGAACTCAAGCTGAGTTCCCAGAATCCATGCCAGAGAGTTCATAACTGCCTGTAACTCCAGCTCCAGGGGACCTGATACCTTCTTCTGGCCTCCAAGGACACCTGAACTCACACGCACATAACCATACACATAGACACGCACATACACATAATTAAAATAATAAAATAAATCTTTAAAAATTGCCATTGTTTTTATTTACATTTCTTTAAATAATAGTCAGCTTGAACACACATTTCCTCTTCTACAAATACCTTTTGCTTATAAGGGTTTTAGTGTTTCTTTAACACACTGTATAACTTTGCATTAAAGATAGTAATGATTTATCCTATGTATTTCATACTAAGAATGCAGCTCGTGTGTGTGTGTGTGTGTGTGTGTGTGTGTGTGTGTGTGTGTGTATGTGTGTGTGTGTGTGTGTGTGTGTGTGTGTGTGTGTGTGTGTATGTACTATTTTGTGGAGATGGAGTTGTATCTTTCCCAGGTTTGCCTCAGCCTCGCCAATAGCTTAGAGTACAGGCCTGAAAGATGGTCCCAGGCTGTTGAAGTTTAGCTTGTTCTACTTCTATGTCCTTGTGTGTAACAATCTTGTTAATTCTTTAAGGGCCAAGTCATGCATCCCTTTCTTAAAGGGCTATCAAGTCTGTGAAGTGGAACAAGGCATCTCCCTCCACACAGCCTCTGCCTTTGGTCTTCACTGCAGCACCACAGAGAGCCGAGGTCTTCTGTGGAAAGCAGCCATCTTGTTTTCCTTCCCTGATTTTTCTCTCACAATTCTCAGTACAGTGCTTTATACAAAACTTTATACAAAAAAAGTGCCCAATGAGTGTTTGTTGTGTTCAATGAAACTCACGGTAATTTAATTTTCAAAGATGATAGATTCCTATTACCTTACAGTGACAAGCATGGAGTGCCTGACAGAAATCGGTTACAAATTGCATGGATAACAATAAAAATCTCACAGTGAATTTTCCCTCACAACCCAAGGTTTTATTTAGCACAGACAGTAGAGATTTATGAGTCCTGTAATAGTTTGGTTGAAGTTAGTCACTCACGAGCCTTTTCTAAGCCATAACCTTGAGCCCATATAATTAAATTTCCCTGGGAGAAATATATCAGAAAAAGTGCTTTAAGTGACATGGTTATAAAAAGAGAAAAATATAAGCCAGACAGGCATACTTAATCATAACTTCTAATAGGATTAGAAATATGAAAACAATAACCAAACAACAGAACATCTAGGAGTGTTGAGTTAAATTTACCAGGAGTGATTCTGGGTGAGAATACCTTATTTTATTTGTACCTGGGTCCCTTAGGGATACCTAATAAAGAGATACATAACCCATAAATTGTCTAGGACACATGTAATGGCTGACTACCAAACAGGAATACAGATAGAAAGACGCTCCAATTAAAAAACTCAAGCTCCTTGATATTCCTTGAGAAACTGATCTGACATCTGCTTTACCCAGTGCCTTGCACATCCCAGCCACATGCTCTTCCCCCTGAGCTATATCTACAGCCCCAATACCCCGTTTTCAGGAGATTTTAGACAAATGTAGTTCTACATGGTGAGTCAAAAGGAGAGCTTGAAGTACTTGTAGGTGTTGATTGATGTATAATAGTGTAACTTGTTCTGTGGTCTCCTTTCGTTCACAGGAGCCACCTAGTGTCTGGTTGTAGTCACTCATGCACACTGTCAGGACCACTTCCCGAAGCTGGTACCCTTGCTCTCTGTCAGGGAAATGATTTCAGAGCAAGGAGATCCTCCAGAACTTGGAATCCAAAAAGGACATCTTCATGTAGCGTGTGCTGTTTTTTTTAAGCTTTGAAGTTCAAAGTGCACAGCCTCAGTGGGAAGCAGAAGGGGTCTGGTGTAGGTAGGCCTTATTCTGCCAAACCAACCTTCTTACCTTGAGCCAAGGGTGAAATAGGGGTGCAGCCAAGTTCTGCCTCACCAGCCCTCCTTCCTTCTGACCTAACTCTCAGGAGCAAACTCTTTGTGGAGACAGAGCAGGGAAAATGGAGCACTTCCCCCTGCTTTGGGGGAGATCTTGAAGGAAAGGCCAATGTCCAATCCCAGGGCAGGTAGGTGTTACAGATATAGTGGCCAAGGGCTAATGGGCCCAAGGGAGTGCTTGCTCATGGAAAGAGGATAATTATGATCAAAGCATAAATACTACATGAGGATAATGACAGAAAACCCTTAAAAGCGAATGCCCTTTCTGATGATCTGTTCAAACCCCAGATGTGGCAATCTGACCCAGTAGCTTAATTACTCAAGCCCGCTCAGCTCACTGAAGGCAGAGCCAAGATCAGATTAGCATCAGAGGCGTCTACTCTGGAATCTTCTTGTTCTCTAGTAATTCCTAACCACCCAAGATCTTGTTTCTAAGCTTTGATCACAAGCATTTCTTATAATTACATATTTATAATTATAAGCAAAGTTTTTGAAAGAAACAAACCAAAAGCTGTGAGTCTAGGAAGTAAAGGGTCCAATCTCAGTCTGGGTTGGTCCTGCACGCGCCCCACACCACAAACCCAGTCAGGCCATCTGGTTGAATGGCGTCACCTTTTTTTTGATATTTATTACAAAATAAAATACTGATGTGCTAATTTCTTAATTTTTTGATTTTCATAATTTACTTATGTACTTGATAGAGATTTTAGTTCATTACATCCACCACTGCTCTTTTTTTTTTAATGCCTTCCCATATAATCCATTACCATTGACTATCACAACTTTTTCTTTCATTTCCATGCAGAACAGTGGGAGACAATCAGTGCTAGCCAACCAGGACTGAGAAATCAGCAGTGATTAAGAAGAGACCAGCATCACTGATGTGAAATCTTCTGGGAGTACTTCCTCAGGGTCAGCACACAGAAGCTGTGGTCCAGAGTGGGCCAAGAGTACATCTCATGCTGGCAGTAGAACTTGGTAATATGTAAGAGTCTCCCAGGTGGTGCTAGTTTTAAAGGCAGGAAGGAATCAGAAAAATAGTTGAGGCTTGGCACTGTGTGGTAGGGCTGAAGTTCCCAAAGAAAGGCCAGAAGAGACCCCCTAGTGAAGGCGTGGCCTGATTGCTATGGAGAGCCAAGCATTTTGGAGATGCCAATACCATGAGAGGACCACCAAGGACAGAAGCAGCTGTAGAGCCGACCCAGCCTGAGCCTGTGAGTCCAGCTGTGTACGTCAGATGGCAAAGCTGGAGAAACAGAGCTGTTCCAAGGCTCTCTGGCACCCAGAAGACTGAGTTTGCGGAGAATCCTGAAGCTCAGAAGGGGTCGAAGCATGCCGAAAACCCCGGATTTTCTCATCCTGAGAATGACAGGAATTTGGCTGCTCTTTTGCCTTGCTCAGGTACCAACAGACCCCAGCAGACTGACTTTCCCAGGGTGCACATGTGCCTGGTGCATGTAGCTACTGATGAGCTCAGGTATCTCCAAGGCTATGGTGACTGGTTGCTGTTTATCTGACCAATGAAACATTCCAGGCTGGACTTCCTTTCTTTTCTATATGATCTTATAAGGTTCCTTCCCCTGGTCCCTGCTGCTTCCAAGTGTGCAAATGAAGCACCCTCCATGCTGTTGCCCCAACCTTATGACATACCACCACATGGATCCAACAGGCCATTCTTCCTGGGGTATAACTGTCTCCTGCTCCCTCTTAATAAATGAGGTGTCCTCTGACACAGTCTCCTGGGTGTTCTTTCTCTTCAAACTCACCACTGCTCAGGATCCCCCTCCCCTCTTGGCCCCCATTCCCTGCCTCCACCCCAGATCAGGCTAGTGTGCAATAGTCCCACCATACTATAGTGGGGGGAAGTGGGAAGTGGGATTAGAGTCTGGCATGAGTGAATCTCAGTCATTGGATACTGAGTTATTTACAGTTTTGGAGTTTGGTCTTGCTTGTCTAGATTGTGACTGAGTTCTGATTTTTCTTGGATTAAAATATATATTTAACTTTTTTGATTTTACAGAAGCCCACAGTAGAGAGACTTTAGATGTTTTAAAGAGACTGAGTTTTTAAAGACTGGGAATTTTAAGGTTTGGAATATGTTTTTATATTTGTGATATTGATATTAATATGACAATTTAGAGACAACAAGAAAGAAAAGGTTATGGTTTAATAGTGATGCATTTGTGTGTCAGGAAGACAAAAGGTCAATTGTACTGGCTAGTCTTATGTCAGCTTGACACAAACTAGCATCATTTTGGAAGAAGGAACTTCAACCGAGGAAATGTACCCATTAGCTTGGCCTGTGGGAAAGCCTTTGGAACATTTTATTGAGCAATGATAGTTGACGTCATTGATGTCTTTTTGTTTTATATTGTGACTTACTAAGTCTGTGTGAACATAGGCTTGGAGTTACCCAATGGAACCCTCATCAGTGCCTCATCAGTGGGTACATAACTGAAGACAATGTCTGCCCCTCCAGCTGTAGCTGGACTGGCCCAGTCCTGTGCAGGCCCACTGAAGGTGGTCAGCAGCTGTGAGGTCTTGATTGCATTGGTTGCATCATGCTCCGAAAATGGTACTTCCCTGCCCTCCATCCTGTCTTGCAGTCTAGTAGAATAGTATTTTAAGGTGTGTTACTTTTGTTTATGTTGCATTTGTTTAACTCTGTGAAGGTGTGCTACTGTGCCTGTGTAAAACACCTGATGGTCTAATAAAGAACTGGCCAATAGCAAGGCAGGAGAAAGGGTAGTCAGGACTGGCAGGCAGAGAGAATATATAGAAGGCGAAATCTGGGAGGAGAGACTGAGGAGCCAGAAAAAAAGAGAAGTAGCCAGGGAAGGAGGAGGACTCCAGGGGCCAACTACCCAGCTACATGCCCAGCTGTGAAGTAAGACCCCCAAAGAGAAAACAACAACAATTTGGCATTCCAACTTGGGGCCCATATTTCCATAGAGCCTGAGAAAGCTGGGGAAAAAAAAGACACAGTTCCTTTAAGAGGTGCTGCTCTTCAGCTGCAGCGCTAAATAAAAAAAGCAAGCTAAGTAAAAACCGCCTGTGGCAACACAGGTACAGGCTTCCACAGCTAGGAAGGTTGAATGAAGTTTTCAGTCACTAATCTCTGACCAGGGCTGTGAGCTTTAGGCTTGGCTTTCCCAAACCCAAGAAGCAGGCAGAGCCAGCTGAGTGCTGTGTGTGGAGAATGCAGGTGTAGGTTAGCAGTTTAAAAGTTTGCTCATGTGGTCAAAAAATATTAGAGATACACAGTAAAAGAGATCCAGATGGAAAAGCCTCTAAATAAGTTACAGTGTGTTTAAAAATGTGTGTAGGCTTAAGAAAAGGAAAAGGGTATAGTCATAGAAAAAAAAGAATAGTTTATAAAATAAAATATTTAAAGAGAGAGTAAAAGAAAAAAGCCATGTGAGATGGGAAATACACAGGTAGTGTGGATCCTGTATGTTATTGTGTTGATTTTGAATTTTTTGATTGTTGAAAAGCAAAGGACAGCTGCAAAGAGACCTGAAATTTAAAGAGGGTCTGTTGAAATAAATCAGCCTATATACTTTAGGAATGCCTTAACAAAAAAGTAAAAAAAATGTATTTGTCCAATGGAAATAAAAAATGCTTTGGAGTTTTGTTCCCATGGGAGATGAGAGGCTGCGGATTCCTTCAGGGTTAATATGGATCAGGTTTGATCAAGCAAGACCTCCTGAAACTTCACAGGTGATATCAATAAAGGTTACTGCTGGTCTTCCCAGGACTTGATCATTATCTCTAAATTCTCTCTGGGACCCTAAAGATGCTTTGTCCACAGACAGCAGGAATCAGTATGGAGAAAACTATATCCACATTCCAAAGAGTTGGGGGTTGTGGGTTGTCTTTGTTATTTGATGGGTTATGGATGTTTGTTATTATTATTATTATTATTATTATTATTATTTGGTGTTTTGAGACAGGGTTTCTCTGTGTAGCTTTGCGCCTTTCCTGGAACTCACTTGGTAGCCCAGGCTGGCCTTGAACTCACAGAGATCTGCCTGGTTCTGTCTCCCGAGTGCTGGGATTAAAGGCATGGACCACCACCACCCAGCTTTGTTATTATTTAGGGGAATATAGAATATTAATACAAATTTAAAGTTATTTTTGTTATACTGTATATATGTTTCTATTCTTGTTTAAAGGATTTTTGTATACTGATAAAAATTTAAAGTTATTTTTGTTATAACATATTGTATGTATGTTTCTATTTTTGTTTGAGGTGTTGTGCCTACGCAGTTCATTTGGAAATGTAAAGTTCTAATTTTCTGAAAGCTGTAATTATAAACTATATAGGATAATCAGGAAACATAGGTTAGTGGTTAGTCATTTATAATAATCAAATATGTAGATATGTTAGATATGCTTTCCAGATCATATAGAAATATATTTTAGATAGGTGGATGGTATTCAAATCTTTCAAAGACCTACAGAATATGGCCTTTAAAATATTTTCTTAATTTAGAGTTTTTCATAACAGTGAGACATGTCTGCTCCTGGTAGCACCAATTTACTTCAGAGAAGATGATGAGTGTTTAACAAATTCCTAAATGGTCTTATAATAAAAATCCAGGGCCAGATATTGGGGTAAATGCTGAAAGATCAGAGAGACAAAGGAACAAGCCACTGCCATGTCTCACATCACCAATTCCACGAATCCTCTTACTGAAATCCTTTAAGCTTTCACCTGAAAGGTCTCAGCCAAAAAAGTCTCTAGCTGAAAGGGATACTTCCACTGAAAGCCTTTAGTTCCTGTCTATTCATGCCTTATATTAAAGATGTGTGCCATTACTGTATGGCCTCTATGTTTAATCTAGTGGTTTGTTTTGTTCTCTGATCTTCAGCCAAAGTTTATTAGGGTACACAATATATTGCCACAGTTCCTTTTTTTTGTCTAAAGTAATAAAAGAAGGTTATAATTAATATAAGAAAAACTATGTAAATAGTTTTTCTATATATATTGTATAGTTTTACTATACAATAAGTATATACAATATATATAGTCAAGAATTACATTAACTATGTCCAGTCCATAAACATTTGATGAATTCAGAGAAAATACTCTATTATCTATCCTATTTTGGTGAGTCCAAAATGTTGTACCTAAGTCACTTTCTATCCTAACTTGTATTACTAACCAAATACTATCTTTTGATGTCTTTCAAATGTATACACTTTACACCTCTTTAGTGAATTTTTTTTCTGAATTTGTTAACAAGGAAAACCATAACTATAACTGTCTAGTCCTCAACTCCATCAGAGACCCAAGAAGGAAATAATATTACCTAAGTAAGCAGAAAATGCAGTACAAATAAGAAACTTCCAAAAAAAAGTGATAAGTGACAGAAACAGCTGGCTTCCTGGATAGTCACCCAAGATTTCTCTGCAACATTGGGGCATCCATCTTCGGCTTACAGGCCTAGCATATCTGAGAGACTTATCTATGATGTAGGATTTTTTGAAGGGCTGTCCTACTTTCTCTTGGCAAAGTTCAGCAGTCTTTTCTTTTGTGCCCTGCTTGTCCCATTTGGACAGCATACTGTCAGCAGTTGAAGCAAGGGCATTTTCTTGCCCAGTGGCTAACTTTTGCCACAAAGAAAGCAAACTCCATATGGGATTTCTTCAATGTCCATCATCTTCTCTGAAGTATATTGATGCTGCCAGGAGCAGATATATCTCATTGTCATAAGAAATGAGAAATCTGTTATTAAAATATCTTAAATGCCATATTCCATAGATCTCTGAAGATGACCTGTCTGTCTAAAACATATCTCTGTTTGACCTTGAAAACATACCTAACCTGACTACAAGTTTGATTTTAATAGGTGACTAACTACTAACTTGCATTTCTTTATATTCTAATTAGTTGGTAATAATAACTTTCAAGGATTAGAAATTTGCATTACATTGTTAAATGAACTTTATAGGTACAATACCTTGAACAAGATTAGAAATATATACAGTATTTTCTAACAAAATCAATCTCAAATTTATATTAATATACATCATTTGTATACAATATTTAAAAATTAAATCCAATGTAAAATATTTAAAACTAATAGTTGCTTTTTAAAAGTAGATTCAATAATCTACCTTTTTATCTTATGATCTCCATATTCTCTCTTTTTTCTTTTCAGAATAAATTCAATAATCTACCCTTTCATCCTATCATTGCTATATCTTTTTTCAGATTCAATAATCTACCTCTTATCAATATCCTTTTTTTTCAAACAAGAACTCTGAATCTAATCTCCTTTGTTTAGCTTTTTTCCTGACCATAATCAATTAACAACTTGTAACCAATCATCCTAAACAATGACAATTATCCATAAGCCATTGAAAGGCCAAAAACCACCCACTCCACCTTATGGAGTTTGCTTTCATTGTGACAAAGTTAGCCACTGGGCAAAGAAACTGTTCTTGCTTTTGACTGATGACAGTGTGTTCCTTACATTCCTTTTGCTCCACATTCCATGATGGTTTCTGAGCCCTAGAGGGGGTATTATAAATGCCCTGTTTAGGGCTAAATACTTACTTTGAGACCCTTGCACAGCTGTGAGTCTCTGTATTCACCATTGGTCAATGGAAAGAGAGGCTTTGCTGATTCATGTTGGGTGTAGCATTTGCCTATAGGAATAAACACCAATATTTAAAAGGCATTTTGACACTCAGCAAATTTATCTAAGCAACAGTATTTAGTTCCTCTTTGAGACCTATAATCTCCCTTGAATGGGTTTTTGATCAGGAGTGTAGTATTAAACATATATTTCCTCCTGTGGAGAAAACCTTAACAAATAGTTATGGAAAAACTGGATTTATCCCCATAGGAGAATGAAACAAGATCCTGCTCTTCTACCATGCACAAAGCCCAATGGCTCAACCCAAACCTGAAACACTGAAGTGGATACAAGGCAAAGACTAAGGACGTTTTTAGCCAATCCTAAACCATTAATCACAAATACTGATAATTGAGCTTTGTCTTTAGTGTATAATAGGTTTTGAATATGAATATGAAAGACTTCTGAGTCTCTGTGGAGGTTTTAATAAGAATGGCTCCCATAAGTTCATATGTTTACATGCTTGGCCACCAGGAAATAGAACTGTTT
The DNA here is from genome assembly GCF_004664715.2 of Peromyscus leucopus. Lineage (NCBI taxonomy): Eukaryota > Metazoa > Chordata > Mammalia > Rodentia > Cricetidae > Peromyscus > Peromyscus leucopus. Next base: position 37,449,213 of record NC_051064.1, read on the forward strand.
GAACGTTAGAAATATTAGGAAGGTGTGGCCTTGTTGGAGTGGATGTGGCCTTGTTGGAAGAGGTGTGCCACTGAAGGTGAGTTTAGAGGTTTCAAAAGCCCAAACCAGTCTGTTTCCCTCTCTACTTGCCTGTCTATAGATCAGGATGCAGCTGTCAGCTACTTCTCTAGCACCATGCCTGCCATGCCTGCTACCATGCTCCTAGCCATGATGATAATGGACTACCCTCTGAAACTGTAAGCAATCCCCCAATGAAATGCTTGTTTCAATAAGAGTTTCCATAAACATGGTGTCTCTTCACAGCAACACAACACTGGCCAAGACAGCAGCTGATACTAGGAAGTAGGTTATGACTGTGATAGTCCTGACCATGCTGCCTGTTGGAGGAATATGGAAGATTTTAGGACTTTGGGTTAGAAAAATGGTTTAACACTTCAAGCAGGGCTTAATGGGCCAAACTAGTGGAAACATGGATAACTGTGCAGAGGACAATGTGAACTGTGGGGGCCCAGCTCAAGAGGTTTCAGAGGGGAAGAACATTATCGATTGACCTAGAGACCGAATAGCTTGAGATAATTAGGCTGTTTTTTTGCCCTTGCCCTAAAAATCTGCCTGAGGCTCAATTGAAGATTTTTTAGACTAATTTCACTGGCAGAGTGAAATTTTAAGACAGCCTAATATCGACTTGGTTGTGCAGTTATTAATCATCAGTCTTATGTAGATCTAAAATGAAAAGGAGTTAGCAGGGCAAAAAGAAATACAAAATGTACAGTTTGAGGAGAAGAGGAACACTAAGAAATATAAAGTTGGAGCCAAGTCCAATGCTCAAGAAGATAAAAAGTTTAAAGAAAGCCTGCTGCTAAATGGAATAAAGGAAGTGGTGCCCTCAGGGCAAGACTCCACCCAGCTAAATTTTCAACTTAGGGAAAGGGAATTAAGGGAAAGCCTAAGATTCAAAGGATACCATCAACAATGAAAAGTTTATGAAAACACAAGTCAAGAAAGGGCCCAAGTTCCAGTCTCAGCAAAAGGAAAAAGTTGGTAGTTTCGGCCATGTGGTTCTGGCTTTAGCATCAAGAATGGTTATACTAAAATGGAAAGGTGTTGTGGAATCTTCCTCTGTGGTTAAGGAAAGCCAATCAGGCCAGGCATTTGACAGGGGTGTCCCTACATAGAAGACCAAAGAGGCCATTGTGTGAAATTGTTAAAGTGAGGCCTTGTCTACTTCAGAGATTCCAAATTGCTGGAGATGCCATAGCCATGGGATACCTGTCAAGGAGAGCTGCTGACAGGGAGTGGAACCAGCCCAAGAGAGAGAAATGTGTCATAGTCAGCAAATCCAAAAGGAGTTGGATGTCAGAAGAGCACTTTGATGTCAGGCATGGAGATGTGGATTTGGACTTTGCCCTACTTAGTTTTGGCCTTTCTTTGGTCCAGTCTTTCCTTACTATGGTGCTCCCTTTCCTCCCTTTTGGAATGGTAATGTATATTCTGTGCCATTATATGTTAGAAGCATGTGACCTATTTTTGATTTTGATTTTATAGGATGGTTATAGTTAAGAGACTGCCTTTAGTCTCAAAATAGACTTTGTTTGGACTTTTAAAAAAATATGTTGAGATTGTGATAGACTATGTGGACTTTTGAAGTTGGACTGAATGCATTTTGCATTATGATATGACTATAAATTTATGGGGCCAAGGAATGGAATGTAGTGGTTTGAATAAGAATGGCCCCACAGGCTCATATATTTGAACGCTTAGTCACCAGGGAGCAGAACTTTTTGATATGATTAAAAGGATTAGGAGGTCTTATTGATATACTTCAGGTGTGTCACTTGGGGTGGACTTTGAGGTTTCAAAAGCCCAAGGCCAAGATTTTCTGTCTCTGTTTGCCTGACTGTGGATCAGGATGTAGCTCTCAGCTACTTCTCCAGCACCATGGGGGCCATTTGTGCCACCATGCTGCCAGCCATGATGATAATGGACTACCCCAGTGAAATGCTTTTCTTTATAATAGTTGCTATGGTCTTGGTGTCACAGCAGCAGAGCACTGACTAAGACAGCCTCAAAATTTCATATGGAGATACTTGCTATACAACCAGGCTTAGGCTTATATGTGTTTATCAGTGTTCTATTAACAAAGAGAAAGGGCCTGACAAAAGGTTATCTCAGCATGAAATAGGTATTTTTAAAGAATTATTTTATCATTATTTATGTGCATGCGTATATCTGTACGTGTGTGCAAGTGCTTAAAGAGACCAGAAGAGGGTATTGGACTCCCTTGAGCTGGAGGCAAGGTGGTTGTGAACCACCCCATGTCCTCCTGTGGAGATTGGGGGGCTGGGAGTGGCATCCAAAACAGCTTACCATACAGCTGCCATGACAGGCTTAGAGGCCCAGACACAGCTTCTGTCAGGCAACACCTGGACCCAGGAAAAGCCATAAGCTGACCCCACCTAATGGTGCTGCATCTAGGGGTAAATACCTGACATTCCAAATATTCCCTATATCCATAGATGAATGGCAGCCAGTCAGGGTCCTGATCCCTGGAAATCTCACTCCAACCTCTGCTATGATAAAAACACCACTCTGCCCGGGCTCTGGGCTCTGGGCTCTGGGCTTTCTGTTCTCACTGCTGCTTCATACAAAGAGTCCCAGCTCTGAGCTTGAAAATTAAGGATCTTTGCTTTTACATATGGATTCGGTCTCTGTAGTGATCTTTTAGGGGTCCCTGTGATCTGGGCATAACAGAGATTACCTTTGACAAATAGTTCTGGAAAAACTGAATGTGCTGGGATCCAAACGTTGGTCCTCTGCAGAAGCAGCAAATGCTCTTCTTACTGAGCCATATAATCAACATCTAAAATGGAGATTTTTCTTTAAATTGTGTTACATAAAGAGTACATGAGGAGAACCTTCCATTTGTTCATCTCGCCTCACAGCTTCAATACTTCAAAATCTTTTTCTCATCTATTTTTCTTTCCACTATTTACAGATTATAAGATCTGCAGCATGCTCTTATGATCGCATTTTGCTTAGTATGTAACTGACTTGCAATTACTGGATCTAATACAATAATTCACTTATAGTAGCCAGTACATTGTCCATGATCTAAGTTTTCTGATTGTTTCAAGGGTTCTTTTCACAGATGGTTTAAGCGAGGGAACAGTGAAATCACTGAACTGGACCACTCCATGGGTGGGAAGAAAGGTTACAGGGGGTCAGATTTCCAAGGCTGTCTCTCTGGGGGCAGAGGAAGCAAAACTACAGAACAGCAATGACAGTTTCTACATGACAGTCAGGAGGGTTGGGGGAGTGGTGCTTTGAGCTGATACAGTTCAGACTGATGGGGAACTAGATGCCCTTGATGGAGGTAGTTGACTTTTGGGGGTTTGTAATAAACAGAAAACTTGCCTTACAAGATTTCTGAGAAATGCTGAATTTAGGCTTTTGTTTACCCAATAATAATCCTGTTTACCAGGCCAGACCCCTTTTGCTTTAAACATTGTCTTGAACGCTGCCCACTTTGGACTTAACAATTTTTTAAAAACCAACCAAACAACAACAACAAATCACTTTGAACCTAACTGTTCTGGTGGAAGCTCCGCCTCAGCCCCTGGCACCTTGGCACCCTTATATCCAAAGAGTCTGGAAGGTTCTGGTGGAAGCCCCACCTGTCTGCCCAAACTCTGTCCCTCAGAAAGTCCTGCCAAACATGACTCCTCCCCTAGAGATGCTCAAGACCACTACCACAGGGTATTTAAATTGCACCCCAGAAAACAGACACGTGGTTTGGTCTGATTTGGATTGCTGCATTGGTGGAGAGGCTTATCAGGATGCAGAAACTTTTCACCAACAGTTTGTTCAAAACAATACAAGGTTTACATGCTGCACTGAATTGCTATGATTCTTAACCGTCTTTTAAGTTTTTACAGTCTGGTCTTTTCCATTTGTCATTGATTTGTTGAGGCAACCACTTTTCTTACCCCACCCCACCCCCAATTTTACTCTCTAGGGGTTTTGGTTGGGTTTGTTTTCTCTGCCAGTTAAAGAATGAGAAGGCAGAAAAAGCCCTGAAGCATAACAGGTAGCAGCGAAGAAGTTTGAAATGCCACAGACAGCAGCAGACAGGATCAGATGATGAAAAGCTTTTATTGGGAGTGAGGAAACACAGGCATGCCACAGACACACAGAGCATAAGACCCTGCGCTGAAAACCTCATCTCCTATCCATGGATTTTATTTTATTTTATTTTTATTTTTATTTTTTGTCTCATAAGAGTCTTCCTCCCCTAATTTAGGGCTAATCAGTTAGAAGAAAGATATGATTGGCCCACAATATGAACACGTCCTGATCCAAGCTCAAACTTGTTGAGCTGCTCCATCAGCAAGGGGCCTCCTGGCAGTAGAAGAAGCCTACAGGGCTTTTTGTTTTTCAGCTGCCAGGCTCTTGTCTCAGGTCCAGAGGGTGAACAAGAAGCCAACCGTCTGGGTACAAAACGATGTCCTCTCTCACTATGTCCGCCTACCAAGGAATCTAACTCCAAGTCTCTCGGGTTGTTCCTAATGGGACACAACATTTCACATGTTGCATTTAATTATTATGCTTCTTAAGTATCCTTTAATTCTTTTATAGCTTGATCTCTTTTAGTTATGTCATTGATTTGGTGGGAACACTATTTTTCTTAGTTTTGTCCTGCATTTGATTGACTGCCTTTCATAGACTGTATTAACCTGACTCTTCCTCCTTTATGCTTTATGACATACAGATTCAGTTGCTTAGGCAAGCATGGTCTTTGATTTTTGTCAGTTATAAAATACATAAAGACTTCTTATTGTGTTAATCCCAAAGATTCAAAGAGAAAGACCACCGACCCAAATCGTCATAGCCAAATTGATTAAAGCAAGCAATTAATTAATTAAAGCAAGCTTTCCTTTGTCTACACAGACTGCCTCCTCCTAAGGTGGGGGTTCAAAACATCAGAATTTGTTGTGGGGAAGATAAGGACTTTCATAGCTCAGGGGTAGGGGTTTCTAAATGGGGGATTTGGTAGACAAATAGGTGGGGTTACTGAAGCCAAATGTAACAAGGTGGTCATAACAAGGTAGCCATAATAATCCTTTAAAACAAAGGTGGGGTTACAAGATGGTCATGGTTGTAAGGTGGTCACAGCTTTTTGAAACAAAAGCATAGTTGCCACTTCCTGGAACAGGCAGTACAGATTGATTTGTGGTTAAAGTTACAGGTGGGACATGGCCCAATCCTTGAGAAACAAGTTAATCATAAACAGGAATGAACCTGGTTTGTCTTTACTATAAGATGGCTTTCAAGCCCAAGATGGAGGCAGGCTGGTTCTTCAATTGGACTTACAATTTTAAATCTTCTCCCTTGTTTTAGTTACTATATCTTTTTAGAAATATCCAAAGTTATGTTGTTATTATTTTTCTTGAACCAGAGATCAACTCCGTCTGGATTTATTAGAAAAAAAATACCAGTGGTTCTAGAGTATGGCCTCTTAGATAAGTTGAATTTGATGGAATTTCTCCTGCTCCAATGCAAAAGAATTGTCTTTGTAGGGTAAAGTGGGTGAGTTATTGTGGTAGATTGACTGAGAAATGTCCTTGTGGGAACCTGAGTCAGAAAGCTGTGACCTTTCTGTGAACTATGGATGGAACCAAGTGCAGAATATTCTTCTCACAAAGAGGATTTCTAGAAAGAATTGCATAAAATATGGTCAATGAATGCACTTGAAAGCAAGGGCAGGAAGGGAATTTCCTGGCATGTCCACATTATCTCAGTGGGAAAGACAAAGACCTAGTTCTTTTTCACAAAGCCAAGATGATAAGATATAATACCAGGTGTCTTCCCTCACTGTTCTTTTATTCACTTAAGCTAACTGTAAACATCATCTCATATTTGCTTTCTTTAATAATAAAAATTCAAAGTGCTTTGTTTGTACTACTCTTGAGCACAGAAGCCTTGAGTCCCCAAAGGTTATCTCACTCAGATATTTGCCATTTCCTTCACTCTGAGGAGACTTAGCCTAGCTGACAGGGGCAGGTCCACAGTCCCTCATAGGCTTATGTGTTTGAGTAATTGTCTCCAGCCGGTAGTGCTGTGTGGGAGGTTATGAAACGTTTAGGAGGTGCAGCCTTTCTGGATGAAGTACATCAGTAGGGGTGGAATTTGAGGGTTTACAGCATCAGCCTGTGGAATAATCCTTCTGTATACTATAAATATGTATTGCTCTCATTGGTTAATAAAAAGTTAACAGGCTGGTATTGAGGCAGGAAGTTTAGGTGGGACAGCCAGACATAGAGGACTCTGGGAGGAGGAAGGGCAGAGTCAGGAGAGACACCAGCCAGCTGCTGAGGAAGCAGGACATATGGAAAATGAGGTAACAAGCCACGAACCATGTTGTGAAGCATAGGTAAGAAATATGGGTTAATTTAAGTGTAGAGGTGCCAGTAACAAGCCTGAGCTATTGGCCAAGCATTTATTTTTGTTTGTTTGTTTTTTATTAAGATTTTTTTATTCATTCCACATACCAACTACAGATTCCCCCCTCATTCCTCCTCCTGCTCCCCACCCAGCCTGATAGCCCCAGCTCACGCCCCATCCCTTCCTCTGAAAAGGCATGGCCTCCCATGGAGAGTCAGCAAAGCCCAGCACATTCAGCTGAGGCAGGTCCAAGCCACTCCCCCTGCATCAAGGCTGTGCAAGGTATCCCACCAGAGGTTCCAAAACAAAAAACAAACAAACAAACAAAAACAAAACAAAACAAAACAAAACAAAACAAAACAAAACAGTTCATGCACCAGGGATAGATCCTATTCCCACTCTCAAAGACCCCTCAAACAGACCAAGCTACACAATTATCTTGCTCGTGCAGAGGGCCTAGTCCAGTCCCATGCAGATGCCATCTATAGGTCCAAAGTTCATGAGTTCCCACTAGCTTAATTAAGTTGTCTCTGTAGGTTTCCCCATCATGGTCTTGATGCCCTTTGATCATAGAATCCCTATTCCTTCTCTTCGATTGGACTTCTGGAGCTCAGCCTGGTATTGGGTCAAGCATCTATAAGTAATATTAAGCCTCTGTGTTAGTTATTTGGGACGGGTGGCCAGGATTTGGAAAAAAACAAAATCTGCCTATATCAGCCCATTTTCAATTTGCCCTGTCTGCTTCTACTCTGCCTTGAGTTGTGAACTCCCAGCTTCCTGCTGCAGCATGGCCTCTCCCTTTGAATCTGCATCCAAAATAAATGTTGCCTCTTAAGTTGTTTCCAGTCATGGTGTTTTATCACAGCAACAGAAAAGTAACTAATACAGTTATGCACACTTCAGAGGAATTAATGAATATAAAATAGCGAAAAAGCACATCAGTACTATATTTAGAAGGGGCTATATGTATGTATATACATACATCATATTTATAGTCAGAATCTAAATAGCTAAAATTAATGAGTGATTTATTAATTATTCAGGGCATGGATTTCTAAGACCATTTGCTTCCAGGCTTTTTCTTCTTTCTGAGGACTTTTTTGGTGGTGTTTTCTTTGTTATTAACTCTCCCCGAGACTCCTATGTACTTTCCATAAATTGTACATGTGGAAAGTCACAGACAAGATTATGACTTAGGATTCATGCTGTGCTCCTGACTGAGATAAAGCACATGAAGTTTGCACCACAGTTGAGGGTGTTTCGGGGACAATGAAGAGCAGAAATCAGAAGTCTACCACCTGCCCATCACACACTGTAGCACTGGTGCAAGAGAGCAAGATCAGTCAAGATCCCTGTGCATACAGAAGAAAGAGCACACACATCACACTCCTCAGTTCCAGAGGAGTTCTGCTATGTGGACATCCTGGGGGGGGTCTCAGCCATGATAGTGAATCTGAACCTCCAGGGAGCTTCTGTTTTACCTCTGTCCAGCATCACCGAGGGTGGGCCCCAGGTGCTAATGTTAATAAGCTTTTGGGTAATTCTAATGCAGAGCCAGTATTGAAAATTTTCAATTTAGCTAGCAACTTAGAACAAACATTTATTTAGAGGCCTTACCATGTATACCTGGCTGTGCTGTAAATGTCAGCTCCATATGGAGATTTTCTTTTTTTTCCCTTTGAGACAGGGGCTTGGTACATTGCTCCAACTGTCATAGAACTCACGATCCTTCTGTATCAGCCTTCTAATCGCTAGGACCATAGCTATGTGCTACCTTACCCCGTGAAAATCTGATTTCCTTGAAAGACACTATTTGCTTAATATCTTGCCACAAAAGTAGTTTCATATCTATTTGTCTTCAGAAACAAGGCTTTTGAACTTATTTTGAACATGACTGAAAATAAGACAGGATTTACATAACTCCAAACATACATGATAGAAAGTACTAACAAACAATATTTTTTAAAAAATAATAAATATTTAGAAATAGTACCCAGGTTTTAATTTTGTCTAGTTAACATAATAATGGTGGAGTCTAGGGGTGCTCCCTTGTGGTAGAGTACTTGCTTAGTACATGATGTACTCTGTGAGATTCCCAGTCTGTGCCCTGCTCCAAACACAAACAGAAAATGACAGTGGTTTATATCCGGTGAATGATTTCAGAACCACTAGAGATACTTTTCTAAGCCTTGAAAATCCTGGGCTCTTTTCTACTCCAACAAATATCTTTTTTTTTTTTTCCCACCAAGGCCTTCTCATTTTATTCTCTCACTTAGGCCTTTCCTGTAGATGTAATTCTGAACAGTGTTATTAAATAAGAAACACAGAACCAAATGCAGAGTTAAAAGCCCAGAGATCGAGCAGCAGCCAAGAGCTAAGACCAAGACTGCCTTCTTACCCCTTCCTGTTGCTGTTGTCCTTCCCCTCAGAAAGAGACCTACTTCCTGTGTGTCGTTTTATTGACTTTCTCTTCTGCCTTCTCATTGGTTGTAAACCCAACCATATGACCTCCTCATCACTGCCTCTTTATACAGACCTTCAGGTCTCTATGGTTGGTATTGAGATTAAAGGCGTGTGTCTCCAAGCTGGCTATGTCCTTGAACACACAGACTCTGCCTTCCATGTGACCAGATTAAGGGTGTGTGCTACCACTGCCAGACTTCTGCTAAATGACTTGCTATTAGGTCTGACCCCCAGACAACTTTATTTATTAACATACAAATAAAATCACATTTCAGCACAAATAAAATATCACCATACTTTCCTTTTGTCCTTATGTCTTTTTTTCCTTATGTCTTTAAAGGCCATCAAATTGCTTCCTTGATAAAAAACAAACAAACAAACAAAAAACCAACAAACAAAACACTTCCAAGATGACTCCCATCCATAGTGTTTATTCTGATACCTATTCTTAACACATGGAGCTTATTATACATATATGAATGTGTCTGAGTGTGTGCACATGTGTGGATGTGTACATGGAGACCGAGGTCAATGTCCAGACTCTTAATCATTCTCTACCTTATTGTAGGTTGTCCTACTGAACCTGGAGCTCACTGGTTCATTTAGAGTGGCTAACTGGTGAGTTCCAGGGATCCTCCTGTTTCCGCTCTCCAGGGCTGGAATTCTAGGTGATGTGGGATGTCTTTCTGTATGCTGTGAAAATATGTTGCTCTGATTGGCTGATAAATAAAACTGTTTGGCCAATGGTGAGGCAGAATAAGGTTAGGTGGGATATTCTAACTAGAGAGAAAGAAGGAGAAAGGCAGAGCAGAGGATACGCTGCCAGCCGCCGACATGAGAAGTATGTAAAAGTATAGGTAAGCCACGATCCATGTGGCAAAGTATAAATTTACAGAAATGGGTTAATTTAAGATATAAGAGCTAGCTAACAAAAGCCTGCAATGGCCATACAGTTCGTAAATAGTACAAGCCCCTGTGTGTTCACTTGGGTCCCAGCAGCTGCGGAACTGGCAGGTGAGAGAGATTTGTCCTGTTTGCGGGTCAGGCAGGACACAGGGAAACTTCTGACTGCATCTAGGCTCATCCTGCCATGACTACCTTTTATGTGGGTGCTGATGGTCTGAGTTCATGCATGCACGCCCAGTACTTTGCTGATGGAACATTCTCCCTTCATCATTTCCTTTTACACCAAATTATACGATACATTGTGATGCCTGGTAATTGGTTTATGCCTTGGAGGGTCATGTCTCCTCAGCTAAATTTAATTTCATGAAGATTGTGATCACATTCTACATTAGGGCTTCTGTACATTTAGAAGGAGGCACACAACCGATACCGAGAACAGCCGTGTGGCCCTGAACAAGCCAGCTGTTGAGATTTTCTTTATTTTTTAAAGGAAAGGGAAATTTTAGGTTACCCTAAAGTCTCTCCTAGATTTATAGATTTGACATGTAAGGAATTCTATAACATTTACAAATGGAAAGAAAAATACAAAATGGTTTAGTTCAGTGAAGATTAGGAAGTTTCATGTGTAGGAAGAAACAAGTGGAAGCCGACATTTTAATTTTATTGCATTCTACATGCGCATGAGTGTGGCTTCATTCATGCTGTGGCATCTGTTTGGTGGTCAGAGAACAATTTTTTTGGGAGGTGGTTCTACCATCAGTCCTGGGGATCAAACTCAGGTCGTCAGGCTTGGCTGGCAATCACTTTAACCCACTGAGCCATCTCCCCAGCCTGCAAGCTGGCATTGTGGGTAGGAAAATATCAACTCTTCCATTATAGACCCCCCAAAATAGAATAGTTATTAAAGTATAAAAATGAAGTTGGGCCCTGTGTCCTTGGGACACTGAAAATGTGAATATTCATGGACTTTATTCTAGTTAAGGACTGCACACTCGTAAAAAAATTTCTATAGACTGCTATGTAGTCAAATTGATGACATAAAAATACAAGATCCAACAATGAACATAGCTTGGGATGTATGTTGGCAAAGGTAGGTTAAGGGAAAATAACAAAATAAAATGCTTCAGATAAAGTTTGTTCACGGTTTGTTCCCCATCCCTGGGGATGTTTCCAGTGGCTACTGAGGACATGGCTACCTACTTCAGCAACTTGTGACTCCAGGACCATAAATATTCCTGTTCTTCCAATCTTAAGATTATTGGTAAAGAACACAGGGGGGCAATCAGTACCTATGGCGGTTTATGTGGGTGCTGGAGGAAGAGGGCTATTGTGGGCATCTATGGTGTTCATCTAGTCAATATACTTACCCTTTGACCAGCAACACTTTAATTTTAGAGAACATCCTCTACGCAGTCCCTGTGGTTTGGGTGTATATGGAAACTGGTATACTACAGCTAGTTCCTTTGACATTGTTTGTTTGTTTGCTTTGGTTATTCCAGACACAGGCAAAGGACCCTAGCCTGGCAGGGTCCATTCCATCTTGTGGTTCCAGAGGCTCCTTCAGAGGTATGCACAGGTTTCCAGTGGTTCAATGCTCCTTGGCTTGCTCACTTGCTGAAGGCATCTGCTGTGAAGGAGGGAGGAGGAGGTACATTTGGAGCTACAGTTCTTGCTCCAGCTTGGAGAAAACAGAGTCAGTACAGCGAAAAAAGGCAAAATGTGAAGAGAAACTGAGTCTTAAGTCACCCTTTAAACATCTGGAGGAAAAAACTTTAAAACTTTAAAAAGGAAATTTGAAAAGTTTTTTTTTTTTTTTCTGGCTAGCTCACTTATTAGTCTTTATAAATATGTGAGCCAATAAATGCCAGTCTGCACTAAAGGTTTTCTTAAGTCACTGTGTGTTAAGTCCTGGTTATTACATCCGACTAGCCTGACTATTTTATGACGGTATTCTCTTTACTCTTGCTGGGTGTTACTGCTTTTTACCAGACCCGGGGCTTAGTTCCTCTCCATCTGGTAACAAAAAATACTTCCACCCCTGCCTGAAGTCCCTGCACCCTACAGTGTCCCAAAGGGAAGGACTGAGTTGATTGAGGTCAGTTCACGGTTTGTTCCCCATCCCTGGTGCAAGCTCCTTTGGATTAGAAAATGTCACTCACATCCTCGGAGTCCTTCACTGGGACTGATGCTTTGGAGCCCAAGCTGGACCATAAGCCCTAACTGCCTCATTATTCCTTTCTACCTCAGAGTGGCCCCACAGGACTGAGAAGCAAGGGTTGGAACCAAAGACAGAAGAGCAGCTTTCAATGAATGGTTCATGCTGGTCGACTGTGGGGTCAGGGCAACTGCCCGTGCTCTGAGTGTCCTGGGCCCTCCACTGTATGCCACAAATGTTGACGATGGTTAGGAAAACAGTATCTACCACTTGGAAGCAGCATTACTGAGGTTTGAAGAGGGTCTTTCCTTTAGGGTCTTCCTGAGTCCAGTTTGGTGATCATGAAAGTCGGTGCTTCTGACATTCCAGTTTGAGGCCACCTGGCAAGTGGCTATTGGAAAGAACAGAGTACGGGGTCAACGCAAGGCATTTTAGCCACTAGACGTCAAGACCCCTTTAGAGGTCCAGATAAAGGTCCAAGCTGGCCTTCAGTTTAAAGTGCTCCAGGGTGAGACCCTCATCACAGTGTTGGAAATGAGGAGGAAGCACCAAGAAGGTTGCACACTCTTTCCAGGAAAAGTCCCACTGGGTAGCGATTCTTAGCGCAATGGTTAGGAGTGTTTGGTCAAGAACTTAACAGGGTGTGGGCCGTCCAAGCAAAAGTGAGGTTCCCTGGGCGGGTCAGCAGCAGCAAGGCGTCTTTGGTGTAGGCTCTGAGCACTTATTTCCTTAGAGTGCCTTTGCTCAGGAGCGTAGGGTGAGGTGACTTGGGATCTTGGAGGGGGAGGAGTCTGAGTTTGGACTGCTGTGGCCTCCTAGGATCGCGTCTGGGATGCCCCCTCCCCCTTTCCTTGCCTCCTCCCCACTCCTCTCCTCTCCCTTACCTCTCGGCCTAACCAGCAGCGGGCGCCTTTAAGAGAAGCGCTGGGTACCCGGGGGCGGGAGCCATCGGCAGCCGGCAAGGCGGAGGCACTGCCGGGCGATGCCCCGACTCTCCGCCGCCGCCTCGGCCTCCTCCTGCGCTAGGGGCTCGGAGCTGCGGGTCTGCGGGGCGATGTCCGCAAAGTTCCAGGAGGCAGCGGCCGGCTTCTCCCTGCGCTCCAGCCGCGGCGCCTTTTGTGCGAGGTGCGAGCGCAGCCGGGGCGGGCGAGCAGGCGGGCGGGCGGGCGGGCTGACTGGTGGCGCGGAGCGCGGCTCTCCCGGGTCCCCGCGGCTGCACCGGGCTGACTCGGCAGCCAGCGCCCCGGGGAGGCTCCCGGCGGGGCCGTGGCTTTCCGGGGTGGCCCGACGCTCTGCGCTGCTACGGGCCTCCTTGATCGCTGGCGCTCCAGCCGGGGACCCGCCGAGCACAGCCTAGCGGAGGGCTGGGACCCTCGGGAACTTTCCCGCCCTGGGCTCTCTCCATTCTGGGCTAAGACTCAGCATGCTCGCTGGGGTGTTTAAAAAAGCTCAGCAACATAGCTGTGTGAGAAATCTTCCCCTGGGCTGGCCCAGTTTTCAAAGTGATCATTTAGTCTTTGATGAAATGTGTAGACAGTCTAGAATACTTAGGAAATACCGGCATCAGCGGTAGGATGCACTTTTCTCCGGTGAGGTAGGGGTGAGGTTTAGCGGTATCTTTTTAAAACAGGATTTTCTTTGTTTATTGACGAGATTGCTTTTCATCATGTCTTTGATTAAGAATGCTCCAACTTCTTAAGGATTTTAGAAGTAATATTTCTAAGAATGGTCAACAAAACCTAGTTTATTGCATAATATGACTTTACTTCTGACAGTTTTACCCATGGAGGAGGTAAGTAATCATTTGATAAAACCTAATAGAAAGTTTATTTACTACACGCACGGTCGTTCTCCACGTGTCCCAGAAGTGAAGGAAGCCCCACATGCTCACCTTTCTGGCCTCCCGTGTTCTGTGTTCTCCAGTTAGCGTGGTGATGTGATGTCAGGTGGGCATCCAAAGGGCTGACAGAGTTGTGTGCTGTATTACATGGTACCCGTAGCCCACGTTGTAGTGACACAATTGATTGCATCCCCTAGTTCACTTTGAACAATAAAAATAAAACGCTAGCCCTTAAAGAGAGTATCCTGAAGTGTTTAAAGGAAGTCCATAGGCATGTGTTTCATACACAGCTTTGTGGAGGAAAGATGCGCGCTTCTCAAATAGCAGTCACAGTAGTGGAGGGTGTGCCTTATCTGTAGCACGGGAAGTTTTGAAACAACAGAAATAGCCACTAATACTTGTAAAAAAAAATGGAACATTGATTTTTTTCTTGAAATATAATTTTGTCATTTTGCTGTTTTATATACCGGAACTGAAACTTAAAACAATATTCTAAACATTTTCTGGTAATTTTCAGTCAACATTCTTGGGGAAAATTTTGCTTAGAAGTCACATACTGAAAACTCAATAACTCCGGTCACAATTGTCCCTTAAGTTGGTTGGACTCCAGGCAGAACGGTAAGAATTGATGTTCTAAAGATGGTTGTGACTGAGTTCCTAGAATTGTACTGACTCGCGTGACTGCTCTGAGATTTGTATAGGTATATTTGACTTGGGACATATGTTTTAGGAGGATTCTTTCTGAGACCCTTTCTCTGTACACACCTGTATTCACATGGATTTATGTAGGTATTATAATGATGTCACACATATGTTCCTGTCATCTCTCTCTCTGAAACCTGGTCACAGGGAAACTAGAGACACAATGACAGGTATTCACTAAGAACAACAGATCTAAATGATTAGAAATTAAAAGTAGTTTTTCTCAGGGTTTAATCTTTGGACATTTTAGTCAAAGAACACTGTTTTCTAGCACATATTTGAACTCTTACAAAGCTTGGACCAGTGTGCCATATACCAATGATCTTAAACACATACTTATCTATGAAAGTGATCCCACCACTGGGTGATCGAGTTAGGCGTTTCTCAGCTTCAAAAATCTGCCATTAGTAGGTGGGTGAATCTCTAGATAAAACTGAGTTTGTCAAAATGGTATTTAGTTTTTCTCAGCACATCAGAAATGACCTCTGGTGATTCTTCACAAGTTGACAACTTAGGAAGCTGACCTAAGAGGCAAACCTGAGGGAAGTTCTGTGTTCCCCTTTGTGAAAACACCTTAAATGTTGATGGTCATTGCTGTTTGATTTGAGAGTGGCCCACTGATGGTTGGGTAAATTGTACCCACAATACAGTGCTGCAGTCACTATTAGGGTAACAAGATCTTCCTCCTTTGGGATATTTCTCAGTCACTTTCCACAACTGATGATTTGGAATTTCAGCATCTGCATTAACATTAGAGGTGGAATCAACCCATTAGAGTGTTTTTATTTTAGCTTTAATTTACTAGGTATTTGGGAAATGAGTTTGCATTTGCTTTTGCTATAAATGCTCTTTACATTGCTACAAGTGGCATTCAGCATAATCTCTCCTTCCTCTGCTTTTGACAACCAAAATTAGTGGGAGTTCTTAGTGTTCTCTTGCAATACATTAAAAGTTCCACAAAATTTACATTATGTCTCCTTAGCTTAAAAAAATCACATTTGAAATGTTTGACTAGGAAAGTTCATAGCCTTTTGAAGCTGATGGGATTTTGGTCAGTTACAGTTTAAGTTACTTGGGAAATTTCGGTATAAGGTCAGATGTGTCTTTGATTGAACTGGATGATACACAAAATCAGTACTTTTGTAACCACAAAACTTGGAGAACATTCCACATAATTTGCAGTGTGGGCAGCCCAGCATGCTATAGTGTTCAGTTGGCTTAAGGCGACATGCCATGATTGTAAAAAATGGTTTCTCAAGTTGTCAGCAAGCTGCTTCTGTCTTTGAGTTTGGCACACAGGATATGCTTTTTGTCTCTACACTGCTAGATATAGACAGAGCTGGCAATGTAATTTGTGTGCATTTCTGTTTGTCTGAAAGAAGGTTTAGGAAGCTAAAGATTGAAACTCGAGTACACTGGGAAGTCCATCATATCGTGAATGTAGGGAACACTTAGGAAGGATTTTAATATAGTATAGCTCGAAGGTTTTGCAGGGAAATGTGTGTATTTGCCATTAAGAGGGTAACTACTGGTTACCTATTGAAGTTAATAATAACATTATTGTTTTCAGCATTTCCTTTGATAGACAATGCAAAAGAAACTATGCCCTTCTAGGTCCAACTGAGATTAGGAAAGTACCCAGCCAGATCCTGTATCAGTCACTTGACCTATATGTTGATGGATTCTTAGATAATTTCTAGTTGAAACTCTTATCATTTTATCATGCGTTTTACATACTGTTTGGGGATTCTTGACCAAAACTTTGTGGTTAGCTTTTTTATTTGACCAGATGAGCTCAGTCTGTATCCTAGAACACTGGGAGGAATTCACTTTGGGGAGGTTGGTGCTGAAGAGGCAGACATTGTAGTGCTTACCTCCCAAAGGGGGACAATCTCATCTTGTCCTACTTTCTTAAAGAAAAAAAAAATTTAGGAGATTTTAGAGAAAGAACATTAATAGGGATTTAAAAATGCCTGAAGTTTGGATGGGAATTAGGGTTTTGCCTGGAAATTGCCTAAGAATCAATCAACTTGTGTGCCAGATACTTGGTTCTGCATATAGGCAGTTCTTTGCTCTCTGATGGTCCTGGAAGAATTTAGGTACAACGGGGGATGGGATCGGAAAGGTGATGGTATCCATTACCTTCCAGAGGGAAATGTTTGCCTAAGTGTGTTCAATCCATGCTTTCTATCATTTTAGCTTTTTTTTTCAGTTTTCATCCAGGAAAGGAGGGAAGCATTCAGCTTGCTCCATTTTGATTAAACTCACACAAATCTAAACACCATCTAAAACTTCAGTGTCCGACTCTAGCAAGAGTCCATCCCTGAATTTTCTCCGCCCACTGCCCCTCAGTACTTGCTGTTTGCATTGTCCAGTTCTTCGAGGTTCTCCCATTTTCTGCAATATGGTTAACTTCGCCCCCTCTTAAAGATGAAATAATGTTGACAGTGTCTTCCTTCTGTTTCGTTAGTTCATGGATATTTGCATTTAAGGCTCTGACTCCTTATTCTTCATTTTCACACTATATTAGTTTTTCTACTAGTAGAAATGACATGTTTGTTATGGAAAATATATCCAGATGAGCAAAAAGAAAAGAATTCTGCACAGAGATGATTATCATTAGTATTTTGTTGTGTATTTCATATCCATGTAGGAAATGTTTTAGTTTCTAACTTTATACATTGCTTTGTGTCCACTTTTCATATCATGAATTGTGTAATATTGTGAGTGCTGAGTACTGTTTTTCTGTGGCTACACTGTGATTTAGTACACACACGTCACAATGACAGACAGGGTGCTGTCACTGGTGCTGCATCCCAGGTTCTGCTGCCTCCTCCTCCCTCTCCTCTTCCTCCCCACCTCCCTCCTTTCCTGCTACTGTAGGGCAGGGGATATCTTTTTATAGCTCCATTTTTAGACTCATCGGGGGTTATTTTTGTTGAGTAATATCCTAACTGTGGAGTTTTGTGGGACAAATAAGGACATTGACCTGAAGGCACTTTATTATTCCCGGTGTGAACTCTAGTGACCCAGCAGCATCTCTCTCTCTCTTTCTCCTTCAGATAGAAGACCCAAGTCAGAATTTCAAGACCTTTCTTTTGAGCACTTTATCCAAATGAAATAATCCCAGATGTTCACAAAGACATACCCTTAATCCCCAGGCCATCCGTTAGTGTTCAGCTATAGCAGTAAATACTGTTAACATTTAATACAGCAGTTGACAGTGTGCAGTGAGAATTTTTTTTTTTTTTTTCAACTTCAGTCTCCTTTACTCATGCTTGGCTTCTGAAGGTCTACACACTTTGAGGCATACATGACTGCTCTGAGATGAAATGAATATTGCTTATTACGTAGTCATGTTTAACATTTAAAGATTTTTTTTTTCTTACCTATGGTACCAGTTCTTGGACTCTTAACTTTGACAATAAATCTGTAAGGTTTAAATGCTCAGCACTTAGCTTTGAGCTGTGTCTACGCATATGGGCCTATATTTTACCAGTGCATATATTGATCTTTCTTCCCTCTGTCAATAATATAAAACTATAACTTAGCCAGAAAATATCTTTGATAACCAGTATGAAAGTGTCATACTGATCATCTTTTTTAAAATGTGGTTATTTCAGCAACAGAACAAGAGATGCAAAATGGGCAGTGACAGGAAAAGAACAGGTGTGAATTTGCAACCTCATGCTCAGATCTGAGGTTCGCTTTAGTCATCTAATGTGACTCTAAGGAGTACGTCATTGCTGTGGTCCCCATGCCCACTCTTTCACTTTAGAATTTAGCATCAGCTGTGGAAGACAAGCAGCCCCCCCCATCTAATTTTCTGGACTAGTTTTTTTTTCTTCCACTGTAAAACAGGTACTTCTTTCTTTGTCTAAGTCAAGCTTAGTTCACTGTTTTCTTCCAAGCTGGTGTTTTTCTCTGACTTTGCACTTGAAAGCAAGTGTTTTGTTTTTTACTTAGCTGAATATAATTTCTCTCTTTCTTTAATATCATAAAGAACTGTGTTTGGATTAATAAGATTTTTTATTGTTGGGACAAAGACCTAATAAAAATGGCCTAACAGAAGAAAGGTTTATTTTGCTCATGGTTTCAGGAGTTCTATTCCAAGGTCACTGTCTATTGCATTAAGCCTAAAGGGAGTGAAATCTCAAGGTGTAATAAGCATGTGGAAGAAGAGGCGATGGTTTACCTCATGGAAGTCAGGAAGAGATGCAAAGAGAAGCCAGAAAAAAGATGTAATACCCAAGACATTATCCCAATGACCTACTTCTTTCAACTAGGTCTCATCTGCAGAGTTTTCAGCATCCCAGTGTTGCAGGCTGCAGGAATATCATAAGAACTCAGCTGGTTATGGCAAAGTCACTACCTGGAGGAATCAGGGAATTCCTCCAGAGGAAGCCAAATCCCAAGGAGTTTTTGGTGTTACTTGGCTTGTTATATATCAGCTGTATTCTGTTATGAAAATCATGTGTGCCTTCATAGTTTTCCCAATTGACTTTTCCCCTAGAAGGGCTAACAATGTGGACTGATCACTCTCTAGACATACACATGCCAGGCATTTGGAGAACTGCCTCAGGAAAGGCTTTCTCTGGAATCAGATATCTCCCCTAGCCACTTTCAAGGACTAAAGGAGACATCACCCAGGTGGTCACCCAATTTCTGAGGATCAACAGTGATAACAACCCACAGGCGAGTCTCCTGACTTAAGGTAAATTCCACAAGGGGACACTGCCTAGGTCAGGTAGACATTAAGTAATAGCTTTACACAATTTAGCTCAGACCCCTCCTTTCTTACAGCCTTACTAACTTTATAGACCTCTAACTTCTTACCTAACCACTTCTAGGAATATTTAGATAACCTTCTGTGCTAACAGCTATGCTCAGCCAGAACTCCCAGTTCAAGCCTCCCTGTAATTATCATTATTGGTAGCATCCGGCCAGGTCCATCACCGGATGGAGGAAAGTACCTTATCAGAGATACCTCTGTACTCTCTAAGAACACACTTAAGCATCCAGGCTACCTGTTTGAGAAGGCCTGGTGGATGTGCTAATTAAGCTTAACTTCCTCCTTTCCCAAACCTTACCTCCAGTTTCAGATCTCCCTTTAACTATCACCAGAGGCATCTAGCTGTACACAGGTTGCCTAGAGACTGAGCACACTTTCCCCCACCCTGCAGAAAAATGGCAGACAGCTTGGACAGATAGGAGCCACGGGAAAAAAGAAGACAGTTTTATTTTCTCCCATTGACCTAGCAACTTATAGATTCTTAACAGTTTCTAAGATTATAGTTGAGCACATAAGAGCCCTCTTCTTAGATATTACCTGAATTTAGTCTTTAGTTAATCCATTTCCCCATTGGTCACTTCCTTTTGGGGTTGCAAATGGTAATTAAGGGTATTGCCTCCCTATGTGATTCTTATCACTCCTCCATTTGACCCTGGAAGCCTGGTTTTGTACTGCTAAGGGAATACTGCTTGTAAGTGTATATATACCAGGACTTCCAGGGCACAGGGACAGAGAGAAAGAAGAGAATGGAAGAACTAGATGGGTAAGAACTTGAGAGGAACAAACTGAGATGGGGAAGAAGTAGATTGAAGGGCTACAGGAGAGTACTAGAGGAACGAGATGGAGGATGAGGAAGAGCCAGATGAGAGAGGAGATGGGAGAGGAAACGATATGGGAAGGAACAAGATGGATGAGAACCTAGAAGGGGCAGAACTAGATGAAGGAATTAAGATAGAACTTAGAGGGGATCTCAGACATGTGTAGAGAGAAATCAGGCTAAAGATGACCTAAATATGAGAGCAGAATATAAGCTTATAACTGTCACAGAATAATAAAGTATATGGACTAAGGAGTTTCGTGTACATAGATTCATTTCTTTTCATCAAAGATAAATTATCAGCTGGTTGTAGATTCTTCCCGGACCCTGGGAGGGGACTATCGAGGGGCTGGACCCCCATAGTCCTCGATATCCCAGTAAGGGCATAAAGATGTGACTGCATCAGTGGGCTCATCCATTGATTAGGTAATGGTTTTTAAGATCTACTCTTTCAGAATGATCAGATCCACTAGTACATGAATGTTGGGGGCAGTGCTTCATATCCAAACCACAGCAGTGTCTTTGTATGTTGCCATGGATCTAATAGACATAGACAGATTGAACAGGTGCATTTTTCTTTTTCAGGAGGAGGATCACTATTTATAGGGAAATGCAGAATATCTTCTTGAAACTGATATTTGCTACTGCTTCATCCTGAAATAGTTCATTTCTTACTTTGTTTCTTTGGGACTTTATGTCAATGTAACTACATTTATGTGTGTTTCTTGTATATTTACTCACTTTTATGATTTGGGGATTCATGTTAAAGTTTATTCTTGTGGTTTTTTTGGGGGTAGGAAGTTTACAATTTAATTATACATTTATAAAGAGATACTTGTCACTGTTACCGTGTCACAAAAGATAGAGTCAGATGTTCCGTCACATCACAGAATAAGTTTCAGGCTGTCTGTGGAGCCTCTCATTATTTCCTTCCATTACTGCTGATCTATGCTTCTCCTTCTCCCTTTTCCTTTGTAAATATTGTAACATCTAATTTATCTGAACTCTCAGCTTTGCCTTCTCTGTGATTTGCTTATTTGTAACTTACTTTTTATGTGTTTATTTCCTTAAGTGGTTTTTAGGCTTATTTCACCCTGTTCTGATCTCTTAGTTTGGCTCGGCTCTTGTTTTATTCAGGGACTTTAGATTCCCCTCATAATACTGTCCAGCTCTTTATCAGAATATCTAAAAAAGTCATGCATCTCTAAGTATTTTCCATGGTCTCTTTTTTAATTAACTAATTGATTACTTTATGTGTGTGTGGGTTTTGCCTGTTTGTGTCTCTGCCATGTGTGTGCAGTGCCTGTGGAGGCCAGAAGAGGGCATCACGTTTCTTGGGACCCGTGTTATAGAAGGTCAGGAGCTGCCCTATGGGTGCTGGGAGTCAAACCTGGGTTCTCTGGGTGACCGACCATTGCTCTTAACTGCCAAGCCATCCTTGTAGCCCTGTCTGTTATTTGTTTTAGTGCAAGCCCTTAAGACTGGAGGCTCTGAATACGTATTGCTGTTCTTGCTGCTTTCTGTTTGCGATCAGCTCAGACTGATTGTTCCCTGTCATACCAGCTCTTTGATGTTTGCTAGTGTTGTGGGTTCCAGCAGGTGCCCCAGTTTAATATAGGTTTCACGTGTCACTTAGAAATAAGACATTGTGTCAATTCTTTGTTCATTAATTTTTTTCTGCTTAATTATTCAACTGCTGAGATTTTAATTATGGATTTATCATTTTCATCTGGAATAATTAATGTTTTGCTTTTTAAGGACTGTTACAAATACAAGTTCAAATTTTAAAAATTTATTTGTGGTAAATTAAACCTTTTTGTCATATATGATGACTTAATCTCTGATACTGTTAATTTGACTTAAAATCTCTTTCCTTTTGTATTAATGAAGCAATATATTGCTCCATATAGATTATGTTTGGTTTTATATGCCATTCTTCTTTCTGCAGTTGAAACTAGATGTGTGTCATTATGGTTTTGGATGTGTCTCTTGTTAATAGGATATAGCTGAACCTACTTTTTAACTGAAAAATGTATTCCTTTGTACTTGGAGTGAAGATTGTTATATTCAGATTTAATTATGACCTATAGCTATATATTTTCCTGCCTTTCCTGCATCTTCTTTCTTGTCTTAACCTTTCTTTGGCTAGATTGACCCCCCCACACACCCTTTTCATTTTTAGTATTCTGTTTACTAAATGATAAATGAGCTTAAGTTACTGGCTGGAATCTCTGTATTCTTTTAGTGACGACCCAGATAATTTTTATTATGAATACTCATCTTTATTCATCTGTGGTGATTACTGTCTTTGCCCTCTATGGTAGAATTGAATCGTGTCCTCCTAAAGGTATATATGGGAGGCCTAAATCCTAGTGTATGTGTATTTGGAGATTGTACTTGTGATGGGATAATTCACGTTAAATAACCTCTTAAGGGTAGACTGCAGTCTGGTAAGACCAGACACAGGGATCTCCCTCCCTCTCTGCCCGTGGAGAGGGGAAGACACATGAGAGTGTCGTGCCGAGGGACACGGGAAGGATGTACACGTTAGGAACGGACCCATCCCGATGCCACCTTCAACTTGGACTTTAGCCTCCAGAGCAGTGAGAAATGTTTCTATTGTTTAAGCCACTTATGCTGTGTTTTTTATGAGACCTAACCTTCCTTATTCAAATCACTAATTCCTAAGAGCAGTGCATATAACCCCACTTCTAATCTTTTTCTTGTTAATGTTTTAATTAGCTTTTCTTCTTTGAAAACTCTTATTCTGGTGTTGTATCCTGCACTTACGTGTATTGTCATGACCTCCTCACCTTCCTTGTGGATCTGGCCTTCTGTCTGGGGAATTGTTTTTGTCTGATAAATATCCTTTACTTTTCCTTCACTGAGTGAGTGTGTGGGGAGAGTTTGTTTATAATAATAATTTTAATTACCCTTCTTTCTTGAAGAGAGATCCTCTGGGTATTAAATTCCTTTTTGACAGATAATTACTTGCAGCATATCACAAAATATGATTCCAACATCCTCTACATTTTATTATTGCCATGGAGAATTAAGCATCGAAGCCTGTTTTGCCTCCTTTGCTGGGGAATTAAGCATCCAAGCCTGTTTTGCCTCCTTTGCTGGGGAAACTGAGTTCTTCCAAGATGTTTTAAAGACATTCTCACCACAAAGATAGTTTCCTGTGTGGGTGCATGTGTGTGGGCACATGTATGCCATGCATTTCAATCTGCTGTCTCTGAGTGGGAATTAAAAACAAGCACACATGATCCTGTTAGGCATCAGATTGACTCCATTTGAACATTAGCATTTTGTGTATTTCTGAAAACTTCCATTTGTTACACTATGAATATTATTTTAGGATCATCTTACACTCCAGTCGTGTGTTTATTTGTTCATCTGTATTTCTCATTGCCTCATATCTTGTTCTGTTTTCCATTTACATCTTACTCACTTCATAGCATTCAAGGAAGTGTCTGTTCTAAGGTATAGTTAAATCAGTTCAGTAATAAGCCATTTTATTGACTTAGTTTTAATGTCAGTTATTTTTCATGTCTATGTTATTGTTTGGCATGTTTTCAAATCTGCTTAATATCAACCCCTTACAGTTTAATGTATTCCCGATCTAATAATTTCTTCACCTGAAGTCTTTTTTTTTTAACATTTTATAAAATCTTTATTGACAAATAATTCACATAGTATACAGTTTGCCTGTTTGCACAGTTTGATAGACTAGTCCAGCATCCTCACAGGCCCATGACACCATCACCACTTTCTATTTTAGAACATCGCTGTCTTCAATTTCACACACACATGTAATGTATGGTGATTCACCTGAAGTCCTTGTGCGTGTGTGCTTTAGCTTCCTTTCTGTTGCTGTGATAAAACACTCTGAGCAAGAGCAGCATACGGAAGGAAAAGATTCATTTATTTGGCTTTCAGGTCACAGCCCATCACCGAAGAGGTCAGGGAAGGGACTCAAGCAGGAACTGAAGCAGAACTCAGGAGGAGCCCATCATGTTGCCTCTGTCTCTGTTTATGCTTAGCTAGCTTTGTCTATAGTCCAGGACCACCTGCCTAGGGACGGAGCTGCCCACGGTAGGCTGAGATGTCCCACATCAATCAGTCACCAAGCCAATCCCCTGCTTACATTCCCACAAGACAGTCTGATGTAGGCTCTCCTCTCAGATGGCTCCGGGCTTTGCCAAATGGAGAGCTAAAGCTAACTAGGACACCATGTCTCTATCGCTTCTCTCTTGCTTACACTGCTCGCATTGCTCTGGCTGCTTGGATGTTCAGTGAGGGTTCCCTGCTTGACTGTTGCTTGGAGGTGGTGCTTTCTCTCAGTTGCAGGTGAGAGCTCTATGGTGGACACACGCTTGCACCCCCACTGGCTTGGGTGCCATCCTCATCCTGGTGTGGTTGAATCAGATTGTTGCTGGAGGACGTTTTGTTTTCTTTTTCTTTGTCACGGCTGTTTATGGACAGAGATTATTTCGGAAGATTGTTTGGCCTCCCCTATTTATACCAGGCTCAAGACCTGCAATTTTCTCTTCTATCTCTTGTAGCATAGTGGGACTTTTACATCTTTTGAAACTTTGATAGAGGAAATATGGTTCTTTAATACCTCTGGTTATTGTTAAAATCTTCTAGAAAATAGAATCTTGTAATCACAATTCAGATTATTTAAATTTGATCATACTGAAGAAACTGTTTTGTTTCTGAGGTAAAGAGACACATATAAGATTGAGTATCTTTGTTGCTCACGTTAATAAGAAAACCACAATCAAACCGCCATGGGGTTTTGCTTTTGAAAATAAAAAGCTTAGGTAGGAATGGTGGTCTATATGTGTAACCCCAGAACTCAGGGGACTAAGGCAGGAGGATTGTGAGTTCAAAGCTATCCTTGACTACATGCTTTGGGGATAGCCTAAGCTACATAAAAACCTGTTTCAAAAACCTGGGAACCCAAAACCCTACTTATGCTAATTTATCAAGGTAAGAAGACACACTGATATTTTCCCCTTCCTTTTTAGGTCCAGTTTTGTTCTTTGCCATTTTGGTAGTTTGAATGTAATTGGCTCCCATAATCTCATAAGCAGTGGCACTAATAGGAGGTGTGGCTTTTTTGTTGGAGTGGGTGTGGTCTTGTTAGAGGAAGTGTGTCACTGTGGGGGTGGGCTTTGAGGTCTTTTGCTTAAGCTTCACTCCAGTGTTAATAGTTAGTCGACTTCCTGTTGCCTGCAAGATGTAGCACTCTCAGCTCCAGCACCATGTCTGCCTGCAGGCTGCCATGCTCCCCATTGTGATGATGATGGACTGAACCTCTGAAACTGTAAACAAGCCCCAATTAAATGTTTTCTTTATAAGAGTTGCTGTGGTCATGGTGTCTCTTCACAGCAATAAAAACCCTAACTAAGGCAGCCATTTTTTTCTCTGTTGATAACTGTTGAATTTTCTGTGTGGGAACCTGGAACTGACCTTTCCCTGAAGAAACTTAATTTTGTTTACAGACATTTAACATATTGTTCTTCTAGATTCAAACGCTGACCTTAAAAGAACTATTTGATTTCGTCTTCCAACTTGAAATCAGTCTGGTTTAGCTAACTCTTGCCTATGGCTTTTGTGTCCTGATTTAAACAGGGTAGTAAGGAAAGTCGAAACTGTGGTCGTGTTGCCTTATTTCTAGCCTTAGAAGTTAATGATGGATAACTGGAGGACTTCAGTTTTGTGAAGAGGTAATTACTCTTTGCTTATTTCAAATTGGTAAACATTTTAAGAAATATTTGCCGTTTGTTTTCTTCTTCTTATTGCTAGGTTTGAGTTTGTTTTTCTTGCCTTAGGTAAAAATTCATAGATTGGAGCTTTATTCCAGAATGCAGTAATACTGTGAAGTGGAATTCTTGAGATTAGGCTGTGATGTCTCTGTTCTCATGAGTGGTCTGATGTCTTTGTCGTGGAAGTAGTAGTTACCTCAACAGTCAGTTTGTTCTAGGACTTTGGAGGTGGCTCGATGGACACAGCATGGCTGTCCAAGTGTCAGGACCAGAGTTTGGATCCTCAAAGGCTTTGTAAAAGTCATGATATCCACCTGTAATCCCAGCAGGAACAAGGAATCCCTGGGGAAAGTGCCAGGTTCCGCCAGAGATCCTGCCTCAATCATTAAAATGGAGAATGATTGATGAAGCCTGGGTCTCCACATGAACATGCAAATGCATGTGCTCCTGCACACATGTGTGCCTACATGCATGCAAATACCCATATAGACACACCTACATGCAAAATAAATAAAATGTATTGTTCATAAATGTGAGTTTGGCCCTCTTAGAGTTTCTTTTTAAAAATTGTTTTATTTTACATGTATAGATGTTTTACCTGCACCCATGTGTACCATGTGTGTGTGTGCAGTATCTTTGGAGGTCAGAAGAAGGCATTGAATCCTGTTGGACAGGGGCTACAAACACTTGTGATCCACCATGTGTTGGGAATTGAACCCAGGTCCTTTGGAAACACAGCGAGTGCTCTTCACTGCTGGGTCATCTTTTTAGCTCATGGTTGGCCCTCTGTTGCTTGTGTATGTGTTCCTGCTCTTTCTGTTTCTCAGGCATAGCTGTCTTGCTTGTCTTCCTTGTACCATGAGATACCACATACGAGGACCACTTGACATGACAGCGTCTTTAATCACTTCCAGAACTGTGACACAAATAAATTCTCTTTCTAAATTACCAATCTCAGGTATTCTATTCTATCAGACCAAAGTGGACTAAGCCAAACATACTGAATTTTTTCTCTCAGCCTATGTGATGCAGTCATGTGGGTACTGCTTTGGTTGTGAATAGTCAAATAAAAAGTCTCTGAAGACCTCAGCCTTTGTGATGCCCAATAAGCATGTACTCTAAAACAACAATAAAAGCAAGCACAGTGGTGAAATGGAGATGGCTAATACTGTGAAATACGAGCCAGAGAGATGGCTCAGCCGCTGAGACCCAGCATGCAGAGGACCCGAGTTTGGCTCCCAACATCCATCTCAGGAGGCTCACAGCCACCTGTTATCCCAACTCCAGGGGTATTCAAAGCCCCTGGCCTATATGGGTACCTGCAGTCATGTTCACATATCCCTATAAAGGTATATATCACTTAAAATAACAAAAATCAGTCTTTAAAGATAATACTGCAATTGGCTTGGTTCCCTTTGGGTCGTTGTTTCATTCATTCATCAGTGATGATTGCCCATCACTGGATAACAAGAGTTGAGCTTTTTCTCTGCTGTGCTCTCTTAGGAAATAATTTGTTACTCTATTCTTAGTATTAAAATCTTTTTGTACCAATTCTCTCCTGATATCACATAAAAAAGCACCAGAATAAAAAATTGTCTCTTGTAGCAGGAATGTTAAAAGTTCTTATTAATAAAATCAAACCTGAGGCCAGTTATTGGGGTCCATGCTGGTAGACCAGAGAGACAGAACAAGCCACAGCTATCTCACCTGGCCAGATCCTCAGCTGGTCTTGTCTCCTCAGACTGGAGGCCTCTGAGTCCTCATCCCGAATGGGTCTCAGCTGAACTGCTGCTCAAAAGCCTGAATGCTTAACCAGCCAAATGCTTAACCAGGCCAAATTCCTAACCAGGCCAAAATGCTTCTAGTTTCTCACCCTCACGCCTTATATATCTTCCTGCTTTCTACCACCACTCCCTGGGATTAAAGGCTGGCTTTCTGGGATTAAAGGCGTGTCACCATGCTTGGCTATTTCCAATATGGCCTTGAACTCACAGAGAGCCAGAGGGATTTCTATCTCTGGAATGCTAGGATTAAAGGTGTGAGTGCCACCATTTTCTAGCCTTTGTATCTAGTGGCTGTCTGTTCTCTGACCCCAGATAAATTTATTACAGTACACAATATTTTGGAAAACACAATACCACCACATCTCCTCTCTTTTTGTCTAAAATTAAAAAAAGCTTATAACTAATACAAGAAAAAACTATCCAATAAGTATATACAATATATACAGCCAAAAATTACATTAATGATGTCTAGTCCATTAACATTTGACAGATTCAGATAAAAACTCCATTATATATATTAACAATGTCCTGTCCAGTAACGTCTGATAAACTCAGACCAAAAAATTTTCATTACTTATCTTATTTAAAACAAGTAGTTCCTTTTTAAAGTAAATTCCATAATCTCTCTTTTTATCTTATCATATCCATATTCTCTCTTTTTTCTTTTCATAATACATTCAGTAGTTTACCTTTTGTCATTTTTATATCTTCCCCTTTTTCTTCAGTGTAGATTCAATGATCTACCTATTTATCCTATTATTTATCTTCTTTCTCAGAGTAGATTCAATGATCTATCTCATATCTATATTCTCTTTTTCTTTTTGCTTTCTAGGGGTGAAGATATCTTTAGGGAATCTTGAAAAGAAGAGTTTTGGGTTAATCATCAAGTCCTGTATCATTTGTCCAGTCTCTGCATAATAGGAAAGTTCAGGGCTTGTTTCAAGTCCTTGTTCAAGTAGTCTGTCAGGCTGGATCATCTCAGCTAGCCATCTCAAAATTGTCCTAAGCAGTTTGTAGTCCAAAGCAGATCTTTCCGTGTTGTTAATCAGCTTAATGGCTTTACCATAGTCCTTTTAAAGATTTCAAAGTTGCTGTTAGGTGTGGTCATGGTTCCATGCAGCCTTTTTTTTTTTTTTTTGCCTCCTCTGTGGTTTGGAGCAATCACAGTCTGATAAATGTCTGTCTCTAGGAACCATGAACATTCTACCCTAGAACAGAAAATCTTCACAGCAGCTTCTCCCCACCATTTTTCTTGCCAAACTTTTCCAAACTGACCTTTGCCGATGCTTTCTTGTAACACGATGGTCCTGGCAATTCTTCTCTGAACCAGCAGCAGTAAATCCTTCATCCCAGGTAGCAGCATCACCGCAGTCACCAACATGATGAGAAGGAGGTGGCAACGTGGAGCAGTAGCCACTGCTTCCATGGTCCCACCACTGTTTGTGGTTCAGTCCGGGCCAAAGCTTCTCCCAAGCCTCCTAGGCCGGCCTCAAACTCGGGATCTTCCTGCCTCTGTCTCCTTCAGCAAATCCTACCGGTGTGTGCCACCACAACCGGCTGAGTGTAGCTTGGGCCTGAGCTGGGGCTCACAAGGCCACAGGCAAACAGCTTTTTCATGAATTCGTATCACAAACGTTGGGCGCCAGATGTAGCAGCAATGTTAAAAGTTCTTATTAATAAAATCAAACCTGAGGCCAGTTATTGGGGTCCATGCTGGTAGACCAGAGAGACAGAACAAGCCACAGCTATCTCACCTGGCCAGATCCTCAGCTGGTCTTGTCTCCTCAGACTGGAGGCCTCTGAGTCCTCATCCCGAATGGGTCTCAGCTGAACTGCTGCTCAAAAGCCTGAATGCTTAACCAGCCAAATGCTTAACCAGGCCAAATTCCTAACCAGGCCAAAATGCTTCTAGTTTCTCACCCTCACGCCTTATATATCTTCCTGCTTTCTACCACCACTCCCTGGGATTAAAGGCTGGCTTTCTGGGATTAAAGGCGTGTCACCATGCTTGGCTATTTCCAATGTGGCCTTGAACTCACAGAGAGCCAGAGGGATTTCTATCTCTGGAATGCTAGGATTAAAGGTGTGAGTGCCACCATTTTCTAGCCTTTGTATCTAGTGGCTGTCTGTTCTCTGACCCCAGATAAATTTATTACAGTACACAATATTTTGGAAAACACAATACCACCACAGTCTCTTAATCTAGAATTAGTTTAAACTACAATGTAGTTTAAGACTTAATCTCGAACTAGTTTAATTAAACTAGAATCTAGTTTAAGACTTAATCTTAAACTTCATCTCATTCTTGGATTATACTGGGATTCCAGGAGAGTGGGTCTTTTGGCAGGTAAAGGAAAGATACTTGTCTCCTGA
Organism: Peromyscus leucopus; assembly: GCF_004664715.2. NCBI lineage: Eukaryota > Metazoa > Chordata > Mammalia > Rodentia > Cricetidae > Peromyscus > Peromyscus leucopus. Next base: position 37,479,263 of record NC_051064.1, read on the forward strand.
GCTGCATTATGTAGGTCAGTTTGGCTTGAAGGAAGGGCTAATCTCCTTTATATCTGATTTAAATGGAGATGTGTTCATTCACGAAAAGATATCTTTTCTAGAAATCCATTCAATTCCTTTTTCCTTTTTCAATTTCCTGCATAGCAGAAACCATGAATATAAATAGAATTTTCACATTCATTTCATTAGCTGTTAAACAAATTCTTGCCAGTATTGAATACATACCGGGTACATGCATATGTGCACACATACACATCCCTTTGTAACATCAATTACTCTTATAGGCCATTCTGCTAGAAGAATCACATGACCAGGGCATGAATAAGATATAATAAAGCTGCAAAACCTTGTGTGGACATGAGTATAGCAATGTTTATAATGACATTTAGTGGTTTTTTTTTTTTTTCTTTCCTCTTTTGTTAAGAAGCAATTCAGAAATCGCAGTTCTGGCCATTTTTGTGTACACTTGACACAGAGCCAGTGAATTCCCTATGGGCTCTGAGTCTTCAGTCTCATGTTGGTTGCATCAGCACTTCATGAATTTGCCCAGCAGTTACTCGTTCTTTGTCTTTGAGCAGCAGAAGTCTTACTGAATGGCAACACCCAATATCATTACTGGTGGGAACCTCAGTGACAGGCAAGTACTGGGCCTCCCTCAGACCTTTTTCTCTTGATATTTTTATGACACTTGATGAGATATATTTCTTTGGTGTTTGGAATTTAGCTTTTAAGCCAGGTGGTGGAGGTGCACACCTCTAATCCCAGTACTTGGGAGGTAGGTGGATCTCTGTGAGTTCAAGGCCAGCCTGGTCTACAAAGTGAGTTTCAGGACAGCTAGGACTGTTACACAGAGAAGCCCTGTTTTGAAAAACCAAAGGAAAAAAAAATCAGTTCTCATTTTTCTTTTATTTTTGAAATACATTGCAAATTTATTTGAAGTTTTAAAATTGTTTTACTTGTGTGAGGACGTGTGTGTGCATGTGTGTGCATGCACGTGTGCAAGTCAGACGACATCTGTAGGTATCCTGTCTCCTGCCCCCTGCTGGCTTCTCACTGTCCTGCCTTGATTTTTTTTTTTAAGTTAAAAATGAATATTGCAGATTTTCTTTTAACAGGTTTCTTCTTTGCTAAGGTATTTTTCTTGGCCCTGAGCAGGGTTTATGTTGGGCATAGGGAATACTTTGAATTTACAGTGATGGTTACTTGGCCCTTTTTATTGGACCAGTCCTTCTGGGTGACCCGATGCACAGTAATCTTTATTGAATTGCAAAATTTGGAAACAGTAGAAATGTATTTTTTTTTTTTTTGAGACAGGGTTTCCCTCTGTAGCTTTGTGCTTTTCCTGGAACTCACTCTGTAGCCCAGGCTGACCTTGAACTCATAGAGATCCACCTGGCTCTGCCTCCTGAGTGCTGGGATTAAAGGCAAGCACCACCACCGCCTGCCCAGAAATGTATTCTTAGAGAAGATAATTTTATAAATGAACTTGACCTTATGACAGGATTTCATACAGAGAATTTTTCAGCTAGTGAAATTCCAAGAAACATAAAATATTCTTGTATTTAAAATGATTTGTTAACCATTCAGTTTTATGAAACTTCAGAAGAAATTTGTCAGGACCCATATTCATTGTGTACAATTCTGTCTCAGTACAGGAAAAGACTCCTGTTGACTACCTTTGTTCTCTTTTGGCTCTTAACCACTGTGACCCTTCTCTCTTTTTTTCATTCTCCACCAAAAGTAATACATAATCTATACCTTTGAAGCCAAAATACACCTCTGTTCAGTATGTGCATTTTTCCTGGAAAGTTGCGTCGTGTCACTCTGGAGCATGAGATTTAGCAAATATCATTAATAAAGTAAGGACACTCGTAAATGATGGATTATGTTTCCTTGTTTTGCACTCTTGGAGCATCCTGGCCTCCACAGCAGGTGTAAAGGTGTAGCCCAGAGAGTACTGGATGTTTCTTGCGAGTTTCCTCACTAGGCTTTCAAGTTCTGTATGCTCAGGACATTGAGAGTCCTTCTCAAACTTGGAGCTGACACTGTGCACAAACTGGGTATCACAGTCTGAAGCCCTGAAGTCTCAACTGCTCTGAAATCCAAATTATTTTCAAGCTCTTGCCATGCTCAAAAAGTTTTGGATTGCAGGACATTTCTGATTGCAAAATATTCCACATTCTAAAATGTTCCCAAATGTGAAACCTTTTGATCGTAAACATTTTGGATAGATGACAATCTATACTTTTGATAGAGAGAAAAGGAAAGGAGGGAGCAAGCGAGCGAGCGAGCAAGGGGAGGAAGATTCTTAAAGAAGTAACTGAATTGAAAAGTGTATGTTAAAGGGCTGTGCCATATTCCTAAGATTGGCTATCAGGGCACAGTAAATGAGTCAGGTATTTATAATTGGTATATAATGACGTTACGGATATTGTGTTTTTCTCATAACTACTTTGAATACTAAAGCCAATGTCATCTTTCATAAATTTTTGAATTTCAAGTATTTTAAGTATGACCTTAGACTTTTCAGAATCTTCTTGAGCTTTCTAGAGCTATATTGAGAAATGGCAATGACTCGAGGTCAAAACTGACCTGTCACTTTTCTTGATGAGTCCACGTTGGTTGGTCTCCAGCTCTCTTCTGCAGTGACATATAAAGAGCAGTGTGATCTTTAGTTCTGCACTTCTCCTCTGGCATTAGTTTTCTAGCTTCCTGCTCAGGAGGAAGAACTAGTAATTCCATATTTCCCCACTATGTTCATCATTGAAATTGCTATGATACTGAGTTATATTTACACAATGTAGGATCAATGGGCCAAGAGCCTATCTTTTTTTTTAATGAACAGTTGTTGCATATAAAAAAATTGAGGGGGGCTGGAGAGATGGCTCAGAGGTTAAGAGCACTGACTGCTACTCTTCCAGAGGTTCTGAGTTCAATTCCCAGCAACCACATGGTGGCTCACAACCATCTGAAATGGGATCTGGTGCCCTCTTCTGGCCTGCAGTCATACATGCTGTATACATAATAAATAAATAAATCTTTAAAAAAAAAATTGAGGTTATTTGATGTCTCTTGTGATGTGATGGTCTTTAAAGTACCTGCTGTGAAGAAATTTCTATTATACCATGTCAGAAGATGTACCTCCTGACTGGGGTGAGGTGGGGTGGTGAGGTAGGGAGTCTACCCAACTGTCTGCATTGTAAAGAGGTCATGCCTGAACTATCTCTGCGGCATTGTTTGGGTTTGTAGTAGGAAAGAGTGTATGGTGTTGGGAACCATGGAATCTAGTCTCAAATCAGCATGTGACTGCCTGTCCAGCGGGTTTCCTTGGGCCAAGGCATCTGTGCAAATGGATTCTCCAAAGACCAGTAGCCTTCAGAAAAGCGTAGGAATTTGCAAAATTCATGCAGCTTGCAGGCTTTTTTTTTTTTTTTTTTTTTTTTTTTTCTGTCATTATACTTTGTCAGTTACACATGCAACAGCTATAATTTTCCCTGGAAATTCTGTTCCCTTTCAAATATTTTCCCCTAAGATTCAGCAGAGGGCTAAGATCTCTTATCTGGAATTACTAACTATAAGTCCCAACCCTGGGAACATTTCTGACTCAAGGGAGACAGTTAGGCACATATGAGAAAACAACACATGGAACATTAACCATGTTTTACAGTTCGGGTAAAGGAGAGCAGGGCATGCATACGCAGACTGGGAAGAAAGCCCCAGGAATGCAAATGGTGCCAACTGTTGAGAGTAAGTTCCCTGGACACCAAGCATAGACTCATTGGTAGGATCTGGTATGCTCCAAGAGGAAAAAATACAATGCAAAATGTGGCATGGATAGATCCATCTTTACCATGCACAGGAGCTTATATTGGTGGAAGAAGTATGGTATAATGAGATGGGAAAAGAGTGTTTTATCAAGGTCTGTCTTTTATAGAGAGTTTGAGACACAGGGCCACTTATGGAAAAGGGAACTGTAGAAAAACATATCTTGCAGATGTGAAAGAATTGTCTGGGTTTGAATATTGTTGTCCTTAAACCATTGTACCCATGTCTACTATCTTTCAACTTTGTAACCACAAGTCGCTGCCAGCTGACCTAAGTGCTGCGAGAACAGGATGTGTCTGGCACGATATTTAGTTAAGTCTGCAAAAATGCTGAACTCTATGTCTAGAGTAAGGTTATGTAGGGGATGGGAAAGTGTATTTGGCGAAGCATAAAGGGGAACAATGGGGGCTTTCATAATGATCACGATGTATTCCTTAAGTTGTGATGTATTTCTTTAAGTCAAAAATAGAAGACAATAATAGAGCTGTTCATGTAACCCTGGTTAAAAAAAAATAAAAAAAAAAAAACTCTGTTTAAGTATAAACAAAAATGGCCTGAGCTATTTGGGGCGACTTGAGTGCAACCCACTTGGTGGTCAGACGTTTTCCTTGCACTGACTCCCCTTCCCATCTCAGGACCGGAACCTGAGCTGAGGCTGGACCCTGGCAACACAGGGTGTGCAGTATTTGCCCATCTGTTTGTTTTAGCTTTCTCTGTGTGTATATGATCATGTAGATATGTGTCCATGTACATGTGCGGGTGGACATGCATATTTGTAGGTAGACAAATGTATTTGTGTGTGTGCATGTAGAGGCTAGAGGTTGATGGCCAGTGCTTTCCTAGATTCCTTTCCAACTTCATTTTGGAGACAGGGTCTTTCACAGAACCCAGAGCTCATCGATATAGCCAGCCTGGCTGAGCCATGATCTCCAGGGGTGTGCTTGTCTCTACCCTGTATGCCCAGCACTGGGGTTACAGACATGCACCTCCTCAACTGGCTTTTTATGTGGATGCTGGGGGGTATGAACTCAGGTCCTCCTGCTTGTGCCGCACGTACTTTACAAAGGGAGCCACCTCTCCAGCCCTTTTTGGTTTTGGTATATAGCATGTCATAAATCAGTGTCAAACTCTAGCACAGTGCCTTAAATATGATTGATGTCTGAGACATATTTCTTGGCTTGATTTGATTTACCAGGAATAATCAGTCAGAAACAAAACATGATGTTATGAAAAACAAGTTATATCACAGTCTCATGTGGGGATCTAGGCATAAACTAGACAACCTTTGTTGTAGGATGTTTCTAGAAAATGTGGTAGTGAACACAGAGACTTCTACATTTTTTTTGAAGCAATGTAAAGATAAAAAAAGAGCTCCATTTGTTGCAGTGACATGAAGATCTTTGGAGTGCATGCTGTGTAGTGTCTGTTATACCATGTCAGAAGATGTGCCTGGTCGATGGTGGTGAGGTGGGATGGAAGGGGAGGGAGTCTACCTGACTCTTTATTTGGAAAGAAATTGCAGAGAGTTGCTAGTTTTTTCTAGAAAGGAGGTGAGAGAATGGAAAACAAAGATGCCATATCAAAATCACCGCTCCATTCTGAAGCCTGCGTGAACATTCAAATAAACAGAATTGTGTAACATGGTTTCTTGTGGCTGAGTGTCTTTGTGTATAATATTTGTGAAGTCCATGTAAAGCACAGCACACATGTGTGCTTTCTTCCTCTTTGTTGTTAACAGATTTCTATGTGTAGCTGTACAGTCATGCCTCTTGTTTATCCGTTCATTAACGGATGGGTCTTTGGGTCGCTTGCAGCTTGGTTCTTAGGAATAATGTTACTGTGACCACACCTGGGTAAATTTTTGTATGGATAGGCCTTTTTACCCCTCTTGGCTGAAATTGCTGGGCTGTATGAAATTTTTTTGGAAACTGACCAATGGTTTTCCAAAGCAGTTCCTTCATCTTCCATACTTCTCAGCAGTGTGTGGGTGACCCTCTCTCTCTCTCCCCAGGTGTCTTTCAGCATTTATTGTGGCTCATTTATTCACTGTCATTATTCTGGTGGGTGTAATCCTAATTGCAGTGATGTGGAACATGTTACTTCAATGTGATAGCCATTTGTCTATTATCCTGATAATGTCTACTAATATTTCTCATTCATTTTTGATTGGGTTATTTGAGAACTGCTCAGTTATAAGTTGTTTATGCCAACTTGACACAATCTAGAGTTATTGGAAAGAAGGGAACTTCAATTGAGAAAATGTCTCCATGAGATCAGTTATAAAGCATTTTCTTAATTAGTGGTTGATGGGGGAAGACCCAGCTGATTGTGAATGGTGCCATCCCTGGGCTGCTGGTCCTGGGTTCTATAAGAAAGAAAGCAGGCTGAACAATCCAAGTTGAGCAAGGCAGTAAGCAGCTCCCCTCCATGGCCCCTGCATCAGCTCCTGAGCCAGGTTCCTGCCCTGTTGGAGTTCCTGTTCTGGCTTCTTTCAGTGGAAGTGGAAGTCAGATAAACCCTTTCTTCCTCAAGTTAATTTTTGGTCATGATGTTTTGTCACAGCAATGGAAACCCTGACTAAGACATAAGTGTTCTTTGTAGGATTTGGATACAAGTCTGTTTGATATGTGATTTGAAAGCACGTTCAGTCTGTTACTTGATTTTTCATTGTCTTTTATTTAATTAATTAGTTAATTAATTATTCTGCAGCCTGACCACAGTTCCTCCCTCCTTCCCTCTCTCCTTCCCTTCTTCCCCCATCTACTCTTCCTCCTTTCTCTTTAGAAAAGGGCAAGTTTGGGCGCAAGATATTGGTGAATTTATTAAGGCCACTCCACGTAGTTAAAAGGGAGGTTTATTTAGTGGCGTAACTTACAAATGAAGGGATAGGTAGGGCGCAGGGTCTGGGAAAGATGTAGTAGCACAGTCCGGCGGTGTTCTCTGGAGAACTCTGCTCAGTCTCCCTCCAGTGTCCAGGGTCCAGGAACCAAGAGAGGCAGTGCATCCAGATCTTGGGTCTTCATGGTCCTCTCTTGGCCCCGCCTTGTAGGCGTGACAGTTACTGAAGCCTCAATGGGGGTTGGAACTTCCAGATCAAGGCTGGAATGGCTACCCACTACATCTCCCATGTATGTCAGCCAGCCATGGCATATCAAGATGCAGTAAGAGTAGGCACTTATTTCTCTGTTGTTAAGGCTGGACCAGGCAGCCCAGGGTGAGGAGTAGGGTCCCACAGCCTGTAACAGAGTCAGAGACAGCCCCTGCTCCCACTGTTAGGAATCCCACAAGAACAGGCTACAGAACTATAGCATGTGTGCAGAGGACCTAGGTCAGTCCCAGATTTCTTTTATTGTCTTAATGTCTTCTAAAGTGCCAAAATTTAGAATTTCGATGGGTCAAATTTATCATTTTTTTTTCTCTAATGAATAGTTATTCTAGTGTCAGGTATGAATTCTTTGATCCAAGGTCTCAAACTTTTTTTATAGACATTTTAATTCTGTTAACTTTTAAAGAATATTTAAAAGGACTTCCTAAAAGGTTGTTTCTGAGAAATCAAATTTCTGAAACTTTTAATACATTTGTTTATTTTCATTGCTGAGGCTGGAACCTAGGCTCTTACATGTGCAAGGTAAACATTTTACCATTGAGCTGAATGGCTGTGCCCTGGTGTTTTGAGACAGTTCCATTACATAGCTCAGACTGACCTCAAACTCACCATGCTGCTCTGGTGACTGAGAATGTGGATTACTGGTATGGTCCAACATGCCATGTTTTAATGATTTTTTTTTTTTTTGTAGAAATTTCACATACAGATAGAAAGATATAAAAACCATAAAGGATAACTTAGTAAAAGCTGAAAAAGGAGCCTCTCTATGTATAACCACCACAGAGAATAAGGAAATGTTACAGCATCTCAGGAGTCTGTCATAACACCCTGGAAGTCCCTTTCCTGTTCTTGAATCACTCCGTCCTCTAGAGGAACCACCATCACCTTTCTGTGCATTCCTGTGCCTTTGGCTCACATTACTGTTATTGATTGATCTGGGTGCTGTTCTGAGTTGTTTGCTCACTTTTGTGGTGGTGTAGTGCTTCGTTATATGAATAGATTATTTATTATTAATTCTGCTCCTTACAGATACTTGCCATTCTAATAGCTCGTTATTTCAAACAGTGCTGTAGGAAAACATTTGTGCCATTTAATAAATGGATAAGAGCATTGCTGTTCAGTAAGTGTTTGACGGGGCTGCTGCATGGCAGGGATGGGAGGTGGCATGTTTTTAGTAGCTGGCATGGCACAACAGTTTCCACTCCCAACTGCAATGCATAGAAGTCCCGTTGGTATTACATCCTGGACACAGTATTTTCCTTTGCTGTGACTTTTTAAACTCTAGCCATTTGGGGTTTGTGCTATGTTTATTTGCATTTCACTGCTGATTGGTGAGGGACAACATGTTTATATATGTTAGGATTTTTATTCTTGCCTATTTGGATGTTTTAGTGTTAATTCTTTTGTTTATCTTTCAACTTGATTGCTGGTGTTTTTCTTGTAAATTAATTATCACACACACACACTCTCTTTCTACATATGTGTGTGTGTGTATTTTAAATTATGAGTCATATGTTAGCTTTCTGTCACTATGACAAAATATGTGAGCCACTCAGCCTATATGTAGGAAAGTTTTATTTTGGTCCATGGTTTAGGCTGTATTGTTTCTGAGGCTGTGATGTGACATGTAGGGTGAGAGCACATGGTGGAGCAACACTGTTCACTTCACAGCAGGCAGGAAACTAGAGAAAGAGAAAGAGGTACTGGGATTCCAGCAGCCTCTTCAAGGGCACACACAGTAGTACCCTAACTTCCTTCACTAGGCACTGCCTCCTAACAGTTCTACTACTTTCCAGCTGAGCCACAGGCTGTGGAGATGCAGCCTTCAACACTCGGGCTCTTGGAAGTCAATCAAGATTCAAAGCCTACCAAATCCTTCAACGTCTTGTTGCGGGAGCCTCTGCCTTGAGTTACCTTTTCATTCTCAATGCCTCTGGTCACTGATCAACTTCTTTATAGTGTGTTTTGACATTTGGTTTGTGTCTTAAAACGTAACTTTGCTTAGGAAATTTAATTAAGATGAAAGGACTTGACCTAGTGAAAAACTAGGGTGTGGTCCTCTTATAGGCCCTTTGGTTTCTCCGCTCCAAGTAGTGTAGTGAAGCCCAGGTCCCCACCCACATGCTCTCCTGAACTTGAACTCCTGTTCCAGCCTGGTCTGCTCTGCTGCTTCCCAGCTCCCCAGCTGCCTCTTTTGCTCAACTTCACAGCTTCTCAGCTGCTCGTGAGCCTTTCAGCTGCCTCTTTTCAAGCTCTCAGCTTCTCAGCTGTTTTAAGAATGCCTCTGAACTGGCATTTTAGAATTGGCTTATGTCTAGGGAAGAAGTGTGACTGACTAGAGTTGCCGCCTCACATTTTCCTCCTGTATTTTAGTCTCTGAAATCTTGGGTTCTCAAGTTTCCTTGCTTTGGCAGTTCTTAGATGTCTTTGAAGAGTTTCTCAGTGTTCACCTTCTTACTCATAACATTTTTCTAGAATTTTAAGGAACTTTTAATGGGTAACATTGTCTGTTTTAATCAGTAAAAATGATGAGTTACTACTCTAATAGCATTAAAGTAATTGGTTTTCCTATTCATCTTTACACAATTTTAAGAACTGTGCCTAATAGACCCCAGACCCAGGGTACTACCTTTTCCAGTGGGCACCCCAAGAACCCAGATTCCAGTCCAGTTGATGAAAACAGCATGAGGTTTATTGAAGCAGCTGTACAGTCGGGCTTCCCTTGTCCTGAGGGCAAGAGTCGCATCCTACTGCAGCCATGTGGGTACTTTTAAAGGAAAAACCTACAAAAGCCACAAGATTACAATTCCCATACAATTTCATTTCGATTGATTTATGTCTAGAGGCTAATTTCACAAGATCATGGTCTGATCACAGAGTGGGTACAGTCACGTCTGCATGCACATTCTTCCTGAAACCTCAAGGGGGGTATCAGGGTGGGAGTGAGAGTTACACAAACGTTACAGTGGTCTTTCCTGTAACACTTGCAATTATCCCAGTCACAGTTGAGCAATAGAAATCTCTTTACATTGTTACATTTTGGCAGGGGTGGTTGAGTCTGAGTCAGTTTGCCCTTGGAACTAGATTTTTAGTTCCTCATTTTCCTGGGGCTTGGGGGATGTAAGCCTGAAGAGTTAGGGTCTTTCAGTGCCAAAGGTTGTGGATATGTTAACTTACACAGCAAACTTTATATCCGTAGAGAAACAATTACTGATTTTCAGAGCCTCCTGCAACCCCGGCAGCCCCCATGCTGGTCTCTTTCTACAGGTGCATCTATTTTAGATGTTTCCTAAGCTTGGATCAGAGGCATCCCATTTTCAGTCATCGCCGTCATCCTCACACCTACAGAAGTTACTATTTTAAGGTCAAATTCTACTTTGTGATATACCACGTTAACTGAAGATGAGCACTTCATTTGCAGTGTGCAAAGGGAATCTGATACCTTATTTCCTTACACAAAGTGAGGTTCGTCTCATTACCAGAAGTATCATGTAAACGCTGAGTGGCAACCTTACCAGTTTGAAGGCAGTTGTGAATCAGACAGTTTTAGACTGACTTCAGAATGCTAAAGTATGTCAATAAAATGTTGAAGAATTGAAAACGTTCTTCATTTACGAGGTTTATCTAACTCTAACCTTCTTGTGTTTGCATTTCAAGAACCCATCTAGACAATTCAATTTTAGTTAACTTTATGAAAATACTATATTTGATGAAGGATAGCATGATTTTTTCCCCCTTAGGTTAGGCATACTTTGATTTACTTTTTAAAATATAATTTTTTTGAGATTTTCATATGTGCATACAATGTGTTCTGATTATATTTATCCCTCACTTTGCCCTCTAAACATACCCAGATCCACCCCACAGCCCCACCTCACCCTGCCCCAACTTTGTTTTCTTTTTCTTTTAAAATAACCCTCAAGTCCAATTTGTGCTTCCCATATATTCATGGGTCTGGGACCACATGCACTGGAGCATGATGCACCTACCAGGGGCCACATCCATAAGAGAAACTGACTCCTTCCCCCAGAAGCCACCCATTGCCAATAGCTCCTAACTGTAGGGGTTGGGGCTCCTGAGTCCCTCCACTTTCCAAGATGGAGCATTGGTTGGACTGATCCTATGCAGGTCTTTGTACAGTTTATGAGTTCAATGGTCTTGTCATATCCAGAAGACACTGTTTCTCTCTGCACCTCCCTGACTTCTGGCTCTTACAGTCTTTTTGTAACTTCTTATGAGAGATGGCCCTTGAGCCTTGAAGGGGGTGTGTGATATGGATGTTCCATTTGTGGCCGACATTCCCTGTACTTAGGCTAGTTGTAGGCTTTTGTGCTAACCACCTTCCACTGCAGAAAGAAGCTTCTCTGGTGAGCTTTGAGAGCTGCACTAATCTGTGGTAGAGAGATAGGAATCTAGAGGGCAGCTGGATACTATGTCTGATTGAAAAAGAATATCAGTAAATTCACTCCTGGGGCCTTTGAGCTTTCCGGCCATGGGTTCTTGGCCAGATTTACAGTACCCAACCATGTATTTCCTTCTGTGGAGTGAGTCTTAAATTCAATCAGAAAGCAAAAAGGGTAGGGCGGAAGAAGGGTTGGGGGAGAGATAACCAATACTAAGAACATTTGGAAAAGCCATATGGAAACCTGTTTTTAAAATTTTAATTAATTAATTAAGTTTTTTATATATGAGTGTTTTGTCTGGATGTATGTCTATGCAACACATGCATGTCTGGTATCTGTGGAGGCTAGAGAAGGGCCTCAGATCTCCTGGGACTAGAGTTACAGATGGTTGTAAGCTACCATGTGGGTGCTGGAACTTGAACCTGGGTCCTCTGGAAGATCAGATAATGCTCTTTACTGCTAAGCTGTCTTTACAGCCCCACAAACCTACTGTTGTATAATCTCCTTTAAAACACTCGCAAGAGTTTAATTGGAGTTAACCTATACACAGGGGATAGTGTTCCTCTCAGAAGCCACTGGTTGCCAAATAAAAAGCTGAACTGTCAGGTGTGGAATACCTCCTCTTGAGCTGATGGTCAGGGGCATCCCAGAAACACTCTTCCCCCTCATGCAGGCTATTGCTGTTGTTCTTGGTTGCCCACCATCACTTGATAGTATGACTCAGTTGCTGAAGACATTACCTACTTTGGTCATAGGACATGGAGGAATCAAACTGATGCTGACCAGGAAGCTTCTTCCTGCTGGCTAGCTTTCATAGTCCCGGAAGGTGCTATGCAGACAAGGCAGACTTCTTGAGGGGATGGAAGTAGTCTTACCTAGCTACGAACCCTGTGAGCTAAGATCTGACCTGCCCGGTAACGTGTGTCTATTGATGCAGTGCTGGTATGACCATGATGAGACTATTTTAAATTTGAAGTGCAGCTTTGCTCACAGAAACGTCCTTGCTTCGTTATTGTCCCACTTCTTTCCTTACTGGTCATTTCATTAACTCTGCACAAAACATTGTCTGCTCTCATGCTGCCCTAAGCCCTCGGAGGATAATGTTCTGAAGAGAAAGGAAGTCTCTAGGGAAGCCCTTTCTAAAAATAAAACCTCGAGGTGTTGGGCCAGGGATGTAGGCCAGATGTAGAGACAGCATTTTTAACTTTGCAGATTGCTACAGTGATGACATAAAAGGCACATTCTCCTTGGATGATGAGAGAGGCAGCAAGGCATTTTGGAAAGAGATGAAACGTGGTGCCAAGAAGGCCCGGGTTCTCCTCCAGCTGTCCTGTCAGTACTGTGGTTGCAGGCGTGCCTCTTGATGAGCCTTTTCTACATATCTTCAAAACGGGGAGAGTAGCTGCTGCCTTTGGAACAGTTTGTCAGGATTAGATGATGTCTCAGTTACCTTTCTGTTGCTGTGACACATCACCATGACCAAGGTGACTTATAGGAAAAGGGTTTGGGGGGCTTATAGTTCCAGGGGGTTAGAGTTCATGGTTATTATGTTAGGAGGAGTGGCAGCCGGCCGGCAGGCGTGGCACTGGAGCGGCAGAGGAGAGATCACATCCTTATCTGCAAATAGAGGCAGAGAAACCTCAGACCTCATCCCTTAGTGATATACTTTCCCCAACAAGGCCAGACTGCCTAATCCTTCCCAAACAGTTCAACTAACTGGGGACCAAGCATCCAAATATATAAATAAGACTATGGGAGACATTGCCATTGGAACTACTCTATTCCCATCACAGGCTTGTGACTGTATCATAATCCAAAATGCATTCAGTCCAACTTCAAAAATTCCCAGTTCTTCAGTCTCAAGTTGTTTAAAAGGTCCAAAGTCTCCTCTGAGATTCAAGGCAATTTCTTAATTATAATCCTCTGTAAAAGCAAAATTCAAATGACATACTTCTAACACCCAAAGGTATAGAATATATGTTACCATTCTAAAAGGGGGGGGATGGGGGCGTACTGAGAAAATATTGTAACAAAGCAGAAACAAAGCAAGACCAAGCCCCAGCAAGGCAAACTCTAAATTTTGTAGCTCTATGTCCAGAGTCAATGATCTTAGATGACTCCATTCTCTCAGCTTTGCTGACTGCAGACACTTCTCTTTCTTGGGCTGGTCCCACTCTCGTGAGCAGCTCTCCTTGGCAGATATCCAACAACTCTGGCATCTTAGACATCTTGGGTTCTCCAGTACAATCTAGGCTTCACTTTCACTGTTTCATGCAATGGCCTGTCCAGACCTCCATGCAGGGACACCTCCCCTCCTCCAGGCACAAGCTTGGAATCAAGTGGCTTTTTTTAATCATGGAGAAAGATTCCACAAACCCATAACTCGTATACTTCATGACTCTTAAAACCAGAACCTATTGATTCTGGCTGTCAAATTCAATTCTACTCCCTGCTTGGGATGTAACCTGGCCCCCTCCTGGGAGTGCATTTGTATGTGATTTCCTTTGTTGTTGCTCTTTAGGAACAGATAATTCCTTAGGCCTGTTCTTTTTACAGACTGCAAGTTTAGCTGGGTGGGGGGGTCTTACCCTGTGGACACCATTCCCTTTATTCAATTTCCCTTTAAATTTTTCAGCACAGACAATGGCTAAAACATCAAACTTTCTAGTGTTCTTTTTCTCCTCAAACTCTATCTTCGTATTTCTTTTTCCTCACGTGCTATTTTTTTTTTAAATTGTAGATCTGAATAAGAGTGATCACTAACAACCATGTAGTAGAGTCATATTAGGTTGTTTTGAAATCTTCTCTGCCAATGAAATTAGACCAAAACTTTTCAATTTAGTTTCAGACACATTCTTAGGAGATGGGCCAAATCAGCTACATTCTTTACCAAAATATCTTAAGTATGGTCTGTAGCCCAGTTGCTAATAAGACCTCTTGAACAAGGCCCTCACATTCTGCATCATATTCAGCCACTACTGTCTTCTGTACTCCTACTGGGATGGCCCATTAGCCCCACTTACAGCACTCAATTGCTTTCCTCGCCCAAAGTTTCAAAGTCTTCCACTTTCCTAAAAAAAAAAAAAAAAAAAAAAAAAAAAAAAAAAAAAAAAAAGCATGTTCAGGATGGTCATAGCAATAACCCATGCCCTGGTACCAACTCCTGTCTTAGTTACTTTTGTATTACTATGAAGAAACTCCATGACCAAGGCAACTTACAGAAGAAAGATTTTGTTTTACAGTTTATGCTAGTTAAGGTTCTCTAGTGGAACCCGGGGGTTGGGAGGTGGGCAGAGAAAGAGAGGTTTATATGCTGTAGTCCAGCTAATCCAACAATGGCTGTCTACGAACAGAAGGTCCAAGAATCCAGTAGTTATTCAGTTCACAAGGCTTAATGTGTAGCTGATTTTCAGTATATGACATAATTCCAAAGAAGTAGACTCTAATTCCAGTGGATGAATGAACTTTCTAGTGAGAGAGAGAGAGACAGAGACAGAGACAGAGACAGACAGAGACAGACAGAGACAGAGAGAGACAGAGAGGGAGCAGGCAGGCAAAGAGAGAAAGCTTTCTTCTTCCATGTCCTTTATATAGGCTGCTGGCAGAAGGTATGGACCAGATTAAATATGGATCTTCTTAAAGATCCATATTAAAAGTAGGTCTTCCCACTTCAAATGATTTAATTAAGAAAAAATTCTTCACAGGTATATCAAGCTGCTCTGAGTTTTAGTTAATTCCAGATGTGGTCAAGTTGATAACTAAGACTAGCTATCACACAGTTTCAGAGGTTGAGTCCATAACCATTGTTGTGGTGACCATGGCAGCAGGCTGATAGGCATGGTACTATAGTGGTAGCTGAGACCTCAAAACCTTGTCTGCAAGGAGGAGGTAGAGAGAAAGAGCTAACTGGGACTACTGCGGGCTTTTGAAACTTCCATCCCCTGGTGACACACTTTATTTTTTAAGGTTACACCTTCTATTCTTTCCTGAACAGTATACCAACTGGGTACCAAACCTCTAATATATGAGCCTATGGGGGCTGTTCTCATTCAAACCTGATAAATAAATAGCAAGTATTTAAGAACTGGTAGGTGTATTTGCATTTCTTTCTTTCTTTCTTTTTTTTTTTTGGTTTTTCGAGACAGGGTTTCTCTGCGTAGCTTTGCGCTTTTCCTGGAGCTCACTTGGTAGCCCAGGCTGGCCTCGAACTCACAGAGATCTGCCTGCCTCTGCCTCCCGAGTGCTGGAATTAAAGGCGTGCGCCACCACCGCCCGGCTTTTTTTTTTTTTGTTTGTTTGTTTTTGCATTTCTTTTTTTTTTTTTTTGGTTTTTCGAGACAGGGTTTCTCTGTGTAGCTTTGCGCCTTTCCTGGAACTCACTTGGTAGCCCAGGCTGGCCTCGAACTCACAGAGATCCGCCTGCCTCTGCCTCCCGAGTGCTGGGATTAAAGGCGTGCGCCACCACTGCCCGGCCTGCATTTCTTTTTTTAAATGTATTTTTTTTTATAAGTCTTGGCTTTTGCTCAATTTTATATGGTAACATTTCACTGACAAGAGCTAAGTTACCTGACTTCTCATCATGGAGCTGCTTCTTACTAGCTTTGAGTCATTAGGCATAGTACCTACTTTCTTTGTACCTCAGTTCCTCATCTCTAAGTGAGAATAGTGCTTGATGTCCATCCTCTAGAGTTGTTAGTATTTATAATGGATTCAGTTTAGCAGCTAGTTAATATGAAAGCACTGAGCAGTTAGGAGGTAAAGAACGTTGACACCCAGTACTAAGTGCTTATTGTTGTGAGTAAAGGTCACGGGAGTAGAGATGGGATGAGAGGCAGCATTGATGGACTGAGAGCAGGAGCAGAGGGTGTTTTCCCCTGTAGGGAAAATCGGCAACCCTCAGACAGCTACAGGTGCATACTGTTCAGAGGAGGACTAGGAGAGCAGTGGGGGTTTTTACTTCTGCTTACTGTTTGGGGATATTGTGGAGAAACAATTTTAGAAAATGGATTCTGTTGAGTACTTTGTCAGGGAAGAGAACCAAAAAGAAAATGACTCAGGCAGAAAATTCTTCCATGTAACATTCTACCAGAACTCAAAAACTTCCATTGTTTGAAAAGTCACTCAAATATATGTATGTATGGAGGTAAACAAGTCTATGGCTTATTTCTTAAATGCTTTGTGTCTAAAATATGCCCCCCCTTTTTTGCTTTGAATTAGTGTGAAGAATACAAGAGGTATCCTCTTTTGATTGATTTTTTAAAAATAATCATTTCTTCTTCTTCTTCTTCTCCGCCTCCTCCTCCTCCTCCTCCTCCTCCTCCTCCTTCTTCTTTTTGAGGAGAAAAAGGTTTATTTCACCTTACAGCTTCCAGTCATCACTTAGGGAAGTCAAGGCAGGAGCACATGGCAAACGATGAAGCAGAAATCCCAGAGGAACACGTTTACTGGCTTGCTCAGCTAACTTTATTATACAGCCCAGATCCAACAGCTTAGGGGTGCCATGCCCATAGTGGGCTGGGCCCCCGGCATCAATTAGCAATCAAGAAAATGCCTCACAGACATGGCATCAGGCCAATCTGGTCTAGGCAATTCCTCATTTGGGGTTCTGTCTTCCCTGGTGACTGGATTGTGTGAAGCTGACAGCCGGAGCTAACTATGACAGCTCTTTTACCATAGGTTTCTGGAAACCCAAAGAATTCTGCCTGGTTTCTTTGTTCATTATAGTCTTTGTGTCTGTTTCTATGGACACTGTGTACAGGTTGTGCTTAAAAGCTAGTGTGTGTGTGGTATGTGCACACATGGGGGGTTGTATTCCAGTGCACACACCTTTGGAGGTCAGAGGAGGTTGTCTAACATCCTCCTCCTTGAATAATCATTTCTTTTATATCTACATTTCAAGTAGTGCCAGTGTCAGGTGAGACCTTGTTTCTACTTCAATGTAATATCTGGTAGACTCAGCAAGTGTTTGTATGTGATCTTATGGCACACTCTTCAGTTCAATAAAACACAACTATTGCTCATCCCTTTATCTCAAAGGTAATATATACTCACAGGACAGACTCAAGATCATGTTCATGGGTGAGATGAGAAATGAAAATACTTTTTATGGCCAAGTAATTTTCTGTTCACCCCAGACTTTCTGTTTCTGCAGAGTGTGTATGTATTTGTGTGTTGTGTATGTTTGTGTGTGTGTGCCAGTGTGCTTGTCCATGTGTGTGCTTGCCCATGTGTGTGCATGCAGAGGCTGGAGGAGGAGCTCTGGTGGCTTGGGGTGTCTCACTCAATTGCTTTCCACTTCTCTTTTTCATTTGACACCATTTCTCACTGAACTTGACACTTGCCATTTGGACTAAGCTAGCTGGCCAGCAAGCTCCTGGGATCTGCTCGTCTCTGTCCCTCAACATTGTGGTACTGTGCACACTCTGCCTGGCTTTTGTGCTTTACATTGGCTCTAGGGATATGAATCCACATCTTCTTGTTTGTACAGCAAGTGATCTTAACCACTGAGTCATCTCCCAGTCCTCTACAAAGAATTTTCTCTCCTCTCCTCTCCTCTCCTCTCCTCTCCTCTCCTCTCCTCTCCTCTCCTCTCCTCTCCTCTCCTCTCCCCTCCCCTCCCCTCCCCCTCTTCCCTCCTCTTCCCTCCCCTCCCCTCCCCTCTCCCCTCCTCTCCCTTTCCCTCCCCTCTTTTCCTTTCTGTTCCTTTTCTTTCTTTCCATTTCATTCCTTCTTCCTCTTTCTCTCTCTCTCTCCCTCCCTCAGTCCCTCCCTCCCTTCCTTCCTTTCTTTCTTTTAAAAACAGGATCTCATTATGTGATGCTGATTGGCTATCCTGAAATTTGCTGTATAGACCTGGTTGGCCTTGAACTCACGTAGAGTATCCTGCCTCTGATTCCCAAGTGGGAGATTAAAGACATATGCCACCATGCCTGGCAAGGAGAGACTTTTTGGAGATTTTTATTGGAGAAAGAATAAAAACAGATAGATTCCATAATTTCTTAGCATGGACTTTGAGAATACTTCTAAAACTGATAATCTTTTGAAGATTATTTACCCCAGTTTTTTGTTGTTGTTGTTTGTTTTGTTTTGTTTTGACATGGCCTCCAGTGGTTGTAGGAGGTCTTTTAAGTCTAGAGGAAGATTCACAATAGTAGGCGCAGTGGTGGATGTGATGGAATAAATAGCTGAGCTGTGTGCCCCAGAAACACTGTTCCTTCTGCCTGCAATGTTACTTATAGAATAGGGAAGCCTAGCACTTTATTCTCAAGTTAAAAATGAAGAGATTGCTCTTCTCAAGAAATCACAAAAACTGCCTGCAGAGAATTAAGGCAAGCGAGGGTATGCATGTGCTCCCCAATAGCTTCTGCTCACCTCAAAGTAAAGCCTGTCATCTGGCAGTTCCAGTGTCTCCACACACAGTGTTCCTGCCAGCTGTCCACTAGAAACCAAGAGAAAGTCACAGCTATGAGTCAATTGGCAGATGAAAGCCATAGGCTTCAAGGAAAAAGATTCTATATTTATTGTTCAGAAATAGGCACAAGATATAATAGGGAAAAATAGTGTCATGCAACAGAGGGGACAAAATAAACAAAATTAATGTCCCTGGAAGAAAAGAAATTGTCTACCTCTATACCACCCCCAAAAGGCTTAATCTTGTCTGATCTCAGTAGCTAAGTAGGTTCAGTCTGGTTTTTACTCAGAAGGAAAGAGAGACATCAAGGACAGGAGAGACTATGAATGAAATCTTCTGAGGAGTTTCAATAAGGTAACATCGCAAAGTTGAAAGACAGCCGTGAAGTAGGAGCAATCAAAGAGGGAGAAAGACACCCCGTGAGAGCAAAATGGACTCTCTGGGGACTAGAACGATGACTTGCTTAGTTCTGTTCCTGTTGCAGTTTAAAGGAGGAAGGGTTTCTTCTTATAGTTTCAGAACAGATACAGATATAGTCTGCAAGGAAGACATGGTAGTATGAGCGTGAGGCTGACCTCTCACACTACATCAACAATCTAGAAGGAGAGAGGGAACAGGAAGTGAGGCCAGACTATAACGTTTCACCTCTTAGATGTTCCCTCATCTTCCCAAACAGTACCACCAGCTGGGGACCAAGCACATGAGGCTGTGGGGGATATTTTACATTCAAGTCACAATGACTGTAGAACTCTCCAACACCTTTCTGGCTGTCTGAGCAGCACCATGATGGTCAGCAGGAGCAAGCACGTCAGAAAAAGTGGCAAGAAGGGATCCAAGAAGAAAGTGGTTGATACATTTTCTGAGAAAAAATGGTATGATATGAAAGCTCTAGCTATGCTCAATATTAGGAACATTGGGAAAGCACTAGTTACAAGGACTCAATGAACCAAAATTGCATCGGATGATCTTATAGGTCATGTGCTTGAAGTGAGCCTTGCTGATCTA
The DNA here is from genome assembly GCF_004664715.2 of Peromyscus leucopus. Taxonomy (NCBI): domain Eukaryota; kingdom Metazoa; phylum Chordata; class Mammalia; order Rodentia; family Cricetidae; genus Peromyscus; species Peromyscus leucopus. The sequence continues at coordinate 37,499,013 of NC_051064.1, forward strand.
CAGATGAAGATGTATTTAGAAAACTCAAGCTAATTACTAAGGATGCCAAAGGCAAAAGCTGCCTAAGTTTGCTGGCATGAACAAAATGTGTTCCATAGTAAAAATGTGGCAGACCATGATTGAAGCTCACTTATGTTGATGTCAAGACAACTGATAGTTACTCGCTCAATCTCCTCTGTGCTGATTTTACTAAAAAGCACAACCAGATATATAGTAGGTCCTATGCACAGCACCAGTAGGTCTGCCAGATCTGGAAGATGAAAATCATGACCAAAGAAGTGCAGGCAAGTTATGTGACAGAAGTAGTTAATGGGGTGATTCCAGACAGCATTGGGAAAGACACAGAGAGGGCTTGCCAGACCTTTTATCTTCTTCACAACATCTTCATTAGAAAAGTAAAAATACTAAAGAAAACCATATTTAAAATGGAAAAACTCATGGAACTCCACGGTGCCAGTGATAGTTCTGTAAAACCTACTGGTGATGAGACATGCTGAATTTGAACAAGCTAATGGATGTTGTGGTGGTTTGAAGAGACTGTCTACCTGTAGGCTTATGTTTGAAAATTTGGTTCCCATTTGGTGGAACTCTTTGGGAAGGATTAGGAGGTGTGGGATTGTTGGAGGAGGTGTGTCCCTGAGCTTGAGTTTTGAGGTCTCAAAAGCCCATGACAGGCCTAGTTTCACTTTCTCTACCTCCTGCTTGTGGATCAGATGTAAGCTCTTAGTGACTGCTTCTGTGCCCTGTCTGCCTGCCACCATGTTCCGTGTCATGATGATAATGGCAAGCCCCTCTGAAACTGTAAGCAAGCCCCCAGGTAAAGGGTTACCTTATTTGTGGTGTCTCTTCACAGCAGTGGAATTGTAACTAAGACAGATAATAAACTACTTTTCCAAGAATCATTTTCAAATCAGATTTTTAATAGTGACAAATACAAAGTCTAATTTGTAGGAGAAAAGAATGGAAGGAAAGAAGAAAGAAAGAAATTTCCAGCAACACTGCATGGAAAGGAAAATCAGAAAAAGTGACACGTCTTTCAAGCCCAGTCAAGGTAGCCTGATCCCAAGATACTTGAAACAATAAAAGACATAGAAAGATAGAGTCAGGAAGCCTGATACCAAAGTACTTGAAACTATAAAAGACATAGAAAGATAAAGAGTCAGGAGGTGATTCTGTGGTTTAGTTTTTTGTCAATGACACAAAGTAGAGTCCCATGAAGGAAGGAGCCTCCATTGAGGAAATGCCTCCCTTAGACTCTCCGGTAAGCAGGTCTGTGCAGCATTTTCTTGACTGTTGATTGATGTGGGAGAGACTAGCCTACTGAGGGTGGTGCTACCCCATGAACAGGTGGTCTTGGCAGATGTAACAAACAGAGCTGAATGTGAGCCCAGAGAGCAAGCCAGGAAGCCGCATTCCTCTGGAGTGTCTTCTTAGTTCTTGCCTTGGCTTCCCTTGTGACCCGTAAGCCAAATAAACCCTTTCTTTCCCTAACTTAGTTTTGGTCTCTGTTATATCGCAGCAACAGATAGAAATCTAGAATACTCAGATATATAATAGGAGTTTTTATTATTCTGGAGAAATAATCTGGATCTTCAGGTTGAAGAATTGTGAGAAACCAGCAGCAAAATGGATTGAGACAGCCTTAAACTCAGATTAAATCTTGGTGAAACTTAAAAATTTCATATGAAGAACAGATCTTTAATGTGTCTAGGGAGAAGTAATATGATCTAGTTCCCATTTATCTTTCAGTACTTTGTTCTCTCTGCTATTGGTGGAAGAAAAAGCCTACCAGGACTTTGTTTTAAGCTGATTTTTGTCTTGTTAGGAAGGTGAGAAATAAGCCAGAAGTTTGCCATCATATTATCCATCCATGGGTCTCCTTTCTATCTATCTGCCTGTCAGGGGTCTGTCTAACTCCTAGTCCTTCAATAGGATCACACTCTTAGAATGGTATTATAGACTAAGAGAGTAGATTAAGTTGTCTCAGTCCAGGTGTGGTAGAAGAGTAGGAATGATAGGTATGTGTCCATGAAAGGCCAACAAGAGTGATGCTGTCGTTGAGAGAATTGGTGTGTGTGTGTGTGTGTGTGTGTGTGTGTGTGTGTGTGTATGAGAGAGAGAGAGACAGAGACAGACAGAGAGAGAGAGAGAGAGAGAGAGAGAGAGAGAGAGAGAGAGAGAGAGAGAGAGAGAGCTGTATCACTGTTAACATCTTGGTTGTGAAACTGTCTAGTGTTACAAGGCCCTGGGGAAGCAGGGCACATGGGATCCCTGAATTGTTTCTTATAACTGCATGTTATCTGAAAACAAAACCTTCCACTGGGGGGGAAATGCCAATTTCCTGGTTTGATGTGTAGTTGAGATTCCAACATCCAGACACCATTTTAAAATCTGCAAAAGATATGCTTAAGTTGAAGCAAAAAGGTTCAGCAATTGGTTTAAAATGAACTGATTATGTCCATCTGTAAAACTGGTAAGAACCAGTTCATATGAAAGCATGAGCTAGAGTTATTTGTGTTTTGTATGTATTTCTCTGGTGTTTATGTTCCCTAAAAACTAGTGTGAAAGTCAATAAAAAAAAAGGGGACTGTTTTCTCACTTCCCAACTGTGTTTCTCTTAAATTTCTCCAGTTTTTGCAACAGTGTTTAAAAAAACTAAAGCCCATTGTTGAAGCATGGAAATGGACGACAATCTGCTCATTTTCATGAATGCTGACTCCACTCCTAGACAAGAGCAAGGCACTACTTCCTGATTCACAGGCAAATTAGTGGAAGTGGGGTATCGTCTGTAACCTGTCCTGAAGTCACAACAGTTTTAATTCCATAAGTGGTGCTACAGAGGCTTGGTGACTGAAACAGTTTAGCCAGAAGCCTTTGGATCTGTTCTATTTAGTGTGCATGGAATCCACCTCAGTGTCCTGCAGAAGGAAATTCTGATTCAGTAGATATGGATCCTGGCAGTTGTTTCTGGCAAGCTTCCATGCCGGTGGTTGCTGTTTATCACATGCCCTTCAGTAGCCAGTTTCTGCAGGCTTGCTAATCTTTGTGTATATTTCTGCAAGGAAGAAGTAATGGGGAGCAGGAACGAAGAAAGATAGCTCCTGGCTTCATGTTAGAGACCTCTCCTCAATAAGTACATATAATCATAATTAGTGAAAAAAGAGGCCGTGAATTTGAAGGAGGGCATGGAGAGATGTATGAGGACGGGGATTTGGAGGGAAAGAAGAAATGTAACTATATTATAATCTCAAAAATAAAATTACAACTATCGATCATTACAGTTTAGATATAGTTTAAGACCGGTTTGTAAACTCTAAGATGTCTGTGAAAGCCTCCAAGTAGCTTTTAAAAATGACAATTAAGGGAAATTAGAATTTTCCTTTATGTAGGCCGGCTAAGATAAGGATTTTGAAAGCCCATTTGTTCACTTCTAAAGAGGCAGTAGTAGTCAAGAATATACTTAACATCCTTAATGTATTAGTGTATATTCATATATAAAGCATATTAAGTAGTTATAAGTTATCCTGTGTAATATAGAGTTTAGTATCTCAAGGAAGAACAATGTCCTATAGGAAAAATACCTGTTCTAAAGTAAGAGTAATTACCTTTAAAGTTAATTACACCCTTAAGCAATGAGTAGGTTTTTGTTTGTTTTTAATTTTTTTTTTTTTTTTTTTTTTTTTTTTAGTAAACCAAGATTTTGAACATAAAAAAAATAGGTGGGTGCAATGATAAGAAATAAAAATCTATGGTTGGATGCCTTGCTCAACCTTAATGCAGGGGGGAGGGGCTTGGTCCTGCCTCAACTGAATGTACCAGGATTTGCTAGCATCCTATGGGAGCTCCTACCCTTTTGGAGGAGGGGATGGGGGATTGAGTCAGAGGGGGGAAGGCTAAGGTGGGAGTGAAAGGATGAGAGGCGGATCTGTGGTTGGTATGTAAAATGAATAAATAAACTCTTAAATCAAACAAACAAACAAACAAAAGCAACAGAGATCAACACAGGGAAAGGAGACAGCTGCTGATAGCTGGTTCTGTGAACTTTCTCCAGGAGCGTTAACAACCTATATGGTAGGATATAGAAGCCGGCGGGTGTGCTGAAGTCACTGAGAGCCAGAGGAGCAATAGGAAGCTAGTGGCTGATACGCTCCCCCCACCCAACCCCACCCAACCCCACCCAACCCCACCCCAGCCTCTGAAAGCCCCAGCGTTGGGCACTTCCTGGGGCTTGTGCTCTGCTGTGGTTTCCTGTGGCACTCACCATTCCCAGAGACACCTGTACCACTGAGAGAAGGAAACCACTTAGAACCTGTCTCTACCGTTTTGGGTACTCTGAAGATGTTCAGCAGAGGTGTCATGACGCTAGACCGTTCTTTGCCATTTCACATCTGATCTGTGTCTTTAATGATGTTGTACCACAGTGAAAAGTGAATCATATTTGTCAGAATTTTTCTGTTAGGGAGGTAGTTAAGTTTCTGTACTAACCTCAGTGCCGGGGTGGGGGGGTCACTCAACTATATGAGTGGTTCTCATATACTGAGTTTTTTTGTATGTTTATGCTGAGATAGCCTTACTGGGTAGCCAGGCTGTCATGGAATTAATTCATTAGGTATGACCTCAGACAGAAGGCAGTAATACTCCTGCCTCAGGCTCCTGAGTGCTAGGATTTCAAGTCTGAGCCACCACTCCCAGTTTTAGATGTAGGGATTTTTTTTTCCTGTGTGTGTGTGTGTGTGTGTGTGTGTGTGTGTGTGTGTGTGTGTGTGCGCACACACAGGTACACACACAAGTGCATGCATGTAGAGGCCAGGAGCTGCCATCAGGTGTCTCCCTCTACTTTAGGTTTGCAAATAGGCCTCTTTCATTGAACCTGGAACCCACTGATTTAGTTAGACTGGTGTTGTGGGATGTCTTTCTGTACCCTGTGAATATGTGTTGCTCTGATGGGTTGATAAGTAAAGCTGCATTGGTCTATGGCAGGGTAGGACGGGGCCAGGTGGGAAAGTCCAAGAGAGATAGTGAAAGGAAAAAGGAGAGGAAGGGGAGACCCCAGCCCGCCGCCCAAGGAGCAGCAAGATGCCAGCAGACCAGTAACATCACAGGCACGTGGCAACTTATAGATTGATAGAAATGGGTTAAGTTATAAGAGCTAGCTAGCAAGAAGCTTGAGCCATAGACAATCCAGTTCGTAATTAATATAAGCCTCTGAGTGATTATTTTATAAGCAGCTACAGGACCTTGGGCCTGGACGGGACTAGAGAAACCTGGCTACAGACTGGCTGGTCAGCAATCTCTGGGGAGCCTCCTGTCTTCACCTCCCTCACCTTCAGATTACAGGTGTGTGCCACCATGCTCAACCTTTTCTGAGGGTGGATGCTGGGGCTGTGAACTCAGCTCCTCATGCTTAGCAGGCATGTTTCCATCTGAGCCATTGCCTAACCCCTAGACTCAGGCTTTACTAAACCATAATTTTGAGGCTTTGTTTTAATACTTTTTTTAAAAAAAACACACTGAGCATATTTCTAGAGATAGAAGGCAATTATTTCTCTTTTTCTCTTTTCTCATAAGAGAAACCAAAGCACAGTAAAATTCAATGAAAAAAATAGAACAGCCCATATTCCACACACCATTAACATTCAAGTTTGGCATTTGGGTATTTACTTATTTGTCTCTCTTTCTCTCACTCTCTTTCTCTGTGTGAGTATCTCTCTCTCTCTCTCTCTCTCTCTCTCTCTCTCTCTCTTTCTCTCTCTGTGTGTGTTTGTAATAGTCATGCTATATATACATGCAGTATTAGTACCTATGCAAATAACATTATATTATAAATATTCCTCTATGTTTTGCAGGTCTGTCGCTTCAAGCTACTTAACCATCTCTTATTGAGTTAATAAGGCACCTAAATATTGATTCTTTAGGTTGAAATATCCTTCATGTGTGGCCAAAGTTGCAATATATGTAGCGAAGTGGAAAGCAGAAATAGTTGATCAGGAAAAGAAAATATTCTATTTGGAAGTATTTGTAGGCAGACTCTTCTTTTCCATCAGCCAGCTCCCAAATAACCACACAGAGACATTATTAATTACGAATGCTTGGCCAATAGCTTAGGCTTGTCACTAACTAGCTCTTACAACTTTAATTAACCCATATTTCTTATGTACACTCTACCATGTGGTGGTACCTTTTTTCAGCATGGTGTATTCATCTTCTGCTTCCTCTGCATCTCACTGGTGACCCTACCCTCCTTCCCAGCATTCTATCAGTCTGGCTCTTCCACATAACTTCTTTCTGCCTAGTTATTGGCCAGTTGGGTCTTTATTAAACCAATGAGAGCAAAGTTGCTTCACAATGTATAAAAGGTTTATTCCACAGTAAGTATTTCTTGCTAAGTTTGCAGTTATACCTAAATCTTGCAAGTGTTTGAGATATTTTTTTCTCTTTTTTTTCCTAATTTTTTAAATTTTTTTTATTTTACAACACCATTCAGTTCCACATAATAGCCACAGATTCCCCTGTTCTCCCACTCTCGCCCCCCTCCCCCTCCCCCCAGCCCACCCCCCATTCCCACCTCCTCCAGATCAAGGTCTCCCCCGAGGACCGGGATCGACCTGATAGACTCAGTCCAGGCAGGTCCAGTCTCCCCCTCCCAGACCAAGCCAAGCGTCCCTGCATAAGTCCCAGGATTCAAACAGCCAACTCATGCAACGAGCCCAGGACCCGGCACCACTGCACAGCTGCTTCCCAGACAGATCAAGCCAAATGACTGTCCACCCATTCAGGGGGCCTGATCCAGTTGGGGGCCCCTCAGCCTTTGGTTCATAGTTCATGTGCTTCCATTCATTTGGTTATTTGTGTAGCGGTAACACCCGCATTACCGATACCCGTTTACCATGTCTGATCGAAGGGCTGCGGATTAAAAAATAGAGACAAGAGACAGCGAGTCATTCACCATGGCTGAATGCCGAATGCCCTTTATTGAAAGAGGGAAAAAACCTTAAATACAGGCTTACAACACAAATGGAGGAACCCCTGGAGGGCAGAAGTTCGCTACCAATGGTCTACATTCCAGACCCAATGTTCTACATTCTTGCATCTAAGTTGTTAACGCCCAATATGCAGGATACACAAACAAGGAACTTCCCTTAAGCATTCAGAAGGGTGGATACCGGCAGGAAATCTGAATAGGGAGGACATTTGATCAAGGTCAGCAAGCAAGGCCGCAGCCACTCACAGTCGGGGGCCAGGGCCCATGGCGCCCACAGGTCCCCCCTTTTTATTAAATGAGCTTCTAACTTAGGTTGCGTGGGACGTCAGCAGACCACCTTACCCGTCATAGAGACACCTGCCCAGGCCACACAAGTGCTCTGTCTTAGGTTGATGGCTGCCCCCCAAGCATTACCCATCTCTGAATACTCATTATCATACAGACTCAACCATGTGAGCTGTAGAGTGACTGCTGCCAAAGATCTCAAAGTGGCACTGGGCTTGCAATCTGTGCGACACAGAAAAGACCAACAGAAGTCCTAACCCACCTATAGCCAGGAGGCTAAAGGCAATTGAACCATTCCCTTCTTAAACGAGCCTTACTGCAAATTGGAGTCCTTGTAAGGTGGTATCCCATAAGCAAATGGAACTTGAGTTTTAATAATTTACAACTTACAAAGCCAATTATAATGTATAAAAGTAGAATTAAATTTATCATGCCCAATAAGAAGAGAGATTAACTAATTGTGGTAGCTACTTTTGCTGCCAGGGTCTCCATTGTGCTAGCTGTAGTAACCAATTATGAAATAGCAATCCCAGAAACAATAGCAGCAGTGGCCACCACTGCTATAACAGCAACAACAGCAACAGCGATGTCAGAATCTCTTCTGGAGCGTGTGAGCATCATCTGTGTCTAGCTGCCACGGTCCACTGGCATGGACACGGCTCCAGGAACACGAACCACCAAGGCCCATTTTTCTTGATCCCAGCACTACTTAGGCTGGCAGGTCTGCAAGAGAACAACTGAGAAATATAAAGAAAACAGAAAACAAAAACAGCAAACAGGGAGCAGAACTAATGGCCTCAATAATGGCTACATTCAGGCTCACAAATTTTGAGGTATCTTCAAAAAGGCTAGATGAATTTCAGGAGGCCAATAAATGTTGCACAGAGCCATTCCTGAAAAGTAGGTACTACACCAGTTTGAGGGGGGTTGCGAAATGTGTAAAAGGCTTAGCTGGCATGCTACTGTTAGCAAATGAAGTTCATTGACCTTCAGAGTTATCCTTAATCTTCAAGGTGTGGCACATTCTCAACATTTTTGAAAAAAGTTACCATACATTACCTTCTGAAGAATCCAGCCACATGGCTACAGTTCTTAGGCTAACAATGATGTTTGTCAAGGCTGGCCGTATTGGGCTCTCAATCCCCATTGGCATCAGAAGGGGAGAGTTTTTTACGAAGGCCCAATAGGTCTCTGCCATGTTGGGATTCAGCAGCAGCCACAGGGCGCACACAGTGTTCAGGAACCCAAAGAGGAACTTCATTGTCCTGCGGAAAGACACAAACAGATCCCCGGGCCCACACCAACACCGGATCGGGTCCCCTCCAAGTGCCAGTAGAAAGATCTTTCCATCGCACCAGAGGATGATTTGCAACAGGAGCCCTCCAGTGCTTATTTGCAGTGGATACTCCAGCAGAATCCACCGATAAAAAATTTAAAATATATAAAACAAGGGAAAGAATAGAATGTGGAGAGGAGAGATGAGCCCCTAGCTGCCCCCTTTTTACTTTAGCAATATAAGTTTTTAAGGTACGATGGCAGCGTTCTACTATAGCCTACCCTTGAGGATTATAAGGAATACCAGTCTTATTAACAATAGAAAAATCTTGGCAGAATTTTGAAAATCCCATACTACTGTAGGCGGGACCATTATCAGTCTTTATGTATTTTGGCACTCTCATGTAAGCAAAAGCATGAAAACAATGATTCTTTACATCCTTAACCTTTTCCCCTGAATGGACAGAAGCAAAAATTAGAGAAGAATATGTATCAATAGACACATGGACATATTGTAATTTTCCAAAGGAAGGCACGTGTGTGACGTCCATCTGCCACATATGATTAGGTAAAAGTCCTCGAGGATTAACTCCCAAATGAGGAACAGGTAAAAATTCCACACAAATAGTGCATGATTTAACTATCTGGATGGCTTGTTCCCGGGTTATGCCTGTATGATAACGGAGAGATCCATCATTAAGATGATAACGTTGAGGCAACTGAGTAGCCTTATCAAAGGCAGAACAGACTAATGTGACAGCCATACGAGTAATGGCGTCAGCCCTCTGATTACCTTCACTTAGAGGTCCAGGCAATTGAGTATGAGCTCTAATATGGCCTATATAAAGGTTATGTGAGTAGGACCATATAAGTCCTTGCACTTGCAATAAGTATTCATGAATGGAAGAAATGGATGGTATATAGGCTGTTGTTTCCAAAGGCATAATGGCATGTGCCACATATTGACTATCGGTATAAATATTTACACTCTCATCAGAAAACATCTGTAAAGCAAGCAACAGCGCCTGTACCTCTGCCATTTGGGCAGAAGTGCCCTGGACTTTTATTCTCTTTACTATGTTACCAGAAACCACCACAGCAAAACCACGTGAAGTGCCATCAGTAAATACCACACAGGCCTGAGGAATAGGAGTCATTTGTACTATCTTGGGAAATATAATAGGATGCAATTTAAAAAATTGACACACATCATTGGAGGGGTAGTGAGTATCAAACTGACCCCGCATGGAGCATGTCAATATGGTCCAATTATTATCATTAGCTTGCAGCCATGCTACTTGAGACTGGGTGTATGGGGTCACCACAATATCTGGCTCCTTACCAAAAGTTTGAACACTGATCTTGATTCCCTTAAATATAATCTGAGCGACAGCCTGTGGATAAGGAGTGATGATTTTTGCTGGAGAAGTTGGGGAATGTACCCATAAACTAGGACCTGTTTGCTAAAACACTCCAGTAGGTGAATGAGTAAAACAAAATATCAAATACAATAAGGGAGAATTAAGATCTATATACTGCACGTGAGCCTGTTCCAGGGCCTCTTGCACACGTTGTAGGGCTACACGTCCTTCAGCTGTTAATTTACGGGGAGATGAAGGGTCAGGGTCGCCCTTTAAGACATCATACAAGGGGCGAAGCTGACCTGTTGGAATTTTTAAAGTGGGCCGAAGCCATTGAATATCTCCCAGAAAGGTTTGGAAATCATTAAGTGTGCGTAGCTGATCCACACGCAGAGTAATCTTTTGTGGGCGTATGCCCGTGCGTAACAATTTATGACCTAAATAATGATAGGGAAAAGATACCTGTACCTTTTTTGGGGCTATCTATAAATTAGCCAGGCTAAGAACCTCTTGTAATTTAGAAAAGGCATCAAAAACAAGTTTTTTTATCTTTAGCAGCCATTAATATATCATCCATATAGTGAATTATATAAACACCTGGAAAAGCTTTTCGAACTGGAGCTAGGGCCAAAGACACATAAATTCGACATATAGTAGGGCTATTGACCATTCCTTGAGGCAATACCACCCACTGATATCTCTGATAAGGTTCCTTAAGATTTTCTGAAGGAACACTGAAAGCAAAGCGAGGACTGTCCTCAGGATGCAAAGGAATGGTGAAGAAACAATCCCTCAAGTCAACCACAATTAAGTGCCAATGCTTAGGAATTGCCACAGGGGCAGGCAAGCCAGGCTGTGTTGCTCCCATGAGAAGCATGGTTTTATTTATAGCTCTAAGATCCTGTAATAGCCTCCATTTTCCTGATTTTTTTTTTAATAACAAATATAGGTGAGTTCCAAGGTGAAGTGGAAGGAATGATATGTCCAGCATCTAACTGCTCCTTAACCAATGCATACGCAGCCTCCAATTTTTTCTTAGCAAGGGGTCATTGCTCCACCCATACAGGGTCATCACTTTTCCAAGTGATTTTTATTGGTTGCATAATCGAAGGCTGCTGTGCAGTGACCCCTATGGAAAAGACCCTAATCCTCTAGTATCTCCAGGACCCCTAGTGACACAGTTTTTGTCTGCCGCAGGGAGCGGGTCTCCTTGCAACATTTTCCCTAAGCCTTTGTCCGGGCAGTAGCCCTGACTCTTTAGCATCTGTTGTACAGGCTGTGTAGTAAGTACAGCTCCAATACCATCTAACACATCCCGTCCCCACAAGTTCACTGGAATGTTAGGTAGCACAAATGGTTGAAAAGTTCCTGCATAACCTTCCTCATCCTTCCAATTTAAAAGTAGCCTGCTCTGCAATGGTGTCTGAGCTGTGCCAATACCTTTTGGTTAGAGGTAGAATTTTTAAGGGGCCAATTAGGATCTTAGGATTCTTGTGAAATTATAGATATATCCAGCACCAGAATCCAATAATCTTCCAATCTCAATCCCATATAATTTTATTTTTAATTTAGGCTGTTTATCATTGATAACTGTTTGTCAAAACACCTTTTTCCCTGTACTTCCAAAGCCTCCAGTTCTATGTATCTGCGCCATTTTGAATTTAAAATATGAAAGCAATAATAATTGAGCAATTCTATCATCAGCTTTTGTTTCCATGGTCCTTTTTACATATGCCAATTATAAGAGCATTAAATACAATCTCTATAGGATTTGAAAAGGTAAACTTTAGGTAATACTCTTGAGTATTTTTATAAAATCTTAAAAGAGGATTCTTTTTTATAGATTTCAAGTAACACATTAACACAAATAGCCAATTATTAACAATGTGGACCAAACAATTTACCTGTATTTTATTTACTGGAAAAATAATTTTGTAACCTCTTTATCAGGAAGAGATTATCATTTATGGGTTTATCTTAGTAACGTTATTTAATAAGCTAATAACCCAATCTATTTTAGGTATTATATTTTTATAGAATTAAACCAAGAATTTCTAGAAAGCAACTTAAATTGTAGAGCCAAATTTTCAGTAATGATCAACAGACAAGAGCACATCTAATATAGTTCAAAATTATGAATCCTGTTCCTTTAGTTTATCTACCATGAAAATCCAAACATTCATCCAAACATGTATTAAGACAATCAAAAGAACAGAACATCCTTTATTCAAACAGCATTGACTTAGCATTCAATGTCCGGACCGAAACCATTTTTCACCAGAAGTTAGGCCCGGTTTAAAATTTTAGTGCTAGTCCCTTCCCGGCCTCAGCTTGCTGAGGCGAGAACTGAGGCTGCAGCTTAGCTTTGCTCTGCCCACTGCTCGGGCTCTATTGCCAGCGCCTGCCTGGGCCGCACTCCATCACGGCTCTGCCTCCCACCGGTGTGTACCTGTCCACCCACTGCTTCGGGCTATCTCATGCACGCCTTTGTCCGCCACAGCCGCTGGGCACGCCGCGCACACACAAACTCATGTTTAAACTTCCTACTCCCATGAAGGGACTACCTAACAATGAGTTATTCCCACCATAAGGGAAAAACAGAAAAACATTTCCCACAAAGGGATCCTAAATATTGAATTATCCCCACTCTGAGGGAAAAATAAAAAACATTTGAACCAAAATTAAGCAAACAGACAGCAAAACTTTAAGCTCTGGGCTCACTTGCTGTTCAGCCAGCAGCAATGAGGCCTACCTGCCGATTCTTTGTAATTCAGATGCTGCCGCTCTGCACTGGCGGGAAGAAAACCTCAAGAGTTTTCAGCTATCCTGAAAACTCTACAACTGAAAAAAGTCTTTACATTCTCCATTACCACTGGGAAGAGGCTTCTCTCTTTCCTTCATCCTTCCTCTACAAGACCCAAATCTTTAGGCCTAGTTTCAAAAAAATTTTTCCCCTTTTTACCGGGAAAATTCTTTTTTTCTTGATTAAAACTTTTTCTTCCTTTTCTAACGGGAAATTTCCTTTCCTTCCCTCTTTTCTATTGGGAAGATTTCCTTTTTCATTTAAAATCTTTAGCTGTCTTGCCCTTACTTAACTTTGGTGCCTTCCTGCTTCAACAGTCCAATTAACTGACTGTGAGCTACCTGCACCCATTTCAATTCACTCTTACCTTTAAAATGCTGGCCGGCCTTCCAAGAGTGTCCGTCAGCTGGTCCTTCTTTCTCAGATCTCGGTAGGAACCTCCATTTGTAGCGGTAACGCCCACATTACCGATACCCGTTTACCATGTCTGATCGAAGGGCTGCGGATTAAAAAATAGAGACAAGAGACAGCGAGTCATTCGCCATGGCTGAATGCCGAATGCCGTTTATTGAAAGAGGGAAAAAACCTTAAATACAGGCTTACAACACAAATGGAGGAACCCCTGGAGGGCAGAAGTTCGCTACCAATGGTCTACATTCCAGACCCAATGTTCTACATTCTTGCATCTAAGTTGTTAACGCCCAATATGCAGGATACACAAACAAGGAACTTCCCTTAAGCATTCAGAAGGGTGGATACCGGCAGGGAATCTGAATAGGGAGGACATCTGATCAAGGTCAGCAAGCAAGGCCGCAGCCACTCACAGTCGGGGGCCAGGGCCCATGGCGCCCACAATTTGTCCCTGTACTTTATCCAACCTTGGCTTCAACAATTCTCACTCATATAAACCCTGAGATATTTCTTATAATTAAAGAGCTTCATACTGAAATAGTATTTTCTATATTTATAGAATATATTTAATTTAAGGAAATTGAAATTGCTGGGTTAAAAAAATCAACAACCAAAACAAAAAACAAGTCATTACATGGTGTTAGCTAAGAACCTAAGGAAAATTCTTTTTTTTTCTTTTTCAAAATTTATTTATTAAATTTAATTTTACATATCAGCCACAGATTCCCTTGTTCTCCCCCCTCCCACCCCCCACCCCTCCCCACATTCCCACCTTCCCCCCAGCCCACCCCCCATTCCCATCTCCTCCAGGGCAAAGACTCCCCCGAGGATTGAGTTCAACCTGGTAGATTCAGTCCAGGCAGGTCCAGTCCCCTCCTCCCAGGCTGAGACAAGTGTCCCTGTATAAGCTCCAGGTTCCAAACTGCCAGTTCATGCACTGAGGAGAGGACCCAGTCCCACTGTCTGGATGCCTCCCAAGCAGATCAAGCTAATCAACTGTCTTATTTATCTGGAGGGCCTGATCCAGTTGGGGGCTTCTCAGCTATTGGTTCATAGTTCATGTGTTTCCTTTCGTTTGTATATTTGTCCCTGTGCTTTTTCCAACCTTGGCCTCAACAATTCTTGCTCGTACAAACCCTCCTCTTTCTCACCAATTGGACTCCTGGAGCTCCACCTGGGGCCTGACTGTGGATCTCTGCATCTGTTTCCCTCAGTCATTGGATGGGGTTTCTAGCATGACAATTAGGATGTTTGGCCAGGTGGCCTTTGAATACTTCAGAGATCTATTCAGAGGGCCTGAACAACCTGGACATGAGTGGGAGTAATGAAGGGCAAGGGTCAAGGGAAAGAAATCTACATGAACAACCTAAGGAAAATTCTTAACTGATGCCTTGTTCCTGGAGATTCATTGTCATTGAGGCACAGCATTCATCTGAAGTTGAATCTACAGTGGTCTTGGAGCAGAAAGAGTACACCTTGAGAAGGCTGTCTGGAGAGAGTGAAATTCTAAAGGTAGTAGAATGTCCTAATGAAAGCAAGGTTCTTTGGATACAGGAACCAGCAAGTCTATTGACCTGTCCTCAACCAGCTGCTTCATGGAGATGGAGTGTTTATCAGTCATGTGACCTTAGGCAAAGATGTTGGAAGAAGGGTGCTATTAAGAAGCAACAGAACTTACTATAATCTGGGAGAAAAGAAAAAGGGAGGCAGTTCCCAACTGAATGCTTGTCCTTCGTGTACTCTGACATGTGGTTTGTAGGTGACCCTCTTTTTCTTCAGGGGTCGTTGGCCACTGGCTCACGAGGATAAAGGGGGCAGAAGCAGTGAGCAGGATTCAGATGGCCATGAGTATGATGAAAATAACTTCTGGGAGCCAGCTTCAGAGAGACAGCTCATTTTATTGTACCAGGGATAAGGTATATAAGGGTCCTAAAGCTTCTTAGGGCTATGGGCAGCAAGGGCTGATTAGTTATAATACAGCACCTAATTATCATATGGGCAGGAAGAAAGAGCCACACTTATGTGCTGAGTCATTCAGCATTTTCAGGGAGCTCTGTGCAGGGTCATCCTCCAAGTAAGGTCAGGCATCTGAGCTTAGGGACACACTCCAATAAAGGTTAAAGAAGAGGTAGCCCTGATGGGAAAAGGGAGTCCTCTAGTTTGTACTGAGCTCAGAGAGTTATCTGGACATGGTGGACTGTGATCTTAATAGCAGGGTTCTTGAACACTCCTTCTGTGTTTTTCAGTCCTTAAACACTTTATCAACTATGAGTTTATTGGCTTTCTTGAGATTGTTTAGGACTGAAAAGAGATTTACTACTGTAGCTGAAGTTTTTCTGGTCCTGCCTGATCCCTCAGCTGCTCAGACCCAAATGAACACACAGAGACTTATATTAATTAAATCTGCATGGCCTAATGGCTCAGGCTTCTTGCTAGCTGGATCTTACATCTTAAATTAACCCATTTCTATAAATCTATACCTTGCCACGTGCCTCGTATCTTTACATCATGCTTCTTTTTTTTTTTTTTAATATTTATTTGTTTATTTATTTATACACTCGCCAGAAGAGGGCACCAGATTTCATTATAGATGGTTGTGAGCCACCATGTGGTTGCTGGGAATTGAACTCAGGACCTCTGCAAGAGCAGCCAGTGCTCTTAACCTCTGAGCCATCTCTCCAGCCCCCTACATCATGCTTCTTATGTCAGCAGCAGCTGGCAGTGTCTCCTGACTCAGCCTTCTACTTCCCAGAATTCTCCTCTCCTCATTCCATTTATACTTACTTCCTGCCCGGCTACTGGCCAATCAGCTTTTTATTTATCAGTCAATCAGAGCAACACATTCACAGCATACAGAAAGATATCCTTAGCATACTACCTTTTTGTAGTTGGTTGGGATTTAGAAAGTATTTAAAAGATTAAGATTGTAATTTTGAAAGTACATTCCTGAAAGCATACACACAAGTAACATTTTACAGGCTGAGGTTTATTTATGTATTTAGGATTATATATGTATCTACATATCTGTATGTAATAACAATTGAAAAAGAGGTCATGAATTTGTAAGAGAGCAAGGAGTGCACATGAGAAGGTTTGGAAAGAGGAAAGGGAGGGGGAGAATGATATTATTATCTCAAAAAATAAAAAATAATTAAAAATTTCCTCAAGCAGCTGGATGTGGTGTGGCAGAGCTTCAATCTCAGCACTCAGGAGGCAGAGGCAGGGTGATCACTGTGATTCGAGGCTGGATTGGTCTACAGAGTGAGTTCTGGGACAGCTAGGGTTACATTGAGAGACTCTCTCCATCAATAAGATAGTTCCTCTTGTTATAGTTTGGTGGACGGATGCAAGAGAAGAGGGCAGGCTGAGGAAGTGAGACCGTGGAGGTGACGTAGCAGTGAAGGGGGTGGTGTTATGAAGCCACTGTAAGGGAAGTGACAGGCTAGAGTTAGAGATTTTGAGTGCTGGTGGAAGGCTGAGAAGAAATGTTCAAGTGAATAGTCTTTGACTCTCAAGTCACAGGGCAGGTAAGTGAATGGGAGTCAGCGCAGTTGATGAGTGGATTCTTTTTCTAGTTTCCCAGAAGCTAAGTTCTGGAGGCAAAGCCAGTTAAACAGAGAGCTGTATTAGGGCTTGTCATCCCAGAGTAACAGAAATGAAAAGAAAGGGAAGTGAGGCTGGAGAAAGGAATGTGTTCAAGGGAGTGCTTCTGATTTTCATCATGTGATTTTCCTTCCAGATGGACTTGGAAGAACTTTCCTTGGGCCTGGTAGCCAGTTGAGGGCTGAGATCAAGAGATTTTTGGCTCCCGTGTCTCATCCCATGAAGGGATGCTTAACCCTTAACTCTTGGACTAGATTAAGGAGACACTCAGAACAGCCAGTGGAAAGCATATCCCTCACCCCACAGTGGGTATGGACAGTAACTGTTGAGAAGGAGCATAGTAAGTAGAATGTTTGTGGATTCTGAGGGAAGGATTCAAGCAAGGATCTCAGGCCCAGGGGACTTTTGGAGCCCAAGCGGGAATATAGGGAATTGTGGACAGAGGGAACAGGTACTTGGATCAAAGCAGTTGCCTACCTTCAACCCTGGTCTCTTTCCTTGTTTCCCATTTCTGTAAGTTTATAATGCCAAGATTATTAAGTGTTTTTTACTGGTCAGGCTTTGTCTTAACTCCATATTTCTATGGAGATAAGTATGAACCTCATACTTCCATTTCTAGGTTATCCAATTAAAGTCTTCCTATTCTTTTATTTACTTTTTTGGTCACTTCTTAGGATGAGACAGATTCCACTTGGTTTCATCTGTTCTGTCAATATTGCCATACCAGTGTCTGTAGCTTGCTTTCCAAACAGAAAACACACACCAAATATTTCATTAAGGAACTATTGAAAAACAACAGAGAATCAGAAAAGTAGATTCTCTAAAAGCAAAACTATAAAATCTACTCTTCTTTTAAGGATTTCATGATAGGAAATCAAGAAAGATAAGAGACTGGATGCAATAACAGATATTAATATCTCAGTGGATTTTTGTTGAGTATGTACTAAATGCTGAACTTCTAACTGGGTTAAGAAAAATGTATATACCCCCTCTTCCTTCCAACCCCTACCCCAAATCACTTCTGCCTCCCAGGAGTTTATTCTGCAAGTGGCATGCATGAGCATGAAGGAAGAGATGGCATGGGAAAGTGTTAACATGACTGTCCTGCTTTGCTTTCTATTGTGATAAAACATAGATTAAAACCTACCTGAGGAAGAGTTTATTTTAGCTTACTCTTATCAGCCATCATTGAAGGAAGCCAGGGCAGGAGCCCAAGGCAGGGAAGTGGAAGTAGGAACTAAAGCAGAAAAATGGGGAAATGCTGCTTACTAACTTGCTCCCCATGGTTTACTTGGCATGCTTGCTTAAACTATACAGAATGACTTTCCTGTGGATGGCACCACCCATAGTGGGCTAGGTCCACCTGTATCAAGAAGATGCCCCACAGACATGTCCACAGGACAGTCTTAGGGAGGCAGTTCCTAATTTAGGTTTTGTTTTTTGAGATATGGGTAGGTTTGTCAAATTAACAAAAACCAAACAGCGCAATGACTGCTCACTAAGTCCTGTTACTCAAAAGTACAGACCAAAAAGAGATGATAGATGAAAGAAGGGTTTGGGTTACGCAGAGGCCAAAGGAGATTCTCATCAGAATGTAGAAATAATGTATAGGTGAGGAAAGATGGTTCAGTGGTCAATAAGACCACACACTTGCAGAGGCTCAGTTCATTTCCTAGGATCCCTCCAGGTTGGTTGGGTGGCTCACAACCTCTTGTAACTCTGGCTCTGGGGGAATCTCACGCCCTCTTCTGGCTTGTGGGGGCCCTACACTCATGCCTTCATGCCCAATATAGACACATACATACATACAAATGTAAGGCTAGAACTCAGAAGTTTGGTTGGGGCCATAGAAACACATTTGTTACTTTTCTGTATTTTGATAGCAAATGGAGAAACTGACAAGGGGGAAATGAGAAGCAAAGGACCGGGCTACTATGATACTATGTATCTTGCTAAAGTTAGACCTAATTGAATTGCTGTTAAAAGGCCTGGGTTTCAGAATGCTTATTCTTCCTTAGGTGTACTAAAACAAGACTTTATGCCTCTGTTTGGTATGATTAGTTTTTGGGTGACGTTAAAGTTGCACTGAGGTTTGTTCTCATGGAACTTCTTGTTGAGGGTTGGTCCCCAGCACAGCACTGTTGAGAAGTGGTGGAACTTCTAAGAGGCGTTTCCGGGGGTTCTACTCCCAGGAATGAATCAGTGCTGCCTTGTGGAGGTGAGTTTTCACTCTGGACTGGTCTGGTTGGTGACTGTGAGAGTCCGTTGCTCCCGGGTGGGGCTGCCTGCCTGCATCGGTAGCCTGGAGTCCAGCAGTCGGAGAGGCTGGTGAGAAAGAGCTTGTGCTGCTGTGAACTGTTGGCATTCTCTTTAGATCCCATTTGCAGCCCCATGGTTTGCCACAGCCTTGAGCTTCTGGAACGAAGGTGTGTGTGTGTGTGTGTGTGTGTGTGTGTGTGTGTGTGTGTGTGTGTGCTTCTGATTGCACAGTGAGAGGAGACAGGCCTGGCTGGGTTTCTAGTGTCCTGGTTTTCAGTCACTTTCTTGTTTTCAGCCTCACCTGAGCTTTCTGGGGTCACCGCTAATCAGTCTATCTGGAGGTTTACAGACATTTTGATCTCCTCAAAACATTTTCTAGAAGTTCTGGAAATGAAGGCTCTCTCTTTCTGTTTTGTTAGGCCAGTTACCTCAGCAGCATCTGCTTCGTTGGTTTGTTTGTTGCCTAAAAGCATTAAAACATTCTTTATTAATGGACCTTACATTTATATATCTTATTCTTTTTAGTTTATACATATATTGACAAAAATCCATTCAAAGTGAATTTTGAGATGCAGTGTCTTCGGTCAGTCTGCTCTCTTTAACCAGAATCCAGGACCATTTGTTAATCATTTTCCCTTTAGTGACTGGAACATAGCATGCCCTCAGTAAATATTTGGAGGCTGAATAGTAATTGAGTGAATTGAGTTAGAAGTTTGTGTAGTAATGGGAGGCATGCAAAAAACAACAAAAAAGACACTTTTTTTGTATATGGAACATAAAAAATTAAAAAGCACAGTTTAATATTTTGCTTTTGTTTCTTTCTATTTTTAATTGTTCTTCATCTTAAAAAAACAAGCTAAGTCTAATTTAATTGTTTTTAATCAGTTATTTTTGTTGCTTGGGGAGTTGAATCTAGGGTCTCTTGCATTCGAGGCTCTAGCACTATACTTCCAGCCTTAAGGACATTAAGTTTTTCAAACTTACTACTGCAGATTCAATAGATGTTTGTTGAAATAGAATTTAAAATTTTCTATTGCATTTGCTTATTTAATTATTATATGTATGTTTGTATGTATGTATGTATGCATGTATGTGGGGGAGTATGTATATGCCACAAAACACCTGTGCAGGTCAGTGGACAACTTGTGGGAATCATTTCTCTCCTACCACATGGTCCGAAAGATCACATTCACGTTGTCAGGCTTGGTGGAAGCCCCGTTTCTCACTGAGCCATCTTGCCAACTCTGAAATGCAGTTTTAACACAGTTGGCCAAACATGATTTAAGTTGTTATTTTAGGATTAAAATACCTATTTGTCTATGTAGAGTTTTCTCTGGAGGTAGGTCTGCACCAACACTGATTTTATACCACACATAATACCAACACTGCATACTGGGGTCTCTCTGAATAGCCTGACATGATTATGGTGCAAAACTATAATAATCTTTGTTCTTTTCCAACTGCCCTTTTGTGATGATACTTTGATAGTCACTAATTTAATGTAACATATTGTCAAGGTTTATTTACATTTTAGAGGGAATATGTGAGGTTGTATAAAATCTAGTAGGTAACGACAAAAATTAAGCTGTAAAGTGAGAGGAAATAGGAAAATCAGTATTTTATGTAAAGTGCTATTTTTCTTATTTATAAAAGCAGTCCTACATAGGACCGTGGATTATAGATGCAAAGTTAGTAGAAAAAGCATGATCTGGCTATAGGGCTCTATCTTAGCTCTCACAAATGAGATCCCGTCTCTTCCCTTCACACCCCAAGAAATGGATGAACGAAATGTTGACATTTACCCTTAAACATCAATGACTAATTCTAAGGCCATGCAATGTGTGAATTGTAGTTTTGTTTTGGTTTTCTGTGTATTAATATTTCTAACCTTTTAATGGTTTGTCGTAGGGATCTGTACAGAAATGCAGTCCCTTTGTAACTGAAGAGATTATCCCCTAGTTAATTACAGCAGAAGGGAGAAGCCATGTCAGAATGTAGATTAGGGAAACCTGTTATGTAAGATTCAGGGCTTTATAAATTGGTGAGAGATTGGGAGTATTAGGAGTAAGGCTAAGTAAAAGCTAAGCAAGTTTTTGAGAAAAGAGAAGCAAATCTTTGTAAATATTCTGAATATGTTCCAAATATTCAGGTACTTATCTCCTTATCTTCCTTAATATCATCTTTATTATTTGGTTAGCGTCTCCCGTCAAATTGCTACCAGTATCAGTTCAGTCATTGGGGAGAAGAAACAGAAGTCTGTGTATCAGAAAAAAAAAATGATGAAAATGGACAGGCTCGTGGCTGGAGTCTGTGTTGATGTCCCTGGCCCATGTTGCTATCTGGGCCCATGTGGATGCCTGGGGTCTGGACCATGTTGCTGTCTGAGGTCTGTGCCACTGCCGGGACCAGGCTCAGTTGGGTGGCCAGGGCTGTCAGCTGGGGCTGTGGTATTGTCAGGACCAGGACTGTGGCTGAAGGCCATGTCTGGGTCCGTGGCCCTGCCCTATCCAGGGTCTCTGTTGATGTCTGTGGCTCCTAAGACCATCAAAGACCGTACCAATGCCCCAGGGCCTGGGCAGCAACCTGTGGCCTTGAGGATGTCGGAGGGCCATGCATCTTGATCTGAGTGTCCTGCGCCATCACCCAGGGGCATGGTGTCATTTGGACTAGGGCTGCTGTAGAGGGCCATGTCTGAGTCTGTTGCCCTACAGGAACTAGGGTCTGAGTTGATGCCCCGGGCTCCTGTTGTCACCGAGGGCCATGGTGATGACTGGGGCCTGGTTGGCGACCTCGGACCATGCAGTGTCTGAGGACTACACTTCGCCTGGGGCCATGCTGATCTGGATGGCCGGTGCTGCCACCTGGAGCCATGGAGACATCTGGGCATGGGCGGTGGCCTAGGACCATGTCTAGGTTTGTGGTCCTGCCGAGGCCAGAGTCTGGGGTGATGTCCGTGGCTCCAGTTGCCACCGGGGGCTCTGTGGATGCATGGAGTTGGGCCAGAGACCTGGAATCATGTTGGTGCCCGGAAACCATGCTGTCGCCAGGGCCATGCTGATCTGAGGGGCCTGTGCTGCCACTGGAGCCATGGTGGCGTCTGGCCTAGCTGCTGAGGGCATGTCTGGGTCTGTGGTCCTGCTGCAGCGGGGGTCTATGGTGATATCCATGGCCTGTATTAGCACAGGCAGGCATCATTGGAACCATGCTGTGGTGAGCCTGCCCCGCCCTTCACTGGCCCTGCCCCTTGCTGGATATTACTGCAGGCAATCTGGGCCTATCCCTCAGGGAAGAGTTTGCCCCCTGCACTGGGAAAAGATGGCCCCACCCCTCACCATAAGCATTCACCTCACCTAGGAAGCACCCAGAGCTGACCCTGTGCTTGAGGATGCAGGCAGAGCCGAGCCTGAGGGCATGAGAGCTGACGCTGTCCCCTCCTCATTTGCTGTGTGGTAGCATGGGTGAGGGACAGATGCCCTTCCCCCTCGCATCACCACCTTCGGCAGGTGAAGGAGCTGGCCCTGGGGAGCCAAGAGTGGTAGAGCTAGCCCTGACCTTCATCAGCTGCAGCACACAAGAAAGTAGCCCCTGCTTCCTGTCTGGGCAGCACACTGGAGCTGACCCCGTCCACCCTCCCTTATGTTGTATAGTGGTGTAGGTGAGGGAAAGATGCTGTCCTCCCACCTGCCACTAGAGCTGACCCCCCTGTTGTCAGGTCGCAGGTGTGCCAGCCCCGAGGGCATGAGAGCAGTATGCCCCCGACAACAATCAGGAGAGAGGGCCCTGCACATTGCCTGGCCAAAACAGTGGAGCTGACCCTGGTGATGAAGAGTGAGGGGGGACCCAGATCTGAAGGCCCCAAAGCAGGAGAACCGGCCCACTCCTTGCTGTAAGCTGCATTGGGTAAACTAGCTTAGGCAGTGCTGGAGAGCTCACCAGGGTAGTGATGAGGGAAAGTTAACGAGCTGGCCAACCCAGTTACCAACAGGGGCTGAGTTTGCTCACCCTAACCTCCGCCTCATCTATGAACTACTGGAACATGTGAAGGGGAACAACCCACAGATCCAAAACAGCAGCATCTCCATGACACAGGACAACAACAGGGTATCAGTGAGAGCCCATGACAGGTGGTGTAGGAAGCCAGAGGCCTTGAGCCGGACCAATGACTCTTGCAAGTAAAGATGAATGGACTAAAGGGTAACCTGTGTGACTCAACAGGACACACTACAGCTTCCACAATGAGATTTTCTTCTTCTTTTTTTTGCTTTGTTTAGTTTTTGGTTTTCCTTTTAAATTTTGTTTTGGTTTTGGGGGGAGGTTGCAAGGGCAGAGGACAGATGAGAGGGGACAGAGAGATAAGTGGGATCAGAGTGTATGATGTGAAATCCACAAAGAACCAATAAAAGTAAAAAAAAAAGGACAGGTTTAGAAGAAAAGAGAGAATATGAGGAAGAGCGTAGGAAAAATGACTCCTTTATCTGAATGGTTTTTTTCTAGTGTGTTTGGTGGGGAATTTCTGGAGGGGGGATTGCTATGAGAAAAGATCTTAAGGAGGAATAGAGAGAGAAAATGGTGGGGGGAGGGAGAAAGGGGAAACAAGGAAGAGGCAGGAGGGAGAGAGGGAGGAAGAAAAGCTAAGATAAATTTCAGATCTTAATTGAAAATAATCCTGTTCTTACTTTTAAGGGCTGTCAAAGTGTGTTATTACCACGTGTTAAGCTGGGAATTAAGGTTAAGTTGTTTTTGCCATCAAGCCTTATGCTAATGTAAAGATGGAATAAGAACCCATAGGAAAGAACTGCTGAAATTTGTTCTCCTAAGAGAATTAGTGAAATGTTTATTAATAGTGACTGTAGAAAGCTGTGATACTGGCTGCCATTTTTTGAGGTTTATTTTTTAATATTTTTATTAATTCTTGCAGACTTTCAAACAATGTATTTTGATTATATTTACCCCAACTCTTTTTGTTAATGCTCTAAGATCCAGCACCACTTCCCTGTACCCCAAACTTTGTGTCTTCTTTATTTGATTCAATAACCCATTGGGTCCAGCTTGTGCTGTCCATTTATTTCTGGATGTAGGGCACTAGATCATGGAACACTTAAAGAACACTGTTTTCCCTCCACCAAAGGCTCTCGGTTCTCCATAGCTCCTCAGTTAGGAATGGGGTCTCCAGAGCCCACTCCCTCTGCCCTCCCTGATAGAACATTGACTGGCTTTATCTTGTACAGGTCTCCGGCAGGCATCCATAGCCACTGTGAGTTCATGGGTACAGTGGGCCTACCAAGCCCAAAAGGACAGTTTTTCTCAGGTCCCCACCAATCTATGACTCTTACAGTCTTTCTGCCCCTTCTTCCTCAATGGTCTGAGCCTTAGAGAGGGCTACTTGCAATCTTTTAAAAAGCACCAACTATAGGTTTTTACCTTTGTCCTTGGTTCATTAATATATTTCAAGATCCACCTTGCTTTCCCTAAAAATACTATAAGATTTTCATTATATTTCATTAAAACAATGTAACAGTGGCATTTTAGCGATGACTAGGTTAGGGAACACAGTTTTAGAGGTGTAGAAGGAAAAAGACTGATCCTTTATGATGAAAGATTAAAAATGTCAAATGTGTCTACAGCCATACTGTCCTGAACATACTTAGCCTCGTCTGACCTCAGAAGCTAAGCAGAGATGAACAGTCTTTGCTAGTACTTAGATGTTGTGAAACAATAGAGTAAAATGTATTTACTAATCCGATCTCATCTTCTGTTTTGGGCTTATTTTCAGGCAGAAGGATTCTTGTGGAAGATGGAACT
Source organism: Peromyscus leucopus (assembly GCF_004664715.2). Classification (NCBI taxonomy): domain Eukaryota; kingdom Metazoa; phylum Chordata; class Mammalia; order Rodentia; family Cricetidae; genus Peromyscus; species Peromyscus leucopus. The sequence continues at coordinate 37,523,794 of NC_051064.1, forward strand.
CTGTCCATTTTCCAGAATGTGTGTCCGAGCCCATCAGTGGAACCTGACCCTACAGTGCTGTATCGAAATGCCTGAAGAGGACCCACATTTCTGCCTGAACCTCCTGTCCTCCTAAAATCATGATTGTCTCAGCGGTGTTGACTGCATCCCATACTGGGATATCCAACACAACATTTGTAGTCTATGAAAACTCCCATGTGAATATTACGGTGTCCCCACCATTGCAACATCCCAGCCCTGGTCCACTGCTTAGATATAGTCTGGAAACCATGACTAGCACTGGACTTAGTTCCTTAGCAGTGAACAGCACAGCCATGACCCCGACACCAGCAGTTTTTAAGAGCCTAAACTTAGCTCTCCAGATCATCCTTTCGGCTATAATGATATTTATTCTGTTCGTGTCTTTCCTTGGAAACTTGGTTGTTTGCCTCATGGTTTACCAAAAAGCTGCCATGCGTTCTGCCATTAACATCCTTCTGGCCAGCCTGGCTTTTGCAGACATGCTGCTTGCCGTGCTGAACATGCCCTTTGCCCTGGTAACTATTCTTACCACCAGATGGATATTTGGGAAATTCTTCTGCAGGTTGTCTGCTATGTTTTTCTGGTTGTTTGTGATAGAGGGAGTTGCTATCCTGCTCATTATTAGCATTGATAGGTTCCTGATTATAGTTCAGAGGCAAGATAAGCTAAATCCATACCGGGCTAAGGTCCTTATTGCAGTCTCCTGGGCTACTTCTTTTTCCATAGCTTTTCCTTTGGCTGTGGGAAATCCTGATTTGCAAATACCTTCCCGAGCCCCACAGTGTGTGTTTGGGTACACAACTAATTCTGGATACCAGGCTTATGTGATTTTGATCTCACTAATTTCTTTCTTTATACCTTTCCTGGTGATACTGTATTCATTTATGGGCATCCTCAACACCCTTCGGCACAATGCCTTGAGGATTCATAGCTACCCAGAAGGAATATGCCTCAGCCAGGCCAGCAAACTTGGTCTCATGAGTCTACAGAGACCCTTCCAAATGAACATCGACATGGGCTTTAAAACACGTGCCTTCACCACCATCTTGATCCTCTTTGCTGTCTTCATTGTCTGCTGGGCCCCATTCACCACATACAGCCTTGTGGCAACCTTCAGTAAGCACTTTTACTATCAGCACAACTTCTTTGAGATTAGCACCTGGCTACTTTGGCTCTGCTACCTCAAGTCTGCATTGAACCCACTGATATACTACTGGAGGATTAAGAAGTTTCATGATGCCTGCTTGGACATGATGCCCAAGTCCTTCAAGTTCTTGCCACGTCTCCCTGGTCACACAAGGCGACGGATACGCCCGAGTGCTGTCTATGTGTGTGGGGAGCATCGGACGGTGTTGTGAATACTGTAACTCTGAGACGTTTGGAGTCATTATGGGTCTTTACTGACTGAAATTTTTTCATATGGCTTCTAAACTTTTGGGTTTTTTTTTAATAGTGTGTGTGTGTGTGTGTGTGTGTGTGTGTGTGTGTGTGTATGTGTGTGTGTGTTGTAAAGAAAGAATGGTAAATACTTTGATCCTGAAACCAAGGGTAAGAAAGTGGAAAGTGGTCACATGTTACCTCTAGATTAAGAAAGCTTTGGGGGGAGGTGTTTGTTTAGTTGACTGGTTTTATTTTTGCAGCATGAATCAAGATTGTGCTTCATGGAACCTGCAGTTAACTTGAATTGTAGGTGGGTTTTGTTGTTGTTGTTGTTGTTTGTTTGTTTTGTTTTTATGTTGCTGAGGCAAGCTTGGTTGAGTTAATCAGTTCCTTTTCCTTTCCTACAAGACACTGCTGCTCTTTGCCATCATATTGGAATCAAATCCCTAGGCATCTCAGTTGGCAGATACTTAGTTTTATTTAAAAACAAAACCCAAGGAGGTTGATGACATTTCAAAGGTTATTACAACTTACTTTGGTGCACTTTAAGAGACAATGTACAAATTAATTCAGCTGTGTTCTTAGAATTGTTTTTATATATGACATATTGTGCTTTGAGAGACATGTGCTTATGATCTCTAGGTAGGTAATTTTTATTAAACAATGTTTTAGCTGAATGTACAATTTTAAAAGGAACACAAACACATAGGGATTTTTCTAAGTACTAGTGAGTTTTCAGAGCACCAGGGAACCACCGAGGAGGCACAGCACTCTAGCAAATTTCAGGGAAGGAGGAGCAGAATGAGAGGGTGGCTGGTCCAACTTGTGGCCATCTTGCTGAATTCTCACCAAGTTCAGAGAGAAGGGGCCACCACCATGCAGTGGTGCTGTATTCAAGGTGTGGTGCAGTGCTCTGCCCTCGTGGCTTTTTATGAGGTAGGTATCACTTGTTTTCTTTTTAAGACGAAAGAAAAACAAGTTTCCGAGGGACAAAAATCCTGCCCAGAGGTTTTGGTAGAGCTGGCCTCCAAACACCTGAGAAGCAGGTACAGCTGCTCCATTGTGCCACATAGACTCCTCATTCATTTTGAACCTGCCATAGTCAAGGGGTCGGGGTGTTACACATTCTTTTTTTCTCTTCTCTTCTTCTCTTCTTTTCTCTTCTCTTTTTGAGACAGGGCTACCATGAAGACCAAGCGGGCTTTGAAGTTGCTGTGCCTGACTTGGAGTTTCTAAAGAAAGCAAATGACTTTGGCCAGGGTCTGAAGATCAATATAAATATGAAAATAGTGTGATTTTTCAATCTATAGAACAAGCGACTGACAGCTACTGAGTGCTTAGTACAGCTGGGGGTGGATCTTGCCCTGGCAGCTTTGGAGGTTGTCAACTGTCTAGCGTGCTCTAACATGGTCTGTAGAGGGACCTTTTGCCTCAGCGCTTGCCTTAGCAGAGCTCAAGTTTGTGAACTTCAGAGGTGTGCCTGCCCAAGAGAAGGGAAGATAAACCCTGTGCTGAGTTTAGATGAACTTTACTAGGTCTGGTTTGGGAGTTTTCATTCCTTTTCTTTAGGTGTCTGCCTGTCCTGGTACATCCAGGTCAGCTTCCCTCTGTTACTAGTGGTACACCTTACCTTATAAAATAGCCAGCAGGGTGGAGCTGCAGATTAAAGCCACCAGGGCTTAAAAGTAGCCCTCTAACTGCACTCTGGGCTAAGGGAGCACTTGCCATGGATGTATAGCACCTTTTCAGAATTTTCCTGCTTTGTGAGCCATTGGGAAAAACAAGCCTGTGCTTCCTCAACTATAAAAACCCAAGCTGGATTACAGGAATTGTTGATATCTTATCTAACCCTGAGGCTTTTTTGTTTATTTTTGTTTTGCTTTCCATATGTGAGTATAGTTGGAAGAGCCCGGCCTACTTCAGGGCTATTGTCTGGTCTTCAGTATTACTTTACATTTGCTTTGTTAGCTCTTTCTTATATGGTGTCTAAAGAGCTCTGGCATGGTCATCAGGAATTGGGATGTTGGCACTTCGTTGGCAGCACCAACAACCTGGGAAGTCCTGTTCTTGAGGCGATTGCAACCATGTTGGAAATGCCCTGTCTGTTTCATCAGCATTAGGGACTAGTGTACACTATTTACCACATTATGTTGAGATCATTGCATATGAGAGCCACCTACCTCTTTAATTTCTAATTTATATTTATCACAGGTAAATACGACTTTGTTCATTGGGATCATATAGGACTTTAACACTGTAGTAGATGTTTAGCAGCACATTGAAATGTATTTTGCTTTCCATTGTCAATATAAACTGGATTAGAAGCAGATATTAATACAGATGCTGAAAATTCAACTTTCAAGAAAGACACCACTGTGTATATTGATGCATACTGGTAACTCTTGAGACCCTTTTGGGACTGTAGTTGAATGGAGTGTCACATTCTCTATTCTTGTTCATGTGCAGTTGAAGGTACTCTCTTCTGGTTTGGAGGCAGCTACACTTGGCCAGTGCTCTGCAGAGACTGCTGGACCAACATGGGAAGCCATGGGGAAGGAGACGTTGATCAGCAACTCTTTTTACACTGGCTAATCTGTTCAGATGACAGTTTACAGATCACTTTAAATATTTTTGTACTTTTTGAAAGCTTTAGGAGAAAATATGGTGCACCATCAAGGAATTTAGGCACAAAATTGCATGTTGTCTATTATTCCATGGTTTTTTGATGGGGAAATACCACTATTAACCATTGCTGGCTGACATAATCAGAAATTATTTATTTTTCCTCCTAGCTAATATGATGCATGAAAGATATAAGAAAATATTTGTTGTCAAAAAAAAAAAAAGAAAAATTTCAAATAGTTGGCAGTAGTGATATTTAAACTTTAATAGGCATTTGAATATCCCCAGGGAAGGTCAACAATACAAATTCCTGGGCCTCTGGGTCAGTGGTTGGGCACAAGAATGTTTATTTTTATTATGTTGAGTGTTTTGCCTGATTCTGGTTCAGATGGTCACTGGGGCACAGTTCCATGAATTCCTGCTGTAGAAAATAAGTGTATCATTTAAATACTGCCTGTTTTATCTTAAAGCAGCTGTGTATCGGAAGCCAGTAGTGGTCCACAATGAAATAAAGTCTACATGGTTTGTGCACATGGTCTCCAGGTGTGCTGGTGTGGATTTGACCAGCACCAGCTTTCCTTTCACTGGCAAAGTCTGATGAACCATATGGTTTCACAGTAGGGGTCCAAGAATGACTCACTAATTGTAAGTCATGACTTCCAGAAGGCTAATTAGTATAGTATTTCTTTCCTGCAGATGTCTCTACAGGGCATCTCTTCATCATGTGTGATTTCCTGAAGAGAGTGAGGGGAATGTAAAGGCTCATCTAATGCCTAGTTCTCTGCTTAGAGCAGTTGTTCACTTGAAGCATGAAGTAAAATAAAATAATCTTTTAATCTTCATACTTTTGTTGGTGACAAAGATACTTAATTTCTTTGATCTTTGCTTTGTTTACATGAAAATATCTATGTATATATCACAAATATTCCACATGCTTGCTGTTTTATCCTGTGATGATTTTTGAGTTTAAAGTACTACTAGATTCAAATTTATTTCCATAACCATAATTTTGATGAACTGCCTTCATTGAAAACTCAGTTTTTATAATAATGAATAAAAGTATCAAAGCACATGTTTGTTATTGCAAGTAAATGTTAATACATTTCTTAGCTATCTATAGGTACTTGTCATTTGTAATTAAAATTAATTTATTTTAAAATGGTACCTAGGCTTTAATGAATAAAAACGTTTAATTTGGGGTTGTAACATTTAAATCTCAAAAGTATGTTTATTTGCTAATATTCTTATTACAACCAAGAAAAGAGCTACCATAAGAAAATGAATAAATGTTTAATATTTCTAAAGTGGACTTTTTTTTGTTTTAATTTAAAGACTTCATTTCATCTTAGAAAACTTTTTTACAAATAATGGAAATCTGAGTTTTGTTTCAAATTCCGCTCCCTTTGGAGTCTTGACTTTAAGTTAGCGGTCTGGTCTGTTTGTGTAGCTGTGTTGCAGTTTTAGAAGTTCTCAGAGTAGTTCTGGCTGGAGTGAAACCTGGCAGAGGATGATGAGTATTAGGAAACGGTGAGGAAATTCTGTCCAGGGGAGTTGTGAAAATGTACTTCTGACTCATTTAAAATGATTAACATTTGTGGAGCAGAGAACGCTGCTATGTGGATGAGATGATTCATGCTGCAACTCCAATTCCAGAAGTCCCTTTAGGTAAATACAGGGAGTATTTATCTGAATACCAGATGTGAGGACCTGGTTTCCTCTTGCATATGCAGCTTATGTATTTCTTCTTCAAACTTACCAAGGGAGGTTACATTGACTGTATAGTTACTGTTTTCTTCTGAGACAAATAGGTAAGAGAGATTTAAGCAAAACAGAGTAACATGCTGTATTTAAGCCTACTCCCATCTGTGAAAATAATGGATCTAGCAATTTTTACCTTGAAACATCAAAATGTAGGCAGTTGGCTTTGCTGCAGGATGAAAACAAGTTCTGTGGCTGTGTGGAGTAAGATCTAACCAGAAAGAGAACTCTAGCAGGAGATTAAGACATTTATTGAAAAGACATAATTGTAGAGCTGGTTATGCAGAGCCAAAATGCAGAACTGGACAGACAGATTGGTTCAAAAGGGAAGTGTCCACTGCTGGAATTTTTTCTTCCTTGAAGAAGCCTTAGCTCCTGCTTTTAAGAATTTCAATGGACTCACACCAGGGATTTACCTGCCCTTCCTCTTCATTGCTAGGACGACATGAACATGCCACTAAGCTTGACTTTCTTTATTGTTTTGTTTTTTGTTTTTTCTTCCATGTGAGTTCTGGGGATGAAATTTGGGTCCTCATTCTTGAAATGTAAACACTTCACAACCTGCCTATTTCCCTAGCCCTTCCTAATGGAGTCATTTTTGTTGGTATGGAGGAGAGTAATGTAATTTTAAGTTATTTATGATTTCATTATGTTAATCACACAAGCCTAAACACTGAAAAAAAAAAAAAAAGTACGAGTTTATAGAGAACCAAATAGGCTGATGTGGTGAGGTTAGGAATTACTGCTTCTCAGTGGTTGAACCAGTAATAGGATCTCAGCCTGGGCTTCCTAAGAGTTCAAAGCTGAGACTCCACTACCTGTTCTGGAATTCATAGCTATCACCTTTGCTTCCTGGACTGGAGGCTTCTTGGGAAGTTGCCTGTCTGCAGGCATTTCTTTCTGCTTTGACGTCTTTCTGGACCATTCTTATTAGCCTTGCATCTGTGAAGGACACAGAAAACATTCTTCCATGACAGGGAGAAAAACAGATTTTTCTTGTGCAACTTCACCTACAGTATAGTCTCAAAACCTGTGATTATCTTAGATTGTAAGAAACCACAATATTTTAGATTATTCTATGTGAAGACTACCATTGCTGAGCAATATATAGGTTCTGTGTGAGCTTTCCTGAGGCAAATGGCTTCTCATGAAAACATAGTAAAACCAAATAGAGATGGAAGCATAAAGTACAGAAGTGTAATGTCTCAGGTATAATGGTAACAACAAACACATGCTTTCTCAGCCATATCTCTACAATCTTTTCCGGTTCACAATTTCCTGGATATTACCATTCCTGGGGGGAGGGGCACTGTGCTTGTTCACGATTTCTCTGACTTCTATCATGGCTGCTCACACAGAGTAGTATCCACAGAAGTCTACAAATGAACCTTCTGATAACAGACTCTGGGCAGAAATCATAGGCTCTAAGCTATGAGAGCTGAGTCAGGACCCAGGTATTAAGTCTTGCAGTCCAGTTATCCATTCTACTGACTTGCTTCCTTAACACAAGGAGAAAGTAATATTGGTTGTTGGTTTTGTTTTATTTTTTCCCCCTGATGTATCAAGTAAGGTGGGGAATGAGTGTGCCCAGTGCAGATGGTTGCTGCATTTTTATTTGCTACATGTGTATACATAGGTTTGACTCTGTGATCTCCAGTTCGTAGCATGGAGGAATCTCTCTGTCCCCATTCCTTTAAGGCTGGTCTGTGACTGTCTGTTGTCTTGATTAAATGTGCAAGACCCCTGGTTTTCAAAGGACAGAGGGACGACATAACTCATGATGTCACTGAAGTATGCTCATTCCAAGGGACTGTGTGTGCCAAGGACTGGTTATGGCAGCTTGGGAACTGTGCTGCCTCTCTTCTCCATGGTCTCAGTGTCTCTGTAAATGAATGATAATGGTGCTATGGACAAGATCTGCACCATAGCTTCCCCTGTCATGAAAATGTGGCTGGGAAAGATTTCTATTGATGGTGTTTGACATCCATATGCCACATACCATTTTAAACACTCCCAATAGCTCTGTGGATTTCAAATCACTTTCACCACAGATTTGGCAGGACTCTATACACATTTCTTTTCAGCTGTTCTTCCTGATTGGAGCTATAAATAGCTTTAGGGAAGTGTATAATTATCTCAAAGTAGGAGCTAAAGATAAAAAGCTGCTTGAGATTTCAAAGGAACATTTAATAGTTGTTATTATGTAACATTTATTAATATGCTCACTGTGCTCATTGTCTTTGCCAGGAAGAAACTGGGACTACAGAGTCAACCCAAGATGTGACACATGTTCGAATAGACACAAAGGTGCATTAGCATCCCATCAGGACAATATGCTGCCTTAGTTAAAAAAAGAAAGTTTAGAAAAAAGAAGAAAAAGACAGCCAAATCAGACTGGAGTCTTGCAGCTGTGCAGAAAACTTACACAAATCTGTAAAACAAAGATGGCTGGCCACTTAAGAGCAGAAGTGTTACGGTGTATATGGGGTGAACACAGGGGCAGTGCTCTCCTTTGGGAAGTCAGCTCAGAAACTTGTCTGTCTCTGTTCCATGAACAAACAAACACGAAAAGATTTAAATACTAAATAAACATGCAGCACTGGTCAGGGCAAAGTAAATGTTATTAGTGGTAATTCCATTTGTCTCCTCCCGGCCAAGGCTGTTACTGTTTTTTAAAACCATGGAAGGTCTACACCAAATCACGTTCATTTCAGCCATCATTTATCTGATGTCTGATAGGTGATGCAAATCCTATATTACCTCACTACACTTTTCCTATAGTCAGATATCAGACAACAGGGACAGTACTCATGCCCCAAGCTTGCTGGATTTGTTCAAACTAGCCAGTTCAGAGGCCTCTTTCCATGTCTCAGAGATTCCGTTCTAAGGGAGCCACCTGCCCCACAGTAACTGTCCTCCCACCTTTTGCCAGACTCTGGTGAGTCCTTGTGTAGCTCCCTATAAGGTGACAGGTACCCTTTCCACTGACCACTGTCAATAGAAAAAAGTATCTTTGTAGCAGGAATCTTAAAAGGTCTAATTAATAAAAACAAATCTGGAGCAAGGTATTGGGGTGAACGCTGGAAGATCAGAGAAGCAGAACAAGCCACAGCCACCTCACCTCTCCAATTCCTCAGCTGATCCTGTTTCCTCAGACTGGAAACCTCTGTGTCCTCATCTCAATGGGCCTCAGCTGAACTGCTGCTCAAAAGCCTAAAAGCTTAATCAGTTCTAGTTCCCGGTTTTTACACCTTATATACCTTTCTGCTTTCTGCCATCACTTCCTTGGATTAAAGGCGTGAGTCACCATGCCTGCCTGTTTCCAGTGTGGCTTTGAACTCACAGAGATCTGGATGGATCTCTGCCTCCCAGGTGATAGGATTAAAGGCGTGTGCCACCACTATGTCTAATCTAGTGGCTGTTCGGTCCTCTGACCCCAGATAAGTTTATTAGGGTGCACAATATATTGGGGGACACAATATATCACCACATATCTTCAATGGCAGTCATCTTTTTATTTGTGGTGTTACCATAAGCTCTGTAGAAACATAGCTCTAGTCTAAGGAGAGATAAAAGAATGCCAAGGAATTGTTTGTAAGACAGGCATAGAGGCCTCAAGAAATTAGTTGGGTGGGTGGCTGGTTGTTGGAGGTGAGGCTCGACCATTGTTTGGATTTGTACATTCTCTTTATGCCTTCTGACTCCCTCCATTGTCACCCGAGGAAGGTTAATCTTTGCTGCCCCATCTCTGTCCAGAGGCCATACTGTTGGTCTGATTGTCTCAATGTTCTGCAACCCAACTCACTCATGGGCCTCCTGGATTAAACCTCCTTACCTAATTCTCTCTTATGAATGGCTTCCTCTGTTGACCTTGATGCTGGGACCTGCTTCTCCACCAATTAGTTTTGCTCTTTTTTTATACTACTATCACAATTGTCTTTCTACCTGTGTGTTCCCAATTTCCTGATGAAAACCTTCCCAACAAGGCCTTTCCTACTTTGATACCCTTTTTCTTTTTGTTTCCTTTTGTTTAACAAAGGTTAATGTGATGTATAAATTGTGTGTGTGTGTGTGTGTGTGTGTGTGTGTGTGTGTGTGTGTGTGTACCCATGTTATCAGCCAGAGCTTGACATCAGCTGTCATCCTCAATTGGTCTCCAACTTATTTTTTGAGTCAGGGTTTCTCACCAAACCTGGATCTCAATGGAATGACTAGACTAGATCTCAATTGTCTTCATCTCCCTAGTGCCTAGCTTTTATGAGGTCCCAAACCTGAACTTAAACCTTCAGGTTTGAACATGAAGCAGTTTACCAACCCACCCATCTGTCCAGGCCCCAAAATGTTTTAAAACCGAGACTGCTTGTCCCCATTTACTTATGATACCAATTCCTCAGCTAATTCAGTCATGTTCATCTCCTTTTGCCACATGTGATCATTTCCTGCTAACGTCAGCAGTAATGTCCATTACAGCAAATTCAAGAGACAATTAAGTAGGCTGATGAGCCTCCCTCTAGCTCCAGCATGTAAATTCCAATGTGCTAACATATAGCCAGTACACAAAGGGGACTGGATACCTGCCAGGTGTTTATAGACCATACCTGGAAGTTGCATTTGTGACTGGCATTTATATTATGTGGATAGAGTTTGGCCATGTCATAGATGTAACGGTCTTATTAAATAAGAAACACAGAGCCAAATGCAGAGTTAAAAGCCCAAGAGGTCAGAGCAGTAGCTAAGAGATGAGATTAAAACCACCTTCTTATCCCTCGCTGCTGCTGCCCTCCTTCCCCTCAGCAAGAGACCTACTTCCTGTGTGTCTGTCTTTTTATTGACTTTCTGTTTTTCCTTTTCATTGGTTGTAAACCCAGCCATATGACATCCTTATCACTGCCTGTCTATATAGACCTCCAGGTCTCTATGGTTGGTATTGAGATTAAAGGCGTGTGTCTCCATGCCGCCTGTATCCTTGAACACACAGAGATCTGCCTGTCATGTGATCAGGATTAAGGGCGTGTGCTACCACTGCCAGACTTCTGCTGTGGCTTGCTATTAGCTCTGACTCCCAAGCACTTTTATTTATTAACATACAAATAAAATCACATTTCAGCACAAATAAAATATCACCATACCATGTGGCTGTATTTTCCTGTGTCCCAGGTGAAAAAGAACTGAGTGCTGGTTAAATCAGTGTTTTCTTATTTTGTTTTGTTTTTTGTTTTTTGTCAACAACCAGGAGTTCTGGCCACTCTCTCAAGAAGAGAAAATCTTCACCTGGGACAATGAGCTTCCTTTCAGAAGAGCCACCCCATGGGCAGTCTAGCCCTTCAAGTTTGTGTGTGTGTGTGTGTGTGTGTGTGTGTGTGTGTGTGTGTGTGTGTGTATTCACATATGTCTATTTTCATGTGTGTTTGTTTGTCGGTACATCATGTGTGGAAACTGGAGGTCAATGTCAATGTCTATTGGTCTTCACCAATTTACTATTATTGTTACTTTTTAATTATTATTAATTTGGGACAGCTTCTCTCACTGAACTTGGGTCTCATAGTGTCGGTTAGACTGACTAGCTATCAAGACCCAGATATCTGCCTTCCCACTCACCCAGTATTTACCTCCATGTCCAGCATGCCTTCATGCCTGGTTTTCATGAGTGTTGGACATATAGACTTCGTTGGTCTTCAGGCTTATGTAATAAACGCTTTAGCCAGAGTCATCTCTTCAGCCCAATCTTCAAATTCCTTCTATTATTCCAATGGTAAAATATGTGGGTGAGCCTAAATGAGTGACAGTCACATCCTGGCTGAGAAGTAAGACAGATCAATGACCAGCTCTCACTCAGGACCAGCCAAACTCTTCATGGAGCATGGTGTTGATTTTCTTTCTGCACACTGTGGCAGAACACCTGCCAAAGCAGCTTCAGGAAGGAAGGCTTCGATATACTGGTTCACTGTTCAGGGGATACAACCCACCACAGGAGGTGGGCAGGGGTGGTGTATGGTGCTGGAGCAATTCACAGCAGGAATGTGAATAGATGGTCTGTCTCATTAAGGTGCCAGGCTAGCAGAGAACTTGGGCTGGAACTGAGACAAGGCAATAACCAAGAATGCCCAGCTCCCAGAGCAAAACATTTCCTTCAGTAAGGTCATTGTCAAAGTTCAACAACCTCCTCAAACGGTTTGAGCAGTAGGGGCTCAAGTGTTTAAATTAGCCTCGAAGGGACGTTTTACACTCAAATAGGCATACAGCAGGAAATTTGGAATTATTTCAGGCCTGTTAGACCATTCTGTCCTGGCAAAGACTGTTGGCCCCCTGTGCTGGCCACTGGCTGGGTGTTTAAGTCTAGTTGTTAGAGAATGTTGTATCGCAGGGTATCTGCTACATCAAGGCTTTCTGGATACCTTTATGATTTATTTGATGTATTACTTTAGTTCACAAAGACAATTGTGTGTTTATAGAGTGACAGCTGGCCAGCTAGCAATACATCCTCACTAGTGAGGCCTGTAGATAAGCAATGAAAGTGGAGGAAATGGACTACTGCTAAATGAAAGTGCAAGTAATGGGTGCATTACACTTCCAATGCCAAGGAGCATCTTTACCTTCTGTAAAGACTGCTCTATATCCATTCATAATGCCTCTTATCTAATAATTTCACAAAGCGGCTGTTAGGTTTTTGTTTTTTTCTTCTCTCTTCTTCTTCTTCTGTTTTTTTTTTTTGGTTTTCTGAGACAGGGTTTCTCTGTGTAGCTTTGTGCCTTTCTTGGAACTCACTTGGTAGCCCAGGCTGGCCTCAAACTCACAGAGATCCGCCTGGCTCTGCCTCCCCAGTGCTGGGATTAAAGGTGTGCACCACCACTGCCCAGCCTTCTCTCTTCTTCTAACATTTTCTTTTCCTGTATCACTCTGTCTTCTACCAATCTGTCCGGGTGCTCACAGGACTGAGATGGGCTAGTTACTATTGATGTAACTAACCATCTTATTAAATAAGAAACACAGAAACAATGTAAAGGAGAAAGCCGAGAGGTCAGAGCTCAGAGCTAAAATCTCACCCTTCCTCCTGCTGTCCCAGCTTCGCGAAAGAGACCTACTTCCTGTCTGTTCGTTTTTTTTATAGTATGTTGTTCTGCCTTCTCATTGGTTGTAAACCCAAACACATGACTGCCTCGTCACTGTCTGAATGTACAGCCCCCTAGGTCTTAAAGGCATATGTCTCCAATGCTGGCTATATCCCTGAACACACAGATATCTATGGGATTAAAGGCGTGTGCCACCACCGCCACACTCTTGCTATGGCTCTAATAGCTCTGACCCCCGGACAACTTTATTTATTAACATACAATCAAAATAATATTTCAGTACAAATAGATTACCACCACATTTCCCCTTTTCTATTTTAATAAAAAGAAAAAAAGCAAAAGGTTATAACTAACAAAAGAAAAACTATATACAAAAGTACAATAACTATATACAATATATACAAGTAATAAATACCTAAACAGGTATTTGACAAATCAGAGAAAATAATTCCATTATCTATCCTACTTTGGTAAATCCAAGATGTATCTAATGTACTTTCTATCCTAATTAATTTTCAACTATAACTAACTAATCTTCAACCATAACTAACTAATCTTCAACTCCCTCAGAGACCCAAGAAGGGAATAATATTAGTTAACAAAAATAAAAACAGGAAGTGCATGCAAGCAACTTCCAAAAAATTTGTGAGTTGACAGAAACAGCCAGCTGCCTGGGCAGTCACCTGAGGTTTCTCGGAAGTGTTGGGGCATCATCTTAAGCCTATAGGCTTAGTGTATCTGACAGACTCATTTGTGATGTAGGATGTACACAAGGTAAACAGTTCAACCTCACATTGGGTGAGAGCAGTCCACGTACCAGAAACACCTGAATTCCACTAGTGTCCTGTCATGATTCAGGATTTTAAATTCTGGAAATTGTTGGCAGTTTTTAAATTCAGCTGTCCATTCTTCTTGGCTGTGTATATATGGCTTCATCTCAGCATCCCCTTCTCCACATCCCTCTATTAAATGCCAGTCTACTTTTGAGAGGCATGAGCTTTCAGCTGCTGTTCCATTGTACAACAGAATCCATCGGCCCTCTGCCTGTTAAGCTGCCTTCGAAGAAAAGGGCACTGTACCTTTTCCGGATGCGAAGGCCACTTCAGGGATGAGGCCATATTGTCCTGGCCTCAGAAGATGCCTTTTGATAAAGCCATAACCACACTTGTTTTGGCAAGAATCAGTAGTCCCTTGTTTCGTGATCTGTCTGTCCATTTTGTCCTGTTGATTCGAGGATACTTTGTTGTCCAGTGGCTAACTTTTGCCAGAATGAAAGTTGACTCCATATGCAGTTTCTTCAATGCCCATATTTTCTCTAAAGTAGATTGGTACTGCCAGGAGCCGACATGTCTCAAAAAAGAAAAATTTTCTAAGTTATTAAAACATTTTAAATGCCATATTCTGTAGATCTCTGAAGGGTTTGAAGATGACCTGTCTAAAACATCTCTGCTCAATTTTTAAAACATATCTAATATGACTACAAGTTCTATGATAATGTCTAACTACTAGCTTTCATTTCTTTATATCCTAATAGTTGATAATAATAACATTTAAGGATCAGAAATTTGCATTACATTGTTAAATGAATGGTATAAATACAATTAGAAATATACATATAGCATTTTCTAACAATATCAGTTACAAATTTGTATATAATATAAAACAATCCAATCCAATGTAAAGTATTTAAAATTAGTAATTGTCTTTTTCTTTTCTTTCTTTCTTTTTCTTTTTTTTTTCTTTTTCTTTTTTAAACAAGAACCTTAAATCTAATCTCCTTTGCTTAGCCTTTTTCCTAACCCTTGACAATAACTTGTCACCAACCCCCCTAAACACTGAAAATTATCCCAGACCCAAAACCCATTAAAAAGACCAAAAAACCACCCGCCCCACACCACCTCTTTGGGAATGTGGGCGTCGTATTCTTAAAATTGCTTCCTGCTGGGTATGTGCAAAGTTTTCTTTATCCTGAAAGAAAAATTTTAGGTTAATTGTCAAATTCTAGGAGAGGTAACTATATCCTTCATTATCCAGTCTGTGTATAATGCCAAAGTTCAGGGTTTATCTCAAGTCCTTATTCAAGTAGTCTTTGAGACTGGATCATCTCAGCTAGTCATCTCAAAATTGCTCTGAGCACCTTGTAGTTCAAAGCTGATCTGTGGATGATGTTTGTCAGCTTAATGATATTATTATTGTCCACGTGGAATTGTTGTTGTTGTGGGTCCCCATCTTCTTTCTGGAGACTTCAGTTGATGTTAGGCCTGGCCGTGATTTCCTGCAGAAAACTGATAAGAGACTCGAACACAAAAACATATATATGCAGCTAGCCTTTTTTCTAGAATTAGTTAGTACTCTATGTGACCATTCATATCTTAACAAAGTTTAAAATGTATATATATATATATATTAATCTTGTAAATTTTGATATAAAATTTATACTTTAAGAAAAGTTTAAAGAATCAGAATAGAATCAAAAGAGTTGAGATTAGTAATAGAATAGTCCCTTAATTAATTTTGCTTTTGTCCTGTACCATAGCAGAAGATGGCTCTTATTCTGGCATGATACAGGGAGTTTGCATTTTCCTTTTAACAACATGCTTGATTTTAAAGAAGGAGAGAGCCATTCTCCAACTCCAAAGTCAGCTTTAAATTTTAATTGAACTGGGACTATTAGAAAACCAATAGTGTTAAATCTTTAGAGAAAAGCAGAAACAAACATTTAGGAAGACATAAAAATTTTTAGATAATATATACCCTTATACCGTTTCACTCTGTTTCTTGGGATAGATGATTTGTCCCTTTTCTTCAGTTGTCTCATTTGTCCAGTGTTCTTCAAATTCCTTAACTTCATTCTCCTAAAAGACAAAAACAAAAACCTTTCCCCAAGACTAATTTTGGGGATGTTTCCTTTTGACAAGTTATTATCTGATTAAATGAAAAGGCATGTGTTATTGATACCAGTTAGTTTAAATTGGATGTTCATGCTGGTTGATGAACTATCACCTCCTCTAATTAAGAGGTCTCTCTTGTTCAAATCGAACCTTTATCAATTTTGGTGGTACCCACAGCTTATCTTCTCCTGTAGAAACAAAAGCAAAACCTCATCCCCAATGTAATACATACCCTGGTTCCATTCTGAGTTCAGCACATCCTTAAAGTATATAGGCTGATTTAATTCTGTAGTTTTTTCTATTATCCAATGTCTCTCTGCAGCTGTTGTTCCTTTCTCATTGGCATTCAGAAAATTCAAAGTTAGAAGAGCATTATGCAGTCTATTTCTGGGGGTTTTTGTTACCCCTTTCTGTTTATTTAGCATATCCTTTAGAGTTCTGTTTGATCTTTCTATAACTGCTTGACCTGTAGGATTATGTGGTATGCCTGTAATATGCTTTATATTATAATAAGCAAAAAACTGTTTCATTTTAACAGAGACATATGATGGAGCATTGTCAGTTTTGATTTGTGCAGGTATACCCATGATGGCCATAACTTCTAGCAAATGAGTGATTACAGAATCAGCTTTTTCAGAACTCAAAGCAGTTGCCCATTGAAATCCTGAATAAGTATTGATAGTGTGGTGTACATATTTCAATTTTCCAAATTCTGCAAAGTGAAACACGTCCATCTGCCAGATTTCATTTCTCTGAGTACCCTTTGGGTTACATCCTGCTGGTAATGGCGTCTGATTGTAGAAGGAACAAGTAGGACATTTCTTTACTATTTCTTTGGCTTGTTGCCAGGTTATGGAAAAATCCTTTTTTAAACCTTTACTATTAACGTGATGTTTTTTATGAAATTCTGAGGCCTCCAGCACATTTCCTATCAATAATTTATCAATCTCATCATTGCCTTGTGCTAGAGGGCCTGGCAGACCAGTATGGGATCGAATGTGAGTTATATATAAAGGATGATTCCTTTTCCTGATTGTATCTTGTAATTGAATAAATAGTGAAGTTAATTCTGAAGCATCAGGGATAAATTCTGCAGTCTCAATATGTAACACCACTCTTTCAGCATACTGAGAGTCAGTTACTATGTTGAGAGGTTCTGAAAAATCCATTAATACCAACAGAATAGCACACAATTCTGATTTTTGAACTGAATTATACGGACTTTGAACCACTTTACTTAAATTTTCTGATTTGTAACCTGCCTTTCCTTCTTTGTTGGCATCTGTATAAAATGTACGAACTCCAGATATGGGGTTTTGCCGTACAATTCGAGGCAAGATCCAATCAGCTCTCTTTATAAGATCAATTCTATTGCTTTTGGGATATTTGCTGTTAATTTCTCCCAAAAAATTACTGCAAGCTCTTTGCCAAGGTTCACTTTCTGTCCATAATTTTTCAATGTCCTCCTTAGTTAAAGGTACGACAATTTCTGCTGGGTCTATGCCTGCTAACTGACAAAGTCTCAGTTTTCCTTTGTAAATCAAGTCAGAGATTTTTTCCACATAAGTTTTTAATTTTTTATTTGGTTTATTTGGTAAAAATATCCATTCCAATATAATATCTTCCCTCTGCATTAATATTCCAGTAGGAGAACGCCTAGAAGGTAAAATAACCAAAATGCAATCCAGCTTTGGATCAATACGATCCACGTGTCCTTCATGCACTTTCTTTTCTACCAAGGCCAATTCTTTCTCAGCTTCAGGTGATAATTCTCTTGGACTATTTAAGTCCTTATCACCTTCTAAGGTTCTGAACAAATTAGTCAGTTCATCATTTTTTACCCCAACAATAGTTCGTAGATGAGAAATATCTCCAAATAATCTTTGAAAGTCATTAAGAGTCTGTAGTCTATCTCTCCGAATTTGCACCTTTTGGGGTCTAATTTTTTGTAGCTCTATTTTATATCCTAAATAATTAATAGAATCTCCTCTTTGTATCTTTTCAGGAGCGATTTGTAATCCCCAGCAAGGCAAAATTTTCTTTACTTCTTCAAATATTATTTCCAAAGTATCTGCATTTGAGTCAGCTAGTAAAATATCGTCCATATAACGATAAATTATAGATTTAGGAAATTTTTTACGTATCACTTCCAATGGCTGTTGTACAAAATACTGGCACAGAGTTGGGCTATTCAACATTCCCTGAGGGAGGACCCTCCATTGAAATCTTTTAACTGGTTGAGAATTATTATAAGTAGGCACTGTAAAAGCAAATCTTTCTTTGTCTTTTTCTTGTAAGGGTATTGAAAAGAAACAGTCTTTTAAATCAATAACTATGAGAGGCCATCCTTTTGGTAACAGAGTAGGCAAAGGCATCCCAGATTGTAGAGAGCCCATTGGCTGAATTATTTTGTTAATTGCTCTAAGGTCTGTTACCATTCTCCATTTACCAGATTTCTTTTTAATAACAAATACAGGAGAATTCCAAGGGCTGGTTGATTCTTCAATATGCTGAGCATTTAACTGTTCTTCTACCAGCTCTTCTAAAGCCTGGAGTTTGTTGTTAAAGGCCATTGCTGGACCCATACAGGCTTGTCTGTTAACCATTTTATAGGTAGAGCTGTTCGTGTCTTTGGAAGATCATCAGTTATTGTGCCCTGTTCTTGTATAATATGGATGGCTGGTGACCACTCATTAGAACAATATCTTCTAATATTTCTCTCAGTAACATGTGCTAGTTTATGATTTGTTTCTGAGATTGGAGGGATGTTAATCTGTGTATTCCATTGTTGCAACAAGTCTTGACCCCACAGGTTCATAGTTATGTTAGCCACATATGGTTTTAATTTTCCTCTCTGTCCTTCTGGACCTATACATTCGAGCCATCTTGCACTCTGTTTCACCTGAGATAATGTCCCAATTCCTAACAGTTGAACGTTTACCTCCTGAAGAGGCCAAGTTGGATGCCAAAATTCTGGTGCAATTATGGTAACGTCCGCACCTGTGTCTACCAGACCAGACAACAAAACACCATTTATTTTTATCGTTAATTTTGGTCTTTGTTCATTAATAGAAGTTTGCCAAAAAATTTTCTTTATGTTTTCTCCTGAATTTTCTATTCTCTCTGTTTCATCATCCTGACCAGCATGATTTATTCCAATAGGCATTTGGTTATTTAATCGCTCTCCAGAGCAGGCATTTCCTCTATGGCTGCAGGAAAGGTTTTAACTGGATTTGCACTGGGGTCCTGCGCGAGGCCCCTCTGGGAGTTTCCCGAAGACTGAGCCAAATGATTACCCTGTCTGTCCTTTGTTGATCTACATTCGTTGGTCCAGTGTTTTCCCTTACCACACCTTCTGCATACTCCAGAAGGAAGGGGCATTCTGCTGCCATTGTTCCTTGAAGAAACATTGTTTCTAGGAATGACCTGTCTACAGTCCCTTTTCAAATGTCCTTGCTTTCCACATCCAAAACATCTAACACTCCTCAAACCTTTTGAAATTACTTCTCCTACCCACGTATCATCATGCTCATCAGCTTCAACATTAATTGTTTCTCTAATCCAATCTTCCATAGGTGCAGATCTTGCCCTTAATGGCCTGATTATTCTTTTGCATGCTGCATTCGCATTCTCAAAGGCCAAAGATTCAATTATTGCCTTACCAGCTTCTGAATCCGAGACCATTCTCTTTACTGCTGAAGCCAGTCTTTGTAAAAAATCTGTAAAAGACTCTTTTGGGCCTTGCATCACCTTTGTAAATGACTCAGATTTTTTTCCTGGTTCCTCAACTCTGTCCCATGCATTCAAGGCTGCCGTTCAACATAAAATTAGGGTTTGGACATCATATAAACATTGTGTTTGTGCTGAAGCATATTGGCCTTCGCCAATAAGCTGATCCTGGCAAACTTGTATTCCTTTATCCCTCCATTGTTTTTCTATGTTTTTAGCCTCCTCCTTAAACCAAGTCAGAAATTGAAGTCTCTGGCTGGGTTCCAGAACACCTTGTGCAAGGTCCCGCCAGTCCTGTGGTATTATCCTATTATATGTTGACCAAGAGTTTAACATTTGCTTTACATATGGGGAATGCATGCCATAAGATACTATTGCCTCCTTAAACCTTTTTAAATCCAACATTTCAATTGGAGCCCAGTTATTTTGTGTAGCCATTTGATCAGGCATCTGCTGTACAGTTACAGGATAAATTAAGGGTGACTGTGTGAAAACAGGCTTTCTTTCTGCAACCTTATGATCCCGACTTGAAACAACTTCACTGTTAATTTCTTCTGTCTGAATTTTTACAGGTTTAACAAGTTCTTCTAAAGCTGTTATCCTGGCACTTAAATTGACTATCTTTTTAAATATTAAAATGTGGATTAGTATAGTGATAAGGTGCATAATTCCACCAATACTAATATTATATAGTTGTTCCATTATCAGGCTGCCTAAAATTTCAAACAAAAACCAATTTTCTTCCAATGTACACATAAAACCCATTTGTTTTTTAATGTGGAAAAAATTCTCTTTTAGATAGTTTCCTTTAAAACATCTGATATGTTATGACTTACCAAATCTGCGTAGAACAGTAGAAATCCGAGGGGATTTTCAAAGCAGCCACCTAGTGTCCCAGGTGTAAATCCAGAGAGAGGGAGAGAGAGAGAGAGAGAGAGAGAGAGAGAGAGAGAGAGAGAGAGAAGAGAGAACGCACAAGAAAGTGTAGCCGGCTAAAGCTTAAATCCAGCCACGTGTTCCCTCTTGTGCCGAGTCAAGGCTTGGGTCTGGCTTCCTTAAGCTCCGACCACGTGCGTTGGCTTTACAGGCAGGGCCCTGTTCCACAGGGCAGGTCTGAGTTGTTTGTAGCACCGGCTTTAAGCAAGCTGCTCATAGACCTAGGCCCCGGCTAGAAGCTGCCACCCGGACTAGGAAGCCGGCGGCTCGGACTAGGACGCAGGCCACTTCCTGCCGCTTCCTCCGCCGCCTGCCGCCACCTGCCGCCCTTGCGGGAAAGCAGACCTGCCGTCAAGCCAAGCGGTTTTTAATGGATACTTGTCACGTTGGGCGCCAGATATTGATGTAACTAACTGTCTTATTAAATAAGAAACACAGAAACAATATAAAGGAGAAAGCCGAGAGTTCAGAGCTCAGAGCTAAAATCTCACCCTTCCTCCTGCTGTCCCAGCTTCTCGAAAGAGACCTACTTCCTGTCTGTTCGTTTTTTTTTTATAGTATGTTGTTCTGCCTTCTCATTGGTTGTAAACCCAAACACATGACTGCCTCGTCACTGTCTGAATGTACAGCCCCCTAGGTCTTAAAGGCATATGTCTCCAATACTAGCTATATCCCTGAACACACAGATATCTATGGGATTAAAGGCGTGTGCCACCACCGCCACACTCTTGCTATGGCTCTAATAGCTCTGACCCCCGGACAACTTTATTTATTAACATACAATCAAAATAATATTTTAGTACAATTAGATTACCACCACAAGTTACAGCCCTGAATAACGGTAATTGTAGACACCCCTGCCCTCCTCTCCCTGGTGTGTGGAAGCCAGCTACTAACCTGGACCAATTTTGTTCAAATCTGAGTAAATATTACTAATTACCTCTGATTCATAACATCTGAGTGGGGTGTCATATGGAACTTATTATATACATAGGTCAACTGAAAAAAGGTATCCATGTAAAAGAATACTGCTCCTGTCTTCTGGCATTTGCATTGGTGATAAATCATGGATGATATTCACTCACCTTGTGACTTCATTAATTATTACATTTATACACTCACTTTACTCTCAGAAACTATTGTCTCATTGTAAATCCCTATTGTATTTCCTTGATCTATCCAAATTATGCCCCTGGTATCCTTGTGGCAAGCTTCCCAAGGAAGTTTTGCACCTGATTCAATATTTCCCCGACATTCCTGTAGAACATGCACGCTTTAATCAGCAGCTCTCTTGCAAAGGCTTCTGAGCCTCAGGGCATGTGGCTAACCCAGAAGAAACCATTTAAGCAGATTGAGCTTAGTGAATGTCCGCCAGTTGTCTATCATCCTAATCTGTCTGTCTCTGTCTCTCTCATATTTTATAATCAGAGCCTTTAACTTACTAAAAATTGGAGTTTTAACAGAGCCTTTCTGAACCATAACATCCCATAAATTCCCCTGTTGTGCTTCCCAGGCACTCTTTCTTGTCTGTTGCCTTCCATGGCTCACTTCACATGGGTCCGAGGAAGAATGAGCCTGTCAAGAGTTTCAGTTCTTGGCAGTTTTACTTTAAGTTAATAAAGCTCCAGGGTCCTGGGGCATGGTTTAGAGCTCAGAGCAAATTCCTTAGCAATCTGGAAGGGCTTTTTCCCACAGTTCTTTGAGTCTCAAGAGCTAGGAGTGAAGGCTTGAATTGTGAAACTGGGCCTTGTGATTTCGGTTCTCTTAACAGCTGGCCCTGCCTTAGACATTGGCTCATGTATTTGGCCCTTGTTATGGTTTGAACATAAAATGTTCCCCATGGGCTCATGTGATAAACATTTGGTTGCCAGATGGTGCACTATTTTAGGAGTTTCTGAAAACCTTAGGAGGTGGGATCTCACAGGGGGAGTAGTTCCTTTGGGGTGCAGGCATTTTGTCCCTGGCCCTTCTGCCCCCCCCCCTTTTGCCATGAGTCTCACTCTCCTGCACACGCTCCTGCCACAGTGATATTCTGTCTAAGGGTAACAGAGCTCCAGACTTAGAAGGCTCTGAGACCTTAGCACAACTGACTGCATGATGGACGTGCCATTCAGGCTGTGTAAAACTCAGCATGTAGATAGCACCATCTGCCAAAACTAAAACAAGTGTGTAATCCATCAAAGTCCATAGTTATGGGGAAGTCTCTCAATGTACTAACCTTGCTTTTTGTCTTCTGCAGTTCCTCTTCTGGCTAACTAACTGTTTTTGGTAACTCAAATATGCCAACCCAGAACATGGGTTTTTTTTTTTCTTGCTTAAAAGTTCACCATAAAAAAGTCTCAGGGCTACATTGGGATTGTGAGCACCCAATGTAGTCCCTGGCTGGCTAATAAAGGCTTTCTAATAGTTTAAACCCATGTCCAAGCAGTCTTCTCTGGTGAATACCCCACAACATAAGCATGTGGGACCAAGCAATCAGGATTCAAACTTCTGAGATTATAAAACAAAATAATTTTGTCAAGTCACTGTGATGGGATACTTACTCACTCATAGAGCCCCTAACTATCAACTAAATTGCTTCTGAGGGGCTGAATTGAACCTGATGTACAGTAGGAGTCTCCCGTTAGGTCTCTCTTCAGTTGTGGCTTTGGGGGTATATAACAACAGACTGAGAGTGAGAAAACATCCCATTTTCATCTCTGGTAAGATTTCTTCTGTGCTTTCTGCCATGTGCCTTCATTGGCAACACATCTACATTCCCCACTCTGGCTTCATTGATTGAATTTTACCTCAGGCTGAAGGTTATCTCAGAAATGATCTCTAGTACCGCAACCATATTTGTCCTTCTTTTCTGTTTTGAGATGGGCTAGTTCTGGGCTCAGTGAATCTTTGACTCTTGGCTGGATAGCAAGGCTACAATAAATAACCCTGCTCCTACTCTTTACCTGTCAACTCTTGTACTGGTGAGGCTCTGAGAGTCTTCAGTCCCAAAATAAAGGTCAGCATATCACTGTTCCTCAGCAAGGACTGCCACTTCCCTGCCTGAGATGGACAATGCTTGTTCCTTTCTGCCCAAACTCCCTATTCTACCTTTTCGTTCATTCCTTTAGACCACCCCATTTCCGGGATCTCTTTAAAAGACAGTGGCTGGATTCTTTTCATTACAAGAGACAGGAAACTAACAAATAGAGCTGGGCCTATGGAACATGCTTCACCCTGGAGCCTTGGAATGCATGGGCTGAAGGTGACAGGAAAGTAGGCACTGCCTAGGGAATTTTGGATACAATTACTAAACAATATCTATGAATATAGAGTGGTCAAAACCAACAAATTTCCACTTCACTTGGTTTCCCAACTGGACTGCTCATGCTTGCCTATATGTTGGTGATTTAAATTCCTTCAGTTTCATTTTAATCTCAGCTCTACTCCGTATACTCTTTACATTGCTTTGGTTATCTACTTACAGGTTCCCAAAATAATTATTCTTAAGATTCATTACTCTTTGGCTATGGATAAGCGAGACTTCCCTCCCTGTTCCTCCTACTGCCAATTTATCTAGATTGGAACCGCTTGTTTCCTTTCTGCCTCTTGTGTCCTGCAAGCCAGCTTTTCCTCCACAAGGGAAGCCCCCAGTTTTCATTGAGTCCTCTCTTTCCTGTATTTGCACACCTTCCTCTTTATCAGAATTTCTTTGACAGTCAGGGTTTGATGGATGTGAAGCTAATGAAGCATATTTAAGTTCCAGGATTTCCTCGCTCACTCTGAAGGCACAGCATCTTTTCTCTGTGCTTGGATCCTCTTTCCTCTGTGCCTAGGAGTTTGTAGACATCGGAGCATCCTAATTGAACCAGGAACATTGTTAATTTAGCTTAATGGGATTCGTATGTGGTTCAGTTACTATTGCTAACAAGCCCAGTGTAGGGATGGCTCCAGGAACACTCCCAGCACTCACTGGGTCAACTCATCCTGCCCAGTGACATGAAGGTATGGAGAGGGCAGAAGTGGAAACACAGAATAGGGACCTGCAAAGCAGTGGGTAGGGATTTGTTTCAATTTTAATGTGAAAAATAGACAATTTCAATCCTCATCAAAGTCTGGGGGAATCAGAATTTCTTGTTCTAGTAGGAACATACGCAACAATAATAAGTTCAGCTCATGTATATGTTTATTCTGAGATAAGAATAAAGGAAAATAGAATTTATCCAAATTCTTATGTTTTCAGTGTCTGTGCAGGTGAGGTCTAAAGTTTCACAGTTCTGACATTAATATTAATAAATAAATTTTGGCCAATCATGAGAAGAATGACAGTTAATCTGTGTGGTGTTTTATAGAAAGTTAGAACATTTTTATCATACAAAGAAATAATAAGCATGTACACCCAACTTATGTAGGAAAAGAGTATTACAGAGCTGTCAGATATTACTTAATATTTAACTATTATTTACTTTCTAGATTGAGTGATGGGATTTTTGCATGATAATTTATTATGATGTCTCCTTTCCCAATCAATATCAATTCCATACCTTATTCTAAATTTTTTCATCTTAAATTTTTAATGTCTTGTTCTTTTTAATTCTTTTAATTAATCAAATTTATTTGTTTATTTTACATCCTACTGCAGTTTCCCCTCCCTCCTTTCCTCCCTTCCCTTTCTGCACCTTGACCCCTCTGGCTCCTACAATCCCCCCTCCCTCTCTTCAGCAGGATTCCCAGAGCTAATGTTTGGCTGTGGGTCTCTGCATCTGTTTCCGTCAGTTACTAGATGAAGGCTCTCTGCAGTAGGCACCATCTATGAGTATAGCAGACTATCGTTAGTCATCATTACACTGACTTTTTTCCTCCAGTGTTTGGTTCTATCCTAGGTCTCTGGGCCATGCAGCACCTGGCAGCCCTGGCACTCAAGGCAGTGTCAGGGATGGGCCAACTCTTAAGGCGTGGGTCTGAGGCTGGACCAGTCATTGGTTGGCCACTCCCACAATCTCTGAGCCACTCTTACCTTCCCCCACATCTCATAGGCAGCACAGACTGGAGGTTAAAGGTTGTGTGGCTTGGTTGGTGTCTTACCTATTCACAGGTGATAGCCAGATCAGGCTACATATCCACTATTGCTAGGAGTCTTGGCTGGGGTCATCCTTGTAGATTCCTGGGAGTTTCACTCACACCAGGTTTCTACTCACCCCAAAATGCCCCCCTTTCCAGTCATCTCTTTCAGTACTCTCCCCCTCCATTCGCCCCCAACCTGATCCTTCATGCTCCCATCTCCACCCCCCTCCCCCCAGTCCACTCATGAGGCGATCTCTTCTATTTCCCCTTCCCTGGGAGATCCAAATGTTTCTCCTTGGGTCCTCCTGTTACCTAGCCTCTCTGGGTCTGTGGATAGCAGCATGGTTATCCTTTACTTTACAGCTAATATCCACTTATGAGTGAGTACATACTGTGTTTGTCTTTCTGGGTCTGGGTTACCTCACTCAGGATGATTTTTTTTTTTCTAGTTCCATCCATTTGCCTGAAAATTTCACAATGTCATTGTTTTTTAACAGCTGAGTAATATTATTCTCTCTCAATTACACATGCTTGATTTTCTCACTTGTGTGATTTTTGGATTCTTGGCTGTGTTCAGTAAGTGTGTGTGTGTGTGTGTGTGTGTGTGTGTGTGTGTGTGTGTGTTTATACATTTAGTAATTATCCAATGACTAACTACTTTTCTCCTACCAATCAGTGCCAAATTTCTGGAAAGACTATTTTAGCTTTGTATACATACTTTCCAGTTATTTCTGAAGCCTATGTATCGGAATTCTACTTCACTTGATGCTAAGCCTTCTAAAACTGTGACTATCAGCTGTGTGGAGAGTAGCTAATTGAAGTAGTTCCCTTCAGTTCTTCTTCATCTGACTCATCTTCAGGATGTGTTAGTCTCTCCTTTCTCTTCTTAGGTTCAGGCCCTGCTTTATCTTTGGGGCCACTACCACCTCTGGGACACTTTTTATTTGTTCCTAGGTAACTTATCTTCGGCATAGGTTTAAAATCTTGATAAAGCTATAACAAATGACCACTAACTTGGTGGATTAAAACAAGACAATTCAAAAAAAATTTTATTTGTACTTTTTTACGTGTGTGTGTGTGTGTGTGTGTGTGTGTGTGTGTGTGTGTGTGTGTATGCTCCATGTTCCGGAGGAGGCCAGAGGAGGGCACTGGATTCTCTGAAGCTGGAGTTGTAAGTCATCTAATGTGTGTGCTAGGAACTGAAGTCTGGTTCCCTGTAGAGCAACAAGTGCCTTTAACTGCTAGACCATCTCCCCGGCTCCCAAGACACATTTTGTTTTACAGTTCTGAATGAATGGCAGAACTCTGAATGGGTCTTACCGGATGAAAATAAAGGTGTTTGCAGAACTGCGTTTTTTTCTGAAGATTCTAAGAGAACTCTCTTCCTTTGTGTTTTCCAGCATCTAGAGGCCAAGATGGCGTGTGGCTGCCCTCTCCATCTTCAACGCCAGCAGTGTGGCACCCCAAGCACTCTCTGACTCTAACAGCTCTGCTCTGCTGTCCTCTTTGCTTACGAAGATACCTATCCTTAACAGCATACCTTTCCAACTCAAAATCCTCAAGTTACTAATATCCACAGAGTCTTGTTTCACATTGGAAGGTTAACATGTTCTTAGATCTTAGAATGAGGCCACAGATATGTTTAAGGGGCTATTATACTTCCCATCATGGACAATGTTGCTTCTTTTGCTCTTTGTTCTGCATTTATAACTTGCATCTCATTCCAGTATTTAGTCTTAACTCTCACTAATATGGTGATAAGTAAGATCCACATTTTTATTTATATACATTTCTAGCACAGAACACTATGGTTCACTTTATCTTCATTTAGATGTTCCTAAAATACAAGTCTATATTAAGAAAATCATTCTTACCTTTCATACATACCCAACACCTAAACTAATGCAATCCTGCTTTTTACATTTATTCCTCATTTCAATTTGAAGTGTTCTCCTTGTTAGAATTTTTTTTCGGGGGGGGTGGTGGTGGTGGCAACTTGGACCAGCTAGAGTCATTTGGGAAAAAAGGCAACTGCCATTGAGATAATGTCCCCCACCGGTTTGGCCTCTGGGAAAGCCTGTGGGATATTTTCTTGATTACTGATTGATGTAGGAAGTCCCAGGCCATTTTGGGTGGTGGTACCCCTGAGCTGTATAAGAAAACAGATTGAGGAAGCCATGGAGAGCAAGCCAATAAGCAGAATCCCTCCATGTCCACGGTTTCAGTCTGTCTTCAGCTTCCTATTCTGCTTAATTCAGTTCCTGCCCCGACACCCTCAGTGGTGAACTGTTATGAAGAAGTGTGTGATAAAATAAACCCTTTCTGTCTCACATTGCCTTTGGCTATGGTGTTTTATCACAGAACAGAAAACAAACTAAGATAGACATTTGTACCAGATTCATGGGGCATTGCTGTGACAGGCCTGACCATGCTGTTGCGGGAGGATTGTAGACAGTTTTTAAACTTTGGGCTTGAAAAGCTGTTGAGTGATCAGAGCCAACGGGCTGTTCTGTGGCACTTGGGAGATAAAAATATGGAGAGCAATGTCAATTATGGAGGTCTGGCTTGTGAAGTTTCAGAGGGAAATAAAGACTCTACCAGGGCCTTTCACAGCCATTTTGTATTAAGACTGTGGTTCTAGTCAGTAGAGACAAAGATTGAGCTATGATTAAGAAGAGACCAGAACCATTTAAAGTGAAATCTTTGCTTTAGTGGGGCAATGGATATGGGTTAGCTAAAGCTGAGAAATCAGAAATTAATGGTGATTAAGAACAGACCAGCATCATTGATGTGAAATATCCTGGGACTGTTTTCTCAAGGTCAGCACACAGAAACTGTAGTCCAGAAGGGACTAAGGCTGCATCTTATGCTGGCAGCTGACCTTGGTAATATGTAAAAGTAACCCAGGTGGTACTGGTTTGGAAGGCATGGAGGGGTTAGCCAGAGCAGCTGAGGCTTGGTACTGTGTGGCAGGGCCGGGGTCCCCAAAGAAAGGCCTGCAGGCACATTGGTGAGGGTTCAGACTCAGTTTCATTGGCCGTCCCAGCATATTGGAGATACCAGTGATATGGGACGACCACCGAGGACAGTGGGAGCTGTGCAGCAGAGCAAGCCTGAGCTGATAGAATAAGCTGTGTGTGCTGTGGGCAGCAGAGCTGGAGGAACAGAGCTCTTTGGAGATGGAATGACTATGAGCCCTAGATCTAAGACACTGAGCTTTTCACACTGCTGGGCTTTGATTTTGCTGTGATCTGATTATTACTGTGCCCTGGCGCTTCCTTTTTGAAATAAGAAATGATTTAACCTATTTTTGATTTTACAGGAGCTCACAGTTAAGAGACTTTGGAATTTTAGAGAGACTTAGGAAAATTTAAAGAGATTTTGGAATTTTTAAAGGGACTTTAGATACTTTAGATTGACTTTGGATGTTTTAGAGAAACTTTGGATATTTTAGACATCCTTTGAAATTTGAAAGAGGCTCTTTGGATGTTTTAAAGAGATTGAACTTCTAAAGTGTTTGAGCAGGCTTTGTGGAGCCCACTACCTATGATGGGACACCTCATGCAGCCTTGAGGCAGGGGGAAGGACTTGAATTTGTCTCTACTGAATGTGTCTCCACACGGGAGGCATTGCCTTCTTGTGGGAGGGAGTGGGGGATGGGTAGGGAGGGGAGGCTAGGGGGGCAGGAGGAGGGAAGAAGGGATCTTTGATTGGTGTTTAAATGAAAGAAAAAATTTCTTAAGAAAAAATATCTAATTTTATAATTACACATGACTATATATAACTTTATATTTCATATATAATTTTTACAAAAAATTGTATTTTAATGATGCATATATTATTTAATTCAATTTTGTATTTTTATTACATTTTGTATATTAAATATTTTCAGCTACACCCTAACTACATTTTCCATCCATTACTTTAGATAGAAAAATTATATTTTTTTCAAATTAATTCCAATATTTAGAAATATAAGGTTGCTTGCAATATGCTATTTGCGATTCATATATTTACCATTAGCCACTACCCTCTTTGTATTCCTCAGATTCCATACTGTCTCTGAATAATGTTATCATGGCTTATTTTATTTGCAGTTGCTTAGTATTTCTTTGTCCGTTTTGTTTTTCTCTTTCTATCAGCTATTTTTGTCAATCATATTTTGTCAAAGCATATTTTTACTCTTGGTGTTTTAATCTAAATCTAGTCTTTAAGATTTAAATATACTCATATTTCATTTAAAATCTGTTATCTTTCATTTCATTACTTCTATTTTAGATGATATTGACTGTCATCCATAACAATTTTCTTGTTTACTCATTTGTAAGTGACTTACTGAGTTTCTCTCCCTTGTTAGTTGGAATATTTCATATTTCTACAAAGAAAACAGTATATCAAATAAAAAGTAACTGAACACACACACACACACACACACACACACACACACACACACACATATATTTTTTGAGTATGAACAAGTGGTCCTGAGTTGTCTAAGACAGCAGGCTGAGCAAGCCAGAAGGAGCAAGCCAGTAAGCAGCACCCTGCATGACCTCTGCTTCCTGCCTTTAAGTGCCTACCCTGCCTGAGTTCCTGCCCTGACTTCCCTCAGTGCTAGGCTGTTACCTGGCAGTGTAAGATGAAATAAACTCTTTCCCACCAAGCTGCTTTGGGTCAAGGTGTTTTATTACAGCAACAGAAAGTCATAATTATAACAAAAATCTTTCAATTAATTTAGAAGTTCAGAAAACTATTTTTTCTTGGTGTTGTATTATAATATCAGTCCTGTTGGTTCTAAATTATGTCAATTCTATTTTTTTCTCATCCTTTTCTCTATTTCCTGTCTTTCAGTTTTATTTTCTTGATTTCTGTAATAGACTTTAGTCCTACCATCTATAATTGTACTCTCCACAGGATTGCCTACATGATCTACTTTACAATGGAAACTAATCTAATAGATGTTAAATATTTGACGAGGATACTCAATTTATTAAATATGTTAACTATATAGCATAAAATATATTTATTGGTAAATTCTACTATAGGTTGAATAAATGTCATTTAAGGGAATGTATACTACTGTAGGGTTGTTCAAAGAATTATTGAAAGAAGGTGGCATTTTTAAGAGATGGGGACTATAGAGTATTTTAGGCATGGGAGAATGCCGTCTGAGTGGACTGTGGGTTCTTTGTGTCTTACTCATTGTCTTAGTTGGGGTTTCTATTGCTTTGAAGATATACCATGACCATGGCAACTCTTATAAAGGAAAACATTTAATTGGGGTGGCTCACTTACAGTTCAGAGGTTCAATCCATTGTCATCATGGTAGGACATGGCAGGGTGCAAGCAGGTGGTGCTGGAGAAATACTTCTGACAGGCAACAGAAAGTGGACTGAAATACTGGGGAGTGTCTTGAGCATAGAAGTACCTCAAAGCCCACCTCTACAGTGACACACTTTCTCCAGCAGGACCACACCTACTCCAATAAGGCCACATCTCCTAATAGTGCTACTCCCGTTGGGGGCCATTTTCTTTCAAACCACCACTGTAAAACAAAACAAAACAAAACAAAAAACAACCAAAAAACAAACAAACAAACAAAACCTCTTCTTTTTATTCCTGGACTTAAGATAAACAGCTTTATTGTATTATATGAACTCAACATGATTTGCTGTTTCTCTGCAGGCCCAAAAGCAACAGGGGCCATCAGTCACAGACTCTACCTCATAAGCTCTGAGCAAGATAAATTTTTCCTCTTTTGAAGTTGATTGTCAGATATTTCATTCCACTCACAGAAAGATGACTACGAGTATGATAAAATCTTTTTTTTTCTTTTTTTCCCTTTTCCTCTTTTTATTTAAAGGGAATATACTCTTTAAGAAGAAGGCAGGCAAGCCGGGCCATGGTGGCACATGCCTTTAATCCCAGCACTCGGGAGGCAGAGCCAGGCAGATCTCTGTGAGTTTGAGGCCAGCCTGGGCTACCAAGTGAGTTCCAGGAAAGGTGCTAAGCTACACAGAGAAACCCTGTCTCGAAAAACCAAAAAGAAGAAGGAGGAGGAGGAGGAGGAGGCAGGCGGCACTGGGCATTGGTGGCACACGCCTTTAATCCCAGCACTCTTGAGGCAGAGGCAGGCAGATCTCTGTGAGTTCGAGGCCAGCCTGGTCTACTTAATTAAATAGTCTACAAAGCAAGTTCCAGGACAGGCTCCAAAGCTACACAGAGAAACCCTGTCTTGAAAAACAAAACAACACAACAACAACAACAACAAACCAAAAAGACAAAAAAGAAGGAGGAGGAGGGAGGAGGAGAAGGAGGCAGGCTCCTAAGCACAGTGCCTATTTGGTTCCTATTTGCCTCTATTACCCAACTTTATTTATTCCCATTGCAGTGGCACCATGATGTTCAGCGATCACATGCAAGCTCTTCTGTTGTGTATGTATGCTTGTTGCATATATTATTAGTGTCTATATGTTTGTATTCCCCAAATTCATGTGCTACAATACTAATGCTTAAGTAAGATCACATTACAAAAAAGTCATGAATGGGGTCAGTAACCTTTAAAAAAAGACCAGAAGAGCCCCCTTGCCCTTTCCATCATGCAAGGACACAGAACTAATAACAAAATCCACTACCACTATCAAAATAAAAACGAAAGCGCAAACAAGCACCACCACTCCCATCCATACCAGTACCCGCACCAGTTCCCACACAATAGGAAGCAGATCTTCAGCAGACACCAAATGATCCAATCCCATCATCTTGGACTTCCCAGCTTTCACAACTACTCAACGTTTCTGTTGTTTATAAACTACACACGTGGTTCATGGTATTTTTCTTATAGTTCCCTGAATGGATTAAGGCAAATATTTAACTGATAAATTCTGATTCATCTGAACTGAGCATTTGTCTCTTGGGGTCTTCCCCTTCAATGATAGTGCCATTGGTGTGATTTACATGTGTGAAATATATGTAAACTCTCAAGTATTAGGACATCTAGTTCACCATTTAGAAATTTAAAAAAATTAATGACAGTAATACTTTCTTATTCTTGGATTCCCCTCATCAGGGTTCTCAGATGTGTCCATCTATCTCTCTCATTTCACTCCTTTATTTTGTTGTGTTATCTATTTCTCTTGCCTGTACTCCTCACATTGTGGGTAAAAGACACTTTTTGTAGTTACTGTAGTATATAGTACATGCCCCCAAATATTACATATATTTACATATATTTTACATTAATTACCAAAATACAGATATTGGACATATTTTTAAAATTACAAACTACTGATAAATAACTATACTTTGGGGAAGCAGGTTAGTGTAGATGAGAGATCATGGGCTTTTAATTGCAACAGATCTGTATTGTAGTCTTGACTCATCCAGTTGTTAACCACCAAAGCTTCATTTCTTCATCTAAGAAAGAAACACCTTTGTTTCTTATCTTACATTTATTTTTCTTAGGACATTTACAAATAAGACAATTTCTGTAGCCTTGTCACATAAAGCTTATTCTGCTAATAATATTACTAATAGTGAGGGTGGGCCTATATCCACCTGATAGTAGTTGCTTCCATAGTACCAATAACTTCCTATCATAATTAAGAAAAACTGCAACTCCATCAAAGGCTCTGAAGGATGTAATATTATTTAACAACAGAGACATTTGGCTGCCTGGACAGTCACCCAAAGTTCCTCTACAATATTGGGGCATCCATTTTGAGCCTACAGGCCTAAAGTATTTGGTGGACTTTCCTATGTAACAGAAATTTTGGACTGTCCTGCCTTGTGGCAAAGTTCATCAGTCACTTTCCTCTGTGTCCTTCAGAACATTGGGCAGACTCTTCTGTGAAGCAGGAAGACTCAAAGGACTGTTCTGCCTTGTTTTGGCCAAGTTCAACAGTCTTTTTCCTATGTGTCCTGCACGTTCAGTCTGCACAGCACATTATCAGCAGTCAAAGGCAAGACCAGTTTCTTTGCCCAGTGGCTAACCTTGCCAAAATGAAAGCAAACTCCATAAGGGGATTCTTCAATGCCCATCGTCTTCTCTGAAGTACACTGGTGCTGACAGGAGCAGCTGTGTCTCATTGTCATGAAAAACTTTAAGTAAACAAAACATTTAAAATGCCATATTCTATAGGTCTTTGAAGTATTTAAAGACTGTCTATCTAAAATACATCTGTTTAACCTAGGAAACATACCTAACATATCTATAAATTTTATTGTTATAAATTAACATATAAAAACATATGACCTATGTTTCTTGATTGTTCTATATAGTTCATAATTATAGATTTCAAAAAACTAGAACTTTACCTTACATTTTTAAATGAACCTTAAACAAGAGTAGAAACATATATTCCAAATGTTGTAGCAAAAATAACCTTAAATTTGTATCAATATACAAAATCCTTTAAACAAAAGTAGGAACTTACATAGAGTGTATCAAAAATAACTTTAAATTTACATCAATATACTATATTCTCCTAAATTATAACATCCACAGCCCACCAAATAACCAAAACCCTCCCACACACTTCTTGGGGATGTGGGTGTAGTTTTCTCCATACTTCTTCCTACTGTCTGTGGATGAAGTTTCTTTAGGATCCCAGAGAAAATTTTGAGATAAAGACCAAGGCCTGGAAAGACCAGCCGTAACCTTTCCTGATAGACATCACCTGTCAGGATTCAGGAGGTCTCCCCTGATCAAACCCAATACATATTAAAACTGAAGGAATCCACAGCCTCTCATACCCGGTGGGAACAAAATTCCAAAGTGTTTTTGATTTCCATTTGAAAAATACATTTTTGACTTCTTTTTTAAAAGTTAAGATAGCCTTAAAGTATCTAGGTTGGTTCAATTTTGCATTCCAGTTCACAAACCCATGTTTGCCAGCAGCAGTCGTTTGCTTACAAACATTCAAAAAATTTAAAAGCAACACAATAACATACAGGATTCAGATTCCCTGTATAGTACCATATCTACATGACTTGTTCTTTTTTATATTACTTTATTTCTCTCTTCAAAGACTATTTTTAAACTATTCATTTTTCCCCATGACTATACCTTTTTTCTTTTCTTAAGCCTACACACATTGTTAAATACATTGTAGCCTGTTTTTTTTTTTTTTTTTTTTTTTTTTTTTCTGTCTGAGCCTTTTTTAGTTGCATCTTTTAGGTCTTTTTGACTGCATGAGAAAACTTTAAACTGCTAAGTGGCATGGACCGATGTCTGTGGCTTTGATGGCTGGCTTTGCCCACTTCTCAGGCAGGGAGAGCCCAATTGAAAGCTCTTGGCACAGTCAGAGATTCATGCTGAGAACTGCATTCAACCTTCCTAGACTTCTAAACTTGCACTGTAGCAGGCATTTTTTACTTAGTTTTTTTGACACAGGATGTTTACCTGCTTTGCTGTACCACGGAACTTCTGAGAGGAGCCTTATCTTTTTTTTTTTTCTTCTTTTTAGCTTTCTCAGGCTCTACATGGAAATACAGTCCATGTTGGTACACCAAAGAGTTGTTAGTTGTTTTTGTTCTTTTGCGTGGGGGATGGGGGGCAGCATCCAGCTCCCAAATAAATCACACACTGAGGTTTATTCTTAATTATAAATGCCTAGCTTTAGCTTGACTTGTTTCTTGCCAGCTTTCCTTAACTTTAAATTATCCTGTCTACCCTTTGCCTCTGGGCTTTTCCCTTTTCTTACTTCTGTGTCTCTTACTCTCACTCCATGACTTGCTGTGTAGCTGGGTGGTGGGCCCCTGGGGCCCTCCTCATTCTCTGACTCTTTCTTTGATCTTCTATATTTCCTCTCTGCCTGTCAGCCCCGCCTATTTCTCTCTTGCCTCAATATTGGCTGTTCAGCTCTTTCTTAGACCATCGGGTGTTTTATACAGGCACAGTAACACAGCTTCACAGAGTTAAACAAGTGCAACATAAACAAAAGTAACACACCTTAAAATAATATTCTACAACATGCAAGGACCATATAACCACTCCTTCCAAACTCATTGTTTCTATCAATCCCTGTCTGGGGACCATTTCTATTCTGCGACTTTTCCTAGGGAGACATTAACAAATATCTACTTAACCCAGATAGGACACCACAGGCAGGCCAAAGAAATGATTCTATTCAAATACAGCTTAGTGAACCAGTGAGTTTACCAGCATTGATTGCAGGAGTATGGGTAAGGGATTATTTATAGGAGCATTGGTAACTCAAAGATGAATAACAAGCAAACAACAAAAAACCCATACCAGAATTTATAGCTTGCAGGCAGCTCTGTGAATTGGAGAAAAGTGCTCTCTCACTAGCCATCCCGACCCCAAATTGCTACTGCTTATATAACTTTGAAAGGGGTATTGTGAACCCTTCAACTTTCAAGAAATTTCCAGGGACTTCTTTGTTTTCTTTGCTTTTTGAATTTTATGAGTTTCTCTCTTTCCTCTAGGAGAGAATGTCTCAATTGAAATGAAGTATCTATGCAACATCGAATAATAGACAGGGTTTATTTTCAACTACCCAGGTCTTCCATTGTCAACATCCTATCAGGAAATTTTGGGGGAAATTCAGGTGGCAGGTGGATTTGGCTAAGGTGGAATATAGTCATTCTAAGAGGCCCACAATTCTGAGTAGAGATGAATGTCCTGAAGAGTCTCAAGACTTGTTTCAGGATTTGTGCTTAGGAACTCACCATAAAGATGAAGGAGAAGGCTTGGGGATGTTTTTGATATAGGAAATGGAAACGATATTTTTTTGAAACGATTTTTGTAAGAAAGAAATCAGGCAAGCCCTTAGGTTTGGGGTCTTTCAGTTGTTTGGTGACATATATATTTGTGGGGCACTTAAGGTATGCAGCCTGACAGAAGGAGGGACTAATGCTTTTCCTCTGGACATTTCTAGGGATTAACTAGTTCTCTACTTTCTTGTCTAGAACACTTACTTCATTGGCTTCTTTGAATTATCAAATAACCTTTCAAAATAAAGGATGAAACCTTCATCTACTATGGACTTCTTACTGCAGTTCATATGCCAAAACGTTTTAGTCTGTTTTCCATGATATTGAAATTGTTGGGAACTCCTGGGACATATTAATGAGATCCTGATTGGTGAGATCTGTGAGTCCTAGATGAAGTATGATTGTGATCTGTCACTTTCCTAGTATTTAATGAACATATGAAGCTAACAAGACAGGAAAAAAAAATCTGGAAGTTTGCTGAAGAGTCAAAAGATATGAAGTCTAGAATTTGAAGAAGTTTTTAAAATGTTGCCACATATACTTTTATATCTGCTTTTTTAAAAATATAATTTTTAAATAGATTTTTTTCATATAATATAATCATGGCTTTCTCTCCATCAACCCCCCTCAACCAAATCCACATCCTTTCCCCCCTCTATCATTAGAAAACAAAGAGGCAGCATGTGTGTGCACACACACACAGACACATACCACAAACAAACAAACAAACAAACAAACAGAATAGGACAAAATGAAGAAGCAGGAGAAAAAAGAGAGGGCTAAAGAAAAAGCATAAGAAATACATCCAGACACAGACACACACATACCTGGGAGATTTGATGAAGATATCCCAATTAGGACTGAATGTTCCAAGGTCTCTCATACTCTGTACATTGTTCAGTTGCAGGTCTCTGTATTTGTTCTGTCTGCTTTAGGAGGAAGCTTCTCTGATGATGGCAGAGCACAACATTGATCTATCAGTATAGCAGAACATTTCTGGGTCATTTCATTACTACATTCCTTAAGTAGAACAGCAAATATTCGGTTTTCCCTTAGATCCCTGCCTATTTTGTCTCAGATTCTTGGCTACCGGAGCAGTGTCCATCTCCTAGAGTGGGCATTAATCCAATCAGATCCTGGTTGGTTACCTCCACAACTTTTATGCCAACTTTGCAATAGCACATCTTGCAGTCAGGTCACCACTGTAGGTCACAGGTTTTGCACTAGGTTAGTGTTTACCTTTCTCCTCTAGTAGTGTGCAGAGTACCTTCCAGTAGCATGAACACAAGTGAGTAGGGTGAAGGTTCTAGAAACAGTTAGTCTTCTCATGCTCAATGAGTTATGCAGGTATTGTCTTCAGCAATAGGGCCTTAGCATCAGTTTGTGGAGAGTTACTGATGGCCTGGGTTGTTTGGAGGTTTCCATGGGACCTCATTGACCAACAGCTCAATTGCATATAACCTATTCTTGGCACTGGATGCTTCATTAGTAGCAAGAAATATCTAGTTGGGGCTCCATCTCCTGTTATTTAGTGATTTCATTTAGATTTCTTTTATATATATATATATGTATATATATACATATATACATACACACATTTTATATATATATATGTATATATATATATATATATATATATATATATATATATTCAGAAGCAGTAGGAAAACATCTTCAGTATCATTCTCAAATACCTCATACCTACATTCTTAACAACAGAGATTTAGAAAAGATTGGGTCACCAAGGGTCATTTTTAGAAATGATGATAAGCATGACAAGTTGACTGGAGCTAAAATCTCCATAAACCTCACACCACTGACTGTGAAACCCTAGAGCCCTGATTTACATTTATTTCTCTCTGATGTACTTTTGGAAAATTCAAGAAACCACGTGATTAAAGGTTTATGGTTGTGACCTTGGAACTTCTTATGCACCATGTATTTAAATCACCATGTAAAAATAATTATGTATGAATGTTTATAATAGAGCAGTGTGGTTTTTGTAACTTATTAGCAGTAAGCATTGAATCAATATCTGTAACAATAGTTGATCTTCAATAGAGGGAGATATACTATGTAGAGAACTTCCTTAAGAAAGTTGAGAATTATTACAATTATTACAATTGCTGAGTAGTGAGGCTGGAGAGATAGCTCAGCAGTTAATATCCCATATGTCTCTTACAAAGGACCAATGTTCCTTTCTAAGCATCTATATAAGGCAGCTCAAAACCACATGTAATTCCAGATCTAGGGGGATCTAACAACTCTCCAGGCCTTCATGAATAACTGCACTTACATGCACAAATCCCATATACATAATTAAAAACTAAAATAAATCTTAAAAAGTATTTAATAATTTCTGGGTAGCTGCTTTAGCAGATATGTATGTTAGTCTTAAAAAGGGATATTTTAGAATTCATTGGAAGAATTATGGCCTCATAACTTATTCAAACACATTATACTTTATTACCTTTTAAATAGTATAATCTTAATTTACAGTAGTAAATTAAGGTGTCTTTGCTTTACTTTATTACTGAACTGTCTTTCTAAAGCATATTTTATTATAGTTAACTTCTTGACAAGTAGATGTCTTGGTTAAATTATATATGCAAGTTATAAAAATAAGAGGAAAGAACAGAAGGAATTTTCAATGTGTGAGGGGATTTAAGACTCTTCCCATGAAGGACTTCCCATTCACCCTAACATTAGTGATTTGATCAGCACAATGATGACCCAGAGAGAAAGCAGGGACCTCTTACTACAGATGACCTCCCAATGGGGAAGGAACAGAGAAATCAATCAGATTCGAGCTATTTTTAGCCTTGGTCAGAGAAACTTCTGTTTGCAGAGGGCAACAGTTAATACAGAGACCACTGGTCTCTGTGTGGTCAAAGTGCAAACAATAAGTGACTGTTGTGTGCCTAGCTCTAAGTAGAACATCTCTATTACCCTCCTCTGCAGCACAGGGAATACTGTGCAAGAGGGATGTGAAGAATGTAGGAAAGAGCCAGAGAGTGTGGAGGAATGCTATGAAAGTCTGTATTCTGGTAACGTGGTTGTTGCACTCATGAATTCACAGTGCTGTGGCTACCTACACAAGAACTTCATGGGGTAGGGCCTGCCAACATTCCATCATGGATGGAGAAAGGGCTTAAAAACTCTACCCCCTTTTATGAGCCTTCTGGCAGTTAATGGTTGCTGGGGATGCCATTTTTTTTCAGTGGTGTAATTGGTAACTTGTCCATGCTCCAGTAAACATCCCATCCCATCCATGCTCATACATCCATATTCATGCAAGCAACTTTATTTGAAGTCAAGAGGTCACAAAACATGAAAACAAACCAGAATAACTACTGCAGAAGACACAGAAGTAGGCGGAGACTAGGTGAGAAAGAAAGGGGTCCAGGAGTGAGAGCTGGATGACAGAGTATAATGAGGGATAAAAATGACCAAATACATTATATACATGTGTGAAAGAGTCAAGGATGAAAACTGAGAAGAATATACCTTATGAAGCTGGCAGTGAGCACAGATAACCTTTTAAGTAATGAAATGGGTTCAATGAAACTATAAGGCCTAAACCCTTTGTTGTTAAAAATGATTGTTACAGAATGCCATTATTTTGGAGTTCCTTCATCCCTCTTGCTCAATTAAATGTCTTTATAAATTTTATTTGTTCTCCGGAACTGAATTGTAGTTGTTTAAAAATATTTTATTTCACAATTGCTTTTCATATTCTCAAATAAATTGAGCATAATTACTACTGCAGTTGTATTATGCATGTAATCATTGTAATTTTATTCTTGTATGTGTATTTATTCCTTAAGAAATGGTTGCCGCAGAATGTGGTATGGTGGTTAATATTAACACAGGAGAAAAGAAGTTGCACTTACCCAATTAAGATATGATTTTAGAAACCTGTGTAAAAGGCATTTCCTCCTACTCAACCATTCTGTTCTTTGTAGCTTTAGCTAATCCTTGTAATTATGAGGTTAGATATTGAATAGATTAAGAATGTTTATACTGTTTTTTCCCTTCATTTTCTCTTTAGCTGGAGCTATTTGAGTGATGTCAAGTACTAGCTACATATTTCAACCCTTTGCCATGCTATTTCCATTTCAAACGTTAACTATCACAGATCTTTTCTAAACATAATTAGTGAGTACTTATATTAGGTAACATATTCTGAGTTAGACAGTTTAAGACCACATTCTTTTGTTAATTTCCCAAGATTCCTGTGAATTAATGGTTGTGGGGGTATGCATGTTTGTGAAATGTTGTAGAGTGTCTTCTGAGCTGTCTCAATCCAGGTACATCCTCTTTCACTTGTATAGATGTGAAGTGAAAATAACGTACTTTGAATGCCAGACTCTAGAAGAATAAGAGACTTTTCATGCTAACTACTCACGCCTGATAGTCCTGGCTACAGACTTGCATTCCTCCATGGAAAGTGCTAATTGGGGGTGGGTCAAGATGGAGATGGTTCCTGTGGAGAACCACTTGTTGTTTTTTGACCCTAATTTTCAGTTAGTTCCTTTTGGAGCAGTTGTTTCTAAGGTCTTTCTTAGATTGGGCTTCAGTTTCCTTGAGAAGTTCTCTACTGAATAACATCCTCACAAGCATTCATAGGAGAATTTAAAAGAGGTAGGGTTTGCTTTCCATTGATTTATTTCTTCTTCTGCATCCAGTTGGTGGGGTGAGTGTTCAGTTGCATTTCACTTTGAGCTCAAGCTGTCTAAAGAATCCACATCTATGTTGAAGCTCTCAAAGACCAATTGACTAACTTAACATGATTATGAGGAGATAAAATGTTACACATGAGAGGCAAAATTATCTTGGGGTCATCTTTAGTTCCCTTTAATAGCCATTTAGCCAGCCCAGGGATTTTTCCAAGCCATTACAATCTCAGAACTATTCTTTGAATAAAATTGCAAAAACCTATATTACCTTTAATTTCATTGCTAAATAATGTAGAGTTCAGGGATTATTTTGCTCTTCAAAGCACCTAGGTCTAGTTACAAAGCTACCATAATATGGCTCTAGTAAGCAAACATTCCAATAAGGCGATGTTTTAATTAAAATGATTAGTTGCAATTACACCTAACTTTCCAAATTAAGAACTAATTTCCATGTGATGTGTACCCTTGCCCATACTAATATTTAACTTTACAAAGCATACTTATGGAACCTCCTAATTATCATCATCTGTTACTTACTATATATTTAGTATTGGAATTCAAGGCTGTCAGTTTTACCTAACTTACATCAAATTTGATGTTTTTAGTGGAATTTATTATTATTCTAGTGGGGAAAAATTCTCTTTTCCATAAGTTATTTTTTTCTCATGAAAAATCTTCTATTCAATAAAATATTGCAGTAAGCCATTTATATTCCCAAATTAAGCCATTAAAAAGTTTGCTATGAAGGAGCTCATAAGATTTAAAAAAGAAGTGCTGTGTACTATGTTCTTATTTCCCTTTGTCTTAATAATAGAGTTAAAGCATTACATCCAGAGTGTGTGTGTGGTGTACATGCATGCACATGTATAGGCAGAGGAAAACATCAGCGTCTTCTTCTGTTGCTCTCCACAGCAGACAGGAGATAGGGTCTCTTGCTGAATCTGAAGCTGACCATTTTAGCTATGGTGACTGGGCAGTTAGCTCCTGGAATATGCAGTCTCTTCACCCCAAGTGTAGAGTTTCAGTTATTCTCAGTTATGTCTAGCTTTTTGCCTGGGCACTGGGGACTGGAACTCAATTCTCATGAATACACAAAGAACATTTTTATTTACTGAACCACAGTTCTTACCTTAGGTTTTAAACAACTTGCTAAGTAGAAAATTCTGCCCAACCATGTAGTTTATTTGAGATTGTCATTAGGTCATCTTTTGAGTTAAATAATGAAGGTTTACTCTGGGAAAACTCTAGATTTTTCTTCCTCTGGAAATCCTTAGGCATCTTATATTACACTCTACACTTTACTTTTCAGAATTTATCCCTCTTAATTATAAAAATATGCTTGCTTATATTCATAGTAAACAGAAAGTAGAATCAGTCTAAATTTTCACCAACAGATAAATGCATAGATAAACTATGGCACATGTAGCAGTGGGGGTTTATGCCATTGTAAAGAAAAAATGAAAGCCTGACACTTTCCAGAAAGTGGATATGTAGCTTGAGTTTTTTCTGCCTTTCCCACAGTCAGGACAAATCTCTGCCACCCGCCAGTCCCACAGTCGCTCAGACCCAACCAAGTAAACACAGAGACTTATTTTGCTTTCAAACTGTATGGCCGTGGCAGGCTTCTTGCTAACTGTTCCTTTATCTTAAATTAATCCATTTCTACAAATCTATACCTCGCCACTTGGCTGGTGGCTTATCGGCGTCTTCACAGGCTGCTGGTCATGGCGGCGGCTGCAGCATCTCTGGTCATTGCGGCGGCTGCAGCAGCTCCCTCTGCCTTCCTGTCCCTTTTTATTTCTCCTCTCTGCTAGACCCGCCTATCTTTCCTGCCTAGCCACGGCCGATCAGGTTTTATTTATTAACCAATCAGAACAACTTGACATACAGACCATCCCCCAGCACAGCCAAGTGCAGACCATCTCAAACACCTGCACTCAGGCCCATGGTCCTAATCATCCTCTATACGGACCTGCTGGGTAACGCCACAAAGAACCCAAGAAGGGCTCCCACAGGACATACAAAACATCCCACAGCACTTCCCCTTTTCTTTTTTTTTTTAAAAAGGAAGGTTTTAACTTTTACACATCTCCAAAGCCAGCTTGGTATATTTGGGAATTTGGGCGTAGCTTCTCTTAACTACTTCCTGCTGGAGGGGGCGCTGTATCTTATGGGGACATTTTAAGATCATGGAGTAGTCCGTGAGGCTGTATCGTCTGAGCCAGTTGGCTTGAAACGATTCTAGATGTTGGATCATCTGGGCCATGGTGTCATCGGAGACCTTTC
The DNA here is from genome assembly GCF_004664715.2 of Peromyscus leucopus. Taxonomy (NCBI): domain Eukaryota; kingdom Metazoa; phylum Chordata; class Mammalia; order Rodentia; family Cricetidae; genus Peromyscus; species Peromyscus leucopus. The sequence continues at coordinate 37,566,946 of NC_051064.1, forward strand.
AGGTGATCTTGGCTGGTCAAACCTGATGTGTCTTAATCTGGAACAAATCCATAGCCTCTGGCTTTCTGTGGAAACAAAAGCAGAGTCTCCTTTCCAAAGTAACACATCCTTATATCCAAATTTTAAAGTCAAGATATCTTTAATATATACATATTGGTTTAACTCAACATCTTTTACGATCAAATGTTTTTCTGCAGTTAAAAATCCCAAAGACAATATAACCCAAACTCTCTGTGTGATATCCATCTTTACATGGCTTATTTTTTATATTACTTTTACTTTCTCTTTAAAGACTTTATTTTTTTAAACTTTCTATTTCTTTATATAACTGTCTATGTTCCTTTTCCTCTCTCTTCCAAGCCTATGTACATTTTTACACACATTGTAAAGCATTTAAAGTCTTGTTCCATCTGAATCTGTCTTATTGCAAACTTATTGCTTTAAACTGTAGCCTTCTAAGCCTGAAACAGCTCTGTGGCTGCTGGCTCCGCCCCTTCAGCTTCCCAACATGGCGGTGGTATGTTTTCCACCAGCTCTGGGAGCCATCGTGGGTCTGTGCTTTTATCCAAGCAGCGTGTAGCCCAGAAACCTTTTTTGTTTTGTAACTAGCAAAGGCTAAATCCACCACACAGCTTAATGTGCCACTTGCAGAGGCCTCATTCCCGCCATACTGCAGGTCGAGCACACACACTAGGAACCCGCCAGTAACTCAAACCGGCGGCTGCCGCTCATTTGAGAGAGAGAATTAGGAACTGTGGGGCGTTTACCGACGTCACCGTTCCTGGAGAACTTACCGATGTCACCGCTCCATGTGTTGAGTTCTGAATCCTCTTTACCACCAGGCGAGGATTCTTCTCAGATCACACTTTATTGGAGCGCCTCTTGGTTAAGGGACTTTGTCTTTAGTATTTTTTTTTTTTCATAACACCGGCCTTTATCCCTGTTCATTTGTCCTTTTTCTTTAGTCCCTCTTTTTTTTTTCTTCCCTTTTTTTCTTTAGCCCTTTTTTTCTTTAGCCCCACGTTCGGGCGCCATTTGTAGCTTGAGTGTTTTTCTGCCTTTCCCACAGTCAGGACAAATCTTTGCCACCCGCCAGTCCCACAGCCGCTCAGACCCAACCAAGTAAACACAGAGACTTATTTTGCTTTCAAACTGTATGGCCGTGGCAGGCTTCTTGCTAACTGTTCCTTTATCTTAAATTAACCATTTCCTTTTATCTATGCCTTGCCACGTGGCTGGTGGCTTACCGGCGACTTCACATGCTTCTTATCATGGCGGCGGCTGCTGCAGCGTCTCTGGTCATGGCGGCGGCCGCAGCCTCTCTGGTCATTGCGGCGGCTGCAGCCTCTCTGGTCATTGTGACGGCTGCAGTGTCTCCCTCTGCCTTTCTGTCTCTTTATTTCTCCTCTTAGCTAGACCCGCCTATCTTTCCTGCCTAGCCACGGCCGATCAGGTTTTATTTATTAACCAATCAGAACAACTTGACATACAGACCATCCCCCAGCACAGCCAAGTGCAGACCATCTCAAACACCTGCACTCAGGCCCATGGTCCTAATCATCCTCTATACGGACCTGCTGGGTAACACCACAAGGAACCCAAGAAGGGCTCCCACAGGACATACAAAACATCCCACAGCATGGATATAACTGGAGATCCTATTAAATGGGATTCTGGACTCAGAAAGACAAATACTACATGTTTTGTCCATATGTAGAAACTAAAGTTAATCAGGTGTGTGTGTACTTGTGTGTATTAGCGTATGTGTGTTTGTAGCTTATGAAACTAGAAATGAGATCTTGAGAGGGGAGGGATGACATCTTGAGGGAGGTAGGAAATAGGGTAATAGAATACATGTGTGGGAAAGCAGAAGGCAGATGAACTAGTAGAAGAAATGCAACCAGCTGGAAGGGAGAAGGGATTTTTGGGTGGGCAGAAGGGAATAGGAATGAAAGAACAATGACTAACCACATGCATCTGTGACCATGCCACAATGAACCCTACTACTTTGTTTTGTAACATAAACATAATTTTAAAAATTCATCTGTTTCCATGAGTGGATTTCCTGCTATATGTAATTTCCTCGGCAGCAAGAATCTTTTTAGTCTTGTTCACACAAAACGGTAACTGGTGTTATTTAATAAGCAGCAAATAAACATAATGACTTGAATGGTATTGTGTTGCTTCCAACTGTACCACAAGAAATTCAATCTGATTCATGGATGACAAGTTTCTTTATTTTAATATGTGTGTGTGTGTGTGTGTGTGTGTGTGTGTGTGTAGTTACTGAGAATCTTAATTATATAAAGAATTTGAGAAAGAGTACAATGCTTTCAGGTCTTTACTGGTCAACTTTGGCACACATGTTTTCAAAGCACATAACATCCTTTGGAGGAAGCATGCGAGTTCTGCTGCTTCTTTGCAAAGTATGAGCATGGCTCTCTTTAGGAGGTTTTATACCTAATCTATCTGCCAAGCACTTCCTTCTTAGGATTCTAAATAAGTCTTGTAACTTCAGAATGTTCCTTAGACCTGCAAGGCTCAGGGAAAGTAACAGCCAGTCTGAAGCTTCTGGGAAGTTATAAACCTAACCTCAGCTGTCCCCTACTTTCAAGTATATGAAAATACATTGTTTCCTTTCAAAAAATGAATGCAATAGCATGCACAGTTAGCCACTGAAAAGAGACTTCTTTCTGGATTTGTACCGTCTTTAGTAGATTGGGGTGACAGTATCACTCTCAGATTAAAAATTTTCAACAATCAAATTGTTCACTTTCTTTTATACCTTTGGGTAGAGTTTGGGGGTTTTGTTTTTGCTTATATTTCCTCAGCACTTGTGTTATGGGGAACCGTCAGAGATGACTACTCAGCCAATTGAAAGTCCTTATTCCAGATGTCTGGGACTATACTCAGGTATTTGGGACCCAAGTGCACTTTGAGTGTTTCGAGTAAGGGAATTTTAAAGGCAAAAACTATATCCTGGTATCTCACTCAGCAGTTGCAAAGGGAGTTTTTTTAAAGCAGGCTGTTTAACAGAAGCTAATATAGCTGTTAGCTGGAGGGGGTTCTTTACAAACAGGCAGTTTAACAGAAGCTAAGATAGGTTAGCTGAGGCATCCTAAAATAGAGTTGGGTAATTTTCCATGGGATTCCCATTCAAGGAGATGAAATTATAGTTAAACCTAAAATGGCCTAAGCAAGAATACAAGATGGAGGAACCTCTGTACTGTCTTGTCCTGTCACATCCCCCACTGGTTCTATGGACATGAATCAAATTGTTGACTCATCCTGTTCTAGGGGGGCATAGCTGGTTATAAGGACCAGTAGCTTGACTGAGTTTATTCTCTGTTTGATGTAGTTGGCCATGCAGTTGAGGATGCAGGGTCCAACCATTAGCCCAATCAGGATAAGAATCAGCAGTTAGGATAATGCTGACAGGTAGGTGGCCAGCCATGGAGACCAGGTAAATAGAGACTGACCTGAATTATGTGGTCCATGTCTCTTTTCTTCCTTCTTTTTTGAAGTTTTCTCTGACAATGGCAGGGTTTTCCTTAGTTACTCCTGATGGTTGGCAAAGAAACAGCTAGTTTCTCCTAAGGTCATGCAAAGTGTTCCCTGTTTCCTAAAAAGGTCAAGCCTCCCTTAGTTCTGTAAGACAACCTCCACTAGGGACTCAGTGTGGCTCTCCAGGCTGGAAATAGAATTCTCCAAATGGCCTAGGTCTAAATCTGTCTGGGAATTGAGCTCTCTATAGTTTTGGTTCTCAACAATCAAGGCTGAGGTGCCTGTAGCAGTTCCACTGGCTATTACTGTCCCTACTAAGATCAGGATCAGAATTGTGGTGCATTTGGCCTTTGCATTACCATTGACTCAAGACCAATATGAATTTTCCCTTCTTCTCCACTGTAGGCATATACCTGGTGGATAACATAGATCAGTATACATAGAGTAGGGGTGTGACTTTTGAGTGAATCAGAAGGGGCACATTTAGTCAAACTGTTTAGTATAAGCAAGCCAGGTAATTTGAGGATATGATGTAGGTATCTTGTTCTTGGCAGAATGACTCACCACTGGTAGGGAATACATAAAATTATAATCCCTGAAGGCCTTTTTCTAGCTGTTTTTCTCCAAAATCTGATTTACCCACTCCTACTTCCTAGACACACATTGTTCCACCCCTGGAAGATACATAAGAGAGCAGAGGTCTGACCCCAGCCCACAACTCCAGCAGAAGCCCCCTGCTCCACCTGAGGTCATGCCAGTCACAAGAACCCCGATTAAGCCCCTGCCCTCAGACCACTCCAATATCTGTAAAGGAAACACCACTAAAGCTTAAATCACACTAAGATAACTTAAGAAGATCAAGGGGATACAAATTGGGAAGGAAGAAGGCAAACTTTATGTGCAGATGATATGACAGTATACATTTGTGACCCAAAAAAAAATTCTATAAGGGAACTCTTACATCTGATAAACATCTTTGGTGAAGTGGCTGGATACAAGATTACCTAAAAAAAAATCAGTAGCCCTTCTATACACAAATGACAAATGTACTGAGAAAGAAATCAGAGAAGCAGTACCCTTCCCAATAGCCACAGATAATATAAAATATATTGGGGGTAACTCTCACTAAGTAAGCAAAAGACTTGTATGAAAAAAGTTTCAAGTTTTTGAAGAAAGAAATTGGAGAAGATATTAGAAGATGGAAAGATCTCCTATGCTTATGGATTGGTAGGATTACATAGTAAAAATGGCCATCCTATCAAAAACAATCTATAGATTCAACACAATTCCCATCAAAATTCCAACAAAATTCTTTATATACTTTGGAAGGACAATTCTCAACTTCATATGGAGAAATGGAAAGCCCAGGATAGCTAAAACCAGCCTGTATAATAAAAGAACTTCCAGAGATATCACCATCCCTGATTTCAAGCTCTACTTTAGTGCTTGTGGTAGTTTGAATGTAATTGGCCCCAATAATCTCATATGGAGTGGCACTATTAGGAGGTATGACTTTGTTGGAGTGGGTATGGCCTTGTTGGAGGAAGTGTGTCACTGTGGGGTCAGCTTTGAGGTTTCCTATGCTCAGGATATCACCCAGTGTGTCAGTTGACTTCCTGTTGACTGCAAGAAGTAGGACTCTATGATTGCCTGTACACTACCATGCTTCCCGCCATGATAATAATGGACTGAACCTCTGAAACTATAAATGAGCCACCTTGATTGAATGTTTTACTTTATAAGAGTTGCTGTCGTTATGGTGTCTCTTCATAGCAATAAAACCCTAACTCAGACAGAGCTATAGTAATAAAAATCACATGGTATTAACAAACAAACAAACAAACAAACGAACAGAAAAAACAGACACAGTGATCAATGGAATTGAATTGAAGACACAGATATAAATCCACTCAGAAATGGACACCTGATTTTCTATAAAGAAGTCAGAAAGACACAATGGAAAAAAGAAAGCATCTTCAACAAATGGTGTTGGTCTAACTGGATGTCAGCATGCAGTAAAATGCAAATAGATCCATACCTATCACCCTGCACAAAACTCAAGTCCAAGTGGGTCAGATACCTCAACATAAAACCAGAAACATTCAACTTGATAGAAGAATGTCTTAGTTAGGTTTTTATTGCTGTGAGATAACACCACAAACAAGGCAAATCTTATAAAGGAAGACATTTGTTTTGGGCTGGTTTACAGTTAAAAGGTTTATTCCATTAGTGTCATGGTGGGAGGCATGGTGGCATGCAGTTAGACATGGAGCTGGAGGGGTAGCTGAAAGCTCTACATCTGGATCCGCAGGCAGCAGGAAGAGACAGCGAGCCACTAACTAGCCTGGCTTGAGCTTCTGAGACTTCAAAACCCAATCCCTAGTGATCTAGTGATGCAGCTCCTTCAACAAAGTCACACCGACTGCAACAAGGCCACACCTCCTAATAGTGCCACTCCTTGTGGGCCTATAACCATTTTCTTACCACCACAAAGAGAAAGTAGGGAATAGCCTTGAACACAGGAGACAACTTCCTAAATAGAACACCAAGAGTGCAAGCACTAAGATTGAAAATTAAAAGATGAGACCTCATTAAACCAAAAGGCTTCTGTAAGGCAAAAGACAATGTCAATAAGACAAAACAGCAGCCTACAGAATGGGAAACAATCTTTACCAACACCACATATGACAGAGGGCCGATTTCCAAAATATATAAAGAACTCAAGAAACTAGATATGAACAAACCAAATAATCCAATTTAAAAATGGAGTACAGAAAACAGAGAATACAAAACAGAGGAATCTCAAATGGCCAAGAAACACTTAAAGACATTTTAAACATTCTTAGCCACCAACAAAATGCAAATAATGATTCTGCGATTCCATCTTATACCTGTCAGAATGGCTAAGACAAAAACACAAGTGCCAGCTCATTTTGGAGAGGATATGGAGCAAGGGAAACATTCCTCCATTGCTTGTGGGAGTGCACACTTGCACAGTCACTTTGGAAATAAATATGGCCGTTCCTCAGAAAATTGAGAATCAATTTACCTCAAGACCCAGCTATATCACTCTTGGGCATATACTCAAGTGTTACACCATCCTTCCACAAGGACACTTGCTCAACCATGTTCATAAGAGCTTTATTCATAATAGCTAGAAATCGGAAACAACCTAGATATCCCTTAACTGAAGAATTGATAAAGAAAATGTGGTATATTTACCCAATGAGTATTACTTAGCTGTTAGAAAAAATAGCATCATGATATTTGCAGAAAAATGGATAGAACTAGAAAAAAAAAGCATCTTGAGTAAGGTAACTCAGACCCCAAAAGACATACATACTCACTTACATGTAGACCTTAGCTGTTAAGTAAGTGACAGTCATGCTACAGTTCCCAGACTCTGAAAGGATACTTAACAAGGAAGGATCTAGGAGGGACTTAAGGATCTTCCTGGGAAGGAGAAATAAAATAGATTTTGTAAGGGGGACTGGGAGTGGTTGGGGATTGGATCAGGAGGACCTAGAGGGGAGAGAGTGAGTCTGAGGAGAGATGACAAGAATTTGGTGAAATTTTAGCAAGTGGTACAGCAGAAATTTCCTGAAACATATTAGTATGACTGTAGCAAGGACTCCTAGTAATGAATGGTACACAGCCTGAACTGGCCACCTTCTGTAACCAGGCAAACCTTCCAATGTTGTGACTGCAGCACCAATCCAGCCACAAAATCTTAGTCATATATCCTGTTCTGCCTACTAGATGCGCTGGGGAAGTGGCTGCTCAGAACTTGTGGGAGTGATCAACCAGATTGGTCTAACTTGAGGGATCCCATGCCTCACAATGTCTGGATGGCCAGGAATGGGAAGCTGGATGGCTCAGAGACCTAGGATAGAACCAACTGGCAAAAGAAAAAAAAGTCAATGAAATGATTACTAATGATATTCTGCTATACTCATAGATTGTTGCCTATCTCAATCACCGAGGCCTGTAGGATTATGTGGTATGCCTGCAATATGCTTTATATTGTAATAAGCAAAAAACAAAGACATATGCTGGAGCATTGTCAGTTTTGATTTGTGAAGGTATGATGGCCATAACTTCTAGCAAATGAGTGATTACAGAATCAGCTTTTTCAGAACTCAAAGCAGTTGCCCATTGAAATTCTGAATAAGTATCAATGGTATGGTATACATATTTCAATTTTCCAAATTCTGCAAAGTGAAACATGTCCATCTGCCAGATTTCATTCCTCTGAGTACCCTTTGGGTTACATCCTGCTGGTAATGGTGCTTGATTGTAGAAGGAACAAGTAGGACATTTCTTTACTATTTCTTTGGCTTGTTGCCAGGTTATGGAAAATCCTTTTTTAAACCTTTACTATTGACATGATGTTTTTTATGAAATTCTGAAGCCTCCAGCACATTTCCTATCAATAATTTATCAATCTCATCATTGCCTTGTGCTAGAGGGCCTGGCAGACCAGTATGGGATCGGATGTGAGTTATATATAAAGGATGACTCCTTTTCCTGGTTGTATCTTGTAATTGAATAAATAGTGAAGTTAATTCTGAAGCATCAGGGATAAATTCTGAAGTCTCAATATGTAATACCGCTCTTTCAGCATACTGGGAGTCAGTTACTATGTTGAGAGGTTCTGAAAAATCTATTAATACCAACAGAATAGCATACAATTCTGATTTTTGAACTGAATTATATGAACTTTGAACCACTTTACTTAAATTTTCTGATTTGTAACCTGCCTTTCCTTCTTTGTTGGCATCTGTATAAAATGTTTGAACTCCAGATATGGGTTTTTGCCGTACAATTCGAGGCAAGATCCAATAGGCTCTCTTTATAAGATCAATTCTATCACTTTTGGATATTTGCTGTTAATTTCTCCCAAAAAATTACTGCAAGCTCTTTGCCAAGGTTCACTTTCTGTCCATCATTTTTCAATGTCCTCCTTAGTTAAAGGTACAACAATTTCTACTGGGTCTATTCCTGCTAATTGACAAAGTCTCAATTTTCCTTTCCAAATCAAGTCAGAGATTTTTTTCCACATAAGTTTTTAATTTTTTATTTGGTTTATTTGGTAAAAATATTCATTCCAATATAATATCTTCCCTCTGCATTAATATTCCAGTAGAAGAATGCCTAGAAGGTAAAATAACCAAAATGCAATCCAGCTTTGGATCAATACGATTCACGTGCCCTTCATGTACTTTCTTTTCTACTAAGGCCAATTCTTTCCCAGCTTCAGGTGATAATTCTCTTGGACTATTTAAGTCCTTGTCACCTTCTAAGGTTTCGAACAAATTACTCAACTTATCATTTTTTACCCCAACAAGAGTTAGTAGATGAGAAATATCTCCAAATAATTTTTGAAAGTCATTAAGAATCTGTAGTCTATCTCTCCTAATTTGCACCTTTTGGGGTCTAATTTTTTGTAGCTCTATTTTATATCCTAAATAATTAATAGAATCTCCTCTTTGTATCTTTTCAGGAGCAATTTGTAATCCCCAGCAAGGCAAAATTTTCTTTACTTCTTCAAACATTCTTTCTAAAGTATCTGCATTTGAGTCAGCTAGTAAAATATCATCCATATAATGATAAATTATAGATTTAGGAAATTTTTTATGTACCACTTCTAATGGCTGTTGTACAAAATATTGGCACAGAGTTGGGCTATTCAACATTCCCTGTGGGAGGACCCTCCATTGAAATCTTTTAACTGGTTGAGAATTATTATAAGTAGGCACTGTGAAAGCAAATCTTTCTCTGTCTTTTTCTTATAAAGGTGTTGAAAAGAAACAGTCTTTTAAATCAATAACTATGAGAGGCCATCCTTTTGGTAACAGAGTAGGCAAAGGCATCCCAGATTGTAGAGAGCCCATTGGCCTGAGGCCAAGTCAACCTGGGCCTGGGCTAGGGAGCCAGCCGCCCTTGCGGGAAACCAGACCTGCTGCCAAGCCAAGTGTTTTTTAATGGATTCTTGTCACGTTGGGCGCCAAATGTAGATGTAACCAACTGTCTTATTAAGTAAGAAACACAGAACCAATGCAAAGAAGAAAGCCAAGAGATCAGAGCTAAGAGCCTTACCGCCTACTGCTAGCCTCTTAAGCCAAGAGACCTCTCCGAAAGAGGGCCTACTTCCTGTGTGTTTGTCTTTATATAGTCTTTCTGTTCTGCCTTCTCATTGGTTGTAAACCCAAACACATGACTGCCTTGTCACTGTCTGTATGTACAGCCCTCCAGGTCTTCTATGGTATTGAGATTAAAGGCATGTGTCTCCAATGCTGGTTGTATCCTTGACCCACACAGAGATCTACCTAGCTCTTCTACCAAGTGCTGGGATTAAAGGCGTGCGCCATGAACACCCAGCTCTGCTATGGCTTGCTATTAGCTCTGACCCCCAACCAACTTTATTTATTAACATACAAATAAAATCACATTTCAGTACAAATAAAATATCACCATAGATTTTTATCTTTTTATAGAAGAAAACTGTCAAAACACTACTGGAGGAAAACTGGAAACTATGTTAAATATTACCCTGTAAAGAATAAATAGAAGCAAAAAGAGGATTAATTGTCCCCATTGAAAAGGCAGGAAAATTTTCTTCAATCTTACCTGTTTGCAGTTCAGACTAGTCTTGAATTGGCTATGTAGCTAAAAACAACTTTGGAATCTGCCTCTTGCCTCTACCACCCCCAGTGCTGAGATTATATCCTATACCACCATGTTCAGTTTATTCTGTGCTAGGGATTGATTGCCTTGTGCATACTAGGCAAGCCCTCTATCAGCTGTGCCACAGGTACAGCCCATCCCCACTGTGTGTGTGTGTGTGTGTGTGTGTGTGTGTGTGTGTGTGTGTGTGTTTTAAAGAGGATTTACTTTTAAAAACCTGCAACTACTTTCTTCTCTGAAATGTATAGATAGCTTTCTGAAGACTAGATAAAATTCTGGTCATGCTTTTGACTCATTCATTACTTCTGAAGATCTAGGGAGCCATCTCTTTATTACCTAATCATCTGGAGATATATCTCATTTCCCATTCTCTGCAGGAGTGCAGGAGCCTAATCTTTGAGGGCACCTTTCTCTAAACCATGAATGCAGGAAGCTATAAGAAGTTATTTTTTTCCTCTGGATAAACTCAGTTAGTGGTAATATTGATGGAAAGAAAGTACAGCAGGAGACATTAATCAGACATGAGCAGGCTTTTTATCAAATCTGCAAGTTAGCACTCAGGGTGGGAAGAGAATAGAGACCCCCGTGGTGGTGGTGGGAGCAGTAGTTACAGAGTGAGCTTTATAGGGGGTGGAACAGTGGCAAGCTAAGAGGTTAGCTACTCAGGCTCTGATTGGTGCAGATGGAACACTTTGAAATAAGAGGATGGGAGTAAGCTGCTAGCTGTGAAGTTGGGAATTCAGGAAAGTGGTTTTTGTTTTTCTGGTGGGGTGTGTTCATTGGAAGAATTGAAACACATCACCAGTGTCACTGATGTTAAGCTCTATCAGAGAGTAGAAGATGAGAAATGATTGGTCCTGACTGGCAAGTCAGCTTTTTCAGGGCGAGTTATTGCAGAAGGGGTTGTGCCTACTTGACTGTATAAAAGCCTAGGATTGCCATTTGACTTTGAAAATTCTTAGCAATTACTTCTTGATACACATCACATTTGCATCTAATATTCATTCCACACATTTCTTCTCCCAAATCCTGTTGTGGAGAGGATTTGAGTTTTTAATTGTATTTTCCCAACATTTCAAACAGTACACATATGGAGTAAATACTTTTCTTATGATTATAAACATAGCCATGGAATACCATTAAAATTCATAATTTTTATATTTTTAGACAACTGGGTCTCTAAAAGCTACTTTTTTATTATGTAAAGTAATCTAGCCATTGATAAAAAACAAACCCCACATCAGGTGTATATACAAAGCTCTTTATTATTGGTGTTCTCTCTTTCTCTCTCATGCATACACATAGTGATTTGTACGTTGAAGATGTTAGAGCTGAATCAATTCCAATGGTATTTTAGGAAGTAGAGTCCTAGTAGTATTGGAATTGGCATGTTTCAATATCAGATTTAGGGTTATGAATGGATTCACATTGTATTGTTTCAGAAGTAGATAATTATTAAATATACAATAGGAATTAATTTTCATAGTTACCTATATTTGCTTCCTCACAACCTAGAAAGATGTACTGTTGTGAAAGTGACTCTCAGGAGGAAGAGGAGGAAGAGAGGAAGAGAAAGAGAAGGGAGGAGAAAGATATTGTCATCAGTAATCACTCTTATACAGGTCTACAAGTAAAAACAACAACTGGGGCCAAAAGAAACACAAAATACACAGTTTAAAAAGAAAAAGAGCATCAGGATATTTAATGTTGGAGCCAAGGAAGACTTGTGCTAGAAGAGATTAGAAGATTAAAGAGAGATCTTTGTTGTTGCTTGCTTTTACTCTTGGGCTTTTTGGGGGCCTGCCACCCAGCTCCCAAATAAATCACACTTGGAGGCTTATTTTTAATGATACATGCCTGGTCTTTAGCTTGGCTTGTTTCTAGCCAGCTTGCCTTAACTTTAACTTATCCCATCTATCATTTGCCTCTGAGCTTTTATCTTTCTATTACTTCTGTAAATCTTACTTTCATTCTTACCCCATCACTTGCTGTGTAGCTGGGTGTCTGGCCTCTGATGTCCTCTTCTTTCCTCTCTCGTTCCTTCTTCATTTCTCCCAGATTTCTCCTTCTATAAATCCTTCCTGCCTGCCAGCCCTGCCAATCCTTTCTCCTGCCTCGCTATTGGCTGTTCAGCTTTTTATTAGACCATCAGTTGTTTTAGACAGGGAAAGTAACACAGCTTCACAGAGCTAAACAAATGAAACATAAACAAAAGTAACACACCTTAAAATAATATTATCCAACAGGCCTTTAAAATAAAAGGAGTGGTGCCCTCAGAGCAAGAGTCAATCCTGCTAAACTTATAACTTATAAAAAGAGAAGACCTAAGGAATTTTGTGCCCTAAAAAGAAACAACAAATCAAAGCTGCTATGAATATGATCCAAAAGTGCCAGGGATCATCAAATTTGGCAGTGGCAAACATATGGTTCTGCCTTTAGAGTCATACAGGAGTAAAGGGGTTGTGGAATCTTCCTCTGTGGTTGAGGATAGCTGCTGAGCCCAGGTTTGTGGCAAGGGAGTCCCTGAGAAGTCACTGTGTGATGCGTGAAGATGAAGCCTGCATGGTATTGGAGATCCCATGATACCAGAAGTGGGAGGGTTGTGGGATATCTGTCAAGGAGATCTGCATACAAAGAATGGAACATGCTCAAGACAGAGAAGTGTGTTGGAAGCAACAAAGTGGGAATGGCATAGCCATAGACATGGAGTCACATAATTTGGAGTTTGTTCTGCTGGGTTTCAGTCTTGCTTTGGCCCAGTATTTCCTCACTATAACCCTATTATTCTCTTTTAGTATGATAACTTATATTCTGTGTTATTGTTTTTTGGAAATATTTAATTTTCCTTTTGATTTTAGAGGGAGTTGTAATTAAGAGATTTCTTTGAGTCTACAAAGAGACTGGATTTTTAAACAGTGTTGAGACTGTGAAAGACTGGAACTTTTTAATCTGAACAAAATACATTTTACATTATGATTTGTCTGCAACCCCCTGAGAGCCATGGAGTAGAATGTGGTGGTTTAAATGAAAATGGCCCCCATAGATTCATTTATTTGAATATATGAGTCAACAGTTGTGGGAGCTGTTTGGGAAGGATTAGGAGGTGTGACCTTGTTGGAAGAGGTGTGTCATTGGGGGAAGGCTTTGAGGTTTCAAGTAATTCCTAGTTCTCTCTCTTTGCTTTGTTGTTTTAGGTCACAATATGTGGTCTCAGCTGTTTATTCACTTTGCCATCATGGATTTGTATTGGTGAAATTATTAAGGCCACTTCACGTAGTTAAAAGGGAGGTTTATTTTGTGGGGTAACTTACAAGTGAAGGGATTGGCTACAGGGTCTGGGAAAGGTGCAGTTTGGCGGTGTTCTCTGGAGAACTCTGCTTGGTCTACCTTCAGTGTCCAGGTTCCTGGAACCAAGAGAGCCTTCGCATCCGGATCTCAGGTCTTCAGCATCCTCTCTCCACCCTGCCTTGTAGGCGTGACCATTACCAAAGCCTCAATGGGGGTTGGAACTTCCAGATCAAAGCTGGAATGACTACCCACTACATCTCCCCCTTTTGTCTAAATAAGAAGATTCTAACCTAATACAAGATTATATACAAAGGAATGGTTATCAAATATTGTCCAGGAGTAATGAGGGATAATGACCTAGATAAGATGGAACTACAATCAATGCAAACAATATCAAGCAAGAAACACATTCTAAAATACAGACAAGTCTAGAACGTAGGTAAATAGCATGTTACAAAGATCATTCCAAAAGGTGTCCTAGCCTAAAGAACCTGAATCTAATACTTAATATGTTCTATCTAAGATATTGTATACACACACACACACACACACACACACACACACACACACAAGTTGTAACTATAACTGCTAGTCTTCAATCCCATCAAAGACCTGAGAAGGAATATAATGGTGCCTGAGAAATAGAAGATAAATGCAAGCAACTTTTGGGAATCTTGCAAGAGCAGACAGAAACAGCTGGCAGCCTGGACAGCTGGCTACCCACTACAGATCTGTGCTGATTAGTTTTATGACAACTTGACACAGGCTAGAGTCATTTGAGAAGAAGAAACCTCAATTAAAAAACATAATCACAAAATTGACCTGTGGATAAGTCTTCAGGGAATTTTCTTAATTAGTGAATGATGTGGGAGGGCTCAGCCTATTGTGGGTGCTGGCACCCATAGGCTGGTGGTCCTGCGTGCTATAAGAAAGCAGGCTGAAGACAGCCTGGCGGCAGTGGCCAACAGGGACATTCAGGCCTGGCAGCGGCCCACAGAGGTAGACAGGCCACACGGCAGAGACAAGCAGACACAGGTAGGTCTGCAGCGGTGGCCTGCAGAGGTAGACAGGCCCGGTGGCAGCGGCCGACAGGGACATACAGGCCCAGCGGCAGCCGGCAGAGACATACAGGCCTGGTGGCAGCCCACAGAGGTAGATGGGCCCAGCAGCAGTGACAAGCAGAGGTAGGTAGGCCCGCGGCGGCAGCAGGCAGAGACATACAGGCCTGTTGGCGGCCCACAGAGGCAGACAGACCCAGCAGTAGTTGACAGGGACATACAGGCCCGGCGGCGGACCACAGAGGTAGACAGGCCCAGGGACAGAGACAAGCAGACGCAGCTTGGAACAGGGACGCCCCTAACCCCAACACCTGGGGAAGAAGCTATCTCTGTTGGTCGGAACCAGAACGAATCTGAACACTCCGTCTGAGAACAACCCAGGGCCCAGCTGCTGATCCTGTGAAACCCAACAACTTGGAGGTGTTGGTGAGACTACCCTGCTCAGCTGAAACCCATCTGGGAGAGGATTCAGATGCCTACAGTTTGAAGTTTGAAGAAACAAGATCAGCTGAGGAGATGACAAATGAACAAAACGTGACCTGGGAACACAGAAGAGGGCACTACTCAGCCACCAAACCAGATCACCAGAATCATAAGTATATAATTCACTGATTGAAATCAGCTGCCCCTGAAGAAATAGCCCAATAGCACCAATTTAACCAAGAACCCCTACTAAACCAAGACTAAAAATTAGAACAAGAGAGGCACTCTCAGACACAGACACCACCTGCACCGCACAGAGGAAGAGATGAGTAGACGCCAGTGCAAAAATACAGGCAACAACATAAAGACCTATATGGCAACATCAGAACTAGTGATTCTACACCTGCAAGACCTGAACATACCATGACAAAAGAAACAGAAGAAATCAACCCTAAAAATGACTTTAAGAAGATGATAGAGGCCCTTAAAGAAGAAATAAAACATTCCCTCAAAGAGGAAATAAAAACTTTCCTTAAAGAGGAAATGAAAAACTACCTTAAAGAGGAAATAAAAACTTTCCTTAAAGAGGAAATGAAAAATTCCCTTAAAGAGGAAATAAAAACTTTCCTTAAAGAGGAAATGAAAAACTCCATTAAAGAGGAAATAAAAAACTCCCTTAAAGAAATGGAAGAAAAAACGAACAAAAAAATGGGAAGAAATCAAATCAAGCCAAGAAAAAAGCAATTAAACAGATGAAAGAAACATTCCAAGATCTGAAAAGTGAATTTGAGACAATAAAGAAAACACATGGTGAGGGAATGCTGGAAATAGAAATCCTGACTAAACCAACAGGAACTACAGAAACAAGCATAACCAACCGATTGCAAGAGGAGGTGGGAATGGAGGGTAGGCTGGGGGTAAGGGGAGGGGGTGGGAGGGGGGAGAATAGGGGAACCCATGGCTGATATGTAGAACTGAATGGTATTGTAAAATAATATATATAAAAGAATGCAGGCTGAGCAAGCCATTAAGCAGAACTCCTTTATGAATTCTGTATCAGCTTTTGCCTCCAGGTTCCTGACGTGACTTCCTTCATGATGGACTGTGATCAGGACATGTAAACTGAAATAAACCCTTTCCTCCTCAAGTTGCTTTGGGTCTTGACATTTTTATCACAGCAATAGAAGTCCCAACTAAGACACCCTCTGAAACCATGAGCCAAGTTAAATGCTTTCTTTTATAAGTAGCCTTGGTCACAGTGTTCTATCATAGTAATAGAAAACTGACTAGTACAGACATCTGTGTAGAAAGCTGCAGTGGTCAGAAGCATCAGCAAGTCTTAGAAGAGCTATTTCTATTTTTTTCCTTTTAGAAAGCAAACTTTGACTAAGTGAGGCAAGGGAAAGTGGGGTATCATTGAAAACAGTGGAGGCCTCCTAGTCTCAGATGGGAATTAGGGACCTGGGTGCTCATGGTCAGAAAAAAGATCAACTGAGTTAGTGGCCTTCATAGCACATATGTACAGGTCAGATGACAACTTGTGGGTATCTGTTTTCTTTTTCCAGGGTTAGAACTCAGGTTGCCAGGCTTGGTGGCAAGTTCCTTTCCCCACTGACCAATCTTGGTGGACTGAGGATTAGTTTTGAAATGAGTTTTGTTATAGATTTATAGGTGGGAGTTTAAAGGGAAACAAGACATTTGCTGTATAGCAGAAGCAGGGAGCCTAGAAATAGGAACCATTGGGGTACCCTCCTTTCATAAGGCTTTGATGGCAGCACAAAGTGGAGATGAACTGGTCAGTTCATTTGGCCCATCAGCTAGGTTTTCAAGTGCCCCAGTTTTGACACACCCTCATGTAACTGTAGTTTCTCTGTCCCACAGCCATTTCCAAATAATCACTCAGAGGCTTATATTAATTACAAATATTTGGCTGATGGCTCAAGATTATTATTAGCTAGCTCTTACATTTAAATTAGCCCATATTTCTTTTTTATGCTCTGCCAAGTGGTTCGTGGCTTGCTAGCTCATTTTCTATACATCTTGCTTCCTTGGTGGCTGGCTGGCATCTACCCCAACATTGCCCTTCTTCATCTCTAATGAAAGCTACTAAGGTCCTTCCCTAAAAGCTTTTTCTCAGGGTCTGAGGAAAGCTCTACAAACCATCGAAGGAATCTATCAGGGTATCAGAATAAATTTACTCACACCATGATTCCTCTGTCCATTTCCCTTTATTCTTTCTCCTTCTTCTCTCTCATCTACCCCGAGTCTCCAAAGCTTCTAGTTTTTATACACATACAAAACAAAGGCAATTCTTTGGGAATTGCAAAGTTACAGAGCTTGGACGTTCCTTTATCTCTGAAGGTTTCAAATGTGATCTATTTGAAAGACTCCTTTCCTGGCTATGTGTCCTGTCAAATGGGAGATAATTGCAGGGAGCTAGCTTTTAATGTTTGTCTCAGAGAGTGGAGCAGAAATTAGGTTGTTGACTGCATGACTATCCCACAGAGTGTGACGGGGAGCTACCCAGCACATGGGAGAAATTATGCCCATGACTATCCCACAGAGGTGGCGGGGAGCTACCCAGCACACGGGAGAAATTATGCCCAGTAAATAATCAAAGCATTGCTATGCCAAGGGAATAGCTTCCAAAATTGCAATAAATGGGAGAAAGCTTATGGCTTCACATAAGAGACTTACGGCAGGAAACAGCCAAATCATTCCAAAGGCAGTAATGCCAAGATGTCTTATGTTCCTTGATTTAGACCTCCATCAGAGCCGTTGGCTCTTGTGGATTGGGATGTTTGTGAAGGCTGACTTTCTCATTGCGTAATCCTATGGCCCTCAGCACATATCCATCTTCAGTTTGATAGTACCGCCTAACCTTATTCTGCCTTGCTATTGACCAAACAGCTTTATTTATCAACCAAAGAGAGCACCACATAGTCACAGGGTACAGAAAGAGCATCCCACAGCATCCTCACATTATACTTTCCAGGTAGAGTTGCTCATTCAGAGGAAGAGGAATGAAGGAAGATCAGGCAGTCTTTCTGGCATCCCTTGCCTCTGGCTAGGGCAGAATCTAAGCTATTTTGGCTTAAGTACTTCTGGTAATTCTGGCCTCTGGTAAGAAAGGACAGAACTGCTGACAGGCCAGGGACATAACCAGTTTTTAGTTAAGAAAAACTGTTAACTGTAGGGGTCCCCTACCCTAAAACTCGCTGACCAGTTTCTATGTCCTGTTCTCATCATTCTGTGTTAAAGCACACCATTTTTGCTTTCTTCATGCTTTCTAATATGGAAGGTGTTACAAATGCCTGGGAAGAAATACCTTGTTGAATATGGCAGACCTCCTTATATGAAGAGAATTGGTTTTCCTTTATCCTTTTCCCATTTGAAACTCTATCATTTAAACATGTGTCATTTCCTTTGAAGAGCAACAGAAAATACCAATCCTTATTCATTCACAGGCCAGAATGCCTGGGTTTTGTAGCCTATTAACCATTTATGGGGTGCTTGAATTCTTAAATCATATCTAGCTTCAAAAGGATGTTGAAAGACAAAATTTGTGGTTTTACACATTGCATTCTGCTGTTTCGGATGATGGAGAGGTCACCACAGTGGAACTCTGCCTCTTCTCATTTCAGAGCCTTTGTGTTAGAACACTTTTGTGCAAGTGTAACCAAGCGCTTCGATCTTCTGAGGGAATGCCTCTCACTGCAGGTGCAAGCAGCTCTAAGGAAACGTGGCCTTAATGGCTCAAGACCACAGAACCCAATCAGTATTTTTCAATTTTATAAAATAATAAGGGTGACTAGGTAATAATAAATGATACTAGTTTTGGGGCCAGATGTAGTGCCATTAGCCTGCAGTCTAAGTTACTTGAGAAACTGAGGTAGAAATGGATCCCAGGAGCTCTCGACCAGCCTGGGCAACATATTGGAACTCCTGTCTTAAAAAAGCAAAGCAAAGCAAAACAACAAAACCTGCTGTTGTTGAAACAAGTGTTTTTCTAAAAGTCATCCAATTTTTCAATTATATGTGCCAATGAAATGTGCATTTTTCTTGGCCTCTATTTCCTTATTAAATTAAGGTTCTGAAACCAGTAATTCCATTTCATTCTTTTACCAGTAAATTAAAATGAGAAAAGCAAAGTCAGTCAAAAAATCCATTCAATTGTTGGTGGACATAGATAGGGTGGCTCCATTTCTTGGTTGCTGCTAAAATTTAAACTGACAGATATTGGCGCTCAGGGGCCTCTGCTGGATGCTGTCTTAGATCCTCGGGCATGCTGAGGAGTGTGATGGCTGCCGTGGTTATCTGTCCTTTGAAAGCCTCTCCATTTTTGTTTCATTGTTGCATCATCTCTTCTTAAACCTCCTAGGATATCAAAGATGGCTACCAACATTTTCTTTGTTCCTGGCAAGTTTGCTGATCTCTTCCATCCCAGTTAATGACTTTGCTCAGATGCTGGTAATCCTGGATTGTCTGTCCATGAGTAGAATGGGAGAATAAGACAGGGGATTACAGCTCCTGAAAGCATGGGTAGTCTGGATTTACACTGCAGATTTAAAGGCTCTGAGCAAGTAACTACACAAGAACCCTTAGCTATTTCCTTTGCAAAAGATCATGTTCCATCTGGGTGATCCGTGTCAGGCACTTACCTCCACGACATTCAGACTTGCCTCAGGCCTACCCTAGTGAAGCCAACTGACCACAGATGCTGACTCTAAAGTGATGAGCTGAAATAAAATTGTCATTCTTCCAGTTGATTCTCTTAGCTGGGTGTGGTAGTACACACCTGTAAATCTGGCATTTGGGAGGCTGAGGCCAAAGGATTAGGAATTCAGGGACAGACTCAGTTCATAGTGAGTTTGCAATCGGTGTGAACTAGGTGAGACTGTATTTCAAAAACAAAGAAAAAGGAAGTTGATCTTCTGAAGTACTTCGTCATAGAAATAGGAAGATGAAAACAGAATATTTCAAGGACAGTTGCCTTGCGTAAGTAAGGGCATTATTTCTTAGACCTAACATAAGCAGAAGCATCCTTTCCTTAAAGATGACGGTGGCTTTGTAGTGCCACGCCCCCATCTTGAAGATAGCTGGAGAAACTTCCCACAGACTGATAGGGTTTGCTGGATTAAGAGTAACCCAAATTCAGGGATGCTGGCACCACACTGTATCGTTCTGTCTTAATTAATGATCAATGGGGAAGTAGCAAAGAAAAAACGAGTTATACAGAATCAAAATGAAGCACAGACACACTAAATTTCATAGTTTCCCCCAAGGGGGACATTTAGGGTGCCTTTTAGATTTTATTGCTCATCTCATGACTAAAGCAGATGAGAATGGGAGAAAGGGTAGGAGATATGATGTAGCTCCCAAGGACATGTTCCAAAGCACCCACTCCAGCTGGGCCTCATCTCCTAAATTCTGTCACTCCTTCTAACACTTCAGACTATGAACCCATCGGTAGATGAATGCAGGGATGAGGTCAGAGTCCTCATGCAGTAGTCACTTCCTACCTCTGTGCATTGTCACACGAGGATCCAGATTTTAACTCATGAGCCTTTGGGCAACACTGCACATCTAAGCCACAGTGTCTGTATCTAAGAATAAGTTTAAACAGCTGTACACAAAGGGTTCTTTTGGCTGTGATCTCTCCACTTGTACTGTGGCTTAAAAGGAATCTTGCTTTGTAGCTACACGCTGTTGAGCCAGAGTGAAATTCCCCTACTCGCAGGCAAAAATATGTTGAAGCAGCTCAGAGAAACTTGTGGGAAAATGGCCACTTACAGCCATTGTGCGTGTCCACATTTTAAAGCTGATGGAAAGTGATGTCTCCTAATCACACACAGAGTGACGAGCAAGTCAGCTCCTCTTCAAGCATCCTGATATAAACATTCTTTCAAAGAAGTTAATCATAGGATAAATAGGGGTTCTGAAAGGCTTCAGGAAAACTCTTTCTTTAAAAGTGAAGACTACGTTAGCTTACTGTTCTAAGTACAGCCTTCCTGAGGGATGAGGACTTTCTGGGACTTTGCTAGATCTGTGAGCATCTTGCTGACACTCTCTGGGTCAGGGCTCTGGACACCATCAGTACTCTGGAAATACAGCCCAAGAGAAAGAGCGAGTAGGACAAGTGGTGTGGAAAAGACACTTGCAAGGAATTGTTATAGCAAGTTATTGGTAGAAAGTGCTAGTGTAAGTTTCCTAGGTGAGAGGAGAGTGTATACTTAACTGTGAAGACTTCTGTTTCCCTCTTTTCTGTGGTAATTGCATCATTTCTATGGGAAACCCACACCAGTGCTCTTTCTCAGTGGTAAGGTTGCTCTGTGGACCTGCTATCATAATTAAACAAATACAGTAGAAAAACATTTATTTACAGTATGTCTTGGGAAATTAGTGCCAGCCGTCAGGGGCCGACATACCATGTATTTAGATTTGTCTTAAATAAGGAAAGAATCTCTGTGTAACTTTAGTTAGCCAAGTTTGCTTAAAACTTTTTATTATTACTAGTTTGCAGGCAGAATGGGATATTTCTGTCCGATGTAGCAATAATTTGAAAAATGTCTAATTTAGCATAAAATGATATCCCTGCTTACTTTCTGGATCTGCATTAAAGAATTTGAGGAAAGCTGGCAGAGTAGGCATGGCTGTCCACTTGGGCTTTTGTCTGTGGGAGGACATTCAGAACAATTGCTGCTCTTTGGTGGATGCAGGCTTTCATTCTGTATGTTCTCAGTGCTCCTGTGGTTCTTCAGATATCTAACCCAGCCTCCCAACTGTGTTATTTCTTCGAAAAGGACTATCTAACTCTAATAATATTGACCTCATTTCAAATCACACTTTGTTTTTGGCACATGCACCCAGGAAGATGTCAGCTGGTGTTCTCGGAAGTGAAGAGAAATCTGTGTGTGCCGAGTCCCAGTGCGGTGGATCACTGTGGTGGGCTTGTGCTTCTTGGACCCTGCTGCAGCAGCCAGCTTTGACACAACCCAGTATCAGCCACCATGCCTTTCTCCTGACTCTTTCATGTACAATGTGAAAAGATTCAGGAGTTATAAAGCTCCATTTAGCCAATTGGTAATAGCATCCAGAGGATCAAAGCTCCTTTCTTTCATCTCTCAGGTACTGACACACATTCTCCTGGTCTTCAGGGGAACAGGCAATGGGATATGAAAATGGGATATGCAGTGTTAGAGGAAGGGTTAGATCACAGGTTTATATGAGCTAAGTCCCTCATCTGTCTGCAAGGTAGGGTCCCTGGAAGCAGCTGATGTAGTTCTAGCCCAAGGCTGAGAAGCAGGGGTCTGATGATCTGTGAATGCGGACTCTGCTGTCTGAGAGCAAGGAAGATGGATGTCACAGCTCAGAAAGGGAAAGAGAATTTGTCCTTTTTTGTTCAGGTCTTCAAAGGATTAATGGACTCCATTTACACTGTTAATTAGACAATGTTGTTTATTATTCCCAACTCTAAACAGACATCTTAACCTCAGAGACAGCTTACAAGGGTGCTGCCAGGTTCTGTCTTAATCCAAACCTCCTCCCCCACCCCGTCCCACCCCACCCCTGATTACGTCAGTTCTCAGTCATTGTGGAGAGCCATCAGTTACTTTCCGTGGAGGAGACTGAATTAGATAGGCTCACGGGGAACCCGACAGCACAAAGTCAAATGCAGAAGAGTGGAGTCAGCGGCACATCTGCACTAAGTCATCTCAGTTCGGAGATGGTGCACGTTCAAGAGGCTCCGTCAAGAATGCAAGAACAATTCATTTCCATTTTAACTTAGACATTTTCTATATCATATGAATGTGTGGACATTTTCATACACTCTGACAGGCCACACATTGTTGACATCAGATCATTACACCAGGTACAGGAGTCTTCACAGTGCTATGGGTGCTGTACACAATATAGACCCAGTAAGCCAACTCTGGGCCAGAGGTTTTTTTTTTTTTGTGGGGGAGGGGAGGAGGGCAGGTAGTTATAGTTTTTGTTTGTGTTGCTTTGATATTTTTTAAGGTACCAGCTCATGAGTCCCAGGCTGACCTCAAATTCGCTCTGCATTCACTAAGGATACATTTGAACTGCTAATCCTCCCTTCTCTACCTCACAGATACTAAAATTCAAGTTGGGCGCCACCATGTCCAGCTGCAGGCCAGATTTAGAGAAGATTCTGCATTTAGTGACAATATGTTGGTTTAAAATAGTAGTAGGGGGCTGAAGAAACGGCTCAGCATAGCTCACAACTGTCTGTAACTCCAGTTCCAGACATACATGCAGGCTAACACCAATGCACATGAAATAAGGATAAATAAAATAATGTAACACGAGTACTTGAGAGGCAGAGGCACAGAGACCAGCACAAGCTTGAGCCCAGCCAAGGTTACGTAGAGGCCCTGTCCCAAACCAGCAAAACAACTCTGATAATGACAATGATGATCCCAAATAACAAACTGAAGACCAATGTTAGGATGGCTAGTTTTATGTCAACTTGACACAAGCTAGAGTCATCTGAAAGGACAGAACCTCAGTTGAGGAAAATCCCTCCATAAGATCTAGCTGTAGGGCATTTTCTTAATTAGTGATTGATATGGGGGGGGTTGGCCAATGAGAGTGGGGCCATCCTTTGGCTGGTGGTCTTGGGTTCTATAAGAAAGCAGGCTGAGCAAGCCATGAGGAGCAAGCCAGTAAGCAGCTCCCCTCCATGGCCTCTGCATCAGCTCCTGCCTCCAGGTTCCTGCCCTGCTTGTGATCCTATCTTGACTTCCTTCAATGATGGGCTATGATGTGAAAGTGTAAGCCACATAAACCCTTTCTTTCTCAACTTGCATTTGATCACAGTGTTTCATCACAGCAATAGTAGCCCTAGCTAAGAAACAACTCAATGATTCTTTGGTTTTGATTTTAGTTTCGATATTTATTTACTATTTTAAATGCAATAATTCTGAAGCTACAAACTGAAATTCATTGCACCTCTCTCAGCCTGTCTGCTTGCTACCTAAAGCAGAGTCTGCCAAACATGGCCTTTTGTGAGGTGCCTTATTTTGGGAGTTATTCCACAGAGCATACTGTAAGACTGGGAATTGTATAGCAAAAAATTAAAAATCAATGTGATGGTCAATTCTACATGCAAACTTAACCGGGATAAGGGAAGCCCAGATCACTAACAGAACAATCTTTGGATTTCTCTTGATTTCTTTGGATTTCCCCTGCAGTTTCTAGGGGAGATAAATGTGTGGCTTGTATAACAGAGTAACTAGATTGCCCTCAGTGTTGTTGATGGACATCATTCAGTCTTTATTACCTTTCTCTTTCTGAGCTGGAACAAGCTTCTCTGCTCTCAGAAAGACGATTTTACGTTCTCAGACCATCAGACCCCTGCTTCTCAGGTCACCAGCTTGGGCTAGAACTACATCACCTGCTTTCCTGGGGTTCCTACCTTCCTGAAAGATCAGGGACTTAGCTTATATAAAACTGAGCTCATCTTTCCTATAGATGTGTGAATCACATTGACTGTTCCTGGACGAACTCTGCTGAACACAGGAGTGTCACTGAGACAATTCCAGCTCCAGCCACCCTCTGAAAGGCCAGGAGAGTACACCTCAGTCTTCTTTAGAAGACACAGACAGCTCAGAGTCTTATGATATATTTGTAGTTACAAACTTAAGTTACACAAGTTCCTATCTTGTCATGTAGCAGAGGATGAACTTGGACTCTTGGAGATGTGTCTTGGGAGATTATGAACCATTGTCACATCCTAATATAGCAATTTTATAATATTTTAGCTTCAAACACTGAGACCTAATAAATGTGGTAGGAGAGAAAAATAGAATTTAAAAGAAGAGTGGCATTCCATCACTTTTTAACAAGGTCTCTCAACCATATTTCAAAAACAAACAGACAAATTAGACTCATTATTAGACTATCCTTGAGTTCAAAGGAAAAAAAACAAACACCACAGCTCCATCCAGATAGAAACATCAATTGTAGAGCTTTCTTAGCATCTTGTGATCTCTGTCTGGATCAACTGTATGTTCCTGGATTCTTGGCATCTTGTTTAAAAAAAAAAAACACTAAAGAAGCACATACAATAGTACACTCACTATGCAACAAAGTCCTCATGGATATACAAAGTGGAGCATTAATATTATGTGATGGATAAGAATATTTATTTGAATTAACTTCCAGATCTCTCTCAAAGATCACTTGAAGATACAGTTTACCTTATTTTGCATGCTTTCTAAATCAGTCCTGACTAGATTGGATCACTGCTCCTCGTTCCCACATACATTCCAGGATGTGTATGAACACACCAGGGGGAGTTATTCTGATGTACACCACCACAGAAAAACACAACCAATCAAAACACTGAATTCTGGATTCCAGTCTGGGGCAGGAAGATTGTAAGGCTCAGAGGATCAGGGAGCCTCCTGTGAGATCCTGGCTCCTGGCAACATCAGAAGCTACACTGATCAATTCTCACCAATGTGACTGCCTAAACACAAACTGAACAAGGATGACACCAATGGGCACGCCAAACTGGATGCAGAAAAGTCTATGAGACCCAGCCTTACACAAAGAACTATAGATGACTGAGGAAAACTGGGAAAAACACACCAATTGTCTAGTATCAAATGCTAAGCCCTGAAAAAATACAAACAAGTAAGATTATACAGGCTAAGCAGGTTATATTTAGGAATATATATTCACATATATTTAGGAATATATATTTATATATACTTAGGAATATATATTAATGAAAGAAAGAGGCCATAATTTTGAAGGAGAGCAGGGAGGTGATAATAGAAGTGTTTGGAGGAGGGAAAGAAAAGGGAGAAATGTAATTACTTTATAATCTCAAAAATTAAAAAAAAATGGAAGTTACTCAGGGATTCCAGGTTTACAGGTTGTGGTGACGAGTCACACTGGAGAGTGCTGTGTGCAGCTCAATGCAGCTGGGAGTTCTGGGATGCTAAGTGCGTTGTCAGGAAGGGGAGTCTGATGGCTGTCAACTTGATTACACCTGGAATGAATTACAATCCAGAAATGGAGGGCACATCAGTGAGAGGGGTTTTTTTTTGTTTGTTTGTTTGCCTAGTTTGAAGTAGATGGACCCATTTGTAGTCTAAAACTTTGAGGTAGGAAGACAAACACCTTTGATTCTGATCTTGAGGTGGGAAGACACACCTTTGATCTGGGCCATACCTTCTGCTGGAAGCCTATATAAGGACATGGAAGAAGGAAGCTTTTGCTCTTTGCCTGCTTGCCCTCCCTTGCTAGCAAGTTCATTCCTCCAATGGCATTAGAGGCTTTCTCCTCCTCCTCCTCCTCTTCCTCCTCCTCCTCTTCTTCTTCCTTCTCCTTCCTCATGGACCGAGCAACTAGTGGATTCTTGGACTTTTCATTCACAGGCATTGTTGGATTAGTTGGACCACAACCTGTAAGTCATTCTAATAAATCCCCCCCCATCTCTCCACACACACACATTCATTCATTCATTCATTCATTAATTCATTCATTCTGTAAGTTCTGTTACTCTAGAGAACCCTGACTACTACAAGGATGTATGTACAGCTCAAGTGAAGTGAGATCCCAGGTTGCTGAGATATTCCTACACTTGCCTGCTTGAAGAGAGACTGTTTTATAAAGGGAAATGATGACTGAATCAAAGGCACAGCAGAACAAAAGACAATACTGTGAAAAATATTGATAAAATAGCTGCTTACTCCTATAATGTGGCAAGTTCTCACTGACAAAGTGGAAAAGAATATTATTTGATAGACAAAAGATACATCTTAGTAATTTCTAGATTTCTCTCTGATAATATAGAAGGAATTATTAACAGTTTGCTGTGTGTTGGATTATAGTTATTTTAAACCTAGCTATCCCATAGTTAATACAGACTTCATTATGCTTTCTCTCAAAATCAATTGTTTTCTGGGAAAGAAGAGCAAGCCATTTGCCTGCCATTTTTTCTAGCAAACTCTCTTGCTGTTTTCTCCCATGAAGCCTTCTTTCAACTGTCTATCTCAGTTTTGTTTATTATTGTTCACTGATTTATTTATATAAATTCAAGGCAATCACCTAAGTTCCCTTAAAATTTAATCTGTATTTTATTTTTTTAAATATTAATATAAAAGGAAAACTCTACTCCACCACATTCTGATTTCTGTATTCAATGCAGTTCTTTGTGATGCCACTCTCTATAGCAGACAGTCACTCACAGTGAGTGATGTCTGCTTTCACCATCTAACCTGAAACTTACCATAATGCCTGCCCTAATCAGACATTCTTATTATCCAAGCTTGAGATTCTTTCCTTTCTATTTCACTCAATCTATGAAGTTTTAGAATTTTTTTTTTTAGGGATAATCAGGTCCTTGAGTTAGTGGTATCTGGTTATTTCCCTGGTTGGTAGCATCTCTTTCTTCTTTATATGCCTGGGCATGGTCTCCATAGAAAGTGTCAAGCCTTGAATGAACTTTGATGAAGGAAGTGAGGTGACTGTCATGGTTGTTCTGTTGATCAGGAATTTGAGCTTTTGTTTAGAAATTAAATGAATGAAAAAAAGAAGGAATTACGTAGTTTCAATTTTTATTTTGGGGAACTCATCAGAATGACATGCCAAAATGACCCTGTGTTTAGAGAAACTGATTCTGAAGCAATTCAGGACACTATTGATTCTTCATCCCATGACAAAGCTCCGTGTCATGTTTCATAGCTTTGTAAAGCCAATAACAAAGGATAGCAAACCACCACTTATGATTTATGATGCATACCTTGAGTATACCCATCATTATTCTACATTTGTGTAGTGGTCATACAATTTTATAGATTGATAAACATAGGTTCTGAAAGCTTAATTATCTGTCTATAGTCACTAGAGCTCATGAAGCTTTTTAGTTACATATTTGCTAAAATGATCACTGTGCTTTTCAGCCAGTGTTTTAATTTGAGCCATTTTATTTGACTAGCCATGTAAAAAAAGTCACAGGACCATACTTTTTATGGTTCCATACATAGAAAAGTAAATCTGCGTACTTCATCAAATATAAACTTATGATTGAAATATTTAACTGAAGAAGTAAAATTTTCAGTGATGTTCAGTCCAGTCCCTTGAGTCTTTATTGAAATGCATTTGGATACATGTGGCATAGGATTTGTCCCATTAGTTATTTTTGGGACCTATGCAATGTTTTTATGACATAAACCCTCACTTGAACTTCCAAACTGACATTTGTCTTTCATCTAAGCTTAGCATTTTTAGATAGTAAAAGAGTTGTTTCATATACTTGTGGGTCTCTAAGATAATGTGAATTCATTTTAGATTCATATTTTGTAATAAGAACTGTAATAACTCTGATGGTTTAAATGTGAAATATTCTCTAAGGTTTCATAGTCCCAGTCTGGTGGCTTTATGGAGAAATGACTGGGTCAGGAGTGCTAACCTCCACAGTGGATTAACCCATTAGTACATTTTTGGGCTGAATGGGCTACTAGGGTACCAAAGATGTTGGAAGGGCATACTTCATCCCTAGCCTCCTTCTTACTCTTTCTCTACTTTTTGTTTGGCAGCTTTCCTTTATCATGTTTTTTTTGTTTTTTGTTTTTGCTATACTTCTCCACCATGATAGGTGTGGGCATACCACATTGGTGGATGCATACAAGGACCAAGGTTGACTTGTATGACTTCCTCAATCCTTCTCCATTTAATTGAGGCAGGGTGACTTGCTGAGCCCCAAGCATGCTAATTTGGCTAGTCTAGCTGGCTATATTGATGCAGGATGCCCTGCCTATACCCCCTTGGTGCTGGAATTATGAGGAGTTGCCATGCTTGATCAATTTTACCTGAGATCTTAGTCTGGGTATTTGAACTCAGACCCTCAAGCTTTTCCAACAAGGCTTTCTCCACTGAGTCATTTCACCAGCTCTTTATGAATTTTGATTTAAAAAATGTTTCTTGGTGTTCAGAAGACTAAGAATGACAAACCAGGTAGAGAAGACAAGTAGACAGTGTGTGATTTGAGTAATTCTTTGAAATCTGTACTAATTTTTTCATTGGATAAAGCAGCAGGATCCTTATTGTGAGGATTTGCTTCATAATGATGTGCATAGCTAGCTGTTTTAGAGGAATTGTGTGAGTTTTTTTTTTAAAGAAAAGCTTAAAATACAATCTGAAGAACTTAAACATCAGCCTAAAAGCCCATTGCATTGTCAAAAGGAAGTGTTGGTCTTAGGCCTCATCACCTCTTACCTGTGTTGTTACAATCTTTAATGATAGGGTCTGTAACTTTAACTATTTCTGTATTCCTATCACCAGGGCAGGGCTTGGCATACACTAAACACTCAGGAAATGTCTGAGGCTTTGCCCAAACAAGCAGAAAAGCATAGAAAGATAACTATTACCATTAATTTCCTTTTTCTTCTTAGACACAGAAAAATTATCTGAAAACTTCTTTGTCTTGTACAGAGGTTCCCTGTGTTAGCTCTCTTAAAAAAACCTATAGTGAGGTTTATTAATGTGAAGAGATGATTCATTTGCTGTGTTGGAAGCCAGAGAAAAGAACATCATTTAAGGCATTTTTAAAGTTCAACAAACAAAAGCATCTTGTCTTGTTAAGTATCAAAGTCATTTATGTGAAAAGCTATTAGGTATTAATTGTATTGTTATGATTCTGTAACTTTGCCTGCCTTGGTAATTTATGGTAATAGCTTTATATGAAGTCTCAGGAGAGAATGGATAAATAGGCATAATTTGATCATGTTTGATGATATTTAAGCAAATTTCTAGTTTTGTATAATTCGTAGCATTTTTTCTCAAGTTTCTCTGTCCCCAGGAAATTATAATAAATTTGTGATACATAAAATGCCATCTCTTGATATTTGTTGCTGACATTAATGGAAAATATTCTGAACTTATAACAGGACACACTAGAAAGATCTATGACCATTAGAGCCTGAACTGGTTTGTGTATCCAAATTTAATTTAAAAAATGTCGATTTTAGAATTCTCTAATAAATGCAAATCTCTTTTCCACTTTCACAATATGAATTCTATAAGCATAAAGAAATGAGTTTAGTTGTTAATGGGAGGAAAACCATGGCAACACCATAGACACTCTCATTTGCTGCCCCAGCTAAGAATAGCATAGTGGGCTCAGAGTTTCAAATAAAAATTTTGTAGGCTAGAAGTTAGTAAATGAGAAGTCCTGAATGCCACTGTCATTGTTCAGTCAAAATTTTGCACTTCTTACAGATAATGGCAATGCAGTACTGAAGTGTCAATGATTCAAAAGGTAACATCAAATGTTACTTGAGATATTTTCACAAATAAGGCCCCATCTTAAAGAGTATATAAGATTCTTAGTAATGATTTTCCTAGTGAGGATGGGAGAAATACAGATGTAAGAAGTAGAAAATAATTCTTTTAGAGCTTTCAAAAATTTTCAGCTTCACTACTTCTGCAAAGTCTTTCTTATCTTATGTTATGGTTTGAATGTATGCTGTCTCCCAGAGGCTCCCACTTGGCCTCCTGGCTTTGTAGTGCTATTTGGGGAGACTGTAGATTCTTTAGGAAGTGGGCTTAAGTATCATATTGCAGCCCTGGCTCCAGCCTGTACTTTCAGTTCTTGGCCTTCCAAAATGTGAAGAAACCTAGCCAAATTCTCCCGCTGCTGTGAATTCTGCCATGCTTTCCCCCACATGAGGGACTTTGTCTTCTCCAACTATGAGCTGAAAGAAATCCTTTTTCCATTAAGTTGCATGTTGTCAAATATGTGGTCATCAGAGAAAAGTAACCAATATATTGGACATGACTATTGATGGGTGCTGGTGGCTGGGTCAGGGGAGCAACAGGTGGCAATTGAGGTTCAAGGTATCAGTCCACCAGGAGGAAACTCTCTGATTGGTCAATCTTGGTTAGACAAGGCCATGAGACCACAGACCTTGGAATGTCTTTTGCTTCTGCTGTGCCTTTACATGTTTGCTGCTGCCATCTTCCTCTGATATCTGGCATGGTGTGGATGGGTGTGGGGAGATACCCATTGCCTGTAATGTAGTGTGTTTATCTCATGGAAACTCTCATTCTACTAGGCATTTTTTATCTGTGGATTGTCATGAAGATGATTCCTCCCTAAGTACTGCCTAGTTGATAATAATAATAATAATAATAATAATAATAATAATAATAATAGCTTATACAGAGTTTTGATAAATAAAAATAAATACAAGGAAATGTTACACAGCTAAGGCCTATGAGTTTCACAGTTAAGGCCTATGAGATCCCCCTAAAGAGCTATGCTAGCTCATAGTTTGGGTTAATGATTAAGGAAAACAATTGAGTCCCAGGACCCAGCCTGGCTCAAATTCCTTTAGTCTTGATGCTGAAAGACCCAGTTACAGGTCTCAGTGTGCACCATTAGCTGAAACAAAGCTCTAAAATAACATCAGGTTAGACCAGATGCTTTGATAATAGTTTAAAGATGAAAAAACCCCAGAAAACAATCTAAAGTTCACAAGATTCATTAGGCTAGAGTTGGAAATACAAAGCAGCCCAATTGTTGCTGTCTGATATACTTCTATTGTGTAGCACGAATCTTAAAAGGTCTT
Organism: Peromyscus leucopus; assembly: GCF_004664715.2. Classification (NCBI taxonomy): domain Eukaryota; kingdom Metazoa; phylum Chordata; class Mammalia; order Rodentia; family Cricetidae; genus Peromyscus; species Peromyscus leucopus. The sequence goes on from NC_051064.1 coordinate 37,598,516, forward strand.
ATTAATAAAAACAAACTCAGAGCCAGGTATGAGGTGAATGCTGAAAGATCAGAGAAGCAGAACAAGCCACAGCTACCTCACCTTGCCAATTCCTCAGCTGATCCTTTTTCCTCAGACTGGAAGTCTCAGAGTCCTCATCCAGATGGATCTCAGCTGAACTGCTTCTTGAAAGCCTAAAAGCTTAACCAGCCTGTTCCTGGTTTTTATGCCTTATATACCTTTCTGCTTTCTGCCATCACTTCCTGGGATTAAAGGCTCACTTTGTGGAATTAAAGGAATGAGTCACCATGCCTGGCTGTTTCCAGTGTGGCTTTAATCTCATAGAGATCCAGAGGGATCTCTGCCTCTGGAATGCTAGGATTAAAGGCGTGTGTGCCACCATTTTCTGGCCTCTATATCTAGTGGCTGTTCTGTTCTCTGACTCCAGATAAATTTATTAGGGTACATAATATTTTGGGGAACACAATATCACCACACTCTTGCTACATCTGGTTAATGACAAAAGGTGATGATTAATTTCTTGTATCCATTTCTGACCTCAATTTTATATATATAAATAATAATAGTTTCTTATATATAAGAAACTATTGATAAATGGTTATGTACTCTGAAGATTCAAAGTTCAGCTGACTGACAGTTTTTTATGTATAAAAGTTTAGGTTTGTGATTCATTTAAGATTCCTTATAAGATTACCTTTCAAGATAAATAATAAAGTGATTAATTCTTTTTGTAACTGCAATATGCAGTCTGCCAATGAAAGAGTTGGTTGGAAGAAATGCTCCTTGCTTCCTCATGTTCTATTAATCTGTAGCAAGTTACTTAGATGTAATGTATGTGGGTTATTGGAATAACTCTGCTTTTAATCATGTAAGGGAAATGAAAAATTTGTTTTTACCTGTATTCCTTATAATCATTTACTTGAAATATGGAATGTAACCACATTATGATTCCTGTATTGCCTTGAGGTTTTTGTTGGGGTATGTAAGCTGTAGAAAAAAAAGTATACTGTAGAAGAAGAAGAACAGAGAAGAATAAAGAAGGAAACCATCAGGAGAGTACATGAGTGTCTTTTTCCCTAACCCCCTCAGATAAAAAAGTCTAGCTGGTGCCAATGCTCTGGATTTCCCTTTGAGCCCTGAGCTGCCTGGAGGCTGGTTTGGTTTTTGAGACAGGGTTTCTCTGTGTAGCCCTGGCCATCCTGGACCAGGCTGGCTTCAAACTCAGTGATTTGCCTGCCTCTGCCTCACATGTGTGGTAGAACTTCCATTTAAGTGGTCTCCTGAAGTAGTTATTGCCTATAGGATATGAAGATAAATGATGAGTATCTAGGCTGAGTGGGTCACATCTGAAGTCTCCCTCTTTCTCTTATCCTTTACCAGATTTAACAGGATTCTAAGGCTCTGAGACCTGTGGAATTATTAGTCAGAAGCATTCTGAGGTCCCCTCACATTGCATACAGCATACCACTCACTCTCATTGCACTGTGATTTGAGCAAGCATTATTATGAAGCTGATGAGATTTGGGATTTTGTGGTTGTTTTGGGCATTGGCTGGATCATTGACCACAGAGAAAGCTGAAAGCCAGACAGTCACTCATTCTTTTCATCATTCAGGACCAGGAAGTAAGACTGGCTCATGACCACAGGAGCCCAGTGCTTTCTTCTTCATCCATAAAAGCACAGCAGGCACTGTGGGGGTCATACCCATTTCTGTGAGACTCTTCATTTATGCTTCAGTGGTACCCACTTCCAACCCATATTAATACACCACTTCCTGCTTAGTGTCTGGCATAGAACTAAACTTGGCCTAAGTGGATTGTCAAAACCATTGTATGTTGACAAATTAAGTAGCTTATGTAATCTGCTATTTAAAAACCATCAATACCATATGTATACATTTAAATATGACAGCATGCTACTAGCTTCAGTTTGTTTCAGTTTGTGTCTGTTTGATATCTAAAATCACTTCTTATATGGCTCAAAATATGATACACTGCTTTATGAATATAGATTATTTTCTTATAAGGCCTTTTAATACTATACTTGCATTAAAAATGGAAAGCCATTAATAACTCTTAATTCTGAGAACAACACTTTTTGATATATGATAGCTCTGAACACCCTTTAGGAATATATTCTGCCCTGGATGAATTTTTAAAGTGACTTTAACAAATCTCCTCCTTTTACATGTCTTCAATAAATATAAGATGGGAAGGAAAAATCAGAATCATCTGGGTCTTTGATCACATATTTAGCGCATAATCTTGAAAGGCAGTTTTGCTTTTGGTTTTGTTTTAAAAGTTGTGTATGAATGTGCTGCTAAGACAGCATGAAAGAAGGTGTCTCAGAAGAACACAGGATAATGTGGTCAGGCGGGTAGGGATGTAGAAAAAATCTGTTCTATTGCTATGAAGACACACCATGAAAAAAAGCATTTAATTGGGCTGGCTTACCAGTTTCAGAAGCATAGTAGGTTATCATCATGGCAGGGAGTGTGGCAGCATGGAGGCAGGTATGGCATTGGAGAGGTAGCTGAGAACTTTACTTCCTGATCCTTAGGCATCAGGCAGACAGAGAGAGAGAGGGAGAGAGAGAGAGAGAGAGAGAGAGACTGGGTCTCAAAGCCTATCCCCAGTGATAAACTTCCTCCAACAAGGCCATACCTCTTAATCCTTCTCAAATAGTTTACCAAGGGGCGGGGGGAGCTAAACATGCAAATATATGAGCCTATGGGGAGCATGTTGTTCCTTGGGTGGCAGGCTGGTGTCTCCCTGGACTCTGCCTTTCTCTTTCCTGTCTCTTTCCTTGGATTTTCTTCCTGTCTCTAAGCTGCCTTGCCATAGGCCAAAACAGCTTATTTATTAACCAATGGGAACAACATATATTCACAGCATACAGAAAGACATCCCACAACACTTCCTCTCTCTTGTGACTAGATTTTGCCTTCTCCTTATTTTCTCTGCCCACTAGCTCTGTCTATCCCTCTTTTTCCTTGCTATTGGCCATTCAATTTTTTTATTAGATTAATCAGGTGCCTTAGGCAGGCAAGGTGAAACAAATGAAACATGTCTTTACATAATTAAACAAATACAGCATAAACAAATGTAACATCTTTGGCTAGTTAAAGTAATACTCCACAACACCCATAGGATCATATATTTTGATGTTTTGTCACCAGGGAGTGGCATTATTTAAAAGGGTTAGAGAGTGTGGCCTTGTTGGAGGAGGTGTGTCAATGGGGATGGGCTTTGAGCTTTCAAAAGCCCATGCCAAGCCAAGTCTCTCTTTCTCTCTGCCTATGGATCAGGATGTAGTTCTCAGCTACTGCTCCAGTGTCTGCTTGCATGCCATCATGCATCTGACATGATAATGGCCTGAACATCCAAAATTGGAAGCAAGCCTCTAGTTAAATGCTTCTTTCATAAGAGTTGTCTTGGTGCCAGGTGGTGGTGGTGGTGGTGGTGGTGGTGGTGGTGGTGGTGGTGTTGCACACCTTTAATCCCAGCACTCGGGAGGCAGAGCCCAGGCTAATCTCTGTGATTTCAAGGCCAGCCTGGTCTATAGAGTGAGATCCAGGAGAGGCACCAAAATGACACAGAGAAACCCTGTCTTGAAAAGCCAAAAAAAGAGTTTCCTTGGTCACGGTGTCTCTTCACAGCAATAGAACAGTGACTATGACATCATTCTTACTATGTTCCTAAATTAAGCAGTACTATCCATTTTTCCATGAAATATCTTTTATGAAATGATAGATATTACTATACAAGTCAATCTGAGCTAGCTTTTTTTTATTGGATCAAATATTATTCCCCAAATTATTTTAATAGGTTCCTAATTACTAATGTTTTTTATTTTATTAGATTTAAATTCCTATTAATAAATCTGTGAATGTATAGTGCTAAATCTGTGTTCATATAAACACACATGCACTCAGTTACTGTATTCATATAGACATCTTTCTAATGATTTGACATATGAAATAAACTACCCCTGTGAATTTATAATCTAGATTCTGGTGTAAGAGAGGTATCAAAAATAAGTTAGTAGATTATGTGGTTTGTACAAAACTATTAACTGATGTGACAAAATCTGATATGGGACAGAAGACTCTCTCAACCTTTTTTTTTTAGCAATATGTTTGGGTTTAGAGGAGTGAGCCAATTCCATCTCCAAAAGCCAGTTTGGTATATTTGGGAATTTGGGCATAGCTTCTCATACTACTTTTCTGTTGGATGAGGGCACTGTATTTTTATGGGGACATAAAGAAAATTTTAGGATTATGGAGTAGTCCATGAGACTGTATTGTCTGAACCAGTTGCCTTGAAACCATTCTGGATGTTGGGTCATCTGGGCTACAGTGTCATTGAAGACCTTTCAGGGAGTCTTGGCTGGTCAAATCTGATGTACCATAATCTGAAACAATTCAATAGCCTCTTGGTTCCTATGGAAACAAAAGCAGAGCCTCCTTTCCAAAGCAACATATCCTTAGAAATCAAGGTACCTTTAAAATATACATATTGGTTTAGCTGAGCAGCTTTTATAATCAAATATCTTTCTGCAGTTAAAAATCCCAAAGACAACACAATCCAGATTTTCTGTGTGATATCCATCTTTATGTGGCTTATTTTTTATATTACTTTTAATTTTTCTTTAAAGACTTTATTTATTTATTTTTTAAAAAACTATATATATATATTTTTCTCTTTCAAGCCTACATGCATTTTTACACACATTGTAAACTGTTGAAAGTCTTGTTCCATCTGAATCTGTCTTATTGTGGATCTATTGCTTTAAACTGCAATGGTTAGCACTGAATGACTCTGCCCACCTCGGCTTTTGGCCAGTAGCCAGGTGGGAAGTATAGGCAGGACAAGCAAAAAAGAAAATTGTGAGAACAGGAAGGCTGAGGAGGAGACACTAGCCTGCCGTCCAGGGAGCAATATGTAAAGGTAAAGCCATGGAACACATGGCGACATATAGATGAACAGAAATGGGCTGAGTTTAAGTGTAGGAGCTAGTCAATGGTAGGCCTGAGCTAATGGCTGAGCAGTTTAATTAATATAAGCTTCTGAACGATTATTTTATAAACAGTTTTGGGGTACATGGGGCTGGGCAGGACTGGAGATAACTCCAGCTACAACAAAACGATGGAGCAGAAAGAACATGGGCAAGGGATAACATGAAGGCTGCCACTTTATATAATATGATTACAGAGGAGCCTATTCCATGAAGTTTTCATCATTTCAATTTACTCTCAGATGCTATGTAGATTAAAGATTTAAATTACAGAACTAAGTGGTATCTTGTAAAACTTTTGTGTTTTAGTTTATAAAAATTTCTTGACTCGAGAAGTTGTTACATCCATGATGTGTTCCCTAGAGGATGTTACTTAAGCAAATAGATAATTAATCATTCTCTGGTAGATAGTGCCCATCAAAGCATTGAAGTAGCAACATGGTTTCTTAAGAGGGTAATTAATTGTGTGTTTAAAACAAGTTTATTTCCATGCTTTCAAATTTAAACACAGCCTCCACCCTTCATCCAAATTCTAGGTATTAGTCCAATGGCAAAATAAAAGGAACTTGTTACACACTTGGAGGAATGCTTTTTACTGGCTTGCTCCTCACTGCTTCCTTATAGAAAAAAACTGAAGGAAGTACATGCTGGCAAACTGCTCCATAGCTGAACTGAGTGCTACATAATAAAATGTCACACACTGAAATTTCCTCAAACCTGGTGTACTGGCTAGATTTCTGTCAACTTGGGGCAAGGCATAGTCATCTGGGAAGAAGAGAACCTCAACTGAGAAAATTGCCCCACCAGATTGGCTTGTGAGCAAGCCTGTAGTGCATTTTCTTAGTTGATGATTGATATGGTAGGGCTGGGCTCACCATGGGCACATCTTTGTGTGTGTGTGTGTGTGTATGTGTCTAATTTTTTTGAGACCTGGTCTTACTTTGCAGCCCTGGCTGGCTTGGAAGTCACTATGTTGAATTCACAGAGATCTAACTGTCTCCTAAGAACTGGAATTAAAGACATGTGCTACCATGCTCTTCCTAATAATAGTAATATTAATAATAACAATACATAAATACATAAACATACAATAAAGAGGATCATGTGAAGGCATATAGAGATTGAATTAATACATCCACAAGTCCAGGGTCTTTTTAAAATCAAGAACCAAGGTTTCCTGGTTGCAAGACAAACTAGGAAGCAACAAAATAGCAGGAGGAGGTGTAGCCTTGCCAAGACCGTGATTTCAGTCTTCTACTGCACAGAATGAGGAAAGAAAAGTAACTGTTCTGCTTTAAATCACTCAGTTTTGGGTGTGCAGCAACAGCAGCCTGGTGGCCTCATCCTTAGAGCTCAATGAGAGAAGAATGTGGGTCAAGGACAACGAGAAAAGTCTCAGGTCTGCTGTGGATATCACTCTATATAAATAAAACACTGATGGCCAGTGACCAGGCAGCAAGTATAGGCGGGACAAGGAGAGAGGAGAATTGGGGAAACAGGAAGAAGGGGAGAGACACCACAGCCACCACCAGGACAAGCAGCATGTAAAGACGCCGGTAAGCCACCAGTCAGGTGGCAAGGTATAGATTTATAAAAAAATGGGTTAATTTAAGATATAAAAACAGTTAGCAAGAAGCCTGCCATGGCCATACAGTTTATAAGTGATAGAAGCGTCTGAGAGATTATTTTATAAGTGGATTGTGGGACTGTGGGGCTTGGTGGAACCTAGAGAGAAGCTCTCCAGCAACAAATGGCGCCGAACGGCTTGAGTTTCCACCATAAACCTGAGAATATTTAATAACCAATTCTAAACAGAGCCAAAAACAGGTTCCTGCTTCTTGTCTCATACGGGCAGCTAGATGCCACAAAATGCAGGTTTGAACACTGGCAGGTTCGTGGTGTGTGTGTTTGACCGGCAGTATGGTGGGAATGAGGCGTCTGCCAGCAGCACATTATGCTTGTGGTATATTTAGTCTTTACTACTATTTTTTTTTTTTAAAAAAGGAGGTTTCTAGACTACACGCTGCTTTGATAAAAGCGTAGACCTACTATTTCTAAGACTTGATGACTCCCAGAGCTGAAAAAAACATACCACCGCCATGTTAAAAAGCTGAAGGGGGCGGAGCCAGAAGCCACAGTGCCGTTTCAGGCTTAGAAGGCTACAGTTTAAAGCAATAGGCTCACAAAAAGACAGATTCAGATAAAATTGTTTGCAATGTACGATATAAAATATACGTAGGCTTAAAAGAGACAAAAAAGATAAATTAATATAAAGAAGCCACGTAAAGATGAATATTACACAAAAAATTTGGATTGTGTTGTCTTTGGGATTTTTAACTACAAAAAAACACTTGATCGAAAAAGATGTTGAATTAAAACAATATGTATATTTTAAAGGTACCTTGACTTCAAAATTTGGATTTAAGGATATGTTGCTTTGGAAAAGAGGTTCTGCTTTTGTTTCCACAGAAAACCAGAGGCTGTGGATTTGTTCCAGATTAAGATACATCAGGTTTCACCAGCCAAGACCCCCTGAAAGGTCTCCGATGACACCATGGCCCAGATAATCCAACATCCAGAGTGGTTTCAAGGCAACTGGTTCACACAATACAGCCCACGGACTACTCCATAGGCCTAAAATTTTCTTTGCATCCCCATAAGATACAGCGCCCCCCTCCAGCAGGAAGTAGTAAGAGATGCTACACCCAAATTCCCAAATATACCAAGCTAGCTTTAGAGGTGGAATTGACTCACTCCCCCTCTAAACCCAGATATATTAATTTAAAAAAAAAATGGTTAAGAGATTCTTGTGTCCCAAATCAGAAGAGCCCTCTGGTGTGGGACAGAGAAAAACCAATATTTTTATTTAAAGCAGGTTGATTTTAAATGTGATCTCTTTCTAAAAAAGAAAAGGGGATATGATATAGATATGTAGGAGGATATAGAGATGATAAGATAAAAGGGTAGATTAATGAACCTACTTTTAAAGAACAACTTGTTTAAAATGTTTTACATTGGTATAGATTTTAGTTTATGTTTAAAATGTTTTACATTGGTATAAATTTTAGTTTATTGATACAAACTTGAAGTTAATTTTGTTACACTGTATATATATATATTTCTATTCTTGTTTGAGGTATTATGTTTATGTAACTCATTTAAAATTGTAATGGATAATTAAAAATAGATTAATAATTAGTCATATATGATAATCATATCTGTAGCCATGTTAGTTAAGTCTTCTAGGTATACATAGATATATTTCAGATAGATAGGTAGTCTTCAAACACTTCATAGACCTAGAGCATATGGCATTTAAATAACTTAGAATTCTGTTGACGTGAGACACAATTGCTCCTGGCTGCACCAATTTGATCCCAAGAGAATGTTGGGCTTCTAAGACATTTCCATTTGGAAGTTTGTCTTCTTGGCACAAAATGGCCTACTGGGCAAAGAACTAACCTTGCCTTGACGGCTGACAGTATGAATGCAATGCTGTCCTTTCTGGACAAGCGGGACACAAGGAAAGTGACCACTGTACTCTGCCAAGACAGGGTAAGATGGTCTTTCAGAATTCCTGCTTCTGAAAATTGTCTGTCAGATACTCTAGGCCTGTAGCCAATTTGAATGCACCAACAATGCTAAAAAACATTAGGTGACTGTCCAGGCTGCCAGATGTCTTGGTCTACTCTTGCAAGATTCCCAAAAGTTGCTTGCATCCATCTAACATTTCTCAGGTACCATTATGTTCCTTCTCAGGTCTTTGATGTGGTTAAAGACTAGATAGTTGTAATTTCCTCAGTTATGATAAAAGGTAAGTTAGATATAAGAGCTTAAACTCACAAATATAAGATAGATAGGACATCTTTTTTTTTGGTTTTTTCGAGACAGGGTTTCTCTGCGTAGCTTTGCGCCTTTCCTGGAGCTCACTTGGTAGCCCAGGCTGGCCTCGAACTCACAGAGATCCGCCTGGCTCTGCCTCCCGAGTGCTGGGATTAAAGGCGTGCGCCACCACTGCCCGGCAACATCTTCTTTAATATTGTAACTGTAATTCATGCACGATAATTGTTTTGTTATATGTAATTTTACACGTTAAAGTTAAAACCTTCCTTTTTTAAAAAAAAGAAGAAAAGGGGAAGTGCTGTGGATATCACTCTATATAAATAAAACACTGATGGCCAGTGACCAGGCAGCAAGTATAGGCGGGACAAGGAGAGAGGAGAATTGGGGAAACAGGAAGAAGGGGGAAGACACTACAGCCACCACCAGGACAAGCAGCATGTAAAGATGCCGGTAAGCCACCAGTCAGGTGGCAAGGTATAGATTTATAAAAATGGGTTAATTTAAGATATAAAAACATTTAGCAAGAAGCCTGCCACAGTCATACAGTTTATAAGTGATAGAAGCGTCTGAGAGATTATTTTATAAGTGGATTGTGGGACTGTGGGGCTTTGTGGAACCTGGAGAAAAGCTCTCCAGCAACACAGGTCCTTCCTCATTTGAAGTCCAAGCCATCTCCCTTCATTGTTTCTGAGGACAATTCTGTGGGAGGCCAGTGATGTGACTGTGTGTCCTCTTTTCTTATTAGTATGCCACACATTGGATTTAGGACTTGCAAAACATTCAGTGACTTAACACCCACTTTTTAAAATATGGTCACATTCATGGGTATAAGGTTAAGACTTAAACATACCTCCATGGTTCCTGCTGTAATTCCTTGGCTGTGAAGTGAGTTTCTTAGTCAGAGGCACTGCTGTGTGGAATAATAAACAGAAATGCCTTCAAGTTTCTGCCTTGAGTTTTTGCTTTGATGGACCATGACCTGGAATTGTAAGCTGAATAAACTCTATCCTTCCATAAGTTGCTTCTGGTTAGAAAATTTTATCACAGCAACAGAAAGGAAATTAGAATAGACCCTAATTTACCATGAATAATTTCTTCATAAAAAGGATGAATTGGCCTAGAGATGTACACATAGAGGGAAGATGATGGAGAGACCCACAAAAGGCAAAATCCACAGCCAGTGAGTAAGGTTTGAAATATCCTCCCTTCATAGCCCTCAAAGAGACACAGAGCTGTTGACTACAGGCTTTTGAAATCCCACCCCTGTGGTGGTTTGAATAAGCATGGCTCCAGTAGGTTCATATAGTTGAATGCTTAGTCACCAGGGAGTGGAGCTGTTTAATAGAAGGATTAGGAGGTATGGCCCTAGTGGAGGAATTATGTCACTGAGGATGGACTTTGAGGTTTCAAAATGTTTCTCTCTCCCTTTCTCTCTCCACTGCTGGTAGATCAGGATGTGGCTCTCAGCTGCCATGTATGCTGATGTGCTTCTGCCATGATAATAATGGACTAAACCTTTAATACTATAAGCAAGCCCCCGATTAAATGCTTTCTTTTACAAGTATTAGCTTGGTCATGGTGTCTCTTCACAGTGATAGAACAGAGCCTAAGACAGAAGTTGGTACCAGATGTGGGGTACCTGTGACAGACCTGACCATGCTGTTTGTTGGAGGAATATGGAAGACTTTGGGATTTTGGACTAGAAAAGTGGTTGAATGCTTTAAGGGGGTCTTAATGAGCCACTGTTGTAGGATCATGAAAGAGAGCGCTGAGGGCAATTTGGACTTTGCAGCCCAACTCAAGGAGTATTACAGGTAAAGGATATTAGTATGTGGCCTAGAGACCATTCTTGTGATATCTTGGTAAAGAATGTGGCTGCCTTTTGCCCTTGTCCTAAAAATCTTCCTGAGGCTAAATTGAAGAGCTTTGAACCAATATCATTGGCAGAGGAAATGTGAAGACGGCTTAGTATTGACTGTGTCATGTGGTTATTAGCAGTCACTCTTATACAGATCTACAATGAAAAGAAGCAAATGGGACAAGGAAAAATACAAAATACACAATGAGAAAAAGAGCACAAGGAAATGTGATGTTGGAGCCCAGTCCTGTGCTCAAGGAGATAAAATCCTTAAAGAAAAGGCTGATGCTAAATGGAATAAAGGGAGGTGGGGGGAGGAAATGGGTGTAACATGAAATATTAAATCGTCTTATTAATAAACAAAACAAAACAAAAAACCTGGAGCCAGATTTTGGGGTAAAAGCTGAAAGATCTGAGAAACAGAACAAGCCAGCAATGTTCTTAACCTCTACGAAATCCTCAGTCTCAAGAGAGTGAGTTCCTGTTTCCTCGTGCCTTACATACTTTTCTCTGCCCAGACATCACTTCCTGAGATTAAAGGCATGTATGCTTCCCAAGCAAAGGCATGAGATCTCAAGTGCTGAGATTAAAGGTGTGTGTCACCACTGCTTGGCTCTGTTTCTCTCATGTGGCCCAGTGTGGCCTTAAACTCACAGAGATAGGATTAAGGTTATATGCCACCACTTCCTGACCTCTATGGCTAATCTAGTGGCTCGCTCTGTCCTCCTATCCCCAAGCAAATTTATTAGGGTACACAATATATCACCACAAATAGGAGGAGAGGAAGGAGGGGAACTGCCATCAGGATATAAAATAAGCTCAGAGTAGGACCCCATTCAGCTAAACTTTGTGAACTTATGAAAAGGAATTAAAAGGAAGTTGAAGCAGCAATGGGAACCATCAACAACAGAATGCTGTGGCAAATGTAATTGAAGGAGGGGGTCCAAGTTCCAGGCCTATCAAGCAGCAGAATCTGGCAACTGTGGTCATGTGGTTCTGACTTTAAGGTCAAGGATACAAGAAAGGGGTTATGAAATTTTCCTCTACATCTAAGGAAAGCTGCTGAGGCCAGGTGTGTTTCAGGAGTATCCCTGCCTGGAGACTTAGACAGGCCACTGTGTGAAGGTATGAAAATGAAGTCCAGATTGTGTTGGAGACCCCAAGATGCTGAAGATGTCAGAGTCATGGGATACTTGCCCAAGAGACCTGCAAATAGGGTTTGGAACAAGCCCAACAGAGAAAAGTGTGTTGCAGTCAACAAAGCTGAAGGGAGTTGGAGATTTGAAAAATGCATTGACATCAGACATGGAGATGCAGAATTCGGAGTTTTCCCTGCTGTTTTTGGTCCTGCTTTGGTCCAGCGTGTCCTCACTATGCTCCTTTTTCCTCCCTTTTGAAATGGCAATATATATTTTGTGCTATATATATTGGAAGTATGTGATTTGCTTTTTGCTTCTAATTTTACATGGCCCCAATAGGCTTATAGCCATATCATAATGCAAAAAGTGCATTCAAAAGTCTCCGTAGTCTATCAGTCCCAACACTGTTTAAAAATCCAAAGTTCAAAGTCTCTTTGGAGACTCATGGCAGTCTCTGAACTTTAACCCCTTTCTTAAGAGAAACAGAGGAGGAGCAGACTAGGGGTGGTGGTAGGGAAATTGTGTGTGTGGGGGATGGGAGGAAGGAAGGAGGGAAATTGCCATTAGGTTGTAAAATTTAAAAAATTAATTTAATTAAAAAAAGAAATTTTCACTAATTGCTTTTGTCTGGCAACATATTCATGTTTTTACTTGGAAAAAAAAAGAACTCATGTTGCTTTTAACACCCAACTGCCATTTCCCCCAGATCATAACTACTCTACATAAATTTCTTTTTTTATTGTTGTTAGTTCTGTTTTACCTTCAATAATCAGTGTGTCTTCTTGATTCATTTTCATGCCTCCACTGCTCCTGTGCTGAGCATAAGACTGCATTAATTAACATTCTCAATTTCTTGATCCTGAGCAAACTCAATTCTAAAATACAGAATGTTCCATGTACTCTAGACTGAAGTTTCTCAGTCCCACCTTGTCTTGCCCCAGCAGTGGCTGTCTTCTTCTTCTTTTTTTTAATAAAATAATCACTCAAAGGTTTAACATTAATTACAAACTGTTTGGTCTATGTCTCAGGGTTATAGCTAGTTAGCTCTGACATCTTAAATTAACCCATTTCTATTAATCTATATTTTGCCAAATGGCCATGGCATTACTGGTCTGCTGGCATCTTGTTCCTTGGGCAACTGGATGGCCTCTGCCTGACTCTGTCTTTGTTCTTCCTGTATCTCTCTTGGATTTCCCACCTTGCTGTCTCCTGTCTTGCCATAGGTCAAAGCAGCTTTTTTATTAACTGATGGTAGCAACACATATTCACAGCATACAGAAAGACCATCCCACAGCAATGCACAGGCTTGCAGATCCCCATCCTCTTCCCTGGCTCTGCAGTATTTCAGTGGGTGAAGGAAGGTGCCAGGAGTCTCTGTATCAAAGGCCCCATTCTCTCATACTCATGTGCTGATGATGCCACTTTTGTGTGACTTTAGCCACAATGTAGACCTTAAATTTTTTAAATCATTTTGTGACTTACATGACTAACAAATTCTGGTGGTTTGACTAAGAATGGCCCCATAGGCTCATATATTTGAATGCTTGATTCTGAGTTTGTGGAACTGTTTTAGGAAAGGGTTTGGAGATGTGGCCTTGTTGTGGAAGGTGTGTCACTGAGCAGGGCGGGTGTGGGATGGGGGTGAGGGGGTGGGGAGGGAGACTTTGAGGTTTTAAAACACCATGTCAGGCCCCATCTCACTCTCTCTACCTCAGGCTTATGGATAAGATAAAGCTCTCAGCTTCAGCTCCAGCTCCAGTATCATGCCTGCCTGCTTCCATGCTCCCACCATAAAGTTCATGGACTCATCCTCTGAAATGGAAAACAAGACTACCCTTAAAGAACTTTTTTAAATAAATTGCTTAGGTTAAGGTGGTTTGTCATGGCAATTGAAAAGTAACTTAAGAGAGAAGTTGGTACCAGTGTTGGAGTATTTCCATTATGGGACTGTCCGTGCTATTTTATGGACAAATAGAGAAAGCATTGGGAGTTTGGACTAAAAAAGCAGCTCAATGCTATAAGCAGGATTCAATAGCCATCCTGTCAGAGCTTGTAAGACAACAGTGCTGAGCAGAAAGTGGTCTATACGGAGGCTCAGCTGGAGAAGTTTCAAAGGGAAATAATATTAGCACCTGGGCTAGATACCATTTTTTTGGTGATATTTTATGAAAGAATATGATTGCTTTCTGCCCTTGTCTAAAAAAATCTGCCTGAAGTTAAATTGAAGAGTTATGAATTAATATCATTGGCAGAGGGGATTTTAAGACAACCTAGTATTGACTCTATTGTGTAGTTATTAGTGATCGGTCTTATGTAGATTTATAATGAAAAAGATAAGCAAAGCAAAAACAAATACAGAAAGTACAATTTGAGGAGAAAAAGAACATGAGAAATTTTAATATTTGGAATGAACTCTTATGCTCGAGGAGATGAGAAATTGAAAGAAAAGCCTGATACCAAGGGGAATAAAGGCAGTAGCACCCTTAGTGTAAGACCCCACCCCGCTAAGCTTTCAGCTTGTGAAAAGAAAATGCATAAGGAATCTTCCCCCAAAGCAATGGTTCTCAGCCTTCTTAATGCTGTGACCCTTTAATATAGTTCTTCATGTTGTAGTGACCCTCAACCATAAAATTATTTTCATTGCTACTTCATAACTGTAATTTTGCTGCTGTTATGAATCATAATGTAAATACCTGTGTTTTCAAATGGTCTTAGATGACCCCTATGAAAACATTGTTAGACTCCCAAAGGGGTCGCTACTCATAGGTTGAGAAACACTGCTCTATAGCAAAAGAAATCTTATTTAAGAAAGGAAAGCACAAACAAGTTAACACTTATGCAAATAGAATTCAAAGAGGAAGCCACGTTCCAGCCCAAGGGAGCAGAACTTGGCAGCACTAGCTAGATGGTTCTGGATTTAAAGTCAAGAAGGATACAGGCATAAAGAGGCTGTAGACTCTTCCTCTTTGGTTAAGGAAAGAGGCTGAAGCCTGGAGTGTGGTAGGGCAGTGCCTGCATGGAGGCCCAGAGAGGCCATTGTGTGAAACTGTGAAAGTGAAGTGTAGATTATGTTGGAGTGCCAAAGATGTTGGAGATGCTGTTACCATAGGATGTCTACTGAGGACAGCTGCATAAAGGGAGTGGAAGCAGCACAAGAAAGAGAAGTGTGTGGTACTCAATAAAGCTGGGAGAAATGGATGATCCAATGAGCGGTGTCAGTCCTTCGTCATCGGACATAGAGCTTTAGAGTTCAGCGTTTTCCCTGCTGGCTCTCAGTCTTGCTTTGCTCCACTGTTTTCTCACTATGCCCTCTTTATTTCTTTTGGAATGGTAATGTGGTAATGTATCTTCTGTGCCATGCTGGAAGTATGTGATTTGCTTTTTAATTTTGATTTTATAGAGGTTAACAATTAAGGGATTGCCCTAAGTCTAGAAGAGACTAGACTTTTAAACAGTTTCAAGACTGTGAAAGCCTATGGGGACTTTCGGTGTTAGAATAAGTGCATTTTGCATTATGATATGGCTACAAGCCTATTGGGGGGGGGGCAGGGAGTGAAATGTGGTAGATTGAATGAAAATGGCCCCATAGGCTAATCTATTTGAATGCTTAGTTCCAAATTGTTGGACTGTATGGGAGGAATCAGGAGGTGTAGCCTTGTTGAAGGAGGTGTGTCACTGGGGGTAGGTGTGAGTGAGGGGGTGGAATGGGCTTCGAGGTTTCAAAACTCCATGCCAGATCAGTCTCTGGTTTCTTTGGCTCCAGCTTGCAGAGGAGCTGTAAGCTTTCAGCTACTGCTCCAGCACCATGCCTGTCTGCCTGCTGTCATGTTCCCTACCATGGTGTTCATGGACTCAACCTCTGGAACTGTAAACAAGCCTCTAATTAAAGTCTTTCCTTTATAACTTGCTTTGGCCATGGTGTCTCCACAGCAGTAGAAAAGTAACTAAGACACAAATCCAGAACCAACTAGGTATAATATTTCAATGCATTTTTTTTTTTTTTTTTTTGGTTTTTCGAGACAGGGTTTCTCTGTGTAGCTTTGCGCCTTTCCTGGAGCTCACTTGGTAGCCCAGGCTGGCCTCGAACTCACAGAGATCCGCCTGGCTCTGCCTCCCGAGTGCTGGGATTAAAGGCGTGCGCCACCACCGCCCGGCTTTCAATGCATTTTTAAGAATTTATGGTCAACCCACACCCTTGTGGTATTTTTCTTATTTCCTAGTTTTCATGAGTAGTGTTCATAATAATATAAGGCATGGCAGAATTTGGATAAATCTTAACTACTGCTTACCATAGTCTATATTAATAGTTTTAAACCAAAGTCTCACATCCTGTATTTCTTCAGTTCTTATAGAACACAGCTGTAATCTAATATTTGATCTAATTGAAAAAAAGGCAAGCAAACCCAACTGAATGCACAAATATACTCCCCCTTCAAGTCTAACTAAAATGCCTGCTATGGAAAGACTTTATTCTGTATCAAATCTCTGCCTCAAGACCCACCTGAGTCTGTCTAGGACTGCCAGTATCTCCCACTTACCCACCTCTAATGACCATTTATTTGCTAAGCCTGGTGTCTTCCTCCTATCCTTGTTCAGTCACAAGCAGTTTGTGCCCAGGCCTACATCTGCTGATATTCCCCTAGCCTGGAAGAAGGTATGTTAAACCAAGACTCTGGGTACTGAAACACAGTCCAAGAACAGAGGTGTGCAATGGCAATTCTGAGTGCTTGTGTGAAGTGTGATCCTAATTAGTCTTATTAAATGAAAACTCGGAGTCAGATATTAGAGTGAAAGCTGAAAGATCAGAGAAGAAGAGATAGTCACTTCTTACCTCCATGAATCCTCAGACTAAATGGGGTGATCTTATCTCTACTAATCCTCAGACTGAATGGGGCTGAGATCCTGTCTTTACCCTCCTTATATTCCTGTCTCCACCTCCCTAGTGCTAGGACTAATGGCCTGAGCGTCCCATGTGCTGGGATCAAAGGCATGATCCTCCTAACTGCTAGGATTAAGGATGTGTGCCACAACTACCTGGCCTCTATGGTTAACTAGTGGCTAGCTCCGCCCTCTGATCTCCAATCAGACACAAACAAAATATCATACAACACTTATGAAAAAACTCAAAGAAAACAAGACAAGAGTCTTGTGGTCTCAGTTTCTTCATAAACACTGAATTGTTCTTGGAATGTGAGTTTGTGCCCCAGGTATAGTGAATAGAATTGAGTTTATTTAAGATTATTTATTATAGTTAGCTATCATTTGTTTATAGACTTCTATGGAAATACATGTTTTTGCCATGTGTCACTTGTCCTTGTGATTGAACACCTTACTCATGTGATTCTTCTTAACTCTCAGAGTATGATGCTCTCAATAAAGTTGGCTATTGCACCAGGCGGTGGTGGCACACGCCTTTAATCTCAGCACTCGGGAGGCAGAGCCAGGCTGATCTTTGTGAGTTTGAGGCCAGCCTGGTCTACAGAGCGAGATCCAGGAAAGGCACAAAGCTATACAGAGAAACCCTGTCTTGAAAAACCAAAAAAAAAAAAAAAAAAAAAAAAAAAAAAAAGTTGGCTATTGCATTAGACTTTAGTCTGCCTCAGGTTTTAGGCTCCACTCTCCCAGGTTCACGATGCCAACTAGATCAGTAAATAATTGGGCACTTCCACTAAAGTCAGCATATGTTTTCTAAACCCAGCAAAGATGTATATAACAATTACATGACTATGAACTAAGTTTCTAGAAACTTCAGCGACATGTTAAGGACAGGCAAATTAATGTGGCTTTAATTCTCTTACATCCCCAGTGTCTCAATCTTTTATTGTTAATGTGTACACAAACTGAGCTTTGTGATTCCCACCCCCAGCACTTACCACCCACCACCCCCTGCAAGTTTCAAATTTTTCACAGGTGTATAGATGCTGCATGAGTACCAAATTTGCTTTTTCTACCTGAGATATGAATCAATTAGAAGGGAGAAACACAGACAAAGGTTCTCCTCCAAGATCCATCATGTCACCAGCCTGGGGCAGTTGGCTATGTTTCCCAGTACCAGATACAATTTTCATCTCATTGAGTGGGTCTGAAGTTTAATTAGAGAGCTATATGTTACCACCAAAGTATCTGCGTCCCTATTGCACCCCTGGAGTTGCTAATTTGTTTTCATTAGAGAGATTAACATCCCATTGACTCTGCTTGATAACTTATTCTCATTTTGTATTGACAATGCTTTTTGGAGTATTCCCATAGCTTGTTCCTACTATGACACAACCAAAAAAAAAGATCTTCCTTTATTTTCAAACTGAATTGGAATTGCATACTTAGCTACCTATAGAGAACGCCATGGAGAAGCTCAGGATACTAAAAGGAGTCATTTTATTGTGATATTTTAATGTAGTTATTTCCTATAAAATGTATTACTTCTTTTAATTTGTGATGTTAATGTGAATATATGTCCTTTCAATTATCAAAGTTTTTTTTTGTGTGTCTGATTATCTCTAAGCATTGCTTACAATCTAACTAAGTACTACATTGAAAATAATGCAACTTGGTTTTTATTTAAACTAGGTTATAATCATTATTTAACTCACATTGAAAATAAAAGACAAATGCCTCACAATGGATTAAAATGTTACATTTTCTGTAATCAGCATTGTTTAATATCAAGACAGTTCACAGGAGAAGAACCAATCTCTTAGGTCAACTATTCTCTTTAAGAGAAAATTAATTGTTGTGACAATAAGAAATCATATTGCTGCTATTCTGATATTACATTGGAGAGAAAAGAAGACCATGGAATTTAGACTCCAATTTCCTAGGGTTGACCTTTAACAAAATGATGGGGCCCATACAATTCATGAGGGGATAGTGGTGCTGTTGTATTGAAAGTCCATAAAAGAGCAAGCACATGTTTGAAGTTCTGCCCTGGTCCATGATAAAATGTGGCACAGGTACTAGTGGGCATCAAGATGAGTTGCTGTTTCCAAAGGGTTTTATTCCTCTGAGCCAATGCTCTCTTTTTTCTTCTAAGTGTGTTTTGTTGAACAAATAAATAGCTGTTTAATTGAATTTGTATTATTTCATACATATAAACACATAGATTTGAATCTTGATTTTTTATTTATACTTTAATCATGAGCTTTTGTCCAAGTTGTTAAATTTAGAAGCTGAATATTAGTAGTTATGTAATATCCCTCATTCTAATTAATTTGTCGATATCTCAAACTTGAATATTGAAATTCTCATCCCATTTTGCACAATGTCAGTTACACCACAATGTATCTTTGTGCTTAAAATTTTGTTTATCTTTTTGCATACTTAAGCTTTAGTTTCAGCATTAAAGGTTTTCCACTAAAAGACACTGATGATCTGAACGGAAATACTGTCTAGAAATAGCATATACATTTCTTATTTCTCTAATGGAAAAGCCTGTCTGGCTTTGAACTTTTAATTATTTGATCAAGTGAAGTTGAACAGTTTTTCAGATGCTTATTTATACTTGTCTTTTGACTAATTTTCTATGGAAAAATTTCTATTTGTCACTGTCCTTTACCCAGTTAGGGTAGATAACTCTCTGAATTTGACTAATGTTAAGGATTTGCTCCATGGAATAACAGAAAATGAAAAGAATAAACTTTCAAGGGATTTCTTTTAAATTACATGAACAAGAAAAGCCTATCATAGAAGGTGATATTTAAACTAAAAGTTAAGGATGTATTAATGAAATGATGTATGTTTTGGAAGAAAAAACTTTATAATTAGAAGCTATAGGAAAGAGAAGCCCTGAGGTAGCCCTGAGGGGATCTGCAAGAGTTATGAGTATGTGTTATTTAAGTATAAATAATTAAATTAACTAAAACCATAAATTAATTTAAATTAAGACAAATGAAAATAAATTAAATTAATAAATAAAACCAACAAGCAATGCAAAGAGTTAGTGAAATAAGAAGCTGGTTCATTGGAAAGATAAACAAGATTTAGAAACTTTTAGCCAAGTTAACCAACAGAATGGGGAAGACCAAAATTAATAAAATATGAGCTAAAAAGGAGACATTACAGCACATATGAATGAAATGTTTAAAATATCATCAGGACATACCCTAATATTCAATACTTTACTAAATTGAAAAACTTTAAAGAATGGATGAATTTCTAGATGCATATGACATACCAAATGCATCTAGATCAAATTAAGTAGGTTTATAATCAGAAATGAGATCAAAGAATTGATAAAAATTCTCCCAAATACAAATCTCCCAGGACCAGATGAATTCACTGCAGAATTACACCAGAACTTCAAAGAAGAAGTAATTTCAATTCTACTCTAATTATTCCATTAAAGATAAAAAAGGAAGGAAGGCTTCCAAACTCTTTTTACAAAGTCAGTATTATTATGTTACCCAGACCAGATAAAGACATAACAATAACAATGATATAACAACAAGGAAACATAAAACTACAGACTGACCTCCCTAATGAACACAGGTGTAAAAATTCCCAACAAATTCTTGCAATCATAATTCAAACTGTTATAAAATGTTGAATTTATTCTGGTGATCCAGGGATACTTCAATACACTTAAATAAAAAATGTAATTCATCATATGTTTGTTTTATAAGACAGAAATTACATAATCATCTCAATAGATACAGAAAAGACCTTTGTCAAAATACACCACTTAATTGTAAGTCATAGAGAAACTAAGGGTCTAGGGTGCATAACTCAATATAATAAAAGTTATATTTGAAAATCCTGTAACCAATATCATACTAAATGTACAAAAATGTAAAGCATTCCCAATAAAATCAGTATGCAGTCTAGTTTTATCTCATCTTGACACAAGCTAGAGTCTTTAGAGAGAAGAGAATCTCAGCAGAGAAAAATGCCTCTATAAGATCAGGCTATAGGCAAGCCTATAGGGTATTTTCTTAATTAGTAACTGATGTGGGAGGGCCCAGCCTATTGTAGGTGGTGACATCCCTGGGCTGGTGGTCCTGTGTTCTTTAAGAAAGCAGAGCAAGCTGGGATGAGCAAGTTGGTAAGCAGTATCCCTCTATGGCCTCTGCATCAACTCCTGTGTTCAGCTTCTTGCCCTGATTGTCTTGACTTCCTTTAGTGATGGACTAAAATGTGGAAGTGTAAGCCAAATAAGCCCTTCCCTCCTCAACTGGCTTTTGATTACGGTGTTTTATGATAGCAATACTAACCCTAACACACAATAAAAAATTAGACAAATATCTCTACTCTACTCTTTCCATTTCTATTCAAAATAGTGCTTGGTCTTAACTAGAGCAATATGACAAGAGAAGGAAATAGAGATGATATGGATAGGAAAAGAATAATTCAATGTATCCTATTTGTACATGATAAAATTATATATATATATATATATGTGTGTGTGTGTGTGTGTGTGTGTATGAGATCCTAAAGACTCTACCAAAACCACACTTAGAGCTAATATATATGTATATATATAACACACACACACACACACACACACACACACACACACACACACACATATATATGTTCAGCAAAATAGAATGGTACAAAATTAACATAGAAAACACAACAGGCTTCTTCTATACCAATGATAAACACACCCAAAAAGAACCACCACCACCACCAAAAAACCATGAAATAGGGAGGGGGACATAGTGGTGGCTTATGGAGGGAGTTGCAAGAGGGAATAGAGAGTGGATACGGTCATGTTTCATTGTGTACATATAGGAAATGCTCAAGAAGAATAAAGAAAATAATCAGAAAAATCAACCATCACAATTAGCTTTCTTTTATTTCTTAATTTACATATCAGTAAATGCAGGCAATGATTATACCCAAGGAGTATTGTTACTCTTCTGTAGGACACATGTGTAAAGAGCTTAGAACAAAAGAAGTGGACAATAAGTAGGTGGTGTCTATGCTGGTTGGGATAATATAGACTGACAAATGGTATTGAGAAGCATATTGTTATTTAAACTCCTGAAAGTAAGAACTGGCAATGTAGACACTATTGTACACATTTTGTACCTATATTTATTTTGACAATATTGTACATATTTGTATCTCAGCATGTGGTATAAACTATTGCCCCTCATCCCACTGACACACATTATTTTAAATGCTGAAGTACATTTTAAAAACAGTTCTTAGAAATATGGGGCTACTTGACCATCATTCTGAGGTTATGTAACACCCTGTAGGCAGCAATATTCTCTTATCTGTAGAAATTGCTTTAATGAATCATGTGTAAGTTCTCAACAGTGACCTTCCTAGAAATTATGCTAGAAATGGACATTTTTACTTCCCAGAAAAGATAAAATTAAAGGTTCAGAGAAAGAAATATGTGACAGACGAAGGGAACAAAAGATAAATGTTGGCTGAAACTAAGGGTGCAGAGAGTCACAGGCAGCACATCAAGATAGTGAACCAAAGTCACCCACAGAACTTCAGGATCTGTAAGCTGGTGCATCATTGAACAGAAATGAGAGAGAAAAGCTGTTGCTATGAATAGTTGATGTGGTGATAACAGTAAATAGGTTGACAACTGCACTGTGAATAAAAAGTGATACTTTATTATAGAGAGACACTGATTGCTTCCAGCCTGGCTTGGTCAGGGAGCTAGGAAACTATTGTATGAGACCAGAGGAAATTAAGGGCAATTCCAAGTGAAAGATTGTAAAGTGAACTGTTGGACTGAATCTTTGCTCCTCCTGCAAATGCTAGAGTGAAAAACAGACAAACCAACCAACCAACCAACCAACCAACCAACCAACCAACCAACCAACCAACCAACCCTAACACTCCTGGTTGAGAGAATAGAATCTCTGGCCTGCTCACCTGACATTCCATTAGGGCTGATTCAGTAACTGGAGAAGGGACTATCTTTAGGAAGGTAGGCTCACAGTAAACCATGCTAATGCGGTGGGTGGAATAATTAGTCCTTTAATAATAGGCGGCATTTTTTTCCTTCCCAGAATCCCTGCCCTTGTTGCAGTGTTTCTCAGGACTGCAGCCATGCAGCATCGTATGTCTTCTGAATTATTCAGAAAAACATAACTTCTCCTTTCCCCTTTTCTCTTCTCTAAGCATGCTGTTCCTGACATGTTGGGTTTCTCCAGTATTTTGGATGGGCTTCCTTACTCTGCCTGTAAAGCCTCCCTCCTCACCAAATGACTCCTTGCATGCCATGTGGCTGACCTCTAACATCAGCTTTGGGGGCGTTGTGGCTGCTTTCCTTCTTTCCCCACTTTCCTCCTTCTGGCAGCAGCTGGAATTTACAACTCCCCTGCCCTATTTTTTTTTGAATTATAATAAAATTATCTTTGAACTTCCATTTACATCCATTTTTAAATTCTTAATGAGACTAAGAACCCCAAGAGGGTGACCCTGACTTCCCTTATGTTACAGATGCTAAAATTAGAGTAATGAGGTTTTAGTTTTGACAGTATAAACTAGAAGGCCACCAATAGCCCACATCTCACATGAAAGGTACACAAATGAAGACAAATTTAATTAGCAGATGTGGAAATTATAAAGAGTAAAAAGGGACCAGTTTACTTTATAGAATTGTCATTGGTATGTATGAACCTAGGGCATATCTGAGAGTTTCTTTTTTTTATTATTACAACTGCTTGGTCATTAGTTCAGGCTTATTACTGACTAGCTCTTACACTTAATTTAACCCATAATTCTTATCTATGTTTAGCCACATAGCTTGGTACCTTTTCTCGGTTCTGCCTTGTCATCTTGCTTCCTCTGTGTCTGGCTGGCAACTTCTGACTCAGCCTTCCTCTTCCCAGAATTATCCTTGTCTGCTTATCCTGCCTATACTTCCTGCCTGGATACTGGCCAAACAGCATTTTATTTATTAACCAATCAGAGAAACACATTCACAGCATACAGAACAACATTATCCATCATTTCCCCCTTTTTTTTCTATTTAAAAGGAAAATTTTAACTTCAACATAGTAAAATTACATATAACAAAACAGTTATCAGGTAAGAATTATAGTTATAATATCTAGTCTATTTGTATTGGACAAAATTAAAGAAAATATTATATCATCTTATATTTGTGAGTCCGTTTCACATCTATTTTATCTCTTATCATAACCAAGGAAAACCATAATTATAACTATCTAAGCTTCAACAACATCAAAGACCTCAGAAGGATATAATATTACCTAAGTAAACAGCATTCTTCAAGTACCTGCTTTGCAGAGGAGACTGCCAGACATTCTAAGCAGAGAGAAGCGACTGAGAGACTCTAGCCATATAGGCTGAAGATGGATGCCCCAACATTCCAGAGAAACTTTGGGTGACTGTCCAGGCAGCCAGTTGTCTCTGTCATTCTAGATTTTTGGAAGTTGCTTACAATGCTCTTCCTGTTTATTATATCCTTCTGAGAGTTTCTTTAGGAAGAAATAGTCCCCTCTTCATTGTGCTGCATCAAGTTGGGATAATTCCTTCTTGTAACCGGGAAGAAGAGCAGACATGTATTTACTCAGCATGACAAAAGAAGAGCATGACTGCATTGGGAGGCAACAGCAGATTTGAAAGCAAAATGCCTGTGTGAAGCCAGGTGTGGTGCTGAACACTGTACTTCCTGAAAGTAGGTGGTGGACTTGGTTATATTAGCAGCTCACAGTTGCCCCCTGCTATATGATGAGTTAATGCCTAGCCTGGGTGTGGCATCGTGTGTGTGTGTGTGTGTGTGTGTGTGTGTGTGTGTGTGTGTGTGTTCCTAAGCAACTGCAAAGCAAAACAAATGCCTGTACAAAAATAGAAACATTGAGTAAAAGTTGATTCGTAATCAGAAAACTGGTCCTTTTCTCCTATCCTATGCAATCTCTAGGCACCCAGGCCCACATCACCCAGCCTTCCCTGAAGAACTGACCAGCCAAGAAGTTTTAAAGGAATTGGTTCATTAGTTGCTTCCCCCTCTTAATCAAGTTCTTCATTGCCAGTCCCATCTGGTCATCCAAAGGTTCCAACAGCCCCTAGGTAGGCCATTCTTTAATGCTGCTGACAATCCAAATCATTTCAAATTTGAATATAGTTGCTGATGTGAAAGATGGACAGCAAAACAAGAGCTTAAAGAAACAGACTAAGCAAGAAGAGAGCTTAGAATAAAGCAATTAATACCCCTGAATCTATGTAACAAGAGGCAGCTTCCATGACACAAGAACAGAGAGAGAACAACACATTGTCAAAGCCTAAAATTATGACAGCAGATGCAAACAAAACCATTCTTTTCTTTTAGTTTTTCAAGACAGGGTTTCTCTGTGTAGCTTTGTGCCTTTCCTGGAACTCACTCTGTAGACCAGGCTGGCCTTGGACTCACAAAGATCCACCTGCCTCTGCCTCCAAAGTGCCGGGATTAAAGGCGTGTGCCACCACTGGCCGGTTAAAACCATTCTTAACAGTGGTTGGAAGTAGAACTAAAAATGAACCAACCAACCAACAATCTCAGGATACAGGGATAAGCAGGTCTGAGGTTCCCGTGAGGGATTCACTACAATGAAACTAAGAGGTGCTTAAGTGTGTTGAGAAGATAATGGATGGCACATTTAGGGGAGAGCTTGTGGCTGAATTTGTGATAGAAAAAACAAGCAAAGGCAATCTAGAAAGAGTAGGCAGTGTAGAGGAAAAAAACAAAAACAGAAACAGAAAAAACTGTGTCATGTGACAGGAACCAATAAAGGATGTTTCCCACTTCCTCACAGCCCTGTATATGCTGATTCAGCAGAATCACATTCATCTTGTCTAATGACATCCAAAGGATGAAGATGTTCAAATGTACAAGTAAGCTAGGAAGAAAACCAGTTAAATCTTTATCTTTGCCAGTGAGAAATTAAAAGTTAATGTCTAACTATCAATTAGCTTTAGCAATATGCACATGATATTTTTCCTTTTATTAAAATTAGATTTGTTTCATACAATGTATTTTGATTATGGCTTCTCCTCTCCCACCTCCTCCCATTTCCTCCCCACCTCTTCCTCAACTAGATCCACACTCTTTCTGTCTCTCATTAGAAAACAAACAGACATCTAAGGAATAATAATAAAATAAGATAAAACAAAAAAGAACAAATTGTAATAGGACAAAACCAACAGAAGAAAAAGAGCCAAAGAAAAATCACAATAAACATATATAGATGCACACACACACACACACACACACACACACACACACACACATTTGCACACACAGGAATCTCACAAAAACATAAAATCTGGAGCCATAATATAAGGCTAGAAAAATGTCCTGACTCAACACCTCCAAAGATACTGTTGAGTTCATTTTGTGTTGTATTACAGCTGGGCATGCAGCCTCCCCTTACGATTGGCTCTTTTCCCCAGTGAGACTCCTTTGGAGAAAACTAATTTTCCATTTGCAAGTAATTATCAATTGAAGATAGCCTCTGGGCTTGGGATGGGGTATGTGTCCACTTCTCCTTTCAGCTCCAGAACCCCATCAGGGGCAGACTCATGCAGGCACTGTGCACATTGTTCCAGTCTGTGTGAGTTCACATGTGTGCCAGTCATCCTGTGCTCAGAAGGCTTTCTTTCCCTGGTGTCCTCCGTGCTCTCTGGCTCTTTCACTCCTTCTGCTTCCCACAGAGTGCCCGAGAGAAGGGATTTGGAGACATCCCATTTAGGGCTGACTGTTCAAGATCTTTCAGTCTCTGCATATTGTCTGGCTGTGGGTCTGTGTATTTATTCCCAATCGCTGTGGGAAGAAGCTTCTCTGATGATGGCTCATCAAGTGACTGATCTATTACTATAATAGAATGTCCTCAGGGACATTCCTCTATCAGAACAGTAGTATTTATTTTTCCCTAGGTCCTTAGCCTGTCCAGTCTCATGTTCTTGACCACCCAAACAGTGACGAGCATGGGTTCCGTCTCATGGAATGGGCCTTAAATCCCACCAGATATTGATTGGTTACACCCACAAGCTTTGCACCACTATTGCACTAGTGTGTCTTGCAGTCAGGACACCATTGTAGATCAGAAGGTAAAGATGTATTCCAAAGAGAAGAAAGTAAGTAGCTCCTTTGTTGGTTGGGAAATCAAAGTTTGAGTGAGTCTAAAATTAGGTGGGAGTGGGAGGAAAGGCAGGGGTGGAGAAGGAACAAGACTTAGGACTAGTTCATCATGAAAGGCATGATGTAATTTTCAATCTATAGACAGAGCAACTGATTGAAAAAGTAGACAAAGAATGACAGAGGTTGGGGCCAAGCTTAGAGTCCTATAAGTCACTGACACAATCCAGAGAAAACATGGAGGCTGACAAAGGCTGAGAAATATCTATCCATTTATTTCAGAGTCTAAAGTTCCAGCCTCCACACCCAAATCTGCACTTTTTACAATGGCCTTGAACAAACATAACCTCCATTGTATCTTCAGATGAGGGTGCAGCAGAGGACCATCTGTATTAGATGTGGGTTGCTTGGTTGGGTAGGCAGAGTGTTCACTGTTCTTTTTTTTTGTATATTAATTTCTAAACGTTATTTTTTCTTCATTTTACATACCAGCCACAGTTTTCACTCCCTCCCCTCCTCCTGCTTACCTCCCACCTTTCCCCCATTCTACCCCCCATTCACTCCTAAGAGAAGGTAAAGCCTGCTATTGGAAGTCAACAAAGTCTGGCATATCAAGCTATGGCGGGACCAAGCCCCTCCCCCTGTATGGACACTTGAGCACAGTATCCTTGCATAGGGAATGGGATCCAACAAGCCAATTTGTGCAGTGAGGATAACTCCTGGTCCCACTGCCAGTGACTCCACAAACTGCCCCAGCTACACAACTGTCACCCATATTCAGAGAGCCTAGTTCGGTCCCATGCAGGATCCCCAGCTGTCAGCCAAGAGTCAGTGAGCTCCAACTAGCTTGGGTCAACTGTCTCTGTGCACTTCCTCATCATGATCTTGACCCCTTTGCTGATATAATCCCTTCTCCCTCTCTTTCACTGGACTCTGGAAGCCTCACCCAATGTTTAGCTGTGGATCTCTGCATCTGCTTCCATCAGTTACTGGATGAAGGTTCTATGATGACAATTATGATAGTAATCAATCTGATTTCAGGGGAAGGCCAGTTCAGACACTCTCTTCACTATTGCCTGGAATCTTAGCTGGGGTCATCCTTGTGGATTCCTGGGAATTTCCCTAGTACCTGATTTCTCCGTAACCCCATAATGGCTCCCTCTATCAAGACATCTCTTTCCTTGCTCTCCTTCTCTGTCCTTCTTCCAATTTGACCATCCTGTTCCCTCATGTTCTCTTGACACCTTTCTTTAGGCCCCCACCCCCATGCAGTCCCAATTTACTCAGGATGTCTTATCAATTTCTCCTTCCTAGAAGGACCCAAGCATGTCTTTCTGGGGGTCCTCCTTGTTACCTAATTTCTCTGAGGTTGTGGAATGTAGCCTGGTTATGTCTAATGTCCACTTATGAGTGAGTACATACTGGCATTCACTGTTCTTATAATAGTAAACTAACATTCATTCCATGCCTCAGTTTTTATGAACATACATTGTATGTTGTGTTTGAAGTTTCTTCTCAGGTTAAGGAGAGAGACAGGTAATTGGAAATATACTTTGTGACTTTATGAAGGATCTCAGGAGGATAAAGATTTGGAAATTATTTGACTAAAGGTGATTTTGGAGCTGAGAATGTAATTAGATTATTTAAAAGTAGGAATAAAAAATCTTGATGATGTAAAATAGAATACTCAATTGAAAATAAGACTATGTGGATTAATGTAGCTGGCATTTTCTCCCAACCACCATCCAGCTCCCAAATAAAGACACAGAGACTTCTTCTTCTTCTTCTTCTTCTTCTTCTTCTTCTTCTTCTTCTTCTTCTCCTCCTCCTCCTCCTCCTCCTCCTCCTCCTCCTCCTCCTCCTCCTCCTTCTTCTTATTATTATTATTTTCGAGACAGGGTTTCTCTGTGTAGCTTTGTGCCTTTCCTGGAACTCACTTGGTAGCCCAAGCTGGCCTTGAACTCACAGAGATCCGCCTGGCTCTGCCTCCCGAGTGCTGGGATTAAAGGCGTGCGCCGCCGCCGCCGCCGCCGCCGCCACCACCACCACCCGGCCTAGACTTATTATTAATTATGAATTCTCAGCCTTCACTTAAATTTGTCCCACTAGCTCTTTTAATTTAATTTAATCTGTTTCCATTCATCTATGTTTTGCCTTGAGGCTTTTAACCTTTCTTTCATTCTGTATGTTCTACTTTCCTGTTCCCTCCATGTCTGGGTGGCTGGCCCCTGGTGTCTCCCTGGCATCTCCTTTCTTTCTTTCCTTTTTTTCTTAAGCCTAAATTCCTCCCCCTCCTTACTCTCCCTGTCAGGAAGTCCCACCTATACCTCCTCTTCACTATTGGCTGTTCATCTTTTTATTAGACCAATCAGGTGTCTGAAGCAGGCAAGGTAAAACAGCAACATATCTTTACATAATTAAACAAATATAACACATCTTTACACAGTTAAACAATTATTCTGCAACATAAACAAATGCAATACATCTTTGCATAACTAAACAAATATTCCACAACAGATTAAGTTTAAAAAATAGGAAAAAGTGATGGGAGAAACATGAATTGAATTTATTCAGGTAGACACTAGGTAAAACAAATATATGGTGGCAAGTCATGAATCTGACTCAAAACTAGTCATGTGAGCGGGGCAAAATTGTTTATCCTTCCTGAACTGATTTTATCTTATCCAGGAAGGTCATAAAGGCTTTATACAATTTATTACTAAAATTTATTCTCTAAGGTAGGTGTGAAGGATGTCTACTCCCTCCCTCCTCCTAAGGTCCTAACCAAAGCTGGAATTCATGGGAGTTCTCCTCCAAGGAACCTATGAGCTTATTGGTCTTACGTACAGAGTATGAGTGAAGGATTCTTGACAGGAGAATCCTTGGGTAACCCCAAAGCTGGAGCACTAGAAAGTGTCCCCAGTGTGATTGACGAATTGTGCATTGCCACATAAAAAGAGTGAGTCTGTGTCAACTAACCTCACTGGACCTATATACTCTATCCTTCTCAAGGCTTCGAGGCCACATACAATTAGGATAGAATTGTACAAAAATGGCTCTGAGGAATTGCTGGAAACTCTGGTGAAGATCCAAGGGCCCCCTCCACCCTCTCCTTCTAGAAGGGAATGCCAGCAGTCCACAGGTCTGGATCAAGATGCACTCTCTTGAAAGCAGGCATAGAAAATCTCATGAAGATGGTGACAGCTTGGCTCAGAGGACAACAATCCTCTCCTTCTTCTGATCTTACATCATATTCATCCTCTTCTGAAAGGTCCCTGAGCCTTGAGGGGGGATTGATATGGGTGTTCTCTGCTCCAAGAAGGTGCCAAACCATTCTGTGTCCTCTTATTCTTCTCTCCAGAATGGGGCTCTTGGTTTGCCATGGTGGTATTCCTTCTGCTGCAAAACACAAATGAGGAAAGGGAAAGGAACAGGAAATGGAAAAATATCCAAAGTGATAATGGCTGTACTGTTAACCTATGGTTATAAACACCAAAACACCATAGCTGGCACATCATATTCATTTACATACAAGGAAGTCTAAGTTTCCACTATCAGATACAAGTTTTCTCTCTATGAAACAGGCCTTAAAGCCAATAAAATGTTTATTCTATCTCTACCCAGTTACCCTATTATTGCACTATCTGGCACATCTTGTCAGCCACTTCTATTGTGAAGCATACAGGGTGCACATCTGAGTAGGAATTTTGTTCATAATTCTTCCTGGAAATCTTAGTAGCACCTTTTGGTAGTTGGAGAGGTAGGATTCAGGGAGAGACATCTCTGGCTCTGTTTTAGACTTATATTTCCAGTGTGCTTTCCAGATCACACAATAGGGTCTTACCAATGATTTCTGGAATAGAATTAATAGTGGTGGCAAAAGCCATCATCATTTTAGGGTCATTTAGGGCCTCCATGACCAACAACTCCTTGGGAGGTAACCCATCCTAAGCACTGGGATTCTCAATCCACAACCTATGGCTTCTGGGAGCATATGTTCCTACCAACACAAGACATCTTTGATCATTCTTTAACATTTACAGGCACACATTGTTGCAGAATTTTCTTAATCACTTTGGTGGGTATAATCTATGCCTTTCCCAATCATCTAGCTCCTGAGGATTTGCAATTGCACCTGGCCCTTGCACCCTCTGTGAACTAATTCCCCATCTTGCTCCTTTAGGTGCATTTGCATGTCTTGCAAATGGGTTTCCAGATCTGCAAAATCATCCTAACTTTATCATTAAGTCATCCATGTAACAATACCTTTTAATAGAGGAGGACAGGGTGGCTATACCAAGTTCTGAACCACTGTCCCATAACAAATAGTAGGAATGTGAAGATAACTTGGATGAAGCACGCTGAAAGTCCATTGTCATTCTGAGCAAGTGTTACATGGCCTGATTGCACAAGTTCACCACTAATAAGACAATAACTAAAGTAAACTGTTAACAGATTGTTTGACTGCCTCATCCTGGGGTTCTTTCCCTTTTTTTTTCCCTGATGAACTCAGTGGCCCTTGTTTAAGTCATTTAATTTGGCTCAGGCCACTGAAAGAAGAGTCACTCACGTCTTTAGTTATGCTTGCACCTGCTTCTTGGCTCCCTTATCTGCCAATCTAGGCTGCTGCCTGCCAGCAATATGGTCTTCTACTCATATGGAAACCTGCTTCCTGCCTGACAAATCAGCCTGGCAATCTGGGCTCTTGCCTGCCTGGCAATCAGGCCTGGCATTCTGGGCTGGTGGTAGAATGGCATGCAATCAACACGTGACTTTAGGGCTTATGGGTAAAATGCTATGGTTTAAGTGATAGATTTGGAGGTTTGTAGAACATTTCAATGGTACATCACTCGACCCATATGCATGAGACCCTAAATTCAATTCCATGAACAAATAAGTAAATGAAGTTTAGGAGTCAAGTTGACAAAGTATAGACTTAGGATGGTTCACTTTGGTTATCAACTTGGTATGATTACAAAATACTTAAGGCATTACTTAAGCATACTTTTGGGGTGTCTTTGAGAACATTTCCAGAGATGATTAGGTGAATGAGTAAGTCACCCTAAATGTTATCAGCACTGTCACATGGCTCAGGTCTCAGAATGAATAAAAAGGAGACAAGGAGAAAGCTAGCAGAGTACCTTTATTCCCCTTTCCATTTTTCCTGATTTGCTGAGATATGAGCAGACGGCTTCCTGTTGCTGCATGAATGAGCTGGTCCTAAAGCCATGCCATCATTACCCCCTAAACTATGAATGAAAGCAAGCTTCTACTCAGGTATTCATTCATAATTAAAAAAAAGCAATATACTTCCTATTTGAGCTTTTCATGTTTCTTTAAATAGAATGATAATAGTCTTTATCTTAAATAATCTACATGCAAGAAATCTAATGCAATTCAGAATATCTATTAAATGTTCAAAGTGTCTGTCTGATCAGCCCTAGGTTTTGAGATTATTTCTGATGACAAGAAAAAGCCTTCATATCCTAAAGTATGTGTTTCATAAAATAGACCATTTGTGGAGTAAGAAATAATAGAGGGTGTTCAATGCTGTTTCACAAAAAAAGATTTGTTTCTGTGTTTGTCTGTTTCTAGGAAATCACAATATAATCCAAGCTGTGAGATTTATTCTCCATTTTTTTTGAAGTTTAACTCTACAGCTATGAATTCAGCTGATTCTAGCACCTTGATCAACATCAGTGCAACACTCAGAAGTAAGGAGGTGATGCTCAACATTTTATATGGGAAGAAACATGGACATTTTGTGTGTTAACAGATTTATAGGTGCCTACAGTACCAGACAACATTGCATCCACTAAGAACATTGAGAAGCAGTGCTGGCACTGGAGGCAGAGAATCTGAGCAGTGCATGACTTTTGCAACTGCTTAAAGCATCACTTTCCTATTCTGTAAAATGAGGTGATAATGACTTGCAGGGCTGCTGTGAAGACAGACTGGTTAAACACATAGAAGGTGCCTAACCAAAGATCTGGCATAGAGATCTGGACATTAGTAAATTTTTAGCTATTTTATGTTTCTTTGAATGGAAAAAAAAAAAAAAAACGTTCTTAGACAGGTAACTACAAAAGTGGTTTAACCTGTCTGAGAGGAAAGAAGGGCTAACCTGCACACATTACCCTTTGTCGTCTGTTGTAGCTAGGATGGTGTGCATTTGTTAGTGCTACTAGCTGTGATCTTCCTAATCATTTTCAGTGAGGGAAGACTGAGAAAGGGTCTTGGTCAAGTGCCAGATGTGCTCAGAGGCTCAATTGGTATTAATTAATCCCCAGTAGCAGCAATTTGGCCATAGATTTAGGCTTTTGTGACCTTTAATACTGAATGGAATTACATTCAGATAATTCTTTTTCTAGCCAAGCTCTTTAGAATCTTGTTCAGCTCTTGGCAGAATTCACACTGTGGTTTTCCCATAGGTCTGCAGTTGGCAACTCCAATGGGCTGGTGTTAAATAAGCAGAATGTGAGATGTTATCTATTCAATTTTGATAATGAGAGCTATCCGAAACGTGCTACAAAAATTCACAAGTTTTCTCCTGAATTCTGAGGATGTTCATGAGGAAGATTTTAGAAAACAATCTCTTGCCTCCTGTCCCTACTCATACAACATGCTTACTCATGATGTCAGGGTCACTACCAAAAAACCTCTGCTGCTTGCAGATGGTAAGAAGCAACTTTAGTGCCTGGGATAGCATCAGATTTACACTAGTTTCCAGTCTCCTTTTTCTCACTATTTACAAAAGATTCCCTATGTGATTCCACCTTGTGTTTGAAGTGAAAGCAGTAGGAGCTAGTCACAAACTAGAAACAAGAAGCCAGTGCCCAGTGTTACCCCTTTTTATTTCTGGGGTGATCATGCCCATGTTCTGACTATGGTACAGCATCCTTAAAAAGGAATGAACATGCAATGTTCTGGTCTTCGGAAACCCTGAAACCTGCATTCTCTTGGGTCTGGTATTTTGTGTAATTTAAAAACCCATTGGTGTTATTATTATTATTATTATTATTATTATTATTATTATTATTAAAGAAAGTGTTTCATTGAGCTTACTTACCATTCCAGAAGGTAGAGTCCATGGTGGTAAGCCACAAAACAAAACAAGAGCAAAACCAGGTTAATTGTGAAGATGAATCTCAAGAATTTTCTAATAACAGGGGCTGGGAAGATGGCTCAGTGTGTAAGTGTGCTTTCTCTTCAAGCCTGAGAACTGGAGTCTAGACCTCCAAACGCACATAAGAATACTGGGCATGGCTGCATATGCCTGTAACCCCAGCACTGGGGGTGGAGACAAGTAGAGTCCGCGAGCTCACGGGCCAGCTTGTCTAGGTAAGATGTTAGACTTCTTGTTCAATGAGAAACCCTGTCTCAGGGCACTGAGGAGGAAACTGAGAGAGGAAGACAACTGATGTGCTTCCCTGGCTTCCATATACATGCACATGAATGCATACACTTACACAGTGGATGCAATACACACGCACGCGCGCACGCACACACACACACACACACACACACACACACACACACACACTTACACATGAGGGGGGAGAAAGAGAGAGAATTTGATAATAATGATTATTTTATAATTAAAGATTCTGCTAAAATAGTAATATTGTTATAGTTCCCTATGCAGCACTTACCACAGTGTGTTAAAATGGTCGGCTTGCTTTTCTTTACCATCCACTGTGTTTTAAAACGCTTTTTTTGGTAATGTTTCTGCCAACTGGGATTATGACTGATACACAGAAAACTGTTTAGTAAATATTTGGTGAATAAGTAAAAGATGAAAAATTGGGGCACATATGATAATAATTTTGCCCCCATTACATTTTCAATTACAGAGTCAATATGAGGTATATGAGCTTCTTTCATGCACATCCTCTCTTCTTACAACCTGTTCTTGACCAACTCTCATCTATTCATTCACTTCAGATAATCAAGGGTTTCAGGGAAGCCTACTTTCAGGCTGTTCCCTCTAGTCAGGGACTGCATCCCTCTAAACTGTTACACAAAATGAATTCTCTCTCTCTCTCTCTCTCTCTCTCTCTCTCTCTCTCTCTCTCTCTCCCTCTCAGTTTTTTTGTCAGATACTTGGTCATAATAGTGAGGAAAGTTACTAATACAATATCCTGTATCCTTCTTCTCCCATTTATATTGGATATATCTTCCAAAATAATAATTATCAAGCTATCCTCAGGCCATAAACTCCCTTCACTTGAATTACTCTTAACCTACAACAGTTTTTATGAAGTTTTTAAATGCCCTCTTTTTATAACAGTTCTTTACACTACTGTTATGGTCAGAACAGAATATATGTGGCCTTCCAAGTGCATATGTGTTGGAATTTAATCCCCCACTTGGTGGCAAGAGATGTGACTGTTAGGTTGGGCTGTAGGAAAGGCCGTGGGAGACTTCCCCATTCTCCAAGTGACACATAGAATACAATATCTAC
The DNA here is from genome assembly GCF_004664715.2 of Peromyscus leucopus. NCBI lineage: Eukaryota > Metazoa > Chordata > Mammalia > Rodentia > Cricetidae > Peromyscus > Peromyscus leucopus. Next base: position 37,633,885 of record NC_051064.1, read on the forward strand.
GAGGCATGGGCCTCAATCCCCTGGCGCTCCTCAGCTCCCAGAACTGCGAGCAGTAAATTCGAGCATCTATGAATGACCCAGTCTAAGACATTTTGCTACTGGAATCAAAACAAGATACCAACCAGTATTTCTGTTGTCTTCCAATGTATTCATATTTATGTTCAGCCGCAGGGACCCTCTCGTCTTCATTTCCCCATCAATGAAACTGCAGAAACACATGCCACCATGCCTGCCATTTTAATGTCAGTTCTAGGGGTCAAACTAAAGTCTCCCTGTTTTCAGCTGAGCCATCCCACCAGCCCCTGCCATGAGGTTTTAAATCACCACGTTATGAAAAAATATACACAGCAGATTTAGCATGCTAAAAGACAACTAATATGCCAGCGTATCCTCTTTTGTGATAGTTTATGAACCTGGAAAAGTGTCTGGTTGAAGATAGGAATGATGAAGAACATCTTTCATGTTCAGACCAGAAGTAGTTACAAAATATCTCTGTAAGTAGTACGGGATATTATGTAGCCAGCCACTTGATTAGTTAAAGATGAATATAAATTTCATAAAGTCATTGAAGATTTCATGATTCAGTTACCATGATGAATGTGGAGGAAATTCTCACTTGTATTCTTTCTGCATTTTTATTTATTTTTAAAAGATTATCTATTATTTATTGGTTGAAAACTTCATATATGGATACAATGTATCTTGATTATACCTAACCATTCACTTCAAAGTCCTCCTCCTCCAACTTCCTCTAGACGCTCCCCAAATACTTGTCTACTCCTTATTGTGGGAGGGGGTAATTTACTGAGTCTAGTTAATTTTGCCTCTATATAATGGGAATGGGACCTTCCATTGGTGCACGCTTGACCTACCAGGAACCACACCCCTAAAAACAAACAAACAAACAAATAAAAAAAAAAACAAGCCCAGACTCTCCCTTCTCTAGCAGTTATCAACTGTCAGGACTCCCCAGCTAGGAGTCTGAGCTCAAGAGCCTTTCCCTACTCCATGCTGGCTTGCTTGTGTTTAGGTCTCAGCAATACTGTCTGGAACTAAACTTGGAATACACGACCTGTAGTCCTTTGGGGGAAGCACTTCATATCCAAACTGCAATATGTTCCCTTTTCTCCCCTTCCTGGTTTTCATTTAATTAATATTACTTACTGGCATAACATAAAAATAGACTACTTTATCCTCAAGTACTTATCATAGTAAATTCCTTAAGTTAAATCCACCACATATTTTCCTTTAGTTTGTAGATGTTTGAAGTTAGAAATGTAGGGTCACAACATGCAAACTTCCTGCGGAAACTATATGCATCTGCTTTTATTACTGGGCTGTTGCTCATTGAGATTCTTGGCCCACTCAGGGAAGAATTTAGCAGCAAATGTAGGAGAGACCACAAGAATTCATATATATTCTGAAAATACATTGAAAATACACTGGAGCATAGTTCTTAGATTTTCTGTTTTTATAAGAGGCTTACGTGTATTTTTAAGGTCAGTGGTATATTCATAAAGTGAGTAATCATTTTTCCTCTTCAAATCATGGCAAATCATATTTTGGTTTTAAGGTATTTCTTCTATGACTCCGAAAAGCCCACAAAGGGTAGGAGGGGTCCAAACTATGATGCTAATGGTATAATTAAGCTGTAGTCTTTTGTAGATGTAGACCTTTCACGGTGTAAATGTATTATAGTTATGAATACTCTCCTGGCAGCTAAGTCACTGATATAACAGGGAGAACTAAGCAGCAACTTCAAGATTCTTAGCCACGATTGGGGTATTTTAACCACCAGGAGATGTTGCTACCACACCACACTTTTCTTTGTTATCCCGTGTTTAACTCTATGCCTTACCAAGTTCCCATTTACCATTTTAATTCTTTTGCAGCATGTTTTATGGTCCATAATTGTGGTTTGTCTTGGTGAATGTTCCATATGAACTGAACAGAATGTGTATTTGGCTTTTGTTGGGCAATGTAGTCTATAAATGTCAATTGGTGGCAGTGGTGGGTTATTTATTTCTACTACATTCTCATGAATTTTCTGCTTGTTTTGTTTGTCAGTTGCTGATGGATGAACTTGGATTTACAAATAAAATGGTAGATTCATATGTCTCTTCTTGTAGTTCTCATCCTTAGCTTTATTCATTCTGATGCTACCTCAATAAATGCTGCACACTAAGCACTATTATGTGTTCCTGGAAGACTGATCTTTTATCATCCTGTATTGTTCCTCTTTATCTTTCATAATTTTCCTCACTCTGAACTCTGAATTTTCCTGGGATTCATAGAACTATTCTATCTTTCTTTTGATTAGTGTTCAGAATGTTATGTCTCTTTTTGACTTAGCAAGAATTTTGTTTACAAATGCAATGGACCACACGTCTTGAAGAATCTCCTTCACTAGAAGAAAGAGATGATAAAAAAAAAGGCATCATAAAAATTGAAGGGTATTCTTTAAGTATGTAGCTCAGGGATCAAAGAGATAATGGGGGTAAGTGAAAACAGATGTATTAACTATCCCAAGAGTGTTTAGTAACAAGCTTAGGTATTATTTGCTAGACTAATATAAAAGACACAAGAGTGAATTGGACACACAGCTAAAAGTCTTCTGGTTCATGGCATTTTTGTAGACGAATTTCTAAACACTCTTATTAAATAAGAAATGGAGCCAAATACAGGGGTGAAAGCTGTAGAGATCAGAGCAATAGCCGCCAACTAACCTTAGCTCACCACATCTCCATAGCTTCCCAAGAGAGAACCTCTTCTTGTCTAACCTGCACCTTTATTGCCTTCCTGTTCTGCCTTCTCATTGGCTCTAAGCCCAGCCACCACACTTCCTCATCACTGCCTGTCTATACAGACCTCCAGGTCTCTATGGTTGGTACTGGGATTAAAGGTGTGTGTCACCATGCTTGGCTGTGTCCTAAAACAGAGACTCTGCCTGCCATGTATCGGACTAAGGGTGTGTGCTACCCCTGCCTCACTTCTGTTTATGGCTGACTATGACCTCTGATCTCCAGGCAAACTTTATTTATTAACACACAAATAAAATATCAAATTTCAGCACAAATAAAATATCACCACACATTATTGTTCCTAATTTGTCACCTTTCTTTACAGTCACACATTTTGACTTGGGGTTTGTAGAGGTGGAACATACTTTCGTGTTCTCTTGAGTATGTGACTTCTGTCAATTGAATCTGGACCAGAATGAAGGTATGTCCTTTTCCTGTCAAATACATTGTGCATTTCTTTTTACCCTTTTTATATTTATCGACTGAGAAGAGAGTATGTTACCAAGAAATCTGATGTTCTGAGCAAAACATAATATATGGGTTTGACATAAGTCAACTCCACATTTAGGAGTGAAGACAAGTTGAGTTTGGAAGAATCATTCAAGCATTCCTACAAACATGTAAATTTAACAAGAAGCCAGGCAAATATTTAGCTCATGAAACCCCGTTCCTGCTGAGGAGTATTGGCAATTGATGTTTGCTAGGGGAGAGAGAATCAGTTTTCTTCAGTGATGTGTGTGGTGATATTTGGTTTGTGATCTAACAAATAAAGCTTGCCTAAAGATCAGAGTGCAGAGCTCAGCCACTAGTTAGTCATAGAGGCCAGGCAGTGGTGGTGCACACCTTTAATCCCAGCCCTGGGGAGGCAGAGGCAGACAGATCTCTGTGAGTTCAAGGCCACCCTGGGCTACAAGAGATCAAAGCAGTCTAAAAGAGAAACAGAGCCAGGTGGTGATGGCTCACACCTTTAACCCCAGTACTTGGGAGTTACACGCCTTTAATCCCTGCACTAGGAAGGTAGAGACAGAAAGTGATATGGCTGGGTAGAGAGAGGAACAAATGTTGGGAGGAAACAGGAGCCCATTGCATTCAGTCTGCGGATTCCTAGAGCTAAGAAGTCTTTCTAGTGGCTGGTTGTTCTGCTTCCCTGATCTTTCAGCTTTCACCCTGATATCTGACTCTGGATTTTTATTATTAAGGCCAATTAGAATTCATGCTACAGATGGGGGCTTTGATAGGCTGCCCATGCTCCAGTGAAAGGTGCTATACCCATGGAATTATAAAAGTGTAAATGAAATTGTGAGGAGAGAGTGATGGTGGGGGTTTGGGAGCAGTTGAAGAAAAGAGAATGGGGGTGGATTTGATTAAAACACATTATATACATGTATAAAATTCTCAAGTGATAAATAAAAAAAGATGTGTTATTTGAATGCACCAAGTTTGGAGTAAACTTTTTGATCTATCATCACTGTAATAATTTATTGAAAACACTCTCAGTGGGCTAGACTCTCAGATTTTTCCATTAGATGGAAAAAATGATACAGTTCTACATTTAAATAAAATGTAACTTTTATCAGACTTGGAATAGATGGGAACTTTCTATCATGAGGGGTATCTGCAAAATCAATAATCAAAAAAGAAAAAAATAACCCTACATGATATAAGATACTTAAGGGATAAAATGGGAAAGCATCACTTACAAGGCCAAGATAGCAAAGGGATAGGTACTTACCGTAGTCCAATCAACACTAAAGTGAATGAGCATGGAGGTAAATGTCTCCAAAACCAGGCAAGCTGGATTTTCTAGAAGGGCTTAAGAGTAAGAGAAACATGGGGATCATGGTTATAGTTAAGGATTTAGAGTAAAATGGACAGTGAAGAAAGGTGTAAAGCACAAAATCTAGGAGAAAGCTACTTTCCTATTTAGAAGTACGTCTAGTCATTTTAGCCACTATTTCCCCATTTACTTGGTTCTCCAGTGACTTTTTATATCCCCAGGGGAGCCGTTACCCCTTCAAACCTGCAGTCTCTCTACAGTTTACTATATACAATAACCAGAGGAGTGCTGGGTGCACAGCTCCGTGGGAGAAGGATTGTTCAGCATGAACGAGGCTCAGGATTTGATGTCCAGCACCTCTAAGAAAAAGGTAAGAAAATTAATTCTACTCCTTGACTATTGGAACCATATATTCTGAATATAGGGTACAAGATAAGAGTAACTTCAATAAACCAGCCATTCATTCTCATAGTCTGGAAACATTTGACTAATAGGATACACTTGACCAGTTAATTTCTTGGGTATGAGCCCATTGTGGTCGGTTCTTTAACTCTGAGATAATTTGATGCAATGCTTTGCAAAACATCATAATGATTGACAAGGCATTTTGTGAGAAGACAGATGGCTTTGGCAGAGGCATTATGCACAAGGAATGGAAATTCATCCCTAGATATTTGTCTGCTTCAGCAAGGATGAATTTCCACACCTTCATGATAAAAGGGGCCCAGTGTAATTCACAAGCTACCAGATGGCTGCTAGCTCCTTCTAGGGGTGAATGACATATTGAACTCAGTGCTGATCTCTATTGCTGTTGCATTCTGAACTCAACTATAGTGGGAACCAGGTCACTTTTAGTTAGGATACGTTAATGTTGTAAGTATAGCCTCTGTCCTTTCCAGCAAGATCAGTTTTGTCCACAGGCCTGTCTAGTAAGCTTCCAGTCTAGTGTATGTGGAAAAGGATGCTGAGTGACATTTACTGAAAGTAGCATTTTGTTAAAGTAGTTATTGAGTACATTCTTCACAGTGAATGCCCTTTGGTTAATATTTATTTAATCCACTCATGGGCATCTTCTGTTCCACTCTGAATGTTCTATTCAATAACATTTCCCCAGATTGTTCTGTAACTAATATTCTAATCCTTTCTCTTTTGAGTCCTTTAACATCTTGATCTATGCACAGAATGAACAACCCCTCTCCCCCAGCCCTCCTGTTTTTAAAGTCAGAAGCACATGATTTGGAATGCCACAGAAAGAACTGTTACTTCTTGTCCCATTTCTAAACCTAAGACAGCACATTTTGTTTGTGAAAAAGATCACACCTCCTTGAGGAAAGACTCTTTAGCACTGCAAAAATATAATGTATATATACCACCAAACCTCACTGCTGAGGGACATGGTGCCATTAAATAGGAGGAGTGCAAAGATGGATATTTCCTAGGCTTGCTAAATGTAGTCTCCGAGGACCCCAAATGTTATCCCAGGCCATCACTGAGTGAGGATCAGTGGTGGTAAATAAACAAACACAGAGGCAGCTCTTGTTTGACTCAGGGTGCTTCCACCTGCTTCCGCAATTCCTTTCTGTATATGCTCCTGGTCTCTTGACATCAATCAGAATAGATATTCTTGGCAACTGGCATGATTTAAACACCGGTTGACAGATTGTTATCACTGAGGCCATCATCATAAGAAAGGCTGAGTTGAATGTCTCCTAACAGAATAAAACCAAGTGGCTGGGTGCATTCTTAGAGATGAAGAGTTGGAGGTTTATTTCTCAAAAACAAATGCTTTTTAAAAAATGCCAAGGGTTCTGAAAAATCTCTTGTTTGTGTGAAAGAGACAGATGTTCTAGTGTGTGCAGGTGTGGCCTTCATGACTTTCCCAGGACTTTAGTTTTGTTTTGCTATTTCCCACTATTCTTTTAAGAAACATCTTAATACGAAGATGAAAATGTGATAACATGAGAACTAGATTCTGATGACTTCAGGGCATCTTCTGTGAGAGCTATAACTCAACTGTGAAGCTCATGTTTGTCATTTCTGATGTTCTCCTTTTTCCTCCTCACATGCTAATGTCTGGGTAGATCTTGTGTGTGTGTGCAAAAAAAGAAAGGAAAGAGAAAACCATTTCTAAATAACGACCACCATCTGTAAGAAGTTTTTATTTGTTTGCTTGAGTTTGTTTCTGCAATGAAGTAATATTAGTAATATATTTTGTTCAAAACATGATCAAATGTGTGTGTTAAGAAATATTTGAACTAGGGATCACCAGTTTTTTCATTGAGGAAATGAAGCTTGACGCATTTTTCTACTTAATATTATGCTTGTCAGAATGTGTGGTATATATACATTGTTTTCTGTGGTTACTGGGAGATTCAAAATGTTTTTTGATGGATGGTCCTTCAAGGCACATAACAGAGCATCTCTACTGCATTGTTTTTTTTTTTGTGTGTGTGTATGTGTGTGTGTGTGTGTGTGTGTGTGCCTATACACACTTGGTAGTGCCAGAGATGGCATATGAAAAGCCTGACATGTTGCCAGTGGAATCTGTGCTGGAGGTACCTGAGAATAAGGACATTCTACTAAGCCTGCCTTCTGGGGGCCAGGGAGAAAACAACCCTTGTGTCCCGAGGGCAGGCTTTATGGCATATGCATGTCATGTTCTCACCTATCCAACTGTCACTGGTTCTTGTAATCCTCCTACTCTATTTGCTCTCTCTGGTTTTCTTTCTCTCTCCTGTGGTGGTTTCCATGAAATTGGAAATGATATTGAGATTGTGACAGTGGCAGGAGTTAAAGCTGCTCTGCAGGTCATGGGAAAACCCCAAAAGGCCGGTGGCAGAAAACTGTAGATGGAGTGACACATAGATGAGATAAAAGACAAGAGGTGCCCAGAACTAGTTAGAAGACAACTTGATGAATTATAGAGTGATGAAGAAGGACTTAAGCTGGGAGGAAGCTGGCAGTCTGGTACCTTAAACCATTGCTTGTATTTCTGTGCTTTCTGAGAAAATACAAATAGATGGCCTCTGGGGTGATAACCTCAAATGTTCTGATAATTATTAACCTGAGAAAGAATAAGCTGCTATGCTTTAGCTTTCTTCCTGGGAACTTCTATGTGCAATCAAGGGGCACAGGGTACACTTTGCTGATTTCCAAAAAGAATTTTTGAAACTATTGTGAAGAACCCAATCACCTGTTGAATTTTCTCATTCCCTATTTCCTTGTATTATTACAATAGAAGACTGTGGTTGAGTCAGATCGGGAGAAGGGAGAGAAGACCCACATCTGCAGATCTGACAAGACTCGTCAGCTTGCATCAACTTGTGTGTCCGAGTCTTTTCTTGAGCCTGTCAGACATTCCTGTCCTTCGAGACCCTCAAAACTGCTGAGGTTTGTAGATGTAACCAACCATCTTATTAAATAAGTAACACAGAACCAATGTAAAGAAGAAAGCCAAGAGGTCAGAGCACAGAGCTAAAACCTTACCCTTCCTCCTGCGGTGGTCCTACCTCTCTGAAAGAGAGCTACTTCCTGTGTGTTTGTCTTTATATAGTCTTTCTGTTCTGCCTTCTCATTGGTTGTAAACCCAAACATGTGACTGCCTCGTCACTGCCTGTAAGTACAGCCCTCCAGGTCTTAAAGGCGTGTCTCCAATGCTGGCTGTATCCCTGAACACACAGAGACTTATCTAGCTCTGTCTACCAAGTGCTGGGATTATAAGCATACGCCACCACCGCACGCTCTTGCTATGGCTCTAATAGCTCTGACCCCCAGGCAACTTTATTTATTAACATACAATTAAAATCATATTTCAGTACAAATAAAATACCACCATAGAGGTTTGTCCCTGGCACAGTAGCACATATGGAAATGCATCAACACAGAGACCAGAGGTGTTAATGCATCAGATGTTTTGCATCCAGAGCCTTCCAGCTTGTTTCTTGAAACAGGGTCTCACACTGGCCTGGAACTATCTGATAAGGCCAGGCTGTCTGGCTGGTGTTCATAGGGAATGTGTCTCTCCACTTCATCAGAGCTGGGGTTATAAGTATGGACTACGGCACAAAACTCTTTGATGTGGGTTTTGGGATCCAACTCAGTTGCTCACGTTTTTGTAGCAATCAGTTTACCAGCTTGAATCTTCTCTCCAGGCCTGTGTCTGTTTTTGAGACTTATGTTGAAGAGCCCAAGCAACAGTAACAACAGCAGAGTTCAAAACTTGATTTAAAAATCTTTACTTCAATATGTGGCATCTGAAGTATTCACATTCTTACCACCACAAAGCAAAAATACTGCACTCACATTTATTTTGTTCATCATATTCTCTACTGAGCTGAAAGAATATAACTGAAATGGAAGTTTATGCTAGCCTCCAGGAATATTGAAATGACAGTGATATTTACACCCTGAATAAGAACATATCTATCACTGGCAAAATAAATTAATATTCCTAAAACTCAAGGAAATCTCATTTGCACTGTTTCCCTACCTCTAGAATTCTTACTTATTTTTATTGCTTTGAGAATTTTCTGCATATCATATTGTAAGCTAAGTAAAGACACGGTCTATATAAACTTGGTTTTTCATCACTTCAACAGTATTAAATGCAATGTTTAGTTATTGTAAGTTGTTATTAAGTATCTATTGAATGAATGTGTGAATTAAAACATAATGAATCATACTGTAATCTTTGCTAAAATAATATAGTATTAAAGGACAAAATTCACATTACAGATAAAGCCCATAGTAAGACTGACCAAATGACCTGTCTTTAACCAGAGTCAGTCAGTGGCAAGGTAATCAATGTTCAAGGCCTTTTTTTTCATGTGTTTCTTTCAGCAACAACTAGCCATCCTTTGAAAAGCACTTGATGAATTCTTGTCATGTGCTGGTTTCTGGAGTCATATCTAAGTAACAGAGCCCAACAGAACCAGTCAACTTTGCACATGTTTTCTTATCTTTTCAAGAATGTATCAGATTTCTGATGTCCTTTTAAAATGAAAGAATGTGTTACATAGAGAATTAAAGACCTTTAGGAGAAAAGAATAAATAATGGCAATTGATCCAACTGTGAGTATTTTTAATGTCAAAATGGTGCTCCAATGGTCCACCCCTATGATGTAAATAATTATTTCAAGGCTGAACTACAGCATAATCTATTTAGATGACATTTTACTTTCCAATTAATCCCTGAACAAACAATACTTACAAAGTAAATAGCAGCTGAAGTGATCACAATGTGAACAGCAGATTTTTTTGTTGTTGTTATTCATTTTGATTACCATTTGACTGAAAAACACTGTGAGAAACCATTGGCTGCCAGGTCAATTCCTTAGCTTCAAGAAGTTAACTTGGGAAAACAGGGCTGGAGTCAGTAGGTGAACGGGCTAGGCTTATAGTTATCTGAGCCTGGAATGTAACTGTTTTAACTCATATACTTTGACTTTTCCAAATGCAAATGACATGTAAATCACAATGCAATTGCCCTTGACTTGGTCCACAATGTGCCAAGAGCAATTCAGTCTTCTGTAAAGCCAAACCATCCACGGGAACCCAACCTGTGGTGTTGGAAGCTGTAGCTGCACACCAGGAGCTGTTAGGTTCAGTGTGGCTCCAACTGCCAGCATGTGACTAACTCAAGTTCTGTCTCCATCAAAGATTTAGGCATGCTTATTAAAATAATTATTTAACGGGAGATCATTATGTAAATGACTCAGAAGCAAAAGATTCATGTATTTTCTCTCATATGTGGAATCTTTAAAAATATTTGTCATTTTTATACAAAATTCACTATTTTAGTATTTATAGGTATCAGTGTTTTGCCTGCATGTATGTCTACGTGTGTAGTGCCCTCAGAGGGCACTGGGTCTCCTGGAACTGGTGTTACAGATGATTGTGAGATGCCATGTGGGTGCTGAGAATGGAACCTGAGTCCCCTGGATCAGCACCCTCTTAACTGGTGAGCTGTCTCTTCAGCCCTTCATTTGCAATTAAAAAATTAAAATATAATCCCATAAATTTCCTCTCCCCTGTTCTTTTCCACCTCCTTCCATGACCCCCCCCCACTTTTAAATTCATGCCCTCTTTTTCTTGTAGAAATTAGGGTGGACACAGTGGTAGCAGGGAGAGGGATAGGTGAGAGTAAATGAGAAGAATCAAGACACCATATATGAAAATGCCACAGTGAAACTCATTACTTTGTACAGTTAATGAACATAAATTTCCTTTTGTTGCCCTATCACTATATTGAGCATGCTTTTTTTGATTCATTTGGGAACACATTGCTGTTCTATAGTATTTATGATAATATAGAAAATGAACATAGCCATATTATATGACTATAACCATATGATGTATTATTGTTAGTGGTGCTTATATACATATATAGTGTTTAATACTTAAAATCCAGGCATTTCTTCATGAAGATATAGGCTGGAAACAGAAAAGCCAGGTGGCACAGAGACTGTGTTTTATGTATATTACTAAATTCTAAGTGCCTCAAGTTATCAGATTTAACAACAACAACAAAAAAACCAGAAGATACTTAGTTAATTTGGCATTTTGATAAAGAACAGATATGTGCCAGTTTAAGTTGTTTTGGAAATACAGATTAGACATGTCTAATTTGGAAATCTCAAATCTGCATTGCTTTGAGAGCTGGCCTGGATACTCCAGATGGAAAGTTCCAGAGCAGAGAATTCTATTGCATATATGAATGTGGTGATTTGAATGAGATATCTCACATAAATTGGGTGCATTTGAATACTGATCCCCAGTAGGTAGCTATTTGGGGAGGGATAGGAGGTTTGTAGCTAGAGTTTTCCTGCCTTGCCCACAGTCAGGACAAATCTTTGCCAGTCCCACAGCCGCTCAGACCCAACCAAGTAAACACAGAGAACTTATATTGCTTACAAACTGTATGGCCGTTGCAGGCTTCTTGCTAACTGTTCTTATAGCTTAAATTAATCCATTTCCATAAATCTACACCTTGCCACGTGGCTGGTGGCTTACCAGTGTCTTCACATGCTGCTGGTCATGGCAGCTGCTGGCAGTGTCTCTCCGCTTCAGCCTTCTGCTTCCCAGCATTCTCTTCTCTCCTTGTCCCACCTACTTCCTGCCTGGCCACTGGCCAATCAGTGTTTTATTTATTGACCAATCAGAGCAATTTGACATACAGACCATCCCACAGCACTTCCCCTTTTCTTTTTTTAAAAAGGAAGGTTTTAACTTTTACACATCTCCAAAGCCAGCTTGGTATATTTGGGAATTTGGGCATAGCTTCTCTTACTACTTCCTGCTGGAGGGGGTACTGTATCTTATAGGGACACAAAGCAAATTTTAGGATCATGGAGTAGTCCATGAGACTGTATCATCTGAGCCAGTTGCCTTGAAACGATTCTGGATGTTGGATCATCTGGGCCATGGTGTCATCGGAGACTTTTCAGGTGGTCTTGGCTGGTCAAACCTGATGTATCTTAATCTGGAACAAATCCATAGCCTTTGGCTTTCTGTAGAAACAAAAACAGAGCCTCCTTTCCAAAGCAACATATCCTTACATCCAAATTTTGAAGTCAAGGTACCTTTAAAATATACATTTTGGCATAACTCAACAGCTTTTACAATCAAATGTTTTTCTTCAGTTACAAATATCAAAGAGAACATAATCCATATTCTCTGTGTGATAGCCATCTTTACGTGGCTTATTTTTTTATATTACCTTGAGCCTATTGCTTTAAACTGCAGCCTTCTAAGCCTGAAATGGTGCTGTGGCTGCTGACTCTGCCCACTTCAGCTTCCCAACATGGCGGTGGTATGTTTTCCGCCAGCCTTGGGAGCCATCAATTCTCAGAAATGGTGGGTCTATGCTTCTTATCAAAGCAGCGTGTAGTCCAGAAACCTCTTTTTGTTTTGTACTAGCAAAGGCTAAATCCAATATGCAGCTTAATGTGCCACTTGCAGAGGCCTCATTCCCGCCATACTGCAGATCGAGCTCGCACGCTAGGAAACCGCCAGTAGCTCAAACCGGCAGCTGCTGCTCATTTGAGAGAGACAATTAGGAAGCTGTTTTTAGCTCCATTTTAGAATCTTTTCTCAGGTTTTAGGTAGAAACTCTTGCCCCACGTTGGGCGCCATTTGTAGCTAGAGTTTTCCTGCCTTGCCCACAGTCAGGACAAATCTTTGCCAGTCCCACAGCCGCTCAGACCCAACCAAGTAAACACAGAGAACTTATATTGCTTACAAACTGTATGGCCGTTGCAGGCTTCTTGCTAACTGTTCTTATAGCTTAAATTAATCCATTTCCATAAATCTATACCTTGCCACGTGGCTGGTGGCTTACCAGAGTCTTCACATGCTGCTGGTCATGGCGGCAGCTGGCAGTGTCTGTCTGCCTCAGCCTTCCGTTTCCCAGAATTCTCCTCTCTCCTTGTCCCACATACTTCCTGCCTGGCCACTGGCCAATCAGTGTTTTATTTATTGACCAATCAGAGCAATTTGACATACAGACCATCCCACAGCAGAGGTTGGCCTTGCTGTAGGAAGTATGGCATGGGGGTTGAGATCTGAGGTTTCACAAGCCATGTTTCCTCTCCCTGCTTTCTGTCTGTGGTTCAGAAATGAGCTCCAAGCTGCTGCTCTAGCCACCTACCACTTGCTACCTCTGCTCTCCTGTCATGGACTCTGACCCTCTGGAACCATAAGCTCCAAACAAAGTCTTCTGCAATTTGCCTTGGTTATGATGTTTTATCATGGCAATGGGAAAGTAATTAATACAATAAAATTATTAAATACATGAATAAAATAAAAGACATGCTTATTTTAAAAGCTCTATAATCTACAACAAACACCCTTATTCACAGCCTTAGACTTTTCTACCATACTTAATCATGTTTAAGGTCCCTTTTCTCTCTAAAAATATGCTTTTATTTTTAATTAAAAGGATTATCTTAGGAAGATGGGGGCAATGGCAAGTCAGTTAATTGTCTTTATTTATTTCAGAATTGTATCTTTTAATGTGAACATTTTCATCATGGGCACTATTAATTCAACCATTTAAATTCTGAACTTGAGGAAAGGTCTAATCAATTTTTTAGGAGGAATGATTTAGGGATACACGAGAAGCTTCTAAATATTTGTAGGAGCATGGAAATAACTTAGTGGTTAAAGTACTTGCCCCAATAATGTGAAGCCTGGAGGGCAGAATCCGAGAACCCACACAAATGCCAAGTTTTCATGACATTCTACCTGTAATTCCAGGCTCTGAAGGCTGAGATTGGTGTTGGAGTCCATTTAGGTTTCCTCGTGGCTTTACCCAGCAGGCCTGCATAGAGAGGAAGATTGGACCACGGGCCTAAGTGCCCGGTGTCTGAGAGGGTCTGCACTTGGCTGTGCTGGAGGGGGCAGGTCTTTTGCTCCACCCCTTGGCATTCCTTTAAAAACCCTTTGGCAGAGACAGTCAGATGAAATCCTTATCCTGATGAATAAGGATCCAGGCCCACCCGAGGCTATCCTGCATTTCTCTCTGTTTCTCTCCCCCTCTTTATTTCTATCTAACTCTCTTATCCCTCATTCGTCTAGAGTCCCTGAGGTAAATAAATGTGGGAGCTGGCCTCCCACAAATGGTGCCCAAACAAGGACAAAGACAAATACAAAAAAGACAGAAAACCCAGGAGCTTGATGAAAGGATGAGAGGGCATAGCAAGTGTAGGCATTACAATAAGGAACTGAAAACTGAAGGCAATGGTATTTTATTCTCAGGTGTGTAGGTTAGGCAGTGAAATGCTGCAAGGCTGCAACACAGAGTTCTCTTTCTCTAGGTCTCTCTCTCTCTCTTCTCTCTCTCTCTCTCTCTCTCTCTCTCTCTCTGTGTGTGTGTGTGTCTCCTATAAAAATTAAGGGAAAAATATAAAGTAGAGTGTAGTAATATAGTGTAGGAAAAATTTAGAGTAAGGTAGAGTAGGAATATTGTTAAGAAAACTTAGAATAAGATAAGCTATAAGACAGAAAAACTATGTCCTTAATTGTTTAACCATGGGGCTATGAATGCAAAATCCTGGGGAACAATCAGAGGAAATAGCTATCAAGAAGAGCTTAATGGGGAGAAAAAGATCCCTGTGGGAAGCTTTGGTCCCAAGCAGCAGATGAGAGAATTTTCCCTAAGATGAGTGAAATGAAGCTTTCACTCACTGTACAGAAACACCATACCAACAGAATTAGATTCCTCTTGGCCATTGAAGCCAAAGTTCAGAGAACAGAAGTTTTGGGAAAACTTGGGGGTCTTGCTCTCTCAGAAACTGAAAGCTTTCTTGGGAAAAACTTAGTAAAATATCTCTCTAAAAAACTAAAAGCCTTTTAGAAGTTTCTCAGATTTTCTTTCTGTAAGAGCAAAATTAGATTCACCTGTTAATGACATCTATGGGAACACCACCTGTGGTTCGCTCTAAGAAAAAACAAAAACACATCTCCTGGAAGAGGGCAAAACCTCCCTTCTTGTCTTTCCTTCAAGCCAGTAAAAAGCAGCCAGAAATCCCTCTGCAGCTAGAACTTAGCCAAAGATACTTGGGAAAGTGCAGGGCAGCTTGAGGAAGCTGCTGGCGTGGAGAAAGCAATGGAGCCAAGCTGAGGCTGCAGTTGTGCTGCCCTGTCAGGGACACTTTCCTCAGAAAGTGATGTGGGAGGGGCTGCTGCTGAGGAGAAAGCAATGGAGGCTTTAAAATCCTCCCTGCAATGAAGGAGGCAGGGCTTGAGTTCCAAAAAACTCTCTGAAAAAGCTCTCTTGTCTATCAGAGAATTTGACTTTCTGAAAAAAAGCTTTGTTTCAAGTGGTTTCATTTTCCTTCACTCACCCCTCACTCTCCCGGTGAGGGGAGGGAGTGAAGCCCTGAAGGGTTTTTTCCTCTGGCAATAAGCTGCTATCTGAGTACACATGGGCAGACACATGCAACACGCTTGGACAGAGGGTCAGGTGAAGGGCCTGATTAGGGAAGTACACCTGTCCTAAACCAAACTTAGGGAAGAAAAATCTCTCATTGCAAAAGTGAAACCAGGAAAACTAACCCTGTATACGGAACTGAAAGTTTGCTGGCACCCTGTCTCGAAAAACAAAACAAAACAAAAAGTGAACAACTTGCCTCTAAAGAGATAATTAAGAAACCAAGGGAAAGTGGTCTGTACTAGCAGCAAATCAATGCAGGGTTGATGCCTAATAGATGTGCAAGAAGTTTTTGCTAAGAGCTTTATGGCAGTTCAATACGGTAATTTCATCCTCACCCTGAGAAGAGGCTTCTGTGGCAAGGTTTGAGGCAACTGAGTGAAATCAATGGCGTTTGTTTGAATTGAAGCACTTAGGGGAGCTGTTATGAATTTGGGTAAAGGGACAGTCTCTAGTTAGAAACCATCTGCCGCTGAGCATCTCTGCCAGTTCTGGAACAGCTGAAAGAGCTCTGAAGGAAAGGTGACTTTAGGGAGTGGCATTGTCCTGAGAGTATTACAGCCCCCTAGCAACAAGTGTTACAACCCCACAGAGACAGTACTCACTAAAATCCCAGGGCTGAGAGGGCCATTGCCAAATTAGACTCTCAAGAACTTTCAGAATGACATCAAAGCTGACTATAAACTCTGAACTTTACTATAAACGCGAAACTTTAGAAATGATTTGTGTACTTCTGGTTTTGGTAATAGTTTAGCTAAAAATATCTTTACTAGGTGTTAAAAAGTCTTTTCTAGGTGTTAAGAAATCTTTTAGGTGATTGCTAAGTTAGATATTTGAATATGTTTGTAAAATAGATCAATAGAGTTTCTTTATGAATATAAGAAGTATATTTGCTAAGGCAGTCCTATAATTTCTTTAAGAATATAAGCTTGCAAGAAGTATAAGAAATGTAAATACATGTAATAAATGGCCATGCTATTTGTAAATGTAAGTTTAAATAAGAAGTGTTAATAAAGTAAATCATAGAAATGTAAGTTTATATATTAGGGTAGAATAAGCTTTTGGCATAAAGATATTGTATAGGCTTAAGTAAGATTTAGGTATAATATATTAAGGTATGATATAGAATTTAGGTCTAGGGACATGGTGATGGTTTAATAGAGGGATTAGATAGTGAAGGTTTAATAAAAAAGTAATTTACAGTGGAATAGGTTTTCCTAACCTGGGACGCAGAAAATGGCATCCATAGCACACTACAAACATGGCAGTTCCAGAAGCCAACAACTGCAAAAAGTAGCTTCAGAGACCAGCAGCAGAGCATGAGCAGCTGAGATACACAAAACCTCAACATAGCACAGGTGGTAGACTCAAGAGGGTCTGCAAGCTTTCTGCCAAAAGGAAGCCCCAGTGAGGAGTGGACACATATGCTTTGAGAAAAGTGAGTGGCAAGTAGCAGCTTGGAAAGTCCAGCAGAGATGGCATGCCAAAATAAGGGTGAATGGTCAGCAGTGGTGTGCAGCAAAGATTTCAGACCCCAGCTGGCAGAGCAGGTCTGTCTCCTGGAGCCACAGCCCCTGCAGACTAGAGCCTGAGATGCCACAGGAGAGGCAGTGAGCCAAGCAAGTGGCTCTGCAGAGGGGCCGTGCAGAGGCCAAGAGCAGAGCAGTGTTAGCATGGGGAAAAGCAGATGAGACATGCGGGAACTCCTGAGTACTCCAGGCTGAATAGCCAGACTGGGGCTCTGCAGTAACTGCTGAGATACAGCCGAGCTGCCAGCAGCAAGATGTGGCTGGAACTATGGAGTTTCCCTGGGTTACCTTCGGAGATGCAACAGGACAGCATAAAGAGGATTCTGGGACCTGGGGTGCTTAGCACTGGACTTCCAGAAAAGCAGGAAATGGGACCCTTCCCGAGCCAGGGAAAACACAACAAAAACATGGGGCAGGAAAATAATATTATTAGGGGAAAGGGGGATGCATAGAAGATTAATATAGAAAATTTCATAACACATTAAGCTTTAGAACAAAATTAAAGAAGAAAGAAATGGAAGAAAGGAATTGGTAAGGGACAAACACAATGAAATATTTTAGGACTGAGATGTTTAGGATGGCCAGATACAGAGACTTGACCAAGTTGCTGGTATCAAACAAAATAATACAAAACAACAAACAAACAAAAAACCCCAAACAACAATGCACACCAGGAAATTTCACAACAAAATTTCAGAGCATACATATAAGAAAAACTTGAGAACACAGATAAGTATCTCCTGAGTGTTAGAAGTGGTTACACACAGAGGACTAGCATTGGACAAGCATTAGCTTTCTCAAAATAAGTCTACAATCTGTCTGTCATTCTATCTATCTATAATCTACCATAATTGTCTTCCTAAGTATCTAGCATCTATTTTTATGAGTTATTGAGCACTTTATACTCAAACTACCAAAGAAGAGTGAGGTCAGTCAACTTGCTCAGGTCTGCCTTCCATGCAATCTTTCTTAAGTTTTTAATAAAGGATATGTTTTATTAAGATGAAAAGGAAAGTATAGAATCAGAGAAATAATGTCTCCAACGAAGGAAACTAGCAAAATGTTGAGGTGAAAACTGTTTTGTCAGCTTTGATAGCAGCCATTTTGTTATGACATTGTTGCAGCATTGAACAGATTCCATCATCCAGAACTCCCGGACAAAGAGACAAAAGTCGACCAGACAGAATACATGGGACTGTGGATGATAATTTAGAGATAAGGAAGGTACAGCAGACAATGACATGGAGACTAAGCACCAAGGTTTTCATACATCAATTTTGTATGTACATGTGTGTGTTCGTGTGCACATGAGTACACTTGTATGTGTGAGGGGAGAGAGAGAGGGAAAGAGAGAGAGGAGAAAGAGAAGGGAGAGAAAGAGAAGGGAGAGTGAGAAGGGAGAGAGAGAGAGAGAGAGAGAGAGAGAGAGATAGAGAGAGAGAGAGAGAGAGAGAGAGAGAGAGAGAGAATGTACATGTACACTCATTTTACAATCTGGAGAAGTATGAGGACAGCCTATAGGAATTAATTTTTTTCCAACCTTGTGGCTCTTCACAATTCAACAGGTCATCTGGTTTGGCAGTAAGCACATTTACCCAATGAGCCAATTCACTGGCTGTGAGCAAAAAGTTTTGATCCACAATTTAGTGAACAAAAAATTGTATAAGAGGAGAAAAAATGTCTTGATAATTTTCTAGAGTGCAAATTATATTTCCTGAGTCATACTCACATGAAGTCACCTAAATTAACTTTCAAACATATTCAAAAATAGGAAAGGAGAGATGAGAGATTTAAGAGCTAGATGCATAAATCCCAGAAATGGAAATCAAGAGATCATGTCTAACAAATCCAGCTGGAGAAGAATGAATGTATGCATAGAGGATCAGTATGGCCATCGCTTACTGTCTCCCTCTGTTCAATAAAAGATTTGGCATGTGAATGCCTGCTGTCAAAAACACATCTTCTAGTTCACTCACATCTGTGATGATGTTTTTGTCACATACACATTTCAGGTGATTAAATATGGAGGCTTGTTTGAAAGGATAGCAAATACTTTTGCCTTTTCCTCCATCTAACACAGGGTCACATTCCTCAAGTGATGGAATCTGAATATCAGGTCTGGCATCTTTGATGGAAACAAAAACAAAAAACAACTCTCCATACCTTCTTATGTTTGAGGCTATCAGAACCTAGTCTAGTAGTAGTGTTTCAGCCCCTTGTGAAAAACATGGAGGTGACAAGCATCAGGGAAGCCTATGGAAACAGTGGAACATGTTGACTTTGGATACTATGCTTCAGGTTATAGAACAGAAAGATAGGAGCTAGTATTTTCCATTGAAAACTTGAGTAAGTAGAATGTAAATTTGCTATTTTATATACTTTAATATATTGAATACCAGTTGTAGGTTTTTGGTTTTTTTTTGTTGTTTGTATTTTTTCTTTACTATTTGGTGGCCCACCACTTAATAAATACATAGAGACTTAGTCTTACTTATAAATGCTTGGCCCTAGCTTGGCTTAAATTATCCAATTTCTGTTTAACTACATTTATCCCCTGGACTTTTTATTTTTCTTAACTGTATATATCTTTCTTTCTTTCTTATTTCATGGCTGACTATGTGGCTGTGTGGCTGGCTCCTGGCATCTTTCTCTTCTTCTTTTCTTGCTCCTCATTCTTTTCAAGATTTATCCACCTATTTCTTCTCTCTACCTGCCAGTCTCACCTCTTTCTCTCTCCTGCCTAGCTATTGGCCATTTAGCTCCTTATTAAACCAATCAAGTGTTTTAGGCAGGCAAAGTAACACAGCTTTACAGAGTTAAATAAATGCAACATAAAAAAATGCAACACATCTTTGCATCATTAAACAAATATTTCACAGCATAAACAAATGTAACACATCTTAAACTAATATTCCACAACAACCAGTGATTTATGACTCAATGTGATACATTATTAAAAATAAGACAGGTGTGTATAATAGTGTGGATAAAACATCTATAAACATGGCAGTTAAAAAATGAGACGGCTGAGTAAATAAGAGTCTATCTTTTAAAGACCTTATGTATTGCTCTAAGGGTTTATGGCTTAATGTGATCTGATTTCTGGTTTGGAGATAATTCTAGGAAAACGAATAGTACACCAGAAGACTTGGCAATTTAACTATGCTAACACTTATTGGTAATAATTAATAAATAGACTTTGATGGTAAACATATGACAAGTAGTAGAGGACAAATCAAGACTATTGCAGAGAGGACCAGGCTAAAAACTAAATATTTGAGAGGTTCAAGCAAGCAGAGGAGGAGAGCAGGCACCAGAAAGGAAGTAGTGTAAGCAGTGGTGTAGACCCTGTCTCTGGGGACCTTCAGAATGGCTCTCGATTTCACATCTGGCTATGGAATGTTCTGTGGTCATGCTCTGCTTCCCATTCCTCATCTGACCCCAACTGACCCAGATAACAAACAGTACTGTGCACATCATTGCAGACAGACTTATCACCCTATACCCATGTTGCTTCCAACATTTATGGGAGGTATTTGTTTTTATAAGGTTGCATCCAACTTATTTGTGATTTTCAGCATTTATTACTATAGTATACATACATACATGGCTCTTGGTCAGGGGTATGGAAGAGAACATTATTTGTGATCATTGTTGTGTATTAACTTAAATTGTAAAAGTTAATTACATGAAGAACCAAGGCTGTAAAGTGTCAGAGCCTGCTGACAGTCAGCTGGGTGGCTGGGTAGAGGTGTGCAGATTGTAGAGACAATGAAGAAGACAGAAAAGTGTTGAGCGAACTGCCAGTCAATGCCGGACAGCCCTGAGTTTATTTTACAGCCAGCTATATATAGTTTTGAAGAACAGAGGTAGAACAGTGCACAGCATAGGCATTCAACCACTATCTCTCCTGACTTGCATCAAGGAGCAGGCAGTTTCATTTTCTATCTCAATGTACCCCCGGCTGGTATTAGCAGCCTGCATCTAGCTACATAGTGTGTTTCTTCCTGTGGGCTAATCAGGACTTTCTCACAGCCCTGGAGCAGCAAGTTTGAACTCTATTGTCTCAGAATAGACTTCAGATTCGAAGTGGGAAGTTGAGTCAGTTCCACAGCTCCCACAGTCAGGTTGGTTGTTCCCTTGTCCTCTTCAAAGCAGGTTAAACAAACAGGCTGAGCACACAGTTGGCTAGCAGTGTTAGGTGATCTCAAAGTATATTACTAACTCTGGCTGTGAGGTCCAGCAAAAGTTATAGTTTTTTAGAATGTAAGAGATATTTTCAAAATAATGTATTACCACATTTTTGTTGTTGTTGTTGTTGTTTTCGAGACAGGGTTTCTCTGGGTAGCTTTGCACCTTTCCTGGAACTTGCTTTGTAGACCAGGCTGGCCTCAAACTCACAAAGGTCCGCCTGGCTCTGCCTCCCAAGTGCTGGGATTAAAGGTGTGCGCCACCGCCACCGCCGCCGCCGCTGCCACCATCACCCGGTGTATTACCACATTTATGTGTTATTTATGTGTCTCTATGAACAAGTATGTGCATGCATGTGGAGGACAAAGGCTAACTAACAAGTTGTGGTGATATTTTATTTGTGCTGAAATGTGGTGATATTTATTTGTATGTTAATAAATAAAGCTTACCTGGAGATCAGGGAGAAAAGGCCAACCGTTTTAAGTAAACAAGTCAGGCAGCACATGCCCTTAATCCCTTTGCAGGCAGAATCTCTGTGTGTTCAAGGTCACACTAGGGAACAGAGCCAATCATGGTCACATATGCCTTTAATCCCAGTACCAACCATAGTGGCCTGGGGGTCTGTACAGACAGACAGAAAATGACAGAGCTGTGTAGGAAGAGGAAGTGCGGTAGCTGGGCTAAGATAGCCAATGAGAGGGCAGAATAGCAAGGCAATAAAGGCATGGGTAGACAGGAAATAATGCTCATTTGGAAGCTGCAGAATTGATAAAGTAAGGTTGGCTGGTGGCTTTCCATATTTCCCTGATCTAAGGCTTTCACCTCTATATTTGGCTCTACATTTTTTGTTTCATAAGACCATTTAGAAATTTGTTTACATTGAGTTTTTTCCTCAATTGATCCCCACCTAAATTTTAAAGCAGGTTCTTTTATTGAACCCTGAACTCACAAATTTGGCTAGACTGACTGAATAGTGAATGACAGAATCTTCCTGTCTCTGCTTCCCCAGTGCAAGGGTTACATTCATGCACTGTCACATCTGACTTTGCACATGGGTGCTGAGGATCCAAACTCAGGTTCTCATGCTTGCACAAGTAATTTACTGACTTAGCCAACTCCCCAGGCTAGCAAGTAAAAACATTAAGAGTCTTTCAGCATGCTTGGATATCACAAGGCTATCACATGTCTAGCATACCCCCTGGTCTTGGCAGCTAATGGGACAATGGCAATCTTGGTATTTCAGGAGATCAGAAGCCAGAAAAATATAGATGATGTCAAAAATGAGAAAAGCATTCTGAGCTGCCACTAGGCATGGATGACTTTCTAGAAGCATGCCTGGGGGTGAGGAAACTAAGAACTGAGAAGGCACATAAATAAGACTTCTGAAAGAAAGGAAAAATAAATAGGAGAAACATATAAGAGAACAAGATCTCTGAGGACCTGTTATTTTCTGGTTTTCCAATATTATCTTCTCAGCTAAGTAGATTTTATGAATCCAAAAAGATGAATTATTATTTTTGACCTTGATTTATGTAAGATGTGTTTCAAGAACCTCATCCCATGAGAGGGTGTTTAGTTCTGTTGTGCAGCCTTTCCCCATATTATTTCTTAAAAGCAATCACACAATATGCAAAAGAATGCAGAAAGAAATCAATCTGAAATGACATCTCATGTCTGTAGATGTCTCCTCTGTGCCCAGTACAAATAGCTCTTTTTGATAGCTTCTGTTATTAGTGCTGCATCTAGGAAGAACAGAAAATATGCCTCACAGAAACTGTTTTCTATTTTCAATTTTCCAAACAGGTAACTGAGTGATTTTATCTGTCTACAGAGTTGTAGATGTGTGTGTGTGTGTGTGTGTGTGTGTGTGTGTGTGTGTGTGTGTGTATTTAAGAACACTGGAGACTGAAAAAATATGTCAATATAGTACACACACACACACATACATAAACTGTTAAATCTTCAGTAAAATTAGTTACAAATAACAAGATAAAATATAGTATTTGATCTCAGGGTGTGACAATGGCGTTTCTTATAATAACAAGAGATAAATTCACTCATCCCCTGGAACATGACTCCTATGTGTGGTCCTTTTTCCCATAGGCCTATTTTGTAGTTACTATAAAGAGAGGCAACATCACAGGAGAACCATTGTGCCTTTTCTACACCCATATCTGTTTAGTCACAGGAAATGAACTACCACTAAAGTTGAGTATAAGACTATGATAGGAGGCAGTGGTAGGAAGATTGTAGCAAGCCCAGAGCCACCAAGTCCCAGGCAAGTCAAGGGTATACAGTGAAATTATTTCTCAGAAAAAGCAAACCCCCAAAAGAATGATGTGATTATTTTTTAAATTATTTTGAGTATATTTTTCCATGCATATGTTGTTTGACATTCAAGGTAAGGTTTATTTCCATATGTCACCATGAGCATCAGAGAAAAGCCTAATAAGAAACGCTTGTATGATTGCCAAGCACACATCCTTTCAGGCAGAAGTGCTGCGTGTGATCTGTGCTCATTGCACCAGTTATAATTATGCCCCAGACATTAGCTATGCATGTAAATCATTTAATGTGTTTAATAATTACAGTCTGTGCTGTTGGCATCACCTCATCTAGCACAGGAAGAATTTAAATCTCTTTTTAATGAAATCTGTAGACCCTGAGAGTTAGTATAAGGGATTTGAAGCTATGTGTGGGGAGACTACTTCTAGCTTTCATGTTTTGGGGCAAAATAACTAAGATGTGGAGGAAATAGTTTGCTTCGCTAGCTATTTGTCAGAAAAGAGAGCTTACAGGTAAGAAATTTTTAATTTGTCTAAAAGTATTAGTAAAACACCACTATTTTGTCTTGTATTTTCAACTATGCATTCATTTATGTTGTCTGTACTCTTTAGAGTCTTCTGTTTTATGGAATTAATGTAGTCCTTAAAAATTGCAGGCTAAACATCTACTGTTCTACTTAAAAGAGATACTTACTGTGTCCATTTGGTAAAGAACAGCTTTATAACATCAGAAATGAATAACCACTTACCAAATAAACATGTTTGTGTTTAACAAGCTATATGAGTAGAATTTGAATGTTTCAAACCATTTGGCTAAGATATGAACTAAATAGCATAAAGACTCATGATGATTAGAGACGGGGTCACTTTCTGTCCAGGGGATACATACAACTGTGCCTTGGGTGCTTGCAGCCCAGGGTTGTGAAGGCTCCTGCTCCATTCCTGCTAAAGGTCTAAAGGTCATCTACCCTAGACTGTGACTCTTGCTCTATTTGCATGGTTCCAAATCTCGTAAAGAAAATTTTTGTAAATTTCCTATGACCTCTGTATTAGTTATTTTTGTATCACTGGCACAACATACCCAACAAAAGCAACATAATTAAGGGAGGAAGTATTTATTTTGGATCACAATTCAGCTATTCTCAGCCCCTCCTGGTAGGAGAAGGCACAATAGTTAGATCATTCAATAGCAGTAACAGCTTGCAGTCTGTTCACATTTCAGTGGGTTAGGAAGCAAAAATCTCAGGCTAGAAGAAGTTCCAGATTGTAAATGCCAAGAGCTTGCTCTTCTAAATGCAATCCTTCCAAGTAGTACCACCAGCTCACGTTCAAACACATGAAGTCATAGGGGCTATTTCCATCTGAAACAGGACAATCAGGAAAGTTTCATTGCACTTTACTGCTCTAGAGGTGGTGGGACCTGGGAGAGTGAAGCCAAGAAATGAGGTG
This sequence comes from Peromyscus leucopus, assembly GCF_004664715.2. Lineage (NCBI taxonomy): Eukaryota > Metazoa > Chordata > Mammalia > Rodentia > Cricetidae > Peromyscus > Peromyscus leucopus. The sequence continues at coordinate 37,658,847 of NC_051064.1, forward strand.
CACTAAAGTCTCATGCAATAGCTAACTATATTCAGACAATTTATACTCTGAGGGTTAAGAAGAATCACATGAGTAAAGTGTGCAATCACAAGGGCAAGCTGCACATGACAGACATGCAGTGAAAACATGTTTCTCCATAGAGGTAAATAAACAAATAAAAGTAGCCAGTTGTAATGAATAATCTGAAGTAAACTCACTCCTATCCACCACACCTGGGAGGAGCATGAAAACACATTCCAAGAACAATTTGGAGTTTTGAAGAAACTGAGGTCACAAGACTTTTGTCTTCTGTTCTTGGAGTTTTCTAACAAGTACTCAGAATTCTCCTCCCATGGGTCCATTCTTGGACTGCTCCCGCTTTTTATTCTTTAAATGCAGGATATCCAGAGGGTTTTGATTTGAGATGTTGTAAATTGATGTTGATATAAATCTAATTTTTATTTGATGCATGAGTATCCTACAAGCAATCAAATTATAGGCATAATTAATAATATTAGAACAGTGAGAGAATTGTGTGTAATACTCTGCCACCAAGAACAGGGATCCAAACTATATCCAAACTATTGGTCACATTATATTGATCAGAAAAATCTAGGGAATAACTTAAAAAGAGACCATTATGTAGTTTTAGTGAAAGACCCTAGCCCTTCAGGCTTACACCCCTCAAGCCTCAGGAAAAAGAAACTTCAAGCACAAGGAAATGAGAAACTAAAAATCTAGTTCCAAGGGCAACCTGACTTAGCCATTGTTCAATCTCCCCTGCAACCATATAACAATGTAAAAAGATTTCTGTTAAGAGATGTGCTCAACTGTGATTGGGATAGTTGCTGGTGTTCCAGGAAGGACCACCGTGACCTGTGTGTAAACTCCACTCCTGCCTTGATACCCCCCCTTGAGGTTTCAGGAAAAATGTACCTGTTGACATAACTGTACCTCCTCTGTGATCACTCTGTACCCAGACCATGATCTTGTGAAACAAAATTGTATGGGAATTGTAATCTTATGGCTTTTGTGGGTTTTTCCTTTAAAAACCCCCATGTGGCTGCAGTAAGATGCGGCTCTTGCTCTTAGGAGCAGGGTTTGCCCTTCTATATAGAAGCTTTAATAATAAAATCCTTATGCTATTGCATCAACTTGACTGGAGTCTGGGTTCTTGGGGTGCCCACTCGAGACCCCCAGATTTTGGGGTCCAACATTAGCAGCATGTGGAAAGTAAGCCAACATTTGCCTTTAATAGGAATATAAATGCTATGATTTCCCATATAAATGGGAAGTGATTTAAATCTCAGGGAAAATTTATGCATTCCCTTCTTCAGATGAATGAATGAGTCTATTACAGTCCTATGGTTGAGTCATAAACGAAGTCATTAGTAAAGATAACAGGAGTTAGATCCATCCAATATACAAGCTGAAACAAGGGAGGATGAGGAACATAAGACCAATATACATGCTCAGAGACACTCCCTGCAGATGTACAGGTCAAAGCAGCTAGCATTGTTTAAAAAAAAAAAAAAAGATTCTCGAGTGACATAGGCTGTGTATTTCATTGAATAGCATCTCCTTTGATTCATAGGTCTGTAACTTGGCCCTGTGTGGGCAGACTTGACTCTGATGATAGGGTAGATACCAAGGTCCATGGCATAGTATAGCAGATGGCAATTAATAATTTAGGTGTCAACCCAGAGATGAATGATTCTCTGATGGAGAAACCTTGTTCAAGCAAGGCTTACAAGGCCACAGACTCTGGAATACTGTCTGCTTCTGTCTGTAATTTCACACGTGCAAAAACAGCTATGGGAATTGCCCCACAATCTGTACTGTAATGTGTCTATCTCATGATTACATCTCATCCATGGGGCATAGTTATCTGTGGATTGTTAGGAATATGCTGTATAATTTCGACACAGTTCGGGCCTATTAAGTCCCGCTAAGAAGCTGCTTTAATCACAGTTTAGATTTATGATTTAGGAAAACACTTGAGTCCAAATTGGCTCAAATTCCTTTAATCTTTATGATGAGAATTACAGATACTGGTTTCTTGTACATCATGAGGTGAAACAAAGCTTCAAAAGAGCTTTAGATTAGACGAGGTACCTTGCTATCACAAGGACACACAGCTAAACAGCCTGGCTAGGTTGAAAATATAAGGACAGCCCAATTATTACTAGTTGGCAAATGATTTAGTCCTTGCACCCATTCCTGAACTCAATTTGTGAAAATATATTCTAACTAGTCAAGGCTACAGAAAATCACTTGACTCTGTAGATCCTAATGAGGGCTGTAGGTGTTCTTAGGCAATCAAAAGTTACACGTAGGATAGGAAAATATACTTCATGATTTAAAAAATGCTTTTATGTCACTGTGCCTTGGAAAATGCCAGGTGGGCCTATATTAGGAGATTTAAAGTAAACCTGAGTTCCAACCAAAGCATTTATGACACAGCTCTCTTTCTGTAAACACTTTGAGAAAGCCCAGCATTTCTGTTAATCACAAAATGTTAGTTTAAAATGTTACCACACTTAAAAATGTAGGCTAGTACACAAATTCCTTAAATTTCTTAGACTCCTCAATAGTTTTATAACTCTTTTAACCCTTTATAATATTATCTCTTTAAGTTAGATAATGTAATGACTGATACTTGATTTGCAGCTGCCCTTTACAGCCAATTAAGAAGTTAAGATTTATTACATGTATATTGTCAGGATGGCTCTGTTTCTTTTCATTTTCTGAAATGTGTCCTTAAAGTGTATCTCCTATATTCATCATGAATACACACACACACACACACACACACACACACACACACACACACACACAGAGAAAAATCTGGAGCCACCATGAGAAAACAGAGATACCATCAGAATATGTGTGTTCCTTTCCTAAGACCCTCAGACAGAAATTAGCCCCACAACCTCACTATTCTGCGGCATTCTCTCTACAACCCTGGAGCAGCCTGGAAGCTGCTCTCTCAGGCTGCATTAGATCAACATCTCCTTTTGCCCTTCAGCTGGAGGCTCCCTGTCTTTCTGGTGACTTCCACTGTCCCCTCACTCTCTGCTATCATCCTTAATGACCTGGGGCTGGAGGAGCTGAAGAGGAATCCACCACATCTCAGTGGATCTATGTGCAATGACAGATGCATGGCCCTTCCCAGCTTTCTTCTAGAGAAGTAAAAGTATGACAGGTTAATGGTCTAAGTTAGGGTTTCTATAGCTATGACAAAACACCATGATTATAAAGCAAGTTTGAGGAAAGGGAAAGGGTTTATTGAATTTCCACTTCCACATTGCTTTCATCACCAAAGGAAGTCAGGGAAGGAACTCAAACAAGGCAGGATCCTGGAGGCAGAAGTTGATACAGAGGCCATGGAGGATGCTGCTTACTGGCTTGCTTCCCCTAGCTTTCTCAGCCTGCTCTCTTATAGAAACCAGGACCACTAACCCAGGGATGGCACAGCCCACAATGAGCTGGGCCCTCCCTGGTTGATCACTAATTGAGAAAATGCCTTACAGCTGTAGCTTGAGTTTTTCTGCCTTGCCCACAGTCAGGACAAATCTCTGTCACCCGCCAGTCCCACAGCCGCTCAGACCCAACCAAGTAAACACAGAGACTTATATTGCTTACAAACTGTATGGCCGTGGCAGGCTTCTTGTTAACTATTCTTATATCTTAAAGTAACGCATTTCTACAAATCTATACCTCGCCACGTGGCTGGTGGCTTATCGGCGTCTTCACATGCTGCTAGTCATGGCGGCGGCTGCAGCCAGTCCTTCTGCCTTCCTGTCCTTTTATTTCTCCTCTCTGTTAGTCCCGCCTATCCTTCCTGCCTAGCCACAGCCGATCAGGTTTTATTTATTGACCAATCAGAACAACTTGACATACAGACCATCCCCCAGCACAGCCAAGTGCAGACCATCTCAAACACCTGCACTCAGGCCCATGGTCCTAATCATCCTCTATACGGACCTGCTGGGTAACGCCACAAGGAACCCAAGAAGGGCTCCCACAGGACATACATTAACATCCCACAGCATACAGCTAGATCTCTTGGAGGCATTTCCTCAACTGAGGGTCCTTCCTCTGATGACTCTAGCTTTTGTCAAACTGACACAAAACCAGCCAGTACATTAATGCACCAGCTTGCTTACTTCTTTCTGCAATAAAACCAGGAAGGTTAGAGTGTACACAAGTCTGAGTCTATTGTTGTAAATAATTGTACAACATAAGAAGATAGAACTCTCATTCAGTGACTGTTGGAATGCAGAAATCCACAGCCAAACCCCAGGTGGAGCTCCAGGAGTCCAACCGGCCAGAGAGAGGAGGGATTGTATGAGCAAGAGATGTCAAGATCATTATTGGAAAAGGCACAAGAGACAAATAGCCAAACTAGCAGAAACACATGAACTGTGAACCAATAACTGAGGAGTCCTCATGGAACTGGACAAGGCCCTCTGGATAAGTGAGACAGTTGATGAGCTTGGACTGTTTAGGAGTCCCCCAGGCAATGGGACTGGGACCTGTCCTTAGTGCCTGAGCTAGCTTTTTGGAACTTAGGGCCTATGCTGAGACACTTTGCTCATCCCTGGTGCAGGGAGGAGGGGACTGGACCTGCCTCAACTGAATCTACTAGGCTGGGCTGAATCCCCAGGGGAGACCTTGCCTTGGAGGAGGTGGGGATGGAGGGTGAACTGGGGAGGGGGGAAGGCTGGGAGTGGGGGGGAGGAGGGAGGACAGGGGAATCTGTGGCTGATATGTAAAATTAAATTAATTATAAAATAAAAATATTTATGTAAAAAGAAAAATCTGAAGACTTAAACTTAAAATTTCAAAATGACAGAACCAAAAAAAAAAAAGAAGAAGAATCTGAAACTATATTTAAGAGTTTATGCATTAACCATAATAGATGAATCAAAACACCTATCTTCACCTGTTGTGCCCAGGAATAGGAAGTATTAAAAGATTGCTGAATATCTGGACCATGAATCTACTCCTATGCTATTAGATATGCCATCACTAAAATAAGTATTTGCCTGCGGAATGGGTGTTGTAGAATATTATTTTAAGGTGCGTTACTTTTATTTATGCTCTGGAACATTTGTTTAATGATGCAACGATGTGTTTGATTAAAAAAATTCACCTGCGGTCAGGAGGCTGAGTCAGCAATTAGCTGACAGGAAGTGGTAGGGAGGAGCCAGGTGAGAAAAGGTTGATAAGGAGGGGTGAGGAGACGCACAAGGGGTTTTGGAGGACTCAAGCCAGGAGAGGAGGTGAGCTACTTGCTTTTCAGCCTCTCTGTAGAGCAGAATTCCACTTTAACCTTTGAATCTTGAGTTCTTTAGAGGGAGAGAGGATTAATTAAGTTCCCTTCATATGCAGCTTTGCAAGAATCGGAGCAGAGGGAACAGATTTCCCTCTGGCCCTGGCCCTTGCAGGCTAACCCCTGCTGCTGGTGGTGGCAGAGTTGAAGTTGCTGATTCAGACAGCTGTGGCTTAAAAGGCAGCGACCACTTAAAAAAGGACATCAAATGGGAGAAGGTTAGATAATTTTGCAATTACAAATTCAGTTCATATGAGAAAATCCTATAGCTTAGCAGGTGGATAATAATTTTCTTTCCTCTCATAGTAACATGCAAGTGAAATTTGAAAATCCATAGAGTTTTATAATGCTGTTAAAAACTGATTGTTAGTTAAGGGTAATATAATACAGCAAGGATCAAATCCATTTAATTGTTGACATCGAAACCCCCCCCTTCCCAAATTTACTAATTGAGCAAGAAGAATAAGGTAAGTAGTTAGTGTTTTCTGGCCCTTATAGGAGACAGTTTACTGGGGAAAATAAATTTAAAGGCAGCAAAGGATCCACACAATACACAAATGCCTCTTTTTAGTCTGGATTCAAATTACTGTAGTTCTTTTCTTGCATCTCAAGACACTATGCGAGGACTGTCTAATGCCATCTCTCCTTTTAGAATTTTAAGTAGATTTGTTAGTGCATTGGAAATACCAAGCGCAGCTCATAAGGCTGAGGAGGAATTGGGAAATGAATTCCTTTCCCCTGCTCTGCCCTAGCTTGCCTAGGTTGTACAGTTAGCTTTTTCATAAGCTCCTTCCTACATTCTCACCAAAAATCAGAGAATTTAAGATTAGACTGATTATCAAATACCACATCCCATGCCGCAGGGTCACTTTTGGGCTATGGAGGCTATCTATGTATCTAAAGGAGAGTCCAGTAAGGGAGCTGGAGAACTATCACCAGAATAGTTATTGGTGGCACTCTTTTTACCTTTGCTTTTGCCTGACCAGGAAAAATCTTTTTTGTCTCTTTTAGCAATTTTAAGGTTCGATCATCCAGTTTATATTCATTCAGGAATTAGCTATCTCTTCCTCATGATTAATATCCTCTTTATGTTCTTTAAGCATTTAGATAACTCTGAATTAATGCCCAAGTTACCCAAAATTGAACGGAGCTCCTTTCCCCTTCTTTATACACTTTTCAATATTCTTTCTGATTCTGTCCCACACTTCTTCATCTAAAGTTCCTTCTTCTGGAAACGAGGCATTGCAATCATAAACAACTTGAAAGCAGTCTAATGATTGTGATTTTAATATTGTGCTCTTCCTTTCTTTAAACACGATTCACAGGCTTGACATGAGGCAAAGCCTCTCTTGTTTTTGTCTGGCTATTCTCACTCTCCTCCTTCTGGGAGGGTCCCCACTCTCTTATCATGTAGCCCCCACTTCGGGCCCCTGTTCAGGCAGCACTCGTTCACCACTCTAGTGGTGGTGAGACCTGGGAGAGTGGAGACAATAAATGAGACAGACCAAAGTTTCATGCAATGGCCAACTTTACTTAGAACATCAGATAATTTCTACCTTGAGCATTAAGAGAAGTCACATGAGTAAGGAGCATAATCACAAAGGCAAGTCACACATGACAGACAAGCCACATGTGGTGGGCAAGCCACATTTGGAAAAACATGTTTTTCCATGCAGGAATATAAGGAAATAACAATACCCATTTATGATGAATAATTGGAAGTAAACTCACTCCTATCCACCACACCTAGGAGGATCGTGAAAGCACATCCCAAGAACAATTCTGTTTTGAAGAAACAGAGGTTGTGACGTTAGACTTTTGTCTTGTCTTCTTGGAGTTTTCTCACAAACACTCAGAATTCTCCTCACATGGCTCAATTCTTGGACCTTGCTCCAACATACTGCTTTGTCTATTTTTATTACTTTCATATTACTTAAAACTTAGAAGATTGAGAAGAGTTATATTTAGAAATTATGTTCTGTGTTCCTATCCTCATTGGGGTTTTTGTCAATTTGACTCAAGTTAGTCATCTGAGAAGAGGTGGCCACAACTGAGAAAATGTCTCCATAAGACTGGCCTGTGGCAAGCCTGTCAATATTTTCTTAATTAATGATTGATGTGGGAGGTCCCAGACCATTATAGGAGAGGTCACCCCTGGGGTATACAAGGAAGCAAAATGAACAAGCCAGTAATTATTATTTCTCCATCCTGCCCTGCCTTGAGTTCCTGCCATGACTTCTCTTCCATGATGGATTGTAATATGAAATTTTAAGTGGAATAAACCACTTCCTCCTAAATTGTTTGGTCATGGTGCTTCATCACAAGAATAGAAATCCTAAGTAGGACATACCCAGTTACACCAGCAATACTAGGTACTTACATTTTGTTTTCTTTATTTGTCATTTTTTCCCCAGAGTTTCTAAAGATACATTTTTATTTTCTTCTTAAAAGCTTGAATATACATTGGAATAACAATTGAGTATGTTTCAAGAATCGTTCTTATTTTTCCTAAAGATAACAGGATTTATTTCCCCCAAACAAGAACATTCTTTTGCAATTCAATTGTAAGATCAGGAAAATCAGTATTAATACATTGTCAATATCTAATCTCTCTCTATATATAACAATTTTTTAAAGTTAATGTATTTTATTTATCAATTGTGAGTTTACCATGGCATGTGGATAGAGGTTAGAGGACAACTTGTGGGGTCAGTTTTATCTTTCCATCATGGAGGATTAAACTCAGGCCATCAGGCTTGGTACTTTTGACTCTAACCAGCCTATATATTCAAACAGAATGGTTGTTTCAGAAATGTATTTTGTTGTCATATTTTTCCAACCCAGGACAATTCCAGGATCATGCATTACATTTATTTATATTATTCCTTAATCTAAAGATTTTTCTCTTTCTAACTTCTTCCCTCCCTCCCTCCCTCCCTCTCTCCCTCCTTCTCTCCCTCCCTCTCTCTCTCTCTTTCTTCCTCCCTCCCTCTCTTTCTTTCTTTCTTTCTTTCTTTCTTTCTTTCTTTCTTTCTTTCTTTCTTTCTTTCTTTTTCTTTCTTTTTCCCCAGCCACTTTAGTTTTTCTTTATCATCAGTGATCTTGATGTTAAAAAGGTATGTTGGTTTTTTGATACAATGTCCTTTAGTTTGAGTTTGCTCAATGTTGTTGGATAACCCTTTCCTGAATCAATTATTAGTATGACATTACAAAACGCTAACTTTCTTTCTCTTTTCTTTCACAGCTAATAATATTCTGTTATACAGAAGAATTTATCCCCATTTTGTGTGTTTGCAGTATTAGGTATTTATATCACTTTGGGCTTATGGGCTTTTATTTTGTTTAATAGGTTATGATATTTTGTTTTTATCATTTATTTTGATCTCAAATTGCCCCCTGTATTTGAGATTTTAAAAACAGTATTACCTTTACTTTGTTATCCACTTAAGTCATGCAATCTGGACCTAAAATGTTCACGCGAGAATTAAAAAATAAACATAGGCTCACAGCAAGGAAACTGACTATTGAATACATAAAAATCAATCATGAAAATGAGTAATTTTCAAGACTGGTGGCTTTGTTGTAATCAGATATAACTTTTCAAACGGTCTACCACTGTTTCTTTTTTGTTAGTATAGTATCATGTTCATTATCATCAGTGATTCTGGGGTATTTACTTTAGTTTCATCTTACAGTAAATTTTCTCTTTTCTCTGTTTAAGCATTCTTTTGACCCCAAAGAACAGCCTACAACACTGTAGAATAAAGTTAAATGTGTTTATAATAGTTTGTATTCTATTGATTCTCAACAATTATTCTTTTAGGTTCTTCATGGCTCTGTTTTGTTTTGGGTAACTCCTATTTTGGTCACATACACAGAGATGTATGACATCTTTGGATATTATCTACACATGTTGTGGAGTTGCAGGTTGTTCAAAAGACTCCAAAAACATAGAACCTATTGCTATTTCCCTTGGTTACCCTCAAGAGGTAGAAGTGCTAAAGGACTTCAAAAACAGGGCTCAGAGACCCCTGAGCTGGACCTGAATTGAAAATCCATCCCTGGGAACTAGCTTTCATGGTTCCAGAAGGTGCCATGCAAGCTTCTAAATGAGGGAGGCAACAAACATTCCTACCCAGATATGACACCTACAAGCCACGTCAATGGCCATCATGCCATAATAACCCTACAGGAGCAGTAGTGACCCACATACCTTGGTGACAACCAATAGATCTCTAATTGTACTTAAGACCTATTTACCAAGAGGCAGTCCATGCCTGATACTGGTGTCTGCTCAGTGCTAGTGAAATCAAATTGGAGGAGAATCTACAACCAATCATTTACTGATCAATCAGTCTGTAACTCCCTGACACCAATCTATAAACACTTGTCATTATACTCACAGATAAGTGTACTCTTCTACCCTCATTAAGAAAACTTCTCTTTGCAACAGATGGAGACCACTACAGAATACTGCAATAAATCAAAATGCAGAGTTGTAGCACCCGGTTCCAATGGACACATCAACAAAATTCTCTTGCACCTAAGACTTGGGAAACATTGTGGAAGAGGGCAGAAAGATAAGGAAACCCTGGATTTCCAGTGAGACTGTTTCTCTTATGTAGATGAATTTCTAAACAGTCTTATTAAATAAAAAACACAGAGCCAGATATAGGGGTGAAAACCTGAGAGATCAGGGAAATAGGGAAAGCCACAGCTAACTTCACCTCACCAACTCCGCAGCTTCCAAACGGAGCTACTCCTGTACTCCTAGTAACATCAGAAGTTACACCTATAAAGTCTCACCAATATGACTGCCAAAACATGAGCTGAACAATGATGATACCTACAGACATGTCAAACTGCACAGAGAAAAGTTCTTGAAGCCTCGACCCTACACAAAGATCCATAGGCAGTGGAGAAAAGCTGGGAATGGGAGGAGTGGCCTCTCCAGGGAAGAGCACAACAATTGGTTGTCCAGTGCCAAACAGTCAACCCTGAAAATGAACATGCAGGTAGCACTATATGGACTGAACAGGCTATATTTTATGCATGCAATAACAATTAGAACAAAAGAGATCATGAATTTGGAGGAGAAGAGGGAGATGTATGGGAGTGTTTGAATGGAGGAGAGGAAAGGAAGACATGCTGTAATTTACAATCTCAAAAAAATAAAGTGGATCTTCTTCTGCAAACCTATGTATGAGCATGCCTATTTCTCCTCGTATTGTCCTCAAATAAGTGGCAAGGGAGGCCACCATTGCTATTGCATATAGGAAACTATGTGTGAAGACTGAAGAACACAATGAGGAAATTAGAGGTTGCAAGGATCCTGGTTTAGATCTTAAGCATAGAGAGCATATTAGCAGCCCCATTATTCACTAGGCTCTTTGTGGGCTTGGAAAGCAGATGGGTTCTTTAGATTTTGAGGAGCCTACTAGATGAAAGGCACCGAAATAGGACTATCTATGCAGCCACTGGGTATGACTATGTTGGGGCCTATGTTGGTGTTGGGTGAAGCCCAAATGAAGCTTGGGGCAGTAGTTTCTCTGGGACACCTTTGGTCTTTATTTTACTGGTGATATGTCTAGAGGATAGTGTTGACTTTGCAGTAGAAAGAGGACTACTCTAATATGTAAATTGTTATTTTAAATGGCAGAACCACACTGATATTGAACTTTACCATAAATATCACGAGTGCACCAAATCTTAATCCCATAGAAATATTTCTAGTGCAAACTGACTTTTTGTTTGTACGCTTTTAATTTTAGAGATGGCATTTGCTTAGCTATGCCCTCATTTAACCTGCCTGAAATACTGACACAGCAAACAGGGCATCTAAAGTTGGTTCACATTTGTTAGAACGACCAATAGGAAAAAATACCTGTGTGCTACCATAGTAAATATAGCATGGATTCAGATAACCTCTGTTCATCTCCAAATGTGATAGATTCAAAACTTCTCACATTGATTAAAAAAAAAGGAGAAGAACCCAAGAAACAAGTCAAAGTGCAGTATGTGAAAACTGGCTCTCTGGTCTGCAGATGTGTGAGGAGTTTCCGGCTCAGCCCTGCGGAGCTAACGAGGGTCAGTGATAGCCATTGCTTCTGCAGGAAAGCCTCAGAGGGAAGGTGCACTGCTCACTGTCATTTTGCTGGCAAGCCTGAATATTACACTTGCTGCTTCATTCTTTAGATGAATAAACATTTACATATCATTATTTGGTCAGGAACAAAGTTTGGTGCAAGGAGTGTACTGTTCTTCTTTTATAAACAATGAGCCAATTATTCTTCACTTCTGGGCCCATTGATGACTAGTTTCAAGTTAGTAACTGTTTGTTGATGACAATTGTTGATTAAACACTTGTCGATGCTAAATGTAGCATAAGACTCATGGAAGCTGTTTCTTGTAACAACTCATAGTTTTGTGACAGGACAGTCATATCTTCATCCTCTGTCTTAGAATTGAGAGTGGGGAGGGAGGTGGGGGGGAGAAGATAAAGCAACACCTTCTTAGCTCTTCTTAATTAAGTCAACCTTCTGTTAATTAGATGATATTTGAGTCTGTCAGCAAAGGGAAGGGCAATTTATTCCAAGTGGACCCGAGGGACCCTTTTAAACAATAGAAATGTCCTATATGTTAATTTTGTTGATAGTTACAGGAGTGAACACATTTTTCAGCACTAAAAAATGATTACTTATTTTGAAAGGATACATAGATTTTAATATATTTAAATTTTAGCTTGCTTTAATTTATAAAGCTGACCAAGAAATAAAGTCTCAATTAACTGAACATTGTTCAAAGAACATGAACCAGAAATTCACAGCATAGGAAGGCAAATAGCTCAAAAAATGTGCTGATGTTAACCTCCTTAAAAATGATGGAAGTGAACTATGACACGTTGTGTTAACCTATAAATTTGGAAATACTATTGACAATAATAATTTCTTTGTGGGAAACTTAGCTTGTTGAAGTATATATTGTCATCATGCCTATTAAGGGTGGATTGGGCACAGTTAAAACATTTGTAATGCATACACCTTTGTCTCAGTCTTATACAGCAAAAACACTTGCATGTAAAATACATACATACCTGTAACCTATAGAACTGTCAAAAATTGGAGATGATTATTTAAATATCTATACACAGGGGACCGGCTAAATGAATTCTGGTGTATTCACACAGTGCAATGTGGCTGTGACATGAGAAAAATCTCTGAATGGCATAGATGTGTGTGCCTGTATGCCCTTGTGTGTACACATGGCATGTGTGTGTATGTGTGTCTGTAGATCTTAATATATAAATTCAAAGATAAGGTATGCTTTTCAGATACATCATTTTCCCTAATCCTCTTCAAAGATACAAATAAAAATCTTTGACATTACATATGCAAAAAAACAAAAACAAGACCCCAAAAATATAAGAAGATTCTGGAAGGCAAAAAGGAGATAGTATTACAACTATGATTCTCAGAACCCTCAAGACACAGGGAATGAACACATTTGAAGTTTTGTTCTTTACAGATTTGTTGAAAAGGCTGGTGACCTATAAATACCCACAAATACAGATACAAAGTGGTATTGGGAGAGTGTCTCAGGTTTAAAACTTTTGATAAATTAAAATTATATCATTTCCCCCTCCTTTCTCCAACACCTCCCATGCCTCTCATTCGCAAATTCACAACTCCTTACTCTTCAATTATTATTGTTACGTGCGCACACACACACACACACACACACACACACACACACACACACACACGAATGAATAAATATATAAATACAGCCTGTTAGTCCATTTAGTTACTTGTATATTTATATCTTTGGCACTGATCACTTGGTATTGAATAACAAATTAGTGTGCTCATCCCTGAAGATATTTAAGTTTCCCTCTCTCAGCAGTCGTTAATTATTTGTAGCTTTTCATCTAGGGGTGGGGCCCTGGTAGATTTCCTCCACCTTCGTTGGCATGTCACCTGGTGTTGTCATTGTGCAGGTTTTGATTTGGCAGTCTTGCTGAGATTTCATAGATGTAGCATCCGTGTCATAACTAGAAGACACAATTCTGCGGTACACGTTGATCTTTGGCCTTTACCGTCTTTCCGGGCCTCCTCTGTGATGTTCCCCAAGCCTTAGATGTAGGGGTTGTATTGCAGATGTATAACCTGGGGTCAGGAACCCCAACGGTCAGTTGTTCTATGTGATTTGACCAGTTGTGGCTTTTGGTAATGGCCTTTGTCTGCTTTGAAAAGAAACTTCTCTGAGAAGGGGTAAGAGCTACACTAACCTGTGGATATAAGAATAGGTGCTGATAATCAGTTAGAAATCACACTGGTTTAGAAAAGTAAAGTAATAGATCTTGTTCTCCTAAGATCCATGGGTAGTTGGCAAGGTTTATACAACTAGGGAAATGTAAATTAAAGCAATTTTGAGATTTCTTTTTACCCCAGTCAAAATGACTACAACTGAGAAGACAATTGACAACCAATGCTGGTGAGGATGTGGGGAAAAGGAACTCTTGCTCAGTGTTGTTAGGACTGCAAACTGGTGCAGATGATATGGAAATTAGTGTGGGGAATTACAAAAGTATGACCCAGCACATACCTGGGCATATACCCAATGGACTCAACATCCTGCTCTTCCAGCCATGTTCATTGCTGCTCCATTCACAATAGCTAGGAAATAGAAAAAAAAAAAAAAAACAAAAACAAACAAGTTTCTTTCAACTGAAAAAAAGATAATGAAAATAGTAAATATATATACATATATATGTATATATATTAGAAATATTTAGCTATAAAGAAAAATGAAATCATGTAATTTGAAGGTAAATGGATGTAACTGGGTAATCCAGATCCAAAAGGACAAATTCTACATACTTTTTCTGGTCTGTGCTTCCTAGATCTAAATATTCAGATGTAAGCATTTAATCTTGAGTAACTGAAGAAACAAAGAAAGTAAAAAGCAGCCATGGCAGATGAGCTCTCGAGAGGGGAATAGCAGGATACAGGTTTATGAAGTGAGAAATGGGAAAACAGGGTAGCATGAATTTGGAGAGAGGAAAGACAACCCAGAAGAAGAGGGGGAAAGCAGGGATAAACAACACAAAGGGTGTTTGAAAAAGCCATAGGGAATCATATTATTCATATACAACACACGTGTCTGCACATGTTAAAAAACTTAAGTTTACCCCCAAGAGCCATAAACTATGTAACAGAAGCCACAGTACCAAGCACAACAAACCTCTTAGGGTTGTTGCTCAGGGGAGTCCAAGAGCCTGCCAGAACAATATAGGCTATTGCTGTTGTCTCTGGTTATCTGCTGGATGTTGAAGCTAAGTCCAAAATCTTTGGACCCGGGATTTGGAGGATTCAAGCTGGATCTGACTTGAGAGCTTCCTGCCTGAGCACTAGCTTTCATCATGCTGGGAGATGCTATGCAAGCTGCCAAGGAAGGAAAACAATCAATAGTCCTACCCAGCTGGTGTTTGTGAACAACAACAATCAGCTCTGGCTGCTGGGTGACTAAACATCCTAACTGTTGAATCAATGCCCATTTATCTGCTGTGTTGATTCAACCATTTTCTCTGTTGCTTCCTCTGTGTGTGCATGCATGTGTATGTGTGTAGAATGCACATGTAGGTGCAAATGTGCAGATTTTAGGTAGAAGGGTAAAGAGGGAAGAGAATGAACGACACAATGGCACATTGTCTTAGTGAGGGTTTCTATTGCTGTGATGAAACACCATGACCAAAGCAACTTCGGTAGGAAATGGTTTATTAGGCTTATGCTGCCACACCACTGTTCATCATCAAAGGAAGTCAAGGCAGGAACTCAAGCAGAGGAGGAACCTGGAGGCAGGAGCTGATGCAGAGACCATGGAGGAGTGCTGCTTACTTGTTTTGCTCAGCTTGCTTTCTTACAG
Source organism: Peromyscus leucopus (assembly GCF_004664715.2). NCBI lineage: Eukaryota > Metazoa > Chordata > Mammalia > Rodentia > Cricetidae > Peromyscus > Peromyscus leucopus. Next base: position 37,674,088 of record NC_051064.1, read on the forward strand.
AACTCAGGAGCGCCAGCCCAGGAATAGTACTATGCTTCATGTGCTGGCCCCTCCCCAGTCAATCCCTAATCAAGAAAATGCCTTCTAGCTGAATCTTATGAAAATGTTCCCTCCTTTCAGATAACTCTAGCTTGTGTCAAGCTGACATAAAACTAGCCAGAACCCACATCCTATAATTTTGTCTTTGGGCTTCTATTAATTTCTCACTTTACTTTCTATCTCAGACAGTTCACATATACTAAACACATGCCAGATACCACACAAGTACATTAATTGCTAAATTAATCCTTCTAAGAATGCCCTGAGTAAAGTTTTATTAATGCCATGCCCATTTTGTGGATGAGGTAAACAAAACAGGATGAGGTATAAAGCTTTCCAAAATCATCACAGCTTGTGAGAGACAGAACTCAAATTTAAATGTAGGTAAATCCATGTCAGACATGTGTTAGCTGTTCTCTCCTCTATACTCTTAGCTGCTCTTACTTGACAGACTGACAGAATGATATAGATGCTTGACGGGGGCGAGTGTAGCCAACACACTTCCGGAAATGTCATGGGGAAAGAGGTGAGGATCGAGTAATAAACACCTGTACTCTGAACGCTTAGGAGCTCATATCTCCACGAGAGCACCACATGCTTTACAGACAGAACAGCGGAGTGGAGTACTGCTACTCAGAGGGAACCCCAAAGTCCAAGATATCCAATGTACAACTTAGCGATTGCTGATATAATAATGAATATTTTTCTGCTAGGAGGAATTTTGTGTTCTAAAAGGTAAATACATGAACACTACACAGTTCACATTAACTTGATTTATCCATGTCATAAACTATATGCATTTCAGTATATTATGTTTACTCCATAAAAATACAATTTTATGCATCAATTAAAAATAAGAATGAAATAAAATACATACATTTGTGGCAATATCTTTTGGGAACATTTACGATGAGATAAATCATTGAGTCAAGTGTGTAAACCCCACCACCACCCTGTTTCCACTTCAGGAAATTGAACATTAAGAGAAAGGAGCAAAATGGTGAAAATTTTGTATTGGTAAAAGGGTCATGGTTGTGCCTCTTACTAAGAAAGATCAGTAGTAGAACTGTCTGGGTAAAGAAGGAGGAGGAGGAGGAGGAGGAGGAGGAGGAGGAGGAGGAGGAGGAGGAGGAGGAGAGGAAGAAGAATGGAGGGAGGCTGTGTTTATATAACCGAGTTCTGCTAGACTTGTTAGTCTTTCTTCCAGAGAACAAGGATGAGAGAGGTTGGTGACATGATGGGAAGTACACGTGGAAACAGTGACTCAAGACAGTTGGAATGGCAAAGCTCGTTTGGATGTGTCATGCTTGGAGAGAAATGGACTGTGAGGGAGCAAAGGTTGGAAAACCCAGGCTCCTGAGGGTAAATAGAGCTGACCCTGAATGCATTTTGTGATAGGTATGAAACGACTTGGAAGAAAACACCAGCTGTTTAAGACACAGTATTTCACTGTGCTGAATTATTTCAGTACATGACTTCCAGCCGATTCCGGCTGATGCGAATATCCCTTCCATGGAGTTTGCTTTTTCTCATTTCTCCTCATGTTTGGATTTCTGCTGCTAAAAGTGCACTCCAGGGACCAGGGCTGCAGCCAACGGCCAAGTCTTATTCTAACTCGGACATTAGGCCACCACAGCACTTCGGGAATCTCAAAGATAAAAGGTTCTTGTGTTTAAATGTTTTCTTTCCCTTCCTGGACCCCTGCACTCCTGCGGGTTTATGCCTGGCTTTCCCAGATAATTGCTGGGATGTTGCCAGCCCTGGCTGAGACACTGGCTTAGAATCAGTTTCTCACTTGTCAATTTTGGCAAGTTTTCATACACCTCAGAAGAACAACTTCCTTCAGAGGCCTGTGCCTCTCAGGCTGCACTTCCGTAAGCACCTCCGTTCTGTGGACAGAGCCTCTGTGCTGCCCTGGCTGCCCTGAGGAGCGGCAGTCCAAAAGCCTTCTCTCCAGATGCCTCCTTCAAAGTCAGCCGCTCTTGTTGTGCCGTGACTTCCCCCACCGCCCCCACCGGAAACGATCATCACTGTTCCACAGCTCGGCAGTCTAAGGTAGATTTCTGTGGTTAGTGAAGTGACCATGTTCTAGTGTCTTGACTCTCTAGACTGCTGACATTTCATGGAGATTTTTTTTTATCTAAAAATAGTTTCAGAGGAGATTGCAGCCACTGGACAAGAACAGTGGGGGCACGGTGATGTCCTTTATAGCTTTCTTCATGATGTTTTCCTCATAAGTTACTTTCTGGAAATTCATTGCTCAGTGCCTACCCATGCTCCCCAGGGCCAAACAATTCAATCGTGAATTGACCTAAACAAACTTCCAAAAATATATTTGTCTCTAAATGTAATTCAATGGTTTTGTCTCCTTTAATAGATTTCTTTAAATTAAAATGTTTACAGATGAAAATGATAATATGGTGTATGCTTCAAAATAAACCATGTGTAAGGAGAAAGGAATAGGTAGGGGTAAAAATAGAATATTGACTTGGATTTAGGAGCTAAACTTGGCAAGTTGGATTTTGAATATTTATTGTGCCACCTACACCACACATTTGCATTTGTTAAAACAGCATCCTGTAGCGGTCACCCTTAGAAGTATGTCTTTTTTTTTTTTTTTTAACGTTACCATCCTCATAATCACACCACTGAGAAGTGAGCAAGTCTGCACTCTTCTCTCCAGTTCCCAGTGCCCCAGGTGGGCCTTCAGTGAGCCATGTTGGTAAAAGTAATAGTGACTTCAAGAAGGGGCTGCGTGGGAGGCAGTCTGATGGGATGAGGGCCCACACTACCTCCAGCTGCCATAAGGAAGCCCTGACAGAGACTCTAAAGGGGAGGAGAGAGTATAGCTATGTGTTTAGACTCTGTCTAAGAGCTCTAGAGTTAAATTTATACTCATAAAGGCTTGTAAGATTAGATTAATTGGGAAATTAATTAGTTAATGGAAAATTCTAGATGCATTGTATATTTTGTTTTGCTTTTCTTCAAAATACCAGCCAAGCCTTGCTGAGTTTAAACACAATTTAATCCTGAGATGTAGGTATGGTTTTGGAGTTGGTCTGTCCTAGGGTATATTACGCTTTTCCAACCAGTCTATCAGATACAGAATAAGGCAGGGATGATACCGGCAGAGAGATCATTTTTTTTATGTACACAGACAGTGAAATGGATGTAGTTCATTAATCAGCCAAATATTTATGAGCAGATTATGCATAACATTGTATTCTTCAGCTTCCCGTGTACCTGTGAGCACCACCAAGGTAAAGTGTGAAGCATTCCTTTGGACTTTGACAGTATGGTATAATGTAATTCTTATTCGTGAGAAATGTAGAACAGAAGCAGCATTTACATTCAGGGCAATCACAGTAATAGACACAGGGTTAGATGCCGTCTAAAACATTAGTGCTATATTAGTCTACCCCTCCCAGTTCGTAGTTGAGGGCTGGAGATGGAGTTCAGTAGCAGAGCACCTGGCTGGCTTGTGTGAAGTTGTGAGTTTCATTCCTAGCACGGGAAAAACAAAACAACAAATGGAAACTCCCATACTAAATCCAAATAAAAGTAGCTTCAGCAAGCTGGGTGTAGGAGCCAGCCTTCATGAGAGTTCAAAGGACCGAGGCAGATGTGGACTGCGACCAGGGGTTTTCCGTTTGAGTCTTTCCAGCATCAGGATGAACAGTGCCTGTGGTTCCTTCTCCATGGACTTGCAGCTGTTCTGCAAGGCGAAGCTGAGTATCACAATGTATCATTAGTAGGCTCATACTTAATATTCATTGCCATGAAAAACTCTGATTTCTCTTTCCCAGCCTAAAAACAGTGGTTTGCTTAAAAATGACATTTGTGGAAAACAGCATTGGTAGGGGTAGAGTGGAAATCGATTTGCATATTGCTGGGGTTTAGAACCCAGCCTGTACTGATCCACTGACTGCACTCTGGGCAGTAACAATTTTCTGCCATCTAGTGGATCATTCTGAGAATAAACCGTGACTTTACTGAATCCCCCTCCTCTGGCTGGAAGGAAAGAATTTGTGTTAGTAAAACAATTTTCCCACTAACTGAACTTCAAATGATTTTTTTCCAATAAAAAATACAATATAAAATTGTTTTATTAATGTTTAATGCATTTTTTTACATATTTTAATAATTACAGACACTAGCAATACATAAATCAAGACACCCCATTTCTGAATGTTTAGTGTGATATGTGTGATATAGGCAAATGTGCTTATATTTAGTTTTTAAGTTTTTCCTTTCCCATCTTGGAAGTAATAATGTCCAGAGAGAATATCCTTCTTCCCCTTGACCCTCTGACATGAAATGTTGTCTTTTCTTTCACTCACCTGTGGAAACAGAATGAATGCTGCTTCTTAGTGTTTCAGTTTCTCTTTCTGCTGATGACAGTGGACACCTCCTAGGTTTACTGGAATGACTTACCATCGCAAAGCACTTAGTTTTCCATGTCATTGTTCCTACCAATGTTGTTTAATGTGTGTTAACTTTTACTGCTCGTGACCAAGATGTTTAGAAGTGGCCTTTCCCGTGACAAGAGCCAGTTCACATATATGTAACAACAATTAAAGAAAAAGGAGGCCATGAATCTGAAAGACAGCAAGGAAGGGTATATGTGAGGTTTTGGTGTGAGAAAAGGGAAGGGAAAATGATGTAATCATATTATAATCTCAAAAATAAAAATAGAAACAAGAGAAAACAATGAAAACCTTGCCAGCAGCACAGCACAATAACACTAAATATGTAGTGGCGGCACATATACCTTAATGCTAACAAATGTTCTCCAATTGACTTAAGGTCTTTTCAATAAGAGGAAAATTATGCCTGGTACTAGAAACCTAGCCAGGTACTCAGGGCTAGTGAAGTTATAGATATTGGAGAATTTATAACCACCACTTTACTAAAACAGCATAATCCCTAACTACCTTCTAAATATTTCTGCTTACTCTTTATATAATGGTGGTGGAATAGGCAAAGATTCCATTCTCAAGAACATATATCCCAGGGTGGAAAATACTGAGAAAGAGGACTGTAAAGGGGATAGATTTTTGGAAGTGAGATAATGGAGATAAAGGAGAGCCAGCAAGGCAAGATTGGTCCACTATCAGATATGAATTAAAAAGCACTGTCAGGGAATAATTATGTGTGGGAAGTGCATACAAGTGTATTCTGCATCTCTGGGGATGAGTACTCAACTTAGGAGGTTTGAAGCACATGAAAAAACAAAAACAAACTTACCTGTGCCTTTATGCCCGTGTTTGTATCAGGTGTATATGGAGGGGAAGTTAGGTGATGATTTCACATATGGAAGATAATTAGCAGAGAATTTAAAGTATTACTCTCCCTCATGGTCACAAATTAAAAGTTATCATTTTGCTTTTACATCTGAGAATCAAAGTAGTGGTTAGCTTTGACATTATTCTTCCTGCAATGAGTTAACAGCTTTATTTTGGCAGCTGGAAACATGCTTTTTAGGAGGGATAAAATATTTTCTGAAAAACCTAAGAATAAAAGTGGAAGTATCAGAATGTAGTGTGTTTCCTCTCTTGCAGTCTTGAGCTTTTGAATTTGGGTTTCTCAGCCCCTGAGGTTTTATGTTGAGCTCACTGTAGAAATATTTGGCAGCAGAAATGCCGAGAAGGTAATGACTTTCTAAAGTAAGGAGCCTCTACTTTCTAGACTTCAAACCAAAGTAATTATGTGAATAATCTGAGTGTCCAGCCAACAAGGCTTAGTGCACATTCAGAACAGCAGGATGGGAGACAGGAAGTGTAGGAACAGGTGGAGCTTACAGAGGAGGAAGGTCCTATCACTGAATGCTGTTCCAGTATGATAATCAAATTTAAGTTCACAGCTGCACACACTCAACAGTGGGTTAAAAAACATTGTGTGTACTTTGGGGGACTCAGTAAATATACATGGTGATCCATTCTAGTTTACTTTCCATTTCTGTGATAAGCACCATGACCAATAGCATCTTTGAGATGAAAGGATTTATTTTAACTTGTATTTCGAGGTCACAATTCATCATTGAAGGACGCCAGGGTAGAAACTCAGGCAGGAACTGACACAGAAAACATGGAACACCGCTTGCTGCCTTGCTGTCTAGTTCTCTCTTAGATAGCTTTCCTATGTAGCCCAGGCCCATATGTGTAGGCTTGGTGCTTCCCACAGTGGCTGGACTCTCTCAGTTCAATGATTTACCAAGGCCGCAGTCGAATCTGATGGAGGCAATTCTTCAATAGAGTTTCCCTCTTTCCAGATGACTCTGGGTTGTGTCAAATTGGCAATAAAAGATAACCAGGACATAGTTGAAGATAGCATGTGCAATTATATTCCAGTTGTCTATAATCACATGATGTGACAAATAATTCCTGATTTGGGATGGTCTGGTTTAATCTAAAAGCTTTCTATATGTAATAAACTTTGAGCTCTTAGAGGTATCTTCAGGTACCATGTGGATGCTGCTTGGAAAGGGCATCCAAATTCACATGGTCAGAAACTGGTATGAAAATGAAAGGTTCTAAGTAATTATTTAAAGTGGCAGGAATGAATTTGTCTTCTGTTTTTCACATGAGCGAAACTAAAGAGATTTACACATTAAACATGGTTATTACCAGCATAGAAAGAAAGTGTAGCAATAGTGCTTCCACAACTACAAATAAGTTGGGTACTCACTGAGTAACAACCAAGTGTCAGACATTTACTTAAGTGCTAATTTTATGAAATACAAATACACCTCTGATCCAGGGCACAGCAGGGCTAGCTGATATTTGAAACTTTAGACTAAGCTGGGAAGTGCCAGTAAGGTTTGAAGTAGCTTTCACATATCTAGTTTCATATCCTTAGCCTTTTAAGGTTAATATTATAATTTCTCAGTTGAAAATAGAAAACTGAAGTTTGGACCTATCTCGGTTTAGTACCTCACCAAATGCAATACAGCAAGCAAGGGGAAGAACTGGGATTATTTGTTTTTTAATTTTTTGAGATTATAATTACATCAATTGCCCATTTTCATTCCTCTCTCCAAACCCCTCCACCTGCCCCTCCTTACTCTCTTTAAATCCATGGCTTTTTATTTCATTGTTTTTACACACATATGTGTATATGTATGTACATATATATTCATAAGTATCACCTGCTCAGCCTGTAAGTTATTTGTATATGTGTTTTCAGGGTGACTATTTAGTATTAGATAATAGGTTGATGTGCCCTTCACTGGGGAAGATGATTTCCCACTCAGTATTTCTTAGTTGCCTGCAGTTCTTTGTGTAGGGTTGAGGCTGCATAGGCTTTCTCCTTTGGCTGTGACATGTCTATTGTTGTCCTTGTTCAGGTCACATTTAGGCAATAGAATTGGTAAGACTGTATGGATGTGGCTTCTAAGATTCCTAGGAGACAGAGGCTCACAGCAAACTGCTCCTCTGGCTCTTACAATCTTTCCATTTATCTTCCACAACGATCCCTGAGCCTTAGGTGTGTAAACTGTCGTGTGGGTGTTTTCACTAAGATTGGGCTCCCTGACCTTGCATTTTGATTCTTTATGGTTTTCCTTAAGGGTCTCCATCTGTTTCAAAGAGTTTTCTTGATGAGGGATGAGGACTACTACACTTAAATGTGGATATAATTAATCACAACAATGACCAGCATGGCACAAGAACCCTAAAGTTTCAGTAGTGGCATGCATACCTTAGCAATAACCAACAATTACCTAATTGGACTTAAGATCTGCTCAACAAGAAAAAAATCATGTCTACTACTGGAAACATAGCCAACTGTGCATGGCTATTGAAATCATGCATGTTGGAGGAGAATACAACCATCGCTTTACTAACTTTATTCTAAATGTTTTCCCTTATACTTACAGAACTGGGATTTTATTTTATTTTTTTCCCTTTTATTTAATTTTACAATACCATTCAGTTCTACATATCAGCCACGGATTCCCTTGTTTTCCCCCCTCCTGCCCCCCTCCCCTTCCCCCCAGCCTACTCCTCCCCATTCCCACCTCCTCCAGGGCAAAGCCTCCCCGAGGACTGAGATCAACCTGGTAGACTCAGTCTAGTCAGGTCCAGTCCCCTCCTCCCAGACTGAGCCAAGCATCCCTGCATAAGCCCCAGGTTTCAAACAGCCAACTCATGCAATGAGCACAGGACCCGGTACCACTGCCTAGATGCCTCCCAAACAGATCAAGCCAATCAACTGCCTCACCTATTCAGAGGGCCTGATCCAGTTGTTGGCCCCTCAGCCTTTGAGAACTGGCATTTTAAATTCAGTTTTTCTTTGCTAGAAAGATTAAACCTTTAACTATTTTTGTTCCTAATTGTAATAAACCAAGATATTTAAACTTCTCTAAAAAATATACAAGAAACTATGGGGCTGGAGGGATGGCTCAGAGGTTAAGAGCCCGACTGTTCTTCCAGAGGTCTTGAGTTCAATTCCCAGCACCCACATGGTGGCTCACAACCATCTGTGATGAGATATGGTTCCCTCTTCTGTATACATAATAAATAAATTAAAAAAATATACAAGAACCTAAAGAAACATTACATTTTGTTCCAGATGAGGTAATTCTGACTTTGCTTTTCATGTAAATTAAAAATTTGACAGGCAGATGAGAGCCTGTCTTTGGCAAAGAACATAGTGGGGGAAGGAACACAGAACTGGGGAATGTTGACTTAGAGAAGAGATTCTGGGGAGCAACTGAGTTGTTGTTGGCTTAACTGGGGGATTGAGAGGAAGAAAATGAAGGCAGGTATTTTTGAAAGCTTTATTGATATAGTTTATATGCCCTAGAGTTATTCACTTTAAATGTACAAATAAATTATTTTTTCTAGTTTTACAAAATAGTGCAATCATCACCATGGATGAGTTTTTGTTCTACTTTCAGTTTTCCTTGTATTCATTGTACATGGTAACACATGAGGACAGTTTCATATGGGTATGTATTGTATGTTGAGCTTATTTTCCTCCACACTCCCATAAATCAGTTTAAGAACATCAATTTTTATAATTTTATGTGTGTGGGTGTTTTGCCTACAGGTATTTCTGTGTGCCATGTGCCCATGGAGGCTAGAAAGGGTGTTCGATTCCCTAGAACTGGAGTTACAGACAGTTAGGAGCTACCTTGTGAGTGCTGGGCATTGAATCTGTGTCCTCTGGAAGAGTAGCCAGTGCTCTTACCACCGAGCCATTTCTCCAGCCCCCACAAATCAGTTTTAAAATGTTTTCTTTTCCTTCCACAAAGATCATTCATGTCCGTTTATAGTGAAGGGATGAGGACAGAGAAGTAGGAGATGCTGGAACCATGGATGCCACCAGAAGAAAGGATTTGAAGGACTAAAGAAAGGTCAATAATGACAAACACCTCACAGGAGTACGGAACGAGATCAATGTGTCTGCCAGTGCCAGCTGACAGATTTCCATGGAAAGGGAAGGTATCAATCATAAAACTTCATTAACTTTCTGTTTATATATTTTTGCTCCTTTGAATTTCATGTAATTATGGTGGATTTTTACTGTATTATATAAAGAAAACAGTATTCTTTGAAGTTCAAGTTTAACCTTTATTTTTAGGAATGCCACTTTTTAAATCACCACACTCCATTTCTTCCTACTCACCATGTCCATACTCCTTCACTCATCCTGTGTCCAAGATCTTGGGGTGGAGCTGCCAGGAATAGTCTTGTCAACAACATTGCGGGCACAACTCGGGATTAAAGAGAACACTGCTGCATTCCATACCCACCATTCCGCACACACCAACTCAGAATTTCTTTTCTGAATGAGGCAGACTAGCATTTAATGTCACTGTGTTGCTGGATGGATGTCTGTTGAGCTCATTAATATTACTCAGTCAAACAAATTTTATAGAGATCTGCCCCACAAGTTCATGTCTGTTGCTGGGAAAATACTTTACCTAAATCCTCATTTCCTCTCATGTGTGCTATAATTCTATCAAATTGTGCTGCTTACTTTCCCATCCACAGAGTTATCCAGTCCTGTTACTTCGGATACTCACAGACTGGCTTTTCTTTAATACGCTTAAACTTGGAGCCTGATCCTTGTGTGTGTGTGTGTGTGTGTGTGTGTGTGTGTGTGTGTGTGTGTGTTTTCCCTTAATGATTTTCAATTTTAGAAATAACCCCTCTACCTCCATTATTCTGGAGTATACCTGACCTTAAGGCTAGTCAATCAGCCAAAGCTATAATTGTTCTAATAAAGGGTTTTCTTCCATTTCTGGATGTATTTTGGGGTCATTTAAGAAGACACATGGATATGAGTGGGGGTGTTTATTTCTGTGTTCTCTTAAAAGTATGGATTAGAGAAACTTTTATAAATTTTTGTGTAGCTGAGTTTTCCTGTGTCCTAGCCTGCCAGAGGTCAGGACAAATCTCTCTCACCCGCCAGTCTTGCAGCCTCTCAGACCCAAGTAAACACACAGAGGCTTATGTTATTTACAGACTGTATGGCCATTAGCTCAAGCTTATTACTCATTAGCTCTTACACTTAAATTAACCCATAATTCTTTTTTTTTAGCCTTTTAATGAGTTGGTTTAATTAATTTGAAGTGATACAGAATTCAGAGTACAACAAAGATGAAACAGCTCTGGTAGGATTTCAGACTGGGTTTACTTTAAATTCACAGCTGAGGTAGGAATTGCTGAACACTAGAGACAATGAGCCATTGTATTATTACTATTTATTATTATTATTATTTACAGAAGTTTATTACAGTGTACAACAGGCTCCAGGGTACCACTTCATTCTAGCTGTAGGTGGCAAATATGTTTAAATAGGGATGGAAGAGGGTCACCATCATCTCGGATATGAGGAACAGCTTACTTTTTACCAGATTTCTTAATTCCACCTGTGACCAGGGGTCCCTTGCCTGTGGCCTTGGCTTTTAGCTCCTTGAGTTTCTTCTCTTTTTGTTTCTCTTGAAAGCCTCGTCTTCCTCATCCATCTCCTTGGCCTGCTTCTTGGGCTGTCTCAGGGGCTTCTTTTTGCCACCATTGCAGCCCGACATGGTGCCTACCCATAATTCTTATTTATGTTTAACCACGTGGCTTGGTACCTTTTCCCAGTTTTGCCTTCATATCTTGCTTCTCATGGTGGTGGCTGACAGTGTCTCCTCACTCAGCCCTCCTCTTCCCAGAATTCTCCTCTCTCTTTGTCCCGCCTATACTTCCTGCCTGGCTATTGGCCAATCAACATTTTATTTATCAACCAAATCAGAGCAACACACATTTACAGCATACAGGAAGACATCTCCTGCATTTTTGTATTATCTATGTAACTTTGTTTTTAAAATATAAATAAATATTAACATACTGTGAGTTTTTACAATTCTTTCAACTGAGAAGAAATTTGTATGGTTTAAATGAAGATTCTATCTTTTTCCATGGCATCTTTCAGCTGTGTTGGTAATATATAATTTATATAAAATTCAGATTTTGTGATTTCTGAGCTCTGAGTTTACATCTGCCCATGTATCATACTTTCTTAAGTCTTATAGGAATCAGTGAAGAACCCAGAGTTTTGAGATAGTGCTTTCCTCATTTGAACTGGGTCTTACCATGTTCTCAGCCAGGCCTCAATGCTCTGGGCTCCAGTATTCAATTCCAAACCTTTCTCCTCAGGCTCTGAGGAGTACAGATTCCAGGAACTCCCACTATACTCAGTTAATTAATTTATTTATTTTACTTTTTTTTCTTTATTAAGAAATTTTCTACTCACTCCACATGCTATCCACAGACCCCCCCTCCTCCCTACCCCCATCTCTCTTTCCCAAGCCACCGCACATCCCTACATCCCCCAAATCGAGGTCTCCCATGGGGAGTCAGCAAAGCCCAGTACACTGAGCCTAGGCAGACCAAGGACAGATCCCCCTGCCTGGGTGCCCCCCAAACAGTTTGAGCCAAACAACCGTCTTCCATATCCAGAGGGCCTAGTCCAATCCCATGGGGGCTCCACAGCCACCAGTCTGCAGTTCATGGGCTTCCACTAGTGTGGCCAGTCATCTCTGCATGTCCTCCCATCATGATCTCAATGTCCATCGCCTGCAGTATCTCTCCTCTCTCTCATCAATTGGATTCCCAGAGCTCAGCCTGGTGCCTGGCCGTGGATCTCTGTATCTGTCTCCATCAGTCACTGTACAAAGGCTCTATGATAACAGCTAGGTTATTTGCTATGCTGGTCACTAGAGTAGACCAGTCCAGGTACCCTCTGGACCACTGCCAACAGACCAAGGTGGGGTCAACCTTGTGGATTCCTGAGAGCCTCTCCAGCACCCTGCCTCTTTCTATTCCCATGATGTCCTCATCTATCATGGTATCTTCCTCCCTGCCCTCCCACTCTGTCCCTGTTCCAGCTTGACCCTCCCATTTCCCTATGTTCTCATCCCCCACTCCTCACCCTCTGCCATCCCCCCCCCAGTCCACTCATTAGATCTCATCCACTTCTCCTTCACAAGGTCATCCATGTGTCCCTCCTAGGGTCTTTCCCTGTTAGCTAGCCTCTCTGGAGGTGTGGGTTGCAGTCTGGCCATCCCTTTCCTCCCATTTAGTATCCACTTATGAGTGAGTACATACTATGTTTGTCCTTCTGAGTCTGGATTACCTCACTCAAGATGATATTTTCTAGATCCATCCATTTGCCTGCACATTTCATGATATTTTTTTTTTTTTTACTGCTGAGTAGTACTCCATTGTGCCATATTTTCTTCATCCATTCTTTAGTTGAGGGACATCTAGGTTGTTTCCAGGTTCTTGCTATTATGGATAATGCTGATATGAACATAGTTGAGCATGTGTTCTTGTGGTAAGATTGAGCATTCCTTGGGTATATGCCCAAGAGTGGTATAACTGGGTCTTGAGGAAGACTTATTCCCAATTTTCTGAGAAACCACCATACTGATTTATTTTTAAGTGTGTGTGTGTGTGTGTGTGTGTGTGTGTGTGTGTGTGTGTGTGTGCTCGTGGGAGTGCAGGTGCTTGCTGAACTTAGAGGCACTGGATCCCCCTGGAGCTGGAGTTACAGGTGCTGATGAGCAACTGGACTTTGGTGTGAGGCATCCAATTCTGGTCCTGGAATGTGCTTCTAATGGCTGAGCCATCTCTTCAGCCCCCAGGCATTTCTTGATGTTGATGTTATATGACACATTCCTGGTACTTTAGTGAAGTCTAAAGGTTCAATGTTCCTTGGGGGGAAAGTTCAGGATGAAGGCAATGTTGCTAGCTCCCGTAATATCCAATGATAGAATGACTGTAATTGAAGAAACAATACTTGGAGGCACAAGGCTTAAGTTTTAACTTTCATATATCCATATAAGTAACACTTTTTCTTTCCTTTCTTCTTTTCTCTTCTTTCTTCTTCCTTCTTTCCTTCCTTTTCTCTTTTTATTTTTATTGGTTCTTTGTGAATTTCACATAATACTTTCCAATCCCACTTACCTCCCTGTCCCTCAGGGGTCACAATCAACATGACTTTTCAAAATCATTAATTTAAAGAAAAACTAGGAGTACCTATTTAGAGTTATTTTTCCAAATATTTATTGGTTCAAATATTAAACAAATTTATTTTCTAAAGTAATTATAGTTTGTAAAACAGTGGAGATTTGGAAAAGTTTTGTATTACAAAAGCTTTGATTTCAATAAAATAGGTAAGTGCTTAAAACTATCAAGAGTTTTAACAATCCCTCTGACTTAGTAAAACACTAGCAAAAGAGTCTGAGCTATGGCAGGAAAATCTAAAGTGAGCTCATCTCCTGGCTTCTGAGGAAGTAATTAGAAATAAAAAAAAATAATTTAGTAGTCTTGTAAATACGACACTGTAAAAAAGAGTCAGGCAGCACAGTTTAGCTAGCAGTAGAGACATTCCATTTGGATCAGTACTTAAGGTATTTTTCTATTTGTGCCTAGAGATGATAACCAAATATAGTCATTTGTATATTGTAAAAATGATAAGACAAGAAGCATGAAATAAAAGTAGAAATTCTAAAGAAGTTATTCTGTATCTGCTGTGTTCACAGCACAGCTAATGTAAAAAAAAAATCCAAAATCCATTTCAAGAATATCTACTATGTGTAGTGTACATTTGTTCAATATAAGAAACTTCTAAAACCACCATTTGTAAAACAAAAAGCTGTATTGTGGCAGCTACAGGTATGAAATATCCATTAAAGCATCAAAGAATAATTTATATGCTCAGTTAAATATAACCATCTCATATTGTAAAATTCATTTTTAAATTTAACACATGAACTATGTCAGTATGTCAAGTACTTTAAAAATACTTTTACACTTACATTAAAAAGTGATATTACCCACATCAAAACTGTGAGAAGGCTGATTTTTCATGGTGGTATTCTGCAGTGGTTTTTAATGAAGGTCACTTATGCTCAGAGGCACACATTTTTCATCATGACTGACCTTTTTACTGCAATGTACAATGCGGTGTTCCTAAAGTCATAACGACTGAGTTGTGAACCATGTGATAGTATCATATCTCAGTTATCCACTGGTGCTAATTTATTTCAGTCAAAGTTTTTAGTGGCTTTGTTAATTAAAACTTGAGCCCTTGGGCATCCTACCCATTTTTTTTATGGGAAAAAAAAATCCCGTTTTATCAACGTCAACTCCAAATATAACCGTGTCAAGCATCTTGATTTGTTGACGTGTACACTCAGCCACGTCAGCAAACACAGCTCCAGGGTTGAACTTCTGCTTGTTCTCTCAGGTCTGCAGCCACCAACCACACATGCACATGAGGAGCATTGGGAATCACCAATCATTGGGACCAATCACTCCGGTCCACTCTGGTCCTACTCTACACAGTATACATGTTGCTATAACTGTCCTTGAACACTGTCATAGCCTTTTTCTGTCTGTCCTAACTAAGAACACTGGCAACTTCCATGGCCTATTATATACACCTGTACCTTTTGTCCTGACAGCTAATGTTTCCCCTTCCTTCGACTTTTGCTTGTAGCAATACTATTTCTCCTTGCTCAATAGCACAGCATCTCTGCAGCTCCCAAGCCATCTGGTGTAAGACTTGCTTCTAACTACTTCCCTGCCCATGCAGATGTCACCCTGGATCATGAATGCCCACTGCTTACTGAGGCAGCCCATTCCATTTTTTAATCAGCCAGTTATGAGAACTTTTCCATCTATAAATCAGATAAATCATCCATCTTTTCCACAGTTGTCTTTGTGTGTCATTGGGAAGAAGTCTTTCCTAGTTGTTTTGCATATGAATGCTGTATCTACAGTGGCACTCTCCTTAAACACCAGGGGAAGGGTCTTTGCAGTGAGACCTCCACATTTTTGAATCCAGATCTGCCCTCCCCCCACGTCAAAGTCCCAGAAGCATGACCTTAAATTCTGGGCAGCAAACATTAATTGTATATTTGGTGACTAAGCAATACAAAAATAGACAACAGTTTCTATGTATTTATAAACTGTACTTAAGAAAGGGTAATAAAATGTTTATATAGCAAGTGATTTCATGCATTTAATTGTTAAGATTAAATTCAAAGGGCTAAGAATATATCCCAGTGGTAGAGTCCTTGCGCAGTGTGTGTAGGGTCCTGGGTTTGATTTCTAGCAGCATTAAAAAAAATGCAATCCTTACCCTATTCATTCCCACATACCATAACAAACATCTGATCTTTTTAACTGTTTAACCAGGAAATATCATGTGCTATATATTTATCTGTAATTGGTTAACAGAGACAATGGCATATCTTGTATATCTATATAAATTATGAAGAATTTAGATTTTTACAGTTGTAAACGAATTATTTTCTAGGTCACAGAATAACCAGCATGTTTAGTTTTATCTGTGCCATTTCATTTAGTGCAAGCAAGTACTAATTGGCCTGCACACCACAATGCTAGTATGAGAAAATATCTTGATCATTGTTAATTCAAAAGCAAAATTTCGATTTTCAAAATGTGTATGTAGCCTAACCTATTAATTTCTCAAAATTATTAGTATCTCTGAACATCTCTTGCATTTTACACTACTTAAATTGTTTCGATAGCAATTGTAATTGAATCTCCTATGATGCATTTTTAACCACTGTCATCTGGTGCAGGCTTTTATTATATTTAGTTTAAAATTTTCACATTTCAAACATCTGCACTAGTCTGAAAGTCAGCATATTACTACATCCAGGAGAGTTCTCCTGATCTTTCACTCTACAGCTGAACCTCTGTAACCATGACCTCATGACCAAGTACTGAAATCACAGACTGCTTTCCCTTCGTCCTACACTAGAGAGGGCCACAATCAATTGGTGCTGGATGTGAAGGTTGTTTGTATGGTGGCCGAATTCCCACTAAAGCTTCCTCTGTGACAGAATACATGTTGATTTCTGGACTGGCTACTTAGGGTGTGGAAGTTCTTGTCACATAGCAGACTGGAGCCCTGGGGTTGGCTGGCTTCAGGACAGGGGGTGGTTCAGGAATAGAACTGAGGAGGGCTTCTCTGAGTCCCATTTTGTGGTATTTTATTTGTCTTATGATCATGAATTATCAAGAGTGAAGCATTATTCTTAAGTTATTACTTTTACTAGGTTTCTTTAAAGTGCACTTTTATGTTTGAGCATTAGTTATCTATGTAATTTTCAAAGGCAAAATGTGTGAGCCTTAGAAATAATTATGCATTCTATTTGCCTTAGCTATCTGGATGAAACTCGTGTTCTAATACTGAACTGCTTCCATAACATTTATTACCATGGGTGAAAATTTAATGGTTTATTTTCTTTAAAGGTTTGCCTTTGGGGACAACAAATATTCTGGTTAGATTCACTTAAAAGAATAGATGAAATCTATAAGCATTTAGAGAAACCATTGTGGGCTTTGGAAATACAATTAATCTAAAATGTATTTGAATCTGTAATCTAAATCTAATCAAAATTCATGCTTGGTTCTCCCCAGGCAGGGATGATGCCCTTTATACTTAAGTATAAGGGTACCATAGCTGTCCAATTCCATTGACTACGGAGGCAGCTGATGATGGAAGCCCTGTGTATGAAGAAAATCCATGGCTTTGTTTTTCAACTCTTATTCAGTACTTGTGAAAAAAGAATGTTTCTAAAATGATAAGGTTAAGTGTGATGATTACTAATTGATTTTTTCATAAATCTTGCAACTATTCATATTCCTTCTATCATGTTATGTATAAAACCAGCTAGCTTAAAATGCAAACATTTGTCTCTTGTATACTTCTCCGTTGGATCTTGTTTTCCTTCTGCAGTTTTGAAAAACGTCCTTCAGTACTAACATTCACAATTATTATATACAGGCCATATACTCAATAATAAAGAAGTATTATCCCATGTTTCCAACAGCAGAGTGCAGTATTTTGCAAGGAGATAGAGCATTGAGGCTTAGTAATTCATTTCTATTAGACTGTGGTTTTGTGTGTTTCTTATTCTAGAGTTCAGTTATAAAGTATACTCAACTTTTCCTGCTACCTACCCTCACCCCTGAACTGCTTTCTAAAATACAAATAAAAAATATTATTGCCACTGAGTTCCCAATTTAGTGAGAGCAAAGGCAAAGTGGGTTTCAGGTGGGAAAAGGCTGTCTCTTTCTACATGTCAATGTCTGTCCCGGAGCCACACTTGCGGCAGAAGATTTCCGTGTTCTGAGTTAAGAATCCTTCACCCACCAGGGAGACGGAGCACTTCCCACAGTTGAAGCATTCACTGTGCCACTGGCGGTCTTGAAAGCAGATGAACTTCGCACCTCTGAGACCTGGAAAGGAATCGGAGGAAAGGAGTAATCCATTCTTTTCCATGGACAGGTTGAGAAGTAAGCAAATACTCTACAACTACCGAATAGAGTCGTGAGCGAGACAATGTAGACACAAGTAACCCGGAAGGGTGTGGCCTGCTGGCCTCATGTCCAGCTGAGAATTTTAGCCGCACGAGATTCCTAGCTCAAGTCTGCTGTAATCTAAGGAAGTAAAGTGAAGCTAGATACGCATTGCTTTTTAAATTGTTTTGGGGAGGAGGAGGCAGATGAAAACTGTGCACAGTAGTTAAGAAACTGCAGTGCAAAGGGGAGGCAGAAACTCACAGTATCCAAACATGAAAGCAGTTTGCCCTGCTCTCCATGTGAGCAGGTTTTCTCAGCCGCAAATTGAAAACATAATGAAAGGAATGTGTACTTCTGAGCCTGGGGTTTGATGTTTTACTGACTTCAATTTTCCTTTCTTCCTCATTTTCTCATGCTTCACTTTACGAGGAGTAAATCCTATTTGGGGAGGTTGGAGGCACAATTCTCCAAAGACTCAAGTCGAGAATTTCTTTCAGATTACCTTAGAGCTATTCTGCAGTAACAGTGTTTAGTACCTGGCTGTACAGCAGCTTCAGCTCAGAGTTCTGATGTAAATGGAGGAATCTCTTCACTCTAGTTTTCTAGTTACCTTATTTAGAGATAAATACCAAGAAGGCCTTCATCCTCCATAACTTTAGCTTTACTTGAGCTAAATTATTTTTTTAAGCACTCACCAAAATATTGACCCCTGTCTGTCTAATATAATTTCAAGATGCAGCTCAACAAAATTGTATCGAGTAGTTGTAGGAAAAAGAAGAGTTCCAGAAGTTAGGAAGTGATTGGAATGTGACAGGTTGGCTCTACTCATTTTGTTTGACAAGCTGTCCCCAAGTAAAGTTTATGTTATGGGTTACTAGTGACTTGCTTGTCACCCATGGAATGATGAAAGTATTTCCTGTGCTGACTTACATGCATTGCCCAATTCTCCTGTGAGATAAAGAATCCCAAAGTGTAACTGTGAATCTACTTCAGATAAGTTCTCTGAAAATGAGAAGTGACTTTTATTTAACATCCTTTTCGTCTGAAAATGCTTATATATGCATCTATGTGTTTGTGCACATGTGTGTACAGGTGCCTGAATATGCCAGACAAGGGTGTTAGAACCACTGGAGCTGAATTTACAGGTGGATATGAGTTATGCAATATGGATGCTGGGATCTGAACTCTGGTGCTCATGACTGAGCAGCAAGCAGCGCTCTTAACCACTGAGCCATCGCTCAGAGATTAAGTTATACAGAGTTTAGCTCACAAACTATGATCCTACTTCCTTTTCATTATTAAACCTATAGTGTGGGTATCTGTGATAGTGTCATCATTTTATTATAATGAGAGTAAAGTAGTATTGTCTAGTTTTATGTTAACTTGACACACACTAGAGTCTTCATGGAGGAAGGAGCCTCAGTTGATAAAATACATCCATAAAAACCAGCTGTAGGCAAGCCTATATGGCATTTTCATAATTAGTGACTTGTGAATGAAGGTCTAGCCCATTATGGGTGGAGCCATGCCTGGTCAGGTGGTCCTGAGTTCTGTAAGAAAGCAGCAGGCTTACAGAACTCAGAACCACCAGTAAGCAGCACCTATCCATGAGGAGCAATCCAGTAAGCAGCACCTATCCATGGCCTCTGCATCAGCTCCTGCCTCCAGGTTCCTGCCTTGTCTGAGTTCCTGTCCTGACTTCCTTCAGCGATGAACAGTGATATGGAAGCATAAGCCTAATAAACCCTTTTCTCCCTAACTTGCTTTTTGGTCATGGTGTTTTGTTACAGAAATAGAAACCTTAACTTAGACATATACCAATTAATTTTTTTTAAGTTTTAATAAGATAACTGTAAGAATAAGGTTCTGTATGTATGTACATAGATAATCTCTATCAATAAAACTAACTATGGAATGTGTAGGACTTTGACACTTATGAGTTATTCTCAACTTTATTAGCAAGCCATATACAAGTGGCAAATGTAAAAGTAACTATAGAATTTTACAAAGAAGAAAAACAGAGGCATCTAACAGTAGGTTAGAAGGTCTGACCCAACCCTTGAGGTTTTGTAAATTGTTCCACATTTGATTGTGTTTACTTCTTTTAGGTCACTGGGGTCATTTGAAGTAACAAAGTTCTTTAGGAAACTGATCTGCTGTTGGATGTGGTAGTGCACATCTTTAATCTCAGGTACTGGGAGGGTGCAGAAACAGACAAGTCTATGCTGTAGGATGTTCTGTATGGCAAATGTGTTGCTCTGATTGGTCAATAAATAAAACACTGATTGGCCAGTGGCTAGCCATGAAGTATAGGCGGGACTAACAGAGAGGAGAAAAGAGAGAACAGGAAGGCAGAAGGAGTCACTGCCAGCCGCCACCATGACATGCCACATATGAAGATGCCAGTAAGCCATGAGCCACATGGCAAGGTATAGATTTATGGAAATGGATTAATTTAAGCTTTAAGAACAGTTAGCAAGAAGCCTGCCACGGCCATACAGTTTGTAAGCAATATAAGTCTCTGTGTTTACTTGGTTGGGTCTGAGCAGCTGTGGGACTGGCAGGTGACAGAGATTTGTCCTGACTGTGGGCAAGGCAAGAAAACTCTAGCTACAGGTCTATGTGAGTCCAAGGCCAGCCAAGTCTACATATTGAGTTTCAGGCTAGCCAGGGCTACATACTGAGACCTTGTCTCAAGAAGAAAAAAAAAGAGTAAGCACACTGATCTTTGATGCCTATTTCATCTGGCTTCATTTGTACCTGATAAGCCAATAAAATAAAAGATAGTGTTTGTTGAGATCTGGAGTTTGACTCAGCACCAATGTTTGTAGATAGCCCTCACCTAACCTTCCTAGAGGAGATATTAGCATCATCCTCAATTTGTAGACTAACACCAAGGAACTGTGACATTCAGCCACTCTTCTAAGGTCACCAGCTGGCAAGATGTGACTCAAACTCTGCAGTCAGGCTTTGCAGCCCATGCTGTTAACCTCACTAAATTTACTTTATCTTTGCAAAGAACAGAACTGGGAACGTTAATGCTTCTTTCTGTAGAAACTTTAGCACTTGAAACTCCGTTTTCTCTAAATAAAAAGAAATGAAGTGAAGCCCATGTATTGTCCTTTTCCACTTATTTGGTAGATATGGCAAGTGCGGGCCTCCAGGGGGAGTCATTTACCCATAGTTACACAGTGGCCAGCAACACAGACAGGACCAAGGTCTGTTAACACCAAGTTCAGAGTACTTTCACTACATCAAGCTACTTCATCTAGCTCAGGTAGTTCAAGAGGTAGTGAAATCTTAAAAGAGGAGAGATAATTGTAGTTACACATTCTAAATTTTATCCTTATACTCACAAATAAGTGTGGCTGCCATCTCCCATCAAAGAAGCTTCTCTTTATAGCAAATGGAGGCCAATACAGAAAGCCACAACTGGACAAAATGTAGAGATCAACAGGAGGCTTGGAGCCCAGCCTCAACAGTTACATGTACAACATAACTCCTGCACTTAAATCTCAGGGAACGTCTTTGAAAAGGGTTGTGTCTCCTAGAAGTGGCTGCATTAACAAGACCTGCATAATGACACTATCAGTAGATGCAGAGAGGGAAAAAAATCTCACTGGTTCCAACGCCTAGACAAAGAACCACAGGTAACTGATGACTGCTGAGAAAGGGGGCACTAGCCTCTTCCAGGGATTCCCACCATTACTAATTGGTTATCTAGTACAAAGTAGTCATCTCTGAAAACATATGCACACATACAACAAAAACAGACTCTGTAGGCTGTACTTAATTATATGTTTGCGTGTGTGTGTGTGTGTGTGTGTGTGTGTGTGTGTGTGTGTGTGTGTGTAGTGCAACAATAATCAAAGGAAAGGGGACTATCAAATTGAGAGTGAGGAGGAAAACAGGAGGAGTTTGAGAAGAGGAAATGGGAAGGGATGAAGGGAGGAAAGCGAAGAGAGGAAGTGATGTAATTATATTTTAAGTGAAAATAAAACTGAAAAAAGAAAATCATAGTTATATCTGTAATTAGTTAAAATTAAGTCAATTTAATGAAATAGTATCAGTAAATTACATACACCTACTTGTAGGTAGATTTAGTTAACATAGGATACTATACTAAAAGCATCCTAACAGAAATAGCTTTCCTTAAAATTAATATTGATTTTTCATTGTACATATTTGCAG
Source organism: Peromyscus leucopus (assembly GCF_004664715.2). Taxonomy (NCBI): domain Eukaryota; kingdom Metazoa; phylum Chordata; class Mammalia; order Rodentia; family Cricetidae; genus Peromyscus; species Peromyscus leucopus. The sequence goes on from NC_051064.1 coordinate 37,696,158, forward strand.
TATGTAACGTGATGTCATGATACATGAAAACAGTATGGAATGTCTAAATCAATCTAATTAACATGAATTACTTTAAATACATCTTTTAAAATTCAGTCTTTTATAGATTTTTCAATTATATAATGCATTATCATTCACTGTAGTCGCCACAATGTACAGTAAGTTTCCTGAACTTGAACTTATCTGTGAGAATGCATAGCTCCCAGGATGGCTAAGTGTTTGCACGAATTCACAACTTCTGAGAATAAACACAGCATTTCCAGGATTCCCTGTTGTGTGTTAATCCAGAGAGCTCATTTTAAATAAGCCTTACTTTAGGGCTTTACTTAAGAAATGTTAGAATGAGCTGGCTGTTTTTGCAGGCATTTCAGTCTTAATACTTAGAAAGTCCTTTGGATTGACTCTATTCACTTAAATACTGTCACATTTAGATTAATTTGGGATCTGGTCTTTTGTTTTATGTTTTTGTGCAAAACTGTTGGTTTCTGTCTATACTGAATGAAGCTTAGTACAATTGGCTGGTGGAACATTTACCAGAAACACCATTTAGATTCATGGGTCTGTGATGGATCAGAATTGAACCCCATCAAGTTCAGGGCTCTGTGAGATCACCATTAACTGTTAGAATTCTCAAAGAGCTGTAAAAATATTTTGAGTTTTTTCACCTCTTAATTTCCTCATCAGAGGGTCTCTTTTTCTAGCCCAGTTCAAGTGAAATTAGAGCAGACTGTGATGGGAGGGAGCAGATTCTGGAGTCCTAGTGATTTGAAACATCAGGAAGTTCCATGTTCTAACTAAAAGTGATGGAGCTGGTAGCTGCCTCCCTTGGCAGGAGCTGCCAGATGAATAGAAGACAGGAAAGCAGAGTGGTTAGGAACACATGGTGAGAAGCCCAGTAGTCTGGAATTGTTAACATGAAACCTTGTAAGTACCAAGGAGGTGACATAGCTGAATGACAGTGGAACAGTGTGAGAAGACCTGCCCCCTGTAATAGGGCAGCCATCCTGCTGCTTAGGAGAGTGAACTAGGAATGTGAAGGCAGCTAGGCCATCCAGGGCAAGCTCTCAATTTGCTTTCCCTTGTAACAATGGCTTTTATATTAGTCCCATCCCTAACCCTGTGAATTAAACATTGGCCTAGTAAAATCTGTCTGCTAGCCAAACACAATCCATGGACTAGTGAGAATCTGGTGAAAAACATGTATGGACAAACAAGTGCTTTACTAGGAGACCACATCCTCCCTTTACAACGGTGGAAAGCCTTCAAGTTTAGCTTAGCAGAGGAAATACTTTCCTTCATTTGAAAATGGGTGTAGATTCAAAACACACACACACACACACACACACACACACACACACACGTGCGCGTACGTGCACACACGAGAGAGAGAGAGACAGACAGACAGACAGACAGACAGAGACAGACAGAGAGACAGAGACAGAGAGAGACAGAGACAGAGAGAGACAGAGACTGAGAGAGAGAGATTTGAGGTCAGAGAAGGAAAGGGAATAATCTTTAATTTATTGCTATCCAATGTTAGCTAAAAAATGAAACATGACCTAAGAATACTGAAAACAGAAAGTGGAAATACTGTTCTGTCACATTATTAATGACAAATTGTCTGAAAGAATAGCTTCTGGGTTTCTCAAGTCTCATGCTGGTTATGCCTCTTTACCACAGGATTAACATTTTAGAGATGGCTCTGAGAAAAACACAATGCACTTCTCCAACCCTGTGAGAAGCATGGATCGATTTGCCATCTATGTTATTTTTCAAATGGTGTCTCCTGTACTTTATTGCATTAGTACAATACTATATTGTTTTCATTCATAATCAAGTTGTTGCAAGTGAGTAGAGAGGAAGGAGTAATACATTTGTTTAAAGCATCTTAAAAAGAAATGAAATTAATTCCTGTTCTATGTTACTCTAATTACAGCTTTGGCTAATTTATAGAATAGTTTAATTAAAAGCTTTTGTATTTTAAATGTTTGGCCCTTGTTGGGATTTAGTAGGATTCTAATTCAGTAATATCCCTCTGCCCTCTCAATTCCTGAGTCTCAACTTGAGCCTCTTCACTAGGGCCTTCTCTGACCTCCTGGCTTCCTGTTTTCCTTCCTTGGACTATAACTGTCCTTAGAAACCATACTATTAGGTTTAGTATCTACTTTTGACAGTGTACAAATCCCCAAACTATATCCTGTCATTCCCTTGAGGGGTCCACATAAAATTTAAATTTATAAGTGAGTATATACTTGTGTTTATCTCAAAAGGAAATGTAGTAGAAAAAATTACGTTTTTTTTTTTTAATTTACATTTCCTAAGTCAACTAGGTAGCATTTTCCATAGTTTTAATTGCATCATGGTAGAACCATGGTAAGATGAAGCACTTACCAGTGATGGGTTTGGTGCAGGCTGCACACTTTTTAGCATAAAGATGGTTGTAGCAATCCAAGCAGAATGGGAAATCATCCCTGGACATAAACGCCTCCTCACAAAGCTCTTTCCTGCAGCCGCTACACAGAAAGCATTCTTTGTGCCATAACTGGTCACGGAAGGTTATCCCACCAGAAGTTATCACCTGCCAAAGCATTAACAGAAAGCAATGATTTTGAGTACCATTGCAATTCAGACCATCTCATGATGCTTCTCCGTGCCCACATTTGGTACTCTGAGCTCTGTACCAGCTTGCGGTAGGATGCTCGTTTCCCTGAAAACCTTTGTAAGTTTTTAGAAAACAATATGAGAAGCCAAATGTTAGAGGGATTATACAGAACCTCAAAACTGAAAATAAGTTTGATTTTCTTAAAGACTGTATCAGAAAAGAGGCAGAAAGCCCTTGGACTCAGGAAGATCATAAAGGCATCAGGTGCTTGACATACTTTATCTGTTTGGAAGTCTTTTATTTTTATCTCCAAAGATCTTTAGGGCTCACATAGCTCACATAGCTCTACCCCACACATTTATATCAATATCAGACCTTGAAGAATGCTGGAAAAGGTGATAAAACAAAACAGAAGCCTGAGTGCTTTTTCTTGAAAGCTCCCAGCATGACTCAGTTTTGGAGATCCTGGGTGGAGCTGATAGCGCCATCAGTGTGAGCAACGACTTACTTGTTACACCCATCCTCATTCCTGGGTTAGGGAGGACCCTCTCTGGATATTCTCAACACCTCTACATGGCATAGACTTGGTCCTTCTGTAGACTAACAGTCCTTGAGTGGTGGCTGACAGCGTTACTTGCTACATCCACTGAGAGACGGCACTAAACTTGCACATACTCTACCATCTGTGTGCTCAGCTGTGTTGAAAAGCCATGCTACTACTGTACTTTGAACAGGAAACTTGATTTCAGCTACTGCGTGAGTTTTCAACTTCAGGTCTTAAATGGTGTACAGAGTTCAGATTAATGCTATGAACATAAGAGCTGGCCATGAAGTCACGAATTTGTAATGTATGTTGAGCCTCAGACTACTTATTAGTCCATTATAATGCTTGCATAGTGGTGGGGGATTGAACCCAGGACCCTGTGCATTCCAGGAAGATATTTAACCGCTTGGCTAGCCCATAATACATTATTTTTAAAACCAATTTAATTCTCATGTTCTTTAAAATGTGGAAACATATTTTTGAGAATCAGGTTGATAGATACTGGTTAAGTCTTCCTGTGTAGCTATTTTTTGGTCATTTGTTCTTTCAAATCCATAGATGCTGACCTCATACAGCTGCTGGGGAAACTGAATATATTCATGTCTATCTCTTTCAAAGACCAAGGAAATGTGATGTTGAAGATGGCTGCTGCAGATCAGTATCAATCTTTCTAGACGTTAAAAATGCAAGTCTATTTTAGGCTGTCTTTGTTTGCTGACATACACAGACATATTGCTTGTCTATCATACATGTCTTTGGAAAATATTCTAAACACACTTTAACTGTATGTCAAGTTTCTCAGAAACTAAAGATGTTTGTTAGGGGTCTTTTTTTTTCTAGAAGGAAAAAGCATACTCTACTGTTCTCAATAAGTAAATGAGGAGCGCAGTGGTATGTGAGAAGTAAAGCAATTTAAAATGCCTCCCACTGACTTCAAATGCCTGACAGCAGGCACCAGCAAAATCATGCTTCCTTTGATTTGTTTGGTCAAATGATTTGTAGGCAGTGCTTAAAAGATCTGAAACTTGAAAAATGGATTCCCAGCAAAATAATATATCCTAGAGCTCTGGAATATTTGAAAAAAAAGTTTGCCCATGATTATATTCCTTTTGAAGAAGCAGAGAGCAAAAATGAAGTCTACTATCTAAGTCTGGCTTGACTGTTGACTTAGAATAAGTTTCTTCTCTGGCAAAGTGGAGACATTAACAATATGTGTGTGTGCACATGTGTGTGTATGTCTCTGCATGCATGTCTGTGTATGTGTCTGTGTGCATATGCATGTGTATGAGTGTGTCTTTGTGTGTCTCTGTGTGTGCATATGTCTGTCCGTTTCTGTGTGCATATGTCTATCTGTCTGTGTGCATGTGTGTGAATGTGCATGTATGTGCATGTGTATCTGTGTAGAGGCTAGACGTTGACATTAAATGTCCTTGTTTATGACTCTTCATCTTAGTTTCTGAGAACAGGTCTCTCACTGAATGTGGTGTTCTCCATTTCATCTGGACTGGTGCTGGTTGCAGATTCATGCTGCCTGGCCCAGCCTTTATGTTGGTGCTGGGGATGTGAACTCTTCTTCCTATGCTTACACAGTATATCCTCCACAGTATCATCTTCCCAACTGACAGTAAGGATTTCGAACCGAGTAGAGAGCAGTTAAAGAATGGAAGGACACATTTAATTCCATTTTTACCCTGAAGAATTTGAATTCAAAGCACTTACAGTTTGAGCCACCAGTTGCTTAGTAGAAAATTCCAGTGTACCAAAATGAAACTGGTGAGGGAAAACTTAAAGGCCTGATTGCCAAGAAGTTTGACTTTATTTAAGCCAAGTTTTGTTTCTGGTTTGAATCAAACAGAATCTCTTTCTTTAGCTTTGATTACAATTATTTATACCCACCTTTTCTTTTCTTTTTATTTTATTTTATAATTTAATTTAATTTTACATATCAGCCATGGATTGCCTTGTTCTCTCCCCTCCCAACCACCCCCCACCCCCACTTTCCCTCCAGCCCACTCCCCATGCCCATCTCCTCCATGGCAAAGACTCCCCTGAGGATTGAGTTCAACATGGTAGATTCAGTCCAGGCAGGTCCAGTCCCCTCCTCCCAAGCTGAGCCAAGTGTCCCTGTATAAGCCCCAGGTTCCTAACAGCCAGCACATGCACTGAGGACAGGTCCAGTCCCAGTGCCTGGATGCCTCCCAAGCAGATCAAGCTAATCAACTGTCTTACTTATCCATAGAGCATGATCCAGTTGGGGGCTCCTCAACTATTGGTTCAGAGTTCATGTGTTTCCACTAGTTTGGCTATTTGTCCCTGTGCTTTTTCCAATCTTGGTCTCAACAATTCTCACTCATACAAACCCTCCTCTTACTTGCCAATTGGACTCCTGGAGCTCCACCTGGGGCCTGGTCATGGATCTCTGCATCCGGTTCCCTCAGTCATTGGATGAGGTTTCTAGCACAACAATTAGGGTGTTTGGCCATCCTATCACCAGAGTAGGTCAGTTCGGCCTGTCTCTTGACCATTGCCAGTAGTCTATTGTGGAGGTATCTTTGTGGATTTCTGTGGGCCTCTCTAGCACTTTTATATCCAGCTTTTCTTAAAAAGTGCATAGTTTAATGATTAAATGGAAAATAATCTGAGTCATCATCTCTACAATCCAATCAGAGCACTTCATAAACTTCTCATGACTTCAGATCCTGTCCTCCATATAGCCACAGTCTCCCATAGCCTGGAAAACCCAGCACTTTGTCCCAGGCATCTTGAGTCTTTATAACAACATTGAAAGGAAGACTCCATTGTGACTAGTAAATTACATGACATATCCCACAAGTTTCATTAACGGCTTAGCCTAAGCTGAGACCTAAGATTGAAGCCTCTCAGAACAAATAAGCCTACTCATTTTGTTTCCAGCATGTGCTATAAATGCCATTGGCTCTGGAAGCCATGAGGCTTCTTAGGTCATGTGGTCATGGCACAGGGTTTGATTGTTGCTCAGATCATCATTTTCAAAGCCAGTGTTTCTGGTAAAATAGAGACTTTTAGGTAGTAGATGATTTCCCATCTCCTGACTATTCACTGTAGCTATCAGCTACCATTATGATGCAATATAATAATTATAACTCTGAAAAGTGTATTTGTTACTTTATTGTATAGGCAACACTGGTATTACCAATAGAAGCAGAAAATCACTGTACCATGTGTGCATACATACATGCTTGCACATGCACCTGGAGAAAGTGTGATGAGCTTTCCAGCAGTCCAAGTGCAAATACACAGTGTTTTGGGCAGCTGTCATGACAGTTAATGGATCACACTATTCAGGAGCCAACACCAATCCATTGTCATGATTCAGCGTTCTCCTACAATTCACAGTGCCATTTTAAACTCATGATGCTTCATGTGTCAAGGATTTCTTTGAGAACATCAGTATATATTTTATGAATACAGACAGCCTTCATCAAGATGATGGGCATGAGTTGCTTTTCACATAAAAGCAGAGAGGGTGAAATGTTAGGCCATGTTTATTCCTAAAAAATGACTTTTCCTTCAGGAAAGTATGCTTTGAATTGGAACGAGTCAGAGGGTGCTTGTATTTGTGCTGGAGCAGGAAATGAAGGAAATCACAGCTCTTGGCTTTGTGTGTCTTCATGCCAACTGGATTTCTCTCCCAATCTGTCACTTACTTAAGCCTACCAATCTCCTTGATAACACAAAGCCTCAAGACAAGAAGAGATTTTAGTTACTAGAAAATAATAGGCAGCTTTCCTAGTATCTGCTCCCCCCTGTTGCTCTCAGAGGCAAATCCTTATTTCCCTGAAATAGTTAATAGTAAATGAATCAAAACTGTCTTCTAGGAAGCAAAGAGCAATGTGCCTGTCCCAGAACAGAGTTTCTGTAAGGCAGTGAATGCAACTGGGAGGCCAAATAACCTGTGCTATTGATGAGTAAATTACATGACAGATCCCACAAGTTTCATTAATGGCTTAGCCTAAGCTGAGACCTAAGATTGAAGCCTCTCAGAACAAGATAAGCCTACTCATTTTGTTTCCAGCATGTGCTATAAATGCCATTGGCTCTGGAAGCCATGAGGCTTCTTAGGTCATGATCTAAGGTGGAATTTTATGGCTACTAAAACATCTTCACTATGAGAATTTTAGTTTGTGATGTGTTGAAATTTAAAGATTACATCATGCATTAGATACAGCATGACAGGGTCACTTCATTCCAAATATATAAGGCAGCAAAAAAAAACAAAAAACAAAAAACAAAAAACAACCCAGTGTTCTGGAAGGTTCCCTAGCTTTACCCTCTTCAGATAGTTACCTTCTTACAGAAGTTGCAGTATTGAGCAAACTCCTTCTCGAAACAGGGCACACAATAATTGCCACTCTCCTTTGAGATCAGGGGCTTGGTTCCTATTGGCTGTCGGCAGTGCTCACACACAAAGCAGGTTTCATGCCAGTAGTTGCCCTTGAATTCCATTTTCCGAGAACCTGGATCCCAAAGTAAGACTGTTAGAGCAAGCCAGGCATACTGGTGTTTTCTTTAAGAAAACATACCTCAATTATTTAAAATAGTCTAAGTATGACCGTAATAAACTGCATTACGGTATAAATAAGCAGGGGAAAACTTTTAGAAAAACATTTTGTCATTCCTGAGCTATTCCTTAGAGAAAAGGAAAATTGCTACAGTTCTGCTACGATAAGAGTGAATCACGCACAGAAAACTCCTGCAGTTTCTGCAAAAGCTGCATGTAGAGATTTGGAATGGTTCATGGTTCAGACAGATTGAGTCATAGCCGTCATTAGAGGAATAATTATAAATGCCCAGGGCACTACCCCCGTGATACATATTGTGGGAATGGCTTCTGGATTTATTCGACTTCATAATAATAATAGTGACAGTAGTAATAATGACCAGAGCGCTGCGAGGAGGGGGTGATTGATTCATGCTCTTATGCTGCTGTCCACAGGGATAGAAAGGACCAAAAAACAGGGAACATGGGAAAGAGAGGTGTTCTGAGCCAGAGGGACAGGAAATCTGCCGTGAGATTGTGTCTTTTAGTGTGAGAAAGTATGAAATCTCAGCAGCATGGCTACCTAAACCAGACCTGGACAACTCCAACAACAGTTGATGTTCTAACACAGATGTGGGAAATTTCATGGGGTCCTATCCCTAGGTGAAGAGCTAAAACTAACAGCTGCTGAGAGGGGATATTAGTATTTCCTAGGGATGAGCTCCTGATTAGTTATACTAAATGCTCAGTCCTAGAACACACACACTTTCAGGAAACACTGAAAAAAACTCAGCAGGTTGAATTTATGTGCTTCTTTGCTTTTGCGTCTGTAACAACAAAGGTTAATGAAGAAGATGCTGCAAATTTGAGAGAGGGAGAAACTTAGGAGGGGTAGGAGGGAGGGAATGACATAAGTGTATTTTAATTAAATTCTTTTTTCTTTTTCTTTTTTGTTTTTTCAGAGCTGAGTACCAAACCCAGGGCCTTGTGATTGTTAGGCAAGCGCTCTACCACTGAGCTAAATCCCTAACCCCTTAAATTATTATTATTTTTTTAAAGTGAAGTTATTTACATGGACTCTTTTCTTTCCTAAGGGAAAACAATGTCCCTCAAACCAGTTTGTGCAGAGCTATGAAATGATGCCTTTTGGCCCAGTGATAAGGATAAACTGGTAAAGGGGCTTGCTGCTATGCCAAATGACTTTAGTTGATCCCTGGATCCCACTTGGTGGAAGGAGAGAAGTGACACTCCCCACAACGGAAAAAAATAGACACAATGAATGAATGAACTGATTAAAAAATGAGGACCATCTTCAATGTCTGATGAAGAATTATCCCTTTCAATGCCATTGGTTAGGCCCAAGAGAGGGCATTTTAGTTGTGCTTCTCGTGCAAGTTTTATCCTTTAGTTCTATCTCTGGCTCAACATGTTTCTGTGAATTAGGTTTTATGAAAATAAAATATAGAGAACTGTGATAAAGTTACAAAATTACAGAGCACTGCAATTTACTTTGATCAAGAAGAATAGATGATTGGGAACCAGAGAAAGAAAACAAGAGCATTGCCTTTTTTCAAACCAGCGGTGTGAGCCCCTGGTGCTTCCTGGAGAGTGAAGGGTTTTCCTTGGGCAGAGCCAACAGCTCTGTCCGGGTCTCACCTGGCATGATGTTTCTCTTGCAGTGGAAGCACTTGGAGGAACACTCATTAGAATAGCAGTCTGTGCACAGCAGGCGCTCATCCTTGGCAACAAAAGGCTTTTCCACCAAAGACTCATGACATTTGGTGCACTTGAAGCATCCTTCATGCCAATGACGGTTTTTGTAACAAAGATCCTTTGAGACAATAAATAAAGTTAATTAAATGTGCTTGACACGAAACAAGACGTTTTCTAAGACAAGATGGGACACTCTTAGGACCCTAGTACCATTAGCTTAGGGGAAAGTTGTTGATACTGTTATATGCAGAAAGACTCTCTGGGGTAATAATTAAGAGCAAAAGCCTGGGGCTTGTTGGATTGGCCACTAAAGGCCACTGAAAAAGAAACCTCACTGGAATTTGTCAAGTTTCTTTATCTTCCTTTTATAACCTACAAGAGAGGTTTTACATGGAATAATTTTACTTTTTAGGTTACAGTACCTTATTATTCCTTTTGACTTCAAGCAAACAAATAACAACAGTTAGCTAAAGCAAAGGCAAGAAAGAAAGCAAATAGCAAGTCCAGAGCAGGAGGAAGTGTGGCGTGCAAAGGAGCCATCGTGGGGGCAAGGGAGAAAGGCAGATTGTTAAGTTGGAAAACACAGGCTTTGAATTCTTTATGCCTCCAACTTCTTTTATGTATTTCTTTATGTATTAGCTATTCTAGACATAACTCAATATTTAGCTGTAAAACTCTGGGGAAATAATTTAACTCCTTTAATTTTTTTACTCATCCTAAAAACTACCACACATACATATACTAAAAGAAAAAAGTTGTCTTAAGGATAATGTGAGATTAAAGCATGCATTTCACAGAACTACACATTGCGACTCCATACGTTAACATGTTAGAAAGTAAAAAGTCAACCTGGAGAGGAAAGGGGCATTCTGAAGCAGTCACCCACTGTCCACAAGCAGTAACTGAACTGAAGTGATGCCTACCTTAGAGTCTGATTCAATTGGTTCTTTGCACTGCTCACAATAGTTAGAAAAGATCTGATCATAGCAGGAGACGCAGTATAGATGATCATCCTTGAGCACATACTTCTTCCCAAGAAGGGATACCGTGCAGTATTGACAATCAAATTGAGTACTTGTCATCTCTGTTTGATCCTGTGGATAAGAAAATGATTCTCGTGTACAAAAACAAAGCTTCATTACAAATAGCAAATCCATTGTAAAATGTGAGTCAAGCACTTGAATTTATTTATTACTTGGCAAAATATCACAAATTTAGGAAGTTGCGCATAGTCGTGGTGATTTAGGAAAGGCTACTCTTCCATCTTGGCATTTCTTCTGTATTCTTTTCCTCTCAAAAGTAAAAGCAGCCAAATGGTGAAACAAAAATATCTTATTCACCACGTGTCAAGATGGATATCAATGAGAATGCGATACATGCAGCATGTGCCATACCAAACATCATAATATGACCTGAGACAGGATGTTTAAAACTGGCATTACGTAATTATCTCAAGAGAGTTCTGGAAGTGGAGTCTGATAAAAATAACAATTCTTTTTTATTCAAACTTGAACAATTAGTACATTGCTATTTTTACTGCATTTTTTAATTCTTAAACTCTGTTTTGGATTCCTAATAAGGGTCCTGCATATTGATACGAAGACTTTCCTATACATACACTTCTCTATCGGGACCCCCTGAGCTGCTGTTCTAATGGCAATTCCAAACACTGCTTCCTGCTCCCTTTAGGCCACCTGGAACTCTGCATTTAAATGTCAGGGCCAAGCTGAAAACACAGAACTCTGCAGGTATGATTCAGTCCACATGCTAGGTTTTCATGACTTTGGATGAGCAGTGTCCCAGGTATGGGGAGTCAGAGAAAACCACAGGATTATTTAAGTTTTGTGGCGAAACCAGCATGTATATGGCATGAATCAGCACAAGAGCCTCCAGCACAATGAAAACTGACAAAAATAAAAAGATGTTGGATTTTTTTTCAACCTAGTAAAACTGTGAGCACGACAATTTCATCATAGCCAAAAACAATAGCACTAATTTTCGTTGGGAAAAATTGAAATTGCCATCTCTGGATTTGTTGGAATATATTCTTATTCTCCAATCTAGATTTCTTTTACTTAAAAAAAAAATAGTACATCAAGTAATTAATATTGTGCTTTAAAATATTTTAATGATAATTTATATCTACACCATGTTAAATGCTGTTCTCAAATATGTTTTATTTTCTTATTTTAGTAATGAAGTCTGCAGCAGAGTTTCTTGGCAGATTCACACTATCGTTAATTCTGTGTGTGTTGGCTTTGCTCATCACTCTTCACAACTAAGCAGGGAGAGAATGACCATCTGGAACACAGGAGTCTTTCCCAGGAAAGATACAAACCCAGACTAGAAAGTTCCCAATGGGATATGGCCAAAATTATCTGCAAAGAACATTGAATTCCCTATTTGATTAATTTCACAGAAATGTCCATTCCTAGTGAATTCAAAGATAAACAGCAGGAAGATAGATCTGATTCCCTTGAAATGATAAAAATATTTTAAATTACATTTACAGTGACCGAGTGTTTAATCTCCACAGTAAATAGGATACTTCTAAGTTCTTTCACTTAGTATGGAAATGTCATCTTCATTGTGAATATGTACTTAATTTAAAATGTGTACAGTGCCACCATAAAGAGTGGGTTCCCTCCTGGATTGGGAATACTCAGGTGACTTCTATTTTATGAGACTTTAGTATGTTAGAAAAATGAAGACAAAGGATTTCGAAAATGTGCTACTCCAATATTTTATTTAAAACAATAATTCATGCACCACATTGTAATTTCTGTATTTCATTTGTTGGCCGGGTCAGAAATCTAAATATAATGACAGAAATACATGATCCTCCCTCCCTGACTACACAACATGGAAACATCTTAAACTAGCTGGAGCATATTTCCTTACTTTTTAAAAAGATAAGGGCTACTCTCATTTCACTCTCTTCTGTAAAAACATCATCAGAGAGTTGAGTAGGATAAAAACAGAATTGGTCCAATATCTTAAAATCTTATGATTTTTGTATCTATGAGACTATACTGAATATGAACTTAGTGGTAGCTGACCTCCCCACCTTTACCAAGTCTCAAAGTTACCCAGAGAATTGTGACTATAATCTGAAGTAATGAACAAACTGAACGTGTACTTTCTTCTTGGCAAAAACACATTACAAAATTCAGTCCTCATTTCAGGATGTCTATCACTTAACCATGAATGTAGAAATATGCTCAAATATTTTATTTAAAAAAGTTGTAGAAATAAGTACATTTATTAGTATCATACACAATTCTTAGGGAGCCAATAGAGAGACAAGTGGGGCAGAACTTTCCTAGGAAGTTTTAAGGGAGTTAAGCTGCTGGAAATCTGCAAATCAAGGGAGGAAGAGAATGAGAGAAGAGAGGGAGGGAAGGAGGACTGAAAAAAGAAAAAGAAAGAAAGAAAGAAAGAAAGAAAGAAAGAAAGAGAGAGAGAAAGAAGTAATCATTCCTAGTTTATAAAGAAGGAGAAAAGACGTGTAAGAGGTTGCTACAGGATCTCAAATAGAATGTTGAATTTTGAGAAAGGATTCTTACTGGGTTAGATAAGGTATTCAGGAAGACCTTGAAATTTTAATTTTTTTGGACCTCTGACTAAGTGGGGTGAGGTGGAGAGGTTAGATAAGCTGAGTCTTTTCAGCTATCTGAAATTTTACCACTTCTTTTTTTCTGAGCACCGTTTGTACTTCCTTGCCTTCTTTGTCTATGGAACCAATATGTTTTAACTAATGGGAGAATTGTGTCCATAAACAAGCTGAACAGCCAGTCTGTAATCATTGTCCAAGGGGTAAAGCTGCAGGGTGGGGGAGGGGGAGTACCTTTCCCAGTACTATTTGTCAAAGACAGCAGAAGAGTTTGTTTTTGGAGATTTAAAATGCTGAAGCAAACTGAAGTTTTGATTAGGAGGCTTAGGAACTATTAGTGTTACTGTCGTGTCCCCACAAGCTACGTTTAACACATGTAGGTGTGCACTGCCAGCCATTCATGTGTGGTACACAATTGAGACATCAGTGTTAAGCTTCCAAACTCATCCCACAGTTGATATAAAACTTAAGCCCATAATTTTTATTACTACCCACTACAGATGTGGAAGACGGCTTTAGAAGTGAAACGATGTATCATACAGCATAGAAAGATAAATAAGGTTTTCTTTTCTGTATTGTTCTTTTAGATTTTAAATTTGTGTATAAAAAGATGTGAATTCCCTGGCTGGCAAGGCTGTTTACTAGGTGCTGTTTTTCAAATGAAGAATGTTTTTCTGTCAAGTTACATTTTATGGTGAGGTACTGATGAGAAAGCTAAAGCTATGAACAGCATCTACTTATATTTTCTTCTGCTGAGCAGAATCAAGAGATTCACCGTGGGTATACTTGACAGAGCATGCCAAGGAGGAGGGCAGGGAGAACTAGCTGTCATTCATGAGGTCCTTAATAGGCTCACTAGGCATTTACACATCTGTCATTTATCCATGGATTCAATAAATATGTAAAGTATGTTTTATTTGCAAAGTAAACAGTTAGAAGTTGTAAAGGCTATATCAAACACATGAAACTCACATCGCATTGGCAGAGAGCATACACGTAACCACTAAGAAGGTTAGGACAGTTTGTAAACATCTGAATACAATTTGGAAGCAGCAAAGAGAAAGGAAACATCACAGAAGTTAGAGGAGTGCTCTATGCGTGACAAATTTTTAAATGTCCGAAGTGCATCCTTAACCCAAATTGGAATTCTAGGGGTAGAGACAGAAGATAAATATTTTTCATTTCTCACATGATTTCCTGTCCAGTGTTTTCTGAAAATTACCTCTTCAAGGAAGGAGACAGAACAATTGTTTTCAGCAATTAAACAGTCAGGAACTACTTGGAGAAGCTGCACCTGTGTGCCTGTAATGGACGTATTATAGTTTGCCAACCTTGGCTCTATTCTCTTTCTAGGTGAAAACATTTGTCAGCCAAAATTATTTCCTGAATTCTCTTCCAGTGAGTGAATGTCCAGGAGACTCCCTGAACTCTTCTAACTACAAAGCTGGAGGGTAGATGTACAGTGAAAGAAATCCTACTTCCTTATTGCATAACAGTTTCCTTTGAGTTGATAGTTTCCATTCTACAAGGAAGCCCCTAAAAACCCCTGAAGTAAATAACTGTGACACCTCATAGTGTCTCTAAAACTGACCAGATTCACTAGATCCCTCCATCCCCAAATTGTGAAGACTCTCAGATAACCTAAGCTGCCTAGAAGAGGCCCAGAAGAGCCCAGCTGCTTGGAGGAGACACTGACCTGGAGCTGCCTAAAAGTTGTGCAGTGCACTTCAGGGTCCCTGCCTTCCTGAGGTGTAGCTCATACAGAGGTGGGCTTTGGTAATGCAGCTGTCTTGGAGTCATTTCTGCTGCTGTATGTATCCTCTCACTCATACTCTGTAAGAAACCCCAGTAAACTAATTGGTTCTTCAAGTTTGGCTTGGGTAATGTTCTTGTTTTTGTGTCTCTCCTACCTGGAGTGAGCCTAGCAATAGTATCACATGAAATGCTGTGATGTTGGCAAGTGGGTTGGCGGCTATGAATGATTACTGCCCATTGGGGTGCCTACAGTCACTTTCCCAGGTGCTATAACTAGCTTCTGGCTGTGAATGGCAGTAGTGGTGGTGGAGTTAGAGGCAGCAGTTGGTGGGGGATGGGGGGCCGACTCGTGAATCATAGGGCAGAATGGACATGAACAGCACCACCCTTGGTGTAATAGAAACATTAGCAATGGTGTGTAATACTCCAGTTTCCTGAAAGGAGGATACTATTTTAACAAATGCATATAGAGTCTTTTCATCTTCACTATAATCCCATCCCCCAAAGCCTATTATAAATTTTCTCTTTGGCAGGTGAAGAGACTGTTTTCTGAAGCCAAAATCACTTGGATGATGAAATGCAGGAGCTAGAAATTCAAATTGCACCTTTCAGAAACTGGAGTCTGATATCTGCATAAACCTCTCTGTCTTTGTGGTTATGAGGAAGGGCCTTACTAGGGGCTAACACAATTGGTAAGCACACTTGTACATATGAGGCATTCATAAACAAGAGCAAGCAATGAATGCCAAGTGGCATAAATCACGATTTGCCCAACCGTATCTTGTTATAGGCAGGGATATGTTCTGAGAAATGTGTCATTAATCAATTCCATTATTGTAGTAGTGGCTAGTTTGTTTACACAAGTGTAGATGGTACAGTTTAATCACACACACGGGCTATGTACTGTGTCCTGCCAAATGTGCAGGCTGATAATGGAGACGAGAACTGACAGTGTGAGACAGGCTTTTAGAGATTCATGTATCTACTCCTGGGATTCTGAGAAGCGTGGGAGATGAATGGGAGCGAAATTGGCAGTTAGGAAAGGATGGAAGCATTTGAAGTGCTCAGGCTGGAGGTGATGTCCATCTTACTCAGAAGAGGACAATGTGAGCTGTGGGAGGGTGAATCGGGATGTAGTAGGACCTAACTGAATGTGCTGAGGAGTCAGAAAGAATCATCCTGAGGTTTCACATCTGGGTTTCTTGTAGGATTAGTGTGTTAAAGAAGATGGGGAATGGAAGAAAACTAATAAGGGGCAAGATTAATTCAAATTTATGTGCACTGATTTTGAGGAACAGGACTTGAGAGGCATCCGGCTGTCTGTCCACAAACTTGGAGTGGAGTGTT
The DNA here is from genome assembly GCF_004664715.2 of Peromyscus leucopus. Classification (NCBI taxonomy): domain Eukaryota; kingdom Metazoa; phylum Chordata; class Mammalia; order Rodentia; family Cricetidae; genus Peromyscus; species Peromyscus leucopus. The sequence goes on from NC_051064.1 coordinate 37,712,251, forward strand.
GCGCTAAAGCAAGTTTGACCGTTGTCACAGCTGAGCCATTTAGAGGTGGATAAATTGCAGGGGGAGCTGACGTGACGGTATTGGATGAGGCTGTCAGAGAAGGCTGCAGCATAGGAAAGGAGAAAAGGGAAAAGGCTGTGGAGAAACCCAAGCTGTGGAGTGCGAAGGGGACCAAGCAGTCAGCGAAGGCCACTGTGCTGTGGCAGACAAAGGAAATATGGGCATTAAAAGGGAACAACTTAGTGCAGGTTAAGGACAATTTTAATACTATGTGATGCCAGATTTCAGTTAAAATTTAATTGCAAAGGTGGTTATTGTTGAAGCTTTGAAAAATTACATGTACAAAAATGTTCTCCTAAGAATAGAAAACAAAATAAAATGCATTGCAGAATTGGCAAAAAATAAAAATTCAGTCAGAAAAAAAAAAAAGGAAAAGAAATCAGCAAGCTAGGAAAAGGGACAATCTCACAAGGAGCCTCTTCCTCACAGAAGCCTTCCCAGCTATGGTGACCATGACAACCAGTGAGGACTGATTTCTGAGATCTTCCTTTGAGTTTTGGTTTAGAAGACTAAGATCAACAAGGAAATTTGGTTGGTAGTGCCCAGGACCTGGTTTGAACACACACACACACACACACACACACACACACACACACACACACACACAAAATGAGGATTTCTATGTCATTCCAGGCCTGAAAAATTCCAAAGAGAGAATAAGATGAAGGGTAAAGAGAGAATGGGAGAGAAAGGCATTGGCTAGTACACAGTCACGAATAAATATTGGTTCCACTAGACAAATTAATAGTCATTGGGATTAAAAGTTTGATTTAAAACCACTCTAAAACCACTCTAATCAAAATCTCAGCACTGTGTATTGTTACTTGTGGTTCTTAGCTCCAAATCTTCAGGTGTGAATATATAAACTGGAGGAATAACAGAAACAAGGAAAATAAAAAGGGACCCTTTGAGTTTGGGAGAAAGGGCTCTGTGAGAGAATAGAAATTAGCAAAGAATGCCTACAGCAGTTACTTCTATTCAGCTTTGCCAGGAAGTCATACATGGCATCGAAGTCAGAAAAGAAGAAAAAGACAACAAACAACCAAACTCAAAACCCCACAGCAATAACAAAAATAAGACTGGAGAGAAACAAATGTATCCTTTATTGGTAACCTGATTGGGGAATCAAGTATTCCGTTTTGTCTTCAGGTATAAGAATGGATAAAATCTGTAGGTGAAAATCTATCCTGTTATCATTCAGTGGCAATAATCAGAGAGTAAAATTATCAAAAGTGATTCTTGAAACATCATAACTGCTCAGTTACTGTGTCATGTGGCCATTATATAGAAAGTGATAAAAGCTTTGAGGGAATATTAAGAAAATCCAAATAAGTGGAAGGATATGAGATGTTCATGGAGTTAAAATTCAGTGTTCTGAACCTGTCTTTTGTTTTTCCTCTACTTGCTCTGCAAATCGAGATAAAATGGTGCTGGGCTATTTTTGGTGGCATTTATGAACTTATTCTATAACCCACAGAGGAATACAAAGCCCGAGAACAATCAAGTCACATTCAATCAAGAACAAGATAGGGATGCTTGTGAAGAACTGCTGCAACACACTGTGGGGGTACAAACACAGCTTTAGCCACACAGATCCCTGGGATGAAGGGGGCTCACAACGAACTCACACATGCGGAAGTGTGACCAAAGAGACAGTGCTGCATGCAAAAAGTTGGAAAGGTCTATTGACCAAGATGAGTGGTGAGGGACAGAATGGTCTTTTCAGCAAATGGCCCTGGGGCAATTGAATTTCCAAGTGAAAAGCATGAAATTAGATGCATATTATCTTCCTTCATGGGACAATATCATTTCTGCCCGATTATAAGATAGGGAAAAGAAAAATTTGACAATACAGTCTGTATAAACATGTCAATATGAAAAAGCTCTTAAGACAGAAAAAGTACTAGCAGCATGAGATCCATGTTCAGTTACACGTAAGAGCTTCTATTTGTCAAAAAACCAAATTAGTGAAAATAAGCCACAGAGTCAAAGAAGGTCTTGCAAGTTTTTTATCCACTGAGAGCTCACATCCAGAGCATACAAAGGAGTCCAACAAATTCATAAAGGAGAAAAGGTGGACAGCTGAAGAAAGACCCAAGAAAATGCATTAGAGGAGAGCCAAGATGCTACCAGGAAATCTTCTCAGTTTAACCCATAGTTACTGAAAGAGTTCAGCAAATTCTACTGTACCAATAGATAAATAACAATCATACATGCCTGCTCAGAACAATAGACTATCCATATATCAAGACACAGTCTGAATGTCCACGAAGGACAAAAGGACAAATAAACACATGGTCCTACACCATCTCACCATATTGTAATTAATACATGGTCCTATGCCATCTCACCATACGGTAATAAAGGGGGATACGGCACATGCATTCTTCCCAATACCAAGCTTTACATTCTATGACACAGGTAGTGACAAAAGATTCTATAAAAGCTGTGTCTTTCGCATAAGTTCCAACCAGACAAATGCAGTCATCAGAAAACTACACACACATGCACACACACACACACACACACACGCACGCACGCACGCACGCACGCACGCACGCACGTATGTGCATACACTCACAATCATAAATGCATGCATGTACACACAATGTAATAGAACAATTTTTAGAAGCATGGTGGTGATAAATACATAACATCAGAGTTCAGTTTAAATTTCACTTTTGATGTTGAAAGAGGACAAGGAAGTCAGATAAAATAATTTGAATATACAATGAATTCTCCTTTATGAAGCTTTGGTATTTTTTTGCATTTTACACACATGCTCCTTTCTGTATATGTAACCTTTCTTTTTCTTTAAAACAGCAGATGATGAATCAAGGGGAACGGGATTCCTGAGCTATCCATGTAGTCTACTCTTTATACCAACTGTGGCAAGAACCCAATGAATGGGGCACACTTTGGGCAGGGCTTTGCATGCTGATGGTGTTCAGGGGGATGCTTTGTGCTAACATGGAAGATGAGGAGAAGTTTGTTGACTAACAGAAGAATCAAAGACAGAAACAAAAGCTCTAGATGCCTAGACAGGGAGAGAAACAATATGTTCTCTCCTACCATCTTATTATCTCTCACCCTTTCCAGTTACCTCCCATGATTCACTCCTCCCCAGAAACACTATGTCCTCAGGACTTTGAACTTTCCTGTATGACTGACTGTGATGCACTTCTCTCCTTGTGTCTCTGATAAGAAAGTAAAACAATATACATATATTAGTCCTTTATTTGTCCAACCTAACAATTCTCCCCCAATCATGGTCCAACTAAAAACCCACTCTGTATGAAGGGTTTTTAACCTCTCAGGACATAAATTTCTCTCCTGAGTTCAAAGGTACATTTTTATTCGCCCCATTTTGTTCATTTCTTTTTTCCAGTGTGTCCCCCTGGGTTGTTGGCTCCTCAAGGGGTTTACATTTCACGTCACCTGTGCATCTCAGAACATGGTCTGAACGAAACGTTACAACTGAATAAATGAGTGGGAAAGCTGGAGTCTAGTACAAGTACTGTCAAAAGCCCAAGTGAGAAGAGGATTCGATTCCAATGCTAGTGCATTAATTCATATACATGATAGGTGTGCCAGATATGCCACAGGCTCAACAACAAAGACTAGAGAGTAGAAGATCAAGTCCTCAGGGTCCGATAGGCCAGGGATGGCTCTTCCGCAGGCCCTACAAGGGTGACTGAGAAGACTTCTCAAGTGTCCTTTGAACACTGGCTAATAAAGGTATTTTAATAAAACAGCAGGAGTAGGACATTTAAAAGATTTTTTTCTCTAAACTTACGGGGACAGTTGAGATCCAGTGAAAAAGTTCCCAGATAGTTATATTTTAGTTCTCTGTTAAGAGGTCGGCACATCTGACTTTGAAGAATCCATGACTATGGTAAAGCTCAAGGTATTGCCACTAGGTCCACCATAGTTAGCACAAGTGTTGTTGATGCTTAATTTAAGACTGAGGAGAGTTAAATGAGATTCCTGACAAAAGGAAACCTTTCAAGTTTATTATTCATCTACACCATGGCAGAGAAACAGATATGTGCTCTTACTCAGAACAGTCCACATACATGTGCTTTGCGCTGTTCAGGGGCCTCAGCAGGGAGAGGCCACGCAAGCTTTACGACCTCAGTTTGATCCCTGGACCCACATAACGGTAGAAGGGGAGAATGCCCTCCACAAACTTGTCCTCTGATGTCCCCATGTACTCTCGGCTTGCCAGTACCCACACACATCATATACATGTACACACACACACACACACACACACACACACACACACACGCGCGCGCACTAAAAGCCCACAAAAGAGTTAGACAAACTAGTAAGTAGGTTCTGCTTTTAGGTTTTTCTTTCATGTTTTTCTCTCATTCTGAGGATAGGCAAACATATAATGCAGTACCTTATTTGATTTTTTTGCTCATAACCAAAACATAAGATGAATGCTGGCTTGGAAATGAGAAGGTGAAGATTCCCATAGCACTCACCTTAGTACAAACTTTTAGTTTGCTATTACAGAAGTCATTTGACCTTTCTGCCCCCCGCCCCTTTTTTTTAAACTACAGAATGAGAATCCTATTGACTGCCTATGATCATACCCAAAGTACATGTAAAACAGAAGAGTCACAATAAGTTGGCCGCAGGTTGCTCTGCTTGGTGGAGACCCTATGGCCAGAACTGCTTCCCATCTTGAAGGAGTAGCTATTCCCCACCCCACCCCCCACTCAAAGTGCTACTGAAAGAAAAACAAAATTCAACAGTCTTAAAATAACCAAAGCCATAACTTCGGGGCATCAATCAAAAATAATCTAAAACAAGCAACATAGAATTGTGGTGGAATGTTTGATATTAGTCTCTAGAGAATCCTTGCAAGCTCAGATTGTTGGAAGCTCAAATGTTTTGTGTGGATGGTTCAAACATGAATTCTCATGAGAGCCAGTGAAGTACTCTCCCATGAAACAGAGCAGCTGACTAGACCTTTCCATCTGTTAATTAATTCAGTGGAGATGAACAAAGACAAAAAAAAGGCACTTTGTATGGTTTCATGGAGAAATTACTTTTAGAATGGTGCTGTGATGGTAGCCATTAACTGAAACAGTTAAGACATCATCATTCTCACCAAGGTAAATGCATAACATTTTTTCAGACATTTTGCTCTTTCTAGAAGCAAAGGACTCTAACAATTCACAGGCTTCATGCTACCCTTGATTTTTAATCCACTGGTGTAAAGCAACTCTCAGGACAAGAAGAATCTTGCTCGTAGGGTAACTGTATCTCCAAGTCCTAACCATATCTCAGCTTTCTTTCAATCCATCATTACAAAAGGAATGATGGAAGTTTCAGAAGGTGTGATTTCAAGCTATTCTTCCATTCCCTGTGTTCTTGCTTGGTCATTCCTGGAAAAAAATGTTTTAGAAAAGCAAAACCAGTTCCTGGGTTGTCTTACTCTCTTTGAGGCCTTTTTGGGAATCTTAGCATCAGACCTTGTTAAAGACTAGGAGTGATTTAAAGAGCTGATTTATCTAATAGTATCACACAAGCTCTGTGTATGTCAGAGACAATGCAATCCTGTTTCCTAGTGATGGAGCCTATCAGGAAAAATCTAATACACACTAGCAAGTGTCATCTACCTCTTCTGTATGCTCCTTGGATAGTCAGCAAGCAATCTGTAAAATTTCAGAAAGCTATTAATCATGTCAGGTTTTTTATTTTTATTTTGTTTTTGGGCATCCTTTCTTAGCTGGAAATTGCTTCATCACCTTCCTAACTACTGCCAGCTGGTAGCTGATTTGAGTGGTGGTGGACAGTCATCAATCTGCACACCCAACACTGTTCTTAATGGCTTCCCTTGCGCCCAATGGAAAAATTCAAGCTTGCCAGCAAAAATTGCCATCTGGCATTGTAGAAACTAAGACGACTGAGGAAGGAGCAAGCCTATCACCAGGGCCATGTCTGCATCTCGAATTAATCATCAGAAAACCCTCACCAAGACAGGCATTTAGGTGCATGGGTCAGAAGAAGTTGCCATAGTCTGTGGAAACAGAATCAGAAAGAGAAGCTATGACCTTTCCATGAACTCTCCATTAGTGATCTCAGTTAGAAGCCATAAAGAGGTGAGGAGCTGAGCACTAGAAAATCGATTGATCACTTCATCTCTCCAATATTTTAAAATAATTTCATTCACTAGTCAATCCTCACTCCATTAAGTCACCACAAACAAGATGTCAAATATATTCATCTTAGCCATTGCTGCAGAGCAGGGCCAGTTAAAAATTCCTATTCCAGGAAGTCAGGGCCTTGCTCAGGGCTCTAATCACTATGTTGTAGTGGGTTGATCCTAACACTGTAATCTTTATATTTTTTTTTTAAAAAATCTCATAATATAGAACATCAAATAAAAATTATCTTCTATGATTTTCTGTAAAATAAATATGCCTTTAAATATAAGAAATAGTTTCTATCTCTAATATATGGATAATATTGGAAGTTGTTCAGTTAAATGAAGAATATATTTATTTTGCAGTGATTTTTAGTGATAGACATTATTTATTTAATAGTGTCTACAGAACAGTTTTTGTTTAATCTGCAATTCATCTAAATGACAACTCCAGTTTAAAAAAAAAAAGGGAGGAAGAACTTTGAGTTATTCAAGAAAAAGCAATAAGTAAGCTTTTATAGCCAATCACACATTTTTTTCTGAGCTTGTAGCAGACTAGCCAAATTCCATTTCCTTTGAAATTTTCTGGCATTGGTGTGTACAGTAGTAGATTCTCCTGGCTGGAGATCTTATCATTAAACACAAGAATGAAAGAAGAGATAATTTCTGGTCCTTCTAAGGAAATCTTCAACAGTTTCAATTAAAAGGTTTATGAGAGCAAATTCAGAAATTATGTGATTTGAGATATGTCTAATTTGAATTATTTATGATTCTCTTAGAAATGTTAAACTTCTGCCTTGTATTGCATATATTTCTGTGTGGGCTGTATCCCTCATAACCAAAGCTTAAGCTCAGGATAAACAAGTCACACCTTCTTGAAGCTGGTCTTCAAGTTGGAGCCCTACAGCACCTCCCATCTACCAGGTAATTTAAAATGTCTCAGATGAAACCGATGGCAGTTTGTGAAGGATTCCTACTTTATCAGATTTATCAAGGCCCACAAAACGGGTTGTTGGAATGTTCTATGAGGGATGCTGTTGTGTTTCCTTCATGTCTGAAGTGCCTCCTGTAGGTTTGGTGGGCGTATTTTCCTTGATTTCTAAGAAGCCTGCAGATAATCTTTTTTCTCTTCCTATAGATGGATGTGCCAAATCACTGGATATAAAACCCTACCTTTGTTCAGGTCTGGCAGAGGTTTTGCTGATGGGCAAAGGTGTGAACTACAGATTCACTGTCATTTCACACATTTTCATTCTCCTTCAAAAATGGAGGCCCCTGCAGTCTTCAGACTCTTCTCGAGTCTGCATGAGACTGAGTAGCACAGGGCTGAGTTTTGACTACTAGAGCTCTTTCCAGCTCTCCACAGACCTGGAGAGAGGTCCTAGTCCTAGGCATCTCTGGGAAGAGCAACAGGCCACCAGGAAGGGCTTATCGTATATCACATAAACTCCTTGTTATAGTCATGAACTTTGAAATTGACCTGCAAATTTTAATCTCAGTTGACAGTGTTCATGGCATGGGGGGTGATAGCTCATAGTAATACTATACAAAACAGTGCATTATCAGCATTATACCACATATTTTGGCAATGATATGTGTATTGACAAAATCTAAATACATGCCAAAACGTAACTGTAATATGCCTTACAGGGTAGAATTTTTTTTTTATTTTATACCAATAGAACAAATTAGATAACATGTATCAATCAGGTTATATTAAATATTTCCAATAATTATAGAATGTAAAAATTGTGGAGGAGGAAAGCATGTGGGAAATATAGTGTGAATAGACAGGAAAAGTAACAAAATTTAAGTATGTGTATGTAATCTCTTACATACAATAGTTCTATAACATTGGATAGTGCTCGAAATCTACACTATTTCCAGTGAACCAATGTTTTACTTAAAAAGCCAGTCGTTATTGCAACCACAAGGGACAGTGTGCTGCTGGCAATGCATGGAGCACTAGGTTTTCTTTTTGTAGCAGAGAACTTTGTATCATGGGCAGGAATTGCCTGTCTTGAAATTTCCTATTAAATCTCAACACATATCTGTACATAGTCTCTTGGTCTTGAACATGGAATGTAAAAATTCAGTTTATTTTAACATCACTATGTTACATGTGGGGACTAAGTTATGAAGAAGGCATTTATCTTGCCTTCAGACTTCTTTCCAGGGGCATCTGGGAAATTTGAATGCACCTCCAAATCAAAATTTGCAAATGTTTAATAGGATGGCTTCATAGTGTTAATCCAAATTTATTTAAACAAGCCTTGTTTTATATTACAAATTCTCCATGTGTGATCTATTGAGGTTGAAGCTTAGTTAACTGAAGAGCTAAGAATGAAAAAGGTTTCCTTTAAGATCAGCTCAAATTAGATGCTAAAGGCTGTCTTATATTTGTTACTGTTTTGGTCACTTTAAGAAAATTGTTACCTCACTTCAACTTGTGTGATCTCATTTCCTCATGAAAGAACATCCACTCTGAAACAAATGAGTTATATAGCCAATTAATATTCTATGCAATACCATATCCAAATATCAGACTCTCCCAGCAAAGATGAAGAGAAGGAGGAATGGGAGAAAGGGGGAGAGTTGGTGAGGGGGCCTCTGATGGGAGACTCCTTGGATGGCCTGCAAGACTGCAAGACGCAGCCCCTCCGGACTCATTTTATGTTCCCATTCGCTTAAAGTGTGCTTGTGATCTCACTTTCACAGAAACACTAAGTCTGGCAGCCGAGATGGCTTTGAAGTCCTTGGTTTGTTCTCTGCTCTGTTTCTCTCATCTAACAAGAGGAGAAAGTGGGTTTAGAGGAACACACTGTTATTTTTGTTTTGTTTTTACACTGACATAGTATTTAGTAAAAATATTTCTGTATAGTTCAGGTTCCTGGCACTTACTAGATATAATTTATTTTGTTTTTTCACATAGCAGAAAGCTTTTTTTTTTTAATGGTGGCTTTCATTACAGATGTGTTTTCTGAAAATAGGAAAAAGGTGGGGGGAGGCTGCTATTTATTTGCATCCCTTACCATGTCTTAGTTACTGCCAGGTAACAGCCTCTTACCCATAGATGCAGAGGTTTGTTTTGTATCTGAAGCCAATGGGCTGGCAGCTGTACAAAGTGAAGCAAATTGTCTTCAAAAGTAAGGACAAGTCCCATGTAATATTCAGTGCAAGTCCGTATTTGTTTTTGTTTATTGTGATCATTATTGGATTACTATGGCTATTGGAAATGAGACACAAAAATGGGTTTTGCAGTAATTTCTGGCTGGTCACCTACAATAATGTGACTGTGACATGTATACATGAAGTGTGTAATCTACTTCTCACCAGAATGTGATTAAAAGTAAAATTATAGCTGGTACAGTGGTAATACCACTACTTGATAGTTGCAAACTCTTAATCACTTAAAATTTGTTGATTAAAATGATGACAGTAAGTGGAGAGCAATATTTAAAATTCAGCTTTTATTTTTATCTGTTCTAATTCTCAAAGATTTAGACAAAGTTGGTCCTCAGCATCAGCCACGGTATTTATCAGAGGAATGGAAACCAAACCAGGACAGAGACACATCTTTACTCCATCATTCTTTTAGACTGGACTCTGGATGTATGTGCTCATGGCTCTCAGTAAGTTACCACCCATAGCCCTCATCATCTCTAGTTAGTAGTCTGCTCTGCAGAAAATGCAGAGGAAAGCCTGTTTTCAACCAGGTCCCTAGTGACTGTTGCGTTAACCGTCTGCAATGAGCCTGAGGAACATCCATGGATCAAAGAAGTGTGAGAAGAAAGGAAAGCAGACCCTTGAAAATGCTTTGAGGTGTGAATGGGGTGCTCGGGGAAGTCACAATAATTTTCAGAAAACTGCAGGTAGAATTCAGAATTATGTCTTAAAAGCTGAATAGCAGAAAGACTCGGAAAAGGTGAGAGAGTTTCCAAAGCCGAGGGCAGCCACAGTCCCGGCTGTGGAATCGAGAGGAGTGGGTGGGGGTCACAGTGGAGCAGAGCTGCAGGAAGTGCGTCCGGGAGCCTCCTTGGCCATGCCCACAACTGATGGTCACTGGTAAAGCCTGAAGAGCTCAGCTTTGCATGGCCACAACTACAGTCTAGGGCAAAATTTTCTTCTTGTCCAGTTTTAGACAGTATTGGAAAAGCAGATCCATGACAGAGTAACTAAAATTTTTATCTTGTTCGTCATTTCAACAATTTTCATGTATGACTAATATTGAAGACAGACCCAGAGTGCAGTTTTTGAATTAAAGGTCCTATGAGAAAAGCTTTATCCCTCTCTCTTCTTTTGCATGAGTTTCTCTCATTTGGAAGAACTGAGCATAAAATTTCCCACCCTTAATTGACTCGTTCTATTCCCCACCCCCAGCCCCCAACCACTTCATCTGTAAGTAACCGGGAATGAAGTGCTCCCACGTGCAACATTTCTCATTTACTCTGCTGAGGAGCCAGGTGCCTTTCCTGGAAGGAGCCCTCAGCCCCTGCCCAGTTATGAAGGTGCTCTGCTTGTCCTCAGCCCCTGCCCAGGCTATGAAGGTGCTCCTTCCACCCTCAGCCCCTGCCCAGTTATGAAGGTGCTCTGCTTGTCCTCAGCCCCTGCCCAGGCTGTGAAGGTGCTCTGCTTGTCCTCAGCCCCTGCCCAGGCTGTGAAGGTGCTCTGCTTGTCCTCAGCCCCTGCCCAGGTTATGAAGGTGCTCCTCCCATGTCTCCCCATTGGGAAAAGTGCAGTTTGGGGTAGGGGTGGATCCTCCTCTCACACAAGTTGTGCTCTCCTAAGACAGCTTTAACAATAATGAATTGGTAATAAACTGATTCACATATTATAGGTGTTTAATTTTGATTGTTTCAAAAGTCCAAAAAGACAAGCACATGATTCAGTGAAAATTTCAAAACTACATGTATACTATAAAATAGGTGGTTTCCCTCTTATCTGACCTTGTGTGTGCATGTATTGAGAAAGGGGAAGAACGAAGAGTCTGTAAGTTTTATAATTATGCTTTATTAACCTAAATACTAAGTGAGGAGTCATGATCTATTCTCTTTTTATCCTGGTTATTATAAAGTGTAACCTAAAACAACAAAAACATCCTCCTACCCCCCACAAAAACAATAATTTTTTTTTTGGGGGGGTAGGGTCTCACCATGCAGCCCTGGCTGGCCTGGGACTCAATATGCAGGCCAGAATGGCCTCAAACTTTCAGAGATCCACCTGTCTCTGCCTTTGGAGTGCTAAGATTAAAGGCAGGAAAGAGGAGGGATTGTATGAACGAGAATTGTTGAGACCAAGATTGGAAAAAGCACAGTGACAAATAGCCAAACTAGTGGAAACACATGGAACTATGAACCAATAGCCGAGGAGGCACCAACTGGATCAGGCCCTCTGGATAAGTGAGACAGTTGATTAGCTTGAACTGTTTGGGAGGCCCCCAGGCAGTGGGACCAGAACCTGTCCTTAGTGCATGCCCAGCACACTGGCTAGTTTCAGTGGAATGAAAGCACACTCATGCTCAGCACACTGGCTAGTTGCAGTGGAATGAAAGCCCACTCATGCCCGACACACTGGCTAGTTGCAGTGGAATGAAAGCACACTCATGCCCGACACACTGGCTGGTTGCAGTGGAATGAAAGCACACTCATGCCCGGCACACTGGCTAGTTGCAGTGGAATGAAAGCACACTCATGTCGGGCACACTGGCTAGTTGCAGTGGAATGAAAGCACACTCATGCCCAGCACACTGGCTAGTTGCAGTGGAATGAAAGCCCACTCATGCCCGACACACTGGCTAGTTGCAGTGGAATGAAAGCACACTCATGCCCAGCACACTGGCTAGTTGCAGTGGAATGAAAGCACACTCATGCCCGGCACACTGGCTAGTTGCAGTGGAATGAAAGCACACTCATGCCCGGCACACTGGCTAGTTGCAGTGGAATGCAGTTATGCACATGTACTAGCACTCTTGCTTTGGCTACCTGGCACCTGCAATACTAGGATCACTAGTCTTAAGGCTCCAAATGTTTATCTGTGACTCTTTATATAAATATTTGCTGACCAGTGATTAACATTTTCAAAATATATTTTGTGCTTTTAATTATAGCCTTCTGGACAGTTGCTAAAATAAGCTTAAATTTGGCTAGGATTTGAAAGGGTTCTCTATTTTTAAAATAATGTTAGACATCATCAACATGGTGTGTGTAATGGTATTTAACAGAATAATGAAATGTGTATATTGCTTTAAGTGAAAATTAAATGGAATAAATTAAATATCAATTATCTAAATATTTTTAAAAAGTAAAATAAAAAAAGAAAACATGCCGAGATATTATGCCTCTTGACTGAGGTCATAGAGTTTTTAAATGTTTTAATATGTAGTTCTCTGGAAATCAAATATTGTAAAGTATCACTTTGACAATAAGAGAAATATTGGATAAAATTAGAGTATAGCTGTTCAATTTAGAAAATTCATTGGTCAAAGGTTAGAAGTTTCTGTCATAGCATAATTATAAAAATGCTCCTGGAGATCACTTTTGAAACAGAATCTTAATTTAGACTACATAGCAGCTTAGTGCCAGTATTTACAGTTTCCCAAATGACAGTCATATCCACATAGCTGCTAAAGAAATGTTAACCTTCATGTGAAGAAAACCTGCACATTAGAAGCATGGTTAGTTCTTCACTGGCAGGCATTTAATCAAAATTTATGATAGAAACCCCATTCCCCATAGGAGCCTCATCTTAATTACATGTCACAATCATAGAATGGTTAATATTTTTAAGAGTGCTAACACTTCTAACAAAATTATCAAATCATTACTTTTTTTTTTTTTTACAGAACCAGGAAAATATGCCTGCCTGTAATCTGTTCATTTTCACCTATTAATTCATTTACTCATCAACTAGATTAAGCCAGTTTAACACTACAGAAAAAATGGTTAATGTATTCAATTTTTTATGTCTAGTGCTAATGACAACCAGAGATGCTGCTACACTGTTATTTGAGAACCGGCTCATCCAGTCCAAGAGTTCCCCTTGCCTTTCAGCGAAGTCTGTAGACTGTTAGTATCACCAGAACTTACTCAGAATGCAAAGCTGTCATGAATGGAGGTTGGGCTCATAAGGCCTCAACAAGAGGTGGGCATAGGAGGGGAGCTATTCCTTCAACTAGCAGCAGGGAGTCAGTTAAAGGGCTAATGTCAACCAAGTGAAAGAAGACTAGAGTAAGAGTAGGGAAGAGATGACTCTATCCTGGGTCTTGGCTGAGTCACAGCCTGGATCATGGTATCTTTGATTGTAGGAGCGTGTACCTGTTGGAAGTACAGTTTGAAGCAGAAGGAAGTACCTGGTTGTAATGTGTGAAGTTTGAGAATGTTGTCAGACAACCAAAGAGAGATGTGTAGCCAGGGCCAAAGAGGCAGCAGACAGAAATAACGTAAGTTACTAGACCATTCTGGAAGGATCCTAGTGCTGTCCCTGTCACACTCCAGCTGGTGCCCTGGGTGCCCCCATACCACTACATTCAGTTTATTATTGTTGTTGTTCTGAGACGGGGCTGTTGGCCACATGAGCCATGTGGTCTGACTTAGAGGCAGGAACACTTTCAAGCTGATCATTTTGAGAGGATTTGAGGTATTTTTGAGGGAAACATCCCTTATCCACTCCTCATCCCTCTCTTCAAAGGTCCTTCTATGGTATCAGTGGTTACCCAAGACAGGAGGACGTTATTTATACAAGAGTAATGAAATACAAGCTTTAACTGACAGCTGAGTCAAACTTTCATGAGTTGAAGTTTTTGATTTTCATTTCTAAAGAGGCCATGGTTCCTATATTGAAAACCATCAAAAAAACAAAAACAAAAACAAAAACAAAGCTTCCCTAAAATGTTCTATAAAAACATTTATTTTCAGTATAATAAGTAGATAATGTAAGTATTATAAGTAGAAAATACTTAGGCTTGCATAATCCAAATTAAAACATTTTTACTCGAAATACTGCTGTGGGCAAACACGCTGAACAGGAGAGAAAGCTGATTGTCAGTGAGATGACACCACTTTGGATGGAAAACTGGCACTCAACTAAGGTCAACATGGGAATCTATAGAAGCAGAAAACAGACACAATGCATTGACCTTCCTCATTAAGCATTGTGAATTGTGACTTCAGGCATCTATCTTGACATGTATGCTTAGAAATATTTTCTGTGATGTACATGTATTTGTGCTAAATTTGCTAGGATTTACACATGGCAGTATTACAAACCTGAAATAATGGCCAAAGTGGCTCAAATATTTTCTTTCTTTGTAGGTACAAGAATTGCACATTTTATTAATGTTTTAAGTTTACACATTTCTATACTCCAAAATAGCTAGCATGCTGAATTTGGTTTCTAATGGATGACAGTTACCAAAGAGGGTATGCCTAAAAAAGGGAGACAGATGAGTCTGTTCTGCCCAAATAATGGCATCTCAATTTCAAAAAGCAGCACTTTAGATGCATATATCATATATTTATGGGAGTGGGACATAGAGGCATTTTACTTCAACCTCTGAAAACAGATTAGAATTGTTCTATGCCTGCTTCTAGACTGTAGTAACATTTTTCTGGAATATAGGAGGCTTCTGATTAACCCCTTTATTAAAGGCTAAGACTTTAAGGTGTGTTTTGTATGAATAATTCAGTCATGAAATATCCCAATGATGTCCGGCGGTGGTGGCGCACACCTTTAATCCCAGCACTCGCGAGGCAGAGGCAGGCGGATCTCTGTGAGTTCGAGGCCAGCCTGGTCTACCAAGTGAGTTCCAGGAAAGGCGCAAAGCTACACAGAGAAACCCTGTCTCGAAAAACCAAAAAAAAAAAAAAAAAAAAAAAAAAAAGAAATATCCCAATGATAACATTATTCACTCAAATAAATTAAGCAGAATAAAACCTGGGATATCTCCTCTTCCCCTTTTATGAAAAGGGAAATGTCCCTGTATGAAGACAATTAAAAACCCGGGAGGCAATTCCAGTTACCTGCCACCGTGCTGCCTCCATGAGTGTCATCAAAATAAGGAATCTGTAAACTCAAGAAAAAGAATATCAAGCAGGAATCAGCTCTAATAGCCAAGGCTTCATGGTAGGTACCCACCCTCCAAGCAAAAGTTTATCGTAAGCATTTCCTGGAAAGTTTGTAAAAATCTCACAGTGCAAAATTTTAAGAAGCCCTAAAATGCCATATAAACAAACAAAGGAAACTTTAGAGAAAACTCACTGTTTCTTCAAGCTGCTTTTTCCTTTGACTTACAGAGTCCGGGATAGATGGTGGATTCACCTCTCAATCACAGGCATGTCAATTCCAAAAGGAACAGAATGGGTCATCAGCACCAACGGTCCCTACAGCCTTTCAACTTTGTAGGAAAAAACAGGCTCTCTCCTCCAACGCTGTGACCTCACACAAGGCTCCTCCTCAGCCAAAAACCACTCCTTGTCAATTTCTACTTAAAACTGCAAGGAAAAACTTCCCTTCAGAATATCCTTAAAGGGAAATTTGACCAGAGTTAGTAGCTCAAGTATCTGGCTAAGCCCCAAAGTTTAAAATATAGAACACTTATGCAGACAGACACATACACTTGAGATTTTCCACTGACTCAGCTCAATTAAGGCCATGACTGTAAAAAAGTGCTCCCCGAAAGTATTGTTTTGTATTTTCTTAATCAATCCAGTTTTGGTTGTTTTCTGGTGGCTACCCAAATCCTCCTTATGGGTAGGAAACATCTGAAGGGCAGTCTTTCCTGTTGTATTGTCTGGGAGATGAGAACTCTCACCTTTGGAGTTCTTTGTAGAGCAGCTGAGACGTTGCTGGTTGCCTCCACCACGTCTTTCTTGGGAAATTTGAGAACTTGGAGGGTTGGACGTGAATGAAACAACTCAGGACAGTTACCTGCTTTCTGCACTTGCAGTGTGGATGGTCTTCTGCCTGTGTCCCAGGGCCTGGCACCAATTGTTATGTCACCTGTCATTATGTTATGTCACTTGCAGTGTGGCTGGACGTCTGCCTGTGTCCCCAGGGGCTGGCGCCAATTCTTCTGTCATTATCCACACTATGTGACTTCATTTAAGCATGAACTCATCTGGCCTTTTGAAATCTTCAAACTATGAAGTGTCCAGAGAAGTCAACTGTATCAGAAGGGAGGCTTGGCCATGAGAATTCTCAATGGGTCACACCGACCTGTGTGACAAATGGTATTGGTTCTTAGAATTTCCATTTGAGACCATTCCTTCAGTGTAGAAGGTGGGAGAAGAGAAGAAATACCCTGTCATAACTTGATTTATTTCCTGACCAGACTTACACCGTCCTTGTTTTAAGCCATGAAGGCATATGTTAATATTTCCTGAAGTCAAACTCACTTGGGTTTTATGTGTGGGGCATTGCGATGAAACATGATTAGCAACAACATCTGATCCGCAAAAGCATATCTGCCTTTCCTTAGTGATAGAATTGAGTACTTGATAACTAGGAATTCTCTTCCACCTACAAGAAGGGAAGCAGTCTCCATGATGTCACAGGACTCATGTCCCCACCCAGTTATGAGGTCACTGCCCTCTTGGTTTACACACAAACTCTTCAAGAGGATGGCTTACACTCACAGATTCAACTTCATTGACCCCCTCAGTTTATTACATTTTGTCTTTCACTTGAACTCTCCACCAGAAAGGACAAAAAAACAAAACAAAACAAAAACAAAAAACCCAAACAAACAAACAAACACTTTAGGATCACGAAGTCTGCTGACTAGAATCTCCCAGAGCACTGTCACATTTTACAGGAAGTCCCTCTGGCCGGGCCTTTCTTGAAGCCCGCTTCCTTCCTTTCACTAAGGGACTCTTGTGGTTCCCCTTCCCTTTCTCCCCTTAGGTAGTTTCTTTGCACTCCACGGTGCTCCTTACGAGCCACTTCACAATTACATACTCCAACCAGCAAACCTTTGGTGTCGTCTGCCCTGGTACTATTAGGTTGCCGGAGTGTAGCCTGTGATCTATTGGAATCTTCGTCTGTGACTTGTAGCCATCTCAGTCCTGAATGAGGCTTTTATCCTCTTCCTATATCCTCTTCAGAGCATGGCACTGCCATCCACCTGTCATCTGAGATCTTAGGTTCCCTTACTTACTCTCTACCAGCCTCTATTCTGACAGCTTCTGCTGGCTCTACTTTAGTAAGTAACATCTCTTAGGCATATCATTCCTTACCCCTTCATTCCAGATGTAATAGAACTACAGAAATTGCTTTATCAGCCACAAACAGTTGCCTCTGCTCAGTGTGGTTCCCTCTTATCCTTTCTTTATATTATTACAGAGTGATGTTTCTTTAAAATGTCTTACTGAATTATAAAAATGCATGTTGCCTAAACTCTGGAAGAATTAAAAAAATACAGAATTTAAAATTACTTTCCAGCATAACCTAAATATTTACCCTTTTGCTCTAGAATTTTGTGTGTATATGTTAACTACATAAGGCAATATAAGTATTTGGATAAATGTTTATATATAGCTTCAGAGTTACAGAATATACTTAGTCAGAAAAGACGGACTACATAGTACATAGCTATAAGGAAGTATTCCCATTTCTAGGTTCACTGATAACAAAAGGCAAATTAAAGAGAAAAGCATATGTATTAGTCACTCTCCTAATCTTGTAATAAAACATCATGGTCAAGGCAGCCTATAGAGGGAAGGGCTTACAGTTCCAGGGGGATAGGAGTGCATCACTATCATGACGACAGCAGGCAGGCATGGGGACGGAAGCAGCGAGCTGAGACCTCACATTGTGAACCCAAGCTGGAAACACGAGAGGAAACTCAAAATTGCATGCAGCTCTTGAAACCTCACTGGTGTTTTCCTGTTGAGTCCACACATCCCAAACCTACTCAAAAAGCGCTACTAAATAGGAACCAAGTATTCAAACATCGGAATCTATGGGGGACATTCTCATAAAACCCACGCAGCAGCCAGGCTGTGGTGGCGCACACATTTAATCGCAGCACTCAGGAGGCAGAGGCAGGTGGATCTCTGAGTTTGAGGTCTACAAAGTGAGTTCCCGGACAGCCAGGACTATTACAGAAAAACCCTGTCTCAAAAAAACCACTCCCCACAAAAAAAGCCTAAAAACCAAAAACAAAAGCAAACTGCTATAGCATACAAATTTCTTACTTGACCTGGACATTTCAGAAAGTCTCAAAAAGTCTTTCTTTCTTTTTCTTTTTTTTTTTTTTGTGCCTGTTTGTTGAAGAGTGTATAGTTGTGAATTATGACTGGACAGGGAGGGAGCAGGATATTAGGGTAGTAAAAGAGAGGGCACATAGTAGGAAGCCATGATTATCCATACTCTGCTAGCCCTCTAGGCTTTTACTTAATATACTGAGACTTTCCAAATCAATAAAATATTATCTGTACAGAAGCTGTGAATAATGGCTGCAATAAACAAGTAGAACAATCTGCAAGACCCTTTAAGGTTATTTAAATTATTTAATTTTTTTTAATATTTAAAAATATCATTCATTAAAAATAACTTATTAATAATATTGACTCAAGACATATGTGGAAAATGTATATCCCAGAGGAGTTTTTTATGTGTGTTTTTAATCATATTCCTTATGTAACACTGAAGTAAAGGTTCCATGGACTTAAGTGAAAAACAGAACAAAAACAAAAACAAACCTTTTGCCCCACCCTTTTTTCATTCAATTTGTCATAAGTAGTTTTTGACAGAAAAACAACAAACAACAAAAAGAAAACATTTGGGCCTGGGGTTGATGACATTTCAACAAAAGCCATACATGGTTCCTTGTCTGTCTAGCTCTCTGCTACACTTGGGTCTCATTCATTATCTGAGTAAAGCACTTTTCCAAATGTCCAAGGTCGTCCCCCACAGAGCTCCAGCCACTTCCCATTCACGCTCTATAGCACTGTGGCTTTGGCTCCAAGCACACTGAGATTCTGAAGGTACCTGTTCCTAGTCACCTTATCTTCTGGGGGGTCAGGAGCGGGTTTCCACTGACTATACTTGTCTACAGATGGAACTCACCGAACATTACAAGTGGGGCATGTTTTCTCATAGCTCTATTGACTACAGATATGAGAACATGGCTATACAATTACTGAAATCTGGCTGAGAAATGATTTACAAAGATGAACAGCAAACTTTCAAATAATGAAAAACACCAGGAAGCAAGGTATTATTTTTGAGTAATAAAAAATCACTTCCTTTAACAATCAGTAATTCAAAATAGAAGCATTATATAGATTGCTTTTGCTAAGTACTTTCAGAATAGCATATAAAATTTAATAGAACAGACAACTTTATTTTAAATAATGTTCTCAACCCAGTCCATTAAGAATATATCAGAAATAAATTCTTTACAAAGTCAGCTATATAATTTTATCTATAAAACAATAGACACTTTTTATTTACTAAGGAAAAATAACAATGTTTGGGACAAATAAAATAAATGCAAGTAAGAGTAACAAAGCTTTACACTTTTTTTCTACTTTATTTTTGTAAGTGAAATTAAAATGAGTTTATCTGATAATTTCTTGTATTTTTATAGGCAGAGTGTGATGCAAACATGGATTACTTTGGTGTTTCCTGAAACAAATAATGTTATTAAACAAAATTTGAAATTCTAGGTATTTATTAATTTGGAAGCTGAATAAAAAAATAAAATAATTTTGGAGTCATAGAGAATTTATTCCTTTTCTTCTTTTGCTTATATGAAAATATGCAATAGAAAGTTACCCATGTGGAATCATGTTTACCATTTTCTTGTGTGGAGCGTGTTTGGTCTGCATGTGTGATTATAAGGCCAGAGGCATTGGATTTCCTGGGATTGGAGTTACAAAGCAGGCATGTGGGTGATGCTGGGAATCAAACCCGGGTCTTCTGGAAGAGCAGACACTGCTCTTACCCACTGAGCTGCCTCTCCAGCCCCTTAATGTTTTCTATAAAGTTCCATCGTAAACTTTAACAAATGCTTAGTTAGTAATTAATTACTTCCATGCAGTATTAATACTCTGTCACTGTGGAAAAGAGGTAGTCTTATTTTGTATTTAAACATTTTTAAAGTATATAAATTACAATGTCACCTAAGGCAATACATAAATCAGCATTCTTTAAACATTTTATTACACAGAATATCTAAACTTTTTGAAAAGTAATAGGACACTGCTTAGAACTTACTTGGTTTGAATTATTGTTCCAAGGAACTATTTTAGTAAGCCTTAACTAAGAATAGCAAAAATAAAAAAGAAAATGTTTTATAATTCTGTTTTTAGAATAAAAGTTCTGCCTGGTTTAATCACACTTACAGATTCTGTGTTCATTAGAAAGAACAGCCTATCTACCTGTTACACAGGTTCCAACAAAGAACTCAGGGTAAAGCAGCTACTGAAATCAAACAAACAAAATCTAAATCTAGTCAAAGAAACACCCCGGTTCTTTTAGCCTCCCCACTATACAATGTGCCTTGCACTGTCTCAGTGACCTCAGGCTTGCCCTCACTGTTTCCTGGGGCTTGCTTATCCAGGGTCCTCACCTGTCAAGCCACCTCTCAGGCTTCTGCAAACATTTATGTTGGAGGCCTATCTGTCAAAAGCAAGAGCTGGAGCTTAGTGATACAAAATATATCTGAAACTTTCTAGTTTTAAAGCATTCTCTATTAATTTAAAAGTAAAACTGATTCATTTTTATTTCAGACATAACAAAGACATTTTTCCATGAAAAAATACATTATTTTAAATATCTGCCAAAATACAGGATATGGCACTTAGAAATTAAATAGCAAACAATTTCTTTCCTAGAGATGAAAAGTATTCTATTTTATTCTTCATTTTAACTTCTTGAAAACATTAAAGCATATAATATGTTCTAGAATCAGAACTCCTTGAAGAACTTTTATTACATTAAAAATTACACATAGGATTATGTAAAAAGAAAATGTTTCATGGAGAACTCAACTTGTAAAAATTTCCAAAAGATTTGCATCTAATGCAACACCACTGTTTTATTTGAATTGTGTGGGGAGGATTAACAGGGGAGACTGGGGTGTGCTGAGTGACTAATTTGGTGATCATTTATCTTCAACTTTGGGAAAAATAAAAGTAAATTAAGGGCACTACTCCTCTGTCACAGATGATTTCCTGGACTTCAGAACAAGGTCCTTAACTGATGAAGACAGTTCCTGAAGCTCCTTCCGGGTGGTATTGGAGACATCGTGTTGTTCCTTGTCTAACTCATCAGAGGACAGATCTTCCTTCTGCCCACTCTTCTTAGTTTGATTGACTAACTGCTTTACAACCAAACCTTGATATTTCACCAGGAGAGTATGCTGGTCCTGTGAAAAGAACAAAGAACCTGTATGAAGCACATCTGATTTTCTATGACCAGATAAAGTAGATTTGTTTGAGCAGTACAAACTGAAAGGCCTTATCTTCATGAAACAATGGCCACGTTAATGAAAAGCTGAGTATGACAAGCAAGGTCTGTGCTCTCAGAGTGCAGATAGGGTGCAGATCAGGAAAAGGAAAGCCTGTGCAGACTACATCATAAGAAACTGATTTAGCTATGCTCTATCATCAAAAAGATAAAAAAAACAAAAAACAAACAAACAAACAAACAAACAAACAAAAAAAAACCCAAATCATAAGAGTCAAAGAAGCCAGATTGCTTTTAGCTGGGGGTTGGCTTCCTTAGACGAATTGGACAAGACATTTGGAGGGGTCCTTGAAAGCTAAATGAAAACTAGGGAAACAGAGAGAAGTTCTGACATTCTTGTATCTTTTCTGAAAACTTAACTTCTAAAATTAGAGGACTTTTCACCATGGATCTTAGAGAATGCTAAATGATTCTTGAACTATATGCAATTATAAAAAACAAAACAAAACAACCCCTAACTCACTGTCCCCATTCCTGGATACAGACAGATATTAGTGGCAGTGGCTTTCTCTCTCTCTCTCTCTCTCTCTCTCTCTCTCTCTCTCTCTCCTCTCTCTCTCTGTCTGAGTGCTGGCAATGATTCATATCCAAAATTCTCCAAGTTTAAAAGCTTGAAAAATTTCCCATGTATTAAAATGTAATACCTCTGGGATTTTGTTCTGAAGAAAAGCAATGATCTGTGGGACACATCTTCCAGGTGCGTGGAGCATGCTGTGGGTTGAGAACTGAAATAACAGGACTGATGTGAGGTGCAAAACAAGAGCGGGGTCTTCTGTGACCTTCAGCTGTTCCGCCAGCGCCTGCCGATGCTGGAAGAGTATTTGTCTGCAAAGCACAATCACAGACATGCATAATTAACAAGGGCTCACCGTTTACATATTTTCCCTTTATCATTCCCTTCTCTAGTTTAATGACTGGGTTCCCCAGCATTTTCAGGAATTCTTTAAATATGGACAATCTGTATACACACTACTTTAACTTCAGTTGGCACAGGTAGATAAACATGCTAAGAAGTTACAAAGCTATGAGACAAGGAAACTCAAAGTATACTTTCTTCGGTTGCTAGAATCAAACAAGCTATAGTGACTTAAATAAGGTTTCAGGTAAAGAAGGTCTCAAATCTAATACAACGTCCCAGGATGAATCATCCGTGGGATGAGGGAAGTGAGTAGACTCTCAATGAAACGCTCGACAGTCACACTCTAATATCAGATATGAAAGTAGCTCATGCTGAGGAGGAGTAACAAGAGAATGAACGTTACCTTTCCCTTTTTTTGTCTCCCTTTTTCACCATAATGTCACAAGCTTCTGTTGCAGAATCCAGACAAGAAAGGAAGTCTTCTATGCTCTAAAGACATTTAATTACACAATTTACTTTTATAGACATTTAATACTGATTTGCAATTTTACACACCAAACAAAAATTTTTAACAGAGTATTTGGCACACAGAAATTGTGATTTAGGACTGAAAATGTTATATGCTCCCATCTTTTTCTCCCCTTCACCTCCCCGAAAGGTACCCACACACAGAGTTACTAGTTTTAGATTCCGCTTACAATGATTCTGACTGGAATCACGTACACACAGCGCTGTACCCGAAAAGTTCTAACTGGAGTCACCAGCTAGTGCTGACTTACTTTTTCATTCAGAGAGTTGTGCAGTTTGGTAAGAGCTACTTTGGTTTCTTCTGTCAATTTACTTAAAATTTTTCTTCTTATCTGTAAGGGAAAAATTCTTTTGGCATTGTGTTTTTTATATACGCTTGATATAAGATCAAACAGACAAATATATTATATTCAGTACTATGTAATATATTTTGTGTTCTGAAATTTAGGTCTCAAACCAGGGATAAAAACTCCAGAATCATAGAGCTAGCCAAACGCTAGCCCTCATCTTTACAGCCCCAGTGGTATTAGATGACCACAGAGTGACTGGCCGGCCATGTGGGAGGAGACTCTGGGTAAAGACAGCCAGGGGTTTTTCTTTTCAGTGCCACCTGAAAGAGGGCCACTGAGCCCCATGGCTCTCACACAGAAAGGGATGTCAGTAGGAAGGGCAGTGGACCTTGTTCTGTGGCTAGATGCTTTTGTGATAAGTGGTATAAGGAAGCTTTCTTCATCTTTCACAGATGTAGATACTGTGAATTTCGTGGTATTGTGGATTAGATGGATCATTCCTTCTAGTACATTTCAGGGAGGAGGGGCTGCTGAAAAGCTTGACCCAAGGACCTGGCTGGTGTGTCATGTCTGGGAAGACAGGCTACTCAGAGCCTCCTTGTTGTGCCTCTTATCAATCCTTAGCTCTGTTTAAGGCCACAGGGAGAGACTCCCAGAATTAGACTTTCTAGAGTGGAAGTCGGTAAAGAGACAGGAGACATGCAACATTTCCGAGTGTTGGGGATCATTGTTCAAAGTGGAAGAGGAGGAATCCAGTATCTTCCCAGTAGTAGCAGAGATAAATAACTGTACTTCCGTCTGAGTTGGAGGGTGGTCTTTATTAAATAAGGGAGTCACCACACCAAGAAAAATCATGCCACCTCTGTGGCGACAAACCACAGTAATAGAGGTCACAGCATTAGATGGGTGTGGTTTTACTGCTTTCAAAGCCAGTTATAAATGCAGATAGCTACAGGAATACCTTCGCACTCATTTTGCCTGAATCTCCAACCATAAGATGGTCCCAGAAGGAAAAGGAAGAAAAAGAGGTGGCGGAATGGTTATTATTCCCACAGGAATAGAGTAAACTCTTTTACCTGTAGGTAACTGAGCCATGGCTCTACGTCACATGGCAAGTGCAGATGTGATGGGCTTGGGCTGTAGCTTAAGACTATAATTTTAAACAAATGAATCTGAGCTTGTCTCAATATTTAAGTGGTATATTGCCATTGACAAAAATGATTGTGAACTTAAGAAACTAATTATTAAGGAAGTTATAAACCAACAAGAAAAAGGGAAAGATTGATAGAAACAATTAGAAAAAGTCTTATTTATCATAGAATCATAGAGTAATTAAACCTTTTGACTATAAATAGTTTGGTCATATTATCAATCCTTATAAAATATATAAGCACTGTACTATACTTAAATTCTTTAGTATTTTTTTGCCATATAAAAACTCTTATTTTCCCTTTAAACTATTTCAAATGAGAGGAAATAAAAATGTGCTTAGACTCAAATTATATCAATCAGCAAGTAAATCACTAACATACTTCACTTGTAATGGCTGCAGGGTCCTCTACTGCCATCATTAAATCTGAGGCTAGAAAGTTGAATATGAGGTTGGTGATATCGGTACACACTGTCTTCAGCAGGTGTTTGGTTAGGGCAGTCTGTGTGTCATCTGGAAAAGAAGGACACTTTATGAAGACTAACTTCCTTGAGGATTACAAGAATCAATAAAAAAGACACTATTAAGTATACCTGCAAAATACTTCATCCCCTTTTCAAATAATCTGATATTATTGTATAGGTTTGAAACCTCTTCTCGTAAGTCCTTGATTGTACGTTTTCTGCCAGTTCCAGAAGCAGATGTTGAAGACATGAACACTGAACGTACCACCTCAAGATACATTTTATTAAGAGGTCTGTGACAACATAAATATAGTTAATTCAAATGTACTCCATTTATGTAGATAATAAATTTTGTTTTAGTGAAATAATACTTTAAAATGCCTCTATCTTTCTAACAAATAAAATTAATTTGAAGCAAGGTTCAGTAAAGAATTTGTTGTACAGGGCCAGGAACAATAACTTAAATGGACTTTTAAATCTTTTTCACAACTTTAAAGTATTCAAAGTAATTGCAGGAAAGATGACAAGAATGATAGCAATAAACACTCTACAAATCTAAGCATACCTTTAAAATTAATTTGCAAAATAGCAGAATATAAGTTTGTTCTTCATTCTCAGGAATCACAACAGAAGGTCTCAATTTCCAAAGTACTATTTAAGATGATGGATCAAAAAAAACACCTATATGTTCTACAACAGACTAATTAAAAAATAATGCATAACTAGCAGTATCTATTTTCTATTTTTATAGACTATGACTCTATAATATATTTATGCATAAAATTTACTTATATTAAAAAAAAATCTCACTATCTCACTATAAGAGCTCTACCCCAAAATAAAAAAGTTAGATTACCTGAGGTCTTGGATTACACTATGAGACTTAGGTGCTGGGTCTAACTTGAGGGATGACCAGGTCTGGTTAACAGTGGTTAAGTTATGTAAAATTTCCTTCATTTTTGCATGTAACGTTAGCTTGGCTCATTTACAAAGTAGATGTTTCTAAACTTACTCTTTTTGGGGTCAATTTCCCTTCCAGAGACTAAATCAAAATTGACACGATCCCTTTCTCCTTTTAGATGCTATTTTTCATGCTATGTAAGGGACCAGTTAGTAATTAGTCCCAGCCAAGACCTAAGACCCCAACTTCAGTGAACACTTCAAAGGGTCTCAGCTTCTACTGTTCACACTGTCCAAAACATTTACTGAATGTTGAACTGAGCTGCCTCTGAAGGAAAATAAATTTGGAATTCCATGATTAAATTAAATCCAAAGGGTTGGGAGAAAAAAAAAGTCTAGCAAGGAGGTGGTGGTGCACACCTTTAATCCCAGCACTTGGGAGGCAGAGGCAGGTGGATCTCTGTATGTTTGAGGCCAGCCTGATCTACAGAGTGAATTCCAGGATAGATAGGGCGGTTACATAGGGAAATTCTTTCTTTCTTTTTTTTTTTTTTTTTTTGGTTTTTCGAGACAGGGTTTCTCTATGTAGCTTTGCGCCTTTTCCTGGAACTCACTTGGTAGCCCAGGCTGGCCTCGAACTCACAGAGATCCGCCTGCCTCTGCCTCCCGAGTGCTGGGATTAAAGGCGGGGAAATTCTTTCTAGGGAAAAGAAAAAAAAAGCTAAAATGTGGTTTTGGAGATCTTAGTAAAAATCACATTCTGTCAAAAATGGTAAGAGATACTTGCTTTATTAAGTATTCTGCAAGTTCCGAAATAAACTCCTCAGGGGCATCTTGCACATGTTTCTTTAAATAATCTTCAATTTCATCCTGGAACATGAACATGATGTCTGGCTTCTTCTTTCCTGTAACATATGTCAGCAATGGGAAAACAAACACACACTCAACAGCAAAAGCCAGGCAGGTAATACATACCTCACCAGACAGAAATGCATTTTTATGTCAACAAAACTGCAACTTCCAAATATAAATATCTAATAAAGTTAAATTTTAAACATTCATATAGTAGAATTTCTTTTAGGTGATCATTTTTCTTAACTTCCTTTAAAAATGACTGTTTTCCACAAGACAGTCACAAGACGAGGGGAACTCTTCACTCTCATGTAACTTGGGAAATGCAAATATTTAGGTATCAGGACAATCAAGTAGACTGTCTTTCAGAAAAGAGTGATTTCTCTTCTTTCAACAACAGATAGCAGAATTTCCTTCTTCACAAAACTGAGTGCTCACTGAAGTCTAGTCAGCCCTGGATGTGACATGAGAGCTTCAGAAAGTGACAGGACTAAGTTAAAATTTACCCTTTTGGAAAGATACAAAGGAAGGAAACAGAAAAACCCTTATCACTTGTTTTTGCTTTCTCAAAGACAATTCTATACTAATGACTAACAAAATTAGTATGCAGCCAGTGCCATGGAAATGTTGTTAACTGTGGAAATGTCATGCCTAACCACTTACTTGAAAGAGTACTGGTAGCAAAGAACGTGAACAATATTTTCATTATAAATGATAAAGCTATACCCTTCTACAAATGATTATTTCCAGCTAAGTCGGATTATTGATTCTACAAGGGAAACCTTAGCAATAAAATAAAATGGCTCAAAAATCAATTTTCAGTCTTAATAAGGATCTAAACAGTTGAAATCATAGCTTCAAAGTAGATACCCAAGTTCTAGTCCCTTCTAAGATCTGCTTTGCAATCCTGATGTTCACAGTAAACAGTTTTTTTCCTGTTTGCTTCCCATAAGCCTTTTGTAGGTTGTTAAATTACATTTCTTCCAGTAATCTTTCATACTGACTTAATTCTGTATTTTAGTTGAGAACCTAATTTCACCCTCCATTTCAGAGATTACAACATAACCCCTTTTCAAAGCACTGAAATTACTTTTAAGGTAGAATGGTTTTACACTGTTATAGTGCCTCAATAATCTATACACAAAAGAATGTCACATGCCTCATTTCTCTACGATTACAGGTATTAGAGAATAACTTTTTAAAAATTCCTCTTTATTCTTGCTCCCACTGTATCTTTGGAATTCATAAACAATTGTACAAAGTGAAAAGGAATAACACACAACACCGTATCAATGCTGTTTAGAATCAGGGCAGACAGAAAAACAGCTTCTATTGGACACTTTCCTTTAATAAACATTTCTTTGTGCACATTAACAACAGTAGGTAGTTCAATCTTTCTTAGATTATTTAAAGGAAAGTCTAGGCAACTGTGAGGCTGCAAACAGTAGCATATTATCTTCATTTGAGGTTTTTGGTTTTTTTAAAATTGTTGCGGGGGATAAAGAGGAGGCAGCGTTATGTTTCATGATCCTATCTCTAAAATAGAAAAAATATAATTGTAGTAGAAAAGCAAAATATGATGTCTCTTGCAGAGTCAACCTCGGCAAACATTATGAAGTTTTGGCAATGAAAGATGCAAGAGCAGTTAATTCATCCCCTCTCAGATGTAAGTAACAAGGCAGCCATGTGTGGAAAAATTTCAAACAAGCATGTCATTCTCTCTGTATCAGCTTCCAACATCTATTCTTCACCTTTCAATGTCTTCAACTACTTCCAAGAGTTCTTTCAAGGTGAAGAGGTATTGGGTGCACAAAGGTCTTTGTGTTCACAGATACCACTAGGGAAACCAGGGACATTAAACACGCAGGGTTGTCTTTTCAAAAGAAAAGATGTAGAACTTGTTTTCTGCCTGGAAGGCGGGAACAGAGGTGGCTACTAGCCTGGGTGGTCCTTGTTCTGTCTGTAGGGCCAGGCCATGCCAAGCTCCCACAAGCAGGACTGGAAGTGGCTAATAGCCCAGATGATCTCTGTACTATCTCACAGGCCTTTAAGGTAACACATGTAACTTATCTCTAGAACCCACCTTCATGGAAGAAGTAACATGTACTTTGAGAAGTTTCGATGAAATGCACAGGGGATTGTGTCATACCAGTAAACCTTTTTCCAAATTGTACTGTACTTTTTATGTCTAAAACAAACTACCCGGGTCAGACTGTCTGACCCAGCCCTAGCTACTGAGTTGTGCTGAACTCTGTTCCTTCTTGTTTCATGTGGATCAACACTCTGCTGGCCCTGGTCGTCCCAGAGACTTTTGTTTTGTTGTGTTTTTCTTTTCTTTTTATGCCTAGTGTCCATCTTCTAAAATTTTTCACCCTTTTTGTTACAGTTATATGAATAAGTGAGATAAGTGAGCCAATACTAAGTTTCTCCATTTAGTCAGCATTTCTAGACATCACCCCAGCATTAAGCTTGATTCCAATTTTGATTTAGTTTAGGGACAGCATCTCATGTAGTCTAGAATGACAAAAACTCAAGGCTGGTCCTAAACTCCTAGTTCTTCTGCCTCTACTTCTACCTCTTTTTTTTTTTTTTTTTTTTGGTGTTTTTTCAAAACAAGGTCTCTCTATGTAACAGAGAGCCCTGGCTGTCCTGGAACTCACTTTGTAGACCAGGCTGGCCTCGAACTCACAGAAATCCCCTGCTGCTGCCTTCTGAATGCTGGGACTAAAGGCGTGTACCACCATGCCTGGCTCCGCCTCTATCTCTTAAGTGCTGGGATTATAACTGTGTGCCTCTACACACGGCTTGACAGTAATTTTATTTCCAGTGTTACTACTTTTCAATTCTTTTATCTTTTAACTGTCCATTTTTGTAAACTGTCAACTGGTTTATCACAGGGAGAAAGGTGGCAATACAGTTAACTATAAGCTGTGCTGTTTTTGCATGAAGATCGACTATGTATTGACAAACCTTAAAATGAGTGACTTGACTGTCAAAGACCATAATAGGTACCTTCTGTTTAGTGATTTCCAGTATGAAAACTAAGAGACAAGTTTATTCTTTATATTACTAAACTGTGAAGTTTGTAGTCACTGAAATGTAAAGCAAATACTCTCTATGCAAACACACATACCCAATTATATGTATCTTATGAAAAATGTTAACACCATGTACACACAAATCAACAGAGAGCTAAGTTAGTACGCACCAGCGTGAGATGACTGCGACTCCTCGTCACTATCATCGTCTTTTCTTCCTTTCTTCTTGACCTTTTTAATTTTGTATTCTCGGGCATTGCCCCCTCCTCCTCCTCTCACACTTCCAGTGCCCTCTGCGGAAATATCTTAGTTAGTATTACTTATTTAACAAGTTTCAGAAAATGAAGATACTATACTGCTGTATTAAACATTATGATAGAAAAATGAAAAGCAATATAAAGAAAAATTTAAATTCTTTTTATTATGGTCAGTTTCCATATTTAGGTGATAAGGATAATAACAATAATAAGTTCTATCACTAAAAGTAGAAACCTCTGGAACTTAAGCAAATTCAAGGTTGTTTTAACTGTAATTACTCAATCCTGACTCTTTTATGTAGCTTGCTGGTATCTTTTTAGTCAAATCCATCCCTTCACCTTTTCTTTCTCATCTTTTTAAAAAAAATTACTTTATGAGTATGAGTGCTCTGTCTACATATGTTTGTGTACCAATGCATGCAGTGTTCATGGTGGCCTGAGAGGGCGTGAGATCCTCTGGAACTGGAGTTACAGGTGGCTGTTAGCCACCATGTGGGTGCTGCGACTCTGGAAGAGCAGCCAGTGCTCTCTTTCCAGCCACCCCTTCACCTTTTCTTGTCCCGTCAAAGAAACATCCTTCCATTTGTTATCTCTGTTATCACAGCATTATTTTCCCTCTTATGACATATTCCATTGGTTTTACCTTCTTGGCTAACAGACAGGTCATTATCCATGTTTGGAGGAGTCTGACTCACCCACCACTCACCTAGATTAAGAATTCTTAAGATGCAGTGGTTGAAAAATAACAGATACTGGATAAATGTCTGTCTGTATTAAATCAGTAACAAAAAATGGCATTATCAATTAGTTTATTAACTAATCAATTATCAATTGGTAATTTTCAATCAATTAATTTACTTACTAAAGACTTAATAAACACAAATCATGAGAAGCCTATGTCCTGTGCATGAGAGTAAAGACACATTACAAAGCCACTAGATGTCTACATTTAGGATCTCATCTACAAAACAGAATACTCATCTTACAGTGGGTTATGTGTTAAATAGTTTCCAACATAAAGATTACTTAATGAGTAAAATAAAGTGATTTCTATAAACTAAACATACTTTTCTAACATCTAAGCAGAATTCCCTTAGATTTCATTAATTTATTTTCCTCAACTTTACAATAATAAGAAATATAAAACCACATGCCTAAGGTGAAATTTATCTTTAATATTTAGTATTGAGTTTCTTATGGGAGGACATTTGAGTTGGACATGATTTGGTGCACCATAATTAATTACTGCCACACAACTTCAGTCACTGAGAATAAAGTACTTTGAGAGAAATAGATCAACTATACTGATTTGACTTGCCAATCAACATGTGTATTTTTAAATATCACTTAAATAAAAGGATAAAATAAGTGTATCTGAGTATTGGGAGTCACTGGAGTAACTCTCTGTGGCTCTTCTGGAAAGATGGAGAGAATATCAGAAAGATCTCCAAAGTCTCACAGAAAAAGGTTTTACAAGAGGAAAAATTTTAGCTAATGAAATAGGAAGAGATTTTCATAGTAAAAATTATGTTTTAAGCATACATGTTAGACACCTTTGTTTATTAATAAAAGAAGTTGAATAGCAAAGTTTTTAGCACTGACATAGCACTGATTTGTTGCTACAAGTAAAAGCAGGGAAAATACATGTTGCTTGTCAACAGTAAGTTACTGATGAAAGTTCTCCCTAGAACAACTGCAACTGAGTATAAAGGTCAAATATAATGTTTAACAGGAGATTTGCTCACTCAGGAAAGCTGAAATTATGCCAAATCATGTTTTAGGTACTAGGGATACAACCATGGATGTGGTTTTGAAACAATATAACACACTACAGTGACAAAGTCAGCTGTGGAGGCCACAAGTACAGTCACTATTATGAGGGATTAGAAAGGCACAAGGAAGTAGCATTTGGAGTTGAACTCTAAGTGAAAGACAATCCAGCTGCTTGAAGTTTGGAAGAAGCAAGTTAAGAGCATAGTTAGTGCAGAGGCCTTGGAGTGAATATGAACTTGGCAAATATGAGAACACAGAAGGGAAAATAGAAGGGATGGATAGCCATAAAAAAGGTTTTGTTATCTTTTCATGAATACATACAAAATCAGAATACACTGTGTTGTTTTAATTTTCATGATTAAAACTGAATTTACTAGCAGCTGAATAGATGTCTCAGTGGTTAGGAGCACTGTCTGCTCTTACAGAGAATTCATGTTCCATTCCCAGCATACACATGGGAGCTTCACAACTGTCTGTAATTCCAGTTCCACCCTGATGCCCTCTTCTGGCCTCCTCTGGCACCAGGTATATATACATGTGGTGCACAAACATACATGCAGGTAAGACATATACACATAAAATTAAAAAAAAAAACCTTAAATTTTAATTTAGTAGCAGGATTTGATTCAGATTAGCAGTTAAGATAAAAAATGAATCATTAAATAAAAAGTCTTTCAAATGGCCTGCACAAAGTACAAAATATACAAACTCAACTTTCCCAGCAGCACTTGCTGGAGGCATCATTTTTCCAATGTATATTTTCAGCCCCTTTATTGGGACCCCAGAGCTGAAGATACTTGGGCTGACTCCTGTTCACTCACTCACAGATCTGTGTGTCTGTCCTGTTCCAGCACCACACTGTCTGTTAGTACACCATGGCTGTGGTACTTTAGTCAGGAACTGAGACAGCTCCAGTGCTGCTCTTTACTTCACATTTGTTCTTCTCAGAATGGGGCTATCTGACATGCAAGTATGGAAATGTGCTAGAGAAACCCCTTTGTACTAGTAACATGTACTTACAAACACTATGAATGAGTCTCACTTATTCTGGATTTATTATTACCTGTTGCTTTCTTCCTGCGCTCATCTTTTTTATCCTTTTTATTTGTATTAACACTTTCTAAAATGGAAACTTGCTTCAGATCTTCTTCAGTGATTAAATGCACAGGATTATTTTTCATTTCCTGCAATAAAACATGCTCTTTTAGTAGGCAATATATATACACATAACATTTCAAACAGTAGAGAAGTTGCTTATCAACTCATACATCCTAATGATCATTATTAGGTTTCATTGCTGAAGATGATAGAGCTCTTAAGTGCTGCTCTGAGCCTGTCTGTCTTTGTGTCTCAGTCTCATCTGCTGTTCTTCTCTCCCTGGCTAATGAAGGCAGCAAGGTAAACACAGAGCATCTACTGCAGAGGGAGAGACACACTCTTTGCCAGCTCTCACTGGTTTTGCCAAGCTGAAGAGAATCCCCTTGTCCCGTTCTTTTTCGGAGACTCTTGAGCACTGTGCCACCAGTATACTTGAAATTATAAGAAAGCTATGGACACTGATATCACTCCAATGACTATGAGTTGCAGCCTTTTCAAATAAATCTATTTTTCCTATGAATTAGTTACCGAAGAGCTCTACTACTTAAATTTTATGTTAACAATTAACAACGAACTAGAACTATTTCCAGCTTCAGAAATCAGTTCTTTTTTATGAGACAGTTCTTTAATCTCTAGTGATAAAAGAATACTTCTACAGTAAAAATATTATCATTTTCTTTTTGGTTTCCTAGAAAAAATGCTTAGGATAATGAGGAGTCCAGTAATAAGATTACCTTTCTCTAAATCCATTCCTTTTTTTTTTTTCTGGTTAAACAGAGTTCAAAGAAAGGTGATGAACATTTTTTAATAAGTGATATCTAACACACACACACACACACACACACACACACACACACACACACACATACACTTCTAGCCCTGTATTGACATACATTCTTACCAGAGTATCATTTTTTTATTATTTGAAGATAAGCAATATGAAGGTCTACTTGTCCCCAGTACAGAATAAACACATTTAAACCTAAAGTTTACTGATGTCACATCAATAATTTTATGCTTGTCTGCTAAACAAGACAATTGCAGAAAACTATCTCACAGTCACACTACTAAGGTTTAAAAGAATATAGTTAAACACAAATGATTTACACATTGAATGGGTCTGCATGAATTCAGCAACAGTGTATTAAGACATAGGGCTTGCTTTCTCTGAGAACAGGCTTTGTGCAGATATGGTGGTTTGTACTACAAGCATGAACTGGACAGCTATGAAGACATGCCTGGCAAGAACTCTACTCCTTGCCTTTAGCTCCTGAGTGCTGGAATTACAGAAATGTACCATCATTCTTGAAAACTAATTAACTTTGACAGTAATAAAATTTCTTTTCTCGATGAGTTATCCTGTTTCTTCTAGCCAGGTAAAATCAATGAAGTTTTGCTAGATTTAGTAATTATTTGTGGTACTACTCATTCTTTGTACTAAAAATATGTTCACTGATTTTCTTTCTTTGATGTCTCTCTGATCACAAAGTAAGTTTGACTTACATACATTTTAAGTTTTAACAGTGGATCAAATCCTTTGGTGACTTCAATCAAAAACTATGTAATTTTATTGGTAAGATTTTATTTGTAAAATTAGTTCTCTAACTTTTAACAGGTTCTAATGAAGATGAAGAAAAGGAATAATAAATCCTAGAGGACATAAAAAAAGAGCTGTGCAAGATGATATTCCTTTGTGGTCAGACTGCATACAGCATTTCCCAAAAGCTATCAGATGATCCTAACCGCAAAGAAAACACTGTGAAGATGAGCAGGTGGAAGAAAGTCTGGATACCTTTTCCGCTTTTTGGTGCATCCGTTCACTGAACAGCTCTGTACAGTCATTTATAAATTTTTCACTGACCACAACTGTGTCATTAAAGACTACAGCTGAAGCTTGCTTGCTGAATGGTCTCATCACCTGCTGAAGCAGCATGGCAGCATCTTCAACTGACAGAGAACTGGGAAGCAGAGGCTAGAATTATAAGCAAAATGAAAATGAGAGAAATACAGGAAAACACAGGCTATCTGTTTCATATGTAAAACATACATATATGTGTGTAGATATATTTATAAATGTGACTACCTTCAAGGAACCTCATTTAAGCCAGTGGCTTTCAGAAGCAGTTATGATCCCAACTTTCCAACTGTTTATCTAGGCTCATCAGCACTTGGAGCTCTAGAGTCATATAACATTTTTTTTTTTAAAACCCAATTTCCCCACTTGCATGCCTGGATATAGGAATCTCAAGTTGGGCAAAACACCACCCAAACCTACAGACCTCTCTATGCTTCTCTCTTATAAACCTAGAAACAATTCACCAGTAATTTCTGACAAATTTACCTGTACAAAGTTTCTTTTCAGCTCTATCATCTGAATTACTACTATTAATTACTATTTTACACATCTCTTCCTATGAACTGCCTATCTTAAGAGAAGATACGTGTTTGTCTACCATATTTCTAGCATATAGAACAGTGCCTACCACACAGGAACTACCTGAGACCTGCTGTAAGAATAAGGATGCCTTAAGAAATTTGGCAAGCACAGCAGGAGTCTTCCTACCTTATAAAAACACCTATGTTCTGATTGAAAGTAACAGACTGGCCTCCAGCCATTACCCATAGTGAAGTGTCTCTGTGGCATAACTGAAAGGCAGGTGAACCTTGAACAATGAAGTAAAGCACTATAGGTAATAAAGCAGTTTCTGCTACTATGTTACGAGGTTACTGGAGAAGGGATAAGCAAATGCACCAGGATGTCTGAGGTCAGGGTGGTTGTACAAGCTTGGGTATGACATTATAATGGCTACTTTCAACTGCTAATTGACACAATCTAGAATCACCTGGGAAGAGTCTCAGTGAGGGACAGTCTAGATCAGGTTGGCCTGTGGGCACATCTGTAAGGACTGCCTTGATTGCGTTAATTGGTAATGGGAAGACTCAGCCTAAAAGTTAGTGTCACCATTCCCTGGGTTTGGGCCCAGGACTGGATAAAGGGAGAAAGGAAATCTAGTGCTAGCAAGCATGCATGCATGAGTTTGTTCTCTGTCCTTGACTGCAGATGTACTATGACTAGCTGCTTCACATTCCTGCTCCCTTGACTTCCATGATAGATGGGCAACTTAGAGCTGTGACCTAAAACAAGCCTGTTCACCCTGAAATTGGTTTTATCAGGGTATTTTTTTCATAACAACGGGAAAGAAAACTCAGACAGATGTGCAAAATCTCATCAATTTCACTCTCAGGACTGAAATGACTGCTATATTATTTTCTTTGTTTTTGAGATTTATAAAATTCTGGATTTGATCCAAAATTTATACACTTATAACATTACTTTAAGCCTAAAATACTTAAAATTTTATTTCTGTTGTAACAATGACTGCTAGAATTTACTTCTAAAGGCAATATTAGCTTTACATAGCCTATTTCTAAACTGGGCATATTTTGGTAAAATATCACCCATCACTGATTTAAACAAAAATTAAGAGAAAAAGGTGAAACATACAGAAATGTCAACCCATGTCCCCGAGCTGATGGCTTCCTCTACTGATGCTTCCACCTGGTCCACGAGTCCTTGACCAACACAAGCTGCCTTCAAAAACAAGAGTTGTGTATTCTTATATCTTTTCTTTATATAGTTCACAGCATCTGGGATTCCAAGTCTGGATAAAGCATCAAATTCTAGAAATACACAAGAAAGTTGAACAGAACTGTCAATCACTCACACCTTCCAGAAGTCTTATAAAAAGTTAAGTTCTACACAAACCCATTCTTTGAATGTGAACGTAATGTATTCCAGTATTTTCTGAGGAGTACAATAAATGCAGTGTAGCTTGTTAAATGGCTCTTTTCCTCGATGTCTATTACTGAAGGTCTCTGTAGGAAACCTGCTTCAAGTGCTCCCTGAACACAAGTTGTGTGACCTCGTCCCCAGCTGAAGGGTGGAAGGAAAGCAGGACTACCGAGCAATACAATGAAAAACGGCAGTAAAGTAAATGGCAGCAGTGCAAATTCAAACTCAAAACTGGAATCTATATTGCTTATTTTAGTTAATGGAATGAATTTTATTTTTAAAAATGTGTCACTGTACAGCAGGACAGAGACATTCTCCAAATACATATGTTATTTAACATAACAGACTCAGATTTACAGCTGTTACTAGTACTGAAGGCATTATAGTTATTAAGAAAACTAGTAATAACGCTCTAACCTAAGTCTGTGGTTGAAGAAGTTGAATGCACACTGTCAGAGATGAAGTGAGCATAAGCAAAGCCCTGTACTGGACGTACATTCAAACCGTTCTTCACAATCTTAGGAGAATAGGCCCCACTCTGCAGCGTGATCAGGGCTGCACTCAGGAAATGAAGGGGTACTGCTTTAAATCAGTCAGGCTACTTTACAGAAATGATGGCAGAACCTCAGAAGTACACTTCAGAATAATGTTAATGTTTCTGTGTTGTAGAAAACTGATAAATGTAAGCATTGCAAAGCTAACAGTCAATGAATGTTTCTAAAATAAAATAACTTGAAACAATAAGCACACTACATTAAACACACAATAATTGCTTTTGGAGTTTAAAAACTTAAATTTTTATAACACCTGTATACAAATTGAAGGTTAGTAACTATCAATAACATCATCTGGCATTTTTAAATTTCAATAATTTCAATTCCTAAGCCCCACAGAATTGAAAGTGACAACTTTTGTAGTCAAAGGGCACCATGACAATCTATCCAATCAATCACAGGAAAACGCATGTGGACTCTGGAGTGCAATATTTTCTAAGAATATTCCAGTGTTAGGAAGAAATTTTGGTTTCAAAGAAAAGAAAAAAAAGTTACCTAGGTAGCCGTTCTGCCTGAAAAAGGAATCCACCCATGTACTCTGTGTCCTGGAATAGATGTCAGGGACAAATACTGCTTTATCCTGTCGCCCGCCAACCACAGTGCCTCGTAAACGTCCAGTGCCAACGAGTTCCTCAAGCACAGCTTAAAGCACAACACATAGTACACACAGATCAGAACAGAGACACTGTTTTAAAGGCCAAGAGCTTTCCAGTCAGCCTTCCTAAACTTCATGCTTTTTAAAGATACATTAAAATTTAAACACCATGCATGAAATTACACTTTAAACAAAATCCTTGATACTTGTTTTATGAGACTACTCAGGCTGTAATTCAGGGAAAATTTAGAAACTAGTGTAACTCAAACCAGACACTGAGTGATTTTGAATAGAACTCAACATTCTGGTCATGAAATCAGAAATGGAGGCCATGGAAGAGGAGGAAGCATCATGAGAGAGTGGGAAAAGCTTGAAAAGAGGGGGCCATGGAACACATGTGACATTAAAGCAAATGGGAGGGGACCGTATGGGGGATGGAGGGGACCGTGTGGGGGACGGAGGGGACCAGGAAGAGAGAGTAGTAGAAACGGAGACAAAAGACAAGTATGACACATATGTATGAAAATGCCATATCAATCCTATTACATTGTATGTTAATTTAAAAACTTGATAAAAAAATCATCACCCCATTATTTCTTTCATAATTTGATGTAAAGCAGGTGAGCAAATACTTTAAGAACAGATAGTGTTTAATCATTAGCATTATACATTCAATTTACTAGTATTTAGAAGAACCAAAACACCAGGACACGTTAGAATCAGCAGTGTGGTCACTTTCCATTATTACTACATTTCTGTTTAACCTGAAGCAGTATATCAACCATTCTTAATGCAGAAGTAAAATGCCACAGCTGAGAGGATGGATGCTGTGGCTCCAGTGATCAAGGACATACCTTACCTCTGCCATCTACTAACTATAAAACACTGGGAAAATCATTTCCTCAGTGCCTTTATTTCCTTATCTGTGAAATGGGGACAATAACAATACCTATTTCCTAAGGCTGCTGTATCCAAGTAAAGTGTTACCATCAGCTGGCATATCATGAGCACTCAATACATATTTCATCATCACCACCACTATCCTCATAAATCTACGGCAATCTGGAAGCTAACTGGACTTTAGGCATGCTCAACAAGAGGGAAATCATGCCTCATATGGTGATAATGACTGAGGCTAGTGAAGTTATGGATCTTGGAGGAGAACCAACAACCACCACTTTACTAAACCAGCATAACCGCCAACTACATCCTAAGTAACTGTCCTTATTCCCACAGTGCAGTCCTCACTCCTTATCAAGGAAACCTCTTTCTGTAACACACTGAGATCATTATAGAGAACTAAAACCAATCAAAACGCAGAGGTGCGGAGCCCAGTCACAATGGATCCATATATAATACAACTCTTGCACTTAAGGCTTAGGGACCATTGTGAAAGAGACGGTGGAAAAATTATAGGAGCCACACCAATTGTGGCTCCTAGGAATGTCAAAGTCTCACTAACATGGCTGCCCACAATAACAGGCATGGTAATGTGGAGGGAAAAAGAAGCCAGGAGGCCTCAACCTTAACACATACAACTATAGGCAACTCAGAAATGCTGAGTGTAGGAGAAAGTCTTTCCCAGGGACAGCACCCCACTTAGTTATCCAATAAGACACACCACCACCACCACCACCACCACCACCACCACCCAATACAAAAAGTCATGAATTTGGAAGAGAACAAGGAGGGATATATGGGAAGTTCAGAGCACAGAAAGGGAAGGGAGAAATGACATGGCTATATTATAATTTTAAAAAATAAAGACAATGAGAAAATAAATTACTGTGTTTCATTAACAGTCTATAAAGCAGTGCTATACTCTTATATTTTTGGTTGTGAGCCTAGCCTTTAACGGCTGAGCCATCTCTCCAGCCCGCAGTGCTATACTCTTGATGCTGAATGTCTTCTTGGTCCTAAAGAGGAGCTACTGAGCTGATGGAGCTTGCGGAAGGCAGAACCCACAGGGAAGTCCTTGGATCATTAAATTTATGCCCTTGAAGAGAACTGTGTGAAACTTTCTCTTTTTCATCATTGGAGATGAAAGCCAGGTACTCATGTATTCTCAAAAATCACTGTATTACTGAGTTATGCCCACAACCCAAACAATACAAATTGAAATAAAACTCACAGTAAAGGAGCTGCTCCTGAAATCCATATTTTGAAATCAAAGAATTCACTGCTGTAGGCCTTTATGGGAATTAAAAGAAAAAAAATTGAAAGTCACTATAGAATTGTATATGATTAAAAAAAATCCAAACTGGAGTTTATTAAAAGAAAACACCAATTAATTTAAAAGAAAAAATAACGGCAAAGTTATATCAACTCTTAGATACCTGATCAGGACTGTGCTACCCAGGTAGTAGGAATGAGTCTCTTCATAACCCAGATCAATTTCTATTATGATTCCAGTAACTTTCCTTTCTGTGATGCTGGACTTGCTCTTGCCCCCACTGTGCAGCAAACTAAAATCCAAGGATGCTCACATTTCTCGTTATCAAATGCTGTGGGACCTCCCTATAACTTGTACACTTAGAATTTGTAGATGTCCTAATTTTCTAATGCATGTGTTATCTGAACAGTTTAGTGCATATGTGATTTTCCCAAATATTTTCAGTACTGGCTGCATCGATCAATGATGCAGAACTCACAGACATGTGAGGGCGGGTGAGTATAATTTTCCTTACTGTGGTTTCACTCTACTCACTTGAGAATATTCGAGTGAGATAATATGTGTACTTAAATGCATCTGGAATATTTCTAGACAAAAGTGTTTGAGAGAAATCAATGTTACTATGCTCTTTTTATTTATCTGTACTTTCTGTAACATTTTCTAAGCTATTTTAATAGGGTATGATTTATATATAATTGACATCTACTCAATTTCAAGTGTGTACTCAATGATCTTAATCTTAATAAATTTATAAACTTGCGTAACCATCACAACAATCCAGTTTCACAATGATTTTACCACTCAGTAGTATTTGCAGTCAATCACTGCTGCTACTCTGCAGATAAGAGTCGTCTCTTTCCTGCATCTATAATTTGACCTTTTAGACATTCAATATCGTTGAATCAATAGGTTTTGTGTTCCTGTTTTCTTTTACAAAGTATTATATTACTAGATGTTCATCAATAATGAAACATGCATGAAGTAGTTCAGTCATAAACATCACTCTATAATACAGATATAGCCCAGTTTGTTTATATGTTCAGCTGATAGATATTTACGGTGTCTATTACAATAGTCTGAAGCATCATAAATTGATTTAGTGAATGTCATGTATTCATGTGTTTGTATGGGCATTGTGTGTGACTGGCAGTGGGATAGGGGTGCTATAAATCATTCCAGGGCTTTGTGCGTGCACAGGAGGCACTCTCCTACTATCACTAACTTATGTCCCCAGACCATCATATGCTTTTAGGTAGTTGAACATATACCTGAGTGTACTTTTTTGTTTCTTTGTGTGTGATGTATGTATGTGTGTTCAGGTATGTGAACCTATGTGTGAGCCTGTGGAGGCCACAGGGACTATCTCTCCCCTTCATTTTTTGAGACAGGTTTTTTTCACTCAACTTGGAGATTTCTATTTAGTTAGGGTTGCTGGTTAGCAACCTCCCAGGATTTGCTTGTCTCCACTTTAAAGTACTTGGGTCCAGATGTGCCTCCATGCTTGGCTTTAAAGAACATGCTGAGAACATGTGAAAACACACTTAGAGCACACTGAGCCATCTGCCCGGTCCTGCATTTACTTTTCACTACTCAGTTTTGGAAGTAAGATTTTGTTTCTGTTCACTTAAAGCCATCATCTGTGTTCTCCAGCTAGATTTTAATTTTATGCATATTCAAAGTCCTTTAACTAATTCCAACTTTTTAATGCCTTACTGAGTAGTTAGAATGCCATAACTTTTTTTCCTTTAAGTCCTTGAAAAAGCTTGGTAAAAAAGAAACATTATTTAAAATGAATGAAACACTTAAAGCTCCTGTGTCTGGAGAGTTCTGACTAAATTATTTAACAGAATTTCATACAGATCAATTTGCTTTATTAAATTGTTTGATCCCAAATTTTCTCAAGTTGGCAATTAGGTCCCAGTACGCTGTAAATTGTGTCATCTCTGTTATCTTACAGTAATTATCACAACCTTCTTCATGTTATTTTGTGTGTTTTCTGTTCCCATCAAGGAAACATACTTACAAAAATAGGAGCTTCTTTAAAGGACTCTACCTTAGAACTTAGGTATTACTCAGGGTAGGGCATTCAATAAATGTACTAAATTTCTAAGTTTTTTGATTGATGAAATTTTATTTCGATTTGGAACAGAATGTGGTCTAGTGTACCTACATGTCACACTCGGCTTAGTATTTACTTCCTGTTCCTCCAGCTACCTGTACCAGTATCAACATAACCTTGTGGACGATATACCTTCAGACCAGAAAAGTGAATGGTTCCTAAGTTTCAAACTAGTATACAGATACAGTGAATTCAATCCACTATCTGGAAGCTACATGTCTTAGCACTATCTTGTCAGGCGCAGAATTAGGTTGACAATATCTGCACACAGAAACCCAGGATTACTATGAGAGAAAAAAACTGCTGACTGTGACAAAGTTTATACTCACCACAGTAATCAGCAACATAGAAAAGACACACACATGAATAGGAAAGTATTTTTAGTTTTTGACTAAACTATGAATTCAAAGGGCCCCAAAAGTTACAAATCTGCCTCTCCCTATCTCTACCAATCAGTTTCCCAGCTCAGCTCCTCTAAAAGCTATCACTTACTTGCATTTGGAGAGATCACATATAGGCTGTCAGAAGCCATGGAGGATAAAGAGTCCATGGGTGTGGGGAGAGGGGGACTACAGCAACAAAAGCAAGTCAGGTACATAAGTACATAATGGGAATTGATGAAATAAGTAAGCACATTAAAGACAATGCATGCTAAATTTACCACGGTTAAAGAAGAGAATTACAAATATAGAAAACAGCAAAAGAAAGAAAAAGAAAAAAGAATGAAATGAAGCCTCGTATTTGACTTGAATTGGAGATAACAGTTTGATCACATGGTTTTGCTATATATACAAATAGAAACAGAAAGTACACACACCTGTGTCAGTACATCCTCTATCTCAGTGGTTCTCAACCTTCGTAATGCTGCAACTCTTTAATACAGTTCCTCATGTTGTGGTGACCCCCAACTATAAAATTATTTTCACAACTGTAATTTTGTACTGTTATGAATCATAATATAAATATATGTGTTTTCCGATGGTCTTAGGTGACCCCTGTGAAAAGGTAGTTGACCCCAAAAGGGGTTGTGAGCCACAGGTTGAGAAGCACTGCTTTAACCTGTTTAGAAGAGGGCCAAGGAATAGTGAGACCCAAATAGTATGTAAAGCAACTAAGTATCCAGATGTAGGTTTCTACACAGTCTACTCCAACAGAGGAATGGGGCAGCCTTGGAGAAATGGCTACTCGACAGGCTGAGTGGGTCAGGGAAATAGGAACTGAACCCAAAACACTTGGTTCTATCAGTAAAAAAGTACTCAACCCAGGAATGATGAGGTCATGCCAGAAGGTCAAAAGCCAGTCTGAGGGCCAACTACCAGAAAAAAATCAAAGGTGATTTGAAAATGGAATTTATAACAAGTTGAGAGCAAATGAGAAATTTAGGGAACACTAAGTATCCAATAAAAACAAACTGTAAGTCTGAGGAAGAATGGGATACATGGAACTAAAATTTCATCCCTGCACATGACTATTTGTTTTCTTTATAAAGGAAAGCAAGTAGCTTTTCAGGAATTTTATCAGCTATATCTGTTAAGTAATTATAACACTAATCAGTAATTGGAAAAATCTTAATTGTGTATCACCTGCTAAGATTTAATTACGAGAATAATGAGTCCCTTCTGCATATTCCTGCCAACGATGGGCAGCCTAAATACTGACACCAACATGCACAAACAGCAGCCCTGAGAACTTGACATTTTAAAGAAGAACTGATCTGTGACCGTCTCAATATCGAGATCAGGAGAGTCAGAGAAAGACCAAACAAGTATTCCAGGTTAAAGGTGATCAAAGACCTATAACAACTAAACAAAATACTTGATTCTGAACTGAACCTGAAGGGGCTAGAAAGGGCAGTGCTGAAGCAATCAGTATATCAAAATGAATCCAAATCTTAGATGGGTGTATGTATCAATGTTAATTTTCTACTATGAGTTCTGTATTATATTATACAGGACAATGCTCTTTTTGTAGGAAATACAGATTAAAATATTTGTGGTAAAACTTGAATAACTTCTATACTGGTCATAGAAACACTCTCTAATAGTTTACTTAAAAATTCCAAACTACTTAAGAATAAAAAGAGAAAGAAGAAAATTGTTCCAACTGAATATAAGCTTCCCCTCCAAAGCTTTCAATCTTTTGTACTCCTGTGCCATGCATGTGTTTGATACTAAATAAATACATACTGTTAATCTGCTCTATTTAAAAGAAATGTCTATCTTAAATACTGATGCAAAGACAAGTAAAATAAGGATAGAAAATAGATAACAGATTTGTGATACCAGACAAATGGCTTGAGAAGTGACAGAGGGTAAGAAAATGGACAGTGAACACAGACATCCGCCTTAAGCGCCCTTAAGAGAAAAGACTTTGAACAGGGTATTAGATAGAGTGGAATATGCCATCCACAGAGTTGTATGGACATCTCAAAGAGTGATGGGGACACAAAGCTATTCAACAGAAACTATGTGACAAGTGAGGCGATAACTAAGAACGTAGGCTTTCTGAATTCTCTATTTAAATAAATCTGAACATCTC
Organism: Peromyscus leucopus; assembly: GCF_004664715.2. Lineage (NCBI taxonomy): Eukaryota > Metazoa > Chordata > Mammalia > Rodentia > Cricetidae > Peromyscus > Peromyscus leucopus. Next base: position 37,756,926 of record NC_051064.1, read on the forward strand.
ACAGACTCTTAGTTAGAAATGTGCCTGTCTAAATACTGCTATTCATTACAACTGTGAACTTCTAGTAAAAAGGATTTCAAAAACAGTCCCACTTAAACTCAAAGTACGCCAGGTTACTGACTATCTGCCCCACATCACATGGTTGCTATGTAATAGAGCCACTGCATGGTCTTTCTATGATTTCAGGGTGATCTTCACATAGTGATGTTAGCATTAGATTGTACACTGTTTTCTGTAAAAGTACAAAAGGTGTGGGAGCAGGGAAAGGAGGCAATATGAGTGGAGACAGCTGAGTTTGGGGGTCCTGGAGGCTTTAATAGTCCCATTCAGAGCTCTCTTTCTACATGTTTAATAAACTAGATGCTTTCAAGATTTTGCTTTAAAAAGATTCAACTACCAGTTAAAGATGCAAATCATATCAAAGAAATGTATAAGAATATACATATATACATACTTCAAAACATGCTTACCGGGTAATAGCACTGAAGAGCCCACGGATGCGTGCTTTATGGCGAGCTACAAAGGCCTCAGTGAAAATCACCCCTCTGTTATCAAGGTCAATATGGCCATTGATAATTCGACCAAGTCGCTGAGTTAGTGCCTGGGAATAAGAGGTCAACATTTAATAATTTGAAATAACAAAATTAAAATATGTGTTTGTAAAATCCTACTCAATTTATGCTATGTGCTGTGACAGAAATTTCAACTGTACATATTACATCATACATAAACTAAAATGATGGATTAGTATCTAGAAAGCTTCATTGTCTCATAGCAGAGTTCAGAAACATACCAAATTGTTAAAGCATTAGCTATAATAATAGTAATTATTGATTATCATTAGTTAATTGACATAGGATTAACTCTAATAATAGCCCTCGCTTACAATACTTATTTCTAATGGAAAATAAAAATGATCCATTAGCCAGTTTTCTAGATATAAATGGTTTTCAACATAGAAATAGCAAGATGAGTCTCAGAGAAGGCTCTGCTTGGACCTTTGGATACTAACAGGAATAAATGTTATTCCAACATTTTCCAACTAAGGGAAACATAAGATCTGAAAAACGATATTCCCCAATAGTAAGAAGACTTTTTCTGGATTTAAACTGGCAGATTGCTGGTTTCTTGACTGTTTTGAAATCTGAGACAGCATTTCTCCTCGGCTATACTACACCTGTGTAAGTAGTGTGAAATAGGTCTGGACATATTTCATGTCCCCCCAAAAGCAAATGTATTCAAGCTGGTTTGTTTGATAGTTTTATAATGAAGAGAAACATAATAAGCTTTTAGGAACATGCTTGTGATATTCAGAAAATAGAGCTGAAAACTCTTAAGTACCCAGGAGCATAGTTGCACAAGAAATCATTTGGTCTGAACCTAATATTTTTTAAGTTTAACTTTCTATGATTTATAGTTTCTCAGGTAAAATAGGTCTTAGACCCTTAAATGCTTTGTAAAAAACTATTATTTCTATATTGTGTTATCCACCAGGCAAGCTTATTCTACTAACATACTACAAATAGGCCTCAAGTAATCATGGTTTGGTAACTTTCAAAAGTTGGGTTTTCTTAAGGTGAAAGGTAGTTTTGGAGGTTTGAATGAGAAGGCAACTCCTGCCCCCATAGGCTCATATATTTGAATGTTTGGTCCCCAGTCAAAGGAAACGTTTGAGAAGGATTAGGAGGTATGGCCTTGTTGAAGGAGGTATGTCATTATGGGCTTTGGACTACCTACCTGTGGATCAGTAAGTAAGTACTCAGTGCCATGTCTGCCTGCCTACCTGCCTGCCTGCCACAATGATTAGATGATTATGGACTAACCCTCTGAAACTGTAAGCAAGCCCTCAATTAAATGCTTCCTTTTGTAAGTGTTGCTTTGGTCATGATGTCTAATAAGAGAAAGAGAACAGTAACTAAGATGGTAGTTAAAATGAGATTTGGCTATTTGTAGAGTGCTGACCTTGTGTTAACACTTCATTAGATATCTCATTGATGCTTATGAAAAGGACATAGTTATTCCTTCTCCAAAGGTATGATATTTGAAACACCATAAGATGAAATAATCTTAACGTCAGGTAACTAAGTAGTGGCATCAATAGGATTCAAATCCAGGTCTGTTTAACACTAAAGCCTATGTATGGTTTTCCACTTCATCACATGGACATCTATGATTATAACAAACTACTTTAAAATACAGCCAACACATGGCTTCAGGTTTTAGGTAACACCATTATTACACCACAGTCATGATATCTGAATTTAGTATCAACACAAATACCCAAAGTTAGAGAATATGTGAGATTCTTTGTTTTCTTGTCATGGTCACAGTTTAGAGAAGGAGAACGGATGGCAAGGAAAGAATGGTACTACTGACATTTTAATAAGAAAACCCTCTGCTAAAGGTGTTTGTAATGCAAAATGTTCAGCAGCAGCCCTAATCATCCCCCCTCTACATTATAATATTTAGCGATTATAGAAAAATGGTGTATATTTGGTTAGTTTCTGTACAGTGGATATCATAAGTACGAGGCAAATCTATGCACCCGTGGTACATGCACTTCCGTGGCACCAAGACAGTCCTACAAAGTATTTATTAAGTGCTCTTGGGCATCTTGTGGCTTGGGACTTGGGATACTTGTAATCATTTTCAACACATCTCTTTAGAGACATAGATGGAATTCACAACCAAAGTCCATGGCTGTGAGAGGTAATCACCTGTAGCTTATATAAATCTGCCTGACCCCGTCCCCCACTGAGAAGCTTTAAAATTCTTAACACTATTAGGGGAAAAGTACCTGTGTCAGAAAGTCCCCAGGAAGGTCATAGGTCTTACACAGTTCTGAGATGGTTACTTGACCGCTTTCTTGCAATTTGTCATTTACCTCTTCTGATAACCGATCCAGATAATTCCTAATATTGAAGAAAAGGTTTTTAAAAACTTAAAATGTTTCCTTCTGTATTCTTTCCCGTTCATGCTTTTCTTGGAGTATGATAGGTCCCCAAAGTAATGAACAGGATATGAATGAACAACATTCACTGCTCAGACTCTAAAGCTAATTTTTTGCTCATGGATGTAATCAAATGTATGGTTAATGAAATGGTAGTTTTCTTTTCTTTTACCAATAGATTTTATAGTCATTTCACATATTTTTAGAATACATTTGCTTTGCGTTCAGTTAACTCATGACAAATAATAAAAGTTATGTTTTTATATTGCTTTAATAGGAAAAATATCAGAATTTATATTATTTATGAATATGTATTCCCCATAATTAGCACTTACTTTTAAAATGGAATGAAATGATTTGGGTTTTTTTTTTTTTTTTTTTTAAAGACAGGGTTTCTCTGTGTAGTTTTGGTGCCTGTCCTGGAACTCACTCTGTAGCCAGGCTGGCCTTGAACACACAGAGATCCGCCTGGCTCTGCCTCCTGAGTGCTGGGATTAAAGGCTTGCACCACCACTGCCCGGCCATGAAATGATTTTTATACTGTATTATATGAGCTCTAAACAAAAAGCCTTACTGGCCATGACCAGCCTAAACATATATTATTTGAAAGAAGGAAAGAAAGTGCTTCTAAATATTATACTTACTCATCTATCAGTTGACCCAATACTATTTGGACATTCTTCTCTGATTTAATAATGTCACTGATTCTATTTTCAATATGAGTCAGGTCCACATTGATAACCTAGAATTAGATAGAAATTATATGAAGTTTGAACTAGTTGTTAAATTTAAGAAGATTTATGTTTTATACTCATCCTTACATGAATTTTGGCTTGCTTTAAAATACTGATAGCTAAGTATGGTGGAAAGAAAACACCTATAATATTCTAACATGTAGAAGGACAGCCACGAGCACAAGGTCAGTGTGGTCTACAGAGACAGTTCTAGGTAAGACAGGGCCACAGAATAAGAGAAGACACCACTAATAAAAAAAAAAGAAAGAAAGAAAATTGTATAATTGAATTGTATATTTGAGTATCCATTTTGTGTTTTATTGCAAAGAAAACAAAGTACTAATGTAATAGAGATTGTGTGAAGTGTTCCATGTTCAAATGATGCCATTTATGAGGTCTGATGTGGCTACAAAATTGTTGGTAGTATATGTTTTTGAGATTTGTAGGCATTCTTGTTTGTTAAAGTGGTTGGTTGTTTTTGAGAAAACTGCAGTAGATGTATTTCAGACTTCAGGTTGCTGTGACCAACACTCTGCTCTTTGATTTTCAAAGTCTAAGTGTTTCATGAACTGTTATTATAGACAAGTTAGTGGAAATGCATTATGATTAATATATAGGTTGATGTAAATAAAATTATGTTTTTTATATTTATAAAAAAAAAGAAAAAAAGAAGAGACAAAGTAAAAAAAAACATTGCTTATTTATTTACTTTTGAGTTCTGAAGAATTACATTTTTTCCTGGAAAACTTGTATTAAGCAGTGAACTCTATTTTCATAAAACAGCATTTCATATAAAATTTTTTAGTTTCTAGACCACCTTGGTGGTCACATACACTTTTTAATATTTTAAAAATACTTTTCTTTCCTTTTTAAAACTATTTATCTATTACTTCCTCTCTATATACTAAAATACATAAATATGAATTCCTAATGATGTTTCACCCAAAATTACACAAACTTTACAATTTTATAAAGTAATAACTGTTGAGTTTATCTGTAAAGAATGTTCTCAAACAAGAACGAAAACTTAGTAGATCAACTCAAGGCATCAGCAAAGAATTCACAACTATTTCTTCACAAACATCACACAATATATCACACCAGTACTAGTGAATACTTAGAAAGGAACTGAACAAATCCATGGTATCAGAAATTAAGAAACTTTTAAGAAATAAAAGCAAAATTTTTATAAGTTTACCTGTTGTAAGTCAACAATGTTTACTCGACCTTTGAACAAAAGACAGGCATTTAAATTACATGGAAGTACAGCCAAACAGCATCAATTCTAACAGACACAGCGTTGATCAGTCCAAGTTCTTCTACAAAGGGCACAATAACTGATGCATTGAGATACAAGTTACTAGTTGATCAATCACCACGGTTAAAGACACAGGCAATACTGTTTGCAAAGCTGTTTTTTTCACATCAGACCCAATTATGAACATCAACCAACACAATATGACAAACCTATGGGAGACATTCAACTCTCTACACAATTCAGTTTATCGAAAATGACCAAAAGAAACATCTGCAACTAAATTAAGATGAATGCCTCATTCTTTGAAATTGAAAAGGTAAGCATCTATCTACCAGCAAGATAGAATCTGTTAGATATTCCAAATCATAGTTTGTATTTTATTAGCACTATTGCAGGAAGATAAGAAACAAAACACCAATATTACACCCTAATAGTAGCCATAGAAAAGTGGGTTTTGTTCAAATCAAACTGCGCTCAATTATTTTAAGTCATTGTTCAAACTTTGAAAATACAAAGCAAAACAATATTTTATGTTTGCTGCTAGTAATTGAATTTTATATAATACGATGGGCCTCAGGTCATAGTATATAGATTTACAAAGTTTTTTAAGGAACATAGTAATATAGCTTTAATATTTGAGAACTTATAATCTAATTAAATCACTATTCTTCATATACAATTAACCATCTCATCATTGGCAGCTAGGTACCCACCCCTGGTTAACAAAGTAAATTAATATGAAAAGAAAAGCCCCACATATATAGTACATTTGATTCAATACAACAAAAAAATATGGTATTTGTTACATAGCAATATTTAGGATCATGTTTGTGTGAACCTAGAAAGGCTGAATGCATGAACCTATGAAGTTACCAGTTGAGAAGGGTTACAGCTCAGGGGTAGCATTTGCTAGTGCATGCCCAAGTTTAATTCCCAACAAAGACAAAGTGCGGGAGAAAAAGGAACAATTGAGGAGAATATCCTATAACTCCATAGAGTTGATTATTTACTTACAGTTTTAATGTATTTCCCCAAACTCCCAGTAAAAGCTAAAACATAACACTAAGGAACTACTTACCACCTCGGACATGGAGCTCATCTCTCATTTCTTTACTGATTTGGGCTGGAGTGATATATTCCTTTCCATCAAGCGTATGAACTACTTCTAGCTGTTTCTGAGAGATCAATTTATTCACAATCTCAATGCAGTTCCGCTCTGACAACCTGACAGAAACCAGAAGTTTAAGAGTGTAGTTGATATGTTCCACAAAAGTGTTTGAAAGCAAAATTTTGAGTAACTTCTACTTTACAAATTCTGTCCTTTATTAGTACAATGACATAAGTAATTTAAAAAGAAAACTTCAGAGTTAGCAAGTTTGCATCTGTTTGAATTACTTTCTTAATCCAGACACATCACTGTATTATGATTCTAAAAGTGTTCTCTTCTAGTCCTGCCTTCAGTCTTCAAATTCCATAATTGTGGACATACAATTTAAAAAAGGAGAAACACCAGCTATGCCTTTAATTTTCCGATGAAATAAACATTTCTTAAAAATCACAGCATGTTGACCTTACTAGTATAGTTGGTGTACAGACAGGACAGCTGACTTAGCAAAACCACAGTTACTACTGTTAGTTACCCACACAGTTTACCGTGCCCTAGATTTTGTTTTCTTGGGATTTTGATGGTTTGGGTTTTGTTGTTGTTGCTTGTTTGGTGTGTGATTGTACATGTGTTTGTAGCTCTCGATGCTACAAGCAGCATGAAAGGACTCTATGTGTAGATCCAGTGGTAATAAAATACTACAAGACCTCGTTTACGAGGGAAAAAAAAGTCTATTCGCATTATATATGTGATCTGTAATCCTGGACATGGAGTCGGGGTGTTCTGGCCACGCCTCCCAAGATTCGTGGAGTACAGAAAAGTCTGGGTCCGGGAGTCCCTGAAAATGACAGATGGCGTGTGGATCAGGCTTAGAGCTGTGGCAACAGATAAGGAAGGATTTAGAGGAGGGCTAGGCTACTTGCTGCGCACTGCACCGGGGTCTTTGCGAGCTCGCTCTAGGCCGGGCAGCGAGCGCCTCTACCGGCAGCTGCAGCAGCCGGGCTCCGGGGTCCCGCCCGGCAGGCAGTGCGGGAATGGGGCAGCGTCCCGGGCCTACACCGGCTCCAGACCCGAGGGGGCCAGCACCTCTGCGCGGCTTCCGCAAACTGCGCCCGCTGGAAGTCAGCCGCCAGCCGCCGGATCTCCTCCCAGGCGTCCGCCATCGCCGCCTCGCTCGCACCACACCGGGAACCAGCAGACACGTCAGCCCTCAGCCGGCAGCAGGCGTCCGGGGACGGGCCGCGCCGAGGGCCAAGACACCCGCGCCAACGCAAATCGCGAACAGGGGCGTGGCGGTCACGCTCGGCGCCCTCGGATGGGCGTGGCCTCCGGGAGGCGGCTGCAAACCGCTTCAAAGCCTGGCTAAAGGCTGACTCAGTAATCCTTCCTTTTGCATGGTGCCTGTTTGTGCTCAGCAACCATCAAATGATCGTGAGCCCTTGCTGAGGGGACGAGACACGCTTCTTTTGTCGGGCTATTACAGACCGTGACTAATCCACTTGGAACAATGAATCGGGCTTTTACGTGGGCCAAGAATGAAGTCATTTCTGGAGAAACGTGGGCTTCACTACTACATCACCGCTACATTTTATTTCCCCAAAATGAATCCATCTGGATATTGCAAACGCCATGGAATTGAGTTCATGTATTCTAGAGGCTGTTATTTTTCTTATGGGGAATATATACTCAGACAAAGGAATGACCATAGCTGGGAATGAAATGGTGGAGCACAAGATAACACTGCCTCTCTGCACTGTCATCCTTAGGCAAGACAACTGCCATTGCTCATTCGTATTCACCACGTTCCCCACTTAGTCAGTGGGGAAATCACCTGGTAGAGAATATTTTAGTAGTTAGTATTGTTACTTAGTAATATTTTACTTCCTTTCAATGTAAATATATATTGGTCTAGATAACACATCCAACAAATAAATATGTCTTCTAAGTACCTAGCTTTGATTAAAATTTAGAGAACTCCATCATTACACTTGTCTTTCTCTATCTTATCTTCTGAAGCGGTGTCTCTCAGCAAGCTCGGTGCTCCCATTTCATCTAGACTTACTGGCCAGCAAGCCCCTGGAGATTGCCCTGGCTTCACCTCCCTGGCATGTTGATCACCATATCCAGCTTCTGACCTGAGTTCTGGTCTCTGAACTCAAGTCCTGATGCTGGCACAGTGAGCCCTTTAACCGCTGAACCATCTCCCCACCCACCAACTTCAGTGCTTTTGAATCAGGGATATTTCACTTTTGCCCAAAAGCGATGTACAGAGGTACTTTAAGCAATGCACTGAGTGAATCAATGGAACAAACACTAAGTGGCTGTTTTCTAGACTCAGGCAATTCCTTTGAAAAATGAACGTTGTGTGTATTTGGGGAGGTGAAGTTTTATTCTTTGTAAAATTTTCTGATAGCTGGCTGTGGTTGTGTGCAAACTGTCTTAATGTTGATATGCAGACAATCTGGAGACAGCTGGTATTGTCTTTAACTACAATGTGTACATGAGTTATGACACATTCTCAGACTTACTTATTGTCCTTTGACATAATAAAATTACACACAGTAATGAAACACTGTGATGCTTCAACATATGCATACTTGCATAGCATTTAAATTATGTCAAACCTCCAACCCTTCACATACTATCCATGAAAAAGACATTTAATATTATCCTTCCTTCTAGCGCTATAAGATATAAAGTACATGGTTGTCCAATTGACAGGTGGGACCTCATAAAACTAAGAACTGTCTGCACAGCTAAGGAATCAATTAGACAAGTGAAGAAGCCCACAATGGGAAGGACTCTTTGTCAGCTACACATCTGTCAGGTGATTAATACCCAGAATATATAAATAATTGAAAAAAAATCAAAGAACAATAACAACAACAAAAATTCCCACAAATGACCCACTCAAAACTAGGGGATTATAGAGATGAACACAGTGATCTCAAAGAAAGAACAGTGGCTAAGAATTGTTGCAAAATATGGTCATCTTTGTTAGCAATTTGGGAAATACAACTCAAAACAACTTTGAGATATTGTCATACCCAGTCATAATGGCTAAACTACTACTACTACTACTACAACTGAAAATAAATATTGGGAAGAATGTGGGAAAGGGTACTCTCATTCACTGTTGGTGTGGTTGAAAATTGGTCTTATCACTCCAGAAATCAGGGTAAACTCTCAAAGAGATAAAAATAAATCTACCCTGTGACCCAGCTGTATCACTCCTTGGCATATGCCCAAAGGACTAAACATCCTACTCCACAGCCATGATCAGTGCCATTCTATTTACAATGCCTAAGAAGTGGAAATAACCTAACTGTCCTCCAATTGATAAATAGATAATGAAAGTGTGGCACAAGTACACTATGGAACATGAAAGAAAAATGAAATCATGAAAATTTCAGGTAAATGGAACTAGAAAAGATGATGTTAAGTGAGGGGAACCAAGAGCCAGAAAGAACAACACTACATACATATTCTCTCTAATTGCAGTTCCAAGCTCCCAATCTTCAGGCATGAGTATGTAACCTCGAGTAACTAAGAAACCAAGAAAGTAAAATGGGACAATGGGGAGGGGGTAGAGAGAGTGTAGCTCTCATTCTTCACCACAGACGCTTCTCTTTACCATAGACAGTGACCATTATAGAAAACCACAAATGATCAAAATGCAGAGAACAACCAACCATGGGATGCCTTGTCTCAGTAGATACATCTACAAAACCATTCCTGCAGGCTCAGGAAACATCACTTAAGTTCAGGTGAAAAGACTGTAAGAGACAGAGGATCAAGAAACCAGCTGTGTGATTCTGTCTCCTAGAAATGATGGGGAAGCTAAATCCATACCTCAACAATACGCCTGCCTAAACAAGACCTAGACAATGGCAACACAAACACACATGCTAACATGGAAGATGGAAGCCTCATGGAGGCTCACCTCTAAACTACAGGCAACTAAAGAATGCTGAGAGAGGTAGAAATAACCTTCCCCATGGATGAGCCCCCAATTGGTTACCCAATACCAAGTGATCAGCCCTGAAACAAGTAGTACTAAATGGATTGAACAGGTTTTTAATATATATTTATGTATTTATACATGATGTGTATATATATATATATATATATATATATATATATATATATCAAACATGAACACACATGCGTGCATGTGTGTGTGTGTGTGTATCTGTTAAATGTGGAGAGAGGGGAATTGGGGAAGAGGAGGAGACAAAGGAGGAGGAGGAGGCAGAGGAGGAGGAGGAAGTAGAGGAGGAGGAGGAAGAGAGAAAAACTGGAGCCAGAACAAATAGACTTAGACCTGACCAGACATTACGTACAAAGAAGATAAATCATGGAAAGCAAGATCAAGATAATGTTGAAGATGAAGGTGTCAGACCTGCATGAATCATAGAAGGCTCTTTAATACACCAATAATGGCTAGACCAACAAAGGAATAATTGCCCTGCAAAACTCCTGGCAGAGTAGTTAATTTTTTCTCTTGAACTCTTAACATGGTGAGAGTTCTGATTCTTGGAAGACAGAGTCATCCATTAAGGACAGATCTGTTAAAACTACAATGTCTGTACTAAAGTAAGACTTGTTTCTGTCCTTTCTGTGTGTTTTCCTTGGGTGACAGAATCGGTAATATTCCTTTTATATAATGGCTATCTAAATATATGAAATGTGTCTTTTCCTGTTTGCTTTTTCTAAGTTAAAAATCCCAGATATTTCAATTATATCTCCTGGTAATATACTCAGGCCTGTGGATTTTTTGGAGACACAGGTTAGACTGGTGAACAGTTTAGTAACATTGATGTCAGTTTTGAAACATGGTTGTCCATATGGAATTTAGTATTTAATACATAATCTGAGTTGGAAAAATGACAGCAAGATTAATTTTGTTAGATATTTTCCTCTGTTAATTGTTCTCTTGACTTAAATCCAGCTATTATATATTCTATCTCACTCATAGTTACCTAAATTGCCATCAAACCAGGTTTAGTCTATTATTTATCAGAAAAGATTATATATGTGTGTGTGTGTGTGTGTGTGATACATCTCTATTCAACTTCTCTTTTCTTTAACAAGTAATTTATGATTTTAAAATTTATTTTAAGTACAATTATTCAGAAGCAATGGTATACTTTATAATGATAACACACAGTGAAATAAATAAAACAAATTTCTTAGTGTTTTCAAAAAAATATTATGTTTTGAGATTCAATGACAACTCATCAGTATTCCCAGGAATTCTAAGATATTTTAAAATTGTGATTATTTTAAACATATGTCTAACAATCCTCATACTCCATTATTTGGCTATCTAAAATTCATCTTTAAAGAATAAAATGCACTAAATTTAGTAGTGCTTACAAAGAACTAGTCTACAGGAATATTCAAAGGATAAAAATAAAATAATTTAACATTGAGATCTCTTTTGAGAGATTATTCAGAGGATTTGCACAATGTTTAATGCTTATGTGAACTCAGTATGCATTTTATGTTTTTTGAAGTACCCTTTCTTGTTCTCCATTGTAAATGTTATACTATGTCTACATATTCCTTTGCTTACATACATATGTCTATATATTATAGACTAGGATTCACATATAGGGAAAACAGGTGGCTTTTTTCTTTCTAATATTGGTTGACCTCACTCAATATTATATATTCTACATCTGTTGTCTCACAAATTTGGGGATTTCATTTTCTTAGAACTTAATATTATTTTATTTTATATATGCACCAGCTTTGTATTGTCTATTAATCTGCTGAGGGCAAATAGGTTGGTTCCATTTCCTTGCTATAGTGAATAAAGCAGCAATAAAATCATGAGGATTCCAATATTTCCATGGGGTTCTCTGGGTATATGCCCAGGACTGAAATAGTTTTGCCCTATGGTAGTTATATTTTAATTTTTTCGGGAAACCCCAAACTGATTTCCATAATGGGCATATTCATTTAGTTTTCTTTCCTTTACAGGAAGCTTCTACCTTCCATCTGTTGCTGTGCTATTGATATTCTACTAAGAAAGACTTTTACTGCTCCAATATCTTTTTCTCACAGTTATTAAAAATTAAAATATATTAATATTATTTTCCCTTTCCCCCTTTCCTCCATTCTCTCCCTTTTCCTCTTTACTCCTCTCAAATTTATGGTCTTTTGTTCTTGAATTATTGTTGTTTTACATGCACGCACACACACATTTATAAATGCATAAATATATAAATAAAATTTGGTGAGTTTGCTTAGGGATGCTTCTGTGTACATGATTTCAGTGCTGATCTCTTGGATACCAAATGTTAGACAAGTCTGTGTACTGTCTAAGGACTGTGGTTAGAATGCCAGACCAGAAATACCCTCCAGAACAAGAGTATAGACTCCTGGTTCCACAGTAACAACTGGAACCTCAGAAGTCAAATACCACTACCACACAGACATGAGAGAGATGTAGAGCTAAATGTCTAGACTCCTCAAGAACTTTGTGCACATTGGAGCCAAAACTTGGACCTTGCATTTACTTCTGAAGCCACTGTTTGTGGGGCTAGAGGGCTGTTTTGTGTGGTAATCTCTGGTACCATGGTGTTCTTTGGATCTGCACTAGCTGGAGAGCTGGTTGCAGGTACTCCCAGATTTTGGGGTAGTCTTGGTCCAGCAGAAACTGAAGACCTGGCACAGTGCTCTCTAAACCTATGGAAATCAAGGGCCAGGTATCAGGATTTTGGTATAACAGCCTTTTGCTCTGGAAATACTATAGAAAAGTTGTTTAAATCAGTTGAGATTATTTTTAAAATTATTTCTCATTTCCCGTTGTCACAAAACATTTGATGAAGCTTATATGTTTATTAAAGTGGCTAACAATATTGATTGAGAGAATTAAAGACAAGCCAGTGATCCAATTTATTAGACTTCTATATTTAAAAACAAACCGGAACCAGAGGTCACCAGATTTGTTTGTTATTTTAGAAGTTAAGATATATATTTGGAGTAGGAGAGGTAGCTCTGTGGTTAAGTGTGGGAGCCCAGCTGGGAGATTGGCTCCCACATTTTATGATAGGGTACCTTTGAGGAGTGAGAGATAAGAGATATTAGATAGAAGATAGAGGGGGAGAGAAACAGATAGAAACACAGGATAGCCTAGGGAAGGTCTGGATCATTATCCTTTCTGTCTATTCTAAAGGGCTATTCATAGGAATGCCAAGGGATGGAGCAAAAGACCTCTCCCCCAGCTCAGCCAAGTGTAGATCTTTCCAATCACCTAGGAACCATGCACATGGTCAAGCAAGTCTCTAAATGCAGCCCTGCTGAGTAAGGCAAGCTCAGATCTCACTAGGAAACCTTTGTGGGCCTCCACAACTTACCCTTCTTGATATAATAAAGGGCCCTCCAGGCCCCTTAGATAAACTGTGCCTGTCTTAGGTCACTTTTCTTGATTAATTTTACATATGTACATTCAGGAAGCAATCAAAAAGAAAGTAGCTCATCTTTGGCTACCAACCTTTGGCGGAGGGGGGGCTACAGAGCTCTGACCCAGGTCCCTACTATGAGCTTGCAAACATCTACAGTGATCTCCTTAGCTGCCACACCTCCCAGTAAAGGAGAAGAGGATAATAAAGATTGAATATCCTTTTTGGAATGGGTCTAAGATGACTATAGCAGTGTTAGCTGCACCAAGCCTTTTTCAAAAATGTCTCCTAACAGATGTTCGATAAAATTTTCAAGAGAATATTTTGATTCCCAAGAGAAAGCAGTCATTCCTAAACACTTCAAAGTATCCACTCAAATAAACAAAAATCCATGTTAATTATAAAGACACTTTTAGCTTTTTAAGTAGCTCATATATACATGTGTTCCTACCACAGCAGTAGAATTTCTGTACAAACTAACTCAATTGTGAGAGGCCTACCCCTTTGTGGGAAGCCTACCCCCTTCTAAACAGAAATAAAGAAAGAGTGGAAACTTTTAGGAAAAATACAGAAAAGCTTCCCTAATTATTATACCTTTACCTAAGTTCTCCAAGGGCCACTGACCATAAAATTGTATCTTGGACTACCATAAAATGTGTTCAAATATATCTGAAGATAAAAGAGTAATAAAAACAATTTTAGTATGAACATCACTATACACTTTTTACAAACTTACACTCAACATTTACATTTTTTACATTCAATATTAACACCTTTTACATTCAATATTTACACTTTTTACAAACATATTCAAAACAAAACTCTATAGAACTATTTTACAAACTTATCTAGAAGAATCTCTTAAGAGAACTAACTTATATTCAAAAGCAAACTCTATAGGACTTCTTTCCAAACTTTAGCAAACACCTAGAAAAGATTTCTTAACAGAATTATTATATTTTCTTTCAACAAGATACAGAGTATGCAAATCATGAGTTACCATAGTAAAAATTATAGGTGAACTCAACACTGCTTTATTTATAAAAGTTCAGAGTTCCTGGTCAGCTTTGACATCTTTCTGAAAGTTATCCTGACAGTTTGAAGTCAGAGCCTCTCTGTTCCACATATTGCGCCAAACGCTAAAACAGCCATCAAGCTTCTGAGGGTAAAATTTCCTCCTTCTTAATTTTTTGAAGCTGCATTTTCAGACTGCCATGAGCTCTTTCAATGATGCCTTGTCTTTGATAGATTTTTATTAGCCCGTTTTTGTCCCAGTTTCTCTGCCTTTTCTCCGGGCCTACTACCCTATGTTGCCTCGCTTTTATGAACTACATTCCCTAAGCTGCTTTTCTCTATAGCGCCATGCTGTTGCAAACTACATTTCCCATTCTGCCTTTCTGGGTCCAGGAGAAAACTTGCGTTCATACGGTCTGTATTCATGCTGAAGTCAAAATCAAGCTTCTGTTTTTACCATGGGAGATTTTTGTCCTCCCCAAGCTTGCATTAGGATACCTGCATTACTGTTTGACCTCTCTAGTCAGATTTTTCACCTGCCACTGTTCCCGGAGCCGGTTTCATCTGTCTGCCCATGAACACTTGGACAGGCATTTGGTAACCCTTTGCTCCCCCGCCTTACCAGATCAGTGAAAAAGTAAAGAGAATACTTGAAAAAATAAGCTTTTTTAGAAAGATTTTGTTCCCCCAGTAGATCTCCTACTTGTCCCTGCTCGTCTGTTCTCCCAAGATGCAGAGTCTGTGATGCCTCAGCCATGGTTCAGCTCTCTGATTTCTGTCCTAGGGTAAGAGCTTATATACTGCTAGGAACTTAGACCCTACATTCATTGCAGGGAGGATTTCAAAGCCTCCATTGCTGCCTGCATGCTAGCAGCCCCTACCTGGGTCTTGCACCACCTCTGCTGTGGTTCCACCCTGGGGGAAGCTGTCCTGCTCAGCTTTCCACCAGCACTTTCTTAGGCATAGGCTCTGGTCTCAGGGGATTCTGGTTGCTGTTTTTCTAATACTGGCTTGAAGGAGAGACAGGACAAGTAGAGAGGATTTGCCATATACCATGAGGTTTTTCGTTATTTCTATGAGAATTACAGGTCATTTTTTTTTTCATTCTGATAGATTTTCCAGGTGAGTTTAATTCTGCCCTTGCAAGAAGAAAAAAAAATCTGAGAAGGAAAGACCTGAGAAGCTTTCAATTTTTTAGAGAAAGATTACTAAATTTTCCCCAAAACTTCAGTTTACTAAATGTTGGCTTCATGGCCAAGAAGAAACTAATTCTGATGGTACGATGTTTTCATACAGTGCCGATGCCAGCAGAGTGAAAAGTTTTATTTCATTCACATCTACATCAGGGAAAATTCTTTCCATGCCACTCAGGGCTTAGATCTAAGCTAACCACAGGCCAAAAGCTTCCACAGGAATCTTTTTTTCTGCCTGTTTTCTTTTGTAGTATTTTTCTATGACTCTGATTCTTCCCAGTTTGTGTTTACAGTCCCATAGCTGGAAAATCAAGGACATAGCTCCTCTGTCTTGTTGCTTCTCTTGTTCTACCTACCCTAAGTTTCTTTTTACCCAATATTCATAATTCTACTCTTATGCTCAATTTCTTCTTACATTATATTCTTTGTTGTTGTTGTTGTTGTTTTTTGGAGACAGGGTTTCTCTGTGTAGCTTTGTGCCTTTCCTGGAACTCACCTGGTAGCCCAGGCTGGCCTCAAACTCACAACGATCCGCCTGGCTCTGCCTCCCGTGTGCTGGGATTAAAGGTGTGAGCACCACCGTGCGGCCCTATATTCTATCTTACATCTTTTTCTTAATTTTTATAGATGGAAATTAAGAGAGAGAAAAATAAAGTAACCTAGATAGAGAGAGATACTTGCTGCAACTTCACTTTTAACTTTGGCATTCAGCTACTTTACTTTCACTCCCAAGAATAAAATACTGTTACATTTATTTTTCATTTATTATTGGGCATGCCCCCTTACATCTGAGACATTCCCAACACTTCTTTCACCAAGTCCCCATCCCTGTTCTTGATGCCATTTGTGGGAGCCCAGCTGGGAGACTGGCGTCCACATTTTATGATAGTTTACTCTTGAGGAGTGAGGGATAAGAGATATTAGATAGAAGGATAGAGGGGAGAGAAACAGATAGAAAGATACCCTAGGGAGGGTCTGGATCATTATCCACTGGCCCCTTTTGTCTATTCTAAAGGGCTATTTATAGGAATGCCAAGGGGTGGAGCAAAAGACCTCCCCCTAGCTCAGTCAAGTGTAGACCCTTCAAATTACCTAGTAACCATGCACATGGTCAAGCAATCCTGTAAATGCAGCCCTGCTGAGTAAAGCAAGCTCAGATCTCACTAGGAAACCTTTGTGGGTCTCTACAGTTAAGCTCTTGCAAAGGACTGGGGTTTAATTCTCAGTATGTATGTCAGGTGGCTCAGAACTGTCTGGGATATCTGATGCCTCTGCTTTCCATAGGTGCTTCATGTATTCCATGGCCCTCCTCACAATGCACACAATAAACAAAAAACTTTAAAAAGAGTTTGATATTTTATAATTATTTATTTATTTAATATATTTAAATCTTTAAAAATATTTTGATGTATTTTATCTATTATTTATTTGATATATTTTAATGCGATTTTCCTAAGCCTCACACTTCTTCTATTAGAAGGGAAGATGATAGAATGACATCTTCTTTAAGGAAAGTTATAGTATTCAAGTTTTCAGTTTTATAAGAATAGTTTTTCTAGATTTGACCTTAAAGAACTGTTGCAGGTGGTGGTGTGTCAGGGACAAGGATAGAATCTCTAGTTAGTGGAAAAATACAGATCCCCATAAGACAGGGAACTAGATTATTTTACAGTCACATTGCCTAACAACAGGACATTGAGTCAGAGCCCTTGACCTTTTCACCCTGTAAACATCCTATACAAACATCCTGTTAGCTTGCCCTACATTATGCAGATGACAGCTTCTTGCTCCCCCCACCCTTCAGGAACTTTATAAACCCTCCTGGAGAAAAATATAGTTGCACCTTGATCAGAATCTTGACTTGGTGTATTTCCTTTGTATCTCCTGTTCCTACATTCTGTCCTTAGGGTGGTCAAGTACCCGTTAAAGCCTTGCTGGCCAGGGCAGTGGTGGCTCATGCCTTTAACCCCAGCACTTGGAAGGCAGAGGCAGGTGGATCTTTGTGAGTTCCAGGCCAGCATCTACAGAGCGAGTTCCAGGACAGGCTCCAAGGCTACACAGAGAAAACTAGTCTCAAAAAACAAAAACAACAAAGAAGAACTCATGTTGGTCCTTAATTACCATTTGCTTAATGTACAACCTGTGAACTTATTCTTTTAATTATTTGTTTTAGAATCATTCTTGTTTATTTTTCTTCTTATTACCCCAACATAGTGTAAAGTTCTTTTACTAGCTTCATGTTTTCTTGACAGATCGGCAGCCTGGCTCTGATTATGGTCTTCAACCCTTGTTAAGGAAACAGAGACTTATATTTCCTTACTCTCTATCATTTTATTATTTTGTATGTAATATTTGTACTTTGACCAGTCCAGTCAAATCCATGTAAGTACTTTAAAGGTATAAATCATCTCTTTATATTTCTGCTTCCACTTATTTCTTACTAGTATTATTTGTGATTATGTTGTCAGAATTTCATTTCAGTACCACATCTTTGTGAGAATTCTGCTGTAAATATATTTTCCCAGAAACAGTAAGTATTCTTTGGTTTCCAAGGGAACAAATTCTATATTAGTCTTTTCCCGTTTCTGTACAATGCCAGATTTATTAGCTGTGGGCATCACTTGTTTTGCTCTGTACTTCTCTACAGTCAGGAAAATGACGAAAGGCAAATCCATAAAAGAACCAGTTAGTGTTCTTGTCAGAGCTTTGATATGCCCTAGTCCCAAATGAGATGAAAATTCTCCTGTTTTATCAACCAAATGTGATTTAAAAAAATATATCATCAGCTTTTATCACTGCTCTGCAGTAGTGTTCATAGTACAGCTAACAGCCGTAGGAACACATTCTAAATAAATGCAGAATGTCTGCTCCACCTGCCAAGGAAGGGAAAGCCAAGATTTCCCAAATGTCTAGGAACAGCTCATGTCTGCCTTTATTTCCTCTTCCTTCTTCATCTTCTCCATCTTCTCCTTTTCCTCTATGCATAAGGTATTAGTTACATCAATGAAATGATATACTATAATCATGCTTTAAAAACGTATACCAAAACAACAGATGTTATACTGCAGCAGCAGCAGTGACATCATCCAGAAGAGATCAGAGCCACAGCTGGCATTCCTAGAATCTTCCTTCCAATATTCCATACAGGAAAAGTCATTTCTGATTAGAAGATCTGCCTAAGCTTCTGAAAAAGGCAATATTAAGAGGAGTTCTGAAAAATAAATGCATCTTTAGCTATTGTTTTAGTTTGCTTTCTATTTCTGTGATAAAAGACCAAGACTTTTGAGGCCAGCCTGGTCTCCAAAGCGAGTTCCAGGAAAGGCACAAAACTACACAGAGAAACCCTGACTCGAAAAACAAAAAAACAAAACAAAACAAAACAAACAAATAAACAAAAAAAACCAAAAAAGACCATGACCAAAAGCAATCTGGGGAGGAAAGGGTTTATTTCAGTTTACAGCTTATAGTCAATCATGGAAGGAAGACAGGGCAGGAACTCAACAGAAATCTGGAGGCAGAAACTGAAGCAGAGATGTTAGAATGCTATTTATTGACCCCAGAAGGCTTGCTCAGCCTGAGTTTTTATATAATCCGGGACCTCCTCACTACTCTCAAGGAGCTTTTCTCCCCACCTGCATCAAAATTAGCTAAGAATATACCACAAAGACCTTTTTTACAGGCCAATCTGCTGAAGACATTTTCTTAATTGAGGTTTTGTTTTCAAGATGACCTTAGCTTGTATTTAGTTGCTAAAACCTAACCAGCACAGGTGTGTGGGTTCATAACCTATGTTATTGCAAACTTAAAAGCAATTTATATATCCTTATGCATTTTCTCCTTTGCTCACATTTTAAGCAGGTCCATTTTCTTGATGAGAGAGATGCTAATGCTGATGCTTTTTATTGTTCCACATAGTAGCTATATTTCTGTACAATTTTTATATTGACTAGACATTTATTGTCTTGCTCAACGTGTGTTTGACCATAGTGAATTCAGGTGATTTCATAGGGTCAGCAAATACACAGCATAGAAGCTTAGGTACCCTGGTAGAGCACTAATCAATTATGACATTTGCTTTACAAAGGCAAGAAACAGCTTCAGAATCCATCTAAAACAATGTTCCAGTAACCATTCATCAGAATTGATGCTTGCTATGAGATATATTTGCCATTTACAGAGCAAGGCCATGCCTCTGATAAATAGCATCAAGTTTAAAGTGACTTCATGAGTGATGGCATCAGCAACATGAGGGCCACTGATGGAGATCAGGAATCTCTCTGAATGAGGGATAGTTGCTGGAAGGCCTCTACAGAGATATCACTTTTTATCAGGAGCTAGAAATTTACAGGGGTTTGGGCTTAAGGTAGAAACAGAAAGGAAATAAATTGAATACACATTTTTGGGGTGTGTCCCTAGACCCTTAGATTGCCTGTCTGGGACACCATTACTCAGAATTCTATCCTTCCATTGAGTGACTTTTTGTATGGCCCAATGTGGTGCCCAATGATGGCAACATGGGTATTCCCGATGATCAATGATCCAAAGGAGCAGTGAAAAGGGGAGGCCTTTACTTTTTGCTTTAGTTTCCTATAACATTGAAGAAAAGGCCATTTTTTTTTATCTCATGGTTCTTACTTTTTGTTAAACATTCTAGAAGCTAGTTACATCCAGAGGCAAGGGCAGAGAGAAAAAAATGAATGCATCCATGCCTACTAGTCAGATTATTTATTACCTCTTTACTCATCTATAGCCCAGAATTCAAACCCCAGAATTTGAGTTATAACATTGTGTTATTCACAGTGTTCTGGGTCTTTCCACATTAATTAACCTAATCAAGACAGTCCCCCATAGGCATTCTCATAGGCCAACCTGATTTAGACAATCCTAAATTGAAGCTGTCTTCCTAGATGGTTGTAGGCTATTTCAATCTGCCAAATAAAACTAGCCACCATAAATGTTATATTAGTTTAGAATATTTTACTGATAAGACTGGTATCATTTTATATTTTCTCAAATATTTTAGATATTTGACTTAGTAGAACACTCGCAACTGCTTCATTTATGACACTATATATCATCTGGAAAATGCTACTGTATCCTCATGAGAAAATCAGAGTGCACAAGACAAATGACTTAGTATGGTTTTGAAAACAGTTTTAATCCAACAGACCTCCTCTGAGATTTAGAAACATCACAGATTCTTGACTTATACTTTGGGAACTGCCGCCTTACCTAGTCCTGAAGTGACTGATGACTTGATGTAAGATGAATGCAGATGCAGAACATCCCTTGCTAGGATTCTCCTTTACATTGCATCATTGAAAAAGGACAGGAAATTTGCATATGTCACCTTGTATGTTAATACAACTCTGTTCAATGTTTATTGGATATACTTTCAGTATATAAGAGCTTATATATTTCAGTTTGGCCTCAAGCTCACTGTGCAGCTTGGAAGATCATTCTTCCACCCACCAACTGTGGAGATCATGGGCATGTGCCACCACATTTGGCTTAGGACTTTTATCAGTGTATAAACTCATAATGTAGAGTAAGTACCCCCAAAATTATTACCATAGAATTAATTACAAGCACAAGTAGAGAAAAATCAGGCTCAGAGAAATATAAATAAAAAAATAAGATCAACATTTCCCCCAAATTACAATGTTATATTCAGGCTACAAATAGCTGATTTATTTAATAAATATTTATGGGACACCTGTTCTATGACAAGCAAATAATTCAGATAGACTAGTTGCTCCCACTGTGATTATATTATAGTTGTGCAACTTATATCACAGGTAAAGCAAAGATAAGCAAGACCCAACTTAATAAATGTATCAATTACAAGATTATTTCTGACCAAAAGATTAAAAGAAATCATCAAGGGATACAAACATTTTTGGAAGTGTACTAGGTAATTTTAATGTGCTAATGTCACAACTGACTTTTGAAGTTTTGTTTTTATAGCCTCTACTGATAAAATCTGAGAGTCTGTGAATAAAAAAAATGCATCTAAAATATCATACAAACTTCTTTTTGGAAAAAGTGTGATTTAATTGTTGCCAGTTGTCTTATTTACTTTTCTATTGCTGTGACAAAATACCATGACCTAAGCAACATGCAAAAGAAAGCACTGAACTTGGGGCTTACCATTCTAGAGGGGTAGAGTTCAACACTATCATGGTAGGGAGCATTGCAGCAGACAGGCAGGCATGGCATTGGAGCACTAGCTGAGAGCCTACATCTGGTCCACAATCATGAGGCAAAGAGAACACATCCCTAGTGACACACCTCCTCCAGCAAGGCCACACTTCTTTATCCTTCCCAAACTATTCCACCAACTAAGAAACAATCATTCAAATATATGAGCTTATAGGGGCCATTCTCATTCAAGCCACCAAACCTGTATTATGAGGCAGTGTTTTCCAAAGTGAAATTACATTCCTTTCTCCTATTCTAATACGCAAAGTACAAACCTCTTCAGTCATTTAGGATTGCAATACTGCCTACTCAAATTATGTTCCAACACATCTCCCATATCAAGAGCCTAAGTAAAAGGAAAGGCACAGCACACCTGATGAGAATTATATGTCTAATGCATCTGGTAATTTGAAGTCAACTTTTAGATGGATGGTTTTATCTTTCTTTCAAGAATGGGAAAGAATGATAGGAATTACAGGCTCAATTCTGTCCTTCCAAAACCTATAAGTTAAATTCCTAATGCCTAGTACTTCAGGACATGATTGATTGTGTTTGAAGTTAGAGTCTATAAAGCAGTAATTAAGTTAAATGACGTCTTTAGGTCTGGGTACTTACAAAATAAGTTCAAGTAGGCATCTCCAGAGGGGAGACTGTCTGAAGACACATGGCAACAGGCTGTAACAAACCATGGAGGAGACTCAGAAAAAGCCACATCTGTGGACACCCAAGTCTCCCTGACTCTGGCTTTCAGCCTCCCAGGTGGTGGTAAGGTGTTATGGCAGCCCCTGCAAACTGAAACTGTGCATCTATGATGATGAGGAAAGAGGAGGAGGCAAGGAGAGGGGAAAGATCAGAGGAGAAAACCTTAAGCTTAGCAGAGAAGGTAGGACTAAAGGCATGGAAAGTGGCATGGTCGGTTAAGTGGCAGCAAAAGAAATCCATGCCAAGCTGCTTGTGTAACGTTCACCTGTCTAGCAGCACTCAGGGTGGAGGCCAAGGCAGGAAGCTCTCTGGCCTAGTCCAGGTAGCAAGACTTTAATCCAAACCAAAGCGAAGTCAAATTCCTGAGACTATTTATGCGATAAAAGATGTGATGAATTTTAAGGCTCTTAGGGCAAATGGCTTATCCATTATTGCATAGGTGGGCCTTAAACACACTCTCATATATCGTTATTGGACAGAAGTCGAGACATCTTGTAGCAGGAATCTTAAAAGTTCTTATTAATAAAATCAAACCCGAGGCCAGTTATTGGGGTGAATACTGGAAGGTCAGAGAGATAGAACAAGCCACAGCTATCTCACCTCACCAGTTCCTCAGCTGGTCCTATTTCCTCAGACTGGAAGCTTCTGTGTCCTCATCCGGAATGGGTCTCAGCTGAATTACTGCTCAAAAGCCTGAAGCTTAACCAGGCCAAATGCTTAACCAGCCCAAAACGCTTAACCAGCCAAATCTTCTAGTTTCTCATCCTCACGCCTTATATATCTTTCTGCTTTCTACCACCACTCCCTGGGATTAAAGGCTGGCTTTCTGGGATTAAAGGTGTGTGTCACCATGCTTGGCTATTTCCAATGAGGCCTTGAACTCACAGAGATCCAGAGGGATTTCTATCTCTGGAATGCTAGGATTAAAGGTGTGAGTGCCACCATTTTCTAGCCTTTGTATCTAGTGGCTGTCTGTTCTCTGACCCCAGATAAATTTATTAGAGTACACAATATTTTGGAGAACACAATACCACCACAACATCTTTAAGGCTGAGATACAGAGGATAAGAAAACTGGGGCATGTGGTCTGACACAGTGAGAACCACAGGAAGCTTGAAGATGTAAGAAGAGAAGACATTTCTGTTGTTGCAAAGGACAAAGTATGTGTTATTTTTTTGGAAGTCATGGTGAGCTAATATGAACAGGTGTGAAAGGGGAAATCTCTTCCTCTGAAAAATGGCCCTCCAAAGCAAGGGTGATCATACAATGTCTTGGAGATGACCATGGTGAGTAACTAATGTTCAATTTATACATATTGCCTTTAGGACATTTCTAATTTTTCTGTTTGGTAGACTACCTTGTATATAGACAATGTCAAATTGAGTTAAAAGTGGGTTCTTTTAAACTTTTTACCATTTATACAAAGACAGAAAAAGCATTTGGTTTTATGTCTTTCAAAATTTAGGTGTAAGTAATGGATCAGAAAGTGAACACATTGTTGCTATTGCCATATCTGTCTCAAGGCATGCATGGTGATTTATAAACTGTTGGGAATTTCTAATTATGTTGGTTAAAGTGGAAACAACTTTCACAAAAATTGCTTCATTGAAATATTGAAATGACATGATGTTCTACATTGTGATAGCCTGCAACACATTACAGCTCAGTGGATTTTCTTTATAAATAAAGTTTGTAATTTGGCTATGGTTGAATACTGTTCAGAAATGCTTTCTTAAATCTTGTTTTTGCTATCATATTCACTTTGACAGGTGAGGATAGAGGGTGTTGGGTGATGTTTGCTGTTAACGAGAGGATAAATTAATTTAAGAGTGGAGGTGGCGCTCAATTAATTATAATCCATTTAGAAAACATTGTTCACTAGAGTTTTTCATCACTGTAACTGGCAGCCACACCAGTCTTTGCAGTATAGACTGCTCATGTTTCGAGCAAATGATACATGCTGGGGTGGATGGAATAGAGAATCTCTTCTATAGCGTACAATCCCACACTGGCATGCAGGGGCTTCACATGATTTATGTTTGTCATTAAAACCCTGTAAAAAACAAAATGACACTCTGACCAGGGAAGCAAAATCCAAATTCAGCAAACATTCTCTGGGAACCCAAAGGCCATTCCTGCCAGAGAAGGAGGTAGGCTCACTACAGATCTTCACATCTCCCTCTTCTCCAGAAGCAATGCCTCAGTCTCATCCCCAGTTTTGCAGCAGACCACCTGCTCCAGGCTCCATTTCTGTCCTGCACCCATCTCCAGTGAACTACACAGACCTCCCCTCCTAGCCTCCCTCCCTCAACACAGTGCTTTATCGAAGGCTCCCTTCTCTCCGACTTTAGCAGGCACTCCTTGGAAAGCCACAGATCACTCCAGCCATGGAAGCAAGCAGGCTAACTGCAGATCTCCACCATTTGCTCTATTCCTCCAAGTCCAATCCCCCAGTCTCATCCCCAGTTCTATAGCAGAACACATGCTCTGGCCTCTCCTTACTCTCTGACCCAGTTCCCAGGGGACTACACAGATACTGGCAGACCTCTCTGCTTTCCTCCCTCCTGTGTACCCCGTCAGCACCCACAAGCCCATCCCCATTCCTAAGTATCAGTTCCCAATACCCACTAACACATTTTACCGGGAACCCCCAGTTGCCACACCTCTCAGGAACCCAGAAGAATTTTCTACATGGCAACATACAGCCACCACACTCTCCCAAGAACCAGAGAGGAAATAGAAACCAAGGAACAAAACACCAGCAAACAAAGACAAGATCAGATATCAGCACCCAGAATTATATCTTCCCTATCAAAGACTCCTAGACACGAGCATAAAAACACAATCAATAACACAAAAAAAAAGTGGCTCCACTAGAGCCCAGAAACCCTTCCACAGCATGTCCAGAGTACTCAAGTAAAGGAACTTTATTGGTGAAATTATTTTGGCCGCTCCACATAGTTAAAAGATATTTATTTAATGGTGTAACTCACAAATTAAGTGATAGGTAGGTCGCAGGGTCTGGGAAAGGTGTATCGTGTATCGCAATCCAGCAGTGTTCTCTGGAGCTCTGCTGGGTCCACCTCCACAGCTCAGGGTCCCGGCACAGAGAGAGCGCACAGAGAGCGCTAGTCCATCCCGCTCTCTGGTCTCCAGGTGCCTCCCCTGGCCCTGCCTCTTAGGCATGACAGTTGCCAGAGTCTCAATGGGGGAACTTCCAGATCCAAGCTGGAATGGCTACCCACTACAGAACTTAAAACAGCCTTTATGAATATGATAGAGATCCTAAAATAGGAAATGAAAAATCACTTAAAGAAAGCTATGGAAATACAAAAAAGAAAAAAAGAGCCCTCTACCTCAAAACAGTGGAATAAAATGAATCAGTTCAAGACCTAAAAGTGGAAATAGAATAATTATAATTAGAAAAACTAAACTGAGGTAATTCTGGAAATAAAAAATTTAGGAACTCAAACAGGAACCACAGGTTAAAACAAAAATACTACTGGTTTAAAAAAAGAAAAAATACAGTGATAAAATGACTCCAAATGATATTTTTCTATACTCATAGATAGATGAAAAGTGCTGCTGTGGGATGGTTTGTATGTCAAATTGCTCTGATTGGTCAATAAATAAAACACTGATTGGCCAGTGGCTAGGCAGGAAGCATAGGCGGGACTAACAGAGAGGAGAAAAGAAAGAACAGGAAGGAGGAAGAAGTCACTGCCAGCCACTGCCATGACAAACAGCATGTGAAGATGCCGGCAAGCCATGAGCCATGTGGCAATGTATAGATTTATAGAAATGGATTAATTTAAGCTATAAGAACAAGACGCCTGCCACGGCCATACAGTTTGTAAGCAATTTAAGTCTCTGTGTTTACTTGGTTGGGTCTGAGTGTCTGTGGAACTGGCGGGTGACAAAGATTTGTCCTGACTGTGGGCAAGGCAGGAAAACTCTAGTTACAAAGTGCCTTGTTCAGTCATCATCAGAGAAGCTTCCTCCAAGAAGCTTCCTCCTTCAACAAATGGAAACAAATATAGAGAACCATAGTCAGATAGTATGTAGAGTGTGAGAGACCTTGGAACACTCAGTTCTAAGTAGGATGTCTCCATCAAATCCCTCCCCTTAGAGCTCAGGGAGCCCCTACGAAGGGGATGTAGAATGAATGTAAGAAGCAGAGGGGATGGAAGACACCAAGAAAACAAGACCTTCTAAATCAACATGAAAAAAGCTCATATGAACTCACAAAGACCAAAGCAGCATGTGCAGAGGCTAAATGTGTCTGCACTGGGTCCTGTGTGCTTATATTATGGCTTCCAGTTTGTTTTATGGTATTTCTGAGTGTGGTAACGAGTTGATCTCTGATATATTTTCCTTCTTTTGGGCTCTTTTCTCTGTAGCAGTTTGTCTTATTGAACTTTGATGTGATAGCTTTTGTTTTATCTTTTATTTTGTAATATCTTTTAAAAATGAATGAATGAATGAATGAATGAATAACTAGCCATTTGGGTAAAGTTTAACAATTGAATTGTCATTTATACCTGTTGGGAGAGGGAAATCAGTTTTCTTCAAAGGCGTGACACTGGGTATATCAACCACTCTAGAATAGGCCTCATGTTCAGGAATGTTTGATCAACATATAATGGATTCCACACTTTGTGTGTGTGTGTGTGTGTGTGTGTTTGCTTGGTTACAGTTTGTTTGTTTGCTTCTCCTTGATTTCGGGGGCTTGTTGTTTTATTAGGCTTTGGTTTGTTTTTTGAGGAAAAAAAACTTGAAGTTGGCTGGATAGAGGGGGGCATAAAAGGACATGGGAAGGGGAAGAATACTATCAAATATATTTAAATTTAAATTGTTTTAAATAATAAAAATATACTTAAACAATTATTTTTAAAAAAGAAGCAAGCTTTCTTGGTGGTGGTGGTGCATGCCTTCAGTCCCAGCACTGAGAGGCAGAGATAGGTGGATCTGTGAGTTTGAAGCCAGCCTGGACTACATAGTGAGTTCCAGGACAGCCAGGGCTACATGGAAAAACTCTGTCTTGAAAAGCAAAACACAAAAACAATAACAAAAAAAGAAGAGTCAAGCTGATGTAGCCATTTTAATGTCTTCAAAATGACTTCAAACAAAAACTAATCAAAAGAAATAGGGAAGGACACTACATACTTATTAAAGAAAAAATCCACCAAGAGGACAAGTTTGTAAAAGAATCACATTTTGACCCTCACTCCCAGTCTTAGTCAGTGTTTCTATTGCTGTGAAAAGACACCGTGACCATGACAACTCTTTTAAGGAAAAC
This sequence comes from Peromyscus leucopus, assembly GCF_004664715.2. Classification (NCBI taxonomy): domain Eukaryota; kingdom Metazoa; phylum Chordata; class Mammalia; order Rodentia; family Cricetidae; genus Peromyscus; species Peromyscus leucopus. The sequence continues at coordinate 37,784,794 of NC_051064.1, forward strand.
CTTTAATTAAGATGATGGCTTACAGTTTTAGAGGTTCAGTCCATTATCATCATGGCTGGGAGCATGGCAGCTGGGAGTGTGGTGGCATGGAGGCAGACATACTGCTGGGGCTAGAGTCCTACATCTTGATAGACAAGCAACAGGAAGTACTCTGAGACGGTGGGCGTGGCTTGAGCATATATGAGACCTCAAAGCCCATCTCCACAGTGACACATTTCCTCCAAAAAGGCCATACCTCCTAATCTAAGAAAGCCACACCTCCTAATGGTACCACTCACTCCCTTTAGGGGCCATTTTCTTTCAACTCACCATACACCCTGATAGTAGGAAGCTTCAGTACCCCACTCTCATTGATAGACACAGGTCATTTAGACAAAAACTAAACAGAGAAATGCTGAAGCAAAAGGACATTACAACCCAAATGGATGTGATAATTACATAATATTTCACCCAAAGACAAGTATCATGGTTGGTAGGAAAACAATGAGATAAAGAACCAAACTCAGGTCATCACCACCTTAACAGGAGCTGGGTCAAAAACTTCTAGAATCTGACCTTATGTTTTTTTTTTTTTTTTTTTTTTTTTTTTTTAACACATTTAAACACAGTATACTTTGGAAAAAAGGATTCCACAAGACACTTTTTACAACAAAGCTTCATGGATTGCCACACTGAAACTCTGTTGCAACATACATCTCTATAGCAAAGCACCTGTAATCTTTACAAGAATGACTTCTATTGACTGATAAACAGTTTCTCAGGTTAAGGGCCTAGGGAGCAAGAACTTATAATAAACATAAGGATGGATTCTACTGATGGAGGATGCAGAGTACATGGGACCTCTTTCATAAGGATGAGTTCTATTCACTAAGAAACAAAGCTGAGGATAAGGCTCCAGGTCTAGAGATTTGGGGGAATTCAGTTGAAGGCTGGCTCCACAGCCTAGCAAAAGATCACCAAACTGTTAGAAAACATCCATTCCAGCATTCTGGGTAACCAGGTATCATTCATTTTCTTGCCTTGAACTAAAACATGTGTATTTAATAATCTTGTTTTTCTAATGCTTTCTGTAAGCTGTACTTCCTATAAATATATTACTTCTCAGCACCTCAAGGAACTTTCTCCAAAATTGACCACATACTCGGAAGCAAAAAGTCTCAATAGCTACAGGAAAATTTAAATTAACACCTTGACTCCTATCTGACCACCGTGGATTAAAGCTGGCTATGAACAACAACAGAAAAGACAGAAAGCTTAGAAACTCATGGAAACAGAACAACTCTCTACTGAATGAAAAATGGGTCAAGACAGAAATTACAAAAGAAATTAAAGACTTCATAGAATTAAATGAATATGAATACACAACATACCAAAACTTGTGGAACACAATGAAGGTTGTTCTTAGAGGCAAGTTCATAGCAGTATGTGCCTACATAAAAACAAAAACAAAAACAGAGAGATCTCATACTAGTAATTTAACACCACACCTGAAAGCTCTAGAACCAAAAGAAGAGTTTTGATAAAGAAGCCAGGAATACAGTGGGAAAAAAAGACATCATTTTCAACAAATGGTGCTTGTCACACTGAACAGCTGCATGTAGAAAGATTCAAATAGATCTATAGTTATGCCCCTACACAAAACTCAATTCCAAATGGTCAAAGACCTCAACATAAAACCAGATACACTGAATGTGAAGGAAGAGCAAGTGGGGAAGAGCCTTGAAGTAATTTGCACAAGAAAAGACTTTTTGGAATAGAACATTGCTAACACTGCTCTAAGAGCAATAACTAATAAATGGGACCTCAGGAAACTAAAAGCCTTCTATATTGCAAAGAACACTGTCATTAGGATAAAACGACAGCCTTCAGAATGGGAAAAGATTTTTACCAACTCTATGGTTTGTCCAAAGTCCGGGGAAGACACTATGTCTGGCGTGGGATATCTGAGAGGAAAAAAAAAAAATCTATGTACCCTATGCTCTTATGTCTGTTACTCTAAAACAAAATTCTATCTTTACAGCTACAACTCCATCAGGCATTCAGGGCAGGAATAAATCTAGATACACTAAGCTCCTTGTCCGTCTACTTTTTTCTCTCAGATAAAATCCTGTCTACATAGCTTCAGTTCTATCCTGACATTCAGTTCCTCTTTGTCCCCTCATTTACTGCCCTCTCATGGTCCTGCTAATGACTAAGCTTTTATGCTTCCAGCCTCATCTTCATCCTCTGTTTCTTCACACTCCATCTCTACTTGCTCTCTACTCCTGGCTCTGATGAACTCTTTAAGAGTTCCGCCTTACCATCTACAGAACCTCTGTGTTCTTCCCTTTGTGTCTGCCTCTACAGAAAATGCCTGTTCCTTCTTCCCCTCACCATGTAGTTCTCTGCCTCCTCAGGAATGTTGCTCCATCCTACCTTCCACCTTGATATGTAAAAATCTCTTTTGTTCTCAGTCAGTTGCTCTGGAGAGCCACTAGATCTCAAGGCAAGGGGATGGTCTGAGCACAAGAAACACAAGAAGCAAATCTATGCATCTCCCACTAGCTTGTCTTTGCCTACATGACCTTATCCAAGTACTGACTGGAACAGGGAAGTTCACACACACATTCTATCGAAATTGTGAGCACAAGAAATTCATAACAAGGCACAGCTGAATATTAAGCTGTATAACCCCAAATAGATCATGCTAGATGGCTTTCTACCTGACTGGCCCTTGGCCTAGTCAAGGTACAGCTTTAATACACAGATGGACTCCTTATAACGTATTCTTGTAGCTGGCCACATAACTCCACATCTGATAGAGGACTCATATTTAAAATATATAAAGAACTCAAGAAACTAGAGATAAACAAAAGCAATAACCCAATTAAAAAGTGGTGTAGATATCTAAACCGAGAATTCCCAAAAGAGGAAACCCAAATGGCTGAGAAACTCTTAAAGAAGTGTTCAATATCCTTAACCATCAAGGAAATGCAAATTAAAGGTACTTTGAGGTTTTATTTTACATCTATCTGAATAGCTAAGATCAATAAATAGCTAAGATTCTCTCAGTAGTTCATGCTTGCGAGGATGTGGAGTAAGGAACACTCATCCATTGCTGGGAGTGCAAACATGTATAGCCCCTATGGAAAAAAGTGTGGTGGTTGCCCAAGAAGATGGGAATCCATCTCCCTCAAGATCCATCTGTATCACTCTTGGTTTTGTACTCATAGGACATTTTATCCTACTATAAACATACTTTCTCACTCATATTCATTTATAATAGTCAGGAATTGGAAACAACCTAGTTGTTCCTCAACAGAAGAATGGATAAAGAAAATGTCCTACATTTGGGATGGCTCACTTACAGTTTCAGAGGTTCAGTCCATTATCATCATGGCAAGGAGCATGGTGGCATGTAGGCAGACATTGTGCTGGCTACATCTTGATCAGAAGGAAACAGGAAATGGACAGTGTCACACTGAGGGAAGCCTGAGCAAAAGAGACTTCAAAGCCTGCCCCTTAAAGTGATACACTTCCTCCAACTAGGCCACAACTAATAGTGTTACTCCTTATGAGATTATGGGGGCCAATTACCATATACACTGATGCACAGAGACTGAGACAACATGCAAAGAGCCTGCACGGGTGTGAACCTATGGAGTCCTAGGTCTGAAAAGAGAAGTCGACACATTTCCCAACCCTAACCCAGAATCAATCTCCAATTGATAATCTCTTGCAAATGAAAATTTAGTTTTCTGGAAACTTGGTGGAACAAACTACTCTTTTGTTGTTATTGTTGTTTTTGTTTTTCAAGACAGGGTTTCTCTGTGTAGTTTTGGTGCCTGTCATGGATCTCACTCTGTAGACCAGGGTGGCCTTGAACTCACAGAGATCTGCCTGACTCTGCCTCCCAAGTGCTGGGATTGAAGGCATGTGTCACTGCCGATCAGCTCAAACATCTCTTAAGTGTAGATTGGATCCTTACCAGTTGATGGCCAAAAGAAAACTAACTCAGTGTCATTATTGGCGGTTCCTTGTGTCATAATGTCATGTCAGAGCTTTTTAAAGAAGTCATATGTAACTAGAATTTTCCTGCCTTGCCCACAGTCAGGACAATTCTCTGTCACTCGCCAGTCCCTCAGCCGCTCAGTCCCAACAAAGTAAACACAGAGACTTATATTGCTTACAAACTGTATGGTTGTGGCAGGCTTCTTGCTAACTGTTCTTATAGCTTAAATTAATCCATTTCCATAAATCTATACCTTGCCACATGGCTTGTGTGGCATCTTCACATGCTGCTTGTCATGGCAGTGGCTGGCAGTGACTCCTTCCACCTTCCTGTTTTCTCTGTTCTCCTCTCTGTTAGTCCTGCCTATACTTCCTGCCTGGCTACTGGCCAATCAGTGTTTTATTTATTGACCAATCAGAGCAATTTGACATACAGACCATCCCACAGCAGTTATACATACATACATTTTAAAGAAGTTATACTTACACATATATATGTATTTATACATCTGTATGTATGTATGTATGTATGTATGTATGTATTTCCTCTCTTTTTGCCCTATAGGTCCTTGGTCTATATAGTCTGACATCTAGTTTAGTGTTTTTATGGGATATTTGATGCAAATGATTAAGTCTTGTGTCTTTCAAGTGCCATTTCTTGGGCTCTGTTCCTCTGTTGTTTTATCCTATTCTGATGTATTTGTTTTTCTCTTATTTTATTATATTATATTTGTTATATTTTAATTTGTTAGTTGCCTGTTTGTTTTCTAATGATAGAAAGGGATGGATCTGGATGGGAGGGCAGTTGGGAAGGAACTGGGAAGTACAGAGAGGGGAACCCATAATCATGATATAATATGTGAGACAAAAGTTATTTTCAATAAAATAAAATATTTTCAAACTCTGTTTTCACATCTTAGATTGACTTTTTAATTTTATTCATTTCCATGTTCTTTTAGTTGTTTGACAATACTTATAATAATTTTAAAATTCTTTCTCTGTAATTTCTTCCATTTTTCCATTGGGGTTCTTTATTACTTATTGTATTTGTACTTTTTTGAAGTGACAAGGTTTTTGGATGATTGATGAAAAATAATTCTTTCTTTCACTATATATAGAAAAGTAAAAATCATAACAACAAACAAACTTTAATGGTTAAATAGAAGTCTCCAAAACTACTTAGTCACTACACATTATCTAGGTAGCTCAAAATGTGCATTCTATGCATTTTAAGTGTTTTACTGTTTTGTCATTGCAGTTGTTGGAACCCCTCATTGTGTGTTAGTTGGGTCTTCCAATCATTTCTTGATCTGGCAAGTAGTATGGCAGCCTCAACAAGAGCCCTATCATGTTTCTATCCAGATGAGCTGCAGAGCCACAGCACCTGCTGGGAAGAAAATTAAATATGGATGGACAAGCTTTGTTGATTTCACTCCCAGCAGGTTCTATGAGGAAACAAACAAACAAGACAAAAAACAAAGCAGAACCTTTGTTTCAGGATATCCTGAAAAAACAAATTAAGGAAAACCAACAAGAAATCCCAAGCAATAAGCAGTGATATAAATTGAAAAAAATTAATAAGATCAAAAATGTCTTTTAAATTTGTAAAGACCAGATTGCACGCAGAAAGGATTTCCAAAAATGGTTTGGTAAGGGAGCATGGGAAGTGCCCAGAGTCAATTAAGTAGCAGTTGACTTGATTCCCAGCTCTTGGCATCTCCTGCAAGTCTTGGCTCTGGGGGCTCCTGTTAGCTTAGCACCCTGGGGGGATTTATGATGAGCATAAACAAGTACTTAGCTTAGTTGTTTCATTTAATTTTGGTGGTGAGAATTGTAGAGATTGCCAATATTTTCTTTTTGGGCATTTTATCATTGTGGTATTTGTTTGGAAGACCGTGAGAATTAGACATATTTCTGGCCTATAAAAACTGCTCAGATTTACCTCCAGCAGCGATCTCTGTTATAATTTTCTGACCTTGACTCCAGGAAGTTTGAGTAAGTGACTCCTTTCAAAGTTCTGAGTTTGCTGAGCCCTCCCTAGCATGAAACTTCAATATTCATCCAGTCCTTGGTTCTTTTCTGCCTTCAAAGTGAACACACTGTATGGAGGACTGCTGAAAAGTTGGTTGAAACATGATTACTGAAAACACAGATGATTATGACTTTTATTTACAAATAGGGCAAAGGCTACTAGTTCTTACAAAAATAGTAGCAGGACTAATAAAAGTAGAGAGTAAAGAAAAAAAATAAAAAATGAGCCTCCTGTTGATAGAACTGTATTATGAATCCTGCAGCTTATAGCAAAATCCCTCAGGTACTCTCCGGATGTTACGTATGTGTTTTACATGACATTCCTGTGTTTCTGATTATCTGCAGCTCCAGTGTAGAACAGGTATGTCAACCCATAAGAACAAGGACCATTTTTCTTTTATTTAGTCTTGACTTCCTATGCCTAGCATATGCCTACTGTGTATAGCAGCCCAGGGATATTTGCAGAATGAATGGGTGGAAATTAATTGAGCCTAGTCAAGAAATCTAAATGCATGATATAACCTTCAAATTCAAAACACCCCAGTTATGATGCTCTCAGTGTTGCCTTTTAGAGACAATTCAAGTGGGATGTATTCTATTCTATTTTGAAATTTGTCAGCTCTGTCTTGAATGACCTATATTATGGAAGTTTTAATTGTTAATATTGACAATTACAGAGATTGAAAGCAAAATTAAGCCTGAAGGCATAGTTGATAAAAAAAAAAACAACAAACAAATGCATATTATCAACAACATAAACTGAGACAAATTTAAAATAATGACCTTTAAGTAGATTGATTGGTATCTTTTTATAGTGTTCTTAAACCAAATTCATTAAAAATTATTATTTATTATAATAAATAATATTATAAAGGCGTGGTGGTGCACGCCTTTAATCCTAGCACTTGGTAGGCAGAGCCAGGAGGATCTCTGTGAGTTCAGGGTCAGCCTGTCTACTGAGTGAGATCCAGGACAGCCACCAAAACTACACAGACAAACCCTTTCTCGACAAACAAAAAAATTAACAAATATTAAATTATGATATACTATATTTAAATATTGTCCCAACAAAAGAACTTTTATTTTTGAGAGACATGGTCTTTCTATGGGCCTAAGCTGAAGCTCAGACTACCTTTGAATTAAAAAATTCTTTCATCTCAGCCTTCTCAGTCCAGAGATTTTAGTCTTGTACTAGTGTGGCAGCTTCATTCAGGAGACTTTTCATCAATGTAAAAATCCACTTCCCGCTTAATTCAGCACAAAGCTGGCACTGCAGTACTCAGAGGTCAAGTCCTGTGATTGCAGTAGTCCCCGAGGACCATAAATTCTTTTTGTTTCTTCTGAAAAAAGGTAATGCATAGAAAGGCAGCTGAAACAGCAGAAACCTGCTTCTTTAGAACACAGTTTACACAAGGCTGGACATACACCAGAATACTTAGTAGTATGTGTTGTTATCAAGATTTACCAGAGGATAATTAATTCAGTTTGAATGAGAGATCTAACCATAAAGTATGGTGGTTATGAGTGTAGGACAGGAAGCAATAAATAAGTTCTTAGATACTGAAATTGCCACTTACCAGCTGTGTGACCTTAGTGATTCATGATCTTTGAGGGCCTTAGACTCATCATCTGAACAAGGGGCCTGCTGATACCACCTATTCTGTGCTGAGGATGCTGTGAATGTGTTGCTCTGATTGATTGATAAATAAAATGCTGATTGGCCAGTAGCCAGGCAGAAAGTATAGTACAGGTGGGATAAGCTGAGAAGATGATTCTGGGAATAGGAAGGCTGAGTGAGGGGTCACCAGCCAGACACAGAGGAAGTGAGATGTAAAAGTGGCAACTTATAGATGAATAGAAATGGGTTAATTTAAGATATAAGAACTGGATAGCAAGAACCCTGAGCCATTAGGCCAAACAGTTTACATAATCTAAGCGTCTGTGTGTTTATTTGGGTCTGAGTAGTTGCGGGCCCGGGTGGGATTGGAGATAACTCCAGCAACAATTCTGTTGTGTGGTAAGGCTCAAATGGGTTTCTTCCTGTGAAGTTCACAGGAAGTAATTAGAAGATACTCAGTGCTGGATACATGTTTGGTCTCCCATCATTTCTCATAACTGATCAGTAAACACGACTTTACCGATCTGTTGTGAGGAGGAAGAGCAGCAAGCAATCCTACCAGCATCAGTTCTATCAGCACCTGGCTTGTATTCTCTCTGCATTACTAATCCTTTGATGAGTGTCCTGCCTTATGGCCACTTCACTTTGGGCCTCTTGGATGTTGTTTTATGCTGATGGTCCTCTATTCATGAGCAGTTTAGTGAATTCCTTGGAGACTGAAATATCTTTTGAGACTCAGAATGAGGCACTCTCTCCAGCTCTTCACATACTTTTAAGGAAGACCACTGCGACAGCGTGCTCTTGCCACGCCAGAGATCCTGGACGGGAGTCAGGCCCCGGCTTTTCAAGGACTCCCTACTTTTCAGGACACTTTGAACCTCTCTAATGAAGACCCTCTTTGCTCCTTTGCTCACAGAATCCAGTGAATTCTCACATGAGGAATTCTCCCAAACAATTTCTCCAAATAAATTCACCAGATAAAACTCTGAGTAGTTAGTTGTTCAACTACTTCTCAGCCATATCAGTTGGAAAATGTGTAAATTCTCAATATTGTTAGCTCTTGACTTGATATTATTTCTGGTGTTAATTACAGCACCACAGTTAAAGTTTCTTGTTATATCTTTTATAGAAACAAAAGTTTAGTCATGTGAAGATATCAATGATTGGCTTATGCTATATGGTGTGCGTAAGTGTGTAAGTGTGTGATTGTGCAAGCACATGAATGCATGTGAGTTTGGAGGCTAGAGGTCATCCTCCAGTGACCTTCTTCAGCTTCTCTCCTATTTCTGAGACAGTTTCTTGCACTGAATGTATAACACACCAATTCACAATTAGACTGGTGAACTTCAGAGATTCATCTGTTTCCCCTCAGCTCTGGGGTCAAAGGTATACACTACCACACCTAGGTTCTAGGATAGTTCTTGGGATCTAAACTTAAGTTCCCATACTTATATAGCAAGTACTTTATTATTGAGCTAGCTCTCCAAGCCCTCAATGATTTATTATTTAGAAACATTTTAAAATTTAATTTTAATTTCTTTCTTTGAGATTTTCATACATAAGTGCATCATTTTCACCAGTCCCTCACCTTCTTTTCACTCCTTTTGTATCCCCCTGTTAACCCTCAAATTAATGACCTCTTCTTTGGTTATTATTGTTATATACACTTAAATAAAACATATCTACTGAGTACATATAGTATTGCTGATATAGGTGTGTGTGTGTGTGTGTGTGTGTGTGTGTGTGTGTGTGTGTTTACATGTTTAGGGCTGTTCACTTTGGATAGAAAATTCTTATTGTTAGCATTCAGACATTAGCTGGCCTGCCCCAGCTGTAAACCCTCTTGCTTTAGGGTTACTATTACTGTAATGAAATACCATGACCAAAGCAACGCAGGGAGAAAAGGGTTTATTCAGCTAACTCTTCCACTCCACAGTTCATCATCAAAAGAAGTCAGGACAGCAACTCAAGCAGGACCCTGGAGGCAGAAGCTGACATAGATGCAATGGAAGAGTGCTGCTTCCTGACTTGCTCATCATGACTTGCTCAGCTTGCTTCTTTATAGAACCCAGCACCACCAGCCCAGGGAAGGCCCAGCTCATTAGGGGTTCAGTCACTAATGAAGAAAATGTCCTACAGGCTTGCCTACAGTGGGAGCTAATGGAGGCATTTTCTAAATTAAGACTGCTCCCTCTCTGATGACCCTAGCTTGTGTCAATCAAGTTGATATAAAACTAGCCAGTACACCTGTGAACCACAGAATAACTATCCTGGCAAGACATCATTGGTGGTGCAGTCATCACAGTTATATGATGAGGATATCCAATGCCTGTCCAATTGAATTTCAAGCCAGCTCAGTAGGTAGGAATTCATGCCTAAGACTGTAACCATAGCCAATTACATGTAACTGGAGAAATCATAAACGTAGAGGAGAACTCACTTCTGCTGTTTTCCTAAATCAATGTTGTTTCTAACCAAACCTTTAAAAATATCTATAATTTCTGTGTCTGGCAAACTCATTTTGGAGTGTGTGATGTCCTATACCCTTCGTTCTTTACATGACATCCTTTCCACAGTCTAGTGATCTTTGGCTATCTGACTGTATTGTAGAGTCAGGCAGTAAGAGTTGACTGGAAGCTGTTTTTGCATGGAGACTGTGCTGTCATTTGGCAGCTTCTCTGTAATGTAATCACCTGGAAACTCTAGTGAAAAACGACTCCTTAGTCCTTCTTTTGCTTTGATGAAAACAATCCTCAGGTCTCTATCTTATGTATTTATTTATTTTTCTTTCTTCCCTCCTTTTCCTTCTTATTTGATTAATTTTGTTATTTTATGACAACACACACACACACACACACACACACACACACACACACACACACACACACAGAGGATTCTGATGCCTTTTCCCTACACATCTTCTCTTATCTCCCCTCTCCCTGTTGATCTTCTCCACACATCTCTACTAGTATCCTTTCCAGATTCAGGACTTTTGATTTTGTTTGATGACCCATTTGATCAGGATCATCCCATGGATTGGAACTATCCATTGGAGGCTGATGGGGTAATCAGTGGTTACACAACTGATGGTAATGACTTCCCCTTCCATGAATCTATCAGCAGCAAATAGTTCAGCCATAAGAGATAGGGACTCCTGAGCTCCTACTCCACCTTTACTGTTAATGAGTTCATTATTGTGTACTCCCAATGTACACATCTGCAATTGTTATGAGCTTGTGACTGCAATGGCTGTGTCAATGGCCCAGGAATGACATTTTCCAGTGCTTCTCCCTATTTTCTGGCTCTTACAGTCTTTATAACACATATTCTGCAATCAAAGAGCCTTAAAAAGAATTGCATAAATGACTTTTACAGGAATTAGCACTCATCCATCACTTATTCTCAGCATCTTGTTTACCCATGAATCTCTACATTCATCACCATTCACTGAAAAGAGGCTTCTCTGATTATAGGTGTCATTAATGTCTATCTATTGGTATAAGTCTTAGTATTTGGAAGGCAGTTTGATGCTTTGTCTATTTAGCTAAATGGCAATATTCAGTTTTCCACTAGGACCTATTTCTTCCCAGCATGGATATTTGACCAGGCGTCTAGTGTCAGGCATGTATCCTCTCCTGCAGAGCTGCTCCTCAATATAATCAGAGAGCATTTGGTTGATTCTATAATCATAGTACCTCTATTACAGAAGTGGGTTGATTTTGCTTGGCAAATTGGTCATGTTGATTGTGGGTTTCACAACTGGTTAAGACAATTAATGCATTTCCCCACCCAAGCAGTCTTCATATTACACATCGGGAACTTTGAAAACTAATCAGAAAGGAGGAAGCTTCTAGTTCCATTCCAGCTTGATTTCTATATATTGCTTATCCAAAGTATTTGATGTATTCATCAATAAAATATTTTTTTGGCAACAGAAAATACTTAATTTATTATTTTGAAGTGTGTGTATTGTGTGTTGTGTACATGTGTGTGCTGGCACCTTAGAGGTCAGAGGTATCAGATCATCTGAAGCTAGAGTTACAGACAGTTGTGAACTGCCCCCATACGGGTTCTCGGAGCTGAACTTTGGTCCTTTGCAATTAAGTGCTCTTAACTTTTGAGTTACCTCTCCAGCCCCGCAGTAAATTGCATCATACATAACTTAAAAACAAAACACCAAGAGAATAAATAATCTAATACAAGTGAGATATATATCTGAACAGAAAATTCTCAAGAAAAAGATACAAATGGCTAATAAACACTTTAAAAAATGTCCATCATCGATAGTCAACAGAAAAATGCAAATTAAATTGCTCTGATAATCTATCTCATCCCAGTATGAATGAATGCCATGAGGAAATCAAAGGACAACAAATACAGGGAAGGAGGGATCCTTATTCACCACTGATGGTGGTGAAGACTGGTACAGCTACTGTGCGAATCATTGTAGAATCCCCACAAAGATAGAGATGGAAGTGCAGTAGGAATAGCTAATTCTGAGCTTCCTCTCAAAGGATACTATCTTCTTCTACAGAGATCCCTGTTCATCTATGTTCATTATTTTGCTATTCTCAGGAAATGAAAACATCCTAGATGTCTATCAAGTGATGAATGTATCAGGAAGATATAGCACAGATATATAATGAAATTTCATAAGCTGTAAAGAAAAAAATGAAGTTGCAAAATTTGCTTGTGAATGGATGAAACTGGACATATATATTGAGTGAGGTAGCTCAGGGTTAGAAAACAAATGCTACGTTTCTATTTCCTATGTGGATACTAGCTTGGAACCACCAGCTTTGTGTATTCTGCTTGGAGTTCCTGTAGAGGCCAATGATTTTAGAAAAGTTTGTGAGGGGTAATGCCTCAAGACAGCAAAGACAGTAGAACACACATGACATACATGATGTGAGATCAGAAAGGGGGAACATGCTGAATGCAAAGGTTTAAGCAGAGTGCATTTGGAGAAAGAAAGAGATCATATTAACCAAAATGAAGGGGTGTGCAAATATGGAATCCAGCTTTGGAGGCAAAATGGGTAGAATCTTGACTGATGGCTTCTTCAGAATGAAGAAAGGTGATGCTAAAGTTTCACCACTAATGATGTATATGTTTACTGTTGGCTTCTTTTTGTTCTTAGTTCTTATTCTTTTCACAGCTGCTCTGTCTACCTTTGATCCTCCCTGTATTTGCCCATTTGTGCTGGGTTACAGGTATGCATCCTCTCATTGTATCATTTGCTGCTTTTCTTCTTTCAAGTATCACATGTCATTCTTCCCCAGCTGGATACTATCACCAAATTTCAAGCTCCCATGAACTCAGCTTCCTCAGATACTGCTGATTTTACTTACCTCCTATGCATGTTCAGTGAATATAAGTATGGGTGAGTGGCAAAGAGGGTTAGCCTTTTTACTCAGTCTTTCATTCACACTCTATATGAACAACTTTATATAACCACTAACTTATACGATCCTGCTCCCAATTCCCAAGCCTTACTGTAATGCTGGAAGCTCTATTTGCCAGATAAGCTTATATTCTTCAATTTTCAAGCAACCGTGTTATTTTTACTTATTTATAGATTTTACATATTTTAATTTTCTTGTAATGTTTCCCTTCCCCATTTCTTCTGTGAATTTTCTAAATAAATAAAAAAATTCTTTTCTATGTGTCTGTGAAATTTCAGATGTCTGTATAGGAACACAGAAGTGCCCTATTCATTCTTTAATATATTATAAATACCACTATCTCTTGTTTGAATGCACTCTCACTAAGAATGATAGCTTTTGGCTTCTTTATGAAATTCATTGGTTTTACTAAAAGACTGTATAGCATTTCACTGATACAAACAATGGAATTAGATCTAGAAGTGGCATTTAGGTTAAAAATGCAAGGATTAGTAAGGTAGCTTGTAGGGACAGTGATCTAACTGAATGAACAGCATGTGTGATCTCTGCCTGGGTCCCTCCCCTCACTCAAGGATTCATGGTATAAATTTAGTTAAAGGGGCAAATAGGAAAGTAGAAAAAAGTGGAAGAAACAGGTGAACAGATTTGCAAACTAAGAATTCTGGATGCTACAAATAATGAGACTCAATTCAAAGATTTCAAGGTGAGTAGCATGATCAAATAAAATTGTGGTTTTAATAAAATAACTCTGGAGGTCATTAAGAGAATGGATTTGAACAGAGAAAATTATAAGCCAAAGAATAGTTAAAGGCTCTTGGAAACTAGTTAGAGACTCTTGCTGTACCTCAGACAGATGACTTGAAAGTAAATGCTGAGAAAAACATACTAGTCCCAGTAACTGCAGAAAATTAGACCAACCCATTAAAGGTATTTGTGCAAATGTTTTAAAGGCAATGGCAAATGGCCTGATGCAGACAGAGCTTTGAAGGGAGTTACCTGTTGTAAAAGATTCATACTCCCTGGGGATAGTCACATCCACAAGGATTTTTTAAAAATACAAATTACTCTGCCACTAGGATGACATAAAATATCTACATTTACCTAGAAAACCAACATTCTAATGGCTTGAAGGATCAGAATATAGAGTTCAAGTACAGGAAGTGATGAAAGACTAATTAAAAATACTTGTTGGAGAGGCATCTGTAGAAATGTACTCTGTCCAAAGATTCTTATCATTCCTTGGTGCACCCTGCAGTCACAGGAAAGAAACCAAGAAGCCTACTAGAAAGTCACTACTAAAACCAGAGATAATAGAGTTGAGATTTTTCTTGTGGCAAGAAAAATAGAGTTTAGTACATTAATCTTTCCAAACTGAACCTTGATAGACTTCCCACCCACTCTCCAATATACTACTCAGGTTCTCGGTGATAAGCCAGGAATGTAACTCATTTTCAAAACAAAATGAACTCCTGAAGAAAAGAATAGACTCATATTTCTTCAATGAAAAAATAATGTTTTGGAGAAGTACAGTTCACAACCAAGAAAGAAAAGCAGGGGATTCATCTGTGAAAGCAGCATCTGAGGAACTTAAGCCTTCCTTTATAAAAAAAGAACCCATGGAAAGCTCTGCTAATAAGAAGCTAATATACAGGGGATCTCAGGTGAGAAATTAAATTTAAAATAATCAAGTGCATATATGTAATTTCAGTGCTTGGGAGGAAAACTAAGGGGAATTATGAGTTCAAGTCCCAGATGAGCTACATAGCAAATGTCAGACTGGGGCACATGGGAAAACACTGTCTCAAAGATTCAATTATAGAAAAACCTAGAAATCCTGTAACTGGAAAGTTTATTTCTTAAATGAAAAATTCACTAATGGTCTTCTCGGTAAATTGGATGTCACAGAAGAGAATCAATAAACTAGAAGGCAGATCAATGATAATTACTCAATCTAAATAGGGGAGATTGTGACTGCAGAAAGATTTGCATAGTTTCAGTGACTTATGAGATGACACCAAACAGTGTAATACTTGCCTAAATTGAACTTTAGAAAGAGAGAAGGCACAGAATGAGCATGACAAGTTGTCGAAGATAGACTGACTGAAGTTAAATGGGAAACATCAATGTCTGGATCTAGGAATCAGGGTACGCTAGACAGCATGAGTGCACGTAGAGCCACACCTTAGGCACATCTTAGTCAAAGCATTGGAAAGACAAGATTAAGGTAAAAATTTAAAAGTTATTAGAGGAAAAAAGAAGATTACATATGTAGCAGAAGTACAAATGACAGACATCATGGTCACTTTCTGTCAGCTTAACAAAAACCTACATCTACTTGGGATGAAGAAATATCAGTCCAGAAACTGCCTCTAAAGGATTGGCCTGATAACATATCTTGGGACATTTTCTTAATTTCTAAGTGATGTAGGCAGTTTCAGCCCACTGTTTGTGGTCCTATCCTGATGCAGGTGGAGCTGCACTGTATAAGAATCAAAGTAGAGGAAGCCAGGGGAGGCAAGACGCTGAACATCATTTCTCTGTGGTCTCTGATTCAGGTACCTGCCTTGGGTTCATTCTATACCTTCGCTCTATGATGGACTGTAATGTGTGAGGTAAAACAAACCCTTTTCTTCCCTAAATTGCTTTAGGTCAGGGTTCATCAGAGTAACACAGAACAAACTAGGACAGCAAATGTTTACTAATCAGAATGTTGAAGGACTCAAACAGTAGACTTGTACTTTAGAACACTGCAGGATAATATAACTATCAGTGAAGGATTTTATTTCCTGTAAAAAAAAATCTTTAAAATGAGGATTGAATAAACTAATTTTTTATTAAAACAAAATAAGAGATAATTAGATATTACAATGTCTGAGCTTTTAAGATGTGGCAAAGAATGTTCTTTGGCATAAGAGGAAAATGACATTCTGTGAATCTTACTCCCACTGAAAAGGAAGAAGAGGACAATACATGTTAAATATGTAGGTAAATATAAGGGGAATAGATACTTTTTTAAAAAATTTTCTTTAAATACAGTTGACATTTTTTTCAATAGAATAGATTGAACCTAGGGCTTTGCACATACCAGACAAGCACTTTGCTCCTGAGCTATATCTCTAGTCTAAGATAGTTGACGTTGGAGGTTAATAATATGTTTAGAATACAGGAAAAGTATTGTAAGCAGTAGCATAAAAGATGGACGTAGGAAAAAGGAGTTTTACTTTTGGAATATGTGGTGATATATTTTGTACCCTAATAAAATTTGCCTGAAGATGAGAGAACAGAACAAGCTACTAGATTAAACATAGAAGCCAGGCAGTGGTGGCACATACCTTTAATCCTAGTACTTGGGATTCACACACCTTTAATCCCAGCACTTGGGATTTCATGCCTTTGCTCCCAGTACTTGGGAGGCACACACAGCATTAATCCCAGCACTAAAAAGGAAGTGATATGGTTGGATGGAGAAAGGTATATAAGGTGTGAGGAGACAGGAGGAACTAAAGGCTTTTTTGACTGAAACCTTTTCAGCTGAGGAAGCTCATTCAGCTGGAGGCCTATCGACTGAGGCCATTTGAGGCTGAGGAGTTGGCGATGTGAGATGGCAGTGGCTTGTTCTTTTGTCTCTCCGATCTTTCAGCATTTACTCAAATATCTGGCACTGAGTTTTTTTTTTTAATTATTAAAAGATCAGTATACAAATTCAAACAACACCTGGTGTCCAACTTTTGGGGTACAAATTCATGAAAAAGCCACTTGCCTGTGGTCTTACAGTCCCTAGCTGAGGCCCCAGCTGCATGTGACTGGAGTCTCCACTCCACTTGGGCTGGAGTCCCTACCCTGCAGGCTAAGTTTTTGTTACAGCCTCTCTACGGTGAACTCCCCAGGATCAGGCTCCAATTGTATGTTCCCCTGTGAAGACCGCTGGAACTTTTGCTTCTTTCCTCTCCAGTTTTGGCTTCCTCTGGGACCCCTCCTTGGGCTGCTGCCACACCATCATCTGAACCGTCTTTGTCAGCAGATTTGGTGAGTCAATTGGGATTTCTTAAAGGGAGGAATCAGTTAAAAGAGAGTTTTTTTCCCCACGTTCAAAGATGGGAAACAATACAATGGAAAGCATTTGGTCTCTGTTTGATAATACATTAGTCATTCTGAAAATGGAACAATTAAATGAGAGGATATTGTTGGTGGGATTTATGTAATGTCAATTATAAATATTATTTGTTTGATCATTTCTGTTTTATCATTAAAAAAATGGTTAATATGAGTGCCAAGATAAAGTTTTAGAAAAACCTGGTAAAGCAGATCATAGAGATATTCAGACCCAGACAGAGGAATTTAAAGGGGAACCAATCTCAGCATTGCATTATAAGGTTACAGAGAAACAGCCTAAGGCTTTCAGACAGGGTGGCCTTGAACTCACAGAGATCTAGATAGATCTCTGCCTCCCAAGTGCTAGGATTAAAGGTGTATGCCACCATTGCCTGGCTTCTATGTTTAATCTAGTGGCTTATTTTGTCCTCTGATCTGCAGGTAAATTTTATTAGGGTACACAATGTATCACCACATTTCCCCTTTTTTCTAAAATAATAAAAGTAGGTTATAACTAATATAAGAAAAACTATATACAATAAGTATATATAATATATACAGTCAAGCATTACATTAACAATGTCCAGTCCATAACATTTGACAAATTCAGAGAAAATACTCCATTATTCATCTTGTTTTTGTGAGTCCAAAATATTGTACCTAATTCATGTTCTGTTCTAACTTGTATTACCAACCAAAAACTATCTTTTGATGTCTTTCAAACTTAGACACTTTACACCTCTTTAGTGAGTTTCTTTTCAGAATTTGTTAACAACAAAAAAAAACCTATAATGATCTAGCCTTTAACTCTGTCAGAGAATCAAGAAGGAAATAATATTATCTAAGTAAGCAGGAAATGCAAACAAATGACTTCCAAAAAAAAAAAAATGTGAGAATTGACATAAACAGCTGGCTCCCTGGACAATCACCCAAAGTTGCTCTGCAAAATTGGGGCATCCATCTTTGGCCAAGAGGCTTAGCATACCTGACAGACTTTTCTGTGAAGCAGGGTATTCTGAAGGGCTGTCCCACCTTGTCTTGGCAAGATTCAGCAGTCTTTTCTTTTGTGTCCTGCTTGTGCATTTAGACAACATACTGCCAGCAGCTGAGGCAGGGGCACTTTCTTGTCCAGCTAACTTTTCCCACAAGGAAAGTAAACTCCATAAGGAGTTTCTTCAGTGTCCATCATCTTCTCTGAAGTAGATTGCTGCTGCCAGGAGCAGACATGTCGCACAGTCATAAAAACATAAGAATCTATGTTATTAAAACATCTTCAATGCAATAATCTGTAGATCTCTGAAGTGTTTGAAGATGACCTATCTAAAATATATCTGTTTGGCCTTGAAAACATACCTAATATGACTTACAAGTTTGATTGTAATGACTAACTACTATCTTACATTATTTTATATCCTAATTAGTTGATAATAATAACTTTCAAGGACTAGCAATATGCATTACATTGTTAAATGAGTTTCATAGGTACAATACCTTGAACAAGATTAGAAATGTATGTACAGTATGTTCTAACAAAATCTCAAATTTGTATCAGTATACACAATTTGTATACAATATACAAAAATCCAATCCAGTGTTAAATATTTAAAACTAGTAGTTGCCTTTTAAAAGTAGAGTCAATAATCTACCTTTTTATCTTATCCTATCCATATTCTCTTTTTTCTTTTCAGAGTAGATTCAATAATCTATCCTTTTATCCTATCATTTCTATATCTTTTTTTTTCAGAGTAGATTCAATAATCTACTTCTTTAGCCTATCTTTTCTATATAATATCTTTCTATATCATATCTCCATTTCTTTTTTTTAGAAAGAGATTGACTGTGACCCATAACAATTTTTAACCAACCTCTAAACAAAGACAAAGGTCCATAATAAATTTTTTTTGGGAATGTGGGCATAGTTTTCCAGGCTACTTCCTGCTGATTGGGGGTGCTGGTAGACTTATGAGGAGACAAAGAAAACTTAAGATTATGGTCAAGTCCTGATTGGAATAGTCTGTGAGACTGTATCCTTTAAAGTAACTATCTTGATATTGTCCTGAGCAGTTTGTGGTCCAAAGCCAATCTTTGGGTGGTGTTTGTCAGTTATCATTGTCCTGATGGAATGTCATTGTGGGGTTCCATCATCTTTTTGGAGACTTCAAAGTTGCTTTTAGGTTTAGTCATGGTTCACCGCATAAAATGTTTCTTGTGGGACATTTTTTTTCTGGATTATTTGTCCTTTTTCTTCAGATGTCTCATTTGTCCAGTGTTCCTCAGATGCCTTAGCCTCCATTCTCCTGAAAGACAAAAGCAAAACCCTTCCCTAACCCTGACTTTGGAGAGTTTCCAAATCTAATCTTTTTCAATTTTGATTTATGGTTTCTCCTGAATTTTTTTTGTTTTCTCTTCTATAGCTGTTCTATCATCAGAGCAGTATGGTTTTTTATAATAGGCATTAGATTCTTTAATTGCTCTGAGAAGGTGTTTCCTCTACAATGGCAAGAAATGACTGGATGGAATTTGACATGGGGGCCTATGAGAGGCCCCTCAGGGAGTTTCCTGATGGAAAGGTAAGGGATTACCTTGTCTCTCCCTTGTTGATCTATATTTGTTAGTCCAATGTCTGCATTTGCCACACTTTCTACCTAATCCAGAAGGAAGGGGCATTCTGTTGGGATTATTCCTTGAAAAAAGACTGTTTCTAGGAATGCCCTGTTTATAGCACTTTTTAGATGACCTTGTTTACTGCAATTAAAACTTTTGACATTACTATTTTTCTTCAATCCTCTGGAAATCATCTCTCCTATCCAAGCATCATCATGATCATGAGATTGAATATTTATTGTATCATGGATCTATTCTTCCAAGGGTGCTGCTCTTGCCTTTAACAGCTTAATTACCCTTTTTATATTAGCATTTTTTTAAAAGCCAAAGATTCAATTATTATCTGTCTAGCTGCTGAATTTGGTAACATTCTATTTATTGCTGAAGTCAGTCTTGGTAAGAAATCAGTGAAGGTTTCTTTTGGGCCTTGTATAACTTTGGTAAATGACTCAATTTTCTTTCCTACTTCTTCAATTCTGTCCTAAGTATTCAAGGCTACCATGTGGCATAAAGACAGGGTGTGGTCCTCTTATAAAGATTGTCTTTGTATGTCAGCATAATTACCTTCTCCAAGAAGTTGGTCTTGGCAAATTCCAATACCTCTAGCCCTACTCCATTGTTCAATGGTATTAGCCTCATCCTTCCACCAGGTCCTCCATTGGGGACCAGCCTCTAAGACAGCTATAACCAAATCTCTCCAGTCTTGAGGGATAATTCTATTACAATTTGACAAGTTTAACATCTGCTTCACAAAAGATGGGTGGATGCCATATGAGACTACTGCTTCTTTGAGTCTCCTCAAATCTAACATTTTCACAATAATCCAGTCAACTCTTACACAGCCTTGAGGATATCGACCACTGGGTAGTACCTGTAACGTTACTGGGTAGATTAAGGTTGGCTATTTGAAAGCCTTAGGTTGTTTCTCTGTAACCTTATAATGCAACATTGAGATTGGTTCTCCTTTAAATTCTTCTGTCTGGGTCTGAATATTGTTGTGATTTGTTTTAACAGTTTTTTTCTAAAACTTTTATCTTGGCACTCATATTAACCAACTTTTTTAATGATAAACATAAATGATCAAACAAATAACATTTATAATTGACATTACATAAATCCCACCAACAATATCCTCTCATTTAATTGTTCCATTTTCAGAGTGACTAATGTATTATCAAACAGAGACCAAATGTCTTCCATTGTAAAAAAGTTTCCCATTTTTTAATGCGGGGAATAAACTTTCTTTTAACTAATTTCTCCCTTTATGAAATCCCTATTGACTCACCAAATCTGCTGACAGTGATGATTCAGATGATGGTGTGGCAGCAGCCTGAGGAGGGGGCTCAAAGAAAGACAAAACCCACCAGGAGAAGAGAGGGGTGAAAGATCCAACTATCTCACAAGGAAAATATAAGAAATGTGGTGCCGGGCAGTGGTGGCGCACGCCTTTAATCCCAGCACTCGGGAGGCAGAGCCAGGTGGATCTCTGTGAGTTCGAGGCCAGCCTGAACTACCAAGTGAGTCCCAGGAAAGGCACAAAGCTACACAGAGAAACCCTGTCTTGAAAAAAAAAAAAGAAATGTGGCTAACTCCTTCAGTTTTGGGGGCCCAAAAACCTATGATGTTTGCTGCAGAGAGGTTGCAATAAAAATTTAGTCAGCAGGTTAGGGAGTCTGGCCCATGTAGGGTGGAGATTCTGATCTCGTATATTTCAGGCCTGAGCCAAGGACTGCAAGGCCACAGGCAAGTGGCCTTTTTGTGAATTAGTACCCCACAAGTTGGATTTTAGATGTTTTTTGAATCTTAAATTGGTCTTATAATAAAAAAACCCAGAGCCAGATATTGTCGTAAATGCTGAAAGATCCGAGAGACAACGGACAGCCACTACTTCCTACCTCACCAGCTCCTCAGCCTGAAAACATCTCTAGTTCCTGTCTCCTCATATCTTATATACATTTCTTTTTTTCAGGTTTAACTTTCTGAGAATAAAGGATTGTGTGCTTCCCAAGCAAAGTCATGAGATCTCAAGTGCTGCAATTAAAGGCGTGTGATTCCCAAGTATGGGATTAAAGGTGTGTGCCACCACTGCCTAGACTGAGTTAGTTTCATGTAGACCAGGTTGGCTTTGCACTCAGAGATCCAGACAGATCTGTGCCTCTGGAGTGCTAGGATTAAAGGTGTGTGCTACCACTGACTGGCCACTATGTTTAATCTAGTGGCTTGTTCTGTTCTCTCATCTTCAGGCAAATTTTATTAGGGTATACAATATATCACCATACTCTGGCCTTATGTGGATATGCATGGCTAGACACTGGGCAGCATATGTAATGAGTCTAGCTCTGTCCTGTCAGCTAGCTCCCAAATAACAACACAGAGATCTTTTTTTATTAAACCTTAGCTGACACTTGTTTCTAACTAGCTCTTATAACTTAAATTAACCCATTTCTATTAATCGATGTGCTGCCATATGACTTGTGCCTTTTACCTCTCCTCCTGCATATCCTGCTTCCTCTGTGTCTGGATGGTGACTCCCCCTTTTTTCTTTCCTGCCTATACCTGCTGTCTAGCTATTGGCCATTTAGCGTTTTATTAAACCAATCACAGTGACATATGTTTACACAGTATAATAAAATATCTTGCATCAGGAAAGAAGCAGTTTCGTCTCATGTGCTTGTATTGTGGTTAGCATTTATTGGTGAAATTATTAAGGCCACTCCACATAGTTAAAAGGAAGATTTATTTAGTGAGTAACTTACAAATGAAGGGATAGGTAGGTCGCGGGGTCTGGGGAAGGTGTATCGAAGTCCAGCGGTGTTCTCTGGAGCTCTGCTCAGTCAACTTTCACTGTCTAGGGTCCAGGAACAGAGCGAGTGTTGGCCCATCCAGATCTTGGGTCTCTCAGCGCCTCTCTTGGCCGCACCTTGTAGGTGTGACAGTTGCCGAAGCTTCAATGGGGGTTGGAATTTCCAGATCAAAGGTGGAATGGCTACCCACTACAAGTGCTAGTGTTAGTTTTCATGCTAAAGTTTCCAGATGTGTGCAGGTGCTCTAGATATTATGTTGTCTGAGTCACATCAGTCTATTCTAGATGAGTAAAGGTAAAGATGTGTTTTGCTTTATCACACAGGGTTGAAATAAGCCTGAAGCCAAAATGAAACAGGCTCAAATTACCCTATGGGAACATTACTAGTTTATTTTGTTAATAAGGAAATTGTGTTTTTGTAGAACTCGTCTATTTTTGTGAAGAAAGAGTTGCTAATAAAGTTAAGCCAATGACAGACTTTAAATCTGTATGCTCTCTCAGAGTGAGTTTTCTAACTGAGTGTATAGTAGGTTATATGGTTATTAAAAGATCATACCCATAATCATAGAAACTTTCCTTAATGAAAATTCTCAAATCCCCAAAACATGACATTTCAACAGCCTACACAACTAATTTAATCTAAGCACTGCCTTACCTGCTTTACAAAATTAGATCAGAGTAGATGCACTTATGCCTTTACTAATGCTAAACACTTCTTTATCCTGAAAAAAAATTTTTTTTTTGGAAAAAAATGGGTTGATCTGGAAAATATAATAAATGAGATGACCTTGAATTCAGAAAGAAAAAAGCCTCCATGTCCTTCTATATATGAATTCTCATTTTAATGCATGTATGTACAGATAAATAGATGTAAATTTTGGTGAATCCTTAGAGGATAGAGAGGAGATCAAGTGAGCACAGAGAGGTGCTGAGGAAGACAGGGAAGAGCGAATGACACATGACATGAAAGTAAAAGAGGACAGACAGGAGGAGGGGTGAAAGCTAGGAAGAGGGTGGAGGTACGGGACAAGCAGATTCTATTAAAACACACTTTGTTTGAACATGCTACTGATGATACCTCATGCTTTATGTGCTAATTTTAAAAAAGAACCCCACACAATAAACTCCTTCTCTGGCTGTTCTAAAGGCAAACTTAATAAACTGTCCCCTCTACAATGCAGGCAGCGCATTACAACCATGTGCATTTTGAAAAATACTTTTCCTATGTTGCTTTTCTGAAAATGATATTTGATGGCTCTTTGTAGCAGTCAAGCTAGCCTGTATTTATTGCTATCTATAAGCTCTGTCCATCTTGCCACACTGTCTTTCTCCCTGTCATGTGCTCACTCAAATCTGTTGTTCTGTTTAGATTATCTACCCTTAGTTTTCAAAGCACTATATATATACTCATTATTGTGTATGGAATCATTTCTGAATTTTCCTCATTTGGGATGCACTCACATATTTTCTTCTACCAACTCATGTAGCATGAATCTTAAAGAGTCTTATTAATAAAAACAAACCTAGTACCAGGTATTGGGGTGAATGCTGGAAGATCAGAGAAGTAGAACAAGTCACAGCCACCTCACCTGCCAATTCCTCAGCTGATCCTGTTTCTTCAGAGTGGACGCCTCTCAGCTGAACTGTGCTGCTCAAAAGCTTAAAAACTTAACTAGCCCTAGTTCCTAGTCTTCACGCCTTATACACCTTTCTGCATTCTGCTATTACTTCCTGGGATTAAAGGTGTGAGTCACCATGCCTGGCTGTTTCAGTGTGGCTTTAAACTCACAGAGATCCAGGTGGTTCTCTGCCTCCCAAGTGATAGGATTAAAGGCGTGTGTGCTGCCATTTTCTGGCCTTTATATCTAGTGGCTGTTCTGTTCTCTGACCTCAGGTAAGTTTATTAGGGTGCACAATATTTTGGGGAACAGAGTATCACCACAAACTCAAGCCCTACTACTGATGAGTGATTACAGGTTCAAAGGAAGTTGAATATTCTCTATGAAACACTACTAATTGGAACATCTCACATTTATATGTACTTTCTAGAGACTCATTGTTGTCTTTGCTATCTAATTAATATTTATCATATTCTTTATATTTTTAATTAACTACATGAATATTTATATATCTTTCATACATATTTAGCCTTAATCAGGATACAGATAGTTTTAATATGTTTTTTCTTCTTTAATGACCCTACCCTAGTGGCTTTAACAAGGAAAATGTTCAATAAATTTTGAATTTATTCACAATAAGCTCAAAGAGAAACACAAGGGATTCATGCTACATATAAATTTTCTTTTCTAGAGAAATTTGCTAACCATTGTATTAAGTTACCAAGAGGAATCTCATCACTTGAGTGTTATTACAAATCACAATAATTGTGTGTGTGTGTGTGTGTGTGTGTGTGTGAGAGAGAGAGAGAGAGAGAGAGAGAGAGAGAGAGAGAGAGAGACTAGGCTTCCATCTCAAAAATGTTTTGTCATTTTGCTTTATTCTGTTCCATGTTTTTGTAACCTCACACAGTTTATGAAATTCTTAGTTTCATGTTTTGCTTAATGAAAGTCATTGATTAGCATTATTAATAATAAATATCATAATAGATTTGAATATGTAATTGAGTATGAAGTTGATTCACGTCCTCTTTAAAAGAATGGATTAGAATTGGATTTGAACATGTCAAGAAAAAAAAACCTATGGTTATGATAGTAAGGAAAAAACTAAAGATAGTTTTTATCACTTGCATTTTACTTATGCCTAATCCAACATTCTGTAATAAATGTAATATTTTGGTGTGATGCCTACTCCTAATTTAAATATATAATTGTACTGTATTTGCACTTCAGAAGCATTAAATTAAATCCTATCTTGTTATGAGCATTGAGATCCTGATGCACATGTTATCTTTAAACATATACCACCTGAAAATGCACAGCAGATAAGTTAGTGGGCTACAGAGATCCTGTCATGCCTTGAGGACAACCAAAAAGTGAAATTGCTCCAGCTCAGTGTAAAATGAAATGTACATTGTGTGTGTTGATTAGTTTTTTAAATTTCACACAAATTAGGGACCTCTTCGAAGAGTGAACCTCAGCTGAGGAACTGCCTTCATCTGATTGACTTCTATAATATTTATAGGAGAATTTTCTTGACTAATGATTGATATGGGAGGCCCAGTCCACTCTGGTGGTGCCACTCTTGAACAGGTGGTCCTGAATTCTAAGAGAAAGCAAACTGAGGAAACCATGGAGAGCAAGCCAATAAGCAGCATTCTTCCTTGGTTCTGCCTCCAGCTTCCTACGCTGAGTTTTGGTCCTGATTTCCATTGACCATACACTGTTACCTTGTAACCTGTAAGGTGAAACTAAACTCTTCCTCTCTTGAGTTGCTTTTGGTCAGTTCTTATCACAGAAACAGAGCAGCAAACTAGGACACAGATTGATACAAGATAGTGGGCACTGTTGTTACAGATCTGGCCATATGGCTTTTATGCTTTGGACTATTTTGATAGAGGAAGGTGAAGGATTCTGCAGCTTTCGGTTGGAAAAGTCATTGAATATTTAGACCTTTATGAGCTGTTGTTGAAATTTAGAAGATAATACTTAAGGAAATGCAGACTTGGCTTGTGAAGTTTCAATAGGAAGTTTGAGAGGTCCTCAAAGACTCTATAAAGGCCATTCCTATGCTAATTTGAATTTGCATTTTATTAAGAATCTGTGGTTTCTGGTAATCTGAAGAGTCAGTTGTGATTAACAAGATACCAACATAGTTGAAATGTTACCTTTGCTCAACCAGGAAAAGAGATGCTGGCTAACTGGCAATGAAAAAAAAAAATCAGCTATGATTAACAAGAGACCAGCATAATTGAGAAGAATTCTGGGAAATATTTACTTAATGTCAGCAAACAGAAGCTATCATTCAGAAGTGGCCAAGGCTTGTGTATAGCTGGTAGCACAACTTTGTAATATGTAGGAGTCTCTCATATGGTGCTGAGTTTGGAGGCATAAAAGGTTCATGGAGTGAAGCTGAGGATTGGTAGGGTTGTAGTAAATGTAATAGGGTTGGAGTACACACAGAGAGCCAGGAGGCATTTAGTGAAGGTGCAGTTTCAGGTGTAGTGGAAAACTCAGCATATTGGAGATACCAGGATGATGGGATAACCAGCAAAGATAGCAATAGGTGTGGAATGGAGCCAGCCTGAGATGACAAGAATGCTGAATGTGTTGTGGATGAAAGAGCCAGAGAAGTGGAGCTATCCAGGCCCTTTAGAGCCCAGAATATAATGAATTAATCCCAAATACTGGGCATTAAGCTATTTACACTGCTGGATTTTGGTTTTGTTTTGATCTGATTGCAGCTGTGTTCTGGCTCTTCCCTTTTAAAATCAGCAAGTGTATAACTTAATTTGGATTTTACTAGAACAAGCAGTGAATAGACACTGAATTTTTAAAGAGAACTTTTAAAGTGTTGAAATTTTTTAAAACTTAAAAGTGTATTATCTTTATATTGCAATATTTACATGAGACCCTGATAAAAGATAGAAATGGAAAGTTATGGTTTAATAGTGAGGTGTTTGTGTTGTCAGACTGATAAGGGGTCAATTATGTTAGTTTTTGTGAACTTGACACAAACTGGAATCACCTAGTGTATCAGCTACTTTTCCATTGAAACACCATGATGAGGGTGATTTACAGAAGTAGTTTATTTGGGTTTATAGTTCCAGAGGGTTAGAGTTCTTGATGGTGGGTAAAGGCATGGCGGCAGGAGCCCTGGAAATTTCCTCCCTCAGTGTTGCTGGGTCCTAATGGCTCCCTCAGAGGAGGGGATGAGAAGGCATGGCATCAACAACACAGACACCAGGAGTCAGATGAAAGGCAAGCAGCAGACTCATTTTTTCAGTAACAGGGAAGGCCTTTTATACCCATCTCCCAGCACCCAGGCTGTGTCCCAATCTGGTGACATTGTGAGGTCGTCCTTCATTGGCTGGGTGTGATCAGGAGCTTTGACAGCAAGACATGATGACATTGCATGATTGCCCCTCTTTAGCTGGGCACAATCAGGAACTCTAGACAACACCCCCTCAGGCAGACTCCAGGTTGGCTCATAGAGAAGTATGTTATGTGCATGCCTTAGCAACTGGTTTGAGCCAATTTCCTTGACTCTACAGGCCTGTCCTACTACACCTCAAGAAACCCTGTATAAGCCTGTCTTCTGCTCAGTTTCCTGCTACTTCTGGCCTGAGCAGAGGCAACCCCATCTTGTGTCTTTCCCAACAAATCTCTTGTGTGAGGTTTGTTGTGTGATGTGACTTTGTGGTTTTCTTTGGCTCCTGACTGTCAGGATACCTTTCCCCTTAGAGATGAAACACTCACACAGGGGAAGCCTTTCCCCTCACAACTGTAACACATACAATGATCCAGTGGTCATCATTTTGCCATGGTCTCTGCTTTAGTTCCTGCCTTGATTTCCTCCATGACTGACTGTGATGTGGAAATATAAGATGAAATAAATCCTTTCCTCCCCAAGTTGCTTTAGTCATGGTGTAATAATAATACAACAACAGAAATAAAACTAGGACATTATCCTTATCTCTCATCAGCAAGGTAGAGGGAATGGGGGAAAAGGGCAAGGTCTTCCAGATTCATGTTTGCTATGCTCAGGCTGACTAGAGCCCCTTCAGAGAGGAGGTGGCAGGTAAAAATATAAAAAAAAAACAAACCAAAAACCAAAAACCAAAAAACAAACAAACAAAAAAACCAGATTCAAAGATTAGTGAAAACCAATGGCAATAAATTTTCTAAATCCACATAAGCCAGCAAGAAAGATGGACTAGAACACATGCAATTAGTCAATATACTAATGAAAATTGGTGTAATGTGACTTTTTTGGGGGAGGCATAAACAAATATCTATTTACCCCAGATAGGTAACCAGTGATAGGCTAAAGTAGCAATTGTACTAAAGTCCAATTTGAAGAAATAATGATCTTATTAGGGTTACTAACAGAAGCATAAATGAGGGGTTGCTAAACACAGACAGCTCAAAGGTCTCACTGAAAAGGCCACCTTAATGTGGGTGATGAATCACAGAAGCCGCAAGCCTAGAGCTCTCCATATCCCTTGCAGGCAGCTCTGTAGTCAGAGGGTGTTCTCCGGGAAACTGGGCTGGTTGGCTTATGAATCTGGTAATTTTAAAGGATGTCCTTTAAATTTAAAATTTAAATGGGTCACTCTCCCAGATGGAAATGCTTTTCTTTGGAGGTCACTGCTTCACAGCAACTGGAAACCTTCAATATGCTTATAGTAGGATATTTCTTTGTTTCTTGTGTTCTTAAAACCCTTTCCTTTTCTTGTGGAATGGAAATAATTACCTCATTTAATGTTTTCCTTCAAATTCATACAAAATTAGGACTAAGGCCTAACTACTTATGTCATATTATTTACCATTCAGTTCTGAACGAAAGGAAATATCTCACAAAACAAAAGTAGCAGGTTGCTTACGTCAGACACTGGTTGAGCACCCATTATTAATTATGCAGAGTATGAGTTGATTACATCAGACCACTGGTTGAGCATCCATTATTAATTATGCAGAGTATTAGTCACATCTGCTATGATTTATTTTTATTTTCTTGCTTGATAATGGCTGCTTATACAAAATGTAAATAACTTGGATAGGTCTGAAGAATAATGTAGAATTTTCAGGTGACATTTGGGGTCCACATCCAAATTCCATTTTGGAGATCTTTCATGATCACTGCCATTGTTGTCTTTTTGCAACACAAGTCTGTAGGTGGCAGTATTTCAAACCTTTAAAATACACTCTTTAAAAAAAAGATGCAAGGATGTATTTCTCAATCTGCTTGGTGATAATTTAGGGGAAGGTTGGCAAGACTACTTAATTTGCTGAGAAAAATCAAGATCTTGTTGAATTTCCAGGACCCATTAACTGGCAGGAAACTATCTATCTGTCCATGAAACAAAATGGCAGATAGTGCACAGCAGGCCATTCCAAGGACCAGAGGTGTTATTTTCTGTATAGCACACTCTGAGCTCTGGAAGGTAAGCTCTCTCCAGCCACTTTCTCCTACTGCAAGAGTGCATACCAGTGAGGGCATCTGACTCTAGCCAGCAAGCCCAGCGCTGTGCCAGATGGTTTGGCTGTCACTGTGAGAGACACTAGTCAATTGCTTCATATACACTGGCCTCTGCGTGATTACTTCAATAAGCATATGGGCTTATCCAGAGATAATAAACCAGTCCAGTAAGCATCATTAGTCTCTGGTTTATTGATAAAATCATGGACTCTGCCTAAGGTATTACTAGAAAGTGGCAGAACTGGGATTTGAACTCAGCCCAGCCTTGTTGTGGGGACTTTGCTCTTGCACTCCATTCTATACTACATAGTTCTAACCAGGGAAAATACCAGATAGCAAGAGAAAAACAAAGTAACAGGTATAGTGGGTCTTGGAGGAGAAACAACTTTAAGCATCAGTCTCTGCATAATAGTTTTCAGAAGGTTTTGTGTCTACTTTCTGACCTGATACTTACATTCAGTCCAGCACACATTAATCAAGTACCACTTGTGGTCTGGGAATGAAGAGAGCTCCAGGGACAGGAATGACAGGTAAGATAAAGATAATAGTCTGCACTAAATCTTAGAGAGGTTCTCTCTATTTTATAAATGCCCTTGGATGACAATTCTGTTCTGATGTCCTTGAAGTAGCAGCAAAATGAAGAGCTCCAAACGCATGCGTGTTCTCACATGAGGTCAGCATCCTTTTCTGTTCCCCTTTTGAGTCTTTCAGGGAAGTACAACAGAAGATGACAATATCAGATGAATCTGATTCATAGTGTCTGGCTATCAGTAGCAGGGCATCATTGCACGAAGCTGCTTAGTATCTGCCTGCCTTACTGATCAGCTTCTCAGAGCTTGAGTATGCAATAACGTTAATGGAAGACCTGGAGTCAACATTCTTCTTTCCCTGTAATTTAGATACTCTTCACCTCCTGGGTTATTTTATGAAACAGCAAATATCATGTAGAGTAATACCTGATAGTTATTTCAAAAATATTATGGCAGAAATGCCTCTATGGAAATGGAGGCATCACTGGAAATAATACTTGACATGTTCGTGAATTACAGACAAGAGGTACAAACCTCACCTACCAATTGGTAAGAACTACAACTCTACAACTCTGTGATTATTTTCTACAAGTAATTAGGAAGATTTAATAAATGTAGGATTAATGAGGGTTTTGCATAGCCATGACCAAATTTGACAGAAAAAATCTAAAAGAGGAAAGATTCAGAATCTTGGTTTCTGAGGGCTCAGTCCATGTGTTCTTTGCACCAGGTGGCTGGGCAGAATTCCACTGGTACTGGGAGAATGTGATTTGTGGCTGACCAGGAGTCAGAGAGGGGGAAAGAAAGGGGCCAAGGATAGGATATACTCAATGATTTGTCTCACTCTTGATTCTCCTCCAGCTAAGTCACAGTCACTAAAGTGACTAAATAGCCTCTCTAAGGAGTGCTACTTGGTAAGAACCAAGCACTCAAAGCAAGAGCCAATAAGGTGCAAGTGGCATGTCAGACTCAAATCATAGCAGGTGGGATCCCAGAAATCAGTAATAAAAATTAAAAAGGACATTGGAATTTCTCAAACCATTTATGCACAAGGAGGATTTCTAATGATAACACATACAAGCCTCTAAATAATACACTAAGGGCCAGCCCTAGTGACAGAGATTATTTGGGACCATACTACTGGTGACAGCTCACGCATTTTGTTATGGTTAACCAACAATAATTGAATTAGATTGTATGCTGTTTAACATACATTATTCTGACCCATTTAACACTCTCGAACAGGGTCTTGACAAATATGGAAAACTGAGGTTATAAACGTTACTTGTCTAGTGTGACAGAGCTGCTTGTGACTGAACAGGGATGTTAACTGGGGAGGCTTGCATAACAAGTTAATCTTTCTGTACCTGTCTTCCATGCAGTCATTTTTTTTAATGTCGTCATTGACCATGTTTAGTGGTGCCCAGACCTCTAGCATGTGGCAGCTGTAAGTACTTTTTGATTCAATGAATTCTGTGAGTTCATTGTGAGGAATGGATTCATTTACCAATTAAATATTCTCACTTCTCTAGTTATTACTTAAAGTTATACCAAGTCATATTCAGCATTTTGCACTCATCTGTGTGGCGATTTTTGTCATTTCCTGTGTTATTGTGTACTGGTGTTTTGAATTACTTCAAAATGCTATGGCTTAAACTAACATGTTCTCTGTGGATCAGGAATTCAAATGGGACATTGCAAGAATGTTTTGGTTCCATTCTGTGATGCTTGAACCCTCCCTCATCTGGGCTGTAACTGTCAGGTTGTTACCTTACTCAAGGGCCTGCCAGTTGATACTGGCTGTTAGTTGAGCATCTAACAGGGGTGTTAATTCGAATGTCTCTGTGTAGTCTTGTCCTCACTACTGGACCTTCTCATAATATTATGAGGCTGTTTCTAGGGTAAATAGCTAAAAAGAGGAGGGAAAAGAAGAGGAGAGAAAGGGGGAGGAAGATAGGAGAGGGAGAAGAGGAGTTATTGTCTTGTTTCCATCTCCCAGGTCCTTGTAGGCTCTCTGGGATTACAGACTGTGAGCAACTGAATCCAGCTTCTATATGGGTCCTGGGAATATGAATTTGGGTCATCAAGCTTACATAGAAAATGCTTTTACATACTGACCCATCTCCCTGGACCCTATCCATATATATATGTTTTTCCAGGCAGTTTCTCTGTGTAGTTTTGGTGTCTGTCCTGGATCTCACTCTTTAGACGAGGCTATCCTCGAACTCACAGGGATCTGCCTGGCTCTGCCTCCTGAATGCTGGGATTAAAGTCATGCACCACCACTGCCTGGCTAATTTTAACAATTAGTAGTTGGTGCACATATGTCCTTTATTGTTGGAACTTGCTAATTCATCTGTAAATTTTCTGTGGCATAGATGTCACAGGTTTTCATCCTTCTCTGAGGAATGCTGACATAACCTTAGTCTTATCTCAGTGTAGAGATTCTGCATTTTGTCTCAGACTATGTGTTCACTGATATCCATGGTCATATCTTAGCCTCTGACTTTCAAGTCCTTTCCTGTCCACATATCTGCTGCACATGCCTCTGAATTGATCTCTCCATTCATTTTTGAGTTTACATTTTTATTAATGTTTCACTATTCCAAATCCTAGCTTACTTTTGTTCCTTTTGCTCTGGGCCTCCATTATTACAGCTATAGGACCTAAATTTTTCCATTGAAGAATACAGAAAGTAGAGCATTATGCACAATTAAAAACTTGAATGTTGTTCAAAAAGTCTATACTACTGGCATTTATATGAATGGATACATAATAAAATAAAATGTGTACTCATGTTAGGACTATGATAAAGTGAACATAATCAGTTGTTCTTGAAATATTTCATTAGTTATTTTGATAGCTCTGCCTATGATGCCTTGTTTGAAAATGGGGTCCTTCCTTGGAGCAAAGCATGTTAGGTTCCTGGGCACCACACCTACATGCATATATCCTGTATCTCTATCTGCAACTGTCCTTGCATGTGGAGTTAGACCAAAAGCAGGCAAAGTAATGGGACAAGCAAGGAGTTTCAGCTATCACGGCTGTTGACTGGCTGCTGTAAATTAGTTCTTTCTACACAAAACTAACTTTATTCAGGTTCATACTGTATAAGGAAAGAAGGTGGAGCTTCACACGTGACTCTTAACTCCAGGGAGTTAAGGATCTGTAACAAAGCAAGAGTCTGAAGCCCTTCCTTCAGCTATTGAAGGTGAGAAGCTGAAGACATTTGGGCCATTTTGTGGTGAGACACAGAAATCACAGCAGTAGGAAAGCCAGCATAGAGCCCTGGCATTTTTAAGCAGCTAAATTAATGAATTCTGAAACTTGGGCTTCAAGGATTCTTGATATGCGACATGCTAAAATGTTCTTATTGTTCATGCCACTTTAATTCACATTCCCTGTTACCTGAAGTACAAGTCCTCATAAATGTCAAAATTCTTATGAAAAGAACAAATTCTATTCATCTCTGTTGACAACCAAGTGGAAGGATACAAGCCCTTGCTCTCATTTTCAGTCTCACTATAAAGTGAACAGTTCCTAAGATCATTATAATTTTCCTTTTTCTTTCTTTCTTTCTTTTTTCTTTTTTTTTTTTTTGGAAGCCAGTACTAGTGACAGTGTTTGGACCTTGCAGGCAAGGTAGACCACAGTGGCTGCAGGTTAAGGAAATAATTTAAGATTATAACTAAAAAGGGCTTACCCAGGCTTTGAAATTTATGTCTTCAAATGTCAAAGGATCTAGGAAGAGACTTACTGTGAAAATCCGAGTAGATGATTTAGGAAATAGAAAGTTGGTAATTGGAAACTATAAAATATGTTTCTGGCAGGACACAGCCCACCAGGCTGGGGACCCTGTGAGCTGAACTCACACAGGATCCCACTGGAATCAGTCAGAGACACGTGTGAAAATTCATGGCAAGATTTGCTTCAAAACTGTAAGCCAGGAAAGCTCAGAAATCCAAACTCTTTGCTGGGAAAAGTGTATGAGTGTAGCAGCTTTTGTGGAGATCAGGTGCTCCATGGAAGAGGGTTCTGGGGTCTATAGTGTTGTAGGATAAATTAATAGAAATGGTAGCACCCATTCATGGTCTTTTTTAAAACTTGAAACAATTTGTAATTTTTCAAAGCCCTTCAGCACTTCTCCAACTATTATATTTCCAGATGGTTGAAAATTTTAATAATTTAAATATTTGAATAATGCTCAGTCTTTGAATGGATGATATAAGTGGATACTTTTGTTCTTTCTAAAAGTCTTAGAAAGAAATAATTTTTTAGGTCTAAACTAAAGCTACGCATGAGAGACAGAGCTGTTTACATCTCTCTGGAGTAGGAGGCAGCATGGAACCTGAACTGTTAGTTTAGTCAAAAGGGGTTGAAGAAGAGAGGGTGAGGCATTTGGCACTGTCAACTCTTTCAAATCCTTTCCCAAAGTATCTCATCACTGCGTTTCAGGCAATAATTATAAACCTTCTTCTGTGGCCTGATAAGATTCTGTAATCTGAGCAATACTGTGATTCATTTTCAAAACACTTTAATCAGTCATTTGAAGAGCTACCAAACAGAATCTTCCTTTACTGAACGTGTTGATAAGAAACAGCTCCTTTCCACTGTTAATTGGAGACCAAATTCTAAAATCCTTCATTTTTAATCTTTAGTCATAGAAGTTTTCATAAGCTTTACTGAAGCAGTTCTTTAATGTACAAGCTCATCATTCTTTGGGGTAAACAGTGACTGTAGCTTTGCTGTTGTCTGATTCTTCTGAGATGCTTTTCATCGTTTTCGTTAGAATTTTATCACTAATCAGAGCTTCCCATTGTGTATAATTTTAACATCAGTCATATGGGACCTAAGACAATCTTGATACGGAGCAGCAGCAGTGAAAATGATTGGAGAAACTTTTCTTTGTGTTTGTTTCTTAAGATGTACTGGACAGGACTAAGCATCTAGTGGAAATCCTCTGATATTGATAATAGTGACTTCAGAGGTTTGCAGCAAGTGATATGCAGAGTATTAAATCGACATTTTAGTATTGGAGACTATATTTTCGCCTCTGGGTTTTACACTATGTGGCCTGGAGAATCTCAGAAGAGGCCTGTTATCTTGTCTAGGACCATTATGTAGGGCTAGTGGAGCAGAGAGCATACATCTTCTGAGGCCTGTTCTAAAGTCTATTGACTGCTACAATATCAATCCTTCAAATTCTCAACTTCATTAATAATCCACTCAGTATCTCAATTTATAGTTGTCAAACCTTTATTTTCCTAAGACATTTGCAAGGTTATAAGTTCAATTAAACTAATATATCCATGTAGAAAATTACCAGTCATTATCTTTGTCCCAAAACTTACATTAAAAAATTCCACTTTACTTCTGTTTTCAGTGTTTTGGGACTTAAGAAATTATTACACTCTCCATAGTAAAGCTTCTCTGGATTTCAATGGTCTCATCAGAAAATGAAGGTCTTGCTATAATTGATCTCTAAGGTCCAGCCCCAGAATTCTATTAATCTGTATGCAATTTTCATTTATTCTTTGAATAAGTGAATTCTCTCTGGCATTAGTATTTTATTGTGTTTCTTTCATTGGGAATCAAGGCTTTCTTTGTGCATGCTCAAATAATTTCAGGCATGAATGGTTAGACATATTTTTGGCCAGTATCCACCTCATTCCTAAATTAAATTGGTCTTAAGACTGACCCTGAGAATAAAGCAGCTGTAGTCTTTTAGAATGCTAAAGAACCTGAGTTAGAAGTCAGATCTCTGGGCTCACCTCTGTCTTTTATGTTCCTTAAAGCTCATCTTTCCAGCCTCTGGAATGCACACTTTTTCCTTGTTCTACTTCTCCCCATTCACTACTTATCCACATCTGCTGAGCTTATACCTGGACTGGGTAACTGACATTGTCCGAAGTTCCAGGGCCTGGGAATCTGTTGTGTCCCTAAGAGGATCAGGCATGGTGCAGAGACCAGCCAACTGCAAAGACACCTCAAGTTCTGGTGATTAGTTTGTAACAGTGAGATATGAATATAAACCAAATACTTCTAGGGGCAGGACAAGAGTTGGGGGAGCAGGACCTCTCAGACCCGACTTTCTTAACATCACAATCATTGTCAGAGTGCTTATGCTAATTCACCAGAGAAGAGAACTAAAAAGTAAAGTCTGTGGGACACTTGGAAATCTTATTAATATTAGGCACAGCATATAATGCAAATGTTCAAAGTTTAGTTTGGTTGTTAAAAAAAATCACTTTTAATACTTCTGTGGCCTAATTCCAACTGTGATTTATTTATTAAGCAGCAAAATAACAATTATGTGTAATTAAATGTGCCACATAAATTTTATTCTAAATTTATTGATTCTAATAATCAGTTTTGTTTGTGCTACTCATCTTCATTTAATCTAGCCCCATACTTATGCAATGGGATTGTTATGGCAGGTCTTAATGCTGAGATTAAGTAGAGGATTTGTATGAATGATAGTGAGTGTCTGACTGGGAGCTACTAGATATGTGCACCAAGATCCTGAGAAGTGTTATGGAGCAGCAGGACTTGTTTTTACTTCTTTCCTTTGGCAACACTTTTTATTGTTTCTACATGTTAATCACAAAGTAAAAAAAATATGGAAGAAGTTAACACGAGTATACGTGTGTGTGTGTGTGTGTGTGTGTGTGTGTGTGTGTGTGTGTGTGTGTGTGTGTGTGTGTGTGTGTGTGTGTGTGTGTGTGTGTGTGTGTGTTGCCTTTGTGGGCCTTTCCCAGACAACTGCAGTGAAGTGGTTATCACAACAGCATGTTACAAAACGCTTTTCGTTTCTGTGTGCATATAAAAGTTATATTTCTATTACAGGGTTATATTAGATACTTTCATTGCTGCAACCAACTCATGACTAGGAATTTTAGGGAGCAATGTCCTATTTTGGTTCACAGTATCAGGACAGTATATCCTGATACTGAAGGTATAGTGGAAGGAATGGGAAGAGCCTGGTCACCCTGCATCAGCAGTCAGGACACAGATAGCAGACAGAAAGTGGGGGAAAGCTATAAAACATCAAGCCTACTCCCAGCGACTCATTTTCTCCAGCAAATTTCTACCTCCTAAGAGTTCTCAAACCTTGCAAAACAGTGCAATCTGCTATTGAACGAGTTCTAACCACATCAGCCTATGGGGGATCTTTCACACTCAAACTCTAACAATGGTAGTCTAACAAGTGTGCAATGCTGTCCCATTCAGAAAAAAATGTACATATTTTCATTTGAAAGATTTTATTGCCCCCAATACAATAATCTGAGTCTTCAGTGAGTCATCATCACTTTGGGTGGAGGAGCCTGCCTTGATATTGATAACTGTTGACAGAATAGGGTGGAAGCTGTTGTAGTTTGGGTTTGCCTTTGCATTTATTTAAAATAAGGCAGCCAGGAAGGTTGCTGTATTGACTTACTCTCTTAGGTGACAGATTTCCTTGTAGTTCTCTGATAGTGTTTTGTCCACTGTAGAAATGCTCTTAAAATTACACTCAGCACTCTTAACCCCTGCTATTGCTTTATCAATTAAGTCAATGAAATGTTCTGAACACTTCGGACCTTCCAACAGTGTTCACTACCACATCTAACCTCAAGGAATCCTTTCTTTTTTTTTTCTTTAAAAGCAGCTCTTTATCTGTTAAAATTTTATCCTGATATTCTAATAATTCAGCCACATCTTCACACTCCATTTCCAGTTCTATTTTTGTTGGTATTTCTACTGCATCTGTAATTACTTCCTCCACTGAAATCTTGACATGCTCAAAGTCATCCACGGGGGTTGAAATTAATTTCTGTTGAACTAACTGCTAGTAATGCTGATATTTTTGTACTTCTCCAACAAATCACAAATATTCAGTTACATGAAGGATAGTGAATCATTTCTAGAAAGTTATCAGTTTCTTTGCCTGGATTCCTCAGAGAAATTTCTATGTATGGAAAGTTGTAGCTTTATAATTTTTGTATTTCTTTTATATTAATATCTGCAAGATAAAATTGGTACTTGAGAACTCATGGCTGCAGAATTTTAATAATGTGTTAGTAGAAGCAAAGATATCAGCCTACCTGCCCTGTAGTTTGAGTAGGTGCATTTTAATCAGGAGTGATATTTTGAGAAGAATCCTTTTTTTTTCTCTTACAGTTTCTGAAAGTGGGATAGAAATTCTAAGTCATGCAGTAAGCTAATACTATCTTCTAGGCTTCTTGTGTCCCATTTCCAGAGTATGGGCAGAAAAAAATTAATATAACTCTTCAAGTCTTTGGAGTGGAACATATGCATTGGCTTCAAGCTACAATTCTAGCTACTGTGGCCTGTTATGAGCCTCCACACAGCCCTGGAAGCTCTGAAGCCTTTAGCTTCTCTAGCTATGAGAACTCCCAGTTTCATGCACACCGGAAGCCTCCTGTTTAGCATAACCCATTTCATTAGTCATCTTGGCTGGATCTGATAGCTTGCTTTGGCTTCTATTTCAGCACTTCCTGCTTCACCTTGAACTTTTATGTTATACACGTAGCTTTTTTTCTGTAAGCTGCACAAACCAATCTCTGCTAGTTTCCAACTTTTCTCATACTGCTTCCCCATCTGTCAGGCTTTCTAGAACTGAAGAGAGTCAGGGCCTCTACTGGATTAGGCTTCTGCTGAAGATAATACAACTGCTGGTTAGATGTTCCATCTGAGAGACCTCTGAAACTCTCTTACCAGTAACAAGACTGTTCTGTCTTTGGGCTGTGTGTGGACAATCACTGAGGAGAATGTTCAGTTCCTTCAAGCACTTCTAATTCACTGCCTCAACAAACGAAGCCTTCTGCCTGCCTCTGCTTTCTACACATTTTTCTCCAATCTGAGACTGTTTGTTTCTAGCTTTTTATCTGAAGTCAGAGCTGGCTGTGTCTCTTCCACCTGAGTACTTGGAGGCTACTTTAGAGTTTTTAATATGCCCAACTTCAGTATTGCTTGGAAATAGGGAGAGTGGGAGATGGGGATTACCAGTCAGTAGGGTAGGCAGAGTATGCACATAAATTCACTGGTTGAGTTAGCCATCTTTATATGAGCATGTCTTGTAGCACCCCAAGATAACTACAATAATACCACCAAAGAAGCAAAAATATAAAACAGTAATGAAAGGCTTTCAATATCATGAGAATTTCAATATCATGAACAGATACAGTGAATATATGCTCTGGAGAAACTAACACTGATAGGCTTGTGTGAGGAGAAGTTGATATGAATCATTAGTTTGCAAAAGTAACAAATGTACAAAAATTCTGCAAGGTATGGCATCTCTATCAGGAATTCTAAGACCTGGGAGGACAGGACTAGAGGACTGCTATGAGTTTGAAGCCAGGCTGTGCTCCATGATGAAGTCCAGGCCAGCTTCTGCTATACAGCATATTCTAAGACAGCTTGGTTGCAGAGTGAGAGTGTGTCTCAAAAATAATAAAAAAGAAAAAAAAAACAGGGATGAATATTACTTTTTTCCTAAGTCTTAAGTGTTATATTTATAGTATTGTTATCCTTGCACAAAATTACTATATGCATGTCTGATGGTTTGTAGATGATAAGAAGTGAATATCAGTAAGCCTGCTCCACTGTGTCTAATCATTGGTTAGTATATGGCC
This sequence comes from Peromyscus leucopus, assembly GCF_004664715.2. Lineage (NCBI taxonomy): Eukaryota > Metazoa > Chordata > Mammalia > Rodentia > Cricetidae > Peromyscus > Peromyscus leucopus. Next base: position 37,824,603 of record NC_051064.1, read on the forward strand.
TGGGCAGGATGTGGAGGTATGTAGTGATATTTTATTTGTGCTCTAAAAAATAAAGCTTGCCTAGGGATCTCAGGAAAAAGGCAGCCACTATATTAAATATAGAAGTCAGGCATTGGTAGCACACGCCTTTAATCCTAGCACTAGTTAAACATAGAGGTCTGGAGGTCTGTACAGACAGACAGGAAGCGATAGAGCTGGGTGGAAAGAGGAAGTAATGTAGCTGGGCAGAGAGAGGAAGTAAGATGGCAAGGCACAGAAAGGTATATAGGTGTGAGTATACAGGGAGTAGCTCTCTCTTGGGCTGAGGATTTCTTAACAGTAAGAACTTGTGGCTGACTTCTTTCTGCTTCTGTGATCTCTCAGTTTTCACCCTTATATCTGACTCTGTGTTTTTTATTAATAAGACTGTTTAAAAATTTGTGTTATAGAGGTATATCCTGAAGAGTCACAGTTTGAGCCACAAACCATTTATTTTTCTCAGAGGAGATAGCATAGTTTCATAACTACCCATCCATAGACTTCTCCTTCAAAGCTTATTGTTATCAGTCTTTATGTTTCTAATGGTTCACAACACACTAGTCAACTCTTATACATTAACCTGTATTTAGTTAAAACTGGTATCTATTTACAGAAAATGAAATGTAAGTTACTGCATGTTGTTCTTCAGTGGAAAGATTGACATTATATACTTTGCTTACTTTTATGCCTATGAACCATTACATTTTTAAGTGACGTTATTTTAAAAAGTATTATAATTTGGATGATGAAAGGATGCCTTATATACTTAACTCAAAACAAGCCTCGTGCTTCCCCTGGTCTATCAGCCTCTTACAGAAACTGCTTGTGAATTCACAGATACTGATGAGGGTGAGGTGTCCCCAGTGATAAAATACATAATCTCTGGAGATTTATTCATGAAGTCTAGATTATTACATACCTGTTCTTTGTTTCATTGTTTTAACTCACTTGTGTAATGCTTGCTTACATTCTAATGGCCCAGGAATCAGAGACTAGCCAGAAAGTGTACTAGGTTATAAATTTTAAGGCTCACCTGCAGACGGAAGTTTTCCTGGGTCCCACAGCCGTTCAGTCCCAAATAAATACACAGAGACTTATATTAATTACAAGATGTTTAGTCTATGGCCCAGGCTTATTACTAACTAGCTCACTCATCTTAGATTAACCCATTTCTATTAATCTATGTAGCACCACATGTCTCATGACTTTACCTGAGTTCCATTACATCTTCCTTCTCAAGCTGCGGCTTGCAGCATCTCCCATAACTCTGCCTCCTTGTATTGCTTGGATTTCCCGCCTGGCATAGGCCAGAGCAGCTTCTTTATTAACCAATGATAGCAACACATATTCACAGCATACAGAAAGACAATTCCACAGCAGTCACCCACATTGATCAACTTTGTTCAGCTGGGTACTACAACTTACTCAAACTGCACTGTAGTTGGGGACCAAGTCTCCAGACACATCAACCTGTTAGGGACATTTTATATTCAAATCATATCAGAAGGGTTTCTTGATGGTTTAGCATAGAGAGTAAAATATTTTCCTTAGTCAGTGAATTCATGAAAAGTCATATGGTATGTAATGATTTACTCTGTTGATTATACACTTGGAGTGACAGAAGAAATTTGCATCACAGACCCATTAGGTTTATGATCATGTAAAGACATCTGTGAAAACACATTTGTCTTTACAGCAGCTAGAGTGTGGAGTTAAAAAAAGGCTTATACAAGAAATCTGTACATCTGTACAAATCTTTCATGTCTTGGGTGGCAATACCTAAGGATGTAGTACTGTTTCATAAGAGAGGAAGGTGGACATTATTTCTTATCATAACAGCCCTCGTACCATGCATTACAGAATTCAGACAAAAGCCTCAGGTTCTGGGTAAATAACCACAGAACTGATCTAGGGTTTCAGTGACTCCACAATGAGATCAAATAGAACCAACCCTACCTGTCATTTGAATTCCATAGACCCTTCTCTAGTTGCATGACTAGTATGACTTTTCAGGTCTCAGGGGTGAAGCATTAGTGTTGGATCTTCTAACTTCTGAATGTCTAAATACTTCTCTTTCCTTGTGTAGTCACCATGTGGCCCAGATCAGCCTTGAACTTGTGGTAAACCTGTCTCACTTTCCCAAGTGTTAGATTTTTTGGCATGAACCACCATGCTCAAACTCTAGAAAAGCAGTTAAAAAAAACCTTTTAATTTAGAATAATTTTGGACTCAAGGAAACTTAAATACCAAGGGAATACAAAAAGTTCCCACACAGTAGTCACCTAGTTGCCATTAAATTTAACACTTAAATTAACTATGATATTGTGATCAAACACCAATGAAATTTTATCTGAATTCTAGATTTCATAATTTTCCATTGTTATCCTTTCCTGTGTTAAGACCAAATTAAGAATACCAGTTTGCATTTGGTCATGATGAAGATGTTTTAGAAGCTAAATCTCATAGATTCAGTTACAAATTGTCTGATAGTTCCAAAGCACACTGCAATTGTTTCTAGGATATGCAGGTGTGAAGCTAATATTTGGGGTTCTGAATAGCATCACACTTAAGGAAGCATTTTCTCTTGGTGGTTTTGGCACTGTGAAATGCATTCATATAAGAGAAAACTAACAGCATTGGGTCATTGATGAGATGCTCAGCTGTGTCTTACGATGAGTGAGAATTTGTCACTAACACAGAAATCAAGATAGGTCATTGTGACCTGAACTGAAAGTTCCAAAACAGCAAAGCATTTCACATCCCACAGAGCTGTTCTCTCTAAACTGGTTTCTTTTGTTACTAGAAGATGCATACTCCATAGAGTGTGACATTAGAATAAGTGGCTAGGGAGCATATTATCTTGGTACTGGACTGGATAGTCACTAAGGAAACAAATTCCTGTCACAGGCCAATAGGTAAATCAAGAAAGATACTCTTCACAGAAATGTGGCCTGATTTCTCAGAAAATATTATCTGGTGCATACTGGAGACTTTTGTATCCTCAGGAGACAGGAGAGACATAACTTTTTAATACTTGTCAATCAAACAAATACACTCTTTAGAAATAATCTGAAAAATAGTATTTCTATCTTGACTATAATTCCACAGCCCAGAAACTCATATTTGGGATTTAGAAATTGCTGCTATGCCCTTTCAATCTCCTGCCTCAGCTGTGCAGATTGCACCTCTAAGCTGCCTTTCAAAGCTTCCTGGTTATAGCATAGGAAATCCAAATTTATATTTTTGACCTTATCTTATTTCCCTTTCATACCTTCCATCTGCTGTTGACTACAGTTTTCTCTTCAGCAACAGGGGAATTATTTTGCTCCATTTCCTTTAATTTATAATAAAGGTAGAGTTGTATTTGGGATTCTGTGAAAGGAAGTGTTGCAAGCAATCAGATATGTTACATACACATACTACATACAGTATATGGTAAGGGCACCTTCACTTCTTTCTCTGGGTTTGACTGAACTTCAAATGCCTACTTCCTTACCCCTGTTTCCATATGTAACAGGAAGCAAAAGATTCTTGACATCTCGGAGTCAAGACTGTAAGACAGAGGTGGTGGGGCTGTTTTTTTTTTTTTTGTGCTATCTGCTTTCTGTTTTTCTTTTTTTGATTAAGAAAATTTTATTCACTTTGCATACCAACCACAGGTTACCCTCTCTTCTCTCCTCCCAATCTCCAGCCTCCCCCACTTGAACACACCTCTCATTCCCTCCTCAGACTAAGTAAAGCCTCCCATGGGGAGTCAGCAGAGCCTGGTACATTCAGTTGAGGCAGGTTCTAGCCTCTCTCCCTGCATCAAGGCTATGTAAGGTGTCCCACCATAGGTAGTGGGCTCCAAAATTTCAGCTCATGCATGAGGGATGGATCCCAATCCTACTGCCAGGGGGTCCCTTAAGCAGATCAAGCTACATAACTATCTTGCTTATGCAGAGGGCCTAGTCCAGTCCCATGGAGGCTGTACAGCTGTTGGTCTAAAGTTCATGAGTTCCCATTAGTTTGGTTTGGCTGTCTCTGTAGGTTTTCCCATCATGATCTTGATGCTCCTTGCTAATAGTATCCCTCTTCTCTCTCTTCCACTGGACTCCTGGAGCTCGGCCTGGTGTTTGGCTGTGGATCTCTGTATCTGCTTCCATCAGTTACTGGATGAAGGCTCTAGGATGGTAGTTAGGGTACTCACCAATCTGATTACCAGGGTAGGCCAGTTCAGGCACCCTCTTCACTATTTCTGGAGTCATCCTGAGGATTCCTGGGAACTTCCCTAACACTAGGTTTCTCCCTATCCCTATGATGTCTCCCTCTATCAGGGAATCTCTTTCATTGCTCTCCCACTCCATCCCTGTTGGAGCTTGACCATCCCATTCACTTATGTTCTCATTCCCCATCCCCTACCCTCTATTGCACTCCATCCCTAGTTTACTCATGGAGAACTTCTCTATTTCCTCTCCCAGGGCAATCTATGTGTTCCTATTAGGATCCTCCTTGTTAGCTAGCTTCTCTGGAGCTGTGGTTTGTAGTCTGGTTTCCTTTGCTTTACATCTAGTATCCACTTATGAGTGAGTATATACCACCTTTGTCATTTTGAGTCTGGGTTACCTCAGTCAGGATGATATTTTCTAGTTCAATCCATTTACCTATAAATTTCATGATGTCATTGTTCTTTACTGCTGAGTAGTACTCCATTGTGTATATGTACCACATTTTCTTTATCCATTCTTTTGTTTCCAGGTTCTGGCTATTATGAATAATGCTGCTATGAACATAACTGAGCATGTGTCCTTGTGGTATGATTCAGCCATTTGAGCATTCCTGGGTATATGCTCAAGAGTGATATAATTAGGTCTTGAGGCAGACTGATTCCCAATTTTCTGAGAAACTGCCATACTGATTTCCAGAGTGGCTCCCACCAACAGTAGAGGAGTGTTCCCCTTGCTCCATATCCTCTCCAACATAAGCTGTCTTCAGTGTTTTTAATCTTAGCCATTCTGCCAGGTAAGAGGGTATCTCAGCTTCATTTTGATTTGCATTTCCCTGATGACTAAGGATGTTGAGCAATTCCTTAAATGTCTTTCAGCCATTTGAGATTCTTCTGTTGATAATTCTCTGTTTAGTTTGGTACTACATATTTTAATTGGATTATTCAGTATTTTGATGTCTAGTTTTTGAATTCTTTATATATTTTGGATATCAGCCCTCTGTCAGATATGGGGTTGGTAAAGATCTTTTCCCATTCTGTAGGCTGTCGTTTTGTCTTATTTACTGTGTCTTTTGCCTTAGAGAAGCTTCTCAGTTTCAGGAGCTCCCATTTATTAATTGTTGCTCTTAGTGTCTGTGCTACTGGTGTTATATTTAGAAAGTGGTATCCTGTGCCAATGCATTTAAGACTACATCCTAATTTCTCTTCTATCAGGTTCAGTGTAAGTGGATTTATGTCAATGTCTTTGATCCACCTGGATTTGAGTTTTGTGCATGATAGTAGATATGAATCTGTTTGCAGTCTTCTACATATTGACATCCAGTTATGCCAGCACCATTTGTTGAAGATGCTTTCTTTTTTCCATTGTACAGTTTTGGTTTCTTTGTCAAAAATCAGGTGTTCATAGGTGTGTGGATTAATGTCAGAGTCTTCAATTAGATTCCATTAGTCCACATGTCAGTTTTTATGCCAATACCATGCTGTTTTTATTACTATAGCTCTGTAGTAGAGCTTGAGTTCAGGGGTCATGATGCCCCCAGAAATTGCCTTATTGTATAGGTTGTTTTAACTATCCTAGTTTTTTTGTTTTTCCATATGAAGTTGAGTATTGTTCTTTCAAGGTCTGTGGAGAATTTTGTTGGAATTTTGATGAGGATTGCATTGAATCTGTAGTTTGCTTTTGGCAAGATTGCCATTTTCACTATGTTAATCTTATCTATTTGTGTGCATGGGAGATCTTTCCATTTTCTGATATCTTCTTCAATTTCTTTTTTCAGAGACTTAAGTCCTTGTCATACAGGTCTTTACTTGCTTAGCTACAGTTAATGCAAGGTATTTTATATTATTTGTGGCTATTGTAAAGGGTGATTTTTTTCTGATTTCTTTCTCAGTTCGTTTATCATTTGTATATAGGGGAGCTACTGATTGTTTTGAGTATACTATCATATCATCTGTAAATAACAATAGTTTGACTTCTTCCATGCCAATGTGTATCCCCTTGATCTCCTTTTGCTGTCTTATTGCTCTAGCTAGAACTTGAAGTACTATATTGAGTAGATATGGGGAGGGTGGACAACCTTGTCTTATTCCTGATTTTAGTGGAATAGCTTTGAGTTTCTCTTCAGTTAATTTGATATTGGCAATTGGCTTGCTGTAAGTTGCTTTTAATAAGTTTAGGTATGTTCCTTGTATCCTCGATCTCTCCAAGATGATTATCATGAAGGGGTGTTAGATTTTTGTTAAAGTCTTTTCCAGCATCAAATGAGATGATCACATGTTTTTTTTTTTCTTTCAGTTTGTCTGTATGGTATATTACATTGACAGATTTTCATATGTTGAACCATCCTTTCATTTCTGGGATGAAGCCTACTTGATCATGGTCGATAATTTTTTTGATGTGATCTTGGATTTGGTTAGCCAGTATTTTATTGAGTATTTTTGCATCAATGTTCATGAGGAAGATTGGTTTGTAATTCTCTTTCTTTGTTGTATCTTTGTGTGGTTTGGGTATCATGGTAACTGTAGCCTCATTAAAAAAGGTTTGGTAATGTTACTTCTGTTTTTATTTTGTGGAACAATTTGAAGAGTATTCATATTAGCCCTTCTCTGAAAATCTGGTAGAATTCTGTGCTGAAGCCATCTGGTCCTGCGCTTTGTTTGGTTGGGAGACTTTTAATGACTGTTTCTATTTCCTTAGGGGTTATTGGTCTATTTAAATTGTTTATCTGGATTTGATTTAATTTTGGTATGTAGTACCTATACAGAAAATTGTTCATTTCTTCAGATTTTGTGGAGTACAGGTTTTTGAAGTATGACCTGATGATTCTCTGGATTTCCTCAATGTCTGTTGTTATGTCGCCATTTTCATTTCTGATTTTGTTAATTTGGATGCCCTCTCTCTGCCTTTTGGTTAGTTTGGATAAGGGCTTGTCTATCTTGTTGGTTTTCTTAAAGAACCAACTCTTTGTTTCATTGATTGTTTGTATTGTTCTCTCAATTTGATTATTTCCTCGTGTCTATTCCTTTTGCTTGAGTTTGATTCTTTTTGTTCTAGAGCTCTAAGTTAAAGTGCTGTGTGAGATTTCTCCAACTTCTTTATGTGGGCATTTAGTGCTATGAACTTTCTTCTTAGCACTGCTTGCATAGTGTCCCATAAGTTTGGGTATATTGTACCTTCATTTTTAGTGAATTCTAGGAAGTATTTAATTTCTTGTTTATTTCTTCCTTGATCCATTGGTCCTTCAGTTGAGCATGATTCAGTTTCCATGCAATTGTAGGCTTTCTGTAATTTTTGTTGTTGTTACAATCTAACATTAAGCTGGTAAAATATAGGAAGTTATATCATTTTTTTTGTATCTGTTGAGATTTGCTTTGTCACCAAGTATGTGGTTGATTTTAGAGAAGGCCCTATAGGGTGCTGAGAAGAAAGTATATTCTTTTGTGTTAGGGTGGAATGTTCTGTAGGAATCTATTAAGTATATTTGAGTCATAACATCTGTTAGATCCCCTATTTCTCTGTTAAGTTTTTGTCTGGCAGCCCTGTCCATTGGTGAGAATGGGTTGTTGAAGTCTCCCACTACTAGTGTGTGGGTTTGAGGTGTGATTTAAGCTTTAGTACTGTTTATTTTACATAAGTGGTTACCCTTGTATTTGGGGCATAAATCTTCAGAATTGAGACTTCATCTTGGATTTTTCCTGTGGAGAATATGTAATGTCCTTTCCAATCAATCTCTTTTGATTGATTTTAGTTTGAAGTCTACTTTGTTAGATACCAGCTTGCTTCTTAAGACCATTTGATTGGAAAGTCTTTTCCCAGCCTTTTACTCTGAGGTAGTGTCTATCTTTGAAACTGAGCTGTTTCTTGTATGCAGCAGAAGACTAGATCCTGTTTTCATATCCATTCTTTCAGCCTGTGTCTTTTTATAGACAAATTGAGTCCATTGATATTAAGGGATATTAATGATCAGTGATTGTTAATTTCTGTTATCTTTTGGTGGTAGTATGTGTGTATTTCCTTTCTTTGGGATTTGCTGCTGTGGGATTATCTATTGCCTGTGTTTCCACAGGCGCATCTAACTTCTTAAGTTGGAGTTTTCCTTTCTGTGCTTTCTATAGAGCTGGATTTGTGGATAGGTATTGTTTAAATCTGGTTTTGTCTTGGAATATCTTGTGCACTCTTTCTTTGGTGATTGAAAATTTTACTGGATATAGTAGTCTGAGCCGGCATCCATGGTCTCTTAGTGTCTGCATTACATCTGTCCAGGACCTTCTGGCTTTCAGAGTCTCCATTGAGAAGTCAGGTGTTATTCTGATGGATCCTCCTTTATAAGACACTTGTTTTTTTTCTTTTGCTGTTCTTAATATTCTTTCTTTATTCTGTATGTTTAGTGGTTTGATTATTATATGGCAAGGGGACTTTTTGGGGGCATCTAGACTATTTGGTGTTCTGTAAGCTTCTTGTATCTTCATAGGTATTTCCTTCTTTAAGTTGGGAATGTTTTCTTCTATGATTTTGTTGAATATATTTTCTGTACCTTTGAGTTAGTATTCTTCTCCTTCTTCTATCTCTATTATTCTTAGGTGTGGCCTTTTCATGGTGTCCCTGATTTCCTGGATATTTTCTGTTATTACTTTTTTGGTTTTAGTGTATTCTTTGACTGATGAATCTATTTCCTCTATTGTATCTCTTCCATCTTTTGTATTCTGTTGGTTAAGTTTGCATCTATAGTTCCTGTTCATTTACTCATATTTTTTATTTCCAGCATTTCCTTGGTTTGTGTCTTCTTCATTGTTTTTATTTCAATTTTCAGGTCTTGAACTGTTTCTTTCACCTATTTAATTGCTTTTTCTTGATCTTCTTGGCTTTCTTTAAGGGGTTTATTGATTTCTTCCTTTTTTTTTGTTTTTCTTTTCCTCAGTTTCTTAAGGGAATTTTTTATTTCCTCTTTAAAGACCTCTATAATCTTCATAAAGTTTTTTCTTACTGTAAACTTTTTTCCCTTTTTTACTTTATTATTTTTTCCACAGATCCACCTCTCACCCCTCCTCCAGCTCCCCTCGCCCCACATAACCTCCCCAAACCACCCCTCATCCCCTCCTCCAAAATGGTAAGTTCTTCCATGGGGGGACAGCAAAGACTGGTACATTCAGTTGAGGCAGGACTCAGCCCCCACACCCCCACCCTTGCCTCAAGGCTGAGCAAGGTGTCTGACCCTAGGTAATGGGATCCAGAATGCCAGTTATTTTAAAGTTAGCTTTCTTCTACTTCTTCTATGTTCTAATGTTCACGTCTTGCTGTTGAAGAACCGCTAGGTTCTGATGGTGCCATATTGCTCTTTATGTTGTATCTACTTTTGCACTGGGATCTCTACCCTCTCTTTCTCCACAGGTGCAAGAGGTGTCTGTGTCTCAGGGGTCCTCTCTTGGTCCAATCCTAGCTCTTGGTCTAATTGGAACTGGTGGATTCTGTGTCTCAGGGAGCCACTCTTGGTCCAATCAGAACTGGTAGATTCTATGTCTCAGGAAGCCTCTGAGGTCACAGGAAGATTGGTGGATTTGGGGTAGGGAGTGGGTCTTGTAGTTTGCAGGGTCCAATCGGGGGTGTTGGTGGGGAAGCCTGCCTACAGGAGTCTTCCTTGCTAGCTTGCAACTGGGGCAGTGATAGGTGGGGGTTGGGGGGGGATGGGTTGTGCCTCAGGGCCTAGGTCCTATAGGTAGAACTCTCTGGGTGGTAGAAAATTCACTCACTTCTTGTTCCAAACAGAGCTGTCAGATTCTGTGTCTCAGGGAGCCACTGAGGTTGCAGAGGGATGGGTGGGTTTGGGGTAGGGAGTGGGTTTTGTGTATTGCAGGGTCTGATGCAGGGTGTTGGTGGGGAAGCCTGTCTGTAGGAGTCTTCCTTGCTGGCCAGCAACTGGGGCAGCCATGGGTGGGGTTTCCAGGGCATGGGTCCTGCTTTCTCTTTTTTGTTTTTGTCATTTTCTCTTCTTTTTATTTCCCATTTTGCTATTTTGACCCTATGTTTTTTGGCTTATTTATCTTCTTAGTGAATTTAGAAATCTACATTCTATTTTTATTGTATGATTGGTTATTTCTGATTTTATGTCATACTCAAAGTTCCTTTTATCTGTATTGGTAAATGCCAAATATGAAAAAAACATTCCCCACACAGCTAAAATTCAAACATAAGCAATTTAATTCTAATGGGGTTGATCTCAATTTATCAAGCTCTTAAATGTATACAATGTTAATTCAACCATCTTCTCATTTTGCCTTTACTGAGACCCTTAAAAAAGATTGGGATGTAAAATAAATTTAATTAAAAAATCTACAGAACAAGGTTTTGAACAGGGCTTATGTACTCTTGGGTCTGGCTTGTTTGACTAAAGACAATTTATTTTACTAACTTACTTGAAGACTTAGAGAAATATTAAGGGTGTGTGTGTGTGTGTGTGTGTGTGTGTGTGTGTGTGTGTGTGTCTGAGAGAGAGAGAGAGAGGGTGGGGGGGGGAGATTATTACCTAAAAGGAAAAAGTGCTATATTTGGAAGATACAGTATTTTTTTCCCTATCAGGCAATGTCTGGAGTTAGACCAGGGGAAGGCAACATATAATGTGATGTTAAACAAACTTGTTCATGTTATATAATTCCATGTTCTTTCAAGGCTATCAGAGAAGTGTGGTTGTGTAAAAGTTTACTAAGTTTGTTGAGGTCCATATGGCTGTTTTTGTGTTAAAATGTATCACATTATAAAACTTTACATCTTGTCCTCAATATAATAAAATGCCAAACAACAGAAATTCAATTGACTTCATTCAAATTTATGCTGAAATTTTACTCTATTAAATGTTTATTTATAAATATATAATGCTGTTCCCTCCAATTTCTAATCAAATTGAGCATTGAGCCAGACATCTTGACACAAGGATTCTCAATAGAAAGTAGGGATTACTGCTTACTTACAGATGCTATCCAGAACAGGACAAGTCTCTGAGGCAAGTTTTACAGCTATCAGCAAGGGTTGTTAGCAGTTGTAAACTTGTCTGCTAGACAGATTGAAGAACAGTCTTACAATGGTGATTTGACAAGGCAAAGAGTTTAGTGTTTACATTGACTCTGTGTTAGCTATGAACATTGAATAGAATAATGCAAGGTGGTAGGAGGACAGGAGGACAGTCTATTAGGATGAGAATGTGTTGCTCCTGAATTGGCTGTGGGGTAGTTTACAAAGTCCATTTGTAAGTAGAATGTGATGGCATCTGTTTTTCTGTAACTCTCAGAAAGTAAACCTACCTTCAGAAATGTGAAACTATCCTATACTTGTTTCATCCCAAAGCTATTAACTAATTTCCTTCATTTCTCCCTACTTCCATTCTCTGGTTTTTGGTGCTCTTGAACATATACCCAAAGAATGTTCTACCATACTAGAAGGATTCTTGTGCAACTATGTTCATAGCAGCCTTATTTATAGTAGTCAGAAACTGGAAACAAATTGCATGTCTCTCATCCAAAGAATGGATACAGACAATGTGGCACATTTACACAATAGAGTATTACTCAGCTGTTAAAAACAATGACATTAGGAAATTTCCTGGCAAATAGATGAAACTAGAAAAGACCATCCTGAGTGATGTAACTCAGATCCCGAAAGACACACATGACATGTACTTACTCATAAATGAATATTATCTATAAAATAAAGGAAAACCATGTTAGAATCCAAAGACCCGGAGAAGCTAAGTAACCAAGAGGACTCAAGTGGGGTGAGGTGATGTGTGAATCTCGCTGTAAATGGGAAATAGAGTGAACATTGCCAGTGGATGGATGGATGGGCCTAGAATGGGGAATTTGGATGGGAACAGGAGGCATCAGTTAGGGAGAAGGAGGGAGGGAGAGAGTACTGGGAAAGACAACTGGAATCTGGTGTCAAATTTAAGATATGTGAGAATTTTTCTTCTAGCCATGATATTTCAAAAAAAATTGAATGGTTCCTCTTTATTGTTTCACATGTATTTTATTATTTCAACATCCCCATTTGCCTTTTAAAATAAAATCTAAAACTACCTTTCTGCTGGGACCCTGTGTCTGTGAAGCACAATCATGAAAAGAGTGAATTACAAAGCATGATAAGGAAATGCAAAACAATATTTAATCATTAGAGACTGTGTTAGATGAAGGCATTGTCTCTGAGATTCCCACAATGAACCAATAACAAAGATAACATGTGCTTCCAACCACAATCATGAAAGTGATGCCAACCAACACTTATCAATCTAAAGAAACTCTGGGTATTCTTAGAATTCATCTTAAAACTGCAGGATTTGATTGTTATAGAAATGAAAAGGAACCTAAATTTTGGTGTCTTTATGTGTATAAGCAAACAATGGATAGAGCTTCATGAGACAATTATTCTTTCCACATTATCTGCAAATTAAAACAGCCACTTTCTTTATACATATAACAATATTCTGTTTTCTTCTTTTCCAATCTGAGTAGAGATACTTCCAGAAGAAATATCCAGACTGGAAGAAAGAAAGAACAAACACTGAAATGCATGTTTTCTTAGTTAGGGTTTCTATCGTTGTGAATAGACACCATGGCCATGACAACTCTTATAAGGAAAAACACTTAATTGTGGTGGCTCACTTACAGTTCAGTGGCTTAGTCCACAATTGTTATGGAAGGAAACAAAGCAGCATGCAGGTAGATATGGTGCTGGAGGAGCTGAGAGTTCTTACATTTTGACTCACAGGCAACAGGAAGTGGTCTGTCTCACTGGATGTATCTTGACCATATATGAGACCTCAAAGTCCACCTCCACAGTGACACACTTCTTCCAATAAGACCACACCTATTACAATAAGGCCACACCTTCTAATAGTGCTACTCCCTTTGGGGGCCATTTTCTTTCAAACCACCACACATGTAGTATGCATGTGACATTCAGTTATAACAACTGTGATTGGAGTTTTTGGTGGAGTAGTTAGAGATACGGGACAGCAATCTTGAAAGAGATAATGGGGAAATTTTTATATTCATTTTGCTCTTATTCAGTTTACTTTGTTATCCTTTTGTCTCTTCCAGGTGTTAGATACTCAATACATGCATCAAAAAAGTTTATAAGAGCTTACAGCATAAGCCATATTCCCTAGCTATCTTAGCTCAGGATGCTATAACCAAGTGCCACAGGCTAGGGCACTAACACAACAAATGTCTCTTTCTTGTATTTTTGTAGGCTGAGAAATCCCAGCTAAAGTAATAGCAGATTTGGTGAGGACCCTCTTTCTAATTCGCAGTCAGAGGATGATTGCTAGATCGCATAGGACACAGAGAGAAGGATAATTTATCTAGTCTTTATTCTTATATGAACACTAATTATATAAGGTGTGTCTATTTTCATGACCCCATTACCTCTCAAGAACCACTTCCAAATATCATCACATTGGGGATTATAGGTTTAATATGTAAATTTTGGGGAACACAAGTATTCAATTCAATGCACTAATGGTGGAGTTTATGCTGAGTCTATAATAGACCCACCAGTGGATTGATGATATATTTTATATAATCCATGCTCTAAGCCAAGTCTTAATCTCAGTGACTGGGAACAAAACAGATTTGACTTTGACGTCTTGAGAGTCTGGTTATGACGCTTTTGTTAGACAATGGCTTCTACAATTGCCTGCAAAGTGTTCTCAGTACAGGAAAGATGAGTGCAGTGAAATCTGCCAATTCTTTGACATTGTGCTCATCATATGGCAGCAACTGTATGTTCTCAAGATCATCAGTCAGTCTTGATAGAATAATATCACAACTTTTGATTTTGTTTCTGGAATTCTGGCATGAGGTATTCCATAATTGTCAGACTTATAATAAAACATAGGTTTAAGTGGCTGGGGAGAAGTCTCAGTCAGTAAAGTGCTTACCATGTAAGCATCAAAACCTGAGGCTGAATACCAAGCACCATACAAAAAAGCCAGGTTCAATGTTGGATGACTGTAAGCCCTGTGCTAGGTGAAGGAGACAGGGGATGGAGACAGGTTGTTCCTAGGGATTTAATGGCCAGCCAGTTTAGCAGGAACAGTAAGCCCCAGGTTCAGTGTGAGACCCTGTCTCAAATTATGCAGTGGGAATCTGTAGAGGAAGACACCTGATGTCCACATCTGTCTTCTCCACAAGCATGCATGGGCAAGCACAGAACGGAATGTACCCGCCTCTCTCACACACATACACGCACAACTGGGTTTAGCAGAATCATAAATGTGTCTCCTAGCATTCCTAAGAGGTAGAAACCCCATTCCAGCAAATCTAGAATTATGGAAACAATAAGCTTAAATCATGAGTATGTTATTGGAAGTGACATGTGCATGAGACACTCCTTATGAACTCGAAACCCCAGCTTCTCTGGTCTATGTGTCAGGGACAGACAGACTTATTTCATGCAGAAGTTAAATCCAAAGAGACTGAGCAACTTCATAAAACTAGTGCAGTCAGCAAGCACTAGAAGGAAGGTTCAAACTGATTAAATTTGTTTTCAGACTCTACCACTCAATAGGGATTACAGAGGTGACCAAGGTCACCAGAAAATTCATTTATTTGTGTTTGTTGATATGAGGAAGACTTACCAGGGTCAAGAAACATTAAAATTTGCAGCACCAAAATTTAGAAAATGGCTTGACCACAAATCGGCCCCCCATAAATATTTGATAAATAAGTGGCTGATTCAGTCAAATAACTCAGGTGAGTTAGCTGCCCTGGAAAAATCTTTCTTACTAATTTTGCTGTGTGTTTATTGATGATGAAAGTGTTGTTTGAATGCAATTGTTTGGTAGAGATCTCAGGTTTAGTCACATGAGACTTGATTACTTAGTGTAAAACACACACACACACACACACACACACACACACACACACAACAAGAGGCTTTTTAATATGTTCAGTTTGGAAATAGGAAAGTCTGGCCTGATTCACTTAGTCCACATGAAATTCATGAATCACAAATCACTTTGTACTCCATAAATGCATACAATTATAAATAGATAATTTGCTCATAATAATGTAATAATAATTGATAATAACTCATAAAAAAGGAGTTATGAGGCAGAGAAAGAGATAAAGATAAACTCATATTTTTCATAGAAGTAAAAAATTCATCAAAAGTGGGCTGGAGAGATGACTCAGTAGTTTAGAACACTTACTGCTCTTGCAGAGGATCTGTGTTCAATTTCCAACACTTGTATGGAGGCTCACAATCTTCTGTAACTCCTATTTAAGGAATCTGATATTTTGTTTTGATCTCCATAGATACCAGGCACCCATTTAATGCACATGCATCACACAAGCAAACCAATCATACACACTTAAAAAAACCTAAAAATAAATATAAAAAACATAATTAAACTTTTACACAAATACAATCTGCAATCCTTTATTTAAGTTTTATTACTGGCTCAGTTATTATTCTGGGTTGCTTTTATGTGGTATTAAAATAGAACCCAGTGACTAGAATTTTTCATACTTAAGCTGTTCTCCTAGAGCTGGATTTATTACAAATCTCTGAAATGGGGACAGAAAGTTTTGACTTGAATTTGAGTTAAGTGAGTACACATGTCTAAATAATCAGATTGAGATTTTTTTCCTACTTGGACTCATTTCATTAGGTCTGGTACCATTTAGGATTTTCACTATAACATGGTAACTAACAGTCCCTAGGAATTATTATGAAGAACTGTTTTTAACCTGTTCACAGAATTATGGACATTTGTTTCTTTGAAAGTATGAAGATAGTTTGTGTAATTATAATAAAAATTCAAAATAAGATGAGGATTCATGTCACTGAGGAAACTGTGGGGTAAATCATAAGGGAAAATTATATAAATTTATCAATATAGTGTTTTAGCTCAAGATCTGTTTATTTTTCCTAATGAAATTATGAACCAACACTAAAATTCTCACTATAATTACAGTTGTAAAAAGGATTGAAACATTGAAGAAAAGGGTGCTCCAACAGACAGGCATCCTGCAGTCTGCGCTAACACCGTGGCACCAGGCAGCTGTAAACTGTATTCTAAGATAACAAGAAAGCAGCCCAAAGACATGTATCTATGTCTTTAATTGGAACTCTTAAAAATATGCATAATGGGACAATATCACCAAGACTTCTTTCAACTTGAACAAAATTTTGAGTTCATTCATATTCACATCTGACTTATTCTGTTGGGTATAACTTATTACCTTGCATGTATGTGTTTGAAAGAGGGGTGTATTTCTGGTTCAATCACCTTATGTCACCTCTGCTAGTACATGCTGTGGATAGACTTAACCAGATGCATATCTCGCCTGTTGTGGTCTTTGCTGAACTTTAGACTGTATCCAAATGGAAAATAAAAGAGATGCTTCAGAAACCATCCTCTTACAATGAATGCCTTTCTTGGTCTATGGATAAAGAGGCATTTACAACTCTCCATCTAAGCTAGCATCTTCTCTTTGAATTTTCTTTGAACCATAAAACAGAGGTTTTTCAAAGTATAGACTTTAAAGGGATGAGAGATTCTAAGACAATGACCAGTGTGATAAGAGAAATATTTCCATTTATCATGTAAGTTTATGTCTTACTCCAAGGGATTAGGAAAGAGAAATTCTTTGGTGTTTTATTTTTTTCTCTTTTTTTCCCCACAAGGACTAGTGAATTAATTCTCAGCAATTAATGCAAAATTCAATTTTATATTCCCAAATTAATTAATTCTTAAACTACTAATAAAGGTAGCTTAAATTCAGTATTTATCAAATGATTTAAGTGCTCTAGGAACATGAGGAACACCAATACTGGCATAAAGTGTTAAAAACTGATGACTAATGATTTATTTCTAGAACTATATAAGCAATCTATGTGGACCAGGTGACCGAAGAAAATCTACTGATGCACCTCGGCATTAGGCAAAAACTGTAAAGTCATGGAAACAGAGGCAAAAATGAAAGCCAATAA
Source organism: Peromyscus leucopus (assembly GCF_004664715.2). Lineage (NCBI taxonomy): Eukaryota > Metazoa > Chordata > Mammalia > Rodentia > Cricetidae > Peromyscus > Peromyscus leucopus. The sequence continues at coordinate 37,841,810 of NC_051064.1, forward strand.
GCAAGATATATATTGTATTTTAGTCTGATGCTATATAGGCATGGAAAGGTGTCAAGGATTAGCATGCTCAGGTGAAGTAGCAACAGGAAGCAGACACTCTGGGTCTTCTAAGGCAATGGTGTAGTGAACATCTCTTTCTGCCTGGGATGTTTATAACAGGCTGCCTGAGTTGTGATTTTAAGAGTGTTTACCAATAACTGAATAATAAATCATTGCTGAGACAGTATGGAGGGCAGAGTCCCAGAGTGCTGCTAATGCAGTACTTGAAGCATTGATCTGGCCTGCTTTGTTCTGTCTGAGTGCTTTTACTTGTAATCTCTATGTGTTGTGCTCATCTGGCTGCATCCTGGTACTTAATTAATTGATATTTCATAAGTGGGAATTTGAGATCAACTGTATTGTGAGTGAGTTTTGAAGGAGCGGAAACTAAGGGGAGCCCAACAGAAATAAACCAGAACATGATTACTGCTGTAGCTTCTGAGAACAAGTGTGTTCTGGATGAGGAAGTGTGGCAAAACAGAAAGATCCCAAAAGATAGATGGGGTAGCAGCAAGGGAAACTCCTGGCTTCTGGGCTTTCCTCAGGACATCACTATACTATAACCCTTAAAATAGTGGTTCTCAATTGTGGGTCTCAACCCCTTTGGAGGTCGCATATCAGATATTCTGCATATTGGATAGTGACATTACAATTCATAATAGGAGCAAAATTACAGTTATGAAGTAGTAATGGAAAATTTTATGGCTGGGGGCTCGCCACAACATGAGGAACTAACTATATTAAAGGGTTACAGCATTAGGTCGGTTGAGAACCACTGCCTTTTTATGTGTGAAAAGTAGGTAAGTTCCAATCAGGGTTTTTTAAAAAAGGGTCCTACTGTTCTGTTTTGCAACTTGGGATCTTGGGTGAGAGCACAGAACTTTTCTTAAGGAATGTGTATACTAAGAACAAGAGACAAGAATGAGGGGGACTAGCAGAGAATCAAAGCAGCACAGGAGTTGGACCTGGTAGACTTGCTTCTCTAAACCCTCTGGTTCTGCATTCTTTTCTTTGGACAGTGGTGACTGCTTCTGGTTTCCCTTATGGTGCTCACATGGCATGTGGCTGTATTTGCTTCCTGACATTGCAGTTCAGGTTCTTATGCATATGATACACTGTGGCTAAGCATATGGACTAAGGAGTTACAAAATGGCTTTTATTTTGCTAGGTATTAACTTCAAGCAAATGATGTAAATTTTCTATGTTTATGTTCTCTTTCATGTGAAATGGTGGTCAATAGAAACACTTACCTTATAGTTTGTTTATAATTAGGGAGCACAGAGGAGTGCTGGCAACTTACAAACATGATTGATGCACTAGCTGAATGCCTGAACCTTCTAGATATCTGAAATTTCATAATGTTTGTCTCAAACTATAAAATCTTCTACCACAATTGTGGTGGTAATCTAATTGTACTGAAATATTATTTTGATTGTATGTTAATAAATAAAGTTGTCCGGGGGTCAGAGCTATTAGAGCCATAGCAAGAGTGTGGCGGTGGTGGCACACGCCTTTAATCCCATAGATCTCTGTGTGTTCAGGGATATAGCCAGCATTGGAGACATATGCCTTTAAGACCTAGGGGGCTGTACATTCAGACAGTGACGAGGCAGTCATGTGTTTGGGTTTACAACCAATGAGAAGGCAGAACAACATACTATAAAAAAACCGAACAGACAGGAAGTAGGTCTCTTTCGTGAAGCTGGGACAGCAGGAGGAAGGGTGAGATTTTAGCTCTGAGCTCTGACCTCTCAGCTTTCTCTTTTACATTGTTTCTGTGTTTCTTATTTAATAAGACGGTTGGTTACATCTACATCTGGCACCCAACGTGACAAGAATCCATTAAAAACTGCTTGGCTTGACGGCAGGTCTGCTTTCCCGCAAGGGCGGCAGGCGGCGGCAGGTGGCAGAGGAAGCGGCAGGAAGCGGCCGGCGTCCTAGTCCGAGCTGCCGGCTTCCTAGTCCGAGCTGCCGGTTTCCTAGTCTGAGCTGCCGGCTTCCGGGCCTAGGTCTGTGAGCAGCTTGCTTAAAGCCGGTGCTACAAACAACTCAGACCTGCCCTGCCGAACAGGGCCCTGCCTGTAAAGCCAACTCACGTGGTCGGAGCTTAAGGAAGCCAGACCCAAGCCTTGACTTGGCACAAGAGGGAACACGTGGCTGGATTTAAGTTTAGCCGGCTACACTTTCTTGTGCGTTCTCTCTTTCCTCTCTCTCTCTCTCTCTCTCTCTCTCTCTCTCTCTCTCTCTCTCTCTGGATTTACACCTGGGACACTAGGTGGCTGCTTTGAAAATCCCTTCAGATTTCTACTGTTCTACGCAGATTTGGTAAGTCATAACATATCAGATGTTTTAAAGGAAACTATCTAAAAGAGAATTTTTTCCACATTAAAAAACAAATGGGTTTTATGTGTACATTGGAAGAAAATTGGTTTTTGTTTGAAATTTTAGGCAGTCTGATAATGGAACAACTATATAATATTAGTATTGGTGGAATTATGCACCTTATCACTATGCTAATCCACATTTAATATTTAAAAAGATAGTCAATTTAAGTGCCAGGATAACAGCTTTAGAAGAACTTGTTAAACCTGTAAAAATTCAGACAGAAGAAATTAACAGTGAAGTTGTTTCAAGTCGGGATCATAAGGTTGCAGAAAGAAAGCCTGTTTTCACACAGTCACCCTTAATTTATCCTGTAACCGTACAGCAGATGCCTGATCAAATGGCTACACAAAATATTTGGGCTCCAATTGAAATGTTGGATTTAAAAAGGTTTAAGGAGGCATTAGTATCTTATGGCATGCATTCCCCATATGTAAAGCAAATGTTAAACTCTTGGTCAATATATAATAGGTTAGTACCACAGGACTGGCGGGACCTTGCACAAGGTGTTCTGGAACCCAGCCAGAGACTTCAATTTCTGACTTGGTTTAAGGAGGAGGCTAAAAACATAGAAAAACAATGGAGGGATAAAGGAATACAAGTTTGCCAGGATCAGCTTATTGGCGAAGGCCAATATGCTTCAGCACAAACACAATGTTTATATGATGTCCAAACCCTAATTTTATGTCGAACGGCAGCCTTGAATGCATGGGACAGAGTTGAGGAACCAGGAAAAAAATCTGAGTCATTTACAAAGGTGATGCAAGGCCCAAAAGAGTCTTTTACAGATTTTTTACAAAGACTGGCTTCAGCAGTAAAGAGAATGGTCTCGGATTCAGAAGCTGGTAAGGCAATAATTGAATCTTTGGCCTTTGAGAATGCGAATGCAGCATGCAAAAGAATAATCAGGCCATTAAGGGCAAGATCTGCACCTATGGAAGATTGGATTAGAGAAACAATTAATGTTGAAGCTGATGAGCATGATGATACATGGGTAGGAGAAGTAATTTCAAAAGGTTTGAGGAGTGTTAGATGTTTTGGATGTGGAAAGCAAGGACATTTGAAAAGGGACTGTAGACAGGTCATTCCCAGAAACAATGTTTCTTCAAGGAACAATGGCAGCAGAATGCCCCTTCCTTCTGGAGTATGCAGAAGGTGTGGTAAGGGAAAACACTGGACCAACGAATGTAGATCAACAAAGGACAGACAGGGTAATCCTTTGCCTCAGTCTTTGGGAAACTCCCAGAGGGGCCTCGCGCAGGTCCCCAGTGCAAATCTAGTTCAAACCTTTCCTGCAGCCATAGAGGAAATGCCTGCTCTGGAGAGCGATTAAATAACCAAATGCCTATTGGAATAAATCATGCTGGTCAGGATGATGAAACAGAGAGAATAGAAAATTCAGGAGAAAACATAAAGAAATTTTTTTGGCAAACTTCTATTAATGAACAAAGACCAAAATTAACGATAAAAATAAATGGTGTTTTGTTGTCTGGTCTGGTAGACACAGGTGCGGACGTTACCATAATTGCACCAGAATTTTGGCATCCAACTTGGCCTCTTCAGGAGGTAAACGTTCAACTGTTAGGAATTGGGACATTATCTCAGGTGAAACAGAGTGCAAGATGGCTCGAATGTATAGGTCCAGAAGGACAGACAGGAAAATTAAAACCATATGTGGCTAACATAACTATGAACCTGTGGGGTCGAGACTTGTTGCAACAATGGAATACTCAGATTAACATCCCTCCAATCTCAGAAACAAATCATAAACTAGCACATGTTACTGAGAGAAATATTAGAAGATATTGTTCTAATGAGTGGACACCAGCCATCCATATTATACAAGAACAGGGCACAATAACTGATGATCTTCCAAAGACACCAACAGCTCTACCTTTAAAATGGTTAACAGACAAGCCTGTATGGGTCCAACAATGGCCTTTAACAACAGAGAAACTCCAGGCTTTAGAAGAGCTGGTAGAAGAACAGTTAAATGCTCAGCATATTGAAGAATCAACCAGCCCTTGGAATTCTCCTGTATTTGTTATTAAAAAGAAATCTGGTAAATGGAGAATGGTAACAGACCTTAGAGCAATTAACAAAGTAATTCAGCCAATGGGCTCTCTACAATCTGGGATGCCTTTTCCTACTCTGTTACCAAAAGGATGGCCTCTCATAGTTATTGATTTCAAAGACTGTTTCTTTTCAACACCCTTACAAGAAAAAGACAGAGAAAGATTTGCTTTTACAGTACCTACTTATAATAATTCTCAACCGGTTAAAAGATTTCAATGGAGGGTCCTCCCACAGGGAATGTTGAATAGCCCAACTCTGTGCCAATACTTTGTACAACAGCCATTGGAAGTGATACGTAAAAAATTTCCTAAATCTATAATTTATCATTATATGGACAATATTTTACTAGTTGACTCAAATGCAGATACTTTAGAAATAATGTTTGAAGAAGTAAAGAAAATTTTGCCTTGCTGGGGATTACAAATTGCTCCTGAAAAGATACAAAGAGGAGATTCTATTAATTATTTAGGATATAAAATAGAGCTACAAAAAATTAGACCCCAAAAGGTGCAAATTCGGAGAGATAGACTACAGACTCTTAATGACTTTCAAAGATTATTTGGAGATATTTCTCATCTACGAACTATTGTTGGGGTAAAAAATGATGAACTGACTAATTTGTTCAAAACCTTAGAAGGTGACAAGGACTTAAATAGTCCAAGAGAATTATCACCTGAAGCTGAGAAAGAATTAGCCTTGGTAGAAAAGAAAGTGCATGAAGGACACGTGGATTGTATTGATCCAAAGCTGGATTACATTTTGGTTATTTTACCTTCTAGGTGTTCTCCTACTGGAATATTAATGCAGAGGGAAGATATTATATTGGAATGGATATTTTTACCAAATAAACCAAATAAAAAATTAAAAACTTATGTGGAAAAAATCTCTGACTTGATTTACAAAGGAAAACTGAGACTTCGTCAATTAGCAGGCATAGACCCAGCAGAAATTGTCGTACCATTAACTAAGGAAGACATTGAAAAATTATGGACAGAAAGTGAACCTTGGCAAAGAGCTTGCAGTAATTTTTTGGGAGAAATTAACAGCAAATATCCCAAAAGCAATAGAATTGATCTTATAAAGAGAGCTGATTGGATCTTGCCTCAAATTGTACGGCAAAAACCCATATCTGGAGTTCGTACATTTTATACAGATGCCAACAAAGAAGGAAAGGCAGGTTACAAATCAGAAAATTTAAGTAAAGTGGTTCAAAGTCCGTATAATTCAGTTCAAAAATCAGAATTGCATGCTATTCTGTTGGTATTAATGGATTTTTCAGAACCTCTCAACATAGTAACTGACTCTCAGTATGCTGAAAGAGTGGTATTACATATTGAGACTGCAGAATTTATCCCTGATGCTTCAGAATTAACTTCACTATTTATTCAATTACAAGATACAATCAGGAAAAGGAATCATCCTTTATATATAACTCACATTCAATCCCATACTGGTCTGCCAGGCCCTCTAGCACAAGGCAATGATGAGATTGATAAATTATTGATAGGAAATGTGCTGGAGGCCTCAGAATTTCATAAAAAACATCACGTCAATAGTAAAGGTTTAAAAAAGGATTTTTCCATAACCTGGCAGCAAGCCAAAGAAATAGTAAAGAAATGTCCTACTTGTTCCTTCTACAATCAAACGCCATTACCAGCAGGATGTAACCCAAAGGGTACTCAGAGAAATGAAATCTGGCAGATGGACGTGTTTCACTTTGCAGAATTTGGAAAATTGAAATATGTACACCACACTATCGATACTTATTCAGGATTTCAATGGGCAACTGCTTTGAGTTCTGAAAAAGCTGATTCTGTAATCACTCATTTGCTAGAAGTTATGGCCATCATGGGTATACCTGCACAAATCAAAACTGACAATGCTCCATCATATGTCTCTGTTAAAATGAAACAGTTTTTTGCTTATTACAATATAAAGCATATTACAGGCATACCATATAATCCTACAGGTCAAGCAGTTATAGAAAGATCAAACAGAACTCTAAAGGATATGCTAAATAAACAGAAATGGGTAACAAGAAACCCCAGAAATAGACTGCATAATGCTCTTCTAACTTTGAATTTTCTGAATGCCAATGAGAAAGGAACAACAGCTGCAGAGAGACATTGGATAATAGAAAAAACTACATAATTAAATCAGCCTGTATACTTTAAGGATGTGCTGACCTCAGAATGGAAACCAGGGTATGTATTACATTGGGGACGAGGTTTTGCTTTTGTTTCTACAGGAGAAGATAAGCTGTGGGTACCATCAAAATTGATAAAGGTTCGATTTGAACAAGAGAGACCTCTTAATTGAGGAGGTGATAGTTCATCAACCAGCATGAACATCCAATTTAAACTAACTTGTACCAGTAACACATGCCTTTTCATTTAATCAGATAATACCTTGCCAAAAAGGAACATCCCCAAAATTAGTCTTGGGGAAAGGTTTTTGTTTTTGTCTTTTAGGAGAATGAAGGTTAAGGAATCTGAAGAACACTGGACAAATGAGACAACTGAAGAAAAGGGAAAAATCATCTATCCCAAGAAACCAAGTGAAACGGTGTATGGGTATATATTATCTAAAAAATTTTTATGTCTTCCTAAATGTTTGTTTCTGCTTTTCTCTAAAGATTTAACACTATTGGTTTTCTAATAGTCCCAGTTCAATTAAAATTTAAAGCTGACTTTGGAGTTGGAGAATGGCTCTCTCCTTCTTTAAAATCAAGCATGTTGTTAAAAGGAAAATGCAAACTCCCTGTATCATGCCAGAATAAGAGCCATCTTCTGCTATGGTACAGGACAAAAGCAAAATTAATTAAGGGACTATTCTATTACTAATCTCAACTCTTTGATTCTATTCTGATTCTTTAAACTTTTCTCAAAGTATAAATTTTATATCAAAATTTACAAGATTAATATATATATATATATATATATATATATACATATACATTTTAAACTTTGTTAAGATATGAATGGTCATATAGAGTACTAACTAATTCTAGAAAAAGGGCTTCAATTAGCTGCATATATATGTCTTTGTGTTCGAGTCTCTTATCAGTTTTCTGCAGGAAATCATGGCCAGGCCTAACATCAACTGAAGTCTCCAGAAAGAAGATGGGGCCCCACAACAACAACAATTCCATGTGGACAATAATAATATCATTAAGCTGACAAACATCATCCACAGATCAGCTTTGAACTACAAGGTGCTCAGAGCAATTTTGAGATGACTAGCTGAGATGATCCAGTCTCAAAGACTACTTGAATAAGGACTTGAGATAAACCCTGAACTTTGGCATTATACACAGACTGGATAATGAACGATATAGTTACCTCTCCTAGAATTTGACAATTAACCTAAAATTTTTCTTTCAGGATAAAGAAAACTTCGCCCATACCCAGCAGGAAGCAATTTTAAGAATACGACGCCCACATTCCCAAAGGTGGTGTGGGGCGGGTGGTTTTTTGGTCTTTTTAATGGGTTTTGGGTCTGGGATAATTTTCAGTATTTAGGGGGGTTGGTTACAAGTTATTGTCAAGGTTTAGGAAAAAGGCTAAGCAAAGGAGATTAGATTTAAGGTTCTTGTTTAATAAAAAAAAAAGAAAGAAAGAAAGAAAAGAAAAAGACAATTACTAATTTTAAATACTTTACATTGGATTGAATTGTTTTATATTGTATACACATTTGAAACTGATATTGTTAGAAAATGCTATATGTATATTTCTAATTGTATTTATACCATTCATTTAACAATGTAATTCAAATTTCTGATCCTTGAATGTTATTATTACCAACTACTAGGATATAAAGAAATGAAAGTTAGTAGTTAGACATTACAATAGAACTTGTAGTCATATTAGATATGTTTTAAAAATTGAGCAGAGATGTTTTAGACAGGTCATCTTCAAACCCTTCAGAGATCTACAGAATATGGCATTTAAAATGTTTTAATAACTTAAAAAATTTTTCTTTTTTGAGACATGTCGGCTCCTGGCAGTACTAATCTACTTCAGAGAAAATATGGGCATTGAAGAAACTGCATATGGAGTCAACTTTCATTGTGGCAAAAGTTAGCCACTGGACAACAAAGTATCCTCGAATCAACAGGACAAAATGGACAGACAGAACAGGAAACAAGGGATTACTGATTCTTGCCAAAACAAGTATGGTTATGGCTTTATCAAAAGGCATCTTCTGAGGCCAGGACAATATGGCCTCATCCCTGAAGTGGCCTTCGCATCCTGAAAAGGTACAGTGCCCTTTTCTTCGAAGGCAGCTTAACAGGCAGAGGGCCGATGGATTCTGTTGTACAATGGAACAGCAGCTGAAAGCTCATGCCTCTCGAAAGTAGACTGGCATTTAATAGAGGGATGTGGAGAAGAAGGGGATGCTGAGATGAAGCCATATATACACAGCCAAGAAGAATGGACAGCTGAATTTAAAAACTGTCAACAATTTCCAGAATTTAAAATCCTGAATCATGACAGGACACTAGTGGAATTCAGGTGTTTCTGGTACATGGACTGCTCTCATCCAATGTGAGGTTGAACTGTTGACCTTGTATACATCCTACATCACAAATGAGTCTGTCAGATACACTGAGCCTATAGGCTGAAGATGATGCCCCAACACTGCAGAGAAACCTCAGGTGACTGCCCAGGCAGCTGGCTGTTTCTGTCAACTCACAAATTTTTTGGAAGTTGCTTGCATGCACTTCCTGTTTTTATTTTTGTTAGCTAATATTATTCCCTTCTTGGGTCTCTGAGGGAGTTGAAGATTAGTTAGTTATGGTTGAAGATTAGTTAGTTATAGTTGAAAATTAATTAGGATAGAAAGTGCATTAGATACATCTTGGATTTACCAAAATAGGATAGATAATGGAATTATTTCCTCTGATTTGTCAAATACCTGTTTAGGTATTTATTACTTGTATATATTGTATATAGTTATTGTATTTTTGTATATAGTTTTTCTTTTGTTAGTTATAACCTTTTGCTTTTTTTCTTTTTATTAAAATAGAAAAGGGGAAATGTGGTGGTAATCTAATTGTACTGAAATATTATTTTGATTGTATGTTAATAAATAAAGTTGTCTGGGGTCAGAGCTATTAGAGCCATAGCAAGAGTGTGGCGGTGGTGGCACACACCTTTAATCCCATAGATCTCTGTGTGTTCAGGGATATAGCCAGCATTGGAGACATATGCCTTTAAGACCTAGGGGGCTGTGCATTCAGATAGTGATGAGGCAGTCATGTGTTTGGGTTTACAACCAATGAGAAGGCAGAACAACATACTATAAAAAAACCGAACAGACAGGAAGTAGGTCTCTTTCGTGAAGCTGGGACAGCAGGAGGAAGGGTGAGATTTTAGCTCTGAGCTCTGACCTCTCGGCTTTCTCTTTTACATTGTTTCTGTGTTTCTTATTTAATAAGACGGTTGGTTACATCTACACACAACCTTATTAACTTCCACTTACTTATTGGCACATTCATTCATTCATGCATTGAACAAATTCTTTAAAAGTACATTTGTCAAATGCCTTTGATATAGTTTCTGTTAGGGACTAGAAAGTGTGTGCCTCTGCGTGTGTGCATGCGTGAGAGAGAGAGAGAGAGAGAGAGAGAGAGAGAGAGAGAGAGAGAGAGAGACAGAGAGAGAGAGAAAGAGAGAGAGAGAGAGACAGAGAGACAGAGACAGAGAAACAAAGCAATACACAGAGAGACAGAGACATACAAAGAAAGAGATAGAGAGACCCAAAGAGAGACAGAGACAGAAAGAGAAACAGAGAGATAGAGAGACAGAAAGGGAAAAGAAACAATTCTACTGATGATACCTGAGTATGTGATCTGGTTCTTGATGTCTGAATGGACTTTATCCAAGGCAAAAGCTGGAGTGTGTAGTGGTTTGGGATGGAGGTTTTCCAGGCAGCAGAAAAGGTCTCTAGATAACAGATGCGGACACACTGAAAGAGCTTCAAGCATTTTCACTTAGTTTACACTAAAATACAAACGGAGATGGGGATGTGTTAGAAGATGAAGTTGGGTAGCTAAGGAAAGGTAAAATCATGGAGAACAATTTTTCCCCCTCTATTTTCCTTTTATTGAAAACAAAACTTTTCATACGTTCTCCCCTTCTCCAATTTATCAGAGAGGCCCCCAAGTCCCCTTCCATTGAACCCACATCCTTTCTGTCTCTTGTTATAAAGCAAACAGGTGTCTACATAATAACAACAAATAAGGTAAGAAAGACAAAAACAAACAAACCAGAATAGGACAAAACAAAACAAACAAAGAGAAGAAAAAGAGCCAAAGACAAAGCACAAGAAACACAGATGCAGAGACTCACACATTTGCACACACAGGAATCCCATAAAAACAAAGCCAGGAGCCATAGTATATATGCAAATGACCAATAAGGTTAAAAAAGAAAAAGAAAAAAGAAAGAAAGGGAAAAGAAATACCCTTACAAAACATTATAAAACAAAGACCCTGAAAAGATGCATTTGAGTTCATTTTGTGTTGATATCGTTTGCTGGGCATGGAACTTGGCCTTAAGAGTGGTTTGTATCTCTAGTTAGACTGTTGGAGAAAACTAATTTTTGATTTTGAGCAGATAGCAATTGTAGATAGCTTCTGGACTAGACATGGGGCTTACGTCCACTTTCCTCTCAGCATTGTGCTGGCCCTGTGCATGCTGCCACAGACTCTGCGAGTTCATATGTATATTGGTCCTGCTGTGTTTAGAAGGCATTTTTTCTTGGTGTCCTCCATCCCTGCTTGTCTTTACACTCTTTCTGTCTCTTCTTCCACAGGGTTTTTTGAGTCCTGAGAGGAGGGATTTGGTGGAGACATCCCATTTAAAACTGAGTGTTATACTCAAGGTCTTTCACTCTCAGCACTTTGACTGTGGGTCTCTGTATTTGTTTCTGTCTACTGCAGAAGGAAGCTTCTCTGAGGATGGCTGAGTAAGATACTGATCTATGAGTACAGTAGGATGCTGATAGGAATCTTTTTTTTTTCTTTTTTCTTTTTTTTTTTTTTTGCTATATCCCTTCAATAGAACAGTTGTATTTGTGCCAGGTCCTGCCCAGCCTGTCGAACAGTCTTGAATAATAGGGGAGTGAGGAGGATTGAGAAATAATAAATATGAAAGATAGAGATGTAGATGTAAAAGAAAAAGACAAGAGATACAGAATAAGTTTGGGAGGACTCTGAGTCAATACCACAGTTGCACTGAGTTTATTCCTCATAGGCTTTTTATACACCAGCAAGGGGAGAGGCAAAAGTCCCCTGCTCAAGGACACCATGGTTCAAGGTACAAAGTACAGACAAGAGTAAACACTTCCTTAACTCTCAAAACATCTAGTAGCCACGCCTTATGGCAAACCATCCTGTAATTAGGCCTTGAAGTATAAGACACCTGATCAGCACCTCTTAGACCAAAACATCCTGTTATGCAGCCTTGCAGGCAAAACAAGCTCAGACTCTCTAACCTTGAGTCAAGATGGAATGAAGCCACACCATGGCATCTCCTTGGGCTCCCACAGATTTAGTTTTTCCCTAGGTCCCTAACCTATATAGTCTGAGGTTCTTGGCCACTCGAGCAGTGCTGTGTTAGCTTCCATCTCATGGAATGGGCCTTAAATCTGGTATTGTTTGGTTATTCTCACAAGCTTTGTGCCACTGCTGCAGTAGTGTGTTTTGCAGGTGGGTCATCACTGTAGATCAAAGGGTTTGCGGCTGGGTTGGGGTTTGTCCTTCTCTTCTTGTTGCATGCAGAGTAGCTTACAGTACTATGAGCACTAGTCAGCAGGCACTGTAGGTACCAACTTGGCTTCTCTGTGTTCGATGAGGTATTGTCTTTTGCAATAGGGCCTTACTGTCAGTTTGTGAACAGCAACCAACAGCCTTAGCAATAGCCTGGGTAGTTTGGGGAGTTCTCTTGGGGCCCCTTTGGCAAACAATTTGGTTACATGTAGCCCACTCCTAGTACTGGGAGCTTCATTTGGTGAGGAAAGACGTACACTTGGGGCTCTGTTTCTCCCATAATTGGCAATTTCACTTAGATGCCCTTCATATGCATATATTTTAGGAAGCTTACTATATGACCCTCAAGTGGCCATAAGTTTGATATCCTTCACCATATTCCCTTCCTCACTCCCCTCTTCCTTCCTTACCCCCATTTGATCCTCCCATGCCTGATCCCCCTCCAGTCCCATCTACCCATAACTGTCTATTCTATTTCATTTTTTAGGGAAATCCACCTCCAATCCCAGCCCCTCCATTTCCTATGCATAACCTCTGGTTATAAGGATTATAGTTTGTTTATCACAGACTTAATAGCTAATATCCACATATAAGTGAATACACACTATAATTGTCTTTCTGGGTCTGGGTTTCCTCACTCATGAAATGTGAATTTCATGATTTCATTTTTTTTAACAGCTAAATAATATGATGGACAAATTCTTTGCTATACTAGAGAACTCAGACTTTATTCTCCTGACTATGAGTAGCTCAAAAGATATAAATGGTGAAATTATACGATAATAATTGGCCTGCTGAAGGGCTTATTAGTACTGGGTAAAGCCAGTGAGGGAAAAGCCAGTTTAAAGGCAATTTCAGTAGTCTGGGACAAACCTGGCAGTGACATAAATTGTGGAAGTTGGAGTGGAACTCAGTATAAGGAGATGGTTTGGAGAGAAATTAGGGAATCAGCTTTGCAACTTCTGTGTCTATTATTTCTTGTCCATTGCTACTGCTCAGTTCTCTGCAATGCTGGACAAGGGGTGTTGTTACATCTTCAATATGCCCCTGCTAATGTTTTCCGTCAACCTTGTCCTGTAAACTGACACTTTTGTGACTGTGTGGGTGAATTCCACACACTCATATGAGTATGATACTTCTCAGAAAAGAGGGTCCAATAAAGATATCCCATCATTCAGATGACTTCCTTTTGGGATTGCATACTATCTTGCCTTATTAACTGAACCCATGGTCACTGTAGGTGTGTTTCAACATTTAGGTCTATAACGTTGTTCAGGTCTTTCTGGTTCCTGCTTAATTTAAGCTCATGCATGCTGTATGTCCTGATTGCAGCTGAGCTAGCATCCCTGATAACACTTCTAAAGTCAATGATTATCAAATATTTGGGTTTTAAAGAATCTCACTGAATAGACTTTATCTTCAGTGGCCATAGTTCAGAAAATGAAGGATCAAGCTCATTATTTCAAGTGATCCAGATCCTGAAAGATATAATCACATAATTACATACCTTATTTTCTCTAAATTTAATTATTGGGAACTTCCCTGATATCTGCAATAGAAGTTGAGATAAAACTGTCATAGAAAACATTGAATAAAATTATCAGTATATGCATATCTCTTTCACTATTTTTTATAAGCTATATCCAATTAAAAATAATATGGGTATGGAACTTGTTAAAGAAATGCTCAGTATTCAGAGATGCTAAAAGTAACCTTGCATGACATTGAGGAAATAGCATATCCTGATGATAAGACAACAAGCAGTTGCATCTTGCTGTGAGTTTTGTTGGCTGTGCATATATTAGAAGTGAAGACATATTCCAAGGCAGTGAACACAGCTATACTTAGGCAGCACAGTGTCACTTGGGAGTCTGTGAGGCACTCTGCCCCTTTGAATAAGATCTCAGTTTCGTCAGTCTGCTCTGACAGTTTTATATATTCTTGTGGCTAAGGTAAACTATAAGAAGTCCTTCAAGATATTTGGACATATCTGAAAGTTTGAGAAAAGTAGGTATAGTGCACTTAGCTTTCTACATGGAGACAATATTTAGGCTTTTGAAGTCTAGAAGTATATTTTAAACTGTGAAGATATTAGCTGATTTGCTTCCCTAGAATAAATTAATAACCCTGAATTTGGTTTTGGTAAGAGTGACAAAAATTAAGTTTAAAAGGTAGATTATAACAAAATTTGGGACAGGGTTGACTCACTCTGATGGTAATTTTAAATTATTCTTTATTGTTTGAGAAATTCACACATGACTATGTGTTTTTCTGAAATCAATCTTTAATTTCTCTCCCCAAATTCCTTCCACATTCTATTCTATATTACTACTCCCTGCTTATTTCGTGTGTTCATTATTTTTACCTGCCCCCCCCCCACCAGAGCCCACTGAGTCTTAACACTTTGTGTAAGGGTGTAGGGACCTCTACTTGGGAGTGGGTGGCCTCTCAGAGACTGTACCCTGAAGAAAATTAACTCTCCCTCTCCTAACAGCCATCAATTATCAATAGCTCCTCAGTTTGATGATGGAATTGTGCGACCTTCCTCTCTTCCATGTTGGGATTTTGTCTGGCTTGATCTTGTACTGGTCTTGTTCATGCAGTCACAGCCATTGTTGGTCCATGTGTTCAGCTGTCCCAGTGTTCCTAGAAAACAGTTCTTTGCTGCAGAAATCCACAAGTTCTGCCTCTTAGAAACTTTCTGCCTCCTCTTCCATGATAATTGTAAGACATGGAAAGAAAGCATGTGATACAGGTACATCATTTAGGGTGAGCACTCCACAGTCTGTCTGCCTGCCTGTCTGTCTCTCTTCTATGCACTTACACATTATGGATCTTTGTGTTAATTTCCATCTTCTGCAAAATGACACTTCCTTCACGAATGTTGGGAGATGGTTATATCTATGGGTATAAAAATAAGAACTTTGGAGGCACTTTAAAACTGTATTCATTAGAAGGATGATAGTAAGAGCTTCTTTTTGGGGGCCTGGCCACAGATTCTTGGCACTGCTGATGGGTATAGTCATGAGTCCTGTCTTGTATAAAAGTCCTTAAATACAATTAGAAAGTGCTTGGTTACTCCTGTAACATTTGTGCAACTCTTGCTCTAATAGGTATGTCTTTGTTGTTGTTGTTGTTGTTTTCAAGACAGGGTTTCTCTGTGTTGTTTTGTTGCCTGTCCTGGATCTCACTCTGTAGTCCAGGCTGGCCTCAAACTCACAGAGATCCGCCTGGCTCTGCTTCCCGAGTGCTGGGATTAAAGGCATGTGCCACCACTGCCCAGCTAATAGGTATGTCTTATATTTCTTACTCAGCCAGCCATTACTATAGTGTGCAGGACTCTGATGATTAAGACTGTTGATTCCTTTTTTTCTCCCAGTAGTATGCATACCATCTTCTAGTACTGACAGCTGGCTGGCGGGAATGAAGCTTCCAGGTCAGTATCAGCCTTCTTGCTCCATGTTCTATGACTTAAGTGTATGTTGTATTCATCAGTAGGGTCTTACCATCTAGAAGGTAATCAAGAGCATTTGCAATAGTCTGTAACATGGGGCCTATATTCTATTTACCAATAACTCTCAAAGAGGTAATCCACACCTGGTACACTCAAAATGGACTTTTTTATTTGAGGATTCATGGTGTCTGGGAGAGGTGCTGTGCTCCTGTCATAAGGTAACTCCAACAAATATATAACTATATCTCCATATCTATCAAACTATATTTATAAACCATTTACAGATATTGTGGTTGGTTTTAATGCAGAATTAAAACTAGAATCCTGTGAGTAGGGAGCCTCACCTGAAGAACTGTCCTGACTGCTTTAATTGATGTAGGAAGGTCATCTGAAGGAGTGTGGCGCTTTCTGGTAGCTGCTCAGATCAAAAGGCATGGTAGATGGAAGATTATTCACCTTTTGCTTTAATGGTGTTTCCTCTTGATGCTGAGTTCATTTACCCTGTTGTTGTTCCTGTTGCTATTGCTTCCTTTACTGATATCAGAATCAACATTTCAGGTGTGGTGATTTAAATAGGAATGGTTCTCTTCTCATAGAGGCAAGTGTTTGAATGCTTGGCCCAATACAATACAAACTCCTAATGCTTGGCACTATTAGGAGTTGTGGCATTGCTGGAGGAAATGTGTCACTGTGAGGGTGGGCTTTGAGGGCTCATATGCTCAAGTCCAGTAATGACACAGTCTCCTTTTGCTGCCTGTAGTTCAAGATGCAGAACTCTGAACTCTTTCTCCAGCACCATGTCTTCCTGCATGCTGCCTTACTTCTCTCCATGATGATAATGGGCTAAACCTCCAAAACTGTAAGCCAGGCCCAATTAAAAGTAAGTCTTTATAGGAGTTGCCATGGTCATGGTGTCTCTTCACAGAAATAGAAACCCTAACTAAGACACAAGGCTTCCACTGTGGACTAAGGCCCAGCAGCTCTCCAGGACCCTTCCAAGTCTTTGGCTCCAGATTGGGACTGCTATATCACACACCTTGTAGACTGAGCAACCACAGGGTTGTGAGCCTCCTAGTGAGAGATAGTTACTATTGGAACTACTGGGATTTCTAAGACACCCAGCCTCAAGGACCAAGCAGCTACTGGGTTCTTAGCCTCCCAGATGTGAATCAGTTATTTTAACATAAGCTGACTTAATAAATTCTTTATAGATGTGTGTCTCATTGGTACTGTTTTCTAGAGAACCCTGACCAATACAATAGATTTCCATAAGGCTTTTCCAAAGGCTTTTCATGTTAATTAACCTTCCCCATATTTTCCCCTCTATCCTGCCTTTCAATCCCCCACAAAACTTAACCCTTTTGCTCCATTGTTCCCTATTCACCCCTCATACCATCTGCATTCTATATCACCACCCTTGAAAGCCTTTTCCCAGGGCCCTTTGCTAGTTTATTGACTTCTGTGGGAACTCAGATTTTATCATACACATATAAAAATTCAAATCCAGTATCCACAAATGAGAGAACATGCAACATTTACTGTTACTAGGTTTTTGTTAGAAAAATTTAATATTAGCCATTCTGAACGGTACAAGATGAAATCTCAAAGTGCTTTCAATTTGCAATTCCCCAATAGGAAAGGAAGCAAAAGATGATGAAAATTCTATTTTCAGAGTCACAATTGTGCACTTACACATCTTGAATATTTTTTATTAAGAATCTTTTTATTCATTTTACATACCAATCACAGATTCCCCCTTCCCTTCTCCTGCTCCTTCAGCCTCCCCGCCCCAACCCACTCCCCATTTTCTCCTACAAGAAGGTAAGACCTTCCATGGTGAGTCAGCAGAGCCTGGTACATTCAGTAGAGGCACGTCCGAGCCCCCACCCTCCACCCCCTGCATCAAGTCTGTGCAAGGTGTCCCACCATTGGTCGTAGGCTCTTAAAGGCACCTCATGCACCAAGGATGGGTTCTGATCCTACTGGCAGGGGGCTCCTTAAGCAGATCAAGCTACACAACTGCCTCAATTATGCAGAGGCTCCACAGGTGTTGGTCTGAATTTCATGAGTTCCCACTACTATGGTTTGGTTGTCTCTATAGGTGTCCCCATCATGATTTTGATGCCCCTAGCTCATAGAATCCTTTTCTCTCTCTCCACTGGACTCCTGGAGCTCGGCCTGGTGTTTGGCTGTGGATCTCTGCATCTGCTTCCATCAGTTACTGGAAAAAGACTCTATGATGACATTTAAGGTATTCACTGCTCTGATTACCGGGGCAAGCCAGTTCAGGCACTCTCTCCACTATTGCTAAGAGTCTAAGCTGGGGCCATCCTGTGGATTCCTGGGAACTTCCCTAGCATCTGCTCTCTCCCTATCCCCAGGATGTCTCCCTGTATCATGGTATCTCTTTCATTGCTCTTCCACTCTGGATGGTGAATATTTTAAAACACTTTCCTCAGCTATTGTGTCTATTTTTATTTATTTATTTATTTATTTATTTATTATTTATTTTTAGAAATTAGTATAGTTCCATGCCACACTTTTAGTTGGGTTGTCTGCTGGTTTTTTGATATTTAGTATTTTCAGTTCTTTGTATATTCTAGATATTAACCCTCTGTCAGATATATACTAGTAAGGATTTTCCCTCATTCTACAGGCTGCTTCTTCATTCTATTGATGGTAACTTTTACTGTACAGAAATATTTTGGCTCATAAAGGCCCATTTGTCAATTGTTGGTCTTAATTCCTGTGCTTCCAGAGTCCTATTCAGAAAGTCCTTTCCTGTGCCTATAGGTTGAAGCATATTTCCTACTTTCTTCTTCAACAGAGTCAGGGATTTAGATCTTATGTTGAGGTCCTCTTTTTTTTTATATATAGTTTTTTCTCTCATACAGTGCATCCTGACCAGTTTCCCTCCCACTCCTATTCTCATAGCTGCCCCCACTTCCCTCTACTCCCCGCTCCCATTTCCTCTTCAGAAAAGAACAGGCCTCCAAAAGGTGACAGCCAAACAGGACAAAACAAGATACAATAAGACAAGGTAAAAGCTCTCATATGGAGACTGGACAAGGAAACCCAATAGGAGGAAGAGTCCCAAGATCAGGCTAAAGAGTCAGAGATACAGCTACTCCCCTTAGTAGGAGTTCCACAAAAGCACCAAGCTCACAAACATAATATATATGCAGAGGACCTGGTGCAGACCCATGCAGGCCCCATTCCCTCTGCTTCAGGCTCTGTGAGCCCATGTGAGTCCTGCTTAGTTTATTTAGTGGGCCATATTTTCCTACGGTCCTCCATCCCCTCTGACTCCTAAATCTTTCCTCCCCCTCTTCTCTGGAGTTCCCTGATTGATGAGGATGTCTTTCTGTATAAATAAAACACTGATTGGCCCAGTAGCCAGGCAGGAGTTATAGTATAGGCTGGACAAAGAGAGAGGAGAATGCTGGGAACAGGAAGGCTGAGTGAGGAGTCGCCAGCTAGACACAGAGGAAGTGAGATGTAAAAGTACCGGTAAGCCACAAGCCATGTGGCAACTTATAGAATAATAGAAATGGGTTAATTTAAGATATAAGAGCTAGTTAATAGTTAGCCTGAGCTAATGGCCAAGCAATTTTAACTAATATGAGCTTCTGAGTGATTATTTTATAAGTGGGCTGCGGAACCTTGGGGGCCTGAGTGGGAATGGAGAAAACTCCAGCTACACCTGATCTGTAAGGGGAGTGACCCAAACAGAGAATACCAATTTAGATTCTTTTTCCGAATAATGTCTGGCTGTAAGTCTCTGTATCCACCTTCATATGTTGCAGAATGAAGCCTCTCTGATGGTGACTGGACAGACACTGATCTATGAGTTTTGCAGAATGTCATTAGGAATCATTTTTATCTATCGTCTATCTATATATCCGTCCGTCCGTCCGTCCATCATCTATCTATCTATCTATCTATCTATCTATCTATCTATCTATCTATCTATCATCTATCTATCTATCTATCTATCTATCTATCTATCTATCTATCTTGCCAGTAGTGTTTAGTTCTACCCTAGATCTCTGGGCTATCCAGTTGCTGGTTTCTGGCCATTGAAACATTCAGACAGTGTAGGACATGGGCTCCCTCTCATGGTGTGGATCTCAAGTTAAATCAAATTTTGGTTGGCCACTCCCATGAGCTCTGTGCCACTGTTGCCCCAGAACATCTTGCAGGCAGGATAGATTATAAATCCAGGGTTTTGTGACTGGGCTGGTGTTCAGGTTTCTCTTTCCATAGCCTACAGAGTACCTTGCCACATCAAAGAGACTAGAATGTAGGGGTGAAAGCTCCATACAGGCACCAGCTTGACCTATGTACACTCAAAGAGCTGTGTGTATGTTGTCTGTGGCAATGGGGCCCTAAAGCCAGTTTGCAGAGAGCAACATTCTGTCCTAGCATCAGCTTGGGTGGTTAAAAGATCTCCATGGGACCCTTTTGACCATCAACTCAATTGAATGCAACCCAGCCCCACCACTGGAAACCTTTCCTGGCTACAAAAGATTGCTAGTTCAGACTCAGTATCCTCCATTACTAGGAGTCCTTACTAGGGTCCCCCTCATGGATTTCAGGAAGTTTCCATTGTATTAGGTTTCCACCTCCCTTTGCTTTCCAATTTTAGCTGTCTCTCCCTATGCTCTCTCCTTTCATCCCCCATCCACCTGATCCTTCCAGTTCCTGTCTCCACCTGCTCCCAGTTTACCCACAAAATTTATACTATTTCCTCTTCCAAGAGAAGTCCATGTATCCCCTGCCACCAGAGCCCTCCTTGTTACTTAGACTTTCTGAGTCTGTGGATTGTAGCTTGATTATCATTTACTTAACAGTTATTATCCACTTATAAGTGAATATATACTGTATTTGTTTTTCTGGGTTACCTCACTCAGGATGACTTTTTCTAGTTCCATCCATTTGCCTGCAAATTTCATGATATCATTTTTTTTAAAGTATGTCATTTTCTTTTTTCATTCTTCAGATGAGGGATATCTAGGTTATTTTAAGTTTTTGGCTATTATGACTAAAGCTGCAATGAACATAGTTGAGCAAGTGTCATTGTGGTAGGATGGAATATCCTTTAGGTATATGTCCAGGAGTTGTATAGCTGGGCCTTGAGGTAGATTGATTTCCATTTTTCTGAGGAACAGTCATATTGATTTCCATAGTGGTTGTGTAAGTTTGCACTCTCACTAGCAATGGAGAAGTGTTCCCCTTGCTACACATCCTCACCAGCATAAGCTGTAATTTGTGTTATTGATCTTAGCCATTCTGACAGGTATAAGATGGAATCTCAGAGTCATTTTGATTTGCATTTCCCTGATGGCTAAGGATGATGAACATTTCTTTGTTTCTCTGCCACTTGTGATCCCTTTATTGACAATGTCTGTCTAGATTTGTACCACATTTTAAAATTGGATTATTTGGTATTTTTGATATCTAGTTTCTTGAGCTCTTTATATATTTTGGATATTAGTTCACTATCAGATCAGGAGTTGGTAAAACTCTTTTCCCATTCTGTAGGATGTTGCTTTATTCTATTGATAGGGTTCCATTGCCTTATAGAACCTTTTCAGTTTCATGAGGTCCCAATTATTAATTGTTGACTGCAGTACCTATGCTATTGGCGTTCTGTTCAGAAAGTTGTTTTCTATGCCAGTGCATTCAAGGCTATTCCCCACTTTCTCTTCTATCAAATTTATTGTGACTGGATTTATGTTGAGGTCTTTAATCTACTTGGACTTGAGTTTTGTGCAGGGTGATAGATATGAATCTATTTGCATTCTTATACATGTCAACATCCAGTTTGATCAGCACCATTTGTTGAAGATGCTTTCCTTTTTCCATTGTGCATTTTTGGCTTCTTTATCAAAAGCAGGTGTCCATAGATGTGTGGATTTATGTCTGGATCTTCAATTTGATTCCATTGGCCAGCATGTCTGTTTTTATGCAATATCATGTGGTTTATATTACTATACCTCTGTAGTACAACTTGTTTATTTTTGGTATGCAGGAAAGCTATTGATTCAGGAGGAGTTAATTTTGTATCCTGATACTTAGCTGAATGTGTTTATGAGGTGTAGGAAATTTCTGGTGGAGTCTCTGGGACTCTTTATGTATGGAAGCATGTCTACTACAAGTAAAGATACTCTGATGTCTTCCTTTTCTATTTATATTCTTCTTATCTCTTTCTTTTGTCTTATTGCTCTAGATAAGACTTCAAGCACCAAATTGAACAGATTGTAGAGATTGGATATGTTTGTCCTGTTCTTCGTTTTAATGGAAATTTTTTTTTTTTTTTCATTTAGCATGATGCTAGCAGTGGGCTTGTTCTATATTGCCTTTATTATTTGGGGATATATACCTTGTATGTCTTGATTTTCTTGGACTATTTTCATGAGGGGATATTAGATTTTGTCAGAGGCCTTTTCTGTAACTAATTAGATGATCATGTGGTTTCTGCATTGAAGTCTATTTATGTGGTAGAGTACATTGATTAGTTTATGTATGAAGAATCATCCCTGCATCTCTAAGAGAAAGCTCACTTGATCATGGTGGACAATCTTTTTAATGTGTTTTTTGATTCAATTTTTGTAGCTATGTTCATCAAGAACACTGATCTACAGTTTTCTTTTGTGTGCTTGTTTTCTTTTTTCCCCTCCAGAGTGCTAGGATTAAAGACCTATGCCACCACTGCCCAGTGTGTGTTTGTTTCTTTATTTTATTTTTAAAATTTTTCTTTATGTGGTTTTACTTTTATGGGTGTAATGTGATTTCAAAAAAGATTTTGAAAGATTTTTTTTTTCTTAACTTATAGAATGATTTAAGAAGCCTTAATTTTAGTTTTTCTTTAAAGATATAATAGAATTCTGAGGTAAATACATTGGCCCCAAGAGTTGGGTGTTGTTTACTTTTATGGATGAGAGGGTTTGTTTTTAATTGTTGAGTATGTATGTGCTTATGATCTTTCAGATTTCACTGGTGTCTATAGCTGGAGTTATCTCCAGTCCTGCCCGGGCCCACAGCCACTCAGACCCAAATAAACACACAGATGCTTATATTACTTAAACTGTTCGGCCTAATGGCTCAGGCTTCTTGCTATCTAGTTCTTATAGCTTAAATTAACCCATTTCTATTAATATATAAGTTGCCACGTGGTTTGTGACTTACTTGTACATCTTACTTGTCATGGTGGTGGCGGCTGGCGGTGTCTCCTCACTCTGCCATCCTGTTTCAAGAATTCTCCTCTCTCTTTGTCCCTCCTATACTTCCTGCCTGGCTACTGGCCAATAAGCACTTTATTTATTAACCAATCAG
This sequence comes from Peromyscus leucopus, assembly GCF_004664715.2. NCBI lineage: Eukaryota > Metazoa > Chordata > Mammalia > Rodentia > Cricetidae > Peromyscus > Peromyscus leucopus. The sequence continues at coordinate 37,864,873 of NC_051064.1, forward strand.
AGCAACACATTCACAGCATACAGATATCCACAGCAGGTGTCTGTTTTGATCTTGAATTTTATTAAATTTTTCTATCTTTCTTTTAGTTAACTTGACAAAAGTTTTGTCAGTTTTGTTAATCTTTTCAAAAATCAACTTGTCATTTCATTGATCTTTGGATTTTTTAAATTTTCTATTTCATTCATTTATTTTCTGATTTGGATTACTTCTCCCATCTATTATTTGCAGATATTGTTTTTTTCTTATTTTTTCCAAAGCTCAAAGGCACATCATTAAGCTGTTTATTTGGGATTTCTCTGAGTTTTTCATGTAGGTACATAGAGCTATAAACTTTTCTCTTTATTGTATTCCATAGGTTTGAATATTTTGTGTTTGTTTCCATTAAATTCTAAGAAATATAATTTAATCTCCAGTGATCCATTCATCATCCCATATTGTGTTGTCCAGTCTCCATGTGTGTACGTCTGTGGTTTCTATTGCTATTAATATCTAGTTTTATTCTACTATGTTCAGATTAGACACAAGGAATTACTTTTTTTTTCTGGATTTGTTGAGTGATGCTTTGTGTCACAGTATATGGTCCTTTGTAGTGAGATTTATAGGGGCCCAGGAAAATAATTTGTACTCTTTAGTATTTGAATTAAATGTTCTGTAGATATCTGTTAGGTCCATTTGGTCTATGATACCATTTAGCACTACCATATCTCTGCTCACTTTTTTGTCTAGGTGATCTTAGTGAATGTAGAGTATTGGAATCACCTATTATTAATGAATTGGGGGTTAATTTGTTCTTTTACATCTAGAAGTATTTGTTTCATGAAGTTGGACACATCTGTTTGTTGCATATATGTTGATGTTATAATTTCTTTCTGATGGGTTGTTCATTCAATTGTTTATATTTTTATTGTCTAAATTCCAACATTTATTCATATCACCCTTGAGTTTCTAAAATCTATTTACAATCTGAAAACTATTTTGAAATTATTGTCTTACATGTCATCTTAGTTGCTTTTTTCAGGGAACATTACTCTTGGAATACCAATTGTTGGAGGAGGCATGTTGTATTGCTTATTCATGTTTCCTTTCTTTTTTTTCTTTTTATCATTTTGTAGAATGACCTAGACATCTAGTGTAGCCTTAAGTTTTCCTGTATCCTGGCCTGCTGGCAGATGGGACAAATCTCTCCCACTTGCATCCCCCAAGTGAATACACAAAGGCTTATATTAATTATAACTGCATGGCCATGGCTCAAGCTTTTTGCTAGCTAGCTCTTTTATCTTAAATTAGCCTATAACTATTAATCTATGTATTGTCATATGTTCCTTGGCTTTACCTGTGTCCCATTACATATTGCTCCTTGGGTGGCTTGCTGGCGTCTCCTGACTCAGCCTTTCTCTTCCCAGAATTCTCCTTTTCTGCCCATTCTGCCTGTACTTCCTGCCTGGCTACAGGCCAATCAGTCTTTTATTAAACCAGTTACAAAAGCATTATCCCACAGCAATCTAGATTTAAATGATTGGTAGTAGGCTTTGGTGTGGACATCTGCACCATTTTTTTTTGAGTAGGCATCTAGATCACTATTTGCTGTTACCACAATATGTCCATTTTTAGACCAATTGAATAATGTCCATTTTCAGACCAACTGAATAGTGTTTGGGGTTCAGTTTTGAGGCCACTCAGTGTTGATGTATGAATAGGGTATCAGAAGTAGTCATAACTTAGCTAGGGCTAGTTGTGCTTCTGAGTACAGGAGCAAATCTTCTATAGAGTTAACTGGTTCTTACTGTGGGATCCTCAGAAGTTTATGGAAGGGTGGCAGGGTTCTTTGGGTAGTCCTTATGTGGCAGGAACTGGGATGTCAGCTTGAGTGGCAGATGGGATCACCCTGAGGATGGTGTGCAGAGCTCCTCCTAGTCTTCGGGCAGAAAGAGTAGAATTATGTTGGTGCTGGGAGTCTATCTAGAGGAGGAGATAAGGATTGACTCCACGAGGACCACAGATGGCAGCTGCAGTGTTATAACAAGAGTAAGGGGTGCTTCACAGGTGAGCTATGAAGTACTACATGTGGGCCTCTAGTGTCTTGTAACAAGGTTGTGTCAGAGATGGGTACTGGGATCTGAGAGAGATGCATAAGACATTATCACCCTGATGGGTTCTGATGTTAGAGATATGGGATCCTTCATATATTGTTCTGTCTTGGAAGCAGTGGTCCCAAGTATATGCCTTATCTCAGAAGGCTGCTCTGACTGGAGCATATCCATATACAGGAGAAAATGTGGAATGTGTGGACTCTTCAATTTGGCCATCTTCACTTTATTCCTTTGGCCAGAACCCAGCTGGAATTTAAAGCCAAAGGAATTTCGTTTCATAGGAATTTAGATTCATAGGAAAAGTGTCTTGCCTTGCAGGCATTTTCATGCTGGGATATAAAATGTAAAGAGAAATCAGGGGGTGGACATAGAGTGGTTTTTATTGAAGTGGATATATTCATTTACCTAGAATGTGTATGTTTTGATCCCTCCCTCTAGTTCTTCCTTCCTTCCTTTAATACTTTCCTTTACTGCCTCTTTCTCTTCCTACTTAAAAGTGCTTTTACTTCTGTTATATGCAGATTCCTTCATGTAGCCATCTTTCTTGTTGATATTTTAATGTAGTTCTTTGTTATCAAGCATTTAGGATGGTTAATCCTACAGAAGTTTTAACTAAGACATGATTTCTATCCATAATCTACCATATATCATCTATCAATTTATCTATCTACCTATCTACCTACCTGTCATATATTTTTCTCTTTGTTTGTCTGAATATATATACATATATAATATTTTCATGGCAAACTTTCTTTTTTTTACATGTCATTATTTGCCTGTGTGTTTTAAAGCTTTTAATACCTAGGGGTTTTTATTTTTGTTTTCACAGTTCTTGTAATAGGTCCACTCAGAGATTTTGAGCTATGCCATGTCAGAAAATCATTGCAGAATCTTTAAGGAAATGTCAAATTTACATGATAATATCAATGACTTATTTTAGACAGCTTTCACTAATTTGCCCTTCATTTTTTCCCCAACTTAATATTTCCTGACATTTGAACCAGACAATGGCTGAATACAAATGTTTTATATGCTCTTTAGTGGAGACACCTACTGCAAGATGATTATTAAAAAGGCTATGAATCATTCCTTTCTCTAAAATATTCAGTTCCTTAAGCTGATTGCTATTAGCTCTTCATGTTATTTTAATTAGAGGAAAACATGGCTGCTAAAAATCAGTCCAAGTTTCTATAAATAAAAGTATCCATCTTGCAGAGTTAAATTTTAATTAACCTTTAGCATGCCATCCTTTCTGGTAGAATTTGTTAGGGCTTGTGAGCATTTATTCTGTGAAAAATCACAACAACTCTTTTTATAGGCATGTAATCCAAATCTGAGAGAGAAAATATGTAAGAGAAATGTCTTAGAGTAAAAACTCCTTATTTAACAACTGTCATTTAGATATCTTTATCTAAAGAAAATGATACCCAGTGTAACAGAGTATGATATGATGTTGTAGTGGGGGATAAAGCAGAATAAAATCTCACTTTCCCCCCTCATTTCTGTCATCATAGTAGCCACAGTTTCTGTCGTGACCTGCTTTGAGCATGTTAGATTTCTCAGCAATAAATTACTGGTGGTAAAAGTGAAACCCCTCCACTATTTACCTCTAATCATTATCCGCAGGAAAAAGGCAGTCTCAGGAGCTGTTTGCTGGAAAATCCATATGTGACATAAATAAGCAGTTTCTGCTGATTGATTATGTAGGTTGCATGACTGTCTGTGGAGGGAATGTCAATCAAAGCGTGGATGATGGCTGGACCTGAATTTGTGTCAGTCTGTAGTTGCCAGGAAAATCAGTTTTCAGGAAAATGTTCCTAATTGTTATGCAGGCAATGAAAGCCATAAAACACAACCATGGCAACCTCCATCAGAACCTGACCTTAATAAGCAAAAAAGACCTGCTATTAACTCAGTTTCTATGGTTATAGTCAAAGTAAATGTGTTTTTTTTTTTGTTGTTTAAAATTCACAACTCTCACATCCCTCTATGTTTATTACAGTCATCCAGCATCAACTACATTAACTTTCTAAATATACCTAAAGCCAAATGGTGAAACACTCCAGTTTGTAAATAATACCCTAAGTCTACAGTGACTAATTTAGTGAGTCTCGTTTGAAGATGAAAATACAAAGCTGTTAATAGCTGGCTGAGAATGCTTGAAGCCCCTCAGATGCCGCAGTCCTGGTGCAGCTCCCACTTCCTGTCTATTGTTTCTCTGCTTCTGAAACTCAGTTCCTTGCAGCGAAACCTTTGCACGCGGCTCGTAAAATGACTAGCTATTGCTGATGTGCAGAACAGGAAATGAAGGCATTTGGGAACTGGTTAAAGCTAAAATTCCTGTGGGAATGGGACCACTGACGCAAAGATGGAGGGAGGAAGGGATCAGAGTGCGACACCTCAGACATGGAAGGACAGAGAGGGGAGCTGAAGTGGACCAGAGATGAGTCCAGTAAGTGGCTTCTGACACGGACCCAACCCCCGACATCCCTCCAACCTCTACAAATATTTCCTCCGTCAGTCTAATTAGGATTGATAGGCAGCCTCTGGAATGGCACAGAATGTTCCCTGCTTCTTGATATTCACATCCTTATATAATTCCTTGCCCATGAGTGCGGGCTTAGAGCCAATGTCTCGTATACATGCACAAAATTAACAGAAAATAAATAGAATGCACCAAAATTGACTGCATATTACTTTTGTGATTAGATAACGATTCCTTCTTGTTAAGCACACTCTCACTTGCTGTACATTTATTTTAAAGCTTCTGACTGAACAATCTACTATGTGGTGTCAGATGCTCCATGGAGAGTTACATGTAGGAAGACTTTATGGAGGCCTCTGGCTAGTAGTTCAGTGGGAATTGAAACCAGTTTACTGGCCACTAAGAAGTAAATTGCGCACAACCATCAGAAAGAATTGTTCTCTGTAAACAGCTACAGTAAGGCTTCCCATGTGGAAGAAGAGGGGGAAAAAGGGTCATCTCAGAACATAGATGGGGACCTCTGGACCAGAGAAGGAAAAAAGGAAAACAGGGTAAGAGAGACAAAGAAGGTTGATAAAGAACCTGGAAAAAAAGCTAAAAACAAGGCTAACACAGACATCACATAAAAACCGAGCAGAAGGGCTTCTCCACAGCCCAGACAAAGAAAACCTGGCTTTCAGAATGGAACACATTGCCAGAGCATCTGTTCCTCAAGGCTCACTGTAGAACACATTCATCTAAATGGGAGTCTGATCCATAGAGCCCTTGCTAGATAGCCCCAAGACCTTTGGCTTCAAATGTACAATATTTATGCTATCGTGAAACAAACAAACTCAGAGTTGTGAACTACCATTTCTACACCATATTTCATGTCCGACTGTTCTTTGTATTTTCTATTACATGGCAGAGTTCTTTTCCCTGGTTTAGACAGATATCACAGGATGATGTGAGTGTGTGTGTGTGTGTGTGTGTGTGTGTGTGTGTGTGTGTGTGTTACACCTGGAGCTATGTATATTGTGAAGACACTCACTGCAGCTATTTCCACTGAGATCCCATTGATCTTTGTGTGAGAAGGGTATGTCATTTAGAATAAGAACGTGTTTCTGCAGACATCTGGCTTGGCTGATAACAGCTAAGGGCACTCTGTAGTTGTCATCCAGACTGGGGTCCAGAGAATTCTCAGAATTCCACCAGAGACTGTTGACAGGAGGACTGGTTTAGAAATACAATCAGAAATAATGTTACTCAGAAATAAACGTACTTTCCTGATCTTCTGAATGTGAGGTTTCCCAGGAAGGCTTGCTTTGACAGTGTGTGTCTAAGTCCACTGAATTAGCAGGTTTGTCCAGCTGACTGCTAAGCTATCAGCATGCTTCGCTACATGTGCTTCTCAAAATTTCAAGAGATTGAGCTGGAGTCTTAGGGGAACTGACACCTATAATCAGGGTCAATGTCTTTGCTGCTTTTTGCTCCAGCCACTGATCTTTGCCTCCTGAAGAAAGAGCCTGGTGTGATGCCCCTGCCGACTCTGGCTTGCCTGTGGGAAGTGGTGAACCATTTGGGGGGTTGTAAACTCTGTCAGTATGTTGTCATATTTATTCTAGATTTTATTTGCTCAAAAATTTCAAACCAATAGTTCAGCTGTATCACATTCTTTCTAGAATTGCTTCATCAGCAGTGATCACCAGGGGCATCCAGGGATCCATTTTAAATTTAGCTGTCTTCTGCCTCTAAAATAATAGTTGTTAAGAAATAGTGCTATTTTCTGAGGATTGATGGTGACCATCCTAGCTGAGAAAAACACAAGCCACAGATGGGTTCATGAATCAAAAGGAATAGGAGGATAGTAATGTTGGTGAAATGTTATGGGTGCAGTGAGAGAGCAAGGAAGGATTTGGATGGAGGAAAGGCATGGGAAAATGTTGTAATTATAGTATAATCTCAAAAAAAGGGGATTCCTGCCAGGGAAACAGATAGGCAACCTGTAGATCTTCACCTCTCCCTCTGTTCCTCCAAGTCGAGCCCTCCAGTCTCTTCCCCAGCTCTGGAATGGAATACATGTAGCAGCCTCTGTCCCCCACCTCATCTCTGGTGGATCCCACAGATCTTACATTCCTAGCTTCCTTCCTATACTCTTTTCTTTATCCCTTTCCCAACACCAGTAGGCATTCCCTAACAGCCAATAACTGATTTTATGTTAGGCCTGCTCCCTGAGATGGAACCCATAGCTGACAACGCTTGTATGACCAAGAACTTAAGACTAGGTAGTTCAGTGACCTAAGGTAAAACCAAATATTGCTATTTTTAAAAATGAAAAAAAAATGTGGTGATAAAATAATTCATAATGATATTCTTCTATATTCATAGATCAGTGTCTTGTTCAACCATCATCAAAGAAGTTTCCTTGAGCTATATAGATAGTCACAAATATAGAGATCCACAGCCATACAATACACAGGGATTGAGAGATCTTGGAACACTTACCCCTAAATGGTATGTCTAGGAGGCAAATGGGTTGGAGGACACTAAAAAAAATAGGCCCTCTAATCAACATGAGCAAAGCTCATATGAACTCACAGAGAATGAGGCAGTATCCACAGGGCCTGCACAGCTCTCCACCAGATCCTCTGTATATAAATGATGGCTTCCAGTTAGGGTATTTTAGGGGATTTCTGGGGCTGCAAATGTGTGGGTCTCTGATTCTTGTGCCTTCTCTTGGGTTCTTTTCCTTCTGTTTGTCTTGTCCAATGCCGATGTGATAGTTTTTGTTTTATCTTATTTTATTTTATTTTTTACAAAATGAATGAATGAAAACCTAGCCACTAGGGTAAAGGTTAAAAACCAAACTGACACTTATACTTGCTGGGAGAGGGAAAATCAGTTTTCTCCAATACAGTAGCACTGGGTGTATCAACCACTCCAGGACAGGCCTCATGTTCAGCAGTAGATGACCAGAATATAATTGAACTTCACAATGTTTTTCATGTAACTAAATAAATTTAGCTACATTTGGTGTTGTTTTTCTTTTTTGGTGTGGTTTTATTTTATTTCTTGGTTTTATTGCTGTATTAGCTGTTTGCTGTTTGAGAAAGAACTTAAAGTTTGGTGGAGAGGGGAAAGGATCTATAAGGACTTGGAGGAGGGGAAATATAATCAAAATGTATTTAAATTTAAAAATTATTTTAAATATTAAAAATAATAAAATTTAAAGAAAGAAATAGGAGGATACTGATAGAGGAGAACACCCGATGCCATGCTGTATGGGGCTCCATGCTTGTAGTAGTTTGGATGTAATTTACCTTTTTTAAAATCATAGGGAGTAGCACTATTAGGAGGTGTTTTG